>NC_091495.1:27355351-28599114 GCF_947461875.1 Haliaeetus albicilla
ACAGGACATCCACCTGCCACGCTGGGTGCTGTGCCACAGATCATGCATAGAAATAATGAGAACCACTGCTCCTGACAGCCTGCCTTTTGGTGGCAGGGGGCAGCTTTTTTTTCTATAGAGGTGTGTCAGGAAGCTCAAAGAAAATGCAATGGTTTGCATAATTTAGCATATGGAGAAGATACCAGCCTGATGTATAGGTCATATCTGTGGGAGGAAAAAAACAAAGCCCAAACACTATGGTTTGCACCATCGCTGTTTTATATTGTAAATTATGCTCATAGCTGCCTGAATTTGACTTAGAAATGTGATTGACATTGCATGTACTCTTCAGACCTTCTTTATCTTCTGCTGAGGAGGAAAGAAACAGCCACTCCATCCTTAAACAGAGATCTTGAATAGGGGAGCCGGAGGCATGCAGCACATAAAAATTGGGTGATTTTAATAAATAAAACTTGGTACTTTTCTTTTTTTCTGAATGCCCTTGTCAGACACTCTTTCCTGATACTTTGCCAGCTAATTAGCATCTTGTGATAGTCAGTTTGTTTCAGGGTGATAGCAAAGTTTAATTTTTGCTGTTAATTACTTTCCATCAATTTTCCCCTCTTTGAATGGACAGTATATGTAGCCATACTATAACTGAACAGAAAAAAACCCTCCTAGATGAAATGAAAAAAAAGAGTAGCTTGTCTTCTCTCAAAAATTTTAATGCTTTGCAAGAGAATGAGAGCAGATTATGACACATTTCATTTTAAGTGTAAATGCTAATTCAAATTGATTGTAAATTCTAGCAAAATCATAAAGGCAGCATGCAACTCAGAGAAGTGTTTCCAAATTAATTTCTGGAATATTTCTAGATGCAATTAAAATATTTTAAAACATTAAAATGTGGGCTCAGATAAAGAATTTTTATTTAGTCATTAGCCAGAAAAACAATTCTAAAACAACAAGTTCTTTATGCTATGACCTATTAATGATATCTAATGGAAATAATTGAGGAGACAGCATAATGTAGCTACGCAATGAGTTCTCTGAAATATATAAAGGTCTGAAAGCTAATGAGATGACAAGCTGGATAAAATTGCTGTATAAACACAACTTGACTATGGAGCGCAGACAACAGTTTCTTTAAGTGTAGGTTTTGATTTAGTAGGACTCATACCTTATCTGTGCTTTTGCTTTCTGATGGATGCAAATGTAGCACTTCTTTGTGAATATCCCTGTTTTGTAAAGTTCCGTCTCACTTCTTTGCTGATGGATAGTGAGGAGTTGCGGATAACTGGGGAATGGAGGAAGGCTGCCAAAGTGGTTTTTGTTAGTGGGATCATTACAAACCTTATGAAGGCTTCTGCTGAAGTGTTACCAGGATAGTTATTGAACTCTGTTTATTTGGGGCTGTGTAGCTGTGGCAGTTTGTCAATAGCACTCAGAGGTGGGGAGCCAGCTCTTGTGGTTTCTTCTCACTGTATTTGCAAAATTGTCATCCAGCTCCAAGCCTGAGGTGAGGCTGATTTCTGTGAAGGGTGAAGAGTCCTGTCTATGGTTTGCACTTGCCCAACTCATCAGCAACCTCCCTCCTGAGGGATGCAACCACCTCAGACTCCAGAGAGGTGCAAGTATGGATGTGTCCCCTCTCCCCCTGCCTCCCATTAGTGCAAGTGTACAGAGTGCATCACCCAGGAGCGTGCTTGCTGTGTGTGCTAAGGGGAGGACCAGGCCATTCATCCATGGCCTGCCGCTTTGAACACTATCACCAAGAGCTCACAGCATGGTGCGGTACCCATTCAGACTCATGAAAGCTCCTCTCTGGATTTCATATAGCTCTGAACCAGACCCTTAGAACAAAGGGCGCTTGTTTTTTACAGGTACAATTGGTATTGCTACCATCTGCTTCTAATTTTCTCTAACCCAGTAAAAGATATATGTAACCAGAATTGTCTGTCTGTGTGCATTGCAAGTACCAAAGTTAAATAAGTAACAGCACAGCATTCAAACTTGGCAAAAGCCAAAGCATGGTCTGTCAGTGGGAGCAGATTTTGCCTTCCTGATTGATGTGAGAATGGAGTAAAGGTGGCCACCACCCTTTATGGACTTATGGTCCAGCTGCTATATTAGAGCAAGGCAAGCTAGTCCTAACACTCATTCTCTGAATTTGGCTCTGAGAAAGAGATTGTGATTGTGACAGGAAGGGTGCCACTGCCCTGATAAGTGCCAGAAGTGTCCCTGAAAGAGTTGTCTGAGTCCTGCTGGACTCCCTGTGGCTGCTGGAGCTCATGATACCTGTTCTGGGGGAAGGTGGGAAACCCTGGGCAAGGGGATGGTGCCTCAGGGATCCTGCAGGAAGCAAATTTGTGATGAGTGGTTGTTTTGGATTGTTTTGCTCTTAGTTGTCTAATTCAGCCAAAACTTGTTGAAGAAAGAGGAAGTCAGACTTCAGCAGTATTTGTCCTTCTTAAGAGAGTTATAGCTATTGCATGTTGGTAAAGGAGGTGGTGAATTCAAAGCAAAACAAAGAAGCCAGTTCTCTGCCTGATATGTTGTTAATCAGTGGAAATCCTTGCCACAGGACATTGTGGATATTAAAAGGTTACACAAATTGTTGAGGCTATTCTCTTGAGAATTAATAAATGCATGAAAGCATGCTTGACTTAAGAAAAGCTCTGGCTTTAAGTATTTGGAGAATAGGAGAGTACTTGGAGGAAGTGTCATTTGTCCTCTTCATATGCTCATTCCCGAGGCTTTCGTTTAGCCACATTCCTCGTGGCTCTATTCTTGTGGTTTTCTTGAATGCCTTGCCTGCTGGATTGCTCGCAAACTTTCTTCCATAGTTATTTGCTTATAGTGTCATGTATCTGTGTATTAAATGGTTTCTAGCCCTGAGCAGATGGCTGGTTTTTATTTGTTTGTTTGAAGTAGTATAATTTCAGAAAGTCATTTCCAGATAAACTGTTGCAGAAACTAAAGAGTTTAGGAAACCTGCTATCAGCAAATGTTCTAGAGGAAAAAAGTATTATTAGGACAACATGAAGGCATCAATTTTTTTTTCAGGTGCCGATCGGAAGAGGAGAGCTGGAACAGGGAGGGCTCAAGGGCTCTTGACACTCCTTTCCTTCCACAAATTCTCTTATGCCATTCTTGCTTTTACACTTGCCACAATCTTACCCTCAATATAAAACCAAGCAAAGAGAATTTGCAAATGATAATTGAACTAGAAAATATTTTTGAAGTATTCTAAGTATTTTCAAAGATATTTTGGCCATGCCCTATCACTTAAAAATAGGCCTTAATTTCAGTCTATATTATAGAATTATGTCAGAAATAGTTGCAGAAAGAAAACAGAAATTGTTACCACCTGTGGCCAGCTAACTATTAATTTCACACTCCTCAATTCCATGGGGAGTTTATTGTAGTGATATTTTATCTAATTTGTCAATCATTTCCATCAATTTCACTTATGCTTACTGGTTTATATTAAATGTTTTTCAGGAGAAAGTTCTCTTTGCTTTCTATTCACATCTTGTGAACTGAGCTATCCAAAAGGACACACCCTCTATGACTTAGCTGGAATAATTTTAAAAGCATTTTGATGGTTACTTCCCACCCTTCCTTCCCAAACAAGCCACATTTTCCCCAGCTTGTGGTAAACAGGCAAGACAACCACTCTCTAGTAATGCGTGTCACTCCAGTCACTTATTTGAATTATTTGCTTATTAATAATGCAATTGGATTATAACAAGTAAGTCATTCTCCTCTTAAAAAAAACCCACTCAACATTGTAAAAATAGATTTAAAACTACCCTAGCAAAAATCTCTTAAAATGAAGAGAATTTGTATCTTTTTAGTCCTCGTTATATGTTTAGGATGGTGACTTAAGTTGACATCCAGACTGATTCATTTTACCTTTTCTTCTGACACAGTGAAGGTAAAATGAATAGCACCATAAATTTAAATGTTCTATGGCAAGAGGTAGAGCCAAGATCTTCAGTGATACCCTTTATAATATTGGACAACAAACCACAACAATAATTGCTATGTCAGGCCCATGGTTGTGTGTCTGAGTTATAACACATCTTTGAAAAGATAACTAGCTTTGATTTAAAGGCATCAGGCAATGGTAAAGCCTCTGCATTTCAGTGTGGTGTTGCAGCGATTAAACTTCTAGCCTGGATTTGGTTAGCTTCAGCTTCCACTGATGTGAATTGTTATGAGTTTGAGGAAAAAGCAAAGAATCTCTTCCACACTGAGACTATGCACTAATTGCCTCCTTATCATATCTTAAATAAACTAAATAGACTGTTTGAAGTAGATGCTTCCAACACGAGTAGTCAGATTAAGATCGCTGAAGCTTGCTGTGGGGAAAAGGTACATACCTTGCTGGCGTGTAAGTCAGTGCTTGCCTGATGGTGACTGGAAAATATGTATAACCTGAGTCCCATTTTGTTAGACATTTCCATGAATAAAGAATGCCCTCAAAGTTGCAAGTGTGAATTAATGGTGCCCAAGACCTGTAGAGAGGAAAGGAGGTTCCCAAAACACCAATTTTCCTCTAGATTTTCTGGTGCTGGAGCTATCAGCAGCTGTTTTCAGCAAAGTAGGGGATGGTCATACTGCAGGGCTCAGTCTTTTACCACTATGAAAGTGTGAGACTGAAAGACGCGTAGAAATTTTCTTCTTGGATGTTGACCAAAGTTGATATTGCTCTCTGTGGACCTCCTGTGTGATCTGCTTATTTTTCAGTTTCCTAGCTGATCTAATTCTTTTTGCAGTGCTCATCCAGACCTTATTGGCTGCGCTTACAGTCTGGGCTGTGACAGTGCAGCTGACCAGAAAAAGTAAAAACATGGCTTTTGCCATCTGTATGCTTAGTCCTCATATCCATCTTGTCCTAGGAAAAAACTGGAGAAGTTGCCTATGAGAGTTTCTCCAAGTCAGAGCTGACAACAACTATGCTCTTGCTGCAGCAACTGTGATTTGCCCTCATGCAAGGTGAATCCTATTCCTTCACTGCTGTGTATTTCTAAAGCAAGGTGGACAATGCACCCTCTGCTGTCCTAGCTCACATCCTAGCAAGTTCCACTTGCTCCCGTAAACAGATCTACTGATGTCAGTAAGAACATGCTGCATAAACGAATTGGCTAGTTAGCTATTGTTATCTACTTGTTTTTAGTCGATATCTAATGTAGCTAACGTTGAGGGATGGCTCTTGACATCACCTTTAGGGATATTATATTTGATCTGTGACTGAGAAGCAGTTCTGGCAGTTTTGGTTTGGCCTCGGTCTTGATATAAAGAAAGAGATTTTTAGATTTCCATTTGTCGTTTGAAAAAATACTGCTAGTTTGTCAGTAAATACTACTGTTCACATTGAAAGGGCAATAAGCCACATTCAGATTTTTGGATCTGGGAAAGAGTATTCTGCTTTTGACTTTTGAAGCATAACTGATTTGGGAGCCACAGTGATTTGATCTCAATCATTTTTCATGTGTATCATGGAATCACTGGTAAATTTGTTTAATCTATACTGGCATGAGGAAGAATAGAAAACAATCTGCTGAAGCTGACATGAAGGGTACAAATGTTGGGATTGAATGATGTTCCCTCTCAGTAACCAGTTAGCTTGAGGGAGGACAAGTAGCTGTCCCTTTTTCTTGCAGGTCCTTTTAGTGGCCCAAGTGCCTCTCTTTGGATGGGTTAGTGTACCTGTGCTTTAAGGGCTGTATCACTTCCCTGCTGCCGGTTGTGTGGAAGGTAAGAAGTGGCTCTTCAGTGTTAGTTCATCTGGGTAGACTGTCACTGCAAACCACTTCAGGAAAAGTCAGCATAGACTGGTGCCTTCATCTGTATTTTCATCCAGTTAAGTTCACTGAGTGGTATCCTGATTTTCCTGTACAATGTGTAGAATAATGTATATGGCATGGAAGCTAGGGCACATCTGGTGAAATCAGGTGTCTGTAGATACTGCTGCAGTGTGATTTAATTCTGTAACTTAAGAAGATTGTACTCTGCTTGATCTGCACTTGCTCAGATCAGCTCTAAGTTTGTGAAACATTTTTGTTTATTGTATTTCCAAATGATATATTTAATTTATATGTACTCAGTGGAGTCTTGATTTGTATGACTGTTTATCCCACAGGCACTGCTAAGTATCTTGCAAGCAGATCTGTCTGTGCTCTTCACGGTGTTCATTTCTCTTCATATCCCACTTGAAGGCTGGGTCTCAGCAAAGGAAATGCTGAAAATGCACAGTGCTTCAACAGTGTATGAGCTGTTTATCTTCAGATTTGCATATCTATGCCTGGTTTGTGTGGCACACTGAAGAAAACAGATCAAAGTAAGAGATCCTGTAATTTCATTACCTTTGTGTTCCACAAATTCTGTTTGTGCCTGTTCTCAATAGAATAGCATCGGGGCCAAAACAGAGATTTGAAAAATCTTTGAAGTTTGGAACATATGGGAGGAAGAACAGTCTTGTGACAGTAGACTTTGCTTGAAAGCTAAACTGGTAATTTAATATACAGACTGCATTATGGAAACCATTGGTGTTTAAAAGCATCAACAAAGTATCAGTTCTTAAACAAAAACAAACTCTGTCTTAGATTTGCACAAACTCTCTGTTCTTGTGTTGGCAGTGAATGAGCATGGAGCCTCTGTTCAAGACCATGGTGTTTCCCAAGCCTAATTGAATTGTTTTGTTTATTTTGGGGGGAGGAGAGAGGTAAAGGATCTTTGCCGAATCAGTTTTTCATTTAAAAAAAAAGGCAGCTCTTCTACCCAGATTAATGAAAATGAACACATATTGCTGATGGGCCTATTTTTCACAGAGGAAGAAAACAAGGGATGGTGTTGAAAGCTGTGAGGAGCCCACTCCCATCAAAATGTCCAACAAGATTTTAATATAATGATTTTTATCCTAGAACCATCTTTTGATGTTCCTAGTGCTTTGCATTCTATCTAGTTACTAGCAGCAAACTTCATATAAAGCAGCTGAGAAATGTTGCCAGGCCAGAATCTAAACTCTTTTGAGCGTGTTTAAATGATATACAAAGAAGCTGGCTTCCAGTTCAGGTACATAATGTCATGTCTTTCTAAGCTGAAAATTATTAATTTTACTGAGTTGTCACAGAGCACAGTGGAGAACACAATGTCAGGAGGAGTCCTGTAAGAAGTTTGGTGTGCTTTTAATTCTCCTTGAAATCAGGAATGGGCATTAAAGACCATGTTTTCAGCTGAGTCTGGATTTTCTTGGAAGATCAAATCCTGAAATTTGTGGTGAGATTGTTATTCCCAAATTTTTGAATTTTTACTTAGGTAAGTATTGAAGTGTGTATTTGTAGTTTAAAAGTGCAGATATGTTAAAATTCCTAAATGCATGGTAATTTTTGTGTGCTTCTTCTGAATAATTTTCCAGATTAAGTATAGACCAAATTGTAAAAATCATAAATGTAACTTCAGTTTGTATGGGAATAGGTGAATGAGCTACAAAAAAGAGCACATCACACTGCCCTTTCTAATAACCTTCAAAAACAACTCTTCATGGATCAATATTTGGTCTGATGCAGAATGTGTGATGTAGTTGATTTATTCAGCCAGTTTCACTGAAACTGAGCAGCCTACATTCATTCTTAAAGCTCAGAGAAAATGTGACTGAAAATATGGAAAGAGTTAAAAGAAGAATTTGAAAGTAATCCTTCACTAGTAAGTATTAAGTCCTCTGTTTGATTTGGGGTAAAAAATTATATTCAGCTCTGTCTGAGTCATTGCAGTGAGAGTTCTATACATCCAGAAAAACCCTGAAATGTTTGACTGATGAGCAGTGTTGGCCAGAATGTAATTTTCCATGCATGCT
Organism: Haliaeetus albicilla; assembly: GCF_947461875.1. NCBI lineage: Eukaryota > Metazoa > Chordata > Aves > Accipitriformes > Accipitridae > Haliaeetus > Haliaeetus albicilla. The sequence goes on from NC_091495.1 coordinate 27,363,195, forward strand.
GCTTTTAAATTTAGGAAAAAGTAAACATTTTAGTTTTGAAAATTTTAAAGTTGAACATAGACACAACATGGTAAATGTGATCCTTATTCTGATCCTATTTCAGATTATGTTAAAGTTAACTTTAATACCAGTGCTTTGGCTGCTAATATGTTTTGAAAAAGAACAGTTTATGGCCAGTATGTTTTCCTATTTTGGTGTTTCTGAACATAGTTGTATGATATATTGCAATAAGGAAATTAGATGTTACATACTTTCAAATAAGGAAACTAAATTTTATGTATTCTTCTTAATTGTGGAGAATTCCCTCTCCATGTGCCATAGGAAAATCTAGTTCAGTTGATTATTATCTCTGTGAAAATAAATATTGATAAAATCAGGTTGCGATTCAGTTAGGATTTAGAGTGATCTGCAATCCTTTCCCTCTCTGCTCCCAGGCCTGAACCTCTTTCCACCTAAAGGATATTGTCACATTTAGAGCAGGCAGGTCACCTCTCTTCACTGTCTCCATGGCACTGTATGACCTCAGTGGATGTAGAAGCAATGCAGAGATGGCCATAAAGTATCCAAACCACTGATGAAAGTATTTGTGCTTTTAACCAGAGACTTCATCTAGAGACGGACGGGACCACTCTTGTACCTTTGTCTCTGGAAAAGCAGAGTCCAACCCCAATGCTTGTGGGATAATGAGGCCATTGCCTGTTTGTGGAGGGTCAGCCATGGGCAGGCAGTGCTTTCATCCTATTTTGAAGATCTAAGTGGGATTAAAATCATCCTGTATTTCCTGTACCTTATGTTCTGCCTTCACAAGGCAAATGAAGGTTTGGGCCTTGCTCCTTGTCTTACTTGAGTAAGTCCCCAGTTCTCTCTTCAGGGGCTGAATGAAGAGACATGCTCTGGCTCCTCAGTTCTCGTCTCAGGTTGGTCAGCTGGCCAAGCTTCTCAGTGCCTTCTCCCAGACTGCATCGGGCCCCCTCCTCCTTTATTCTTTCCCACCCATACCTCATATTCCACTTACGTAAGAAGTGGAGTACTTCTCACCCACATGGGGTTGCTGTGAAGGTCAATGCTTTGCAAGACTGTGGTGCCCTCAGATATCAGAGTGACACAGACCAAAGAAGTAACAAAGAGTAATTAGTAATCTTTTATTATATGAATGTCGGTGTCCATTCCTTGTGATTCCCTACATGTATTTTAGTTTTCTCTGTACGTGGCTTGCCTGTCTTTTTGATACGTTCCCTACACCTGCTCCTAAAGACTGTGTGCTGGAAAGAAGTGACACCGCTGTTTGTTATGGGGGGCCTGCCTCTTCCCACACAGTGCAGACACCCAGGACAGTGCTATGTTCAGCGTCACAGAATCAGCTATCTTTCTCAGCTCTTTGGGTGCTTCAGAAATTTATAAAATGCAGGAATCCACCTTACTGTCATATATACACTGACACTGTTGTCATGTCATCAGATGTGTTTTGAGCTCACTTGCATGTGTGAATGTGTGTCAATACACACGTGCATGTCTTAATTTTTACAGGCATACTTACATACAAATGTCCAACAGTGTGGACCTCTGTTTATATCCCATAAAGTTCTGTGCTTGTCACCTGCACAGCAAAAAATATGCATATGAAGATTTTTTCCAGATGCTCAGATTTTAGTTTACTTTGTAAAGCCTGTGTTTACATCTGAGCTTTATGTTACAATTTTATTTTGATCTCCTTGGGTGCTCCACTGCAGTGAGATTTTGATCTCTGGAATATGACATTTCTATGTATGATTCTCAATTTCAGATAGAACTGGCTAAACATATACATTTTGGAAGTTTGGAGACCATTTAAAAATTTCTTAAGACCTCTGGAGACAGTTTTGGCAGTGGTTTTGTCTTCTGACAGTGTAGCCTGAAAAAAGGAAAATAGAGATGAGCAGATAAACTTGATGGAGCTCTTTGTGAACACTGCCATTAGCTCAGTAAGGATCATCTCCATCAGCTCCATCTACACTTAGTGGAGGAGAGGCCATTTCTCCTCCAGAGAGGGACTCCGAACAGTTAGATTAGGCTTCACTGGTGAATGTTTTTCTCTCCATTGACTGGAGGCTCTTTAGACACATTAGCCACACGTGAGTAAATTAGCCTTGATGAGTACTCTTTCTGATGGGCTAATCTAAGAATTGAGTTCCAGTCATTAGGAATGCTGATATGTGAATAGTATCTCTGTATCTTGGGCAACTTATACTAAAGATGGGCAAATTAAGCAGCATTTTGAAGTTCTTCGCAGATCATTTTGCATTAGGGTTGTGTATTTCAGAGTGGACTTTGATCCGTATTACCATAGACAGGACAGTTTAATGAACACAGGGAAAAAGAGAAATAAGTATTAAAAGAGTAGGAAGATTGAAGGAAAACAGTCTTACTTGAACCACTGGGTTTCTGACATGAGATCTTCAATTTGCCTTTTTTTTCTCATTAAAATAGATGTGCATATAATTTTCATTTACTGAGTGAAAATGGAAAGGTGGCAAAAGCAATCTGATAACTGAAGGAGATGTTCATGGTAGGAAATCTAACCCTCACAGTTGGAAAATCTTTAGGTGGCAGTGGCCCAATATCTGAAAATACTGACCTTGCATGGCCTTGTGGATTATAAGAGAGTTTGTAGGAAATAACCAGAGCTAGAGTGCTGGGTGCTAAAGGAATGTTAAATACAAAAAGTTAGACTCATGCAATGTTATGATTGAAAGTAGAAAAACAAATTGGAAAATGCAATAAAAACTCATTTCATAACTACATATTATATATTAATGACATCACTGAGTACTGCTGGTGATGTTTATGTTTACATATTATATTACTAAAGAAAGGCATGTTTTCTCTTATCATTTGAGCAGGTAGTTCCATGCAGAAGAAATATTTATATCTATACTTTCTTTATGTGAAGTTTTATCTGTTACATTAAACATTGTAGGAAAATGTGACTGACTCAATCTGTTTCATATCGGTTTAAAAAAACTGAAGTTGTATTTTTTCGCTTGGTAGGGTGTTATGACATTCTCTCTGGTAGAGAATGACTTCTATAATGCAACGTGGCATACCTTTGCGAGGATGTTACGGGAACCACATGCCTAGGGGGTTCCCTGGAGGCCTGCTGATGTAGGAAATGCGCAGCCTTGTTGGGAAGCCCGGCTCTTTTGGAAAAATGAGAATGCCATGTTCTCAGACTGTCACTGCTGTAAAGCTGGTGCATCACAACAAGAAGGAGCAGTTTGATACTTGTGCAGTATTCTCAGGTAGTAGTTAATGGGAAGATCGTGTCAACTCTTGTAACTTTAATAAGTAAACAAATATATTGAGTTTGTATGGCCAGGTTTTGGTAGCGGAGGCAGGCTACAGGGGTGGCTTCTGTGAGAAGCTGCTAGAAGCTTCCCCTATGTCCGACAGAGCCAATGCCAGCCGGCTCCAAGACAGACCCACCGCTGGCCAAGGCCGAGCCCATCAGCGATAATGGTAGCGCCTCTGGGATAACATATTTAAGAAGGGGAAAAAGTTGCTGCGCAACTGCAATTGCAGCCGGAGGGAGGAGTGAGAACATGTAAGAGAAACAGCCCTGCAGACCCCAAGGTCAGTGCAGAAGGAGGGGGAGAAGGTGCTCCAAGCACCGGAGCAGAGATTCCCCTGCAGCCCGTGGCGAAGACCATGGTGAGGCAGGCTATCCCCCTGCCGCCCATGGAGGTCCACAGTGGAGCAGATCTCCACCTACAGCCTGGGGAGGACCCCACGCCGGAGCAGGTGGATGCCCAAAGGAGGCTGTGATCCCATGGGAAGCCCATGCTGGAGCAGGGTCCTGGCAGGACCTGAGGATCTGTGGAGAGAGGAGCCCACGCTGGAGCAGGTTTTCTGGCAGGACTTGTGACCCTGTGGGGGACCCACGCTGGAGCAGTCTGTGCCTGAAGGACTGCAGCCCATGGAAGGGACCCACGCTGGAGTAGTTGATGAAGAACTGCAGCCTGTGGGAAGGACTCAGGTTGGAGAAGTTCGTGGAGAAATGTCTCCTGTGGGAGGGACCCCACGCTGGAGCAGGGGAAGAGTGTGAGGAGTCCTGCCCCTGAAGAGGATGAAGCAGCAGAGACAACGTGTGATGAACTGTTCGTAACCCCCATTCCCTGTCCCCCTGTGCCGCTGGCAGGGAGGAGGTAGAGAAAATTGGGAGTGGAGTTGGGCTTGGGAAAAGAGAGGGGTACGGGGGAAGATGTTTTGAGATTTGGTTTTATTTATCATTATCCTACTCTGATTTGATTGGTAATAAATTAATTTTCTCCAAGTCAAGTCTGTTTTGCCAGTGATGGTAATTAGTGAGTGATCTCCCCCTGTCCTCATCTCGACCCAGAAGCCTTTTGTTATATTTTCTCTCCCCTGTCCAGCTGAGGAGGGGGGAGTGATAGAACAGCTTTGGTGGGCACCTGGTGTCCAGCCAGGGTCAACCCACCACAACTAGCAAACATGGAGAGCTTGTGAAAGGAAGACAGGTTGAAACAGCACTGCCAGTCTTCCCTGGGAGTGCTGTTGTGCCAGGTTGTCTCCTACAACAGGTGAAAGTGTGTCTGCCTCATGAGCATCATATTTCTTTCTGATCCTCAAAGAGGCAGGATAACAGGGAACATTGAAACTGACTTGAGATAAAGTATTTCAGATTGGTTAAAGAAATAAATATTAACTTATCACTTTGGGAGTTGCAATTACTTGGTTTTAATTAGGAGTGCTCACATTAAGCACTTGTTACTTGTCATTTAAAAGTGCTTTGGAGGTTTTATAATAGAAAAAGATCAGAAATATGTTTAATCAAAAGAGGGAAATATCTCTCCTGCTCTTTCTGTGCGTGTGTATGTGTGTATAGGAGGATGTTTTCAATTCAGTGGCCTTAAGACTTGATCAGGCAGGTGCAGAGCACTCTAATGCTGTTTCAGCTGAGCCCTGAACTATGTGCTTGAGTTTTTGCTGAGATTATAGCAAGAGCATTCAACACTTTGCAGAATAAAAATTTATTTTTTTCAGATGTCTCAGAGTATTACATAAAGCTAAAATTTTACATAATGGGATAGCCAGTACCTACTGCTGGGTATGGTATAAGGGGCTACATGTGGTTCATGATCTTTATGTGAGATCCCATGAAGATCACATGAATCTGATCCATTGGCTCAGATAAAGAGTGAGATCAGTGGGATTTAACCTCTGACATGCTTGTCTTCTACTGCTAAACATCTATATTCTCCCAGTTACACAATATTCACATGACTGCATACCCTTTTTAAGCAATGACTTCATATATTTTGATTAAAAGCCAGAAAGCGGGAAATAAGATGAGAGACAGATCTCAGCTCTCACTTTGAGGAGAATGTTTCTTGTTTAAAATATTATGCCAAGACAAGGGATTCAGAAGGAATAACTATATGAGCAGATTTACCTAAGCAAATGCAATTCTCTCCCTCTTCCCTCAAAAAAGTCACTAATGCTGATGAAGAAAAAATTTTTAAAAAAGCTTAAAGAAAGCAGAAACGTCTTTAAAACTTTTTCTAGTATCAGTTCAACCCACACCATTCATTTCTCATAATAGTTCATCAGATCATAGTAAGTAATCAAGCAAATATTTAGAGATACTAAAATTGCTTTCCCTGTAAATTTCATGTTAGTAAATCAAAAACATGTTTTGATTGAGGGATTAACAGTATTTAGTTTTTGCACCAGTGATGTATTTGATAGTAGTAGTCAAAGTACCGGACACTGCAGGATGGAAATGGTGACACTCAGAAAACATCTTAAGCTTTTATTTTTACATTCTAATTAATTCTACAGTAGCATCTAAAGGCCTTGAATTTGGAGTAGTGCCACCCTGTGCTAGAACTGCCCAAACACATTATGTGAGATGGTCTCTGCCTGGAAGATACAATGGAAACAGCCAAGGCAAATAACGGGGGAAAAAAGAGAGGTGCAGGAAGGTGAAGAAACTTGCTGAAGGTAATCCAAGAACAGAGGTAATCCTGGGAAGTGAATCCAGGTTTCATAACTGTGGTTCAATGCTCAGTTCATTACCATACTGCATCCGCTCTCATTCCTGCTATTTCTTGTGGGAGTTCAGTGTTTATTATAAGAATTTTGATGTCGTCTCAAACTAAAATTAAGAACTTAGGTTCTAAGTGTATAAAAGCTTTAAAATAATTTGATGGCTTCACTGTGGGCAATTCAAAACTTAGGCACAGCAGTTCAGGTGAGGTGCTAACATTTCAGTTTAATCCATGACAATTTGCTCAAATGTGTATTACCTCAATACATATTAGGATCTGACAGAGACAGCTGCATATAAAAAGCATCATTACAGTCAGTGGAACAAATTTAGGTTAAATTTCCTGAGATTCTACAACTACAAGTGTTTGAAGCCAATAGGTACTGTTTGTGTGGTTTTGGTGAGTGTAAGTTCTTACCAATCAGACCATCGACTTCTTTTCAACCATATCCAGTGCATCACAAAAGGAATAAGTGCACTTCTTCCTTTTATTTTCTGTGTGAATATTATCTGCAAAGTTTCTAGTTTTCATTTATCTCACTTTGGTTTGATATAATTGGATGAATGATTTGAAAGAATTTATATTGCCCATGCCCTACTTCCAATAGTTCTCATTCAAAACCAGGTCTGCTTTTCTTTCCATCAGCACACATTACACTGAGATATGCAGATTCTTCAGAATCAGAATGTTAATAGGAACGTGTGTATCTCATTTTTTCTACTATTGAAAACATTTCTTTTTGACTTTTGTGTTGTAATTTACATAATGTAAAAATAAAATTATTCTCTTTTTGTGGCATAATACACAAAATTAAAAGTTGAAATGAAAATGCTGATATTACTAAAAATGCATCTGTGAAAAACAGTGTTTAGGTCTCCAATCTGTCTTAATTGCTTAAGAAAGAACAAAAAGAAAAGGTTAAAAAAGAAATATTTCAGAATATTTTATAAGTGTTTAGAATAGCTCAGGTTTTGCATGCCAATGCTTGCAGTGATGAATTCAGAATTTGTCTACAGTGAATAACAGCTTAAAAATTCAAATGCATGTTGCATTTCCTAGAATATTTGCAGAGAGAGATATATATATATAAAATATTTGCATTTAGGGTATATGAATAAAGCTTAAAAATTTAACTGCATATTTAGCACCAATTTTATTCTTTATTTACTCTACTCAATTTTAGGAAAGAAAGATTTCTAGTCTTTAACAGATTTTTTTCAATAAGGTTCACATAAAGGAGGTAAGAACATGAATCATTAGGCTATTTTCCTTAGAGTTTGGTACTTCTGGTATTTGGCTTCTTTAATACTGGCTAAAATAACCCCTTAAATCCATATTTCTTAGACATTTAGATAGTTCTGCTTATTATTAGAGGTCTGTGGCCTCTACTGTCACTGTTAGAAATCAGATTACAGGGTGGCTACTGACAATCATGAGACTCACAAGCTGTTTATCAGTTCCATGAAACATGTGCAAGAAAAGGTTAAAAAACAAATCATGACCTGAATAATGATCTGTGCCCACTTTGCCAAACCAAGATAGCTGTACACTCTATATTGCAGATTTTGTTGCAGCCAGTGTGAGCCTCTCTGGGATGCAAGGTGACTTGTACATTGCAAAAGTTTTCCAGGACACAGCAGCAAGGGACTGGGTCATAGAGGGTGGTGGACTCACACAGGGTGGGTCTGGCTCTTGAACTCTGCACTGAAAAGGTAGGACCATAGCAAGGCTCATTTTCTCTTTTACCGTATGCCATCATCTAGTCAAAGCCTATTCCTGGCTGCTTACAAGTCTTCATCAGTTTTGGATGCCTATCAAAGCTAAGCGTAAGTAGGGTTCCAGCACACATCTATAATACCAATATACCTAAATAATCTTTGTTTAATACTTTATTTTAAAATGATCTTGTATTGCGTCTTGCTATTACAAATATTTGAAATATTTTTCTTAACATATCTTTGTAGTATATGGCTTACTATGAAAAAGATTGAAATTGCCTGCATTCTTAATTATCTTTCGAAATAATGCCCTACAAACCTGTCTGACCTTATTTTCCAAACCTAAATAATAGAACTCTTAAAAAAAATCCAAACTATGCTTGCAGTATTTCAGAATCAGCTTATAGAATGACTCTTGTCTTTGTAATATTATAGTTGCTAGCATGCTGCTCTTGAAAATGTGGCATAGAATTACATGTTAAGTACTGGTTTAATTTTTTTTTTGTTATTCATGAATATGTGAGCCTGTAGTTGAAAGATGTTATGGTTAATCTCTGAACTTAATCCTCTGAAGGAATGAAAAGTAGAAGGGACTCAGCATTATTTGGCTTGCTGATGCCAGATGACAAGTACTTGAGTGTTGCTGTGCAGAAACAGGCAGCCATATATGCTTTTAGATCTTCCTTTTCTAAAAAAAATGAGTGGACAGTGAAAAAATTATTTGAAGTAGTTCCTCTCTTTGCTTATCAAAACATTCAGCATAATCAAAGCATAGTACTGGAAAATCTTTAGCCTCTTTAAATTCTAGATCAGATGCAACATTAGCGAAACTTTTTATTTAAACAAATAAAGCCAGCTGCTATGTTATCTGGCAAGCGAAGTTGTATAGGGCCTTCCCTTACAGTTTTTTTTTCACAATAAAGTATGGGCGTGGAATTCCCCTGCTGATCCCTCCCTTGTTCTTCATCTCTCCTTCTACCTCCCACAATAATGTAATAGCATGCACTACTGAAGTTAGATAAAGGCTTCTAAATCCTGACCTTTAGTACTGGAAAAGAGGGGCTTATAATGGATCAAGTGCCAGACTGTCTTCGGGTACCTGGCACTGTATTTACCCAAGCTCACTTGAGATATTATTCATATTTATCTGAAATGCTTGTCTAATCTCTCTGAATTTGGAATCCGATGCTTTTCTCTGGCAACTTAGAGTTTGGAAGACATCTTTTGTTTCCAGTATGTTGCGCTATTTGTAATAATACTTGTTCTTCCACCTGGGTTCTCAGGTTTGTTTCTCATACTGTTGTGATATTTTGGCATATAAGTTATTGCTCTTTAAAATGGGTCCGTTGAATTTGCTCCAAATCAATCTTCTTTTCTCGTAGTTTCAACTGGGAAAAGGGAGCATGCTGGATAGATCAGGAATTAGTAACTTCAGAACTGAGCTCCTCCTTGGGCTCTTCCAAAGAGCTAGGCAGAGTCTTGAACACCATCTGGTCAAAAGGTGTTGTCCTCTTTCAGGGACAGTAAATCTTTGTTACATACGGAATGAAGTATGTAATCAATGTGCTTTGAGCAGTGTTTCATGGCATATCTTCCTCCATTTTTTCCTTTCTGAAAGCTTGTCTTAATTATGGTACATGGTCTGAGACTGCAGAATCAGTCACAGATTCACACTGACATCACAGAAGATCTGCTCTCTTGTCGTTTGGAAGTAAACCCCATTTGTTCACCCAAAGAGCTCTTAAGTTATAGGATTAGAGAGAGATTTTGAGGGTGCTGGGAGTACCACATATGTAGCAAGAATGCAGTCCCCTGCACTAAATGTGACTTTTGCAGGAAGGACAGGGGAAGAATTTGGTGTAAAATTTGGATAGGACTTATTTTCCCATTCTGAAGTTGAGCTTCCTTAATATTGGCATTGCAAATTATATCTGTAGGCATACTACAGACATACTGCTTCAAAACTCTTCAGTTTAGAACCAAGAATTTAATAAACCGTAGGGTCCAAATATGTTGTTTAGATAGGTAGTCAAATGTTTCTTTCACAGGAGGAAACATTTCAGATGTTTCAGTCAGATCTTTCTGGCCTTTATCCATGATGAGAAGTGTACAACTGCAGTTTTAAAAAAGATAAACCTCCAAAATGAGGACATACTGGGATACGCATCTCTGAGAATAAGTGATGAGAAATTAAAGGGGGAAATGTTTAACCACAATGCATATCATAAATTCTACCACCTCAAATCATTGGGTGTGTACAATGGGTTTGTCATAAGGTGTGGTGGATCTGCCTGTATAAGGCTAAGCTGTGCCACAATGCCCAAACCCTATTAGACAAAAAAAGACTAAGAGAAGAGCATCACGTGTTTATGTCTGCCACAGGCCTCATTTTTCAAGGGCTAAAGTCAGAGGCACTGTTGCATAACCGTTACAGAGCTTGTTTCCAGAACTGAGCTTCTCTAGATTAAAAGAAACTTAATGAAAGTCCACCAAAGACTAGGATGAGCTATGAGGTTTCATGAGGCACCACTGCTCTTAGGAACCAATTGCAAAGGCAAATAACAAAAGCTGTCAAATGTGTTGATGGCACTGCTCAACATTTAGAATAAACTTTTCCTGCTCACCATAATGGGCCTTGCTTTAGGGGTAGAATCTATCTTGTGTCATTTTAGATGTTTAAAAGATAGATATCTATTTCAAAGCAGGTTGTTTGGGCTCTCTTGGCAGTCAGAAGTTCAAAAGTAAGCTGCTCTGAAATTCATCAAATCTAAACCAGATAGCAACTTTAAAATTAGGTGACTCATGATCTAGAAAAGGCTATTTATCTCTAGTGATTCTAAAGGGAGGTTGGACAGCTCTCTGAGCTGTATGTCCAAAATTGGCATAATCCTAGCCTGGATTATTAATTACTCATGCTAATTCTGTGTGAGTGTGTGACTTGCTGATGAAAAAAGCCCTGGTTAGAGGTTTTGTTGCGTCTTTGATCTGTAACTCTAGCTTTGATCTCCTTGTGTCTCATAGCCAGACTGTAAATACTATAAAACCATCTTGTCATCTATGAAACTTCTGAAGTTACATTTTTTGACAGTTTCATGGCCTTTAGCTTGCAAACAGGCAATGAGAAGTAAGAAATAAGACACTATTATCATACCAAGTGTTGAGAAGTCCTGGTTTTCCTGTCAGTGATTGAATCACTGATCAACTGGTTCTTGTATATTCTTGTGTTCACACCTTGGGCATATACATTCAAGGGTTGCTGTTCAGATCTTTTTTTTTAACCTCTGTAGTACCTGTAGCACATAATCTGGACCCTCTACACTGTGTGGTTCACATGACAGTAAGAGCACTGGAGCTCATTCCAACTTCAGTTTCTTCCCATTTATTGTCTGTGTTACACTTTCCATTTCTTTCCCCCACTGTTTAAATGCTTCACAGTCCTTTGAAAATTTAATTTTCATTTGCTTTAGGTTCTTTTGTAATGCTTTTGAGGACTTGTACTATTTTATTCTTTTACTTTATAACTTTGGTCTTGTGTTTCCCCATCTCGTTCTTTAATCTCATACTGTAGCTTCTGGCTTTGGTCCAGAAATTGTGTGGTTATGATCTCCCCTGGCATCAAGGGCTGTGGGAGAGAATTTTTGGTCTCTAATGGGCCTACCCAGTTGTCTGGAAGAAGAAGACATCACAATTAAATATCCTGCATGGCACTTAAACCCAGAGCGAAGAAATGAAGAGGGCTATCCCCAGCTACCCAGATAGGTTTGTGTACAAAGGATTGCACATTTGCCCTCTCCAGCACTCCTAGAATCAGCTATAAAGAAAAAGAAAACCTTATTAAAACCATCCTTGGTTCCAGAGCTGCTCTCTGGCATAGGTTCCTTGGGATGCAGGAGGTTGTGCTCTTGTCAGCTAGGCTCCAAAACCAGACAAAATAGGACTTCAGGAGAACCAGAACTGCTGATGTGTGTTTCTGCGTTGGTAGAACACAACCCTTTGGAGGACCACTCACCTTTGTGTGTCTACAACAGAAATGTCAACCTATTCTCCTCAAAAAAATCCACCACAGTGAATTTCTTACCACGTAAAGGAACATTCTCAAATCGCAGAGTGGGATTCCCCACTTCCCTGAAGGCCAGCAAACAAGACTCATGGTTTCTTCATTGCACAATGACTGAGTAGTTGGCAGGGCAGCTGCCTAGAGTGCCAGTCACAGTTTTGCCATGTGTGTCACTCTTGTTGTTTTAGGAGCAATGCTTCACTTGGCAGGGGCCATGCTTCAGTTTTTATTCATGTCATGGCTTTGTGAACCACCATGGCCCCCGTGGCTGTAGTCACGGGGTCCTGGCTGGAACTGTTCACAGAATGACTGTGCTTACAGGCGTTCAAAGGAGAAGGGCAGGATGCTCGCTTGTATCTCTTCTACTTTGGAATGTGCCATTAGTGTATACATTTGCAACCTTTTCTCCTGTTACAGTTCCCCTGTTGAAGAGTTTGATCCCATCTCTGAATTCTCTGGCTGAGAGAAAGGACCACTCTCTGCCCCTTTTCTCACTGTGTGAAGGGAGGGCAGCTTGCAGCGTGCCCTCTGCACCCTCTGCTAGGATAGAAGTTCTCCAGGTACCCGCATAAACCCCACCTGTGAGTTACATATGGCATCACATCTCAAAGGAACCGTTAAAGGTCAGCAGCATTTCTTTCTACCCTGGCACTTCACCTTTACTTTTAGAGTCCCATCCCAATACCTTCTAGGCAGGAGCCTATGTGTGGGTATGAACTTGGCAGCCTGAGTTGTCAGTTCCCCTGTAAAATCCCTTAACTACAGTAGGGGTCGGTGGGGAGCGGGGTGTTTAGAGAAGAAATTGGCCATACATGGATAATATTAGTAATACAAACACCTACCTATGATTCATTCTACTTAATTTCAGAAAATAAAATCTCCATCTTGTGTGTCACCAAATATTTCACAGAAATGGGTAAAAAATAATTTAACTGACAAGCCCAGCTGAAACATGAAACACTGAACCTGTGAGATGCGGTGTTTCATAATGTTGTGGTCTTGCTCTCATAATTGTGCCCATGCCTGTGCATGCACACACACACACACACACTTGTACACATGTACTTTAAATTGCCTGCCATAGTACATAAATACAGCAAATATTTGCCTGGGGGACTGCTATGGTAGTATTCACTCCCCATACTTCCTACCTGAGAGTGGGCAGTTTGCAACCTTTGCTCAACATAACAACGTTTTAGGGAAGGAATGTGCAGGACATTTGGCTTTCCATCACATAATATACTTTGAGCCTTTTTAAAAACATTTTTCACATAAAACACAATTCCTAAAATCCCAGTTGTTTCCTATTTACTCTGTTGCAGAATTCGTTATGTGTGTATGTTTTTTGATTCAGATGGAATAATAAGGGCTGGTTTAAATCATGTATTTTTTTGTGATTGTCTTGTTAACGGAAATTATCTCCTTTAAGGGGTTTCATGGCCAACAGCAATGTCACCTTCGTTTAGTATATTTGGAGACTTGTTCCTTGTTTGGATGCCTAGAAGGCCTCAGCACAGAAAAAATGTTGCCTAATCTTTAACAGAACTCAGAAGTCTTGCTGAGAAGTTGAAACAGGATTAGAAATCTCAGTATCTGATCCTCTGAGGACAGCTGCTTCAAAGCAACTATGCAAAGCTGGGAAAAGAGTGAATGAGCAAGCTTGAGCCCTTTGAAATATTTACTGTCCAGTGAGTTTGGAGAGGAAGGGGAAACATGATGAGGCCTTCCCTATCCTGAAAGTTGATAGCATCTTCTTGTTCTATTAATAGGAAAAAAGATGATATTACTATTTTGACATTTCTTTTATTTGACAAAAGCTGGAGACACTGGTCTAAATATTATACCTTATACACACACACACATATGTGAATGTGGTAGAACAAGGCTGTAAAAGTTCCATTCGTTCCTAAATATTGTCAGTTTTATTTCAGGAATACTTCAATTCCCTATAAAACACAGTCAATAACTGGATCAATAGCAATCATATATTGAACATGAAGCATTAAGAATTCTTCTTTTACAAGGTTTGCCTTATTGCTCAATGTCCTGGCAGCAGTTCATCCCAATTTCAAAGCGGTTGAGGAACTTGAACTTTTGTTTTGGCTCTCTGCATCAGATGGAGATGCCCTGATGAAAATTCAGACTTGGCAGGAAGCTAGTCCCCTTGTCACACAGTGTGTATCTACTCCTGCATGTGAATTTATTTACACAGCCACTATTTGCAAAGAACTGTGCAGTTAGCCTCCAGTTTATTCTCTCCTGGTAGTGATTTTTCTCATTTTTTTTTAACCCAGGCTGCAGGTTTTTGTCAGTAAACTTGAATGCTTTTGCGGTATATTTCCTTATGCTCATCTTCTGAAAGCATCTTACAGGCTCACCTGTTCCATTTCTCATTTTGCTATTAGAGTAAACTGCAGTTACATAAGAATGGGTGGGCTCGAATCTCTCCAGGTGACCATTTTCTCATCAAGACATCTTTCCAAAGGATTCAGCATAGCACACCTTAGATGTCTAGGGACTCTGTTAACCATGCAGTGATGTGTTTATATGAGCTCCTAAATGCAAGAAAAACTTTTTCAAACATAAACCAAATACAATTTTGAAGTTTTTATTTGGGGACTTCATTGAATTGCTGTATGGAGCCAGTAAAACTGTGGAGGAACAGCTCTTGCCAGCTCAGCTGGAGATTGAGGATCCCAGTTACCAGGCATATGCCCTTCCTGTATGGATGGTATTGGGTTTTTAATTGCATTTAGTGTAAAGGTAATCAGAGCTTGCTAACAGGTTCAGGAAAAACTATTATTGAAAAGAAAATCCAGTCCTGAGTCAAAAGTTCATTGGTTTTGAGAGGATTGTAAAAATATTTCAGGGGAGGCTTTAAATTCTTGAGTGGATTGCTATTTATCTATGGTCATGCACATGTTAAATAATGATATTAAATAAATTACCCTCCTGTTGTGTTTTATAATAAAGCAAAGCCTTCCAGCTATATAAACAACACTTTATTTTTCCAGCATTATGGAATAAAACAGGGAGAGGTGGCCTTGTGGCTTGACTATTCAAGGTTCATGACTGAACAGCAATTTCCAAAGCTAAGCCTAACTGTGATGATAAGTTATGCCTTTTGCTATGCTCACTCATGCAAATTAAGGCAACTTTTGAACAACCTGTGCACATTAAATTTCATATTTGGTAAATCTTATGTATTTCCCATCATGTTGGATGGAACTGCCAATGTTTTAAAAAAGCAATTTATTTTGCTATCTTTGAAGTAGCTGATGCATTAGTAACCCTGCCACCTTTGAAATTAAACAGGGTTTTGTCTGCAGTTTAAGCACTCTGAAGTGTCTTCTATTTTTAAATTTCATATGAGTATTGGAAATGCCTTCAGCTCTCCTGCAAATGGGTTTTGTTTAATGATTTCTGTTGTCTCTAAATGGGTCTTGGCATTTTTAGTCAGTTTGTGGTGAAGCAATCATTTTTGCTAATTGAATTTACAGGGGAATGACTTGGGACAGGCAGCAAACAACATCCCATAGTCATGGGCACTCTAGGCTTGAGAAGGTCATCCAAAATATGGGATAGCGGCCCTTGTATTTCAGCTTATAAATAACTCAATATATGAGTACTTTTACTGCCTGTGATCCAAAGGCTTCATTATTTCCTCAAAGTAAAAGTGAAATACTCACTTTACATGTGTAAAGCTTGCAACAGAAGTGTCCTAAGTGATGTTTGCCAAAGTACATTGGTTTTGGTACACTGCTCGCTATCATTACCTGCTCAAGTACTACATTGGTGAGTGCAAACACTAGAAAGATAGATACGCTGTCAGATCCTTCTGATGACCTGAGCTTTTTCACCACAAAATCAGAGCAATGGAAGGAAAGATGGCTTTGAGCCAGACCTGCAGGTCTCAGATGCCTGCAACAGTAGATGTTCACGCATGCCAGGGAGACAGAAATGTCCCAGTCTTTTCCCTCCCAGACCCTCACTGACTGTAGCTTAGAGCAGGGTAAAAAGTGCCTTACTGTAAGTCCTTTGGTGTGGATCATCACCAGACATGGCATTAAATAAGTTTCAACCTTTTAATTCTTTCAAAGAGTCTTCAAAAGATACTAATTTCTGCTCAATTTGTTGATAGAAAAAACTAAGGAAAGAAGGGAGCTTACTAATTGCGTAGCAATTGAGCAGTGAGATAGCAAAGCTCTGGGAGAAGATGAAGTTAACAAGAGAAAACTGAGCTACGTTTTAGAGAGCTCTCACTCACTAAGTTGAGATAGTGCTGTTCAGTGCACATCTGTTGCCAAGAAAGGAAACTAAACTAGGCTGTATCGAGACTGGCAAAATAAGTAATATTTGAAAATACCATACAGATAACATTAGTCACTTGGTGTTGGGCAAGGTGAACTATGAGGTTAATCTAGTATGGAAAATCCCATTGATAATGCTGGTATGTGCCCCACAGAATCGGCTGCCCAGGGAACAAGCAAAGCACAGCTCTGTTTAATTTAATGTGTGACACAAGAGACCTGGAGCAGTCAAAAAATATGATTACTGAAAGATAGGACACAACCAGATAGCAGGTATTCACTAAAATAGCATGTGCTTGACAAAGGACTTCCCTGATTTCCCTGTATAACAGCTGGATTTGTACATGGTGTATGCATCACTAAATTTCCTAAAACTGCAAAGCAATCTGATCAGCTGTTGGGGAGTTTCTAAATGTCACAGATTGTAAAGTACTGATTCTTAGAAACTGTCAGAAAAGAACATGAAAGAGAAAGCCACAGAATCCCTTTAAAATATGCCAAACAAATCAAGCAAGGACAAAAATCAGGTGGCAGAAATTGCATTTATTTTTGTGAAGAGGCAAAAATGAAATTTTGCTGCAAGCAAAATGATGCTTTGCCATCACTTAGCACCATTATTGCTGCACTAACATTCCCTGAACAAACTCTCTTTGTCAATGTATTTCTGTTAATTTGACAGCCTCGGGTAACATTCAGATCTCTCTTGGGATGTAAATATGTCCTGGGCTGAAATGAATAGAGTGTGTAAGCATGGTTTATGGCTCATTTTAAAATAATTTTCTTCTTCACAAGATTAAAAAAAACCCATATGCATGGTTTGAACTCTCCACTATCCAGGTGATGGGAAATGGAATAAACATAAATAAAAATTGGTCAGCATCCTTGCAGTGTGCTGTGGCACAACGTCTGGTCCTGGGAGGGCCATATTAATTTGACTGTAGTGGCCTGTGAGAGGAACAGCATTGCTGCAGAGCGAGCCCCCATGTAAAGTCAGGTGAAGTGTGCCCAGAGCTGTGGCACAGTGTATCTGCTGCCTGCCCGTGGGTGTTGGTGAACCCCCAAATTCTTGGGGGGGGCGAGGGGGCTAACAGCCGTTTTGAAAATGTCAGTACTTTGAAAATATCAGGGATAAAGGAGTGGACAAGTCATTGTGCTCTTAAGTAAGACATTACAATCAGTGGGTTTTTTTGTCTTCCAGCTGATAAACATGGTCTTGCTCTTTCGTTAGATTTCCACATTCCCGTGAAAACGAAGTTAGAATGTGCACAGAAATACTGCTGTTCATTTTGTATTCTTTCCAGTGTACTTTTCATCTACACATCATGGAGCAGAAAATGAGAGGCTTGCACTACCCCAATTCTCACAGGGGATCATTAGGATTCCCCACTGTTGTCTAATCATGTGCTGTCCTATTGATGTGTAGTCAATTGATAGGGTAATTGTGTTTTGTGCAGTAGATCTTGCTTGAGTACAGCAGTGTGTTGGTTTTAGTTACCAGAAACTGGTATGGATTTTAAGCTCTTAAATGAACAACAGATCTTTCTGTGTTTCACAAAGTATAAGCAGAAATTATGGAGGGATTAAGTAATGGAAAAAGGAACATTTAAAATATATATATTTGCAGATAGGCGTTTGTATGGAAGGAGTATATCAGATGCGTGCCAAATCAGCTGAGTTTTTAATTTTTATAATGCTGGAAGGAGTTTATAAATGAGACTGCTGGTCCATTAGAGGGGCTGCCTTAGCAGCTGGAGTGTGTCGAAACACACTGGACTGAAGTTCCTGCTGTGATCTGGGGAGCTGTAAGGCCTGAGCACCACCAGAGAGAGCTAATCAGCGGCATGGAAGGAAGAAGTTGTCTTCGAGCTCGCTCTTTATTGGGTATACGTTATGCTCTGAGCTGCAGTCATTAGCCCATTGGGGGCGAAGGGAATGACTGCGGCTGAAGCCATGCTGGTTACCCAAGCCTCTTTGGTCTTGGTAATACTGCAGAGGTTTTTCTGCAGTCTGAGGGAGCACAGGATGCTGCAGCCTAATTTCCAGGTGTATGTCAGGATAAGAATTCCTCATCACCAGAGCTGTTACCATGAGCCCCACAATGCCTCATGGGCATAGGCTAAACCTTATTTATAAAATAAAACCTTTTCCTCACAAAGCTATAGACAGGCTGGGTTGAGGGAAGGCTCACTTATTTCGCTGACCCATTAACTTCATTTCTAGCGCGTTGGCCCTGAAAGTGCTTCTGCCTTCGAGTGTTTCTGCAGGAGGGGGCCGTGCTCTCTGTCCCAGGCAGCCGGTGGGGTCACCTGCCAGGGGACACGCTGGGGTGTCTGGCTGGGTTTGGCTTTTGCTTTCTTGCCACCTCCATGGGGTACGCTGATCCATTTTGAAGCTAGTGATATTATTATGCTGAACTAAATTAAACCAGGAACCTTCATGAGGATGTGGGAATGCCTTTCCAGCGCTGCAGGGCAATATCGATTAACCCCAGTGTGAATCTAAGAGTGGCAGCACTGGAAAGGTGACTTAATAGTATTTCGTGGCAGCACATATGTTTCGCAAACTGCTGTTTTGGAGGTCAGCCATTTGCGCATACCGCTTTTGCCAGTTTTCCTGTCTGCCTTCAGCTCACAGCCAGGCTGGCCATGGTTATTTCCTTACAGTAATTTTTGAGGTTGCATTTGAGACGAAGGCAAGAAGTAGGGCAGATTATCAGTGATAGCTAATGAGGTTGTTATGATGAGACACTAGCTAGGGATAGGGAGGTTGTTATGATGAGACACTAGCTAGGGATAGGAGAAAAGTGAGAAGATAATGTATTCACTTGCCTGTCTGATAACGCTGTGGCAGTTTCTGTTTGTGCACATATATTGCCAGTAAGTCAGCATGTTGAGAACCACTAATAGGAAGGTTATTAAGCCTGCGAAGTTGTTGTGGCTTCTGTTTTATACAGATGCACCACAGTATGAAATTATGAAATTTGCTTTTAGCAAGTTTTGCTTCCTCTTATTTTAATGTACTTTGTATACTAATGTGTTCTATTATAAAACTCCATTTTCAGTGACCCATACATTTTCTTTTAATGTGCAGTGGCTTTCTCAGACAAGGCAGGCACAAACTTTTTTTTCAATAGTTTCAGCAAAAGCAGGGAAAAGGAGTGTATGATGATGGATTTTGTATACAAAGGTGCATCAGAAGCTTATCAGAAATAAGACTTAAATAAGAGCTGTGTGACATACATAAATTATTTGTTTTATCATTTTTCCTACTTTTCTTTTTTTGTATAAATTTTATTTCCCTTTTACCTAGTCCTTTTTCAAAGATTGGAAAATTCATATTAAAAGATGTATATAAGCACAGTCTGATCTTTACTGCCCAGGCAAAATCATATAGAATCATAGAATAGTTTGGGTTGGAAGGGACCTTAAAGATCATCTAGTTCCAAGCCCCCTGCCATGAGCAGGGACACCTTCCACTAGACCAGATTGCTCAAAGCCCCATCCAACCTGGCCTTGAACACTTCCAGGGATGGGGCATCCACAGCCTCTCTGGGCAACCTGTTCCAGTGCCTCACCACCCTCGCAGTAAAGAATTTCTTCCTAATATCTGATCTAAATATACCCTCTTTCAGTTTAAAACCATTACTCCTTATCCTATCACTACACTCCCTGATAAAGAGTCCCTCCCCATCTTTCTTGTAGCCCCCCTTTAGGTAGTGGAAGGCTGCTATAGGGTCTCCCCGGAGCCTTCTCTTCTCCAGACTGAGCAACCCCAGCTCTCTCAGCCTGTCCTCATAGGGGAGGTGCTCCAGCCCTCTAATCATATTCATGGCCCTCCTCTGGACTCACTTGAGCAGGTCCATGTCTTTCTTATGTTGGGGGCCCCACAGATGAATACATGTATCATCATGACATCCAAATGCAGAATTCCTTCAGTCTACTGACTCTACTGATCAAAAAAGTGTTTTAGTAAAGATTGTGAGGAACTATAAAGGTCCAGTAAGATTAAGAGGGTTTGGGCGGTTTTTTGTAAAAGTAATGACTGAATAAACAGGTCCCAAGAAAAGTTTGTTTGAAACTGAAACCAAATCCTCAATTTGGCCATTAAAGTTGACTTCATAATTCCTCAGTGAAGTTATTTTTACTACTCTAAGGTAAAATGTAGTGAATATTACTGTAACATCACTGATTGTTAAACATGGAGGTAAAAGCAGAGTATTCATGCTTTATGAGAAGGTAGAGGAGCAACACGAGAGATCTGTAAATATTATTTCATATTTTTATTCCTTGATAGAGCTGCTGAGGGGATATGGCATTACCATCTCACTTTGTATAAGAAAATATAGGCATATATCCCAAATAGAAATGGTTCCACGTTGTTCATTGTGGCATTTTCAAGACATCCCCCAAGTCTCCGTTCCATTCACTACTCTATTATTGCCTGCAGATAGCTTTGCTAATATTTGGTGAGTCATCATCTGATTTCTGAATTTCAGAAAAATAAATGTCCATTTGATGTGAACGGGGTTCTTCCCACCAAGAGAACTTTCAGGTTTGCAGATTTGTCACAAGTTCTACATGTTTTATCTTGACAATATTGCATTACATGTTATAAGGATGAAGAATGCAGTCTATTACTACGTCTTAACACATAGCAAGGCCAACCTGTTAACCTGTTAAGGTATGGATGTGTATTCGAGGTAGCCAGCATGCTAATTACCGCTTCCTCAATTTGGGAATTCTAGCTTGTTCATCAAACATGAAATACCAAAATCAACAACAGTCTGGCATTTAACATTTTCATATTACCATCTTCACTGTTAATGATACGTTTTTTTAAGTTGTATTTTACATGACTAGTTGCAAACAAGAGTTGGTTTTCAGTGTAAAAACAGCTGGTAACAGCAGATTGGGAATGCAGGAAAACAGAGATGAATTGCCCAGGCCTATCAGTTGCACACCAGAGGGATATAAGAATTAAAATGTCACTGTTTTGGAAGGGGGGGTGATCAATGTGATTTGGAAGCCTGTCTCCACCTCACTTCAGGTGACAAAATATTCCTGACATCAGCATTAGGAAAGACACTTCTATTATGTCACCTGTGAAATGGTTGGAGACTTCCTTGCATGGATGTTTCATCGCTGAAATTCTCATCAGACTCATAGGAGAATTGGAGTATTGTTCATACAAACTCACCAAGACCCAGCATTTCATAGCATGGACAAGAAAATGGAAATATCAGTGGCAGACTTATATTTCAGGCAAGTAAGTAAAGGGTGACAAGCCCACCTCACTCCAAAGGTAAAGGTTTTAAGATCAACTCTTACACACCCCAGTGCAGAAGCTTGAGTCTGCACCCAGTGGGTGGCCATCTGCTAACTGGAAAAATATAAATGAAAGTGTGAAGTGTTGGGCTTGGCATAATGTTATGTCAGATACCCATATCTGTAATTTAAGATCTTACTACACTGGGAAATAAAATAAAACAAAAAGACCCCAGAAAAATCTCCAGTCTTTTCAAACTAACTGTTGCCTAGACTAATTCAATTACATATTATATAGGTAGAATTAAGTATTAAAAAAATAATTTAAAAGCAGTTACTCTTTTAATTCCCTGCTAAATGTTATAGTGAAGATTTGTTCCTTCTGTAAGTAAAATTACAAATGTATAAACTTGTGCCAGTATGTGTGCCCTGTTGGATCTATATATTCACTAGAAGCAGAGGGATCAGCTAGGGTAGGGATCACCAACCTATTCCATGCACATAATTGAGTATTCCTTGTAGATGATAGCCGTGAGTCTTTTGTGAGTCGCAACGCCCATAAGCACAACCAGCTTCTCTAGAGGTGGTGCTCAGGCTGGAGAGATGTCCTGAAACACCTTATGCGCAACTGTGTATAAACAACCTAATGTACTAAATTTGCACATATGATGAATATCTGAAAATCAAATCAGGACAAAACCACAAACATGTATAAAGACTTGGTTGTATCACTATCCTGGTAAGCAGAGTCCAAAAAAAGAAAGTGGCCTTTGTTCAGCATATTGCCACCTTCTTTGTTACCTCCTAAAATATTTGTACCAGTAAAATTTCTCCAGATGTCGGTAGGGATTTCTCATGAACAAGAATTGCAAGATATGGTTCTCCTAATGTCTATATCTTTTGAGGTGTATCACTGCTTCATTCTGTGGGGATTTGTACAGATGGTAGCTCTCCATAAGCCAGCTAAAGTATGTGCCCTTAAGAATTTATGTTAGTTGTAAAATTTCTTGACTGAAATGCAGTATTTCCTGTGAATTATTAGTGTAAGCTTTCCTAAGTTTCTTGTCTTACATTAAGTTTCCTAAATTCATGGCAAAAATGCTGCACTATTTAGGCATATATTTCAAAGGTAGGCTTGGAGTTCTGTCTCAATTCATATATAAGAAAGAAAAATAATAATTTCAAGAAAGTGTTGCTTTCCATTGGCATTTCCATATATCTACTTCTTATTTTTACTTTGTTGATAGCATAAGATTTCAGGGCATGAGGCCAAAGTGGACATTTGCATCAGGTAGTCTCACTTGTATATAGCAATTCCTTAATTAGCACTTAGCTTCTCCTCTTTTGTGCTTCCTAGTTTATAAGAATTGCTTTCAGTAAGACAGCTAAACTCAATATGAATGTGCTTGGAGATGAAAAACCTACCTGTTAAATTTGTTCCCAGCTCCTCATCTTTACTCTTAAAAATGTACATCATGTATGAATCTGAATGCTGGTTTTGGCTTCTAGCTGCCGGTTCTTGTTGCCTACCAAGAGTGTGCTTGGCTATAGAGAGGAAAAAACTGTAAATATTATTTGAATGCTAATTGTGCTTTAGTATTTTTAAGACATCTTGCTACAGGCCTTATTAGTCTTTTATGTTATTGCATTTCTGTGCTGGTATGACCTGAACAGAGAGAATGAAGTCATCATTTCCCTTCTGCTGGGGGTGATTATAATTTATTTTTCTTCTTATTATTGGAGTCTCTTAACAGGAATTAAGACTCATTGCTTTAAAGACATATGCATTTAATAACAGGGATTTGATGTGTTCTGATCTCAGTGCCCATATGTAGTCTCCTACAGATCAGAAGCAGTGCACAGCTGCAGATATTTGTGCACATGAAGTGCTTTACAGGACCACTGCCTAACTGCATACATTTTACATGCTTTCCTTCTGATATGGATCTAAAGCTGCCAACAACAGCGTGGGAGCAGCAAAAATGAAAAGGAAGGGAAGGAATGTTTCCAATAAAAGTCTGCCTCCCTTGCATAGTCTAAGTGACAGTAAGCATTCTAACTTTGAGGGCTTTCGGTTGGCATTGTATGCAAAAATATTTCAAAGTGGGGAGAAAAAGACAAACATAAAGAGGGGGAGGAAAGGACTGCGGCACCACTGGGCTTCATTCAAATTTGCAGCCAAGACTCTGAAGAGGGAAGTGATGACAACTGCGGAGTTATATGTGCGTAAGAGCGAAGTTTCCCACACGTGTTCTCATCCGTATCACAGTTTGGGGTGCTTGGTAATGGAGGCTTGGGCTCCAGCCAGTAGGGAGGCAAGGCCAACCACAAAGTTCAGATCTGGATCCAAACTTCTGCATGTTTGGGAATAGTTAGCCCTCTGGTTTGAGATTTTACTTACTTTAACTTGCACAAAAATAAGTAAGAAACATGAACAAAGATGATTTTCAAGTTGCAGCTGTAATACTTCAAGCCCTGTAGCAGTTGTGATTAACCAGGGGATTACACAAATGGGTACTTTATTTTATTTTAACAGATTTGCATATGACAAAGAGTTTGTCATTTGTATTGCGTTTCAATCTCAAACGAGCCTGAAATGAGGTTTGGAGTAAATGCCACTTGTGCCTCCACATTAGATCTTGTGCTTTAGCGAGCACCTGGTTATCTGCAGGAGAGACTGAGCTCCTGACCTACTCTAAAGCCAGCTCTTCAACTCTACCAAGGAAGAAGAGACTGGCTGGGAGCCACTGTGCTGGCAGTGGTGTGGCAGCCACTGGCCAGTGTCACCAAACCGTGGGTCCCACTGTGGCTGAAACGGCTGCATTGAGATGCAGCATGTTGTAGGGCACCACTGCCTTTTGCTAACCAGCCCTCCTTTCTGCCTGAGAGATCTGACTTCTACCCCATTTCTTGGGACTTTGCTGCTATAAGCATAAGTGTAGACATCCTGTGCTCGTCTTCCTGACCTAATTGCATGAGTTAGAGTATGCAGAAGATGGTTAATTTATTTGAACTTGAGGGAATGGCTTTGGTTGCTGGAGTTGGTGTGGCAGCTGCTTAGTTCTTGGAGGTGCTAGAGAAACCTTGCTTCTTGTAAGAGACCCACTTTTGCTAGAGCTTCACTACCTGAAATCCTAAAAGGCAGTTCCTCTGCACACTGGAGTTCTGCCTGATTTGGGATCCGAAGCATGTCCAGCAGCAACTTTGGAATGAGAGAGACTGGAATTGTGTCAATCACTTTTCATTTCATTACATTTGAACCACAGAAACCACCACCGATCTATTTAAACAATCTTGCATGTGCTGATCGGACTCTGAAATTTGCATTTAATACTATAGCTACAGTGATTCATGATATATTATATAGAATGGATGGATTTTGAAGATATGATTTGCTTTGTTGTTGTTTTTGTAACAAAAGAAGCTAGTGGCCCTTTGTAAAAACTCAGTAACTCAGAGAGATTCCTAAATGACAAATGTCTGGAAAATAAGACTGTCCCATGCTCCCTTATGTCCTGGTGGTTAGGTCACATTAAGCAGACAATTGAACAAATGCACTGCAGAATTCTGACAATAAATAGGTAGTTGGGAGGAGTTGTTCATGGTTTAACTTTTTTTGAGAGCGTAATCTTTAATGTAAACCAAAGGGTTTTTTCCTGGTCATTCAAAAATAACATATCTAAGTAGTCCTCATGCTCCTCCTAATTACACTAACTACTGTTTTTGGATTAATGTGGTTCATTCCAATACAGACTGTTCACGTTAAGATGCAGTTGGCATCAAAATGATCCTATCTTATGACTACTACTATACATGATAAAATTTGATTAAGGAGAAATCCCTTTCAAAATTGGTCATTAGCATTAGCTAGCAATTTGCTGAGTTTGCTTCAAAAGGTTAATGCTATAGCTATGGTAAGCAATAACTAATTTCATGGGGATTTATTGCTATTAAAAAGTATAATCAATTTCTAATAGCAATACTTAATTTTTTAAAAAGGCTGTAGATTGGTTGAGTGCACTCAGATTGCTTTACAATGGATATTTTTCTGGCAGATGAATAATTCTCTGCTACTCAATTCCGGTTTGAGTTCTCAGATTTAGCACTTCAATTATGCATTCTTCATTTGTTTTATTAATTGTTTGGTTATATTTGACTATGCTGAACTATACATGCATGCATAATATATGACATATTATTCATGAAATTTTCCAATGTGACAGGCTCTGGTTACTCATGAGTAATACAGTATCTGTCACATAATAAATAAAGTGACTTTATGTAAGCTTGTTCTAAGTTCTTAAACATAATTATCTGAATTGTTGAAAGGAAATAAGTGTTGAAATTACTCTGATGCATGATGTAGTAATTTGAGGAAAGAAATTCTTATGCATCAGGTAGAACTCTCCTAAATACTTTTATGACAGGAACAAATGAGATAAATGGAGATATTCTGTACTTAATACGAAGGTTGAAGCTGGCTGAGATTGTCATGCCAACCCCTGCTCTTACTAATTAGTGGTTCTTTCTTTCTGGGCCAAAGTATCTGCTGCTGTAAATTTCTGCAGCTTTATTAACTTCAGTAGAACTGGGTTGAATTATGTAGGCATAGAATTTACTTGTGAAGAAGGATTTATTGCTGCTGTGTGGAGCTGAAGTTCTTGCAGGATTGGCCCTGCATGGTAGGAAACACGACTATGAATTCCATGAGATGCCGTATGCCGGCAAGCCTGGTTGCATATATACTCTGGTCATCAAGCGCAATAACCTCAGCTCCCTCTCAGTGCTTTCAGATGCAAATATTCTGCCATGGAAATGGAAAGGAAACTTTCTGTCTTGGTATGAATCAAACACAATGAAAACATTTCAGTTTGTTGAATTGGGAAGTCTCATTTCAGGTGAGTCGGAGGGCTGTGTGGCTGGTGTGTGCCACCCTCGTGGGAGCTGTGTGCGGGTGTTCTGTTCCCTCGTCCTTCACTCCTCCTGTGCTGCCTGCTCCCCAGTGCTCCTGGTGCACAGAGATTATTTCTGAATTTGTCAAGACAGTGAGATTCTGACCGCAGACTTTGTAGGTGACGGGAGAAGGTGAGGTGACAGTCACTGGAACTACAGCTCCCATCAGGCTGTAATGCTTGAAGTTGGCAGGTTTTACACTGAATTCGAGTTATTTTTCTTGAAAAGTAGCATTACGTAGGGACTTGGGGAAATATATTCCAGCACTGACATTAAATGTTTTGAGGCTTTAATGTCAAAATACTTTTATTTTAATTGAAAGTACTGAAATTTTCAAATTAAAAAAATTCAGAAAATTTCATTCACTAAAGCAGTTTGATTTTAAAAAAATCCAATTCTTCCTTAGGGTGCATGATGTTACTTTGGTCTTGTTTTCACATGGTAAAATATTTTTCAGTGATTTCCCACATGATATGGTGCTTCTGTATGCACAGAAAGAGAAATAATGTTAGCAGATAAATTTTGCCAGTTATTGAATACCATAAAATGGCTACCCACCTTCTTGGAACTTGCAGAGTAGCTTAAAATTATTTTTTAAATTTCCAAATATTTTGTTAAATCCTTCTTCTTGGTTTTTTCCCCCCCCCTCTAAAGCCTGTATTAGCATTACTACTTCAGGACTTTCACCAATTGTTTACACTCCAATAAAATTTTGAGATAGTTCAGCCTTTAAATAGATAGCAGAAATTAACAGAAGAGGATGATTTAAAGTGGAATCACAGAAATCATTGGTACAGTAATCAGTTACAATTTTGTTACCTGTTTCTGGTTGATTGTTATTCACCTGCAGTGCAGTCAGCAACTTCACAGGAGAAAACCAGACCTCAATAGAAAGAACATCAACCAACTTGTCAAGGACAACATTTCTCCAAATTCACATTTTTTATAAGGCTTATATGCTCTGGAGAGTTACTCCAGCTTCATTAAGACAGGGAAAACACAATATAATAGTTCTTGCCTGGGTTTCTAGAACTAGAAAATTGTATCTGTTCCTTTCCTTGCAAATCTTAAAATTTTATTGAGAGAGGGATGCACTACTGAAAATAATTCATTTGTGGAATAGGTTCTACAGCAGAGAAAGATTTGAACAGGTATTCATCGTGGATGTTAATTTTAGTTCCTCTTTTGGATTGTTGTGTTTAAGACAATCTGACAACCTTGAAAACTAAATATAAACTGTTACAGCTGAAATTCATGTGCATTCATTAATATTGGAAGTTAGTTCTGAAAAACTTCAGCCATATTATAATGTCTTGAAATGCTACTAATGTATACTATTACTTTTGTTATGTTCTCTTCTGGTAGTTAGAATTAGATTCTACTTTCATTTATTACAAATGCAAACTACTGACCATGTAGTTCATTTCCTAGTGTGTAAAACTGCAGTTAAGTTACAGCATCTAGTTTTGCCTTCCTGGTGCAATACAAGAAGAAATCTGACTTCCCCCAAAAATTCTTATATGCAAAGGGAATTTTGGGATACTCTAAGAGAATGAATTCAGTGGCTTTTTATAATCTTCTTTATTACACACTCCATTACAGAATTACACAGAATAATACCACCTTTTTTAGGCAGAAGTAGGTTAAGCTTGTAGAGCAATGAACGACAATTGAGTAGAAAAAGTTCTGCGTGAAAATTGATTGCAAACGTAAATAGGAATATCTCCAATGACTTCACTAGCATTGTGCATTTCAGGATACAGAGCAGTCTAAGGAGTCAGTACCTCACACAGCACAATTGAATGTATACTTCCCTTTCAGTCTCACTATATCAGATGTAATATGTAATATATAATTAGATTCGGCTTGCATTCTGTGCTTTGGTTTTCACACTACAGATGCTATTGTATCAATTCCAGTGACACATAAGTACCAGTTCATCCAGTATCCTGACTTTTCTGACATAGGTATGTATGTAGTCAAGGAGGGTTTAATTTTAAAGAGCACATTGTTACATTAGTCATGAAGTCACACAGCAGTACTGCGTCTATTATTTTCTGGAGAAGTATGTGTGAATGAAATGCACTGTTAGTATTGAATAAGTAAGCTTCACTATGGCAATTTTTATGTACGGAGAGTATGAGAGGAGATCAGTCTTTCTGTAACATCGGCATAATAATCCTGAAATGTACCAAATGCCTAGTAAAAATGTGGTTCCTGGAGCTGTTCTTTCATACTGAATGCTAAATACAGTCTTCTGAGATGAAAGAATAAAATCAGCATTCAAAGCATATTTATGTTAGGGCTGTTAAAAGATTTACTTTCCATTCACTACCAGCATTTTTGCTCTCAAATTTCTCATCTGTTTACCTACAGACTCACCAAAGGGCTTCATTGTGTGCCCTCTTCCGTCACGCAAATGTGCTGGCTAGCAGAAAACCAACAAGAACATTACTGCATTGATTTTCTTTCATGCCTGCAAGCCATGAAGTTTCCATGATTAATATAAATCAATATTTGTGGTAGAGCAGAAAGTGATCTGCATAACTGCTGATGAAAGAGAGAACACAGGAACTTTCATTCAACGCTCTTTATTATTTGTAAATACTTATCTTCAGAGGATTCCCACTATGCCAGGCTTCATACTGTGAAGCCTGAAGTTTTTAGTGTGATATTGACAGAATTTCCTCAGCTGTGACCCTCTCAAAAGATTTTAGCACAAATAAATTTTAAAAAGAGCTAGAACCTGAGCTAGATCCCCTGCTTTCTTACTGCTTGTTAGAGGGGACACGCGTTAGGATGAGATAGGACAGAAGAGAATAGAATAGAACAGAACAGAACAGAACAGAATATTTCAGTTGGAAGGAGTCGGAAATAATCATCTAGTCCAACTGCCTGACCACTTCAGGGCTGACCAACAGTTGAAGCATGTTATTAAGGGCATTGTCCAAATGCCTCTTAAACAGTGACAGGCTTGAGGCACTGACCACCTCTCTAGGAAGCCTGTTCCAGTGTTTGACCACCCTCTTGGTAAAGAAATGCTTCCTAATGTCCAGTCTAAACCTCCCAATGAAGGCCATTAAATCGTGCCTTGAAGACTGAAAGAGTTGTGTAAATAGTGATGATGCTGGGCTTTTTGCAGGCTAGAAAATTGCAATCCTAGCTATCCTCCAGCTTATCTGGTCTCCTCTGTAATAACAGGAGGCCCTGTTCACTGGTCTTTCCTTTTTGCTTTCCTCATTTAGGATTCTTTTCAGTCTCTTTTTTACCCACCCTCTATAAAGAGATTGAAAAACAACAACCATGAACTTTGAAATTCTAACTAAAAAGTTAATCTGTTAAAGGTAAGTGTTCATATATTATATATATAAAAGTAAGCACAGTGTGAGAGTGTTATGCAAGTGATAGCGGGAATGAATTTCAGGTAAACTCTTTATAGATATTATAGACGTGATTCATAGTTCAAGTTTCAGCTAAGAGTTCACTAGAAGTTTTATTCTTCCTGTGCTCTTTTTTCAGGAAAAAAAGCAGCTCTTGCTGTGAACTCGATGTATAATCATTTTAAGGCTTAAAAGGATGTGTATGGATTTTGAAAACTTAGTTATTGGTTTTCAAAATGGAAGCACTCCAGAGCATGGTTCTCTCCCATTTTTTCAGCTGCTTGTACAAATTCTGCGTAGAAAACTGGCCTGCCACATATGTGGCATAATGTACATTAGAAAACAGCTTTGCAATACTTCACTTTGCTCACTGTTCCTGACTGGCTTTCTATCAACAAATCCACCTTTTAAAAGCTTCACATTTTAAGCGTGTAAGTAGCTCAGTGAAAACAGGTCTCCTTATGGGCTAGTAACTGAGCGTACTGGAAGTAAACAGTGGTTCTGTATCCTTTAAAGTTTTACATGAAGGAAAACTATATTACAGCTAAACTAGCTACACTTTTAGGGATATGTGTGTTTTTCATATATCTAAAGAACAGGGCATAGCAAATGGTCTAACCTGACTATCACAACCTGTCTTTGGACTTGGATAAGTATGTGAAATGTCAGTGATCACAGTGATAATCTTTGGCAGTTTGTTGTCTATGAAAAATGTTCAGTCTTAAACAAACATCAGTATTGTAACACTTTGTACAGAATCTGCATTTCACTGTTGAGATATATAGTTTTAAAAGTAAAGAAGTGAAAAACAGGGAAATGGTCACATCCAGCCTGTCTACAGCATGAACTGAGACAGGAAAGAAATAAGTGATTGTATCTTCATCAACTTTATGCAGATGTCTGTATGAAAGAACAATTTTGTTTCTTTGTTTCTTGGTGTTAGAGATGGATTTTTGGTGCAAGTAGGATGCAATATTAGTAAAGTCAGCCTGCTTGTATTTTTTGATAGAATTAAGACTGAGAAATGTAGAAGGTGAATCCTCGTGAGCTAATGCTGCATCCAATGGTGTGAATTGTGAAATATGCAAATTATATGTTACTCTAGGTAGTGATTTCCTTTTAATGCTAACGATTTTTGTCTGGTAGCTCTTGTATTTATGTAATTTGTATGAGAGTTCTAACAACTGGTGCAGCAACAATTTTGCTTGTGCAGGATTGCTGCACAACTCAGCGTCCCAGAAGCAAGTGATTTGCCTGAGACTGATACAAGTCACTGGTGATCTGATGCAGAAATGAGGTTTGCATAAGTCCCAGCAGTTCACATCAGTAGTTTGACCACAAAACCATCTGCAGTTTCATTGCTTTTGTTCTGTACTTGTCTTTTGATACACTGCTATTCATCCCTGCCAAATGCTTGTCAGTACTTTTTGAATGACTACCTTGTCTTCTTTTTTTGAATAACAGCAAGGACAGGTGGCTGTGTAGTTTCCAATCAAGAAAGAATGCTAATGAATTATACAGAACTTCTGACTTGCATTTAGAAGCACCATGACACGTTATAACAGCCTGCCAAACCCAGCATTTCTTATAAATCACATTTCAAGGGGCAAAACTATCCACCTGTCATAGCTGAGGCCTGTGCAAGAGTTAGTGTTTGAAGATGACATGACTTGCTCCATCTTATACCTTTTTATGATAGGTGTTTCCTTTTTTAGTGGACAAAATAAGATCATTTAATTTTCTTCCTGCTGCCCAACCAAGACAGCATTGTCCACTTTGCTTTATTTCCGGAAACACTCTATTGTTCTTTTGCAAGAAGAAAATCCATTTCAGGGATGGTGTTTGAATAATAATTGGCAACATGCCTGAAGTACTGACATTGTCTCATCAGGACTCTGTACACCTGCGTGTCCATGCGATGTCTTATCTTATTTAGCAAGAAATTGATTTTATATAAGTTTGTTAAATACTGACTGTTTTTACATACTTATCTTTGTGGTCATACAGATGACCTGGAGCCTAGACATACCATTGGCAGAAACACTATAAAGACTGATGATTTATATCCTAACAAATGGTGGTACAATGTGTAGATGTAACATAAGGAACCATATACTAGTTCTTCACTAGACAGTGATGTGTGTCCAGCAACATTAAATCAAATGGGTAAAGTGATTTTTTGATGTAGAACAGGGAGTGTTTGTTTCAGAATTTATCCTCAGGCCTTTGGGTAAGGAATTATTCATCATTTTCTGTTTCAGAGGATCATAACAATAAATATGCTTTTTTGCAATTTGACCTGATTAGCAGATCTCAGTACAGAAAAGTTTTTCTTTTTTAAGAGGTCAAGTCATTGGAGAGTTATTTCTGTCTTACAAGTGAAATGAGCAGGAAGGAAGTGTCAGCACTCTGAGGAAATGTTCAGCCATTTTAGAGCTTTCTACATTTTCTGTTACATACCTGTGTAAGAGATCTGTACAGCTCTGTGACATACTGTTTGACTTCATGGAAACAAGAAAGGCTAAATCCCCAGCTGGTATAAATCAGACTTATTTTACTGAATCTGTAGAGCTATGCACTTGCTTTACACCAGCAGCCAAGCTGGGTGAAAGTGCACATTAGAAAAAGAAAGTGCACATTAGAAAAATGCATGCAGGTATTATTTAATATGTGTGTTAGTGGTAATTATCAGTAATATAATCCCAGTGGCTCCAGGGGATACATTAATAAATTTTAAAATAGAATTAATTTTACAAGTAAAATAAATTTGAAAATGAAACCAGGATTAAAATAAAAAAGTAAGGCCATGGTTGTGCATAACTGCCACTGGAAGCGCAAACTTGGTATTTTATTTTATATATGACTCATTCTGTAATTTAATTCAAACTTTGGTGTATGTTAGCTTTTGGCTTAATTTATTTAATGGTAAATGTACCTCTTTTTTTGATTGAATCATGCTGCTGCTTTATGTGATCAAAAATCCTCTCTGGTCATATTGCCCAGTTTCCGTCATATTGTCTAGTATTATTTCTGCAGTGCATAAATGGAGTATTTGGGTGATCCTGCATTTGCACAAAAAGACTTAGAGAAAGCATTAAAACCAAAAGAAGGGGGAAACGAGCTGTTGTCACTTTCACTTGGTTTTCAATGTGCTCTTTAGGATTCATCGCAATTCAGTCTTCTTCATTCTTCCCAGGAACAAGTGGGAGTTTTGAGAGTTTACTCAGGGAATATTGTGTGCAGGCAAAACAAGGTCACGCCTGCCTCCTTTCCAACAGCTCATTCCTCAGACCACTCCCAAGAACATCTCTTGGCAGCAGACTCAATGAATTGTCTCAACAAAGGATATTATCCAACAGAGAAAGATGTCATTAACTGTATGAAAGGCAGTTACACCTAGCAAACAGTGTTTCCTGCAGTCCTCATCATTGCCCTACCTTTTGGAATGATGCACATGTTGATTAACTAGAGAGTTGATGTGAGGTGGAGTTCACTAGAAAAAGGAGGAGGTTGGCACAGATGCAATAATAAGGAACAGGACACAAAAATAAAAAATGTGTCAGTGCATACATCATGAATTAATAGTAATAAATCTATGCAATGAACTCCATGTGTTCAAAGATGATGAAAAAATACTTTAAATATTTTTCAGTTTCCCTATAGAGTTATGCTTTTCTTATGTCAAACCTTGATCTGCAGTTCTATTGAGGGAAGAAACATTTGCAATGTTAAAACAACCCCTTTCATTTTAGATTTAAAACAGGACGACAGAAATATAAACATTGTATTAAACGATATTGATTTCTCTTTTCTCTAGGAGGGAGAGGAACGAAAGTAATGAGAAATCCTGAATTTAGTTTCAAAGCCAGTCCCTTCACCCTTACTCTGAAAGTTTAGTCTTTTATGTGAAAGAAGTGCCTGCTGACATTATTGAGTATATAAGTCAATGACAAACCTTCCACTGTTTTAAATGAAGCCACAATTTCATCTCAAGATATCAAAACAGATCTTTATGTATGTGCTCATTTGCTTTCTGTTTTAACTTTAATTGAAAGCTTAAGAACTGCATGGTATGCTATAAATTTTCTAGATTATGTTGAGGAGCAGATTAATGATTACAATTTGGCATGTACGTTAACAGGAAGAAACTAAGCTGTTTAGCTCTTTCCTGGAATATTTTGGATCACTTGCTTGATCTTCTCTGAAATTCATTTCCTCTACTAGAGTTCAGTTACTTCTACTTCAGATTTTGACCTATGTCTATTCTGCATAATTTATGGATAATGTTTGTATTTGTAAAAACGCCACATAAGATACAAGTGGGTCTGAATTCGGTGTGATGGCTGTTGTTTATAGCATTCTTAGCAGAGGGCTGCATTGGTGGAAAGTCAAAGCAGTTCACACCCTGTCTGGCAAAGAGCAAGCATAATATGTCATTTGGGAACTAGTGTGCAAGCAAAAGAATGTTTTTATGTGACGGACAGGTCTGCACAGGTCTTTAGATCCAGATGACAGCTACAATAGAAGCTGGGCAGGTACTTCTTTTCAGGGA
This sequence comes from Haliaeetus albicilla, assembly GCF_947461875.1. Lineage (NCBI taxonomy): Eukaryota > Metazoa > Chordata > Aves > Accipitriformes > Accipitridae > Haliaeetus > Haliaeetus albicilla. Next base: position 27,397,476 of record NC_091495.1, read on the forward strand.
AGAGAAACCTAAGTGCTTTACCAGATCACATTTATATTCTGTCTGGGAGTCCTCCTGTCTTAAGAGAATCCTACAGGCCCCTTCCTGTCATCTGAGGTTGTTGAGTAAGCATTCTTGACCCACCCTGTGCACGTATAACATAAAGTTGCCTTTATAAAGTATTTACACTTAGCTGAGACATGTGCCTTGCACCTGTAAGCTTGCCCAAGTGGACTCAGGCAGCCTAACTGTCCTAGCATATCCCCCAGTGTAGGCTGTACCAGCTCACCTGCAGACAGCCAGCTGGCCCCTATCACAGCGGGGGGGTCAGCAGAACTGTTGCCTCGGGCTGCCGGAGGGCAGACTTTGGCCTCTCTAGGAGATGGGTGACAGAGGCCCTCGGGAGGCAGTCCTGAAGGGCAAAGAGTCCAGGGAGGCTGAACATTCTTTGAGAAGGAAATCATAAAGGCACAGGAGCAGGCTGTCCCCATGCTGAAAGATGAGCAGGTGTGGCAGAAGACCGGCCTGGCTGAACAGAGAGCTTTGGCTGGAACTCAGGAAAAAAAGGAGTTTATGACCTTTGGAAGAAGGGGCAGGCAACTCAGGAGGACTATAAAGATCTTGTGAGGTTATGCAGGGAGAAAATTAGAAGGGCCAAAGCCCAACTAGAACTTAATCTGGCTACTGCCATAAAAGACAATAAAAAGGTTTCTATAAATACATTAGCAACAAAAGCAGGGCTAAGGAGAATCTCCATCATTTATTGGATGCGAGGGGAAACATAGTGACAAAGGATGAGGAAGAGACTGAGGTACTTAATGCTTGCTTTGCCTCAGTCTTTAATAGTAAGACCAGTTGTCCTCTGGGTATCCAGCCCCCTGAGCTGGAAGACAGGGACGGGGAGCAGAATGAAGCCCCCATAATCCAAGGGGAAATGATGAGTGACCTTCTACACCACTTAGACACACACGAGTCTATGGGGCCGGATGGGATCCACGCAAGGGTGCTGAGGGAGCTGGCAGAAGTGCTCACCAAGCCACTTTTAATCATTTATCAGCAGTCCTGGCTAACCGGGGAGGTCCCAGTTGACTGGAAGTTAACAAATGTGACGTCCGTCTACAAGAAGGGCTGGAAAGAGGATCCAGGAAACTACAGGCCTGTCAGTCTGACCTCAGTGCCAGGGAAGGTTGTGGAGCAGATCATTTTGAGTGCTATCACGCAGCATGTACAGGACAACCAGGTGATCAGGCCCAGTCAGCATGGGTTTATGAAAGGCAGGTCCTGCTTGACTAACCTGTTCTCCTTCTATGACAAGGTGACCCACTTAGTGGATGAGGGAGAGGCTGTGGATGTTGTCTACCTAGACTTTAGTAAAGCCTTCAACACCATTTGCCACAGCATTCTCCTGGAGAAACTGGCTGCTCATGGCTTGGATGGGTGCACTCTTCGCTGGGTAAAAAACTGGCTGGATGGCTGAGCCCAAAGAGTGGTAGTGAATGGAGTTAAATCCAGCTGGCAGCCAGTCACAAGCAGTCTTCCCCAAGGCTCAGTATTGGGGCCAGTTCTGTTTAATATCTTTATCAATGATTTGGACAAGGGGAGTGAGTGCACCCTCAGTAAGTTTGAAGATGACACCAAGTTGGGCAGTAGCATTGATCTGCTTGAGGGAAGGCTCTACAGAGGGATCTGGACAGGCTGGCTCAATGGACTGAGGCCAGCTGTATGAGGTTCAACAAGGCTAAGTGCCAGGTCCTGTACTTGGGTCACACCAACCCCATGCAATGCTACAGGCTTGGGGAAATGTGGCTGGAAAACTGCCTGGTGGAAAAGGACCTGGGGGTGTTGGTCAACAGCCGACTGAATATGAGCCAGCGGTGTGCCCAGGTGGCCAAGAAGGCCAATAGCATCCTGGCTTATATCAGAAATAGTGCGGCCAGCAGGACTTGGCACGGGTGAGGCAGCACCGCAAATACTGTGTTCAGTTTTGGGCCCCCCACTACAAAAAAGACATTGAGGTGCTGGAGCGCATCCAAAGAAGAACAATGAGGCAGGTGGAGAATCTAGAGAGCAAGTCTTATGAGGAGTGGCTGAGGGAACTGGGGTTGTTTAGCCTGGAGAAAAGGAGGCTGAGGGGAGACCTTACCGCTCCCCACAAGTACCTGAAAGGAGGCTGTAGCGAGGTGTAGTGTTGGTCTCTTCTCCCAGGTAGCAAGTGATAGGACGAGAGGAAATGGCCTCAAGTTGCACCAGGGGAGGTTCAGGTTGGATATTAGGAAAAATTTCTTCACCAAAAGGGTTGTGGAGCATTGGAACAGGCTGCCCAGAGAAGTGGTGGAGTCGCCATCCCTGGAGGTATTTAAAAGACGGGTAGACGTGGTGCTTAGGGCCGTGGTTTAGTGGTGGACTTGGCAGTGTTAGGTTAACAGTTGGGCTCGATGATCATAAAGGTCTTTTCCAACCTAAATGATTCTATGATTCCATGACAGTTCAGCTGCTTTGGCTGCTATTGGGATTGAATTGAATATTAATTGTTGAAATTAATCTGACTAGCTTAGATGAGCCTGTGTGAATTGCAATCCAATTGCTTTATACTGTGAAAGATCCTGAAGTGGGCTATGTTAGGCAACTGCCAGAAAGACTGCCTCCTTGCTTGCTTAGAGCATTCTTGGGAAACTTTTAAATCAAAATCTTGGCCCAGAAACACCGTGGTAGTCACAGATCCAGATGAAATACTGAAGGTCCCTAAAGAGTGTCCTTAGCGTTGCCTCAACAATGCATTCTGTTACTGAAATTGGGATTCTGGTCAAGTTTCCTATTTTAGGCACAAACTTTACAACTCACTGTTAGATGGTAATACTACAGTCATTATAATTGCTAAGCTGGCTATGTATTTAGAGGATGATAACTGTTAGTGAAGGTACTATGATAAAATAACGAGCAAATTCTACAATTCAGGATTATGGGGACTGCATTATTGCTGTAAATGCAGAAATAGCTATTGTCAAAGATAAGGAAGATTCTCTGAAGGTATATTCTATCTAATCAAAACATTTCCCACATGATAAAGTAACAAAAGCACTGAAGCGATAAAAGCAGCATTAAGCTATACAAAGATGTGATATGCAGACAAAGAACCACTTTAGAAGGAAGGTTTCCAGTTATGAAAGAAAATTATGGCTGTTTGGTCCCCTCAGAGTTCATTAACAAACACTTGGGAGCACTGATTAGGCCCTGTATCTTTGTTTTTCCACTGGCATAAAAGAAATAATGGCAAAAATGTGAAAGATTGACTAAGAACTTGGTATTAGTTTATGGGACATATTCTTAGCTTTAAGCTAATTAAAGTAAAACTCTGAAAAACTCTTCTGATCCTTAACAGTTGAAAATTTTCTCTTTTATGTTTGGAGACCATTTAACAATACAGATACCATAAGGGAATAGCAGAATGGTTATTTAATTTTTTTACTCCCTTTGCTGAAGATCTGGCTTTTAAGACCTTCACTAATTTAGATCTTTACAGAGCTATAAGAAGCCAAAAGCATTATTTATTTATATTTTTCCTGTCTGTTATTCTGTTTGGGCTTCAGAGTTTGGACAAAATAAGAAAAAACTCTGACTTAGTTTTTTTAGAATAAAACAAAACCAAAAAACTCCTTAAGATTCTGCAGTTTTAAAACACTCTTGCTTTTGTCTGTTCCTTCCATTATCAATATGTCTTTTCCCATGGTTCATAAATTTCCAGTAAACCACAGAGAAATATTCCAAGACCACAGATAATATTTAAGACCATGTTAAATTAAACCCAGCCCATAACGATTATTAATTATTGTAAGTGCTTCCTCTTTAGGCTTCATTTCCACTATTGGCAGACGGTTTGAGAAATGCCAGTGATCTGAGTAACAAGGAACACTTGCAACTTAAAATCATGGAAATTAGCAGAGTTATTTCAGATCTAAACTGCAAGCAATGTCAGTCTGTTTTGCTTCATGGATTTGTCTGCGGCTTCCCACATGCGATCTGATTTAAGGACCTGACTCAAAGTCCCCTAAGTCAGCAGGTTTACCACAGACACTGGGGGACTTTGGACTACACCACCAAACTCTAAACCTGTTCTCACATCTATGGATATTGCTGTGGGTAAAGGCCATCTTCCCAGATCCTGTTGCTTGTGGAAGGCAAGTGAATTTTTGCCAAAGCCTTCTTCCATACTCACACGTGTCCCTGCCATTCCCTGTGATGCCATTTACAGCTTGAGGGAAGGACACAATTCACATCCCTACAACCATAAAATAGGTGTTGGAAGAGTATACTTGTAATTAGGGTAAGCAGGATAGTTGTTTCCTCAGGAACAGAGAGTTCCATATCTGTAAGTTTATTTGGAAGTTACTCATATTGGTAGGAAAAGTCACAGAAAATAATGGGTCAAGTTTAGGTTAGGTATTGAATTACAGAATGAGAAAAAATGTTACACAAAGGCAAAAAAAAGAAAGCATGTGGTCAGGTATACCTGTGATTTAATTCCTTGTCTTTTTTGGGACACCTCACTCAGGTGCCAGAGCTGAGGGCACTGTCCTTCCTCACATGCTGCCCCAAAGCATCATGCCTCATCACCTCATCTGAAGATGCATTTGTATAGCCAAACCTTGGGGGTTTTTTCCCCTCCACACTGTATCAGTTGTTCTGATGGAAGGCATTAGCTTTACTTACAAACTGTGCCTTGCTTAAATATTTAACCCATTGGGAATACAGTGATGCCACTACTTGGCCTCTGAACTTACCCTCTTCCTTAGCCACTGCGTCTTAGTTTTGGCTGGAATGACTTTGGCTGTCCTTGGATTGTATCTGCAGAGCGAGCTGCTGAGAAACCGCCCTTCCCTTGGAGCAGCTTCTGCTCTGAGCTCTGCTCCCTCGCTTTCTCTTTTGTTCCTTTTGCTATCCTCCTTTTCAACTTCCTTCCTAGATCTTTTTCAATAGGAAGGCTGCCTGGGGACCTGCACTAAATAGAGATGCGAAGGATCAGTGTTTCCCTCCCCTGCTAGCTGTGGCTGGGCCCTGGGATATGTTATGCAAATCTAGCAAGGGGTATGCTCCCTCCTTCCTTCCTGTTTGGGGCCAGGATTTTCCCTTCTCCTTATCTGGCTGCTTTTAACTTGCATTTCACTTGTATTCTTTAATTAGCACATTCCTTCTAGCTTGGCTGGCTTTTTCCTGTTTACAGCATCTCCACAATTGCTACTCTATAAATCATATACTTCATGAGAAGTACTCATATGCATGTTACTAGACTCATCAATTCTAGTTCACTGGGAGCTTTGAGTATAAATTCTGTATTACATATTAATAACGCAAATAGTAACTTAGTACTGAAAGTGACTTCCTAAATGACCTTTCTTTTTACTGTGTTTTGGGGTGTTGTCGTACCTGAGTGGCTATTTCCAAGAAAGTGAGTAATGCCCAAATATATCAGGTGAAAAAATGTACAAATTAACTATATTGAAAATGAAACTAATCATTTTGTAAAGAGGATTAAGTGGCAGAGTGTGAGGACACTGCTTCTTAAAGGCAGAATTTGGCTTTTGTTACTTCTCATGAGGAAGACAAGAGGAGAGGGGTTATAATATGTAACCCATTAAAAGTCTGCAAATAATAGTATAACAGAGAGACGGAAGGAAAGAACAGGAATAGGGTAATGCTTTCCCTTCAAGGGCAGTGTGTCCACTTGGCCAGGCCAGATGTGCAGTGTGATAGTTCTTTGCGATAAAGGAGCCTGTGCAACATTAGTTGATGTGCTGCTCCTATAACGTCTCATTTTACAAATTTCAGCATCAAGCAATGGACGTGTGAAACACCTTGTGTAGTGAATTTTAAAATACTTTTGGATGGAAGAGTATGTACAAATGGTAGATGGTTTTATACTTCTTAAATGATATATCAAGATTATGGAGAGGTCCTAATAAAATCACTAAAGTCTTCATGTATGTGCTAGCAAATCAGAAAACTAAATTATGTCTCAGAATCATGGAATACTTTTGAAAGTAAATTTGATCTGTGATCATGTAAGTAAAGATACATTACTTACATAAAATGTCCAGAAATACATTCAAAATGTAAGGTGCCATTCCACTCTATAATAGTATTGCACAAATCATAGCAAAGTGATTAAAAACGGGGTGTGTGTCCTAAGCAAGAGCAGAATTTGGCTCATGTTACTTCTGCAATTCAATATGAGTTGTATATGTACATCAGTATCAGTGGGAGAATATGAGACCATCACTGCAGTGTTGAGCTGTGATTACCATACAGTGCTATGAGAGGTCCTGGGTTTAGGAACTGTGTTGCAGCGATGAATGTCAAAAGAAAGAACTGAGGCTTGTAGGCTGAGGTAGTCTTTTGTTAGACCATCTCATATAACTGGAAAAATGATCAAAAGCTTATCTTTTTTCCTCTAATATCAATCACTCTTATGAAACATACTACTTTTTTCCTACAAACCTTTCCTGTTATATTTCTCTTTTTAAGTGTAGACGACATACATTCTTATGTCAAATGTGTACTTTTTAATATTGATTACTTGAGACATTGTATGTGATAAAGGTAAAGGAAATAAAGAAAGGAGCTTTGATGAATGTATAGCAGAGTTTAACCCAGGCAGACTTTGCAGGCCGTGTTTATTATAAAGCACAGATCTCTGATGTGCAGAGACTGCAGTGAAGTAGCTAGAATTGTACTATACAGTGGCATGAAGCTACATACTAAAAGGTTTAAACTGGAGTTTACAGATTTAATTTTGAGGCAATTGCCAAAGCTGGAAAAGAGATTAAGGTTTCCTTTTTCTCATTCCGAAAATCAGAATACTCAGTGTGATAGTCCAGTCTTCCTTTTTGTGAAACACAGACTGCAACATTTCAATCCCAATTCTTTCATTAAGACCAATGATTTAAGGCTGAATTAAAACATTATCTTCAGGAAAGATACATATTTTGGATCTAACAGTGCAAATGCAGGAGAATTTATCCATGTCCCTCAAAACTTTTCCAAAAGTACCTCTGCTAACTTGACCATCCCATCAGTAGATCTTCCTGCATCTTTTCCCCAAAGGTTGAGAGGTGCCCAAACCCAAAAGATTTTTGATAAAATAGATTGTGACCAATTGCTTTAAACTTTCTGTTCTTCACGTGGCTAGAATTTTTAGCACAATGATTTTTAATAGCTTCAACCTGCACTTGCAATTCTAGCCCTAAACTCTAACTGATATGCTTGTATACTCCAGACGTTAGTCTTGCTGTGCTACACATGCCTTGAGCAGCCCAGATCTTCATCCAGTGCCAGCTAAATAGGAGACAGAAATATCTGAAGATGTTGGATTTCAAGCATGCTGTGTGTACTGTAGCTTGACATGGATCACTGTCTGGACTCCTGTTAATTTTGGTGCTTTGTAATGCATGAAATGTTAAGTGAAAAATGTTATCATATGAGGTTTTGGCCTTTTATGGACAGAATGAAGGATCTGAAATCTAAAGCTTTCACAGCTCAGCTGAATGTCATATTTGCTTGCTGAGTGAATGAGAGTCAGACAGATTCACCTCCTATTTCCTAACAAAATTAATCTGAGACCTTAAACTTAACCATAGCAAACAGATTAAAAGTTCTAAGAAATAAGAATAGGCAGATCATCACTGAAAGCTTTGAGGATGAAATGTGTCAATGAGGCAATTGAAGTAGGAAATGATCATGTGGTCCCTGACAGTTGGGAAGAGTGTCAGAAAAATATAACAATACCAGAAAAATCTGCAAAGAAGATTTGCTCTGGATTTTTAAAGTTGAAGACATGTTTTCAATCCTGCCAGAAGGAAAGATAGGAAACAGCAAAGGTTTTGTGTGGGGTAGGAGGCAGACACAGTGAGGGGAAAAGAGAAAGTCTTTCACATTCTTCAAAAGAGACAAGCAATAACAGAATAAAATAGCTAATGCTATGCAGAGAATACAGGAAAACGTAGTAATAATCCATTGCCTTGATTTAACCCTTAATATTATAGAGTGGGTCAAACTTGCCTTCTATAACTTTTGATTTCAGTGGGATTATATCCCAGATTGATATTGTCAATATATTCCTCTGCTAAAACTCACTTTATAAATGCAAAAATTATATAAAATTATTTTGCTTTTAAGTACCTGTATGTGCAAAAATAGATATTTAATAAATGTGTGTGGTTGGATAAAAGCAGTTAGAAAAAAATCATTTAATGACTCCAGTATGAGTTTGTTGAAGGTGTTATATTTAAAGTTATCAAGCTCCAAGGAATAAGTTGCTTATGCATGATATGGTTGTTACCTTAGCAGTAGTGCAAAAATGAAAACTTCATTTGCTTCAGTCATACACCCTTAGTGTATCTCAGCTCCCACAGATGTGGAGGATCATTTGTAGCACTGTACGTGTGAGCTGCAGCTCATATGGGAAGGGAAAATAATTATGGCAATGGTATGTCCTTGCTTTACTGCGCAGTCAGGAATGGCATGGGAGAGCAACAGAGATGTCAGGTTTGTAGAGTTTAGCTGTGATCCGTTTTAGCTTAAGTAAAAGTAACTGTGGAAGAGAAGAGCAGTGAGCACTAGGGAGCACAAAGGACAGCAATTTTCTTAGTTTGTCAGCACACGGAATAGTTAGAGATTTACTGGACCCTACTGAGGTGGTAAACTTTCTCCATAGCAGCCCATATGGTGCTGTGTTTTGGATTTGTGACTAAAAGAGTGTTGATAACACACCAATGTTTTGACCATAGCTGAACAGTGCTTGCGCAGCCCCAAGGCTTTCTTTTTAGCACTCTGCTCTCTCCTAGTGAGTAGACTGGGGAGGGGACACAGCTGGGACAACTGACCTAAATCAGCCAAAGGGATATTCCACGCCAAATAACAGGTTTTTTTCAACAACAACAACAAAAACTGGGGGAGGGGGCAGGGTGTGTTGTGCCTTTCAAGGTAGCAGTTGCTTGGAGCTTGGCTGGGCATTAGTTTGCTTGTGTGGGGTGGTGAGTGATTGCCTTTGCATCACTTGGGTTTTTTTCTCTTCCCTTCAGTTATTAAACTGTCTTTACCTTAACCCACAAGTTTTCTTGCTTTTGCTCTTCCTAGTCTCTTCCTTGTCCCACTGAGGTGGTGGTGGGGAGTGAGTGCTGGGTGGGTACTTCATTGCTGGCCAGGGTCAAACCACCACATGGCCTTTACTGCACAGGTTAGTGGACTATACAGTTCTGTGCTTTCTGATGCCTGCAATCTGATTTCCTTAATAAGTATATAGGCATTTGGCAGTTCCGTATCCTTAAAATCTAAGTCACTGAGGGTTACTTTCAATCAACCAGAACACCAGGAAAAATACCATGCAGTTAAATGTCAGTGCCTAGTGCTTCAGGATATACATTTGCATGGGTGAGTCATCTGATTAACATCCTGTATTCTTCCGATGGAGTTGAATGAAACACAGACAGAAATTTTTCCAGAACAGGTGCTTTTATCAGATAGACTGATTTCATAACCATTCAATAAATAAGTACATCCTTCCATTTTAACTGCCTTCAGCACTTAAATTTCCTGTCAAGGTGATGCCACAACTGAACGCCTGTCCCTCACATTTTTTTCTCTCAATGTATCCATGCCACCATAAAGTGCAATTTAGTCTTTGAGGAAATATTCTTCACAGGAGGAAATGGTCATAAAAGTGTGCCCTGAGGTAGAGCAGGAAGAGCAAGGGCACTTTGTGCCACAGCCAGTTAGCTGAGGTGACTGGTGAAGGACAGTCTGCAAGCTGGAAGGATTATTCCTAGTGTAGGGATGAGGCTGGGGAGTCCTAGCACAATAGCGGATCAGTTAAAAATCAAATGGAAGGCAAATAGAGCAAGACTGAGAAAACTTTGCAGCATCATTCAGAAGATCACCGTGATTTCATCTCCAGTTTGCAATTTGTAAACTTCCCTTTATTGATTTTCTTGTCTTTCCTTGATGACTATGTTGCCATGCACAGTCAACTAGAAAGAGTCTAAAACTTGAAATCAACACTGTAATAAAGAAAGGTAGGTTTGAACTTTACCAGTCATAAACACTTCTAAAACTAGCATTTTCCTGTGATGCTGAACAGGTAGCACCATCTGGCACCACTCTGATTGCAACTTTTATGGAGAGCAAATGTATGACGTATAGTTATGCTAGTCTCAGTAGTTGATACTGTAGTGATTAGAAAGTGGTGGCAGAGATGGGCTGTGTATTTCTCATATCAAAACACAGAGAGTTGTCTTAGAAACACTGATGATCATCCTAGTGCTGCTTTTTTGTAGTGATAAATGCCTTTGAATGACTTTCTGGACTAGAATAAAATGGTCTACAGTAAGGGCGGTAATGATGAATATGCAAGCAACTGAATTTCTTTTTTTTTACTTAGTTCAGTATGCAATTTTAATACTGCCCTAGGGTACTACTGAAGATTATTTTAATGCGGAATTTTTTTTTTTCCAGTGATTTTTTGTTGTATATATGATTGTTTGTCAAGAAAACAGTCTTCTACCAGCAGTAGTGGAAAAGCTGTTTAATAACATAGCAAATATTTCACAGATTATAATCTGGTTTTTTACAAAGGTGATTACTATTAAAATATAATGATTATAAACAAAAATTAGAGGAAAAGTCCTTAGGAATGGGAGGGAGAAAATTCCTTTTTTAGAGCGCAGATGTTATTCTGCCAAAGAACTGACAAAATAATAGTATGAAAATGTATTCTCTTTCCTCGTTTTCTGCAAATCATCGGCTCTCAGGCTTGTATATGAAAACACTGGATCAAAACACTTTCAAGTCAGTGGGAGTTTTTCCACTGAGTGTCATGAGCTTTGTGTCAGATGCTTGTGGGTTATAACTTGTGCTAATGTGCTGGACATGGGGAATGTGTTTCTCCACTGTTCTAATGCTGAAAATGGAGAAGTAGTGTTGGTTTTCTGCATCACAGGTTGCAGGACAGCTGATAGGTTTTGCCTAGTTCTGTGCTGATGAGCAAACTGACAGGGTTTTTTTGACACCTTTCAGCGTGTTCAGAGACCAAGCATAATGTTTGTCCTTCTAATGCCAGCACATGATGGTTTTTAATATTACAGCCCAGATGCTAAAGACAGAAAGACCTTAGTCATGGCAGTACTGGGCATCTGCCTATGATAGCAGATGTTACTATCCTCTTCCTAACTTCTTGTGGTGGCATTAAAGACCAAGGACAAAATGATCCTTAAAGACAGAATTTACTTCTCAATACATGAACTAGTTTTGTTGGGGAACATGTGACACATTAGTAAGCAATTTCTTGAAGGAATACAAATTCATCACTTCTTACCCACACATTACCACATAGAGTAAAAAAAAAAATTTAGATCTGTTTGCTCAGTGATGGCATTGTTTCATGATTACATTTCTGTGATCTTATTAAGGGCAAGGGAACTCCTCATTTCAGTTGGTTTCAAGCAAGTAAAATTGCAGCAAGTATTCAGGGCCTCTTTCGAGAGAACTTTCTCTCATACCATTTTTCCCATAAACCACTGAGAGTTTCTTTAAGCATTTAATGTTTGATGTTTATACTTTTTTTTTTCCCTCTTGAATGGAAGTATAACTGACTTAAAACACTCTTTCACTGATGAATACTTCATTTACAATAAGCACAACTTTAGTAATTTTATCTGTCACTCAAGATGCTGCTACCTTGTACAGCTACATTTAAGAAAACCTGCTGTTTTCTTCCCTAGACTAATTGGAAATCACAGTTGATTAAGCAACATTACAGAAGGTCATTGTTCTTACAAATAAAAAAAGAGAAGATAGAATTATCCAAAATCATCGAAGAAAGACCTCTGGATATGTTTTTCACATTTTTACAAAACAGTGTTTGAGAAATTGGCATCTGTCTGTCAGCCATATGAGACAGTCTAATCAAAGTCAGTTAATTCTGGTTAACAGTTCAGATATGTTTGAAACACTGATATTTAGCTTGTTTGGGTTTATGTCAGGCGAGCAGATTTTACATTCCAAGAGGTTCGGCTGTAGCTTGATTGTGGGCTTATTTACTGCAGAAAACAGGGTGTGACATTAGGGCAAGTTGTAGGAAACAAGAACAAAGGGTCTGAGCTATTTGTTGCTGTTGCATCACATTCTTATGAAATGATATTGTAATCCTCACAGGATGGGGAGAAAACAAAGAAAACTGGGATACAGAGCTGTAGAGTTGGATCAGACTATTTCTATTAAATGCAGAGCTCTGGGTCACAGAGAGGGTAAGTGATTTGCCCAAAGCCACAGAGGAAGTACACTGCAAGTCAAAGGTTTGAAAATTGATGCTCAGATTCTCAGTTACTCTTCCTTTACTGCAAGAATTAGTGAGCATTGCAGCCAAACAACACCATGACTTTTCTCTAACTCACTGTCTTTATCACTCTCTTTCTATATTTGCTACCTTTTTGTTTTATTTTCATATGTGACACTGAAAAAAAAAAAATCAGGAAGGCAGTAGCTGGTATATTTTTACTGATGTGCCACAGTTTCTGGAACTATTTGTACGTTATGTATTCTACATTCTGCACCACTAGAATAATGATTTGTGACTGAGTGTATAGCCAAAGGCCTGTCCTAATTTTCATTGTTAAAATTTTAACTAATACAATAACATCCCTGCAGGTCATTTGCAACCTGCGTAATCTATTTGCTGAAGCAATGTCATGTAAATTAGAATTGTGAGTAGATGATTGTAAATGATTAAGTTAGCATGTCTTAAGAAGTTACCACCCTTGAACAGAGATGCAGTAACTGATTGTTGCATGCTTCTATTTCATGACAGGTAGACTCTGGCTAATTTAAGTCACTATGCAGTGCGTGATTGTCTGACCATACCTCACAATCTATTTCTTTTAAATACCTAGGTAATTTTATTTTTTCACAATGAAGTCTGAAGTTGCTTACAAGCTGTCTAAAACTCTGATTCATCTGACAGTGTCAATTAATACAAGGTCACACACTTGACTCTTACACACTTCAGAAGATGAATTTTGTTAAGGGATGTGTGTATGGCACTGGAGGCTGCTGCTGGTTTTAGATTCTGTTTCCGGTGCAGGTGCATGGCAGCACACCAGCCAGCATGGTTGCTCTGGCACCGGCATTGAACACTGTCCTTGGGGACAGTGTGGCCTCTGTACCCTCTGTGCTGCCTTTGAGTTTTCTGTGTTTTCTGAAGTAAACAGTGTTAGATGTTGACGTCTCTATATTCACTAACTAACATGATAAAGTAAATGGGGAAGCAACCAAAAGACAGTAACATCTCCTTGGAAGTCTCGGAATTGTTACTATTCCCTACTAAATGGCTCTCTATACATATAATTTTGGCACATTTTAGAAGGAAGGGCAAGGCATGAGCCAGAATGCTCACTTAAGATTCCTTTATCCATTGTAAGACACATAGATTGACACAGGCATGGTGTTTTCTTGGATATCATTAAAGCTCTGCATAGCCACAGAGCCTCAGAAGAAACAGATTTTCAGAATGGGACCATAAACAGATATGTGCTGTTGGAGGAGCTTTTGGGACAAGACAGGCTTCCAGAATACAGAGTGCAGGCTGATAGTTGGGAAGTGCTCAGATCCTACAGTCAGTGCTGCCAAACTAGGGCTCCAGCTAGACAGTTTAAAAACCTAGACAAAGATTGTATCTGGTATATTTTTAGAAAATAATTATGCACATTCTTTTGAATATTTAAAATGATGGTGAAAACTGTATCATTCATCAGGCATGTTGGTTTAAAAAACCAAGAGATGCTGTTAGAGCCTGAGAACAGAGACATAGTATGTTTGTGAGAGATTCACAGATGCTTGATTTCTTTCATTCACCCACACAGTCTGAGATAAGCATAAGAAAATTGTTCTACTTCAAGACAGAAAGTTAACTGGTTTGAAAAGCTGTCTTGGAGGTCAAGGGCTTCCGTGATAAATCTTACACATTTTTATTTGATCAGTTTGATGATGTTTCTTAAAGTCCATATAAGAGTTGGTTGGTTTTATGTTTTAATGTTCTCAGAGCAGAGAATTCACCTTTTGACAAATGTACTGCTGTACATTAAAAAAGGATATCATGAAACTGCTGTCATTACCAATTAATGTTCTTGTTGCCATTTTCTTTCTTGTGATAATGTTTAATTCATTCTAACCTTAACAGAGATTTCTGTCAAAAAGAAAGGAGAGTGAATTTCAGACAAAAAGAATTCAGCAAATGAGTAGGGCCTAGGTAGAATATTTAACATGACAAAGAAAGCAACCAACTTCCTTCCTAATTATGTTACATTTTTGTCACTATCTGATGGATCCTTCACTGTTACAAATTGTAACAGTACCATCTGAAATCAGCTTGAACTGTGCCAATAAGCATAGCTGAGGAACTGGTCCAGTACTGCAAGCACCTACTGGGTCTCAGAAGTTGGATGGGCCTAATCATTACAAGCATGGCTACATTAGTGCAAGGGTCTTCTGGTTATTAGTGCAACTGAGAAATCAAATTAGTCCAATAGTATGATATGCAGCCTGTTTAGCAACAGTTAGAAACATTTATTGTAGTTTTATGATAATGTCTTTATTTGTGATGTTGGATGTGCTCTGTAGTGATGTAGCTGGTTGAGCTCCAAGTGCCCGACTCATGCCAATTTAGAATGAGCCTTCATTCTAAAAATTTTCTTACAAATAGGAAATTCCTGGAAAAAAAACTCAGAAGACTCCCCAAACCTCATACAGGTTATTGCTCAAGTTAAAAGTGCTCTCCGGTATAACAGCAACAATTGAATGAGACTGGCATTTCTGTAAAATATTTGGATTGTGCAACATGGCATTTTCTGACAAACCATCAGTTGAATCTAGTTTACAGATTATCCTTGAAGTGTTCAATGTCAAACCCATTTTCTCCTTCCCATGGAGGATATTGTCCTCTTATTTGTCTAAGCCAGAGCTTGTTTCAGTTATAATCTCCAGAAGAGATATTGTCTTACTAAAATGTATGGTCAGGTGCTATCTAACTCAAACCACTATACTTTTGTTAAAATCTTACTTGCTTGAGAAGGAAGCTTCTTGTCTGCTGCTGTAAACGCTTTTGCACTCTTTTAAATTTATGGCATCTATGGAGTTGTTTTCAGCTGTCTTGCATGAAGACCAAGGGAGACTTCCTGAAACCATCATGAATCATGCACGAATTTGTGTTTTTCTTTTACTTGGTGTTGTTATTGAGGCTTATGGACCATACCTAGAAGGGAAAACTCGTATTTCCAGTGAGACTATGATTCGTGTGAGGCACAATGCAATGTGACTATACAAGAATTGCCTTATTTTCCTGAAAAAGCCTTGTACTTTTCGGCATTATTCACAGAAGGCTATATAGCACACTTTGACAGCAGTCTGCATACCTGTAAAAGCATCTATGAGGGTGTGAGAGCATCAGAAATTTGTTGAAATTATTTTTGAGATATGGTGTAAAATTGAGCAAATGTGCCTATGATCTGAAACCAAAATAGACCATGTATTTTTTTCATGGCTTTTAAAAAGTTGCATGTGGATTTGAATTAAGAATCTCTAGTTGGGGCCTACTGTGAAAGCAACCCATGGAAATAAGTTACCATGTAGGGTTCGGCGTTCGGAAGATCTCACGATGTCACGGAAAGTTAGAGGGTTAGTCGCAGCCTTATGATGTGTCTGTAATCCCGCCTATCCTTGTTAGTATAAAAGGAATTGACTGCGCAATAAAAGGCAGAAGTTGGCGCTCACACTGTGTGTGTTATCTGTCTCTTTCCCTGGTCTGGGGGGTGATCAGTGATCTTATCGTGGCACCTTGATATGCGGCGAACGCTACATTACCATTCATCCCAACCTTCTCCTCCTGAAGTGGCAAATAACATAGATTTCATTGTGCACTTTCAATGACTCCAAGAAAAACAGCTCATATTATTTGTCCACTGAAAATGAATAGCAGTGAATTTTTTCCTACATACATTACTTTCCCACATGCATTGTTTTCCTACATACATCTATATATGCCCTACATGTATTAGTTCTCTCACTTTCCAGACTAAAAAATACTTAATTTTTTTCTAAAATTCATATAGATAACTTGCATAGGAGCCAGAAAGTGCACATGCTTTCAATATAGAGGGGAATATAATTTGGAAAATACACGGTTGATGACGAGTTGTTTTTCTTCTGTGACAGCAGAAGTTTGACTATTGAGGGCTATTTCCTCGTGGAAGAAGGGGAAGGGGGAAGACAGACTTTTAGATCTTGTCACGTTTTCTTCTGATTTCAGTGAAAAAATATAATTTAAATTCTTCCAGGATCGCTGTGGTTTTCTTGTGACACCTGTTTTGGAGACCTCTGTTGACACGCTACTTTTCTACTAAACCTGCTTTCTGCAGTAGTTTGTTGGTGGTATTCCTCCATCATGGATGGTGGGGAGGAGGAACGGAAAGTATTTGCTGTCAGGCTGGCATAATTATGTTTCTGCTGTGATTATGTCTTAAGTACTGTATCTTTTCATAGCAGTATTTTGCCATGACCTGATTCACTGAAGAAAGCAAGTATTGTAAACTGGCACCTCGTGGGCTGGGCGCTGGGGGTGGCAGGGGCTGCCCAGGGACCTCAGGGCAGGGCCGGGCAGCCAGGGCCTGTCCCACCACCCCAGCCAGGAGCAGGGCAGCCGGGGGGCACCGGGGCAGCCCAGCCCTGGGTATCCTGCACCTCCCTGGGGACGGGGTCAGGCTGAGGCGAGGCTGGGATGTGGGCCCCGGCTGGGCCCGGCCCAGCGGCCGGTGGCAGGGCAGGGCTGCGGGGAGCTGGCGAGTGGCCGTGCTGCGATGTTGCCGCAGCAGGGACCGATGGCCTCGGGGCGGGTGTGCTGAAATGGGCTTCCTGGGCCGTGGGCGGGTGGGGGAGGCGCTGGGAGAGGCCGGCTGGTGTCCTCAGGGCCCTGACAGGCAGCTCTGCCACCTTTATACGTGGACTGCTCCAGGGAGACCTGTGACAGCCTCAGGGCTTCCTGGTGACTGTCATGGCGAGGGCCCTTCCAGGGAGCCTCCGCTCGGGGGGGCAGGTGACTTTCTCAGCTCGCTGGGAGGCAGGCGTCGACTCGGAGCTTTTCAGCTCCCAGCACCAGTGCTTTGGGAACATGAACTCTAACAGGGCACGCAACAGGCACGCCGGCTGAGCTGGGTTTAGTATTAAATTTGGGGCCTGACAAGTTTAGTGGTGCCTGCTTTCCTAGGTGCCTTCCTGGCCTGACAGAGTCACCTGCGTTTGAGGGTGTAGCCATGGCAGCCCCCCACTGCCGCTGCTTCCCCCCCTCACCCGGTGGGGCCCAGGCGAGCCTTTCCCTGCTGTGGGCACCCCTTCACTGTCAGCGCTGCAGATGCCGAGAGGCAGTATCACCCCTGCCGAGGCAGGCTGCAGCGTCAGGATGGCGAGTGTCCTGCAGCAAGTGGATGAGGTGGGCTGCACGGCCTCTCTGTGCTAGTTTGGTTGCTCTTGTCCTCAGTTCTTCAGGGATTTCCCTTCCTGATTCATGGCTGAGCTTTTAAAAGTGCTCTGGTGCGTTATAGGTTTTGGCTGCTGATGAGAGTTCTTTCCCTCATCTTTGTGTTGCTCACTTTTTTGTTTTCTATATGATGAGTTCACTCTGTAATGGCAGTTAACAGGCAAGGAGTAATCTGCATAAATGGGCAAAGGCAAATGCAGACTGAAAAATGTGCCAGAGAAGGGTGTTGGAACTACCAGCCAATTTCACAGCATCATGTAGTCAAGACGGAAGACATGAAATAATACGTGGCCCCTTAACTGGCATAACATGACCAATGCTGTGCCTGCAGCTGTACTGCAGCATGGCACCATCACCGTGTGCCACAGGGAAGTGCAAAGCCAGGAATCCCATTTCAGTTGTGGATTTTATGCTTCTGTTATTTTCCAAAGAACATTAAGGTTTTTTTTCTTCTTAACTGTAAACCTTTTGGATACAGTCAAAGCCTCTAAAACAAATTCCTTTGTATGCCAAACTGCTGCTGGTGTGCTCTGTGGCCTTGGTGTTACATTCAACCTCTGTATGATTTAGTTCTGCATTTCCATTCTTCACGGGGCTGTTATAACAATTAATTAATGTCTATACATTGTTTGATGTCCTTAAGCAAATAGAAATATAAAACTACAGATATACAGACAAATAATAGTATTTCAGGCCTGCTGAACTCTGGTTTCAACCTCTAGCCACAAAACTGAATTGCCAAAGTGAGAAGCAGGAAAGAAGCTCTGTGAGAAGCTGCAATGAGGAAAGAATCTCCAAAAGCATTACCTTTTTTTCCTCCCTACTAATGAAATGCTCCATTATTTTACTTCCTGAGTTTGAAGCATTATTATTTTTTGATCCCGGTTCTTTTCAGAAAGCATTTAAGTAATTGTTATTCCAATAACAAGATGATAATGGGAGAAAAGAAAAATTTCACCCCAAAATCATGATTCTCAGGATGGTCTAGGTGACAATTTCTGTGTGGGCTAAAAAATAAAGAATTAATATATTCCAAGGTGCATTGTTCCATTAATTGCTACTGTTCTAGGGCAGGGCTCCTTCCAGCTTGTGTTTGGGATTGTGATTTACATTTAGCATTTATGCTGCAATGCAGTCACAATAAGCTACAGTATTTTCAGTTTCTAAGTCAGCCAGTGTGTCTGCAGACTCAACGATGATCATGATTTTAGTATTTGAGTGTGAATTTTTACTACTTAGTTCATGATTGGTTCACTGAGTTAAAAAATAGCAACAACAAGAAAGAAAGATTAGAGCTGACTTTGAATGAATTTTGACAGTTTTATAATCTGCTTTCAGGGATTCCAAAAGTAAAGACAAAAATTGCTTTTGGAGGGTAAATGATTTGTTGAAAATTATTTGCTCAGCTCTAATTAGGATAAACATTTTTACTCATGGAAATGAAGGGAATGTACAGTCTCAGATGTTTATTAATTCAAATATGTAGCATTTTTTTTGTGAATAATTTTAGAACTGATAATACCCAAGTTCAATAATTGTGCAGTTAGGTACTGTGGATACTTGGTTTGCAAAATATGTGGCTTTATGGCTAAATTTCTGCCAAAGACTGTATGGTTATATAAGATGTATTTTTTTAGACAAACACCTGAAGTAGCATGAGAGGATGTTCATAGTCATGTGCAGAGATCTGGCAGAGAGAAGTCTGAGTAAATATCAGTGAGCTTTATTTTGCAATCATCTCTTTGTATGTCTTGGAGCAAATTTGTCAGATTTGTATAAATAGGGCTTTTTAAATAACAGTTTTTATGTAGAAGTTCAATCATTATTTTTGTTTTGAAAAAAATGTACCTGCTTCTATCTCTCCACATGCCAGTACTAATGCAGCTCTCCTAAAGCTTGGTCAGCTTTCCTGCCTTTTGCTGTTGTTTCCCAGTCTCATGGAAGTATTGTGGTACAAAAAGATCGTCCTTTAGTTATTATCCTATAGTTAGACTGAGTGTGCTTCACTTGGTTTCTCACTTCAACATTTCCTCTGGTAAAAGACTTCTGCATTCATTTAATTAAATATTATCAAGTATTACTCAGTGATGTGTTTACCAATAAGCCCCACACAGTTACTGTCATGTTCCCATCTCGTGCACACGTCCTGGAGCTGTCACTGACTCTTCTGCTTGGGGAATCCTCCCAATGGCCAGATTGTGCATGAAAGTCACATGTATGTTCAATAAAATATAAGTTTAAAGTTAAAATTACCTTTTTTTACAGTAGTCACACTGCAGGGTCTTTAGACATAGTATGACACAACTAGTTACAACTAGGATAGCAATACTCAAGTGAATGGATGAACCATTTGTGGGGTGTGGGTTGCAGGGTGGCTTACTGAAGCAAATAAGAAATGGCAGCAGTAACCTGTGAGCAACCCTTTTGAGGTTAGTGAGAAAGCTCAGCTGAAAACAAAACTCTGTAAGTGCTTGCATAGACAGGGCCTCGTTCTCAAACAAGAGCAGAGCAAGAAGGTTTATTTCTCCATCTTCAAATGTCTGACTAGCCTGTACAGTTAGGTGACAGTCTTAAACAAACGTTTTACTCATAAAGCAGCAGAAGAGAATCATTATTCAGTCAAGGTATCAGTACTTGTCCATTCAGTTATTCCTACAAGAGAGTTGAAAGTGCAATCTCCATGTGTAGGTGCTGACTGGGTGAGCTGCACTGGCACCTTTGAGAGCACGCCAGCAGGCGCTTACGGGCAAGTACTGTATCAGAGCTGGATTGCTGCTTAGAACTGTGCGGCAGGTTGACCCTGGCTGAGTGCCAGGTGCCCACCAAAGCCATTCTATCACTCCCCTCCTCAGCTGGACAGGGGAGAGGAAATATAACAAAGGGCTCCTGGGTTGAGATAAGGACAGGAGAGATCACTCGCCAGTTATGGTCACGGGCAAAACAGACTCAACTTGGAGAAAATTAACTCAATTTATTACCAGTCAACCAGAGTAGGGTAATGAGAAATAAAACCAAATCTCAAAACACCTTCCTTCCACCCCTCACTTCTTCCTGGGCAAAACTTCACTCCCGGATTCTCTACCTACCCCCACCAGCAGCGCGGGGGGATATGGAATGGGGTTTACGGTCAGTTCATCACATGTTATTTCTGCCACTTCATCCTCTTCAGGGGCAAGACTCCTCACACTCTTCCCCTGCTCCAGCGTGGGGTCCCTCCCATGGGAGGCAGTCCTCCACGAACTTCTGCAACATGGGGCCTTCCCACACTCTGCAGTTCTTCATTAACTTCTCCGGCATGGGTCCCTTCCATGGCATGCAGTCCTTCAGGAGCACACTGCTCCAGCGTGGGTCCCCCGCAGGGTCACAAGTCCTGCCAGAAAACCTGCTCCAGCGTGGGCTCCTCTCTCCACAGATCCGCAGGTCCTGCCAGGACCCTGCTCCAGCGTGGGCTTCCCACGGGGTCACAGCCTCCTTCGGGCACCCACCTCCTCCGGTGTGGGGTCCTCCAGGGGTTCAGGTGGATATCTGCTCCACTGTGGACCTCCCTGGGCTGCAGGGGGACAGCCTGCCTCACCATGGTCTTCGCCACGGGCTGCAGGGGAATCTCTGCTCTGGCGCCTGGAGCATCTCCTCCCCCTCCTTCTGCACTGACCTTGGAGTCTGCAGGGTTGGTTCTCTTACATGTTCTCACAGTGCTCTCTGGCTCCCATTTCTGTTTGTCGCAGCAACTTTTTTTTTTCCTTCTTAAATATGTTATCCCAGAGGCGCTACCATTATCACTGATGGGCTCGGCCTTGGCCAGCGGTGGGTCTGTCTTGGAGCCGGCTGGCATTGGCTCTGTCGGACATAGGGGAAGCTTCCAGCAGCTTCTCACAGAAGCCACCCCTGTAGCCACCCTGCTACCAAAACCTGGCCACACAAAGCCAATACAAACTGCTTAATGAATTAAGATGTGTAATAATTTTTAAAACAAAACTCTATCTTTACCTATATTCTATTAGGGCCTGCGTATTGTAACACCTTTGAGCAACAGGTGGTGGAAATTAAGCGCCATTGGCCTTGACTGGTATTTTGCTAGGTCCTCTCCTCCATACTCTTTCTACAACCAAACTGTTATTAAATGCTCATTAAAAGCAAGTTATCTGTTTGAACTTGTTTTTTGAATGCATTAGCTCCTGTAGTTTTGGCTTCTACTTTGTTTCTCTTTACTTAATTCAGTCATTTTATAGTTTTTGTTTGTTAGTTTTCCTTCTCCTGCTTCTTATCTTCTTTGTTAATAATCATGGACATGTAACTGGAGAGTTGGCAATGTAGTTTGAAGAAACAGATTAGAAGTCTAAATTTTGTCCTAAGGGATAATTTTCATGTATTTGTTTTTAATATCTTACACAAACTGAATGAATGATTTAAATGATCCAGGTGGTAATAGCTCAATAGACTGTTTGATGCAGTGCTATCACAGTGAGTGTAAAATGTCAAAAAATAATAACAAAGAAGTTTAAGAGAAGTAGGCACTTCATTCATGGCTAGGAAGAGCCTTGCCAATGAAAAGGGGCACTTGTTTCAGCTTCACTGACAAGATGATGTGACTGGCTATGGGAAAACACTTGGACTCAGTCTGGAAAGACTGGTCACAAAGGCTAGATCATGATTCAAACTTTCAAAATGTTTTGCATTTTCATTAGGATGAGCTCAATATTAAAAAAAAAAGTGGAAGTATTCAATGTTTGAAAACTTGATATTTGAAATTCTTATTAGATGACCTAAAGTTTACAATTTTATAATTTCACATAGCTGATTTATGTTTGAGATGAATGGCCAAGAGTAGCACAGCATGTCAAATACTTTAAAAATACATTTTGATTGTAAATTATACAGGAATTAATGGAACAAATTACTCTTTTCTGTCATAACTTGTAAAAAAGAGAATTATTTCCACATTTGTTGGTGAAAAAAGATATGAGTTTACTTTGTTTGTTCTCATATGGTTCTCATAACAAGAGCTAATAATGAAACCTTATCTAGTCTGATTTTGCATTTTTTGTTTTAAGTTCTTATTGTATCATGAATGGATCCGTAGGGTGAAACATCTTAGTTTTAGGAATTACATTATAGTTTTACCTCATTCTATTCATGAAAATATAACAATTTAAAGGTAAAATTTTCATAGACAGTCAAATCAGATAAGTCCTAGATGAAAGGAAAATGTGCTCTTAAATAATCATAGCCAGAATATTGAATTTTAAAAGTCTTAATTCATGAAGGAAGAATGTATTTTGGCATGTAGGTTTTTGGCATTATGTTTGGGTAAAAACAGTATGACCATAAGGAGGAGAGTCAGTGTCAAAATGCATACTGTGAGGAGAAACGCAACAGTAAATTTTAATAACCTCGTGCCTTGTGGTTCATATTTCTGATCCAATTTTGCACTTTTTTTAGTTCTGTGATGTTTTTAAGAGAGCTTAGAGGTAGAAACTTAAAGCTTTCATTGGAGGTGGAGGTGAGGAATTTGCTAGGATCCACTAGTATTGTTGTGACCAAAAATTAGTAGGTTCTTTCCCATCACCCTGGGTTTGTCAGGTGTAATAGAAATGTCAGCTGCTTCTTGTTGGTTGCTGAAATCACTGTTTATCTAGCTGGTTTGCTTGTCTTGGGTATATGTAAAGATCTGTTTGCACAAAATGAAAAAAAAGCTCAAAGTAAGGAATATGAAAACTATAAATAAAGATTTGCTGAGAGTGAATCTGCATATCAGAAAAAAATAGCATGAAGCACTAGGAGAGTGGTGTGAATCAAAGGGGTATATTGTCAATCTCTAGTTAGTTTTGTAAAGCCAGCACAGCCATCGCAGCCATCTTTTTTGCTTGAAATATATAACGCAACACCACTGTAATTTTCTCAGACTGTAGTGAATGTTTGGACTTTGAAATGTAAAGGTCATGTCTTGTTCTTAAAGTTTCTGAAATCGTGAATCTGGGTTATGAAAAAATTGAATTGGCTTAGAAATTATAAGATGAAGAAAATTAAATTAAAGCATATTGGTATGCATCAGCTTTCCAAGGTATACTACTGCTATTTATTTTCCTGGTCTTGCATATATGAGGGAAGATGATACAACTTTTCCTGTAAAGAAATTTTGATACTTGTTGGTAGGCAAAAGTGTCACTTTCACATGAAAGAATACATGGTTATGGCAGTCACTTTGTAAATGGCAGTATATAATCTGAATGCTGGGAAAACACAGACGTTTTTGATAAATGCAATTTCAGTGCCTTTCATGCTATCTCAAGCTAGGGGAAAAAAAGAGTGAAACAAAATTGCATGTTATTTTTTAAAATGTTTGCTCAGCTTTCAAGTTTGACTAGTCAGGCGATTTAATGATATCACATCTACTGTCTGGGGTTTTTTTAAACTTTTGTCTTTTTATTTTAGTATTTAATGTGAACTTAAGTCATTTGTGGTAAAGAGCTTAGGTTAAGAATTAAGCAACCGAAAGTTTGCAGATGTTTAATGGCAAGGATTTGTTTTGTCTGAAATGTACAGAATTTTAACCACATGGAGTTAGATCACCCAATTTCCATGCTCACAGAAATTTTGATTCTAGTTCAACTTGTGTACTTTCTTCCTACCTAATTGTTGTTTTGTGTAAGTCAGTCACCTGATGCCACTGAAGTCACTGCCAATCTACATTAATATAAGTGCAACTTTTGTGCTCTTGTGTTATAAGCTTCAAAAAGCACATGAAGCCTAAACAAGGACAAATAAACAGGGAGTGGATAATTTTGTTTCAAGCTTATTTGTATAAAAGTATATTCGTTTTCAATTAATACTTGCTAAAATCATGTTTCTGAGAAGTTGACAGATTCTATTCCTGGCTGTTAAGATTTAGTTCATCTCGTAGAGGTGGGGAAAGTCCTTTTCACAGAAATGCTCTTAGGAGGTTTCTTTGCTGCTGAGTTTGTGGTAGGGCAAAGGTGAAGGAGTGAGGAGAAAATTATTTCACTAATGCAAGTATTTCCTGTAGACAGCAATTACATACAGGTCTGTGAACTTAGCTACCCATAAGCATTTGAACTGTGAGCTCAATGTAGTGTTTGTCTAACCTTCTTTTGTTTCTGCATTTCCAAGCTATCTGGTAGAAATTTTTCAAAATTAAATACTTCTTTTTTTTAATGAGTGAAAGATCAAATGCAGTTATTTGACCATTTTCTCACCAATTTACACTCTGTACACCATAAGAGAGTTCGTTAAGTAGGAAGCACACACAGGAGTTCTGCTTTTTCCTAACTTTTTCTGCACGTTATGATTCTAGGTGTGCTATTAAAAGCTATTCTATATGTAGCTATTTTACAGTTCTTTTGTCAACTCATTGTTTGATTTCATATTGACTAGGAGTTCTCGGAGCTTAATTTATGAGCTTATTTTGGAGTAAATCATTATATTTTCTTTACTCTGTGCTTCTTACTCAAATGAAAGTGTATCTTAATGCTGCCTCCAAGTATTGTGGTTTTGCCTAACTAGTAATAGCATATAGTAACAATACAGAAAATCTGTATAATGGCTACTACTAATCTAGTACAATAAAGAAAAATGCTGTTTCAAAGGAAAATCTATTCTATTCAGTTGTAGGTAGAACAATATACTGAGAGTTATTATCTGTTCTGTTGAAGTAATGGCATTTCTGCTAAGGAATCCTGATGGATAGGATTGTGACCTTCTCTCTAATGGTTTCTGGGGTACAGGCATTGTGGGTGCTGTAAGCCTTGTTTCCTTATAAGCACCCCAAATATGTCCATGGTTCCTTCTCTTGGTGAAACAAAACAATTATTTTCTACTAGTACTTTGAAAAGTCACAAAGGAATAATAAAAAAAAAAAGTGAAAACGATGTTCCTCTTACTCGGTACCAACTACCCAGACATTTCTGAATGGAGCAGGTTGTAGCATCCAGAGCTTCTTCAAGCAAAATCCCTCACCCTGGCCTACCAATGGGAAATGCAGCTTTGAGATGCTCTGCTTTAGATCCTGGGTGCCAAAGGCACCCTGTGAATCCAAAGGAGTAGAGCAGGATTATTCTTTTTTTTCTGACTTAACTCCCTGTCACTTCCCAATATGGTCAAATCTATTGCACTATGCTAGCAAATTGTCTTCGGTATTTTTAGAAGTCATTGACTGACTGTGGTTTACTGTCAAATAGGATTGTCC
Organism: Haliaeetus albicilla; assembly: GCF_947461875.1. Taxonomy (NCBI): domain Eukaryota; kingdom Metazoa; phylum Chordata; class Aves; order Accipitriformes; family Accipitridae; genus Haliaeetus; species Haliaeetus albicilla. The sequence goes on from NC_091495.1 coordinate 27,423,227, forward strand.
AAGAATGTCAGACTAGCATTATGGGAATGAGAAAATGAGTAGCATCAGCATGAAAACTATGCCTCACAGTAACTAGAAGCGTATGTACTGTGTTGAGACTAAACATGTCCAATGTTATGGAATTGCGAAAATTAAATTATTTCAACTGTTTCCTGATCAGAGCAATGTTTGAAATAGCCCAAAAAAATAGAGATGTAGAAAACAAAACATGCTAGCTGGAAACCCTTGGAGAGTTGATTTTTCAGAGATACTAATAATGCACACATCCTATAGAAATCCAAGAACTCCTTGAATACTGAGTAATTGAGTTATACAGGCTTTAAAATTACTGCTTTAGCTTTAATTTGTTCTATGCCTTACATCACATCACAGCTTTACCTTAAATGTAATACTGTTCTATTTTGTCCTGAGAAGGAAATGGAGTTTGACTTATATTTTCTGATATGGTCATATTCACCCTTCAGTGCCAGCGCATATGCTCACAGCGTAATCAGTTTTCCCTTTCAGTCAGAAAGGGGTCTAGAACCATGGTCTGGATTTAACCATCTCTTCAGTGCCTTCAATGGGTAGTTACCCCTTTTTTCCCAAAGACCTCTCATTAAGACAATCAGCTGGGTATTTCAGTGTTTCAGGTTTAAATACATAGTGGGCTTTTTGTTTCACAGTTTTACTTTGGCCTGTTAAACTTCTAATTGTCACCTGGACTTAATATATTTGATGAATATCAGCTGGTACTCCACTCCTCTTCACTGGCTGGCTCTAGCCTGTCTCATGCAGAACACTTCCTATGGTACAGTAGCATCAGTCACTGTGTCTGACAACACTGTTCATATGCTGTCTGTGGAAGGAAGGAATAAGGGTGAGTTCAAAAGCATTTTGCAGGCATATGCTAATCAAGTGCTAAAAAACTTTAAAAGGACAGTATTTTATTTATGAAATTCTACATTGGCATTTTGTGAACAGGTCATGTAATTTTCAAATTATACTTTTGCGTGTAATTTAAATGACCTGCTCTCAGCAGATGTTTGATCTGCGAACTATCTGAAAGAACATAGTGCATGTTTCCTATTGCCTAATTTACTGATTTCCAAAGGCCTTTAATGGGAAGAAAGGGCTTGATGGTGATGAATTTACAAAAGGGTGTGTCTGGCCCACTGATTTTTAGAAGTAGTAATGTCACCCAGTTTGAGTGATAGGAATAAGTTGAAAAACAAATATCTTAAAAACTTAAATCCTTTTTTAAATTATTTTTTTGTTTAATAATTTGGTAAAAAGAACAATACTTATTCCTTTTTATAAAACTGTATGTCAAAAGAAAAGTAGTAGTAGTTTATGTGTAGGGAAAGAGCATAAGAAAAATGGAAGGAACTGGCAGTGATATCAGTATTCTTTTGGGCCTCAATGTGCAAACATTACAAGAGCCTGAAATTTTGTCTGGTTAATACAAAACAAAGCAGGTTGTAGTTAGCTTTGCTTTGCAGTGATCATGGACACATACAGGCTTACAGGGTCGTATGCTGGCATGAGTGGTTTCTGTGTATTTTTTTCACTATACTAAGAAAAAAAAGTCTTAGGTTCGGTTCTAAAACTCTCCAGTCATTTCTGTTTTAGGTTTTAACTCAAGTAGCAAAGTGACACTAGAGCTGGTTCAAAAACCGCATGCTACTTATGAAAAAATCATTAGAAAAAATGTGGGGGTTTTCTAAAAAAAAAAAAAAAAAAAAGCTTTCCACATTTCTAAATTCATCAAGATTAATGATTTTGTTGCCCTTTTCAGATGAATTTTCAAAATCAAACCTTTTATTTTTGCTTAAGTCTTTAAGATTTAAAAATACTCATTTTATGCCATCACATTTTGGAAGAGACATTTCAGGTTTTTTTCTACTCTCTTTGAAATTTCTTCCTCTTCAAACATTCTCAGCTTTTCTGCTTTCAGAAATTTCCTGATGGAAACAATTTTAAACAAGTGGCATGAAAAAAAGTTTTCCCCAGATTTTTATCTTCCCCCCCCCCGCTTCTCCCTCTAGTAGAAAAGATATTGTTGGGCAATAGTTAAAGAGTAAAAAAGAGAAGAGGAAAGAAAGGCAAAAATCCACAAAGCCCAACAGACAAAATCCCAAGAATTATGGTTGATGAACTTCAAGAGGTAAATATAATTGAAGGTCTAGCTCAACAAGCACCTCCAGAAGGAATAACAATTACATTGCATCTGTGAGAATACAGTCAGCAAACCTGAAACATTTAGGCTAGGTTTTATCTCACCTCAGGCTGCCTAGCAGTTATGAATCTGGTATGAGGAAATCATCTGGGTAATGGAAGGAGATGACAGTAATTTATTCCATCTGTATTATTAGATGAAGTTATACAAGACTAATTCATTAGTTTTTTACTTTTGCCTATGTAATTTTCATACCAGCAACCATAGCTGAATCTCAACATAATTTTTCATATTAAGTCCAATATTTATTTTTTGAATATACCATTGCAAAGCAGATAAACAGCTATCTGTAACAAAATAGGCAGGACAAATACAAAGTCAGTTAACCACTCCTGGATGCCCATGAAGTTTGATCTCATTCAATAAACAAGCAGTTTATTTTCAATAGGTGGGCATGCAGTGGCTGTTGAAATCAAGTTAGTAACTGTGCCCCACTTCACAGGAGTGGAGTTACTAGTAGGAAAATGAGGATGAAGAGAAGGATGTCATGCCTCTACTCCACTCCAATTAATAATGCCAAATGCTGCAAGCATACTGTAATATGATCCATTAGGGCCTTTGCAGCTCTGTCTCTTCAGTTCTGCTCCAGAAATAGATGCATTTCAGTTCTGTTCAAAAAAGCAGGAAGAATAATAACATTTGCAGAGCTGGGTAAAATCTAGAATTCACCAAAGGGGACATAAGACTTGCTGACTGTTGTCAGAGGAGAAATTTGTGAAAAGGTTAGAACAGGTTGCACAAAACTTTTAATGGGAGTTCTACAAAACTTCAAGATATTTCATTTTACCCAAAGAGTGCAATATTTTTGCGTGTTTCAGGCTTTACCTTCCCAACTCTCAGGTTTGTAACTACATCTTGCACACACTTAAAAAAAAAAAAAAAGTGCCCATAGCAAACATAACATTGTCCTAGTAATGATGGCTTTGACATTCTTAGTAACCAAATATATTTAGCTGCATAGCTAAATATTTTTATTTGAAAGATTGAAGATGTATGTGTGGGGTTAAGAAGAGAAGAGGTAATTTGCCATGACCTATTTTCATTCCATTCCAATCAAAATTGCACCACTTAGCTGAGTACTAAAAAAGGATGCCTGAAGCACACTTGCATTAAATCATCTGTTAAAGTCAGGCCAAATTTCTGGTCTACTGCCCTGTGGGTGGTGACAGCCCTCTGCAAGGAATACCTTTATTCTGCACACTTGTCAGAAACTTTTATGTGCTATGATAGCAAAAAAAGGCCTGAAATATTGATAGTTGATGTGAAGAAAGTTCTCTAAAGACATAAGATGAAGAACTAAGAAAACAGTTGGAAATACACATCTTTGCTGTAACTAGCTCTGAGGTAATGGTAGTCTATAATTCGGCCAAAACATTGATGTTTTGGCACGAGAGATTAATAGGATGAATTGTTCTTGAAGTAAAATGAAATATTTGTGAATTCAGTCATGGTTTGAAAGAAATGTAGCTTCTCCAGATTTCATGGTATTACAGCAAAATTTGGCTTCTGAGCAAGTATCACAAACAGTTAACTACTTGTACCCTTTCCTTAGTTTGAAAATCTAAATAAGATAAAGCTTTCCCAAAGCCATTCTAATACGTTTTGATTTCTGTCTGGAACAAACCTCCAAAGAATCTTCCCCCCCCAGTTTATTTTGATCCTTCTGGTGTCTTTCATCAAGTTTTGGTTCTGTGGCTCCTGTGGAAGCCAGTAGGTAGGTCCCGAGTACAATGCAATGTAGAATTGGATTCAAAGTTCCTGATTTAGTAAAACATGCAAGCACATATCTATAAGCCACAAAGGTCTAGTTTGCACATGTGCCTTGTAACAGGGCTCCTTTCAGCAGAGCATTCTAGTAGCAGACACCTTACCACCTTGTCCCATCTCCTGTGTCCCTCTCCAATGTCCTGTCCAGTGGACAGAGCTGAGGTTTCAGAGCGAGAAGCTCTGCCTGCATGGGAACCCTGGGTGTCATGGGCTGTGGCCAGGAGCAGCTGAGTAAAATACACTCAAAACAGGGGCTTGACAGGTCTGTCGCTGCCATGGCGTATTGTGCATTTACAGTTTAGCACTGTTGCCATGTTTAGCACTGTTGCTCTAGCACTCCATGTGCCAAATGAAGTCATTAGCAGATTTGAGATCTATCAACCATCTGTGCCTGGTATCTGTTCATCCTCAAGTGGGAAAGAGCTATCGGTGCAGAGCTATAGTGGGATGTAGTGGTGCTAGAAGGTCTCTGGGGTATGTCTTGGTCATTTGAATTAGTGCGCCCCTCTCATAGCATTTGCTGCCTGTCCCTTCTTTCTGGATAATGTTTGAGTCTCTTGAGAAGCCTGTCAACATGAGAACTGGTCACAACATCTTTTGTTAAATATTTGCCAATGACCAGGAATACCCAGCCAGCTTTGGTGTGAATGAAAAACTTAATAATCTGTGAAGTTGGGGGGGGTGTTGGTTTGGGGTTTTTTTATATCTTTAATTTACATTACATTAGATTCATAAATTAGGGAAAAAAAGTGTTAGTCTTGGCTTTCTTCCTGGTGGTGGGTTAGAACACACCAGCTGTGACACACCATTTACAGGGATGGCTGGAGTCATTGTATATCAAAGCTGAAAACTATATTGACCCTATCAGTGCAATATACCCTTTGGTAGTCCTTCTTGTGAGGGTTTCTTACGCATGTTATAAGAGCTGCCTCACTGTTGCAGTAACATACAGGAACACGTGGAGACAAAATGATTGATTATTAGTCATGGTGTTTGTAACTTGATCTGCGCAGCAAGTGTTAGCCAATAATGATTTGTTTTCTTTCCCATACTCCCTTATTGACATTTTTCATTGTCTTAGTGTCCGAGATTCCAAATCTGGAATGTCCTGCTATCAAGTCTGAGTCTGCTTTATTTAACCCAAATGCAAATCCATCATATAAAGCAATATGAATCAGGTCTGAACTGAAAGCAAATTCAACTCGGTATATTGCCAAACTGAAGCTTTCATACCCTGTGAAATTCAAAGACCGAAATAAATCTTCATGGCTGTCCACTAGACTGTGGGTCTGACACAGAGATTGCTGAGACAGTAGCTCCAGACGTCTTGAGAACAGAGATGTCCTTACAGAGTAAATTACAGAGTTTTCCTATGTCACTCAGAGACGAAATAAAATCTAACAGATTGCAGTAATTTTTGTTTGCTGATATAGTATGCCTGAGAATAATGGTCAGTGAGTAAAGTTGGTTTACTCTCTGTGTATTTACCAGTCTGGGAAAGATTATGTCTTCTACTTAGGTTACTTTATTGAGTACAGGATACCTCTCTAAACATGTGCAGTCTCTCAAAAGAGCAAATCTTTTTATTTAATTCAATAAGTTTGTATAATATTGTTTGTTGTTTGAAATGGCAGTTCCTTTTAAATAAACTTGCAGGATTTATTGCTGTGGAGCCAACTTAAACACTGAGAACTGATTCTTTAAATTGTTAGTGAACTGTATGGCCAATCAGGCTATGATGGTAAGCCTTGAGAGCTCTAGGATACTCCTAAGATTTGCATTGTGGAGGTTTGAAAAGTCTGTACTCTGCCCTGAGAATTTTCCCTCAGTTCTTGTGCTGGGAGATGTGTTATTTCAGAAATTTTGGAAATGGCAAGGAGTTCATCTTTGCAACTTTGAAGGTCTGAAATATGTGGGCATTTTTCCTTATTTGTGGGTATAACAAACTCTGTGAGTACTCTGTTCTGTCTCCTTATGTGGATATGCAGTTTTAGTGCTGTGTAGCTGGATAGAGAGGAATTTTTAGAGGAATCAGAAGGAACAAGCTGAACAACAGCACAAATTCAATAACTGAGATGAATGATTCTGCAGGGGTTAAGATGACAAGGACCATGCCTTTGTAAGGAAGAAACCGTTTCTTGAAGCAGCAGATACTACAACCTTATTGTAGTATAAGTAATAAGTTGGGTCAGTTAAGGCAGAAAAAAGACAACACAAGGTAACCATGAAACCTGAATGAAATAGTGTGATGCATTAGAAAGATGTTGTTTGTTTTGCCTTGGGGTTTTTTCCCTAGAAATGGAGTTAGTCAACTTCCAGTCCCAGTAGATTTTGATTTGTAAACAATTGCCTCAGGAACAAGCAGCTTACCTGTGCTCTCCTGCAGCAGTGTTAGATAGTCCAGATTTAGCTGTTGTTTGTGCTACGTCTGTGAATCCTGGGAAGCTAGGAAAATGAATTTTTCTTGAGGTGTTCTGTAAAAGAAATGCGTTCTTCATCATTTGTTTCTTGGGAGGTGTGGTCTACAACATCAGCTCCTGTGGTAGATTGAAAATTTTGGATTGAAATCTGAGAACTCCCCTTGGTAGGACTGATCTTTAACTTTGAGATTTAAAACCTCTTAAAATTTTACATAAATAGAAATGTAGAGGAGATTCAGTAGATTTTTAGAGACTTTGTTAGAAATCTAAAAGAAAACAAACAACCCATCCCATCCTTAGTTGACAGACTATGGGGATTTCATATTTGATACCTGTTACCAGCTGCTAGCTGTCCATGAAGGATTGTCATTATATCAGGATTTCTCACACTGTAAATGATGAGATCTTCTTCCCACCACCACCATCTCGATTCCTCTCTCTCCGCTTGCTGAGGACAGAAAGCAGCCATACCAAAGGTTACTATCGATAATATACTTTATATCTGTATCACTGGTTTTTTTCATACCTGAGTTTAAACGGGGGGGGAAGATTGTCTCCTAAGGGGCTAATCAAACCTCAGAGCACCTGAAACTTCTTGTGGCTCTGGTAGGATTGTGCACAAAATCACATAGCTCAAAATTCATGGGACCAGTTAGACTTCTGCCTGTGCTTTTGTACTTTAATACCTTTTTAGATCTGCCCCTCTATACTTTGGATTCCCAGTGTCATATTTGAAACTGCAAATAATTAGAAATTAGATGGTATTTCACTGCCTCACTGGGATATTGAAATGCAACTGCATACTGTGAAAATATCTAAACCAGAGATGTTAAAAAGTGCCTCACGGCAAACTGCTCTTGAAAGAAGCTCTTGATGTCTGAATCTCAGAGCATCCATTCTTCTCACATTTTTCTTCACATGTATCCTGGTATAAAAAGTTAATGCATGTTTATGAAAAGGAAAAACTAAAACTATTGCAACTTCTGCGCGTAAAACTCTTCACATAATAGAATACGTACCTTTAATAGAAAATGATGAAACAGCCTCTACAACTCTACAATGATCAAAATTCAATATTGTTAATATAAACAATTTTATGGTAATAATAGGAGATTTGCAAGGAAGAGGGATTAATTTAGTTCTAAGAGATGTTTGACCTCTGCTACTTCATAATCCGTTAGAGAGAACTAAGGTCCACATAAGCTTCTCTCTTACCTGGAAGGCATTATTTTTTCAATAAATACCAAAATCAAGTCAATATTTTTAGGACCAGGATAACTGCCACTTTAAATGGACTAATCTTTACTCAGAAGTTGTCTGACACTTCATATCCAATGCCAGCAGGGAAGAAATAATTAAGATGTATGCTTTTGGTAATTGATCAAGAACATTTGAATGGGTTACATAAATAATAGACTAATCAAAGTATTGTCTAACCATTTAAAAAAACACATGCCCTACTGCGTGTACATTTATTTAAATTAACATTGCTGTCAGAATTTATGAGAAATTTTGAAAGAGGATTTCATTTTCACCTTACAGTTAATGCTCTCATAAATAATAATTTGTCAATTTATAGGATAAGATATACTATTAAATCGTTCAGTTTTAGAAGTTCACCTTTAAAATAGAGGTGTGCATTTACTGTCCTGGGCAATTACTCTGTGGATAAAACTGCAACTTTCAAATCTCATTTTCACATCTGCCAAATCCTACTCTAACTCATTTTTTGTTCTAACAAAAATTAATGATATTAATAATCTAAAGTTAGGCAAAAGAGACTTGGGACTTTTCTTGTATATGGAGTACCATGCAGTGTTTTTCTACATAAAACATTTTATTAGTATGTCATTGATAACTGACCAAGAGATTATCTTAAAAAATTAAAAAAATGCAAACCCAGCTGTTAAAAAAAAAAATCAGATACTTAAAAAATACATTAGGAATTGGGTTCTGGCTGTTTAAGCCCATGAAAATGATACTTGCTAACCATTTACAAAGTGCTGATCTCTCTTGGGGTTGAACACCAAGAAACTTCAGTCTGATAGTTTGGGGTAGGGCTATATCTACTTTCCAGCAACTTCCATTCCTGTCCACTCTTTTCTAAAACCACTTTAGCTTTGTATGATTGTATGAGGGAAGAATAAAGTATCAAGCTGAATATTTGAGATTAAATGAAAGGTTATATTTCTCTTGAATGACAATTTGAACATGCTTTTTTGTGGGATCTTTTACATGCAAACCAAAATAGCCGTAACATGAAAGATATGCTGTTGCACAGTCTTTGTATTTATTTATGCCAGTATAAGGTTGCCACAGTCAAGGGTGCTATTTACTTCAAAACTGTCCTATATATATTCTTTGGGCTCCACTGCTACTCATTAAAAGGTGCTGTGACAGCCTGGCATCAGCAAAGTCCCTGCATGGAAACAGCCACTCTTTTCATCAGCAGTCACTGTCATCTCCTATGTTGTCTCTGGGCTGAGCTTCTCAGGCTCTGTGTAGGGTGGCTTTTGTTTTTTTCCCCTCTGGACAGGAAAGTAGGGCCTCTGCATGTGTTTAACCCCACATTTTTGCAGGATACTAATATTTCTGCTTTTAATTGACTGCAGTTTTACAGGAGAGTGTGTCCCAGATGTGGTTGCTCTAAAATGAAAGAGCACCAGTGTTGGGCTTGAATGTTTCCCATCCAATTACCAATTGCCCCTTCATTTTATTTTGAAAGTTTTTTTTCACTTGAGTATGGGGTTTCCAAATGATTCTGGTAATCCTGGATTTTTTCCCTTGTTTTTACAGGTGACCTGTAACTGTTTCACCATCAGTAATGGAGAGATGCAGGATGTTGGTGTTGGCCTGTATCCCAGGTACTGTGGACACTGTTTCATTCACAGGCAAAATCTATGTTAGTTTTTTTTCCTTTTTTCCTAGGTAGCTGTAAGGGCCATCAAAGCAGCAGTTTCTAAATGAGAATCTGGGAAATGCAAATAAATTAAAGGAGAATAAAAAATATGATAAAGTTGAAAACATTCTTAATAGTCCTGATTACAGAGTTAAAACAGTTTAAATAAGATAAGTCTTTATATTTTATTTTAATGGAGGTGATAGTCTTTTCCAAGTAAGAATAAATACTGACATCAGAAATGTGCGACTGGGACCAGTAAAAGGAAACCTGTTCAGCATTGCTTTACAATAGAGATATTTTGCAGCTGAGAGCCTTCTGAACTGGCAATTAAAAAGTTTGAACACATTTAATTAGTAAATTGCCATAACTAAGAAACCAGTAAGGTGAAAAGATAAGCCCCTTGAGAGACGGATGTTAATATTTGAATTTCTTATTATTATTTCTTATTTCTATTGGGTAAGAAGTACATACCAGGGAATGTTTTGCCTTCATAGAATTAGTTACCTGTAGTTATTTATGTGGACAATTAGTATGTTTAGTTTAAAATTATATTTTACCATCTCAATTTTTTGTTAATGCACGGTCGAACTATGTTGTCAATACCTCAGTGGGCCTGTCACTAGTGTTTCTTTTTCTACTAATGTCACGTGTAAGATTTGACTAAGGACACTTAATATCTTGAGGCTTGCCTTGTGGTAAAGATAAGGGAAAGGTGGTTAGGAGGACATGGGAATTAGTATTATGAAAAGTACAGAATATTCATCTGATTTCATAGTGGAATGGAAACAAATCTTTTCACATAATTGGGAAAAATGGGATATTATTTTGGAGCATTATTATTAGCGAAATGTTTTCTTTTGGTTGAAAAAAAAAAAAAAAAAGCTGCTGCTTCTGCAAAGAAGGTGGTTATCTATGTTCATGATAATGCACTGCCAAAGGATGCAAGAGACTCTTTCCCAAGTCAGTTCAGAGCAGTTTGAGTTTTGCTGTAGCAAATCATTGTGAGCCGGGAAAATTGTGAACTTAAATCTGTGGTTCCCAAATCCTAGGCAAATGCCCTTCCAGATGAATTCATATGCTTCCAGATGAAACTGTCATCAAACCCACTAACTTTTCCATGAGATGAAATCTGATTAAGAGTGCTTTAGTTAGACTCATTAAGACGTTGTATATTGTTGCATGGCTCAATAGCTTCAGCATCACAATATATTTTAAAATAGATAAAATCCTATGGTCTTTCTCTGCATCACCTTGCCAGCAGCTTTGGGAGTATACCCAGTGATGTCACAATAAGTGAAATGTACATTCCCTCCCAGTGTACATTACTGGGTTCAGGTTGAGATTAACCACAGATATTTTATTAGGCCAGAAGGGATATCAAAAGAGTCAGGCTTCTGTTGATAGCTCCTTAAAAGATCAAGAACTGAATAAACATGGTTTGGCGCAGGGCTCTGACCCTTGGCAACATCCTCTGTTTTGCCAAAAACGGTTGGGATTTTGAGTTGGTGAATCAGGCAGACAAGGAAAGCAAATAAAGGCAGCCAGGAGCTGGATAAGCCAAAAATTCTTCTTCCAGCCTGATGATGCCAGATTGTTCTTTCAATGAGTCATTCTCACAGGGAAAAAACCATCAGCCCTGTGTCTGCTGTGGGACTGATGTTGGCCTGACAAAGTCAGTTGTTTCTCAGCTAATGAAACATGGGACTCAAAAGTATATAGCAGATGTTGCTGATGTTGTTCTTGACAATCTCCCTCAAAAAAGAGGGAAGGGCACATCTGTGTCAGGAGATCCACCAGTGTGTGTGTGGCTTGGGGGTGGCAGCAGCTCCCCAATGAGCTGTGCTGCTTCAGCTGTCACATGCCACAAGAACAGAGGCTGAATCAAAATATGTGTAAAACAGAGGCAATGGCTGTATCTATTCTTTCAACTGTATACACCGAGTATTTTGGGTTTGGGACATACTATACTCCATTTTCTGCCTGATAAGAAATACAGGTTGATTGCTGGTCCCTCTGACCTGCGGTTCCACTGACAGTCAGGGTAACCGATAAGGTTAGTGTCCTGAAACTGAGCAGAAGCAGCAGAAATAAAACAGAGCCCCAAGGTATTAACCCTTTGCTCTGAACTGTCCAGGTTGCCTTGTTCCCCGCTTGCCTGCTTTTGTCTCTCCCCTGAGTCAGGCCTCTCGGAGAGTCACTGGGAGGCCATTGCCTTCCTCCCGCCCTGAGTACACAGAAGGCAGAAACACATGAAGAGATCCGGGCATGGCTCGTGTTACCAATGAATATACATCTTCTAAGCATTAATTTTCCTCCCCTAACCAAGAGCAGTTGATTTACCAGGGATTTTATTTGTTTCGTAACTTAATTGCTTGATACTTCAGATGTAATCATGTTAGCTACTTTTAAATGATTAAAGGGGAATGGCAGTGGAGGCTTCGCTGTAAAGTCCTTTCTCTCTCTTTCTCCCCCTCCACCACCCCTCACAGCATGTCTTTACTGAACCACAGCTGTGACCCAAACTGCGTGATCGTTTTTGAAGGATACCAGCTTTTACTTCGCTCTGTCCGAGAGATCCAGATTGGTGAAGAGGTAATTAACTTGTCCTCCCTTCCATCATAGACACCTGCAACAATGACATCTCCCTAAATAAATTCCAGACTGCAGGGCCACCAGCTTAATATTTTGATGATATATTGATGCCACTTTCTAGCACATAGCTATCAGGGGGGAAATGATAAATAGAATCATCTCTTCACACTGCCTGGGCCCCATAATCATTACTTCTCATAAATCACTAACAGTCTTTATAAATTCTTGTTCCTCCTTTCCTCCTCTAGGCACTTCATTTTGTTTGTATTTGAACGTCTTTACCCTGATGGAAACACTTACAATATTTCTGGGTGGAATGCAGTGTTCACTAAGTCATTGCAACAATAAGCATTTGTCAGGCTGCAACCATACTGTTGTAGTGAAACTTTCATTGACAGTGAAAGTAGCAAGACAAGTTTTGCTTTCTTGTCTGTTTCACTAGAAAAGACTTCAAAATATCCCTTTCAAGAGATTTCTGATTTGTTCAAGGTACTCTCAGCTTTGTTTTTACAATAGCATTTGTATTACTTTGAAAATAATCATTTGTGGCTAGGTAAGCATTTCGAAGTAAATGTCTTTTGCAGCAATGCAATATTGAATTGGCTTAATAAGGCCTGCAAAGACGTGTGTATATATGTAACTTTACAGGCATCAATGACCTATGCAGTCCTAGCTGTTGGTCATTTCAAAATCATGACCTAATGTAAATGCCTGTTCTTCAAACTTGGGGAATATCAAGGGCATACATATTCTAATTTAGAAGTATTATCTCTTTTCCTCCCTATGAAGTGTTTTCTCTTTTAATGTATCCTTTCTCTAAGATAGTAGGCTGTCAAAATAAGTAAATAGTAAAATATTTTTTTAGGCAAAATATTGTGGAGAACCAACAGAAATGCTTTTGCATACTTAGCTTTTTGGCAAGACATATCTTTTAGGATGCAATATACTTTTCCAGAGCTATTAAGTGTAGACATCTTTCAGTCTGGCATTCTTGTTCAAGCCAAATTATAGACACCTTTCTTCCATTTTATCCATATACCATAGCTTTCCTCTTGGCTTTCCAATTCACCAAGACGGGTTGTTTATTTAAAAATACAGTAGATTTTAATGGCTTCCCAGGATGCATTTGGGTTAATTATTAGAGTTCTAAATTCTGAAGCTACCTTATTTTTATGTACATGGATATATTTTTTCTGGGTAAATTTCATAAAGCAATTCTTTGTAACAAGCAGCTTTTCAGAGTGGGAGAGGCCCTGGGTGGTTCTGGAGAGTGAAGTGAAGTAGAATTCCCTTGCAAGTATGACCGCTGTGCAGACTGCACTAGAGCTGTGAAGCTATGACCCAAATTTTAGACTTAGTGGTCTGTAACCCACAGAAGTCTCTAGGTTAAAATCAGTGGTGAAACAGATATGGTCTAAGTTACAAGTCATTTGTAAGGCAATCAGAAAATAAATATAAGTAAGTTATAACGCAGAACAGCTAGGACCAGGTTTTTTGCAGTGACTTTAGCAGTTGTGTGAATACAGGCTTTAAAATGACTGCACTTTATGTGGGCACATTATATTTTCTAAAAAACTTTGCATCCAATGAGGCAGTAACATAAGGTCAGAATTTTCCAAAGAGCTCTTGTGTCTTTGTTGCAACTATTGCTTCTGGTTTTGGTACTGAAAGGAAAACTTGCCTTAAGAAACATGTAAGATTTGAAACATGTAAGATTTGAGAGAGAGAGAGGGGGAGAGATACACTCACATATATGTACACACTGTGTTAAAGCACAGGTGCCCTCTTACCTGGAAGTAAAAGTCTCGGTCTAAGGTACATGCTTCTTTGAATAAGGATGTGTCTAAGGAAGGAAATGGGCATAAGTGAGAAAGTAAAGATACAAAGTGAATATTACTTTAGATCTGTTATGGGAAGAGGAAGGAAAAGAAAATTTTTATGAGGGTATGTACAAGTCAGCAATTTAATATTATTTTCAACACCCAATTACTTTTCCTCTTACACAACTGCTACTGGTTTTCATTTTGTGTTCTGCATGGCAGCTTTGGTACAACTTTTTTCCACACTGCCTTACTGCTTGCCTACAGCAGGGTGAGCTCAGTTTTCTTAATAGCCTTGTGTTGAATTTACACACCTACATACGTGAAACTACATTACCTGTTATGAGCTGAGTTTTATCTTCTATAACTGAGGTCATGATCTGAGCTAATGGGAGAGAAAATACACGCTGCGGGGGAATCTGATTGGGTTTCCTGAATAAATTGAGTGCTCTGAGGTAGTAAGATGAAAATTGTTTCAAGTCATGAGACAACAAGAAAATTTAAATTATAAGCAGTATAAAATTTGCCTTATCCTGTTCAAACTTACGCTAGATTTAGGCAGAATGAGATCCCCTGTGTAATAATTAATAGAAAGTAAATAAGCACTAAGATTTATTAGAAATGAGAAGCTAAGTAGCAAGTCAAGCTTAGATTAGTAGAAGAGGACTATGGCTTTACTATCCATACAGGAACAAACTTGATAGGGCTTCCGGACCCTTCCCAGGAAAGTATCAACCACTGTAATATGATGTGTTCACTAGGCCAGTGAGAACTAAAAATATTTTTGCACATTTGTAGTGCTTTCTATCGGAGGATGCTACAACAATTTACTCATGTTAAGGAGTTGTTGACCACCTATAATCGCAGGGAAAACAGAGACACAGGGAGTTGAGGTGACTGGCCATTATGGTCATCTCACAATTATATAAAGAGGGAGGCACCAGTAGACCTGATTTTGGTTGTAAACCAGGAGAAGAGATATTATTACATTGGATGTAGCTGCTGCAGTGTGATGCAGATTTATTCAGGAATAACATTTATGCCCCCACCACACTTCAGAGTGCTCATGCTATACACAGTAAATATCAAGTCAGTGATAAAAATCATGCAAGATTATGAGAATCTCAGAAAGTTTTTATGTCCTGATGGACGTTGTTTCAGTTCAGTTTTAGTCTCGTGTCTAGGCAGGTTTTAATTGAATTTTGATTTGGACTTTGAAATTTGTTCAAATCCTAAGGCCAAAATGTATCTTAGGCAAGTAGAAAATTAGGACTCCTGAGCCAGAAAATGTTTGCCTGAATCCTTATAGAATGAAAGTGATAAATTTGATGGTGCTGTATATTTGGAAAACTAATCACTACTAAAATCATACGCAAAAATTCTAGCCATCTAGGCCTTTTTTTTTGTGGCAAAGACAGTTTTGCCAGTCCTGAAGCACTAAGAAATCATGAAGCATGAATGTTACTTTGTTGTAGGCATTGAAAGAAGGGATTCATGTATAATTACTTGGCTTCCCAAGTTGAAGCTTTAAGAAAACAAAGTATATTGCAGGAAGCATAAAATACTGAGACTTGGTAAGATGGAGAAGTGTCTGGTCCTTAAATTTTGCTTCAGAAACCAAAAGTTCAGATTTATCTTCAGGTATATTATTTGGGTTTCATACTAATGTGGTTCTATGGAATTGCATGCTCTCTGAGGGCAGAAAGTTACCATTTTGAATAAAAACACACTACGTTCCCATTGGCTTTTGCCAGTGAATGTTTTAGTTGATGTTCAGAATAACAGCTTTCATTTCTATCATTATATAACTTATTTGTCTGTTTAAATGACATATATAAGCCTCATTAAATGTAGAATTTTTAAAGCGAAAATTTGGCTCTGGTAGGAAACTTTCTTCAAGCTTGGTAGCCTTTCTTTTTTTCTTCCCCATCCTTGCTCTGACTCTGTTATAATTCATATAAGGTGGTATGGGTCTATGCTAACCAATTTTTCCTTGAGTTAGAAGGCATTTTGATCGTATATGCTAAAACAGAGAGAGCACAGACTGCTCGCCACTTACATAATTCTGTCTCAGGAACAGATTTTTGTACACAACCTTCCCTAAGACCCTGAGACCCATGATTGCAAAACCAAGATGACTCACTTTTTTTCCCTGGCGTTTGCATTAAAATAATTTATTTTAAATTTCTACAGAATCCTCTGTCTAGAAATTTTGTAGCTTATAGTCTGTTACAAAAAAACCATAAATTAAGTCCACTGCAGCATGGCAGTACTGGAAAATTGTGTCCACCTTATTTGGCAGATGAGGAACATGAGAAACTAACCACCATACCCATGGTTAAAGAATTTCTGTGTCAGAGCAAGAAGCAGGCTCAGACAGTGCTGCATTTCTAAGGAGAAAGTCTTGAGAGTCAATAAGTCTCACGGCTGTTAAATAATTCCCTGCCGTCATAAATGTTGTTTAATATATATTCTCCAGTTCAGGGTGAAAAGATTTACTGCATTCTTTGTAAGCAATGCAATAAAGAGGCAAGCTTTTGTCAGCTGAAATAATGTTTTAATTAATACCATACATCCCACATGCAAATACCATTAAGACAACCTTTGATAAATGGATATATATCCTAAATATGTACAAGTTAAATGAGCCTTGCATCTAATGAAGGCATCCAAAATTAAAACAAGTGTAGGAGAGAGACTTGAATACAGGGGTTTTATGTTTAAACAATTAAATGATTACTACAGACTTAGTCACCGTTAGGTTGGTCATGTTTCTAAATATTCTAATTACATTTTCCCACCCAGTCTGCCAGCTACAAACATTTTTTCACTTACAGATTTCTGCTGGCAGGACTGGGAATTTGGACTTGGGCCTCTGACAGCAACAGAAACCCTAAGTGCTTAAAGTGCTAAAAGGAGGTATCAATGTGACAAAGCCTCTTGTCCTCCTCCTTCTGCCCAGTGATATGCTCTAATCCAGAGCAGGTTACGTGACTGTTCATATACACAACTGTTTGGTAACCTCTGAAAAAGAAATTACTGGTTTCAAACTTGTTCCTACTTCCAAGGTTTCTGCAACATGAATAGAAAAAAAAAAAAGAAAAGAAAAAGCCAAAAATGAAGAGAGAAAGGGATGAAGCCTGTAGGCTGAAGATAGGTAAAGCATGTTTGATGTTGGCTGTGTTTGTTTTAGAACTGAACCCTGCCTAATAAAGGGTTTGACAGTAATGATAGGGTTTAAACCATTGTTTTAAATATTTTGGCAAAGAATAGACTGATCTCATGTGAATGACTTTCCCCAGAAGATTTCTACTGTCTTGCACTGTGCCTGAACTTAATTAAATGTCTTTTACTGCTGGATGCCACCTGAACCTAAAGCCCACTAGGACATGGGTCAGAACCAGTGATGTTTATGCAGAAGACAAGAAACAGGGAACAAGCCAGCGTGCGGAATGATTTTAACAGAAACACTTGCAAGTTGCAAGGAGACATGAAGATCAGAGGCTTGTGATAGGAGAAGGAAATTGGAATTGGAATGGCTGAAGCATGAGGTTTGGACTACAGCTTGACTGGAAACTGCTTTGCATGAAGGAAGGGAGACAGATCTTTCTCACCACACCAGGGAGGGTGCAGAGTACGACCAGCTGGGGAAAGAAACAAGTACAAAGTTGGTGGGGTCACTGAAGATAATTGAGAGGGCAACAAGGACTGTTAACTTGGGAGAGCAAGAGTGTTGGTAATCAAATACGGGGAAAAGGTGTAAGATGAGGCATGGAGGGGAGGCAGAAGGGCAGATATGGGACTGGCAGGATGATGAAATTGGCCCATTGTACCAAGAATGGCTATGTCAGGAGCTAGAACTGAGGGCTGGAAACCAGGTTTAGGCAACCAGGTGTGGAGAATAAGACTGGAAAATGATACTCGCATCCAGGGGCAGAGGACAGAGAGAATGAGAAGAGGGTCAGATTGGAGAGAATGGGGGGAGAGGAGACCAAGCTTGGGAGAGAAGAGTGGAAAAGAAATAGGCAAAACAATTTCCATCCATTCACTGCAGAAAGCTCAGAGGGAAGCCTGCAGCTCCCGTGTAAATGATTAGTACAGACTATTCTGGTGTAAACCAACAGTGGTGAAACTAATCCTCTCTCAGCTCAGACATGCACAGGCTGGGACATAACATTACATAGAATGCAAAACCTAACAGAGTTCTCACACCTTCTAACTTTTGATTATCTGTGGAATTTTAATTTGTCCCTTTCATTAATTATACTATTAGTCTTCAATTATGAGACCATATTTATTTTTTCTGCAGGCTTTCTGCCTGTGATCATTTGAAATGCTTGACTTTGCCATCTCAGTATCCTTCTTTTAATACAATCCTCCTTCAACATGTAATCAAACTGTAATAATAAATGAAAAAAATGCAGGCATTGTTTTAGTTGCTTGTTAATTGCTTGTTTAATTAGAATGCTCACTGATTTGCCAAATGCAGGTTCTGACAATGGATTTCATAGTCATTACTACAAATTGGTCAGGTTTTCCTGTAATTTCTTTGAGTGGACTCTCATGATTTAACTGAGAAGCATGTGAAAATTCTTCCAATTAGTTGAAGTGTCTAGGCTCAGGATGAAATAATGTGACCCGATTTTTTTTAGCTTTGACCTCTCTGGAGTGTTTCAAAGTGTGTCGGGCATATAGTGTAATCACTCAATAGCAGGTATGACTGAATGCTGGTCTGAGCTGGGCTGTTATTTTGTTATATTCTTTCCCTTATCGTTAGTTTGTGCCTGTGCAGCACTTTAAACATTTGAAGAACTCTACAAATGGTTAGCCCTGTAAAATTCCTTCTGGAAGGCATCAAAGCGAACAAACTACAGAATTCTCTCTGTACAACATGAGGACTTGAAAATGGAACAAATGTAAACATTTTTTTTTATCGTTTTAATAAATTTTTTTGTCAATAGTTTCAACAACTTTGCCTGCAATGCTTTTGTGCTTCCTTGGTCACAAAGGAAACATCACAGACATACTGAAGATGGGTATGACATAAAAGGAGCTTTCCTCAGGCTCAAACATATATTTTCAAGAAAGTAGTGGCTTCCCTGCGATGTAATTTTTGGAGATAGTTGGATGTTGTATAACACCGGTGCTAAATACACACTTAAGCTTTGGAGCTAGACAGAAAATAAGGGTTCATACATGGGGAATTCAGATACCGAGCTTCTCCCCACCCCATCCCCTTTCCCTCTCTCTCCTTTTTCCACCTCTCTCCTTTCTCTTTTTTTCTTTTTTCTTCCAAATTAGGATGAAAAGTTGAAATAGTGATAATTTGGGGGGAATTAATAATTTCAAACAATATTGATCTGGAAATGTGAAAAAGTGTTCTTCCATGGAAATCATTTTTGGCCTTTTTTTTCACCCTTTGTAAAAGTAGTCGATTTCTTCTAGGAAATCATGTTAAGATAAAAAAATTATTTTATGCTGGAAAAAATGTTGTATCCAAAAAATGTTACCTTAGCTATACATACACTGAATATGGAATTTTTGTAAAATATACCAACTCTGGTTTTCTATGTACTGCACACAGCTCACCATCAGCTATATTGAATCACTGATGACCACCAGTGAACGCCAAAAGCAACTGATGCGCCAGTATTGCTTTGAATGTGACTGTCTTCTCTGCCAGAATCAAGAAAAGGTAGGTTGAGTGAAGAAATTCCTTGCCAATGAAACAGAATTTTCCAAGGCCTGTCAGCAGCTTCCCTTCCTTTACGTAATACTTATCTTTTGCTACTAATTGAATGGCCAGAATAGAGAAGAAAATGACCTCTGCCCTCAGTGCTGTTTATGTTGCTATGAAAGACAACTGTGAAGGAAAGAAAAGCAGGAAATGTTGACAACATGATAAGAAGAATTTCTTGCTAAAACATGCATTGTTCATAAAGCTAGGAACCACTTTCAGTTCCAAGATGTGGTTCAGATCATTTTGAGATTTAAGGACCTCTGAACATGAGAGTTAACATGACTTTAAGCTGAAAGGAAAGGATTTTTTTTTCTATTCAAAAGAATAATCTTGGAACTTTAACCGAAGCCACTTTCTGATGCTGCAGGAAGGCTGTGCTTATCCTCATAATAATGTTAAATTAATTCTGACAAACAGCTGCATTAATAATTTTCAAGAACTACCAGACATATTCAGCAGTTGTTAGAGTGGTGAACCGGCTTGGATGACTGACTGTAGTGTTTATGCTCTCTTTCACAAGTTCTTGGAGTAGCAGGTCAGTAATTGTAGTAGATAAAATTTTGTTCAACACGACCTTTTACTAAGGTTCAGCCTAGCCTAGTTTAAATATATTCTGGTTTTCTTCATATTTATGCAGCCTGGCCAGATTCATTTTGGCTCCAATCCTGATGAGACATCAAATGGACCATGCAAAATGAGGCTGGCTTCATAGAAGTTTATGCACTTTGTCTCTCTAGTTATATGTATGCTTGTTCTTATTTTCACAAATGCCTGTTTTGGGTGAGTCACATGCCATAGCTAAATGTGTTCCCCATAGATTAGAAATGGTAAGGAGAGTATTGGTGAAAATGTGATTCGAGGGAGCATAATATGATTCATGAAGTAATTGCTGTACAGCAAAAAAGAATAAAAAAAAAAAATCAACCCAAAGTTTAAACTCTGTGTTGGGTAGGACGTGTGTGTGTGTGTGTATGTAGTTCAAGCCAAAGTACACCCATTGAATACAAAATGTATCCTTTGATTCATCAGGAAGCAATTCAAAAGAGAGAACACAGAAAAGTTTCAGGCTTATGACATAATGCTAAATTACTTCCTGTCCATGTGCAAAAGTTGTTGGCATTCTGTGCATGATAAAGATTGCTGCAATGCTACTCGGAGGCAGTGAAGGGAAGTGAAGACCTCTTTTTGTCTTTCTTTTAAAGATGCTCACTCAAGTGCCGTGAAATCTTACATTAGTTTTGGGGAATGGCATCCCCACAGATGCAGTGACAATTAAGAAAAATAAGCAGGCTAAAGAGTCTTTAAGGATCTCTAAAATTTGTGAAAGGGTAGACAAGTAGGGTAAAGACCATTCAGCATGTGGAATGTTTTAAGAACAAGATCCACAAGCTGGAGTACACTTCAGTGTAAGAGTCAACATACAACATAAAAAAATATTGTGGTGAAATTGTATGTGCATATATTGATGAAAACAATAGTCTCATACATAGGTTCAAATTAATGATTTTTTTCTCTTTGAAATTTTTAAGTGTGGTTTGAGTTCATATTCTATTGATCTTTTCTGCCCATTGGCAAAATTCCCTGTGGGGATGATACTGCAAAATCTTTGGAAAGCTCTTTCTGACTGCATTCTGAAATTCTGTAGTTTCCTCATTGTCACCATGTATAGAGGTCTGTGAAGAGCTAGGAACCTCATGTCAGCTTTATCAATATCTATGAAGACATCTTTAACCTCAGCTTCAGTCTAGGATGATTAGATATAATCTGCAGCAGTCCTCATAGTACTGCATTTAATTTCTCTGTGACAGAGATTTTATAAATACAACTGTTTACATTACTAACTTGGAAATACAGATTTTATTTTTTATTTTCCATTGATCTCAGTCACTGTTGGTACGTTGAGAGGCATGTAACACTGCAGCTACAGTGGGAGATAATATTTTTGGAAATAATGTTTTTTTTAGATTATAGAGTGGCTGGATTTAGATGCTTAAAAGTCATCAGTTGGCAAAATTATTCAATAATATCCCTGCTGAAACACCCCTGATATTGAGACAAATTTCCAAGACATTTTGGAAAAATTTTAAAAGGCAAAGTCTTTGTCAATACAATAGGCAATGGCTGCAACTTTATGTCATCAAGGGTGGCAGATTCAACATTATCATTCAATAAATATAATTAGCTAACAGTAAATTCGCTTATTTCAACATTGCTTTGCAAATACAATGGCAAATACAATACAACAGCAATCCATCTCATAAGTCTTAGAAATGCTTTATGCCTTCAAGTAAGTTCTTGGGTGTTGGGGATTTTTTCAGTAGTAGTCATCTCATCAAAAAAGCTAGAATCCTTTTTCTAACAAACACTTACAGAGATTGTAGCTTCTCGTTACTCCCAAATTCCAGTCTTGCTGAGTGTGCCTGGCAGCTGCTGAGCACATCCTAGGGACCAGTGAAAGCAGAGGAATCATTCCTGAGATGCACACATCAATTTACAGTAAAACCATAAGTCAAGTAATTTCTGTTGTAGCTTTTACTCTACATCTTGTGTAATGTTTTAAAAGTGATCCTGAGAATCCCGTGGGAAATATACATTAAAATTTATATGAAGGGCATATAAACCTTGTATTAGTGCTTAGTTATGTGTATGCTTATTTATTCATATTTATAAAAATACTTTGCAAGTTTCTTATCAATGAATTTCATGTCTCCTCCTGTATTTTCTAAAGGCTTGTTCATTTAATCTTATATGCCCAAGTGAAGGAGGAAGTTGGTATCAAGTTTGTGTTCTCAAGTCGGTTACTGACTTCGTAAGTGACCTTGGGTAATTAATTTTATTCAAAAGCAACCTTTGTGTTTTCTAAGACCCTGCCCTTATTTTTCATAATTAGTGGGAAGCTACCATTTCAATTGGAGCTGAACAGATTTTTGACTAGAAACCAGATCAGTCTGTCTAAATCGGGGACCATTTTTGTGAATGTTCTGTGAAGCTCTGTTTGGCTGTTTCCCCAAATGCAGCATGAAGATGGCAATTTGTAATTCTGCTGAGTATTCTGATGTCCAAAGGATAATAAAGAAAGATGTTGCATTTTCTAAGGTCTTTCACCTTTTAAGTGCTGGATTTGTTTTAATGAGAATAATTCTTGAAGTGGAATGGTTTGAGGTTTAGTTGTGTGCTTTATGCAGTTCCCACTGCCACGTGGTATCTTAGTGCTGTTTTAATTAAAAAAAAAAAAAAAAAAAGAAAAAAGAAGAAGAAAAATCATATATAACCTCAGAGACATCTACATGAGTAAACAGATTTAGCCTACAAAATGCTACTAATTTCTCCTAACTTTAGTTAGGCATCTAATCTAAGCCAGTTTTTAGCCTCTCTCCATACCCAAAGAAAAGACAAACAGCTCATTCATACTGTCTTGCAGTAGAAATCTATGAAAGCTGGAATGGATATAAGAGGTTAAAGGAATGCCTTCAAGTAAATACCCAGACTTTAGACAGATAGAGTTGGGTGAGATAAATTATGCTGCTCCGTGAAGCATATATAAACACAAAATCAAGAATCACATTATTATGTTTCTGTGCTAGCTGACATGGATAGCAGAGTGCAGTTGCAACTGTGTAGGTTTCAGCACAGTAACATCCAGATTGTCGGTAAAATTTGTTTATGCCGATTACTTCAAGCATATGTCTCTGGTGGCTCCTGTAGACAAATATATCTTGCAGCCAGTGTCACTACTTCTTCATTGTTATTTGTGCTAAAATTGATTAAACTCGGATAGTGGTTACCTCATAGTACAACCGCACAGTTTAGCTATGCGTACAAACAAGAGTAGTGTGTCAAAGTGCTCTTTTGCCATTCTAGGTTACATGATTCTGCGAGGACTTTTTCTAATATTTCAGGTCTCTGGTGAACTATGATTTAAGAGGCAACTTATCTATTAAGAAATTATCTTTATTTCTCATTTACTGTAATATTTCATGTCACAGCTATATAAAACAGCAAAATTCACTCCGACACCAGCAATGGCTTTAAAAGTCACAGTCACTTGGTCTTTTTATCTAGGTATGGCAACTTCATAAAGCACAAGAATCTTCTCTAACCACTGCCTAAGTATTCACAGTTCACTTGCACAGTTGTTTAGATCTGAGACTGTAATATAGCAAAGGCTGTATTTTCAAGGCTGCAGCCCAACCACAGGGACCCTGTTAAAGTTGAAATTGTTGAAATTGAGCATCGACTTCAGCTGATGCACACTGGCACACTCAGTGTGAGCAGATGCAGCCCTGGACCAAATGGAGAGGTCCATGGCTATGCAGTCACAATTGCATTGCATATCATGAGAGCAAACATTCCTCACTGCTCACTGCTGATGAAAGGACTTCAAAGTGAATCTCTGCTTGCTATACGTAGTAGTTTTTTATCTGCCTCTCCAACTGTGAGCACAGGCATGGAATAATCCAGGTGCATAGGTGTCATCAAGGATGAGAAAATATGGAGGCAAACAGTGGCAACTAGCTGGACCTATGGATCTCAAATAATTTTGGGTGCCTGGGCCTCAATGTCAGCTGCATTTTGATTCTAAGAGGTCATACCATGATGCTGGCCAGTCTGTTTTAGTAACTGGTCAAGCAGCCCGGCTGCTGATTTGACAAGGGAAGAGTAGCAAGTGCTAATACATCAATGTAAGCTGGTTAAGATAAGATTAAGGTGAACCTTTTGGCAGTATGGTTACTGCCAAATTAAATGGCACTAGCTAAAAAACTAAACCATGCTGTTAATTGATTTTGGCCCAAGTTGAAAAAAAAGTATCAGTAACTAAAGGACGGGAAAAAACCCATGCCTTTCTAAAATCACTCATAGAATATTTCCTGACTGCAGTACTTTAACTTACTGCTACTGGTATGTCTTCGGTTCATTGTATTTCTGACAGATTTATACATTATTATTTGCTCCATTTTAAGATCAATCTCCACTGTAATTCAGAAGTATGTGCCTTCCTAAAAGCTGAACTCTTGGCAATGTATTACCATTCCAGCACATAAAAGCACCTTACATTAATTATAATTAAAGATGGGATTACATTGATGACAAACATTTTAAATGGAGAATGGTTTTTTCCACAGTCATGAGCCAGAGTATTGTTCATGTTCTAACATTTTCAGCCAAGGATTTCAGGGAGATTTGTGCTTATAGAATCACTTTGTTATGAGTCGTCTTTCTCCTTTGGAGCCAGGATTTAATATTTCAGTCTAGCTTGGTTTTTGGAAGGCTTTTATTTATTACAAGGTCAAAAGCAATGGGTTTGAATCTGAATCATTTTTATATTTGGCCAGTATTTGGTAGTTGCCAAAGCTAATAATAACATAATGCCACTAAGTATGTTATTCCTTTAATCAGTTTATTACTTTGCTTAGTACTTACTTATATTGCATCCTGAGTTTTGCTAGAGAACATCACAAGTCCAGTTTCCAGCTCGAGTACTCTCAAAGTCAGGTAACCTGAACAGCAGCCAAGCTACATAAAAATGTCATCTGCAGTTCTTTAGCTGGTATTGCACTTCCATACATCCACCAGCTCTTTTATAAAAAACACTGAATAAGTTCCTGAACCTACTAGAAGTTTTGACATTCTTTTCCTATCCTAGGAAACAACACAACTGTAGTTTAGGAATTCCGTCAAATGTAAATGGTCCTCTACCTAAGTTGATCAAATTTGTTGCCAGAGCATATGTCCGTGGCTGATTTGCCTCACTGAGGTTTCTGAGAGATGCTTGAATGTGGCCAAGGACAGAATTTACATATTTTCAACTTGGATCTTCATGTTTGGTGTCTGCAATACCATTGAAGAACATGTGCTTAAATCACAGAGGCATTGTTACATGACAAATATTATTATTGACTGTTGTTTTGAATGAGCATGTAAAGGCTTCATGTAAGATCACTGTACTGGTGTTAGTACAAAAATATCACCCCTCCCTCAGGGAGCTTATATTTAGGAATCAGGAAATTATATGTTAAGAAGTGCCTTTTTAAATTGCTGAATTGTCAAGTTCCAGAAGTTTGTGTCCCAGTTTCCCCAATATTTATTTATTTTCAGGCATTTACATTCTCACTAAGTTTTCCAAGTACAATATGAAAGATGAGATCTCCAAATTAATTCAAAAGATGAAGCCTGGGAAGCAAGGATTAAATAGGATTGTTGAAAACAAGTCTGTTCATACAGCTAACTGAACATAAAACCCTTTGATCAAAGCAAAGAATAAAGTAGGAGCATCTGTATCTCTAGTCATGATTCTAAGGCACTAAGGTACTAAAGGTGTGTTTAAAAAAAGAAATCAGGCTTTTGTTCCAACAAAATGCTGGTTTAATCCGTTTCCTATCAAAAGATAGAGTTTGCAATAGTTTATTTTAGAAATTGTCTGTTCATTCCTCATCTTCTTTTTACTGTTTTGCCACTAGAACTGCCTTTGAAGCAAACTACAGAAAGTCAGCCAGAGCTCAGTCGTATTTCACCCACCTACTCTTTCAGCCCAACGTTAGTATAACCAGTGCCTACAAAAGCCAGTGGCAGTAATTAGCAGCCAACTGGGACACAATGCTGATTCTTCCCATAGGTGGCTGGCTGATTAACAGTTCCTTCCTTCTGGCAAGACATTTGGTAGTGACATAAACCCTGGATTGGTTCCTGAAATCCAACAGTCAGTCTAACACTCTTGTGTTCCCTTTCAGAGGATCTTACCCTCTTGGGATGTGTTTCCAAACAGCTAAGGACAGAGGGCTTTTATTTTTTTTTCTAGTGCCAAAAATGACACTAAAAACCAAGGCAACTGCTTCTAATTTCTGGTCTGTCATGTTCATTAACAAAGGCATGATCTCTTCAGCTTCTCAGCATTTCTTACATGACTTCTGAGGCTCCTTCCATCTTTCAACATTGTAATTTTTTTCCATCAAAGGGCGGTCCCACAGACAGTGACAAATGGACTGTGATCATTTTTCCATGACCACTTACTCTCCCAGTTGCTTCAGGACTGCCTCAGTGTGCTCTGGTCACGACTTGGCAGCAGTCAGCTGGAGCTCACTTGGGTTGCAAAAGTCACAGAAAAGATAGTGCTGTTCTTATAAATAGGCGTGAGTTCAGGGCTGTATGTGGAGTCCTTGCTTGTTCAGGGGATCCTTAATAGGGAAATCTGTATCAGTTTGGTCCAAGTTCATATTTGGAGGCAACGGAGGAGTTGGAGTGTGGCAATCTCCTGGGAGTCTGGCTTTGTGCTCCTCTGAGGGGAGCAGAATCTCATTCCTTTCAGACCCAGCCATCTAAGAGGAAATGTAAATCTTCTGGCAGACATTTTAAGCAGAAACACTTTTTTGCCGAGGGAAGGGAGTCCACTCTCATTACTGTTTCAGGCTGTAGCCGCTACATTTAAGTGCCTGGCTAGCAGTGTTCCCCCTTTCTGGACGAACAGCTTCCCTGGGACTTTCGTTAAAACTAGTTATTACTGTTATGATTTCTTTTTTTTGAGATGGTGTCATTCCTATGTCAGTCGCTATTTGGTCTCTGCTGAATGATAAACAGAAGTAAGAAAAGTCTCGCTCTGGGTTAGCAATCTAAAATAAACATATAGAAGATGGAATATGCTGAGAGGAACAGCAGTAATTTAAAACATAAGACTAGATGAGACAAATAATTTTCCAAACACCTTTTCCTGCAGTGATTTTGGGGAGACTAGTTCAAAAATTTTTTCTAAATATCTATTGAAACCAGTCATCACTTTATCTGATCTTGAATCTCTGAATTCTCTTCACTGAGGTTGCTGTAAGGTCTTGTGTGTTTCAGCCTGTCAGGGAGGTTTCTAATATCAGTACTACATAAGGGAATAGTCTTGATTTTGGATGCCTTTTCTTGATCTGTTTATCACTCACTTTCTTCTACTCTGCAGGATATTTGGTCTTTTTAAATCCCATGAATTAGGTAATTTACGTGAAATATCACAGATTTTAATTGAGATCCCATTTCAGTCAGAAAAAAAAAGATATTGCACCTTTAAACAGCAGAGGTTTCTGGACTAACTGGGATTTGATTTCCTGGGTTCAAAAATTCCTCCTGTTGAAGGTCTTCCACTTTGGACAAAATAACACCTTCATCAGAACAAGAATGACATTTTATCCTAGGTGTCAGAGCACTCCCTATGGGGTAAGGGGACCCCACAATTCTGTCAGTGCTTCAGGCAATGGGTGAGGTTCAGGTGAGTCCAGGATACAGGCAGTCCACTGTATTTTTTTTTCCTAGATTCCTGCTCCAAATCAAGTAGAAATAGGAGCTTGGATCTTTGTCTTCCCAAGTGTATATGGTAATTAATGAGCTATGAATTTTAAAGAAAAAGAAAGTGAGTGGAAATACCTTCTTCTTATCAGTTCTGTGGATGTAAGCTTACCATTTACCTTTAAAGGCCCAAACCAGGACATCAACAGTATATGGGCTGATTATAATTTCAACCTTTACTGGTGTGCTGTATATTTTTCTCCCTCCATTTCACTGTTTTCTCTCCTGCTAGACTCTCAGCTTTTTGGGGTGAGTACTCTGTTTGCTCTGTACAGTCTAAAAACCTGCAAAACAGTGTAGCTGTGATTCTGATACTGCCAGATTTATAAATAATAGCAACAGTAAAGTCTACAAACATTCAGAGTCTCACCAACATGGAGGAAGAAAACAAGATGGAAAAGGACTCTTTATCAGCAAATTTGTGAGTAACCTGAAGTAGCACACAGTTTAATAGGCCATCTTCAAGTAATTTCAGCAAAAGCTTTTGTCATCTCCAAACTCATTCCCTGTTGAAGACATCACCCAAAACTAGTCCGGAGGAACCTTTTTCATTCTGGAAAAACAAGTTTTTTCAACAGTGGTTCCTATGATGCTCCTTCATATCAATGCATCCTGTGACTTTCTCTTCAGATTCTGAATATACTTTCTTCATACTCCAAATCTGTGGCTCCTAATGCCATCCTGATTATACTCTATACTTTCTTTATGATGTTGGGCAGTTTGTTGTCTTTTTGTTTTATTTACCTTAGCTGAAAAATTGTGCTAATAAATCTTACCTTTCTTACAGTATATTTTTTCTGAGATCAATTACTGTCCATAAAATGCTTGGAAATCACTAGAATGAAGTACTACATATACAGTAGGTGTAAATGCTTGGTAAAACAAAAGATTAACTTCATTGCTATGTCCGTTGTCACAGTTTTCTGATAATTCCAATCAGAGGAGAGGAATAATGAGAGGTTTTGTAAAACAGACTTGTGCACAGTGGGCCCTGAAGTAAGATCATGGTTTTACTTTATATGGGTCAAGAATGGCTTTAAAAAAGTCTGGAAAAAAAGTTAATCTAGTAGTCCAGATTTTAATCTGATAATCTGCCGCATCATTAAATCTATGAACTAAACAGTCTCCTTAGCCTGTCTGCTTGCTGGGAGGAACAGCGTATTCTGTGATCCATTTCACTGCAATTACTTTTTGTGGTGAAGTGTACATGTATCTGCACTGGACAAAAACAGGTCTTAATAGAAAAAGCAATATCGTATGCATATATGTATGCACATAGGTATGTGCATGGAACACACAGGGACAGTTTTAAAGATATTAAACCTTTTTAGTGAGCAATATATTGCACATACAGTACATGGTGGTTGTTGTTGTCTTTTTGGTTTTGTTGTCTATTTGTTTTGTGATCTTTGGTAAGTAATGTACAGCCCTGTTTCATATCTCCCTCCATAAAATAGATATAGAGATGCCCACTATACAACTAACATTAAAAAGATGAATTTGTCTCAGTATGAAACTTACTGCAACAACTCACATAGTTGTTTTATCCCATGCCACATTGTGGAAGTGCATCTTTTACTCTAGTCTTGTTATTTAAATGAAGAAAGATGGCTTTCCTGTCAGCTGCCTCTAAACCTTTAGACACTCTTTGCAAGCCAAATTTTATTTTTAATTTTATTTTTCAAAGATTGATTGATTGATTGATTTAGGACCCTGAGGCAAGGTCATCAGGTATTATGACTTCATTCTAATTTCTTTTTGACAGTGTAATTCTTCAAAGTTTGGGGCTTTGGCTGAATTCATAGGAAGCACCGTAGATTGAGAAAGACAAAATCAGGCTCTTCAGTGCTTAAATCAATTCCAGTCCTTAACTAATATCCCCTGAGGTCTATTAAAGCAAGAATGAGCTCATCTGAATAGCAAGGAAGTCTATAACTTTTGAGACTGTAAAACTGCATACTGAATGCTTTGGATTGAAAAAATTGCTACGGTAAGCAACGTGTCGTATCAATTTCTTGCCAGTAATTTAATTAATATTACAACAATGCAGTAACTAAAGCTGTAGTTATAATTTTTGCATCTGTGAGCTTTATTTTTAGACATGAATAGGAACTTTGTGTTGTGTAAAAGGCAGCAGGCTTGAAAAGGCTGAATTTACTCCAGCCATGTGAGTTACAGCAAAGAACTGTGTAATTTGTTGACCCATTGCAGGATGTCCTGTTATTTTCCACAGGATTGGAATTCATTGAGGTGAATTTTATGAAAGATGTTGATTACACTGCAAACAGTGATTTGAATTGGGGAGCGTGGTAAAACAGTGTATCACAACTCTGCCCAAGATTGACCTGCCCTGACCACAATCATTAAGAAAAATACATTGCTGCATCATGTTGCCTTAGAAAAGATAAGGCATGAATCTTTGTCTTATTGCTGACAAGTGTTGGATATAAACTAAAGTTTCTGCAGTTCCTTTGACAGTATCTAGACAACCAAATTTTTACTCTCAAAGTATTTATAGAGTACAACTTTACGTTAAGTTTGCATCATTCCTGTGCACAAAAGAAGTCCTTCTGAGCTTTGAAAGCTTTTGATTTAGTTCCAGCTACTGCCTAATAATACAGTAGTTTGAATCTATAGATATTTGGTATAGGGGAGAAAGTACTGTGAGTTCAGTTACTAGTATATTGTATTTGGTTAATGAAGGTGGAGATGCATACAAAGTGAGCTGCTTCTCCCCTATCCCAAACCCTCACCTGGAAAAGAAATTTTAAAAAGGAGGGGTTGAGATAGCATGCTTTTCAGAGGGGTGACACATCCATCTGACTGGGAAAAATACTTTAGGAGAACAGTATGTCTTGTTTTAAGTGATGAGTAAAGTACTTGGTGGAGAATACTTATCAGAAGACAGAGAAATAGATTACTAGTAGTGTAAACTGTTTTGGAAAATTGGAAATCCAATACAGTTTAGGTATCACCAAATGATGTTGTTCCAGCAGCTCCCATAAACAGCTGCTTCCAAGTGAGTCAAGATGTCTTTCAGTACACATTTTGTGATCTAGGCTACCTCTCCTTGCTTTGAATCACCTTGGCCTATCACCATTGACTGCTGAGGCACGTAAAAACTTGTAACAATGGCAGTCGACAGGAACCAGCTGCATGATAGCTATTCAAACAGTAAATAAAGGCCCTGAGAAATATTCAAGGGTCTTACAACAGTTTCCATGACATTATGACGTTTTAGAGAATGTCTCTGGGATGTGGCCATTTTCCTATTTTTTGTGTCAATGACTAAAGTGTCTGTATTATTGAATCAGTATAATAGAGTACTAGAAAGGTACTGGAAACTGTTTCAAACACTCATTTGCCTTATGGAGTGTTTCTAGCTGCTTCCCTTGAAGACTGGAAGAACCTGTACTGGTTTAAATTGGTGTTAGAGGATAGCCAATAATAATTCTCCAAAGTAGTTCTTGAAATGACTAAAACACTGTACAACATCTTTTAAAGGTAGTTGCATACCTCTCCTTTGATTACATGAAACTAATATTCAGCTAGAGGACGATCAAATTTGTTGGCAAAATTCTAGAGGAGGAAACTCCAGATACTGTGCTCTCTTAAGAGCTGCAGTTGTACAGAATGAATTCAACCATTTTTTTATTCATGCCTTTAAAAAACTTGGAGACTGGTCAGTGTGGATTTGATCATTGACACTGACTATTCAAGCAATATGCTAGTGAGTTAGGCAGTCAATTTTTATCAGTAGTCTAGGAATTGCCACTTTCACTTTTGAGATCTGTCAAGTATTTTAAGGTATAGAGTAGATTGATCAACTGTGTATGACCTTAACCATGTTGCATGCGCTTTTCTAAACCCTAAACTACCTGTATTTCATATCCATTTGTTCAGAAAACATATGCTGCAGTAAACATTGTTATTTTACATTGCAGTATACATTAAAAAAACATAATTACTATAGCGACCATTTTATCATGTGATATATCATGCATTAAGATATTGTTTTGATATTAGTGTTCAAAATAAATATCTAACTTCTTGTCAGTATATCTTCAGTTAGAACCAATAATTCAATGAGCACAAATTCTTCAAATCACTGAAGCATAAATTGAACTTTGATACACAAAGAACTACCTCTACTTAGTGAAGTGTATAGTCATTTGCATAAATATTTTTAATGGAATTTATGCATGCATTTAAACTTAAGTACATATTTCAATGCACTGATGAATTCAGATTGAATTATGCATTGTGAATACCTAAATATTCTGAGGATTTCAGACCTATATGTCTCTTTTGAGCCACTAAATGTCCTCAGTGGCACCCTGTGTCTCCACAGGTTGCAGAATTAAGAAATAAAGCAGATTTGCCTTATAGCTGTCAGTTTGTTTAGTAAGATAGACCTTGAGACTGCCTTAACAAATGTGTAACATCTAAGTCTGAAATACCAGCCTCACAGTTGCTAGGGATTAGGCTGAACAGTATCCTTCCTCAGGTAACCAAATTACCCACAGGGTTTTTTTGGACTGATGCTGGAAATTACAATGAAATTACAAACGTGCCAAGAATTTTTGGGTGGTCTGGCATAAAGCCCTATTTCTCTAATGCTAAGCTGTAAGTACTTTCCTTTGCTTTTCCTCCCTTCCTCCCATCCTCTGGCTTTTATGAGTTGATAAGTAGTGAACTTCTATTTATTGCTCTTCCCATGGTCCAATCAATTTTTATTTCAGCTTGTAACCAATGCAGCTGCAATGGGAATTTTGCAGTCAGATCTATGCTCCTGAAATTAGGAGGTTTTTAAAGGCAGTGCTGTCACAGGCACAAAACTTGGCCCTGTTGCTCATGGAATAAACCACAACTTCCATTGTCTTGACTGAGAGCAGGCATTGGGGTCTTGGACCTGCAAAGTGCTGATCATCCCCAATGGCCCAAGCTGTGTGTGGCACAAGGATTTTGTAAAACAGTACAAGATAAAGGGCAATGAAGAGAACTAGGATAGCCCTTGTGGAATTATGACTCCCTTTTCACCAAAAGGAGTAGTATTTAAGGGACCTAGTTTAAAAATAAATATAGAACTTGTTTTGGTCAGCAACCAGAATGACCAACACTTAATTGAAAGGACTTCAGAATGTGTTAAATACATGTGCCTTTCATTTGAAGAGTCTGCAGGTCCAGGCAAGATGCTGTGATGAAGTTTAGCTGCCTAGCCCTGTGTATTGTTTATATTTTGACAGATCTCTTTAGATACTTTCGCTTTCTTGCTAAATAGCCTAGCATCCTTGTATGCTGCTTTTTGAGAGAGGAGATACTGTCTGTAATGTTATTTGCTTAGGTTTTTATCACACAGAGTGCATGTAAAACAGAAAAGCTTTAATAATAACACTTGATCTGTGAGCATTATTGGTCTTTATTAAGTTCAGTTGGGCTGTGATGTTCGAGAATAATGAAAGCTTTGAGCTTTTTTGGTGTCTTTTCTCTTACTACAGGAATTTATGCATATGCACTCTAAATATATACACACTCTAAAGATTGTTCTGACAACACACTTAAACATTAAATCACCATAATCATCAGTTATATATAATGCTTACCAAACAGTTTCAGAGTGTGTCCATAATAACCCTGTTTCTACAGTACCCAGCATTTTCATGAATGAATTGGAAGTAATTGCAAAATCATTGCCAGTAAAATTCGTGGATGACAAAGACCGAGAGAATAATAAACATTTATGAGGACAGGTAAATAATACAGAGTAACTGGAATTGCTTGGTCAATTAGACCTATTGAAATAAAATGTGCCACTACTGCAGAGGTAGAACACATGTTCCACATCTGAAATGGAGATCTACAGCTATGATTTATTTCACCAAATCTCAGACAGCTACAGTGTAAATGTTGGCATCTGAGCTAGTTACTCTAGAGTTCCTTTATGGAGAAAATGGAGAAAAATGGACACATTTTGACTGTTATTCATCTGACATATTTTAGAAGCCCGCTTTAGGATAATACAAATTACACCGTGATAGTGCCTCTTTTTCTCTGTCAAATAGAAGGGTAGCCCAAATGTCACTATTTGGTCAGATGAATGTCAGCATGGGTATCTGAATAGAAATGGAGAACACTGTGTTCTCCTCTGGAAAAGAAGGCTAATGTGACCCTTGAATCTACAAGCAGGGGAGTCAGTAGGAAGAGGGGTGTCAATTTGCTTCCCTATAAAACATTTATGAGATTGCCTCTGTAACATACAATATAGATGCAGTGATCTTTGAAAAGGCTGTTTGAAAATGTGTATGTCTAAAAAAATCACAGAAATTAATAGCTGAGGTGGGATTGCAGTGGGTAAGAATGGAGCATGATTCTGACAGAAATGCAATTGCTATTTTTGGTGTGCAGAATTGTGAGCCTGACAGATACTGGACTTGCAACTGGAGAGGTTGAGAACTGTTGGTCTGTTTGCTCCTCTCTCACTTTATAGTTTAAGACTTCATTAAATCTAAGATGTTGTTGGGGTAAACTTATCTTGATCCCATTTAATTTTGTTAAATTAAACTGACTTCTTAAAATGGACTTGCTGATCTTAATTTTCTCTTTATTAAAAGCATCTCATTTTAATAAATTTCCCACAGTTGGTTTTGATGTCTCTCTTTAAATTTCCAAGTAAATATTGTAATGTTGTAACTAAATTGGATAATGTTAAGGGAAGGCTATTCATACTACCATGTGAAGGTGCTTGGGGTTTTGCCCTAATAGTACACAGTGTCTGGGGAAACCTTCATCTTGATTTGAACGCCTAAGTAGAGCATTTAAACATGAATGGTGTGAACAACGGTTAAATTTTCCAATACCTATACAATTTAGAGTATTACTAGCCTGTGCAGTTCTTATGCACTTCCAGACAGCAGAGTCAGTAATCCATGAAGAGCTGATATCGATTATGTGAGGTAATGCAGCCTGCCTAATACTGAGCAATGTACTGCACAGCTGCAATATGGCATCCAACTGCAATGTGTCTTATTTTTTTTTCAGAATTCAAAAATAAAAAGTACAAATTCAATTTGTTCAGAAGTCAGGTTCACCCCCTCCCAATAGCCTCACAGGGAATACAACATTGTTTTTGTCTGCAGGCAGAATAGCTTTGGAATTGCCATGTGTCCCATCCACCCTCTTCAGAGCCTTATGACAGAAAACACAAGGTCTTCTGACAGCTCAGGTTCTGATGAGGACAACCTTATGCAGGTTGGAAAGGACAGTTGAATTGGCATTTATGGAGCTGACATTATTTTTCATGGGGCAGGACAGGGGAGCTTTCGAAACTTCAGAAATCACATGTAAATCTTGAATCATGACAGGACTCTATGCACAGATCATTTCATGTACTCGTAGTTCTTAACAAAGTACATTCACAAGAGTGAAGGTCAGTGAAATCCTCAAATGAAGCTGCAAACTTATATAAACCACAGCCCTTATAAGAGATGAGGGAGGGGTCTTTGATTCTGAGTTTAAACTTCATCCAGTATATAAATATAAATTCAGCTCAGGTTCCAGTGTGGAGTCAAACTCTAGTACCTCAGTTTGCTTCACAAGAGCCTGTGCTTCCCACTGAGTATACATTTCTCTTCAGCTATACAGTCCTCTATCACAAACTGCTGTCCCCTCACAAAACTATGGCTTCAACTTGAGCAGAAATTATCTGCAGAAATGAGAAAGACTGAAAACATTTTATAAGAGATGACCTCAGATATTTTGGGAAACCGCTCGACTGTGCTTTCTCTTGCTGTGCCTGTACCTGCATGCCCCTGTGATTGCCCGGCAGGCCCTCATACCCTGTTTGCCATGAAGCACTGAAGTCACAAATTCAGTTTAGCTGCAGTATAGCAGCTTCCATATCACATTTTCTCACTGACATTTTTAAATAGAATCAGAAATAGAAAATCGTTATGTATGCTTTCAGAGCGTAATGTATCAGAGATCTGTTTTAAAATGTCGTGTCCTAATTTAAATATGTCTGGGTTCTTCTGACACCTTCTTCAAACAAAACTCAAGAAAACTACTCTACGTTGCCACTTAAATTTTTAGAAATTAAGCAAATCATAAGCTATGGTCAGCAATTTATATGAAATGTTCAGATATTTGAGGTATCTGTAGCTTTTAAATTGTTAAACTATTACAGTCCAGAAAACTTCCTTTTTAAAGATATTTTTAAAGCTTCCACAAACAGACAACAAAAACAGAATTATATGCTGCTGTCTCACAGGATTATCATTATATAGTCATAGATTTTGTGTCCGGAAGGAACTATTATGATTATTTAGTGTGATTTTTCTGTCTTGCAAAAATATCATACCCAATAATATTTCACATTAAACTCCTGATTTGTGTTGGAACTATGGTTTATAGGCTTTTACCATTGTAAAACTGATATTTGCTGGTGCGTACATTAGACTCTTGTATACCACTTATGTATTTAGAAGAGAAGATACTGGTCATGGAAAACTTTATACCTTGGTTTTTTTACTCCTCTCAGGGCAGCCTGGCACTCCAATACTCCCTACAAAGCTTTGCTCATTTCTGCCTATGTGGCACTGGATACCTGAACACTGGAAATAGGCACATAATGAAGATGCCCTTGGACCTACTTCTTGTAGGAGGAGGGCTGGGAAAGAGAAAAAGAGGTGTAGGACTTACTGTTCGGAGTTTCCTGTCTCCACTTCTCCCTTCTGTGGAGGGAGGTGCAGAGTGCTTCATGGTTCCTGTCCATGGCAAATCTCTGGCTTGTTTCTCTGCCTCCATCTCCAAGAAGGAGAAAGATGAACTTTGCTGAGAGGATGGAAAATCCATGTCCTATTTCTATCCTGTAGCCAAAGTGTGAAAGGAGGACTAGCCCTTAATCAACCTTTTCAATGTTCAGGAGGTTTTCAGAGGTGCAGTGCATTACAGATGAGCAATGTTGGGACTGTGGGAGTGCATTTGGGCAGAGGGGGCAATGACGCTGACTGGTTGGCATATGCTTGCTTTGGTAAGAGAGATACCTTCTCTTAGAGGACATGCTGTCCATGTCGGAATCTTTTGATGCTCAGGATTTTAAATGTTGGGATAGCAAAGAACAGTGACTGCTAACATTGCATGTAAAAGCCGTGGCGCTTGAAATGACTATATAGGGAGCGCTTTTAGGAGGTATCATAAACAGAAGAGTAGTCAGGGCAGGAGGAGTGGTGTAAAGGAACAGGAAGGAAAGAGAAACATGTATCTGTACTTTGAAGATTATACTCCTTTCTAAGGAAAGTTCAGTTAAGGATGGGATGTGTTCAGGGCACTAGAATAGCAGAAAAGAGTGGGAGAGAGCCAATTCTTATAAACAACGTGGGAGCAAGGGAATAGGAGGGAAAGGAACAGGTGAACATTTTCAAATGCTTATTTCTGTGGTGGCTGATGTCTGTAATTGTTTCAGGAGACTGTGCTTCCGTAATAAATCTTCCTATCACTTAAAGCCAGAACTCCAAAGCATTTTACATTCAATTACTATGCAAACAGATTATAATCCTCATCAGATACCCTCTGGTTTTCTTATTTCTCTCTCTTTTGTTATAGATTTGTTACAAATGGTTATAGCTTCATTTTTGCAAGTGTCGCTAATGGAATGTAAACTGTGGAAAACTGTGTAATATTTAAAACAAATATTGACATTTAGTGGTGTATTGTGTACCACAGACTACTTTTATAAGCATTTATAGGATGCACTGGGCAGAGCTGATCATGTCCATACTCAGGCTCCTGAAACAGATTGCAATGAGTATCTTCAAATTTAAAAGTCTGGAGAATAATTGGATATAAAAGCTGGAAGTATTCTGAAAGAAAAACAGCAGCTAATTTGTTTTGATCTACAAGCTGTAGAAATTATGATGTTCAAGCAAATATTAAAAAAAAAAATCTTGTTCTTTAATCCATTATACAGCAAAATTATTGTGAAATTTAGGGGAAGAAAGATGGTTCTTTATGGCAGGAAAATGTTGCTTTACAGAATATTTTGCATTTGCCCATTTTGAAGAGCCAAATAGATTTCAAGAGTAGAATTTTGTCTGGTTGAATTATGTAGGTGAGCCTTTGTGTTTTATGTACCCTATCTAAATTAAAGAAGATATGAAGGTACACAGTGTCCTTCCTTCAAGAGGTGTCAGGTGTGAAGAGTTTAGCTTATAGCTTGTTTTACTAGAAGAACCAAATGTAACTGGAAATTGTTCCATCTAAAGGATTAGAAGCAGTCTAAGCAGTCAGGGATAGGTAGTCCAAGGGATAGGTATTCCATGGAGATTTCCAGAAAGCTTCAGTGTTAAATGACAAATCCCCAGGTGTGTTTTATCAAGAAAGCTGTAGCAGCACCTGCCATGGTATTGGAAGAATGGAGAAATGGAATTGAAATGTTGCTGTTGCAACTTAACTCACCTTTTAATGAAAAGTTTCCCCTGCACATGCTTGGAGTAAGTGGAAAGCAGGTGCTGGAACCATCTTCCATCTGAAATAATTGCTCAAAATAAGTCACAGGATCAATTTTGTCTTTCCTTGCACCCTAGATTGTGGGTTCATCTAGCACATCCAGTGATGCTTCTGCCTCCAATGGGTTGTACCTATGTTATTAAGAGTATCGCAAGGTTGTGTTCTTGTCATGGAAAAGGGTGAGTTGCAGCTGTCTTTTCTGCTTTCCCCATGAGCCTTCCAAGACTTGTACTCTCATTTTTCTTCAGCACACTTCTGTGTGTGAAAGCTGAATTGTAAAGCATGCCAGTTTCAGCCACCATAAGGTTGTCATGCATTTTTGTGACTAGATTATCTAGTCTAATTATTTTTAGACCAAGACACAAATTGTTCTGAAGAACAAACTCTTATGTTTAGCATCAATGTGAGAAATAAGGAAAATAATTAGGCACAACTCACTAACTCTTCCTTCTTTTTCAAAAGCCTCTTCCTTTTCTTCAGCTAGGGTTCTCCTTTTCTACAGATGAAAAAAGCCTGTCCTCCTTTATTGTTGGCAGCCCTGCACACCTGAAGGTTTAACTGGGAACATGTTCTGAAAAGAGATGC
Organism: Haliaeetus albicilla; assembly: GCF_947461875.1. Lineage (NCBI taxonomy): Eukaryota > Metazoa > Chordata > Aves > Accipitriformes > Accipitridae > Haliaeetus > Haliaeetus albicilla. The sequence goes on from NC_091495.1 coordinate 27,462,093, forward strand.
TTTGAATGCATATTACTCTGTGGAAAGCTAAATGAAATGTCCCATACCTGTTACTGCCATGCTCTTAGATTAAATTAAACAGTTCAGCGTAACTATTAATCACTTCAATTATTTCAATAATTCCAACTCCAAGGCAGCTTTGTATTTTTAGGTGGCTTAGGCATATCACATGGCCATGACTTTCAAGGCATTGTCCAAGGGAGAGAAACAACTTGCTTGGAAACAGCTTATTAGGCGGGAAGGCAGAAGTGTTCTCAGTGAGAAGCCCTCCTGGTTGTTTTGCAGCCCCTGCTTAGCTGCCTGTTTGAAAGCAGGCTCTGGGCCTTGAACTGGAGTGTTTAGGAAAGGACAGGACTTCTTTGGTGTATGGCAATCTGGTGAAGAACAGTAGAGGTGTAAAAGGCCCAGTTAGCCAGCTCTTTGCTTGTTCTTACGTCAGCCAATCCTCAAAATGCCTCATCTTAAGAACACAGAAAACTTCTCATTGAAACCTGTGACTTAAATCCTTCCCAGAGCTGGGCATCCTGCCCAGCTCCCTCCATCCTGAAGTGTCTTACAAAAGGGATGAAGACCATGAATCCAGAGAGGGCTGGGAGATTTTTGGTCCAATAGACACTCCCTATTGTCTACTTGGATATGAAGCCAGTGTTGACTTAACCCTATGCACTAGTGTAAAGGTTAGAGGAAATCCCAACCTTGCACTGTTTTGAGTTGTTAATGAAATGCTAGAAGACAATGGAAAGCAATGCAAAAGACTGCACAAGAAAGAGAAAGATTAATCCTGTGTCAATGAACACTTTAACCTGATTCATCCATCAGTCCCACTGTGTGCAAAGTGAGCCCTAATGATGCATCAGTCATTGGCCTGTAACTTGGTATATAGTTGTGGGGTTTTTTTCTTTCACTTATAAATCTGTCTTAATTCCCATGTTTCTGAGGTTTTAGTTGGAAGGCTTACAGCACGTTACAGAAATACTGAGAATTATGCTTGGGCCAGTGGGAAAAGATATCTTAAAAGAATTTTTCTTTTTCAGTAGCTCCATAAACCTAAAATTTCACAGACATCATCATTAGTATCTTACAGGCCAGATTTATTTATTAGATCAATCAGTGAGCAGTGCTTGATCTACAAAGATGTTTTAGAGAGAGATTGTTACAGGTTAGCAGGCTGTGTTCAGAAATTGATGTAGTCTCATAAAAACTGGTAGAGGTTACATTGAAGCTAACAGATTCAGCCTAAGTCTGTTGCAAAGCTGTAAGAGGGCTGGGTATGTACATTAACTGTACTGATAAAATTTCTACAGTATTAGCTTGTTTGTCCTAACATTCACCTTATGCCTTCTGGTGGCAAATTCAGCTATGCACAAAATTATTTCCAGGTGATCTTTTTGATCAGAGAACTGATTGTAGGGGAAGTAGATGTGCAAAATGCAATGAGCTCAGGCTTCCCTCCTTGTAAGGCCCTACAGAATGGTGGGGCAGCTGAGACCAGTCTTGATTTAATCTTGATTTAAGCATCCCAGGAATACGCAGAGGTCTGCTGTTTGACGGAGCAGATGGAAAGACAAAACTGCAAATTAAATGTGAAAGTGAGTGCTGGTGCTCACTGTAAATATTTTCTCTTCTGACTTTATGGTAAATAAGAAGCAGTGGAATAAAAAAATTATGCAGTTCTAGACAGATACAGATTACAGGCTTTTTAATAGAGGTACTCCTGTGGTGCCCAGTGAGCATCTGTTGGTTACAAAGTGCTTGGTTAGATTTTCACACACTTTCTCTGTTCATCTCCAGGTCTCTACCCCTGCTGAAGGCTGATTTTTTTAGAACTGTTTTTAAAATATTCTTGCAAGAATTTGCACTTACAAAACTCTTTTGTGAGTAGCAGGGCCTTTTATAAGGAGAGGGAGATAATGAACTGCAGCGTCTTAAAGGCCAGATTTTTAAAGGTATTTAAGTGCTTATAGCAATGGAAATTGAATATCTAGATGCTTTTGGAAGTCCCTCAAGATGCTTAACTGTGTCTGTAGATGCTTTAATAAATTTGTTCCAAGTGGTTTGCCTAAGGTGCAGTTAGTCACTGCTAGAGAGTTGAAAAGGGAAACTTTCTCTTACTGCTGTAGCCATTAATCATTTTTTGCCTTCTTTATGACAAAGCGATGGGAAAATATAGCTGTTTATAGAATCTGATGGAATAGGGAAGAAATAGCGATGAATTATAAAAGAAAACAGAAGTTCAGCTTTGTCTGAGTAGTAGACTTGTCCTGTAAGTTCATGCTTACAACTGTGATGGATGAAGGTAGCCTCCCACTGTTTGCAAAGTCTCTATAATCACCACATGGCTAATCAAAATTATTTGCTAAATCCTTTCTACAGTGTGGTTGAGGGTCTGTGAAGTATTAGGTAGCAGGTCTTTGAGAGAATTTGATCTTCTCAATGCATTTTAATAGTAAAAATCACATGCTATTATTTCTCTTTTCTGGTTGATCATAGTTCTTGTTGCAAATGTTTCCAAGTTTGTATTCTTTTTTTTATATCACCTCATTTACTTACAAACACAGGGTGAGTAAGAATGCCAAGTGAAATGATTTTTTGTGTATTTATAAAAAATAGTGATACAATCCCCACAAGTAGCTTTTGTCAGTGTAATCTTTTTGCCCTGTTCTTCATCATTACTGCATATTATCAGTTTACTGTTTTTCTCATCAGATGCTTTTGTTTCCATCAACCAGGATGCTGAGAAATTGGCCGGTGAAGAGCATGCCTGGAAAGAAGTCAAAGATGCTGTAAATGAAGTGAGATATCCAAAATCAAAAGAAGGTATCCTTTCAGTGACAGGCTACAGTCTGTCATGCAGTTGTGAAAACAATCCAGAGAGCTCCTTAGTATGCAGTTCATCTTTTGCTATTTATTTCCTAAAGGTTTACATTTTTATGCTGTTTAAAATGTATTTTTAATTCATCTGATTTTTAAACTGTGTAATATTCTTAATCATATTAATAATAATAGAGTCTCTGATTACTCGGACCGGAACTGCTTCATGGCAAGGATAGTAGGTGCCTAGGATGTGAAGGGATATTTTGGCTCAGATTTAGACTTCTGCCGTCACAGCCCACCACTTCATATAAATCCACTTCTAAATGAAATAAAGCTTAATCTGAAGTGTTGCTAAATTCTTTGTTCCATTACTTCCATTGTGAACATTTCCAGGTTCTCATTCTTTGCACAGCAATGACAATAACAAGGACATAATTACAGTCAGGTTCACTGCAAACATTATAGAATCATTATAATAAGTTATGATAGTATTATATAATAATAATTGATAATTACGCAAATTGAATGAGATTATCTTGCGCTAATAAACACAACTGGAGCCTAATGGCCATCATGTAGATATTCAATCCAATTTAAAAAATTAGTGAACAGCAACAACCAAGAAAAGATGAGCATAAGAGAGGTGGAGATTTTTACTAGAAGACTATGAGTATATTGATCCCGTTCTCATCTTAGTCTATTCATTGAAATTTCACTGACTGTGAATTTAGCCTATTGTAGCAAGATGCCTTACCATTTTCAGAAACATGGGCTTTCTCTGGAGCTAGAGAGAATTAAATCTTCCAGTACTCCTTTTCAGCAGCATAAAAACCAAGTTTGCATAGTGATATTCCAGACTGGAAATAAGTGATCACAATTTTTATTGTAACAAAAAAAACCCCAAACCCCAGCTGAGTTTGTTTCTTTCTAATCCAGAGAGATGAGTTTGTTAGCAAAAGATAAACACTCAACTCATCTAACTTTAATGTTCATATAGTTCCTAGTCTGTCTTAAGTTCCTTTGTAGTCACTGGATTGAGACAGACAATACTGAAATAGATCTTCAGGCATCCAGTTATACTTCAGGGCCCATGTTTTAACCTGAAAGTTAAATTATAGATATGCAACATGCAGTTGCAATCATTTTTACACCAAAAATATGGAGCCAGAATACTGGTCCTATTTAATGTTCCTGTATTTAACTGCAGGAAAAATTACACCTACTGAATTTTGCTGGGGTCTTTAATTAAGATTACTGGTTTAACTGATATTTAAAAATTAATCAAACACATTGTAGTAAAAAGTATCAGGACTGGTTGAAAAAATATGTCCTTGTTGTCTGTTCAGCTTCTGTTCTCAGACGTGGGCTATTTGAAATGTGTCATCTTTCCTTCCATCGCACCACAATACTAGTGCTACTTGGCATGCAATGGTGAGTGTAGCACCTGAAGAGAGGGCTTGATGTTTGTCCACTTGCCAAGAATGAATAGAAAACCTTCCTTGCTGACTGAGGCACATAGTAATTAGTTTCTGCAAATGTAATTTGTTTAGCAAATTAAACCAACAGTTCCTACAGTTGAGAAAGTTAGTGACTTCCAAAATCTGAGCTACTGATTATAACTGATACAGTGTTGTAATGCTAAATCTGCAGTTAGAGAACTTGAAACAGTACGTGTGAGTGAACTGTGTCAGACCCAAATTCCAGTTTAAGCAAACAAATTGAGATACTGAAGCCCAGTGCAAGGGGATTAGTGTGGAGAAAAGGATTCCTCTGCATCTCAGGCCGCACAACAGTAGCAGAGCTGCTTAAGGGCTGCTCCTCTAGTCTTGGGCAGATACAGGACAACCAGGTTCTCTTCTTTCTTGTTGCAGCTGATTGTGGGTTTTCTAGTTTGCAATTTACATACCTGACAGTTTGGTCCCAACAGGTTTTGCAATATAGCACATCTGCTATTAGATGCTAGTGAGTGAACAAAGCAGTATAATAAGAAGTAAAAGCAGACAGACTAATACTATGCATCAGCTAAAATGGTAATCTTTCAAGAATGTCAGTGGTTTGTACTTTCTACAAGAATTGTATCAAGTGGAAATAATATCCCTCATTCTTCTGTTTGTCTGTCCTTAATCAGTTGTAAAGAATACATGGATGTTTGCCAGAGATAAAAAGGTTAAGGTGCAATTTTATAATAACACATTCCTTCCCTTATATGGTTCTTTCAATCCAAGGGCAGGAGAGCAATTCACAAATAATTAGTTTAGCCTTGTAACAGACATGCTATAAATCCTGGCCTGGCCACACAGTGGTCACATTCTTAAATTTAAGTATGTAAATATTCCCATGTTCATGAAGGACTAATTACTTCATCACAGAGTTATCATTGTACACTTAAATCCATTGCTGGATTGAGGTGGATAGTATTCTCAGTAATGTCATGAAGAAAACTGCTGAACTTCCTTGAGCTGATTGTATGAAAAGGACTGTGATACAAACAATGTTATTACTTCTCTTACTATAAGTCTAATTTATTATTATTATTATTATTATTATTATTTTATTTGTTCTTACTACTGTGTATGGTATCTTTTTGGTGTTTAGACTGCTTGCATTCTGGGACTCCCATAAAGTCCCAGATGACAGTACTTATATAAAATCTGGGAGTATTGGTATTCAGCTTAGGTGTGGTCAGAGAGAGAAGAATCTGGTCCATAGAGAAGTCATACCAGTGTAGAATGTAATGAAAATAAGTGTTTTGTGGTAAGGAATATCCAGCTAAAGTGAATGCAAACCCCATCTTACTCTTCCTCTCTTCCAAACACACAAAAATCTTCTTGTAGCATCAGAGGTAAAAATCTTCTCTACTGCCAAGATCCTTAATCCTGAACTACAGTCAGACATCAGAACTGCGATGCTTTTCTTTCTCATGCATGAAACGTGCAGCTGTACGTGAAAAAAACAATGCTCTTTACAACTGTTTCAAGGAGAAAAAAAATTATTAATTGCATGAAAAGGTTCTAATTTCATGAGAAGTCTAAACCAAATCTTGGTTCATAAGTATGTGTCATTATTTTAATATGTAAAAAATTAATTTTCTTTTTTTAGTTGCTGAGACATTTTGTTAAGACACATTTCCATGGGTTCTTCCCCTTGGCTGTAAGACTTGGAGGAGTATCTCAAGTAAATAATAATGTTTCAGCAGCTAAATAAAAACTATTTGAATTGTAGTTTGTTATATATTAAACTATCCTTTCATTTTGTCATCTTTCTTTTACCCTTTATTCCTGAAATACTGCCGCCTTTAGAAATTGTTTTGCTAAATGTAAACAAAGCATAGTTACCTAAGCTACCACTTCTGAGTTCAAGTATGTTTTCAAGAATTGAAGCAGAGTCTGGAATGACGACAGCTTTTTTATCTTAATGCCCCGTAGCTCTTACTCCTTGCTAACAACATTTAGAACTTGTATTTTTGTTTGATTAAAAATATTTCTTTAACTAAGGCTAATAACAGAGTGGGAGCAGGTTCTGGCAAGATGCCAGGATCTCTTGAGCAGCAATATGGGTCATCTTCCAGACACAAATATCTATCAGCTGAAAATGCTTGACTGTGCCATGGATGCCTGTATTAACCTTGAATGCTGGGAAGAAGCTTTGTACTATGGCAGCAGGACTCTGGGACCATACAGGTAAGAGATATAACTGGTTCAACTGTTTCCAAAGATGGGGGGAGAGGGGGCTGTCTCATAAATAGCAAAGATTGTCTTTCATCTAGATGCTTCTTACTGTTTTTATTTCTTGCTGTACATCTTGCCTTGCTTTGCAGGTTAATGGATGAGGCAGAACTGCCTCTACAACCTCTGCTTCCACAGTCAGGCTGAGAGCAAATAAAATGATAATAGGAACTATAATAATAACTGATTATTAGCTCCTCACTGTTTCATATATTCAGATGCTGCCCTGTCCCTGATCAGAAGCTGACTTTCTGATTCAGACTCCATTGCCGTGAAGGTATCAGCGTTTCATACTGAGCTAGGTCAAGCTTGAGGGACAGGTAGCTGGCCGAAATAATGTATATTCTCTGTATACTCTATACATAGAGTTTACAGAAAGAATTAAAAAAATCTTGCAGAATGAAGTTTCAACTGGAAATGAAAAAGCCCCATGTCCTTATTTTGGGAAGGTGCCAAGGTGGTGAAGTACTTCTTGTTCTCTCCTGGTCAGTACTTGCTCTTATGCTATGTGGTGGGAGAGTTTCTGAGTCTGATGGCCTTTCATCGATAAGGAAGGATGCTCTAGGAGATCCTACTTCATGTGGTAGGTCTTGAAATTGATTGGAACCTGGAGCTGTAATGCAACTTCGGTCATCTGCTGGAGAAAGGGCAGGTGCTGTCTGCTTTGATCTGTGTTCTAAAAGCTCTAAGACTCAAATCTTTGGGTTCTGGATATTTGCATTGTTTGTAACTAAATGTAAACCTGTGCTGAATGTCCAGATATAATGTCATTCACGCATGAATGTTCATTCTTGGTAAGGTATTTTTTAGAGCATCCATTTCTTCTCTGTTAGTTCTTTTACACCATGTGATGTTCCAGTACACAGTGTGATGATGAGAAGTGTGAGGGGCATGCTAGTGCTGAACAATATGGGCTGCTGGGAATATGAACATGTCAGATTTTACATGTCTTCCCTAATCAAACCAGGATGCCATCAACATTCAGCATTTTGCCTGAGGAGGTTTCATCTGGCAACCTGTTTCAGAACAAAACTCTGAGCTTTACTTGAGAAACAGCACAGCATTTCAGAGCTTTCACTGTAAAGTAATTAGTGAGAAATCTGCATAGGCTGTGGTACATCAGAGCTGTAGAGAAGCTCAGTGTTCATAATGACTATTACTTCCCATAGAGTCAGGCAGGAGTGCCTACAAATTCTCACATTTCTTCAGGGTGAAATTCATGTCATGCATGTCCCACTTAACCTTTCAAACAGGGCTTATGTAGTACTGCAGCAGTACATGCTTCCTGCCAGCCTTCTACCGCGTGGCACATTCCAGATGAACAAAGTAGTCTGCTTGTTTAAATGTTCCCTTATGAAATAATAATTTTAAAAAGCTCACTTTTTTTATAACCTGCTAACTCAGTTCTTCACAACAGAAAACTGAGAATTTTTCTACAGACCTTCCAAGAGCAGAGATTACAGTGAGACCAAGTGCAGTTTTACCAGATGATTTAATAAAGCTTTCTCTGTTTTGCTTACTGAAGTATACTGTAGTTTTCAAGCTGTTTAATGCAGGAGTCTGGAGATGAAGGAAAGTGTTCGACTGTGCATTCAATTAGTATTTCTTAAGGAATGCTATTTACATGAGATATTTGACCTTTTTTGCACCTTGAAGAACTTGTCCTTGTTCGCTCCTCATCCAAAAGCATTATTTAAGAGAGATTTTCAGTTGTTTTTTCTTTATACCTTCAAGTCACCACTACAAGCTTCGACACACCTGAAACAAAATCCTCAGTTTCTCATTACAACAAATTGTGCCCTAAGCAGCAGGAGAGCAAATCCTAGGAAATCTTTTGGGATGCATTGAATTTCTCCTGTTGAATCAATCTACTGCTTGGCTGCTCCTGCAGTTCCATTATAGCTACCTATTTTCCTTTCCTCACCTCTGGAAAAAAGTATTCATACAGCTCTCTACAGGGAATCACCTAAGAATTCGAGCAGTCCATATAAATAGGAAATCATTGTTACAACTTGAAAGGCTCTGGAGATTTGGTCAAAACCAATTTTAATTTCAGGTAAATGTGTTGATTGTGCGTTTTCCATTTCTTTAGCAGCAGGATTAATTTTCAGTGCTGTGTGACACATTGTATCGTAATGTATGTTTTCATTATGATGGTTGCTGACTTTTTCACAATCATCCACTTCATGTAACTGGCAGAGACAGATGGTTAAACTACATAAAACTGATTTGTCATACTGAATACCAACTTCTATGTTTTAGGCAGTGACGATAACCTGTGAGAAAGATTGTTTAGGACCTCTCAAATATTTTTAGAATTTCTAAAAGAAGGGGAGAGATGGCGGCTGTCAAGATGAAAAGCTGCCTTCTCCTTTTGTGCTGAACCATAATTGTCCATTATTTGTTAAAACCTACAACATGTACTTTCACTGAAGAGCCTAAGCCAAATGTATCGACACAGCTTTTCTTGTAAATGTCACAGTAATAGTCTGTCTGTCCAAGATCCTTAACAAAAGTTAAGGTATTTGCCTAAGTGAAAGCTGCCCCACATCATAGTCAGCACTCAGCAGATTGCAAAAATAAACTTCCTTTCAAAAAACCTTGTGACCCTTAACCACAGAAGAGTATCAGCAAGAGGCATTACATGGGTTTGTCACGTCTCGGCACATTCACACTCTGGGCTGACTGCTGCTTGTGAAGGATCAGATTCAGAGATACTGAGTAAGGCAGACTTCCCTTAGGTTACCTCTGAGGAAGGACCCCAGCATTTAGCCCTTAAATCGCAGAGAAGACACGTGTGTTCTGGGGACTGGGTTTGGGGGATTTTTTCCCTTGTCTCAAGTATTCAGTGCTTACGCTGCAGACAAAGAGTGGAAGTATGTGTCTGTTGTAAAACTCTGCTAGATGTCCTCAGCTATTGCAACAAGAGTCATAGGAGGAAAAGAAGTAGCTAAGTGACACCATGGGACTACTGGATTTAGGAAGCAGAAAGGACTGGGTAAAGCTGTGTCACCTGTCTGGGCTCCTGTGGCATCAGGTCTGGTGAGATTCTGATACAGAGTGGACATATATGTTTGTCTGTTTCTGTTCTGCGCTGCTAATGATCTTCTGCTGAACATAAAGCTAGTGTAGAAGTCCCACTGATTTTAAGATGGGCTGTTTTAATTAACAACCCTTCATTTCCAGTGCTGCAGCATTAGGAGTTACTGGAGGGCTCCAACATGAGCAGAAGGAATATCCTTCTTTTCATCCCATACAGAAGTGTTGTGCAGAAGTGCTGTTCCCCCCACAGCCTTGCACATCCTTCCCCCTCCATCCTCCCTCTGCTGAGTCAGCACTGATACAGGGCTTGTGCTGATGTGGCTGGTGTGCTTCTGGAGTGGGAGGGAGCTGGGTAGGTGCAAGCATCCCATATTTGTGTTAGACGTGCATCATCTGTCTGTTCTTCTCACTCTTCCTATTCCCTATCCCTTCCAGTGATGTTTTGCAGTATCCCATTATTTCACCTTTCCTCGGTGACTGAGGTCTGTCAGGCAACAAGGAAAACAATCCCAGTCAACACAATTTTAGATTGTTCTGCAAAGGGCTGGGCTTAAGAACAGTGGCTGGGATGTGCTTCTTGTTGAGTACTTTCTGAGAACATGGTTGAATTTTCATTGTGTGAATGAAATGTCAGCCAGGAATTTTTGATTTAGAATTCTAATTCAATAGATATGATGAACGGTAGTTTCTAAGTTTGTGAACTTCAATCAAAAGGCAGATTAAAAATTGATGGTTGCTATAGTATCTTTTTCATGAGTCATGATCTTGTAAAAAGGCCAAAAATAGCTGTAGAACCTAATATTCTTGGAAGACACTCTGAACCTATTTTCTCTTCTTCAAAAAGGCTCTCCAGTAAAGAGTCTGATTTTCTTTTGGTCTGATTTTTGCCCCTTTTCGAATGTATTTTACAAAAAAATCCTGCTCTTAGAAGTATATATTTTGTAATACACACATGCTATATGCAGTGACTGGAAATAAATTAAAATTTTTCATCTTTACCTATGATCAAATATATATGGTTCTTTACTGAGTTCAGCAGACTTCTGAGTGCTGGCTGGTTCTGAGGCACTTGACTTGAATTTAGGTTGACATTGAAAGTTAGAGTACCTAGAAAACTCAAAAAAGAAGTGAATTGCAGTGATAAATAGGACCACTGGGGGATGCTAGTGCTTAAGGGTTAAAGTCTGGATTCCGCGCCCGTCGGCACCCTGGTTGTGGGAGGTCCCCTGGGGACTTCTGCGTGGCTGGCAGATTTCTGAACCTACAGATAGTAGTAATTTAGTGACCAAAGTTCAGTGTCTTAATCATAAAACGTCAGTAGTAAACATAAATCTTACCTCTGGGATCACCTGAGAGGGAGAAAAAAAAATGAGGGTGGAGAAAGCAATTCAAAGAAAGAATGAAACAAAGAACAGAGAGAATAAAATCTACCTTGTTCACTTTTCTGGGGTTTTAGAAAATGGCCACGGGCATTTATTTCTAATATTTAAAGCAAAATATGTGGAAAGAAGAGGGAAAAAAACTTACCAAAGAACTGTAAAAGATTTAAAAAAATACAGCTCATGGAAAAATCTGCATAGCTGGGGTATCCTTTCCTTCCATTGTCTAAACAAAAAGCTGTGAATTAAGAATTGATTTTTGGTTCATGAATGGTTCCACTGATTTGTCGTCTAGAGATGGTAAGATAGTAGTCCCAAGTAAACATGAGAGGTTTGTGAAAGGTAGAACGAGGTACATTTGCTAAAAGGGTAGGTTTTGTCTGTGCAAATGTGCAAGGCTGGGAGCATCACAGCTCATTGGAACCTCAGGGAGCTGTTGCTATAAAACGAGTGAAGAGCACTGAGCAGCCTCGGTGCGCCTTCAACGTAAGGAAATCAACAGAGCGACGAGAGCTTCACAGTGACAAACTGCTAAAGCAGGTAGAAACAGTGGACAGCACCAAGATCACCTCTCCACTTTCTTCCCAGGTTATTGATAGCAGATCAATCTTCGCTGCTTGTGTTGAGTTATACAAAATTAGCTGACACTATTAGCATAAATCAGTGGAGGCCAGACCATCTTTACAAACCACTGCAGCTCGTGAAGCAGTTAGAAATCCTCATGAGAGACTGTTGATGTTATATTTGTAGTCTAACAAAAACCTTCTTCACTTGAACATGTGTCTCCTAGTGTAAGTCAGACCTTCTCATGCACTGTACTCTGTATGTTGTCATGTTATACAGCTTTTAAAAAATTAGGGTATATATGAACATTTGTGTCATTTGTATGATAATTGTCTTTGTTCCTACTTTATCCCCACTTTATCTCACATATCCTTTATGTGAGATAACACAGGCCTCAGTAAAATTTTTTGTTGCATATTTGTTATTTTAATCAGAAACTTAAAGATGGTTTGTGTTCTGGAGAAGTTTGGATATCTCTTGTGCAGATCTGAAAGGACAAAAATATACATCACAAAACCATGAAAACTGTAAACTCTAGCTGGTTCTTTTTTGTTGGCCCTCTGGGTAGGAAAACCCAGTATGAATTGGAGAGTGTATTGTCTCTAGTTAATTGTAGGTAATTCTTCCAAAAGACAGATGTTCGTAGCAACATTTGCACAATTTCTAGCTTCAATGTACCTATTTTATAGATAAACAGGGAGCATGCTTCTCCCTGGCCTGATATCTTTAGGAATTCCTTAAAGCACTTTAGCAACCCACTCCTATCTTCCATTCCTCCCTACCTCCTCCTCTCCAGACTCCTCCAATCCCAACAGCCTTTTCCAAAAAAGAAAAAGAAATGGTTTATGTCTGAAGTCTGGTGCCTAAGTTATCTGTGTCCTGATCAATCCATTTCCCACACAGGAAATGGATTTTCTGATTTGCTGCTTGCTTGCTATGTACATCTGCATAGCACCAGCACCTTTGATTATTTGGTTTCTTTTCCAGTTGTTTTTCTTGTATCCTTCCATTACACTCATGTGTTGTCCCCAAAAGTGATACTGAGCTGCGTAATCCTCAATGACTCCTGTAAGGTCACACTCCCATAAGTGCTCCACCATCTACCTTTCCTCATTTTCACATATTGTGTATAAGGGTAAAATCTCTTACTATTTTCAGAAATGCCAGCTGTTTTTCAGGCATAATTTTGATGTCTCTAGGTTGTCCAATATACTCTATCACACTTGAGTAGAAGTTCAACAACATCAGTGTTAATTTGCAATACCTCATTCAGTATATACCACATTTCTCTAGGTGGGCTGACTTTCTTAAATAGCTTCATTGCTGCAAGATTTTTCTGACAGTGTTCATCCAGTATCTCTATATTTGTATACTGGTGCTTACTAGCTTCAGTTTTAACTTCTAGTTTCAGTTTTAGTTTCTAGTTTCACCTTTCACTTATGCCAAGAGCTATTTGAATCTGAATTTTTCAGATAGTGATCTCCTAGTGATGTTAGTGAACTAAATTGCCAAGTTTCCCAGAGTTTCATTTTTCTCTGACACAGCTCCAATTGTTGATTTCTCCATCTCTCACATAGCATTTCAAAGGTGTTTTAAGACACTTCTTGAAAGAGCTGGTTTCTTTGTCAATGATAACTTCATCTGTACAGATTTTTTTTTTTTTTTTCACTGTAGGATCTCTTTCAGATTAAGATGTTAGACCATTAAGGGCTTCAGGCATTGTCTGGAATATGGATTTCAGTCCTAGTCTACCTGCCCATCAGAACTGAAAGATGCGGTTTGGGTTGGGTTTTTTTTCACTTAAGCAGTAATAGTTGGTATCTTTGTCTTGTAATCAGAGGATCCTTTTTTTTTTTTTTTTTTTTTTTTTTTGTATGTGCATACTTGCAATTTACAAAGTAAGGACTTACGCGGCCCTTACCTGAGCTCTTTTCATTACTCTGCTTGCTATTACATACCAATTAAAGGACACACGTGAATAAGAGTATTAAACATGTACTAAGCAAGTACAAAGGTCTCATATACTAACCTAAAAATGCATGAGTAGATATTACAAAGACCTGTGTGCTGTGAGAAAAATGCAGCATAGTTATTCAGCTGCAACAATTTTGAGAACAATTTGGGGGAATTCACAGCGTCTGTGTGAATTTTGCTAAGAAGAAAAGTGGGGAGTTGATGGCATACAGATTCTAAACAAAGGTTTGGTTAGAACCTGAGCTAAAATGGGATTGGGAAGTGATATCAAGGGAACAATTAAAAGTTAAAAATAGATACGTACGAAACATATGTGGAGTTTTGGATTCCTTTGACCATAACTGAGCATTGCTTTGAGAAAGCTATTTTAGAGGCAGAAGTCATGGTGAAAAGGGAGGCAAAGGGGAGGAGAATCATTAAAAAAGATAAACTTACAATACTATTTCTGATGAAAGAGACAAAAAAAGAGAGGGCATGCAGAAAATAGCAGCAGAGAAGTTGTAAGGAACAGTGCCTTCTCTGGGATGAGAATTAGGAAGAGTGATTTTAGTCAGAAAATATCTATTTGTTTGAATAAATTGTCAATTTGAGTTGAGGAAGCAGAGAGTGGAGACTTGGCAGTACTTCTAAGGAGGAAATCAATTAAGAGTTCCTAGTGGTGGAGATGTGAACAGTGTTGAAAAAGGAAAATTGTGGTATTTAAGCAAGAAAACAATCTAAGCAACCTTGGAGATAAAGGCTGAAAAAGATGAAAAAACAATAATTTTTTCTATTGAAAGAGTGGAGAAATTACTGAAAAGTACAACAGTTGTGAGGGAGGGAAGAGGAAAGGAGCAGCAGATACGGAAAGAAAAGAAATTGAAGAACATAGAGTCTGTTTAAAGGGTGAATGAACGACATTGGCCAGGGAGAGTGAGTGATGGAAAGATGGTGCTTCAAAGAAAGGTGTGCAGAACCAGAAAATTGAAGGAAGTATTGTCAAACAAGAACTGTGCCAATGAATGACCAAATTCCTAGTAGATGATCCATCCAGCAGGGAAACCAGAGAATGAAGGTCAGAGAGGTTCTGCAGCAAAATAGGTGATGCTCAGTAAAGCTGAAATTTCCCAGACTGATGTTGACAGGAAAGGAAAAGAAAAAAACTGAACATGCAGGTGAGAGGAAAAGGTAAATTACTGCAGTGAGCAATTCCTAGAAACCACACAGTTACTGGTGTGATGGTGGACTACGAGCTCACCAGCTCTTGAATTTACCAGTTATTGAGTAAAAGGGCTAAAATGTAATGGAAGATTTTATTAGGAATGCATTACTCAGATGTCCCTGAAAACCAGAAATATCCTTATTTTCAGGTCCTGTGTTTACTAAGCTTGTGCCAGGTTCATGCATGCTCCTGTCCACCATATCAAATCTCTGTGAGCTATATTTCCCTTGACCTGGTCAAGGTGTGTTAGTCAGTTTTCCTTAACCCCGTAAAACCAGAAAATCCAGTCCTTCTTTGCAGGAAACATTTGGAGTATCAGAACTAGTTCTAAATTATCTAAACCTGGTATAAGAAACAACACAGCCACATTATGATACCACTCTGCCTCATATAATTAACAGTAGAATTGTGCCATACTCAAGGAAATGCTGAGAATATTGGTTGCTATACAAACACTAGTTGCACTACCTCATAAATACAAGAGTTCCTGGCCTTCAGAAATTTAGTCAATGGCTAAACTTCTCCTTATTTCTCTGTACAACATCTAAATGCTGGATTATGCAATTTAGAGTGAAAGGGTTGACGGTGTGATGTGACCTTACATTCATCTGCAAAACCCTCCTCTCTGTATTCTCGTCTGCCACCAAAGGTTGTTCTTCCTTCCTTTCCACTCTGTTTTTCTGCTAGAAAATCTATCTATGTGCTTTAGGCCAGAACCCCAAACACTGTCAGCTGGTACCTAACCCTGAGATGTCTGCTGAGCCCCGGGTAATCCAATTCCATGGTTAAGCAGGTGATTCACTGCTTATCCTCTCCTACCCCCTTACCTCTCCCAGATGTCCTTCTCTTCCCTTGAGTACACTGGAACCTCTTTTCTCAGGTTCAGTTTGTTTCATCAGCAGGCAGTACACAGTAGCCTGAATCACCTTTAGTAATGTGACTTTGAAGATGAAAGTAAGAAAGAAGAAACAAAAAGCAAATGACTGTGGATAGAGAGCTGAACAAAGACGGTAACTGATTACAAATGTTGGAAAGCTAACAAAAGACAGACTGTAGCACTGCTAAGGAAAAAGGCTTTGAGAAGCGGGAAGTAGGCTGCCCAAAGGGCCGTGAAAGCTGACAAAAGTGAGAGCAAGATAAATATATCAGAGAGAAAAAAAAATCACCTTCAGAATATGATGCAAGTCTACTAATGAATAATAAAAAAATAGGTATTTTGTAAATAAAATAATCTTGGAGGAAAACTGAGGAATGCAATGGACACATGACCAGTAAGGGGAGAAAGGGAAGAGTATAGGCAACCAACGAACAATTACAAAAAGCCCAGAAATATCAAAATTAGGGAGGAAAAGCCTTTCTTTTAACTTCTCCCCATCACCATAAAAGATAAAAAAGAGAGAAGGCAAAGAAAATGGATACTGCCACAGTTGCAAACACTTTCCTAAGAGGAAAATCAGCTTTCTCTTAGCCATGCAGTGCGCTCTTGGAAGATACGGTTGATGAGCTGCCAGAAAGAAGATAAAGTTCTGGAATCAAAGTGTGTTCATTACAGCCACATCATGAATACATTTCCATATTAATTCAGGTATGTTGAATGATGCACACGAAGGATTTAATGTACTTTTAAGGCTGGCCAGCATTTCGGAAGTCTTCTGAAAACTGGCAAAAGTGACAGCCAATAAGTAGAAGCATCCTAAACCAGGTCTTTCTACTCGATCCATTGTTGATGAGATAGAAAAGAGAAAGAAAAAAGAAAATCTTTTCATGCAATACTGTGCTTGGCAGACTTTGAAAAATGGAATTAGATCCTACATTGCTACAAAACAAAAGCCTCAGTATATACAGTCATAAAAAGGAAAAACATTTAGGAGATTGATTTTCTTGTCATAGGGGGAATTTGCAAGATTTACCACAGCATTTTGTGGAGAACTTCGCTTTAGACAGTGGCACAAAATACATGTTTTAAAAACATTTATGTAAATACAACTGGAGATCTTGCTTTAGGAAGAATGGGAAATTGCGGCATGTTGTATTGTTTGAGGTGTTGTGAAATACATTGTGTCCTATGAAACATAGTGTAACTTCTCAAATCTTAAAAAAATTGCACAAAGTAACTTATGACCATGGGAATGTCCTACTAGTTAGTTGCTTGCTCTCATGACAAGAGCTAGAGATAGTTATCTTAGATATTTGCCTCAGTACTGCACTAGCATAAGGCCTTTTTTCAAGGGATTTCAAAATATGTAACCAAGTTGGGTAATATTACCTCTACCAAGTCAACATCTCAGAATTTTGAGATGAAAAGCAGGTTTACATGCTTGCAGTAAGATAACATCCTGAATGCATACTCAAGCTTTATCTGTTGCTACCTGTCTGGATTCAGTTCATCTGTGTATTGTCTTGCTGATATGTTTGCAATACAGGTGAGCTCTACCGATGCTGGATATTTATCAAGAGATGCTATCAAATTGTGTAGGGTTGCTTGTGCCAAGAGAGAAAGAAGGGAGGGGTCTTTTTCATGTAACAGAGCATCAACATTAAGCTGTGACACAGATAAAAGTATATTGACTTTCACTAAAATTATTAGTTTTATTAAGTACCCCCTGCCTTCCTCTGAGAGCAGCATCATCCCAGGGAAGTACTCCTGTCTTCTGATACTTTGAGGAGAACAAGTACAGTGGTTATACACCTCTGATGTGTTAAGCTATGTCCATCAATGAATAACCAACTCCAGATATTGCAGTGGGACATGACTTTTCCCTTCCCATTTGCAGTGGAGAGGACTGTCACTGTGCCTGATCTTCGCATTTGAAAAACACCAGAGATAGAGCATTTACTGCATCCAGTGACACTAATAAAAACCCACAGCAAATTATTATACTCAGACCCTGCTAAGTTAAGCAAGGGGAGAGTGACAACAAATTTGCTGATGCATGAAAAGGATACAGCTCCACAGAAATCAGTGGATTCTGGTTTCACTGAGGTCTCAACAATGTACAATTCAGTGGCAAAAGAGCTTCACTGTTGGTGATAATGGTGTGGTGTATATAACTGGGGGGTCAGTCTGCTTAGGGAATCAAGCACTAAGTTTTCTTGTATAAAATCTATTTCAAAGGTCAGAACTGGACAAATATTTACCAGGTTGAATGTGGAAGACAATTCACTTACAATTTCTCTGATATTCACCCTAAACCGCTATCCCTTCCTTTTTGTGCCCTGTATTTAGAGATAAGACAAGGTGAGGTTCTTGGTTGCTCTGAACTAATTGAACTTGTTTTACATCAGGAAAGGATGTAAAGGATTCTCCATGAAACTACCTTTCTCCCAGGCACAAATGCAGGTATTGATGATGTATATTCACGTTTTTGCATATACTCATACACGTTTCCCTTCTTCTTACTGCTTCCTAGCTAGGTAAATTCACAATTACATGAATTGCTGATGTCTTTAGCAAGTTAGGTTGTATTTTCTTCAGTTTTGTTGCTATTGTTTTTTACATCTGCCTATTATTCCCTCTCTTTGCAGTCATTTTATCAAGATGTCTTTGTAATGGCTTCAAGCAAATATATGCATGCTTAAGCCATACAAGTTGCATTCCAGTAAACAGCACAATCCTTTGGCCATTTCTGCACACTCCTCAGGTGGCTCATCCCTAGCCCCCACAGCTACCCTTTGGCAAATTTCTGCTTGCTTTTGTTTAACTGAGGTTGACAAAAGTGATTTGATTTCCAGGGTCTTTGGCAATACTAGTGACAGCAATGGCTTATATAGAGATACCTTAGCCTGTTCCTGAAACAAAGTTAGCGTGTTGTATTCAATGCAATAACACTACCCCAACTTGTGATTAACTGCTTAGCGAGTTCCATTTCCTTATAAGAACATGTTTAAGAACCCAAGAATGTATGCCACAAGTGAACTAAGCATTAATCTGTCAGCAGCTTAAGTGTGTTTGGGATAGTGCAATGGAAATATGTGGTATAGTGACACAGTGTTTGTTCTCTGGGAAGCACTTAAGAGCAGATGGAACCTGTAAAATAGGCTGATTCATGAAAGTGTGCAGCTTCTATCAAATTTGTTGGATGCTTCCTTGTTTTAACCTAAATAAACACAGGCCACATATACTTGAATTTTCATTAAGGTGCCAGTAGCTGCAGGTGGGAACCCAACATTAATAGCTGCACAGAAATCCATCAGGAAGGGGCTTTTACTTAAAAGGCATGTTTCTCTCCTAAAAATAATGAGATGGGTAAAAAGTACAGTATCGTTGTGGATATATCCTAAAGGAACTGAAAAAAAGATTAACGATTCTGCAACAACATAAAGAATAAGATGCTGCTTTCTCATTACAATTCAATAGAAAATTAAGTCCATAGCAGACATGTCTTAAAATACTAGTATAAATCAATAGCATCTATAAAAATGAGGTAGGGTTGTATGGAAATGACATACAAATCTTTAACATTTAATAGAAGAATGTTAAGCATCCTGCAGATCTGTTGAAGCATACTGTAAAATTCTGCAGACAATGGATATAGGTGCAAGTTGAATCCCCTTAGGGTATGTATGTAAGGGAGACATTGCACTTGTATCCTTAATGGTGACTTTCTGAGGTCCACCACTTGCTAATCTGAAGAAATAATAAACCCCATATCAAGATCTGGAAGACCCTTATGTCTGTGCAAAGCTTCACCACAGTCACTACTTTATGGATTTTGAGCTGTGTGCTGTTGTGGCAGTGACAATTTAGTTTTTGTGTTCCAAAATTTGCACCAAGTTGAACCTTGGGATGGAATTTGCAGACAGCCTATTGTTTTATGCTGAACTAAATCAACTTAATAACTAAATCAAAAGAAAGGCTAGACTTTCAGAAGCTTGGGCTTTTTTCATTTTTGAAAGCAATCAAATCGATGTGTCTCCCAAAATAAAAAAGAGGATGTGGATTTCTAACATCTTGCTTTCTGTATAGTGCAGAATTTCTGTACCTGTAACAGAGATCTTGTTTCAGCTGATTGTGAGAAATTTGCCTGGGGTGAAAGAGTAAGAAATAATATTAAAAATGTGTCTCTGGAAATGCAATTCTACTCTTGTGAATTATGTGTGCTGCAGTCTCCAGTTAACTTTAAAACTACTTTTTATATGTTATTCAAGGTATAGCATGTAATATTCTATTGAGCTAGTTTGCATGTGCTGTTGGTAGGAGGACACATCCTTAGCGTGCTTTTGAAAGGCTCAGTAAAGGTCATACCTAAGTGAATCTTGACTATGCGAAGTATGGCAAAACCTGTATAGCTGCAAAAAAAACCCCAGACCAAAACCCTCTGTTTTTCCCAACAGTAGTGTATCATGCATATTCTTTCTGCCCAGAGCACAGGAGAGCAGAATGACAAGGGTCAGGGACATGCTGAAAGAATGCCATGCATTGTCCCAGTAAGTGCTTAGTCCTGCAGCAACTGCTAAGAAATTAAAGACATTTCAGTGTCATTGATGCTTCTATAGTTGTGTTGTCTGTGCCTTTGCTTGTTAGGGCTACCAAACAGCTTGCATAAAGACAGAGATTTCAAGTGTATGAAGTTCCTACAAGTTTGTAGAAAATAAGAGGCCACATACAGAGTGCCTATAAAGAGAGAAGCTTAAGCTTATGTTCAAATATGTTAACAGACACCAAAATGTCCACATAGCGAAAAGCAGTTTTTAATGTCTCAGTGGTGGGGAGAAAGCTTCACACCTATCTTACTATGGTAGCATAAAACAGCCATGAGCCACAAGGAGTTTGGTAAATTTTGGTGCTCCCACAACTAGTTGAACTCTGTCATTCCACTGCTCACCTCAGTGGCACAGCTATGGGCAGAAGATAAGCCCTTTCTTACCCCCATTGGGGAAAAGGAGAAGGTATAGAGAAGGTGAAAGAAAGCAACCAATATATTTGTTTATTCTGAGGCCCATATTTCTCTTAGATATTATGTCGTCAGAGCTCAACATCTGCATTTTACATAGTACTCCATGATATTACAGCTCAATGAATGCTTTAGATTAACAGAATTTGCACAGTATCAGTGGAAGTGTTTGCTTTCCTGCCTGCTTTTTGTGCTACAGAATTGTTGATTTGGTTTCTTTTAATTATTTTGTTTTATTTTTAATGTATGGAGCAAAAAAATTACCATGGTAAAAATGGGGCAAAAATTTTAAAAACAAGGAAAATCTTGAATCCTGTCTGCAAGTTCAATCTTACTTGAAAATTATGTGGAAAAAACAGTCATTGCATACACAGCAGTTCTTACTACACTGCCTGGATGAAGTTGAGAGGGTTTGTCAAGTCTGCATTCTTTTCTATATCTAAGTAAACACAATCTTTGGTTAATGTGTTTGGAGAAAATTCAAAGCCATCAGGTGGAATACTTGGCACTATTGTAGTTATTGGCAAAATTCTCTTGGCTTCATTAGGGCTAGAGTTTCATCTGTTGTGCTGGTTGTAGATCAGTCAGCTGTAGATGGCTTGTGGATGAGTCATATGGAAGTGTCCCCAGTATCTTCAGAGCTGTCAAGTCTCACACACTGGGTAGGAAACTCGCTCTTCTGACCTCTCCCTCCTACTCCCCACCCCCGGTGCAGTGGCTGTTGCTCATCTCCATCTCTGTCACATCTGACAATGAGGATCCCTGGGAAAAGTCAGCTGGAGTAATTTATTGCTAGGTGATTCATTATCCAGGAGCAATGCAGCGACAGGTCCTCCTCTCTCACGTGCCTGGAAGTACAGACAGTCACACGCTCATACACTCGTCATCCAATGCGTGAATCTGTGTGTGTGGATCCTGTAGCATGTTTCTCTTCCTTGGTTCTTTATGGGTAAGGACACTTTCATAAATTCAAGACCTGATTCTCTTTCACACACATAATTTTTAAATTAGCAAACTTCTCTGGAAGTAAGACAGCTGTACTTATGACTTTTGTTCACTCTAGGAGTTTTTGTTACGATATATTGACAGATGTTTCTCATTCTCCCTGAGCTCAATGAAGCATTGTCTGGTCTTTAATTTTTTAATTTTTTTTTTTAGTCATCGCTCTTTAACTTAACATCAGTGAAGAAAAATACTGAGTGAGAGTTCAGAGAAATAAAAAGGAAACTTATAATTAATAATTTTGAAACTGTCCGACTACATTACTTTCCTCTTCTTGAAGAGCACTCTGTGCAGTGTAGAAGTTTGTCATAAATTATGGTCTTTTTTTGAATGGCACTCCTTAATAAGCTGATATTTATGTACTTAACATTTCTCAGAAACTTTTTTTACATGGAGATTTTGTGTGGCCAAAAACGTCATAAGACTATGTATCCAATTTTGTGAAGATTGATACTTGCATGACTGTTGCCCTCTTCTTTACTCTTTCACAGCTTTTGGGTTTCAGTGACTCATACCAGTGACCAGAGTCAAGTGATATTTATGTAAGATATACCCAGCCCTCTGTGTCTAATAAGAAGACTACATTATTTCAGAAAAAAATATTATTAAATAGACATACTTTATAGAAAGTTGAGTGGTTTATCCTCCTCCTGAAAACAGCTTGCTAACAACAGTCACATAGATCTGTTTTTCTTCTTTACATTGAAATGTTTGCCTTTTGTAAGTCACAGGTTTCCCTGAAGTGCTATCCATAAATGTACAAGCATACGGAAAAGTTGGCTGCAGACATGTGCAATGAGCATATTGGAAACTTGCAGTCTGTGGACTCCTCAAATCACAGGATTTCAGAGCCTAGCTCAGTATGTTCCTTGTAGCCTTTCACTGCTTGTTAACACAGAAGTCCTTCATGATAACTGTGAGCAACACCAGGACAAATTCTGGCTGTAAGAAGCTCTGGGCAGTGGCATGTCAGCAATAAAGGAAAAATACCACCATGCCAACACTCAACAAGTGAGTTGTTCACTGGTCTTCAGAACTAAGGGAGCTACTTTTCCATTAGATTTTTGTCTCTGACTGAGTTTTATGCTGACTGACTGAATGATAGCTATGCTGTGGTGTTCGTGCACTACTTATTACACATCAGAGAATTCACTAGAGGGAAGCATAAAGGGTTTTGTAGTGCACAAACATGAGTTTCCCATGAGTGCAGAATTTATAATATCTTTCCTGCATGCATTCCGTCATATCTATCTCAAGGCAAGCTCACACTGTGTTCTTTACCTTGGGGAACATAGTATTGGTATCTTTATCTTCTGTTATCTTGGTTTTTAGAGTACTAAAACATCTCTGAAATTTCTACTTCACTGCCAAATTTAGCTAAAATTGGCCAATAGATTCAGAATTTACTAGAGAAGAACTGGCAGACAGATGATGGCTCCGTAAATTGTGTTATCAGGCTAAAAAAGGGATTCTTCTCCTGAGCTGTCACAGAAGAAGATAAAGCCAGCAGGTCAGGGAAGGACAGGCTAACAATAAGATAGAGCATGACCAGGACATCAGCCCTTTCCAGCCTTAGGCAGTCTGACTACTCGTGGGCATGGTGAGATGTTACCAGTTCCCACTTAATCTAGACATTATCCAGGAACTGTGACAAGGAGGAGTTTTAATGAGGGATTTGCTGAAAGCTAATAAAGTAGTTTTATGGATGCTTATAGAAAGCTTCCTCCAGCTGTGAAGGGCAGCTTGAGAGAAAGTATAGCAGGGAAAAAATTGAAAGCTTAAACTTTGGGAAGGATGCTTCCCCTATTAGTGTAATTAAGCAATGACAATTGAACATCTCAGTTTGTTAGGTACCCTAGCACTGATTAGATAGTTTTAGCTAATCAGTTTACTGATTGCAGTGGAGCATAAACTTATTTTTGCAAAGACAGTTTTGGCAGCTGCCAAATCTCCAGGAGTTACTCTCTTTCCCACCTGGCATTGGACTCTCATTTCCCTGTCTCACATAACACCAAACACTATCTATTTCCCCACATTCCTACCCATCTCAGGACACCTTCCCACCCCTGCCCACTCAGCTACAGGCACGTATTCTCTTTTCCAAATGCCAGCCTTTTTGTCTTAGAAGACAAGATACAAATGACAAGCAGAAGCACAGGATTTTCCTTCCTGCCTCTGAGTTTACCCACAAATACTATATCCACTCCCACTAAACTGATGGTGCCTCTGCTGCAGACAATATTCTCCTTTGGATGCTTTCCCACCGTTTAAAATTTAGATATTTGATTCAAGGGGAGACCCTTGCGTAACCCAAAGCAGTCCTCAAGGGACCACATCCTGGCAATTGCTACATTAGGATATATCACCATCTTGCATTTTGTAGTTCCCGGTAACGATTTTTCAGCAGTTGAACGTGTGCTAATCCCACACATGACTCAACTCAGCCAGAGGTTACAGGCCTCCATCGCTGCTATTAGAACTGGGCCTGAACAGAGAAAATTATGACTAGAGCTGAGAAAGCAATGCATAACAACTAATTTGTTTCCCAAAATTCATTTCTCCTTTGCCTTCAGAACAGACATGAAGCATATTTGCAGTTTTCTCAGATTTATTTTTAGTGGAGTTCTTTAATTGAATGTATTTTAGAATATTTTACTTTTGACTGTATTGTGAACCTTTAAAACCCAAAGCTCAGTTTTTATCCCTCAGGTAAAAATGCTTGCTTCCATACTAGCTGAGCATTAAGGCACTTCCAGCCAAGTGCTGGTGTTAAAAAATGGAGGTAATTCTTCTGCAAGTTTCTGCATAAACACAAAGCCATCTTGGAATCCTTACTAATGGCTTTAATTATGGGAACCAAGCTTTGACTTTACAAATTCACACATATGACTGGAATATGCATGCTATGAATATTTATTTCACTAGAATTCAAGTTGTCATTGACTGTGAAACAAAATCAGGGACCTGATAAATTCAGTTAAAATGCAGGCAAGTATGTTCCACTTCATAGCAAAGAACAGAATATTTTGTGCTGCTTCTAGCACACTTCTGAAATGTAGAGAAAAAAGAAGCAGTCTGCATTTCCAGATGCTGTTTAGATGGTCAAATACTTTAAATGTTTGCAATTTTTTTTTTCAATAACAAATGAATGCTACCTGTAGATTTTTTTTTTTAATTTTTTTTAATCCATATGGTTTAGCTTACTGTATGGTCTAGTTTACAGATCTAGTTTACCTCTCTTCTGTGTTCCCAGCCCTGGTACTTCACACTTTCTGAGTGGTTCCTGACTTCCCTGAGCTACCTAAAATACTCCATCTAAGCAATTCATTCTGAAACAAAGACAAGAAGATAGTAATGTGATTTGCTTGTGCTGGATGCAGCGGTACCACTAGCAACAGTGATGAAAGTCAAAATCCAGCTGTTCAAAATTTCTTAGTTAACCTGTGGGTGAGGTCAGGGCAGTAAACAAGCCTCCTCTTGAGGCTGCAAAACCTGGTATTAGGCCCAAGAGAGTTGTGTTGATTCACCGGTTGCACCCAATACCACGCAAGATTGCTGACTCAGGTATATTTTGTTAGCTTGTCTGCCTAAGAGCAAACTGGCAACATGCAAGGTTATTCATAACCCTGTGGAGGAGAGTTGACGATGGCCACTGTCTGCTCAGTAAAGAAGGCAGGGGGATGTAGAAAATGTTCCAGGAAGGAGCATGATGCATTTTCATTCTGGGGTTTAAAGGTCTGTGGACATTTGGTGTTAGAGGCAGTATGGATCTTCTAGGATGCCTCAATTCAGGTTCTTCTTTTTCTCCTTGTCTCAGTAGCTCACCTCAGGGAGGTGTTTTGGTTAGATTCCTTCCTCTCCAAAATTCTTCTTACACTCCTTACTGCTTCTTTGACTCCGACCTGTTTATTTTCATTTCTTTGACTCCTCCTTCTGTTCCTTGGTGAAGAATTAGTTGGGATGTGTGTGTGGGGGGGTGTATTTCTGTAATTTGTTCTCCTTTATCCCCCATTACC
Source organism: Haliaeetus albicilla (assembly GCF_947461875.1). Taxonomy (NCBI): domain Eukaryota; kingdom Metazoa; phylum Chordata; class Aves; order Accipitriformes; family Accipitridae; genus Haliaeetus; species Haliaeetus albicilla. The sequence goes on from NC_091495.1 coordinate 27,487,704, forward strand.
TCAGCAACTTGAGAGTACAAATGTATGTCATCACTGGTGGCCTCTCCATTTACTACAGGAGACAGAAAACCAGTCTTCCTTCCAGTAGTTCCTGTGGAAAAAGGATGAAGACCCTATAACTTGACTTCTCTTTTCTCCAAGAAAGATGTTCCTGTCACACAACATCCTCCTTTCCTACACTGTCATTTCTCCAACCAAGGTAGCAGAGGATCTTTTCCATCTTCCAAGAAGAGCAAGGGGAGCCACCTCCCCTGCTCAGGCGGTGCAGGAATGAGGTAAATAATCAGCTTGCTAGAGTTTGGCTTCTCCATTCCAAATGGACTGATGAGCACCTTGGCACCTGGTTAGAGGGAAGTGAAACTGCAAGGACATCGTCCAAACCTCATTAATTTCTGTGGGCTTTAGATGTGGTTGTCAGAAGGTAGACTTTCACTATGGCCCAAGCATTCCCCACCCAAAGCATCTGTGGACTGTCATAAGCCAGAAGAGCAGTTTCAAGACAGACATTTTTTTGGAAAGTAGCTTTACCTTTGTTACCCTTCTCCAGCATTGCCTTCTGCAGGTTCATCTGCTGTCTTGACAAAAAGACAAAAAAAGACATGAAAAAAGAAAAGCTGAGTGTAGAAAGGGATTTCATGTACTATAGCTGCTTAGTCTGTTAAATCAAAATTTTACGTATACTGAGATCCCTGTAGATTACATGTAATTTTCCCCTTTACTTATATTTAAATGGACTGTTGGCTCCCATGGGACTACACTCCCTGGTTACTGTTTACATTACTGTACAAACTTACCATGTGGATGACACAACAAATGCTCCCACAGTGTTGCTGTTGGGTCACAGCAATTGTGTATGCCTCTGCTTCAGTGGATGGTGGAGGGTTAAATGCGCTCCCTTGCAGTACATGCTTTCTTATGAGTTTTCAGAGTTTTTTATAAAGCTATTTTCTTTTCACCCCTTTCATCTATTTGTTGTGTATGCCCACATGACCTCCTGAAAATACAAATACAGTCTTTTATTTGCAGAGCCCATTATCAGCCTTGTCTTTAGCCTCATGATAAAGGTCAAGTAGATTAGTTAGAGAGGCTCTTGCCTTTCTAAATCCATGTTGGTTATCTCCTTTTAGATAATTACTATCCATGTACTTCTTTAATGTGCCCCAGGGTATAGTTTCCATTCCTTGAATACTGCAAGGTTAAATTCATCTACTTTTGACACATTTCACTGGGTTTCAGCTCTGCTAACTGATTTAATACCAGTGCTTTTGTGATTAGTCATCCCGGACAGGGGAAATAGAGCAAGTGCTCAGGAAGAATATTATTCTCCAATGCAAATCCTCTAAGAAACACTTGTGCTATACCAGCTAATGTTTCTGACTTTTGATGTAACAGTTCTTCAGCTATCTGTGCTCTAATCTCTTCCTTCAATGCTGTATTGCCTATGCAAATTCATGCTGCTTATGGAAAACCTGAGCAAAGAAAGGAGCATAACACTAAGAAAGCGATGACTAATAGTAACCTCCCTGTAACCTCTAGTCAGACTTTAAAATGCCACTGAAACATCAAGGCTTTCCAGGTTCTTATTTTAAAAACAATATTCTGATATTAAGAAGCCCACATTTCACACCTGTCAGGAAAAAAAAAGATATCATAGCAGATTTCTTTCATTTTGTACTCTGTCTTCATGATAATAATTGCAGGAGAAACTTGAGGGCTTTAAACATATAAACATGCAAGATGCAGCTTGAAATCACTTGGTTTCAGTGAATGTTCCTTATCGACTGAATTGTCAGGTTGGATGACTATGCTTTAATAGTTACTTAATCCATAGTTAAGCATGTGCTTTTTTCCTGGTTTTCATTATTACTCTTCATCACAATAGAACATTTAAAATGCTACATAGGATAATATGGCATAAGGAATGTGGAGAAAATACAGTGTTCCTTCCTTTCAAGATCTTTTCTCTTCTCTGTAATTTGCTAATGAAAATACCTGGTTCTGCCTCATTCACACTTTCAGTGTAATATTGATTCCTGATGTGATAAGAAAGTGGGAGCGTTTTGATATTTCAGTTTTGACAGTACTGTATCTTTAGAGGCCAAATGTTTCCTTGTGTGATGTATCTTTTCAGCAAAGCAGCGGTGAGGATTTATCACAGTGAGCAGCACTGGTTCTCCAAATAATTCATATCATTATTCAACTCCTCCCTTAAAAAATAGAAAACATAATAGTAGTAGTAGTAGTAGTAATACAGTACACATTACTGTGCCTGATACAGATTTACCAAAGATAAAATTTCCTCATACCCAAAGGGATATTTACATCTGTAACTAATGTTCATTTGTAGCTAATGCATGTGTCCTGTGGTCAGACAAATCTGTCATGGTAAGGGGCACAAAGCTTCACACACACATTTTCCTTCCATCCTCTTTCTATGAGCATGGATAGACAAATAATTTCTCCCTATCACACGCTTCCTGTTCTTGCTAATTCCCCAATGGTATGTATTGAATACAATAGTATGTATTGAATTAAATAATTCAGCTATTCTTTTATACTTAGGAAGCTCTCCTGTGCTTGAGGTCAGCATGAACAAATGACATTGAGACCAAAATGAAGATATACTGGTTTGCCTGTTTCCCTGTAATTCTAAACAGAACCCCTTTTTTAATGTAAATTTGTTTTCAGTTACGAGAACATTTAAACGCTACAGAGACTTTGTCAATGTATTGTCATTTTGTATGCTGTTCAGATGCCACTGTGTGGGGTGTGTGGTATAAAAGCCAGACTAGACTGCTCTGTATCCAGCCTAATATTTTTCATTGGCTATACACCCATTTAATAAAATCCTTCAAAATGCTGGTATGTTTTTATTCAGAAGTGTTTCTCTATATGTGCAATATTCTGTGCTATTCCTGAATGATTACAGCATCTCTGTAGAAGGAAATGAGGTAAATATTGCAATATACAAAATCTTTTTCAAATGCTAAAGCTCTGACCTTATAAAACAAGGAAGCAACATTGAGTCAGCCAGCCAAGAGCTTTTTATCAGTTTAATGTAGCAGAACTCGACCAAAGGGGCAAATTTTTGCATTACCTTGCCACTGATGTGAGCGCTGCAGCTGCATTTGTGTATCCATGTTCATTATTGCTAGTTTTCCTCCTGGATTATGACTAAGTGAGAAGAATTTGAATCTTCATTTTGAATTTTTTACCTTTTTTTTTTTTTTAATTTTGGTAGAAGCAGACAGAAAGAATACTCAAGGCATCCATTATTTCTTTCCACAATTTGCTGGAAGTGGCAGAAGCTATTAAAAAATGAAGGCATACGTATCTCATGCTATTCAGCTGACTGTTAATTAAAGTGCAATTAAATTTTTCATGCTGTAGATTGTGTCTGTTTTCCAAAGAAATTAGAAACTGTGGCCCTTTGAGAATTCTGCTTTTAGTCTCTAGACATTTACTGCTACAGTATTTATTAAATGCAATCACTGATGAAGTTTGCACATCCAACATACTTATAAGAAGAGGTCTGCAGTTATGTGGCTTCTCTTTTTGGAAGTGTGTTGTTCCTATAGAAATGCAGTGTCCTGAAGCTTCCCGTATATGTCAAAGATTAGTAAATTCCAAGCAAAATCAATCATTCTCTATCCACATTTCAATTTGGAGAATCAAAGTGTGGCACAAATTGCCCCACAGTTAGGAGTCTGAGTCAACATGACAGAAAACTAAGCTCATAAGGTGATCCTGAATTATTAATGCTGGGGAATACTCAGCAGAGTAAGTTAGGTGTTCTGAATTTTCTTCTCAAAGAGCCTTTGACTATGCACTGCCTATACTGGGAACCTGGGAAGATGAAGCTTCCCGTCTAGGCATCTAAATTTAGATGCCCGTGAGCATACAGAGTGAATATACTGTTGGGATAAAATCCTACTCTTACTGTTGTGTAAGAGTTTTCTACAGTCACGTTCAAGTAGTAGCAGAACTGATTATTTGTTGACTCTTTAGCACCAACTGCAGGTAGCTCTGGAAAGGATTTAGACATGTGCATAAGGCCTACAGAAGTCAACTAAGCAGCTGCTTAAGCACTTACTTTAAATGCTTTCCTGAATAGAGACGGAATTAGTGCTCAAATGCTTAGAAGGTGCAGTGCAGTGTACAGTACAAAGACATGAAATGACCTCAGAGCACAGACTGAAAAATAGATGACAGAATACAATGTTTCCCAAAGAAATCCAGTGGCAGGGATTACTAGAGGATTCCTAGCACGGGAAAAGGTTCAAATTCTGCTTTCTTCAGGCACTGCAGAATATGTAATTTCCTAAGGGATTTAAATGAGGCATTGGTGATATTTTGGCCATTTGGCATGAGAGGAAACGTAAGGACATCATACAGAAAAAAATGCCTAGAAATGAAATGGGAAAAAAAAGAGTTTTCTCAAACTGGTATCATTAATAGATCAGATAGGATCTGATAGGAGAAAGTTCAGTAGAATGCAAAGCCTGAATTCTGTAGTGCTTTCAGTGCAAATTCCCCACCTGAAGTATCTATGGTTTTTCTCCAGGAGTTACAAGGAAAATGATTCCAGTAGATTTTCCTTTATTTCATAATTTAGGATGGATTCAAGTAATTGAATACTTGTCAAAATGTTTCATGTCTCAAAAAAAAAAAAAAAAAAAAAAAAGCTGTTGAATTCTGGGGATAAGTAGAGGTTCCAGATTTCAAGATTCTACCTTCCTTTGAAATGATGACTAATGCAGAAATGTAAAGGAATAGAGAAACCTGTAATTACTAAGAATCCATGAATCCTAAATAATTGCTCATCAGGGATCAAATTCCAACTCCTTAAATAATTCAATTAAATCATGCATTTGAAGTCTTCTATTTATGTGAACAAAACAGGTAATCGAAGGCTTGTGTATCTTGGGAGCTTAGTACAGTATTTGTCCTGCCCTGCATTTCCTGACATAGAAATGAATTTTATTGAGTACCACTAAAACCTCTTCCTTTAAAGACAGCAAGAGAGAGAAACAATCCTTTTCTTCTTAGTACCATCCATCTTCCTCTTTAGGGCAGCTTAAATGAGAAAATTTAGTACTGTGGCCACAGTTGCTTACACTTGCTTTGTGCATGTAACCACTTTGTTTTGCTATGAGAAAGGGAAGAGTGACAAATACAATTGAGGTGACAATGTCTGAGAATTTCGATTTTGATTTGCTAACAACCTCCTTAATGTTCAGATTTCAGCTATCTTGACAGGTATATTCATAAAGGATGAAATTCACATGCAGACAGACAGCCTCAGGCTTATGCACCACATAAATCCTGTCTAAGCCTTTAAAATGTGCTTTAAAGTGGGCCTAATTGATGTACAGGACCTGTACTGGCCCTTATACCTATGGGACAATTGCTCCCAGTTTTTAGGCTTGCAATAATTAACTATTGTACTTTGCTTTAAAAATCTTTTATTCTTTTTCGTCTGCTTCCATTTTTCCTAGTGAACTGCTCTTATGCTGCCTTCTGTTTAAACACAAGCAGAGTGGAATATTTGAGATTGCAATATGTATATATTAGATATAAACACAAATGAAATGTATATTAGAAAGGTCAGCATTCAATAAAAATTCCAATCAGGTATTTGGATCTGATTAGACACTGTGTGATCTGTGCAGTAGACACATGGGGATTGTGCAGAAAATCTACTAAACATGATTATGGGAAAACACACATTTTGTAAAGGACAAAATTTATCATATCCTTTAACAATTCTTAAGACATAGGTGAAGACTAGAATTACTGTAACAACTGATTCCAGTTTGTTGGTAGTTTAGTATTTGCTAGTACATTAAGCACAATATGCTATTTATGATTAATACTTCATAATTTATATTTATTGTACCATCAATTTTGGATCAAAATGTAGCACAACCAGCTTATTAACATAATAATGCAAAATCTATTCTTATATCTAATTTGCACCTTGCCCTATTTTGGCTAGTATCTGAAAGGACAATTTTTTTTATCTCCACATTAACCAATTTTCTAGTTACCTCCTGTCCACTTAGAGCAAGTCATATAGAAAACATCAAATTTTATTCTGAAGAGAAGATAGTTACACAATCTTCATCATAGGATTTTATCTTTACATACATTTTGGACCAATGTTCTGAAGAAACATGGGCTTTTGTTTTTTTAAGCATACCACTTTTGTTTGACCACTGCTTCTGCCTAGGGTAAATAACTCAAATAATAGATTTTAAAGTGCTTTAATTAATCTTTTAAAATACCTGTGTTTTTCTCAATTTAATGCAGTATGGCCCAATTTACTTTGGAAATGAATCAAGCTAAATATGAAATAACTCTGTGTTAGCTTTCAATGACAGCATCTACAACATGGCTGAAGTGATTACTTAAAATCACACCATTAACGAATTCAAATTAACCTTGAAAGTCTAGAGATAGACAAGCTGTCTAACTCCCGTATTATGCAGAAGAATTATGTCTACCCAAGAATTTCCAAACTCCTCCTGAAAAATAAGTGTGCTTTCCCACATATTATAAATGCTGAAAATTTGAAATTGTCATCCAAAAAGTGTTTCATGTTGCAGTCATAATTTCTAATCAAGTCAACTCATGGTTCATTGGGATGGTTCCACGTACACTGGCAAGTATGGAACTGAGGTTTGACCAAACACCCTTTGGTTAAAGTATGTATAAATTGTCTTTAATCTGTTTTGAGTTGTTGACCTTATCTGTAAGGTAGAGATTTGTTGGAGTTCATGGAGTTTTAAATAAAGTGTTAAAATTAAATGTGATACAGTGATACACATACAGTGAGGTAATCAATAGCAATGTTGTGGGGTGGTTACTGGGTGACGAAGACACACAGGGTAAGCTGCTCCACAGGTATTACATGCCTGAATTGGCATCAGTTTGTTCACTACGCTTGATTTATGGAATCTATTTTTCATGTAAATGGTCATTTGCTGCTTTTAAAAATACAGATTTTGCTTGTACCGTCATGCTACAAAAGCACTGACAATTAGAGTATGTGCTGGAAGTAGTTTAGGACCGTGTACCAAGCTTCTGTCTCAGGTTTGATACCCTGCTCTATACATGAAGCTTGTGATGCAATTAACAAGCCTGATGACTGTGGAGGTTAGCGATCTTGTCAGGAGCCCGTGGCAGGCAAAGACAGAGGAAAGATGTTCAGTGAAGGAGCCTTGGGCATGGGCAAGCCACTTTAAAAGCTAAAGGAGACTTGGCAGTGGAGGGTTCAGAAGAGGCTTGGCTGTTTCTAAAACAAGAAGATAAGGCTGCCAAAAGAAGAGAGAAAAAGAAGAGATTGAGTGTATGTATGTGCTCTGGAGTGGAGAGAAAACAAGGCATTCCTGTACTCTGTAACCCTATAATCTCTCCATTTGTTGCTTCTCTGTTGAGGGGAAGATAGCCTTTTTCAGCGGTTGGTTTCTGATATAAATATTTCTCCACATGAAACTGGCTTAAAATGTTATGTCTTGTGTGTTGTATATTGTATGACATACTGTATGAAATGACTTGATCTATATCCTCTCATGTAGGAATCCAAAAACTGTGGTATGGTTATATTTAATCTGTCTGGGCTCATATTTTTAAATGCTAAGGCAATCTGCATATCTGCACACATTCATTTTAAACCTACTTATGTCATGGTGGAAATACTTTTACTACACAGTAGTGTTCATGCTGTCAATGTACTTCCGTGCACAGCAAAATTTCCCTCTTGGCTCATCTCTATTCATAAACAAATGTCAGGGAGAAGTTAATACTCTGCAGCTTTAAAGAATCTACTGCATCATGCCTCAAACCAGCAATGAAAAATGATACGTATTTTGCAAAACTTACTTGCATGTTTAGCATTATTTGCACTTTATAGCAACATATAAAAATCATCATTTACATGAGTAAACTATCCAGGCTTTCTGCTGTGTTGTAGGTAAATAACTGTGTTCAGAAGTGGGCTTCATTCTTACCTCTCTTCTGGAAGTGCACTGTTAAAAAGACTGATAGCATCTAGAAATGCATAACTTTGGGTTTCCTTTTAATGTAGTTATTATCTTTTAACTTAAAATAAAATTTATACCAAAAAATTGCAACAGTAATCCAGGTGCCTTCTGAGGGGGAGGGATGTTAGATCTCAAAACCGTGGCCTAAACAGCAAATCAGTGGTCATTCAGCTTTAGGATAGTATCTAGAACATACCTGGGAGAGGTAAAATGCACACATGGCAAAGCTGCATGGAAAAGTCAAAGCAGGAACTCGGCCATCAACGTGTCCACCCTGTTGCCTATCCTTAGCAGACCTGGATGGGAGCAGATCTGATGATTCAAGGCTAAGGAAAGCAATTGATGGTAGAACCAACCGAGTAAGGGCTAGAACTGATCCATATACCTTCTTATATGAAGGTACAACTCTCATCAGCTGTTCATCTGATAAGGGACAACATAAAGAACTGCCTTAAACATCAGGGACTGTGATAAAGTATATCATAGTCTTTGCTCAAAAAAAGTCTGCAGAAAGCTGGTAAGCAATTAGCAGAGCCTTTTCTAAGAACTGATCTTTCATGTAAGTCTAAGTTGCTGTCCTTTGACAGAGTCTTATGAAAAAGGGGAGGAAGTGGACCAAGAACATTACTTGATGTACCACCATGTGCAGAGAAAGAAAGAAGCTACAGCTCCAGGGAAGAGCATGAAATCCTTTTTCTTACAAAAGCTTGCAGTGCCAGGATGTGCATCTGCAAGGTGACTCCAGGAAAGATCTCCATTTTTCTGGGAGAGAAGCTGTCACCTAGCAGAGGCCTTTTTCTGCACTCTATTGAGATGCATCTGGTCCAGCACGAAATACAAACTGGAAGTGATACAAAAATCCTCAGAATGGATGCCGTGAAAGCCAAGAGATATCTAAGCCTTATTTCAGAGAAATCACAAATTGGCATTCAAATGGTGAGGTCCCATTGCGCTACTTTGCAAAATCAGATGGAGCCATGACATTTTGTTTTTGCTTGAGGCAAGTAAATGCCATTTTAGATTTTGATGCCTGCCTCATGCCATGTATTCATATTTAATAGCAAAGACTCAGTATGTGGTTTTCCTGTGCCTCACAAAAAAATATTGACAGATTTCTTTTCATGGCTGCCTCCTGTACCAGTTTAGAAAGATGCCCTTTAGGCTGCAGAGATTAATGGACATATCATAGATCAATGGGTAGTTTCCTGAGGCTTTACGCACACTACACCATTGCATGTCTTAACATGTAATGTTCAGTGTGTATAGGGAGTTTGAAACAGATGTTGGTCTAACAGTTGCTTCAGAGGTGTGTATCTTGCATGTAGCCCATCCAAATGAGCAATCAGCCTCCACAGGACATACCATTTTGGTTATATGTAGGTAGATAGGACCTGGGAGTGGAAAAAATATAAAATGATGAATAAAAAGATGGCAAGAGGAGGTTAGAGGGGAAAAAAGCAACTTGGTGGGATAGACAATAGTGAAAGAAGAAAGTGTAAGGGTAAGGATAGAGAAACTAGGAAAGAAAGATACAAAAACTAGAAGAGGAAAATGGAAAAGAAAACAGGAGACAAGTATCGGGAAGAGGGGGAAAAGGGAATTTCTTCTTACTGTTCAAAATAATGACTTGTGAGATAGACTGGAGGTTCTGCCTCAGGCACAGCTGGTACGTGTAATGGGAAACCAATAGCGAATACTATGCCAAAGGGTTTTAGCCAGCAAAGGGGTATAACCTGGGACATAGGATGATATAGTAGTCCAGGACCCATAGATTGGTTATCCTGGCAGCTCTGCTGCACTTGCACAACAGCTTGCTGGAGCTATTATTTCTGAGCTGTAACTGTGAACCTTGTCTCACTGCACAGAAATTGTCTACTGGGAACTGTGGGCCAAGTATTACAGAGTCTTTCTTTAGCTCAGTGGGACACAACTAACATTTGATAGAAAAAGTAGTACTTGATAGAGTCCACATGTGTTTCTTTTGCCTTTTTCCCCTCCTCCACTCATCCATAAATCAATGTGCTAATTGCCTCCACACAATTGGCTGAGAGAGAAATGTGGCTGCTCACTGTTTCGTAATTTTAGACTGCTACAAGCCATTTATTCATGTGCTTTAGGCATAACAGTGCAGTTGTAGCTCACTCTTTGTGCCTGCTGCCCTCAGTGAACAGAGTGCAAGGTAAATATTTATCAGATTGTCTTGGAGGATTACTGTCAGAAGTGTGCTGCACCAATGGGACATCTACCCGCGGCCGTTAGGGAAAGGAGGTTGGACACGAAATGTCTGTGCCTCCACTGGTGGCGGGGCGAGTACCATTGTAAGGGCTGGACTGATCAGGTCCCAGCCAAGTAACTCCACGGGATTTCCTGTGCAGCTTCCAGGCATTTGTTTGTTTGTTTGTTTGTTTCTTTTTTTTTCTTTTCCTTCTGGTGGGCTCATGGCCATATTCTTCAGTGTCATGTTCAGCCACTGCATTTGTGGTCTGGCCCAGAAAGGCAGCTGCCCTTCCATGGCTCTCCTCACAAGGGCTGGACTTCCCATGATTGGAGAAAACATTATACTTCCAACAGACTCATCATGTATTTTTATGTAGTAGCCACTAAGTGGGAGAAAAACCAGCTAATTCTTTGGGAACTGGGTTCCCGTGTGTTGTACCCTATATTTTCAGTCTGGGAACTCTTTGTTTCTGTTTTTAGTCAAGAGATTTATTCAGTATGACCCTGAATGCATTGCACTTTAGCTTAAATGTATTGTTCATCCCTTATCTTGCCTATAGAAATATATCCTTGTCATGTCAAGACACGAACCTCTAATGACCTAATCTAGAAACGCAATCCAAAACCTCATACTGAGGAAATTCAATGCAAAATGCCTATTGGACAGTATCTTTTATCTTCCTGTCTCACACATCTCCAAGTGGCTGGGCCACATAACTACAGCTAGGTATAATTTTGCAAAACCTCAAAATCTTTTAGGATAACATATGATTACAAACTGGTGGATTGAGTTTACAAATAATTTGGAGCCAAAATCTGGGCATAAAACTTTGCTCTCTGTCTCAGAGAGCACTGTAGGAAGAAAGCAACATTTGAACAAAAAGTGAGACAGAAATCTTTTCATCCAAAGTACTATGCATTCTGAGCCATGTTCTGGAAATTTGGTTTTGATTCTGTGATGCTGACATTAACATTTTTTTATAGCTCTTAGAAGCATGGTATTCTCTGTGCTAGCAAAAGGCAATATAACCATGGCATACTACCTATCAAGCATTAAAATCAGTGGCATTGTACTGGTTTGTATCAGTGGAAAGTGTCTTGAGATGTTCTGCTATCTGTAACATACATGTTGGATTTAGCCATTGGAGAGACTAGCTTACAAACTAAACTAGCTACTGATACGAGATACCGTGTAAAGCATGAAATCTTGAGAATTGCTTGACTTTATATGAAGTGAAATACTCATTTCATGGATCTATTTCCTCCTCAAGCAATCTTCTCTTAAAAAATTTTTACTCCTTGCCTGTTCTGCCAATGTACAAATGTGCTCATTAATCAAGGTGTACAGCAAACCCAGCTTTGCCTGAAAAATGCTTGCTCAGTGAACATGCGACTTTCAATTACAAACAGAGAGTTCAAGCATGCCTTAGTCTTTTGAAGTATTGCACACTGTTTTCCATGCCATGAAGAGCGATAGCGGTGTTACCTGAAAAAATCTCTCCTTTGTATTCAGCCAGCATTTCAGGCAGCACTTTGGAGCCTGGGAGAGATTATTGCTCATGATTGCTGTTCATGAAGTTCATAGCAGGTCTCCTTTTTTTCCGTAAAGAATGCTATTTCCTCCCCTCCCCTTTCTTCCAGATCGTTTTATTTCCTAGGAAACTCTGGAGCAATTTACATGCTTTTTGGGTCATGCAAGAAATTTTCTAGCCAGCTGAGCAACTGGATGAAAATTAAGTGTTCTCCAGTTCAGACAGATGGTCTTGTTTAGCTGTCACATTTTAACGGTGTAGCTTACCAAGGATTTGTAGTTGTCTTCAGAACTAGTGCTAATATTTTGAACTTCTACAGAATCTTCCTGTTGAACTCTCAGAGCTCTTCACAAACACGACTGAATTTAGCCCTCATATCAGCTCCACTGAGTAGATGAGTAATGTCATCTTAAAGATGGAAAAGCTGAGACATGAGGAGTAAGGCTAGAAGTCTAAATGAGATATCTGACATCAGGCAATGGAGTTCCTGTTCAGACATGCTGGTAACAAGTTATGCATAAGAGTCTCACTAAATTTTGTAAATGCTAATTCAGCTGTTATTGTTGCTATTATTATTGACAGTAAGTATCCAAGAAGCAAGAAAAACTGAAATGGCAGCTGGTAAAGCATAGGCCTGACAAATTTTGAAAGGTGGCAACACTGTGGGTGAAAGCAAAAAATCTAAGAGCGGTGTGTCTGGAAGGCAGCTGTGCGGTCAGAAATGAGGGGATGAGCCATCCAGATGTTGGCAGGACGGTGAGATTAGTATCACTAGGTTCAACAGCTACCCAACCAAATCAGAAGCTGTACACATTGAGCTGCATCAGATGTCTGCTGTGGGGATGACAGTGAACCAACATCCTGCTGGTGGGAAGATTGTGGGGCAAAGGAGAGATCCCTGGTCTCACTTTTTTCAATAACCTCCATATTGCTATTAACATGAAACTCTGTTGGTAAACACAGTGCCCCTGTGGTAGTTAGTGCGAACAAGAAGGTGTTTGCTCAGGGAACAACAATGGCACAAGTTATCACAAAGCAAAAAGGACCATCTTGCTAATTGGATGTAGAGTAAATTCCCTTCTGTATTCACTTGGCTTCACTTTTAGCTATGGACATGGTACACTGCACTTCCAAAATAAAAGTGGTGCTCAAGGAGCATCCTCACATCAGAGGTGACACAAAACAATTGAAGAGGAAGACCCATAGTACTTTAGAAGGGGGAACTAGAGGGCCATCCCCTCAAAGATTGAGGGAAAATTGTGAAGCGAGAAAAAAGTGAAAGGAATGGAAAATGCTGTAAAAAAAACCAGTGTAGATTTGCTAAAAATGGATCGTGCAAGACTGTATTTTTGGTAAGACAATATAATCTAAATGAAGGAAAATACCACAGAGCTAAGCTTCAGTGAAGAATGTCATGGAGTATTACAGAATTACTGTCATTCTGGTTGGTCATTTGCACAAAAAATGATAAGGTGGATAAGAAACTGGGTAAGAAAGAGGCAGGTTTGGGGACATACCAAAAAAGAGGGAGATTCCTATGAGTCCTTTCACAGTCTTCCACCTGTTCTAAACTGGAAGTTCCTTGTTTGGAAATAGCAGACAGGGAAGAAGATTTGGTGATCACAGGGTGACTGTAACATGCCAAATGATGTAGTCATGGAAGAAGAAAATATAAACCTGGACTTGGTTCTTCATTTGCTTTTTGATCAAAAACCAGCCGCACCTTGAGGTACTGGATTGATGGTTCAGCTAGCGTCTGAGTGAGACAGAACACCTTTTTAGTTGTTCTGAACCTGCCAGCTGCTGGTTTTGTCTTATATCTTCTGGGTATTACAAGAGACAGTGATCATTCCTCATTTACCTTTTCCCCGCTACCAGTGATTTTGTATATCCATCAACAAGTCCTTCCACAATCATTTCTTTTGCAGGCTTGTCCTGGTCTATTTATTTACTCCTTCATTGCACTGCCTCTAACTGTCCTCATCACCCCTGTCTATACCTTTCTACTCAAGTCTTTTGAGAAGACAGGATCAGAATTGCACGCAATACCCAAGATGTAGGGGCATTACGTATTTTTGCAGCACTTGTCTGTTTTCTTTGCCTAAAAATATCCTAATATTTATTTTGCTTTTTTGACCATAATGTTCACACAGCTAATGTTTTCACAGAAATATCCATTATAACTGCAAGATCTATTTCCCAAATTATACAGGTTACTTCAGAACCCATCACTGTATATATAATTGCCTACTAAACCACTGATCTAGGTGTACAAAAAAATAATAAAAATTACAATAACTCTCTAGTCCCCAGAAGTGGAAAGTGACAGAAATCCAGCCAAAGAACATGGTGCTTTGATTCTTTCCTGACCCACAGCTGTCATGAGAAAAATGACTATGTGTCTCTAGGTTTCAGCCAACCTGTCTGAAATTGGTATTTGTAATCATCTCTCTAAAAGAGAGGGATTTGTTGCACTGCACCTGACAGTTTCTCTGGAGGATTATCTGGAGATGGGATAGAAAAGGAAACAAGGACATTTGATACTATTGCTTAAACCAGTGATCTAACTCACATGCTATCAGTCTTTTGTATTACAACAGACTTCTGAGGTGATCTGAGATACTGGTGAGTGGAGAGAAGACGTTTTGCACCAGCTGTGTCCTTCCTTGTGCAGTTTGTGCTTGCACGCACACACGCACACTCGCACGACCTTTCTGAAGTTTACTGACACTAGTAGCAATTAGAGGTGTGTTGCTCTGATACTGCGGGGACTCATATCATAGCAGAGGGAATCAATTGGAGGAAAGTGCAACTCACATATAAGGGATCCAGCAGTGCTTTTCATTTTCCTGTCAGTCTCTGGTTCTGTGGCTGAAGAAGAGAGATCATGCAATCCTGTGATCTGCTTTAAGAAAACTGGAGTCTAAACTTGCATTGCTTGTATCTGCAGCCAGTCCTGTAGTTGTATTTTCAGCAGTATGAGATAACAGAAGGCGGGCCAATTTTCTTAACAACAGCAGCTAGCCATAGGTTCGCTGCTGGAGGAGAAGGTGACACCAAGGTCTTTGTCACAAATTACAGTGTCTCTAGAGTACATTTTCCTTCTGTATTTTACTTCTCTTCCCATGCGTGTTCTCTTTAACTAGCCTTCCCATTCTTCCTTTGCTGTCTTTCCTACACTTCTTGTGTTTTCTGGCATTCTTCCAACATACTCTGTATGGCTTTTAAAATCTTTTTATAAATCCTCCGAACTAAACTGCTGACCTTAATCTCTTACTCTTCTGGTTATGCAAGGACTGAGACAGTATGTTCCTATCTGCAGCAACAGTCCATCCTACCATCTTTAGCTGTAAAGATGGTGAACTCATGACAAAAAAAACCAAGAGCTACAAGATGTTTTGAAGATCAGCCAGGACACAGGGACAATCTATATAAAATCTTTTCCTACTTCAATTCCAGATAGAGCACTCTTTCTTTGCTTAACATCTCTTAACACCAGAAGAAGACAGAACATTTGAAGTGGACAGTTCAAACAGACAGTGTCAGCATTTGAAGTGGATGAGTTAGACTGAGAGCCAAGATGAAAATTGCATTTTATACCACTTCATCATTTGATCGAAGTTATCATTCAAATCTTGGCAGAGCCAACATCTGGGACAATATTCATTTCAACGTGACATAAATTATCACCATAAGGAATACAGCAGAATGATCAGCAGCCAGAGAGAAATGGTTTCTGAGATGAATAGCTAACATTTCTTGAGAATTCAGTCAATTAAGAAGTGTGATTGCTTATTTGATCACATCAGTTAAATTACTGAAATAAATACTAATGGAGCAGTATGAGATACAGATGTAATGAAAAATATTTTGAGCCATAATTTCACAGATCTAAATCCTGAACTGTTTCCAGAGGCAGTTGTTTTACTGAAATAACAGGATATTTCTTGAGTGAGGACAGAATGAAAAAAAAACCAAACAGAAAAATAAATCAGCAGTCCAGCACAAATGTTTCTAAACTAAGGTTACTGTCTCTACATTTCATTTGCAAAATACAGCAAGCCTGCTAAGCCTATAAAACAATATTTACCTTCATTTGGATTGGCAGAGCCAGACAGGTAGACGAGACAGCACAGACACAAGAACCAGGCTCTGCATGAACCAAAAAACATTCTAAAGTTACAATGACATCTAGGTTCAACTCAGCTTTCCCAGAAATTTTTCTCTTGTAACATTGGACAAACCAGTTCATTTGCCTGGGCCTCCATGTCTTATCTGTGCAGAACAAAGGCTGTCATGCCGAGCTTTTTAGTACTTAGTATGATGAGGCTCGTACATGAGTTGTGGTCGTTGGTGAAAATTTCAATATTGGGGATACCGAGAGTTTTGGCAATACAGCAATAATACAGATAGAGAGCACATGTAAATTAGACTGCAAAAATGTACAGCCAGGATATATTATAAGAGTATGGAGACTTTCAAATTAACTCTGATCGGAGCTGTTAGATCTACACATCTACTGATATCAGGCCCCAGCTGGCTCAGAAAATGATGCCGACTTCCTGCTGTTATTCGGTTAAGCCAGAAGAAGAGTAAGTCTCTTAGGGGTAATTAATAGTTTTATGTAATAGTAACAGAAAGTAAGTTTTCCTGCTTTAGTTTGTAAGAGATTTTCTAGCATGAAGCTTCTACTAATGCTTTAGGGATGTGCACTAGCAGTTACCTCCAGGAAAACTTCCCTGCTAGTGCTGAGGAGCCAATCCCAAAATCCAAGTGAGAGAGGTCAAATCTGGGAAAAATTAGAAAAGAGTGATGCCAGCATTAAACTGCTCACTGATGCTTTGATCCTCTCCATGAGACACTGTGATGAGGAGATAAAATGGACAATAAACATTTCAGGGCAGCTGGACTATATCAGGGCTGCCACAGGTAAAGGATTTAGTCTGATACTCCAAAAATGACATGGCTGCTGCAGAAGGTATAAGGGGAGTTGTAAGGTACTGAACTGATTTAAATTTATCTGGTCATCCATGATAAATCTGAAGTTGTTAAGAGAAGAAAAGATGTTAAGAGAAGAAAAGAAAGAGAGGGAGAAAGAGAGAGAAAGAAAAGCCAGAAAGAATAACAGGCTAAATCCATTATTATTCCAAGAAAAAAAAACATTATTAACATGGAAGCCAGGTCAGTATTCTTTTGGAAGACTTTCACAGGGATCCCTAAAGATTATACACAGGTTAATATAGAGATATTGCCCTTAGAAATTTTACAGTTCCAACTAGACTTCTAATACTTAGCTTGCAAAACAGAGTCACTTAGTCCAGTATCAATAACACGTTCCCACTTCCTTCCAAAATAACCTTGTAACCTTGTTCCATCCCAGGCAAAACTCTTGCACAGGGCTTGTGCTTATTAAAAAAATGCTATTGTTGAGCAAATAATGTATAAAGCTGCTTAAGATTATTTTCTAGAAGTAGAGCATTGCTTGTTAAGCACTATTTCAGCCTCAAATTGCTGGTTTCGGAGCAGGAATTGCTAAGTGAAATTCTGTGTAGGAGGTCGGGCTGAACAGCTGCAGCACCTTTAGCATTAAGATCTGTAAGCTCCTAAATAAGCACAGATAGTTTACCTGTCTTCTGTTCCTGAGGCATATGATTACTTGAACTATTCATAAAATAACTGGTTCCTCCCTGGAAATGTTGATAGATACCAAATGTTTCATACCTTTTAGCACAAATAATAATTTGTCCTTAAAATTGTCCTAAAAATGTTTCTCATAATTCCCATATTTAGAACCCATTGATCATCCCAGCCAGGGAGTAGAAATAATAGCATGCGAATTAGATGACCAGTCTCACATCACTGAATAATGAAAAAACAAATAACTGGACAACATAAAAATAATTCCTAGGCTCCAGTTCAGTGAACAGCTTTAATGAATATACTCAAATACTGAGCAGTTCAGAAATCAAGAATGAGTCAGAGAAAGAAGAGAAAGTTGAACTTACTGGGTGCTATATTTTTGGTGAACGCTTCCACAAATATAGTGAGTACGTTTCTGTTATGAGGCTGATGCTGTCCCCTTTGCATTCTGCTCACCACCTTTGCTGAAGCCTGGGAGCCTCTTCTTAAATCCTCCTCTGTTGCTGGGGCTCCTAAAATTGCTTTATGTCTTTTATGCTGTCATATTTACTTGCACTAAAAGGTACTGCAAACCAATTTACGGTTATGTATAGCATCACTTTTTACATGTCACCATATCAAAGAGCCTTGTAACATTTCCATTTTAAACCCTTATTTCAGGTTTTATAAATCCTCCCTGCTTCTAATTACATCAGGCTAAAGACAACAGTGTAAATGTTAACCCCACAGACTGATTTACAAGAAATGGTGGTAGGCGTCTATTTATTTTAAAATATGAGGCATCAGAAAAGGCAGTGATTTTGCATAGTCTCTTTTTTTAATACTAGGCTTTGATTCACAAGAGAACACAAAAGCTCTGATCATTTACCCTGTAATGGGAAATAAGTTGAGTGAAATTAAGGAACTACAGTATTAAGAAATAGAAGGAACTGGCTAAGATTTGTCAAGGGTTGTCTTTTTTACATGAGAATAGAAGGGATTACTTGGAGAGATTCAGAGCTAATATATAGAATGAAGAAAAATAATTTTTTCTTTATAAAGTATATGATCAGTGTCTGCTCTGGGGCTTATCAAGGCAAACCTTGTGGCTGAATTACAAATAGGAGCTATCGATTTCATGGTGTATTAGAAGCAGCTATTGCTTTAAAAAGTATGAGCCATATCTTTGCCTAGTGAAAATTGGTGTCCTTGTATTTTGTGAATGAAATGCAGGAACTGCTGGTGCCTGGACCAGTGAAACACTGGTGCAGGCTACTTGAGACTAGGAAATAGCTTTCGTTTCAGGTTTTGAATAGTAAGCTAGACAGTGACTTCTTTGCCTCACTGTTCACCTATGAAGTCCCCCAGGCACATCCAAGAATAAGGGTTGAGCCAAGGATTACTTGAGAGAGTGTGACCCCTCCAAACCCATCAGACCCAACGGCTACCTCCAGCAAAGGCATTGAGAGAGCTGGCCAACTTGCTCACTATTACCTTTGCAAGATCGAGAAGATCAGGGAGTTAACATCCAAGTTAGGATGCTACAGTCCAGGTGAGTAGAGAGCTAGATGATAGGTAAAAAATTGGTTGGGTGGTGGGGGTGAGAGGACATGGCTGTTGGGTGGTACCCTGTTTGGATGCCAGTAACAGTGGGGTACCGCAGGGGTCTGTCCTGGGACTCATCCTGTTTCACATCTTTATCAATGACCAGGAGGAGGCAACAGAAGGCATTTCTGTGGAGTTTGCAGATGTCACAAAACTGGGGACGGAGGGGGATGGGGGGGGGACGGGACACCAGTTGATAGGCAGGAGGGCAGGCTGGAGGGACAGGCCAGCATGGATGCTGTCAGTCATAGAAGGGAACAAAGCTGTGCTGCCTTATATAAGCAGAAGATGTGATACAAAATGTACAGATCTTTCTCAGCCTCCTCCAGTTCTCTTGTTTACAGTGCAGCTTTACTTGTTAGTTGTTGTATTCTGTTCAATCTCTCTTTGCAAGTGAACTACTGGGCCAGTAGTTCCTGGACCAGTGCCAAGGGCCAGGAAACATCACTCCACAGACGTATCTTTATTTCAGCTTTCAGTATGTTACTGTTTCCCTTCCTGTCCCTCAGGCCCCAGTGAATCTCATAAAATCCTTTTCAGATTGAAATCCTATTCTTCCCAAGCTGTAAGGTGTTTTACAGCATGTATTTCTCTATAGTTGTCTTTGTCTCTTGTTGACAGTCTTTAGGTACCAGTTCCTTGGCTGGTAAACATCTTCCTTATTCTTAAATTTATCTACTTTGTTTTGTTCAGAGCAATGCTTGGGGATAATGAATTGGCTCACAAATACCTGACACCGCTTCTTAGTTCCTTCTGCCATACCAGTTTTTCGTCATGCTGAATCCTAGAGATGCCTGGAAGAAGCCAGCAGCATTTTTCCCACTTACATGTCTCCCAGAAGAGCTGCAAGCTGTCTGGATTTCTGTAGTAAACTCACTCAATGGATGTGCTTCCACAAAAGGTGTTCCAATCGTTTAATAGATTTATTCCAGAACATGATAATAAACAGTTGTTTCAAATGTCAATTTTAAGGCTTGCAAAATGTAACTATGTACATGCATAAGATCAGAGCATAAATCAGCTCAGTAAAACAACTTTGTAAATATTTATGAGCACAGGGCTCTTTGTCTCACACTTACTCCTTCTGTGTCCTCATCTTAAATTTTCACTTGCTTTAGTTTATGGCTGGTAGTGTGGGCCGAGTACCTGACATTGCTAAATTGCCGCCTGTCTTCCTTGGTATTGCGCATACCACAGCCCTAAATCTTTATTGACTGCAGATGAATGTATGATCTATAGAAAGAAACCTGTTTGCATGGAGGGGCAGATTCTGAATTCTAATGGACCCACATGAAGTTTAGCGGGTGCCACATTGCTGAACTAAAGCATAGCCTGGATTTGTCTACGTAAGCTGCCATCCCTGCAGTGGCTGCAGGCAAGGCAGGACCCAAGTTCACTGTGTTGGTGTTTTGGATGGGGCTGGTTATTCAGGAGGGAGAGGACAAGGAGAGACATTCAAAAGATGGTTGAAAGTATGAAAGGTAAGGGAGTGGACTGAAGGAGATGTGAAGAGGCTGTGAAGGAGCAGTGGTAAAAGAATCAGACCTGTCAGGATACAGTGGAGACAGTCTAGTGGGGACTGCAAAGATGAGTTATCTCATGCCAAAGTCTTTGCCTCCCTGGCTCCTTCTCCTGTGGCCGTGATCCTTGCCCCAGGCATCCTGGTATTTCAGTGCCCCAGAGGAGAGGGAATGACCTTTTTACTCCTTCCTTTGCAGCAGTCACAGGGGAGGGCAGAAGTACGCAATTGTATAGGCATTATTTTTTTACAATTTTTACAAAGTTGTGCATGAGCTCACTATTCCCATTTGTGCTGTGTTAGCACTGAAATTTCTATTACTCTTCACTAAAAATCTCTGACTTAGTTGCATTTTCTCCTTATTTAACTAGTAGCAGATAGCACCATGTTAATTGATAATATAACCAGAAGGAAAATCTAAAAATAAACCTACTGATAATTTTCCAGTGTTTGTTTAACCAGATCCTTGAAGTTCCTGAGTGGTCAGTTTGGACTAAGTGCTATTGTTTTTCTTCTCTCTTGTCTGCTGGCTCTCCAGCGTTTTTGAATGCAACCCACAAGGGGTCTGAACAAGTGGTGCTTGTGGCAATTCGGGATGGATTATTCTCATTGAGGCGTTGGTTTCTGTTGCTTTGTGAGAGGCTTTGACAGATCAAGAGCTGTTGCTCCTGAGATCCTGCCAGGCATGTGTCCCATGTGTTTGTGTGTGTCTTCACTGAAACTGCATGGGATCAGCAGAAAAGGGGTGTGAAAATATTTTCCATGATATTTACACATCTGCATTTGAGATTTGTAAGGACAGCCAGATACACTGCAATTTAAACAATTACTTGTATTTAATTGTGTTTGCATTTTCATTAGTGAAAAATAATGGAGAAAGATAACTCACTCATTTGCATGCACACTTCGCAGAGGATTCCTATACATTGTACAAATTTACATCGTTTAATGTCTTAGCATACATTTAATCATACCTATGCAGATTTAAGTGTCTTTCTGACTGCGATCATTCATTAGCAATTCCCATGAAGTCCTATGATCATAGGTTGGCGTAAACACACAAAAAAATTCTTCAAAGAATAGATTTTGGGAAGCTTGTCTGCTCTTCTTCCTGCCGTTGTAACAGTTTTGTATTTTTTTAGACACTTCTCAAGCACACTGCTGGTGTACTTGAGGAAATAAAATACTGTTTGATCAAATAGGACGTTTGTCTTTGGTGAGTCATGCTTAAGGCTTTTATTCTTTCATTTGTGTAGTTAGTCAAAAAAGATCTAAGATCTTTTGCAGGTGACTTGACTTAACTTCCAGGTGTGTCCCTTCACCTCATGTTTCCTGCTGGCCAGTTCCAGGCAAGTCACGTCCACAGCTTTCTGCGGCCCCCAGGTTGCTCTTCCGAGATGCCGTGCTCTCCACATCCAGGACACAGGGCTGGGGTGAGATTCAGGTGTTGTGAGCCAAGGGCCAGCAGGATTTGGAAATGCAGAGTGACCACCATGAAAGCATGGACTTTTCAAGAACATCCTGAGAGGAACTAATGATGACATTGTTCTCCATCTACTTCCTAGAAAAAAAGAGAGCATAGTTCTTTTTTTATTAACTCCAGTGAGATTGATGGAAAACCTCTGCTTCTGTGAAATTAATTGAGTAAGAACAGAATGTGTATCATCACGCTAGCAAACACCTTGCCTACATGCACAAGCCAAGCCAAGATGTTTCCTTGACCATGCAGCACTAGTTCTTTCTGCAACAGGGACCAGCAAGCAAACCCTCAGAAACAGTGGCCTCGATGTTACATACCTGTTTTCCCTGCAGTCCCTCTCCTTCATCTTGGAGGATCCAGGACTGGGTTCCCTGCTGAAGCTTCCTCTTAAAATTATACCTCTCCAGAGACCTGAAATTGTGAACGACCTCTGTTTGCAACACTAAGTACAGTAAATGCTATTATATTATCCAACAGTAATGAATTAAATAATCCCACTCCCGTCACTTTCTAACAGGATAATGTTAAAGGCATTCCTCTGAGATGGAGAGTAATAATTTGCTAATTCCCCTCAGTATTTCATGCTTCTCAGTAGTGCAGCTAATTTTCTCTGAGTACCTTATTAACATTCACAATGACTTTGCAGTCCCACCCTAATAGCTCTCCGCAGAGGCAATGACTGTGAAGGTGAGAGCTGACAGTGACACATTTTCCTCCTTTTCCTCTGCAGACTCTATTATCCTGGTTTCCATCCACTGAGGGCTGTCCAGCTGATGCGAGTGGGCAAACTGCAGTACAGTCAAGACATGTTTCCTCAAGCGCTGGAGACCTTGAAACAGGTCAGTATTGTGAACTGTTTCTTCTCTGTCCCCCTCCCTCACTTCCCCGGAACCTGCCGTGCCCACCCCCTCTGCTCTGACTGTACCTTATACCTTTGGATACTCCTCACTGCTTTTTCCATCAGTGGTGTTTCCCCAGGCTGCAGCTGAGTGTGGTGATGGGTCACTGTTGCTCAGCGTTTCAGGCACTGACTTCCTCCAGTATCAGTCACCGCTAATTACAGTTCGATAGCTCAGAGGTGCCTGAATGAAAAATTACTATTAGAGCCAAAGAGACAAAAATACCTCAGTGCCTCATACTCTCCTTCTCACCGTAGCAAAGTGAATCTGGGAGCACTGAAAGTACAAGAACAGGAGCAGAGCTGCAGTTTCTACCCTCCTTATTCCCTGTCAGGGAACTGTGATTTCAGATTGGAGAACTTTGCCTTTAATGCTTGTATTTTATTGTGAGCCACACTCAAATCAACAGGCGTGCTTCTTGATCCCTCCTGTTTCTATATCTTTCATCATCTTTCTCTTCTTTGATCTGGTTTTGCAGCTCGTGCTTTGCTAGTTACATTTCAGCTTTAAGCCATCCTTCTTGTACCTGAGCTGACTTTTCTATTCATTTCCTCCTACCCCAGGCTCTTATTTGTCCTGCCATTATATTGCTGTTAGTATCATCTTAAATATATTGAAGAATCCCCTTCCATGTGCAACATGTCCTCAGGACGTAGGTTCTCACTTGCTTCCCATCTCAAGCCCTCAATCACTGCTAGAGTGTTTTTTGCCCCCTTGAAGATGCACTGCCTCCAGTTCCCCTCAAATCGGTCTTATGCTTATTCCCTTGTATTATTGATTGTCCTGTGGTCAGCTTGGCCTGAAGACAGTATGTGCTCTGTGCGATTCCCCCTCTTGTCTCTCAGCCCACCACCAGTGCCTGATGCAGCCTCCTCATTGCCTTTGCTGGGTGCTGCAGAAAGCCACCCAGCCCAGCTACTTGCCTGTTGCTGCTGGGCAGGAGAGGGCCCCAGTGCTGGCACCAGTGTTGGAAAGAAGAGCAGAGGTTAGCTGTATGTCCCCTTTGTTTAATGTCCATACTATAGGAAGAGCTAGTCTTGTGGCAGAGTTAGGGCAGCTGCTTGGGATAGAAGGGGATGGGTGTCTGCTGGGGGATGGGGGGAAGAAGTGGTTTTTACTCCTGCCTGGATCCCCTATAAGATTAGTATCAGCCATGACTCTCTAGATAACTTCGTATTTTGTACTTACTTTTTTCAACCCCCATATCTATTTGGTTTTAACATCTGATTAATTATGCAAGCTGAATAACTGATAATTTCCACATGTTGAAATAATAAATTAGTATTTAATATGATGCCAGTCTTACTAAGTCTTGGTAAGTTAAATCTTCACTTGAGATATTTAACTTAAATTATGGCCAATTCTGACCATTAAAAAGCAGATTCTATTTTCTATGCATTATTCAGAAGTAAGTCATATATCTGTCATGTGCCAGGTAATCTGCTCTGCTATTTCCCCCATAATATTTTAATTTCCAAACATTCAGACTTTCCTTTTTAGCAGGTGGAGTGAGACTTCAGTCAGAGGAGCTTCTATTTTCATTGATATTGCTGCAGTATATCAACAGGCATTCTTCTAATTGCATTTCTAATATGATACTGCATTAAATTAAACTGGAGTGAATTCCCCTAGAGACATCTGAATGCTGCTCATCAGTGAAGATGGAAGTTGTGGTGGGGTTTCGTATGTTTTTAGTGAAGAAGTTGCCCATTGCAAGCCAGATTGCTACTGTATTATCCTTTGCATGCTGAGCAATGCCTAACACAGAAACCTTTTTTCAAGGTTTCTGTGATCTCCTCTTTCCCTGAAAAGGGACAATAAGGTGCTGCTTACCATTCTATGCCATACCTCAGTGCATGTCTAACTGTGGTCTCCAAGCCATTAGTGGTCCACAAGGACACAGCTTTACAGCTGAAATGCAGAACCATTTACAAACTAATCCTGTTGCGGTTTTGCCTATTCCCTGTTCAGCGTCCCCCTTTTCACCCACGTGCGTGAGACAGGGAGAGACTGAACTCCCACTCTCTGGGAGCACAGCTGAGAGGAGGAAAAGCTTCTTGTCATCCTCTTTCTCCATGCAACTTGCAAGCATAGGACACAACGCTGCTTTGGATGAGATCTGAAACTGATTCTCTTCATTGCTGTCTACACTGGAACAAATTAGAGCAAGATATAATTCCCAGTTTGTTGCAAGTAAAGGATGCGATTCCTAGTATAACTCAGATACTGTCCTAGAGTTATATGAGAACACAGTTCAGCCCTTTGTGATTAGATGTGTCAACAGAGCGTGCCACACGCTCAGAGCAGAAACGCGATTACCTTCTCTGCTTCATTACTCTCCTTAATACACTCTGACACTGAATAGCACCCTGTTGGAGCCCTCGTCAGACTAATTTCAGCGTGGCATTAAGGAGAAGGATGTGGAAGGTGCAGAGGAATTGAGATCTGAGTGAAATTCACCTCACTCATATAAATCCTGTTTAATCAGGCACAGCCTCAGAGCTGCTGGAGATTGACAGCCTCTCTGCATCAGATGCGCAGTCTGTTAAGACCAGTAGATCTTCATACACAGCTCTGCAGCCCGCCCTTACTGCTGCTCTCTGTGCCACCGAAAATGAATCACTATCATAACCACCTTACTCGGTGCCCTTTGGGTTTAGCTCTCTGCCCTGCACCCCCAAAGAAGGCTTAAATAATATGGAGGGCTTTATGTTACCTATTAAAATGAAATCACCCCCTAAAAGTATATTAGGCCCTGCAGAACCTTATTTGCCAGGTTTTGGAAACAGAATTGTTACAGAGAGGCAATACTCCTGGAATAAAACCTGAAGGTAGCCCTCAGTTTATTGTACAACCAATGTATCGTTTTTAAATTTATATACATATATATATGAAAGATGTAATGGTGGAGGACAAATGGAATTACAGATCAGGAAAACCTTTGTCAGCAAAAGACCAGAGCTGGACCCCCATCTGACAAACCTAATTTAAAGATCCTGGAATGACTGTAAAAAACAGCAATAACGAAAGTTGCAACAAGCTGTCTTGTGAACAGAAAAGTTTCTCGACTGGGAAGCAGCACTCCTGCAGGAGCCCAGGACGGGACAGCATCTCTGGAGATCATGGGAGCCCCTAGCAAGTGTATAGATTTGTCCTGGGGTGCGCTCATTAGCATAAATATTTGTTAGGTGTCATTCATTACCTTCACAGCACTGTAAGCTCACCTCTTTGGTTGCCCATAACCTGAGTGGAGCTGGACTCGGTTTGGGAGGACAGGCAGGGTGAAGAGGAAGGCTTGGATTCAAGGAGATGACTTCGTTTCCAAGCATCGTCTCCTCGAAGCGAGCCGGTGAGTGCTGCAGTGCCTTGTCTCGGCTGCTGCTCCATCCTCTGGGCTGTGGTGGTGGCGGAGGTGGCTGCCTGTACCCATGCACTTCCTTGAGCAGGGGCAGTGGTGCCCAGCCACTGAGCGATAGCTGGTGGGGATGAGGACGAGCAGGCAGGAGGATGCACACATGTACGACACTGACCAGTTTCCCCCGCAGACCCTGCACTTGCTGGCACGGTCGCGGGAGCACCTTTGTCCTCCCATGAGCTGATGAGCGTGGCTGTCTTGTCTCATGAAGGCCTGCAATAGGTACAATATTGTTTCCCTTCTTAACTGTAATCCCTGGTGTGGAGGCAAAAAGCACAGGAATTGGGGTAACATACCCCCGCCAGGTTTCACAGCAGCACTGAAGAAATCCCCTTTCTCTAGGTGCATGCTTCAAATGCTGAATTGTTTACCAGCTGTGGTTGATAGTAACTATGATAGTTTTTGGTTTTCCTATGCCTGCTTTAACAAGTGTCCCCTTCAATCCATAGAGCTGGAAAAACACAGATACTCCCTCTGAAATGCTGGCCTTCACTTCATGCCAGTTTGGCACGTGGCCATTTGCTTTCTGCTTTCCCTGTGATGGAGCGGTGCCGTCCTGCATCTGCACACAGTTCCCTGCAGCTGTGGTGATGGGCATCTGTCGTGGTTTAACCCCAGCCAGCAACTAAGCACCACGCAGCCGCTCACTCGCTTCCCCCCCCACCCAGTGGGATGGGGGAGAGAATCTGGAAAATTCTTGACTTAGTCTAAACACTACTTGGCAACAACTGAAAACACCAGTGTGTTATCAACATTCTTCTCATACTGAATTGAGGACATAACACTATACCAGCTACTAGGAAGAAAATAAACTCTATCCCAGCTGAAACCAGGACAGCATCCCGTCCCATCCCCATGCAAATCAGGCACAAATGACTGTGCTGCATTTCATTTGCATTCATGGAGTAACAGCCATACCACTAATCTAATAGGTTTTATATTCTTCAGGGAGACAGTATGTGGTTGATGACACTGTGGCCTGTGTTGCTGTTTCACGATTACTATAGTTTTTCATAATTAGATTTGTTCTTTTAGCTGAGAGGAAGACCACACAGACCACAAGACTCTGCTCAGCCTCGACTTTGCTGATTAGCTGGGCGATTTAGGAGAGCAGGGGAGTGTTCAGAGAGCCTGCATGTTCCTGCTTCTGCCCAGTAAAACAATCCCTTGCTTGGGAGGTGAAATTGTCCCCAGTTTTGCACTGACCTTTGCAAAAACAACTACATAACTTGATGCCGGTTTAATTCGGGGATTACAGAAGTCATTGCTATTCTAACTTTGATGCAACTGGTTCTGACTCCTCCTGCAGCATGTGAGACAGTGCATTGCATGAAAATGATTTTTTCTCTGAGGAAACAAAAGGATAAAGACCGGGTGTACTTATCTGCTATACTGAGGAAAGAAAGGAAACGGAAAGGAAATGTTAGCGGTGAGAGAGAAGTCAGCAATGGTAGCATTATCTCAAGATTAGGTTTGATATTAAGGATTTTTGCCTTTTAGTGGAGGCATATCCATATGGACGTCTCTGGCCCTGCATCAGGGTGTCCAGGTCCATCACTCCCTGCCTGACCTCTGTCCTGTAGTTGAACCAAAGATCAAGGTCAGCTACCCTTGGGACTGATCTGGGACTGCAACTCGGATGTATCCAAATGCACAGCTCTAGCACGGGTCATTCACAATAAATCCAGCAGCTTTCTTGGCCAGGGCATGCTAACACTGTGCACCAAGTGTGTGTGGATCCATGGCCAATTAACCTGGCCACTGTGCTCTAGGGTGATCCTGTCCTTTCTAGTTAGCCTGAGCGCAGCTATGTGTTGCTGCACTGCAACATGCACAGGATCCCACCTGCAGCTACCCTGCTCTGCACTATGCAGGGATTCCAATACCATGCAAGTGTTCATCTTTCTCCATCCCACTGTCTCAGCCAGGGAAGGACTAGCTCTTATTCTTGCTTTTTACACTACTTTTTAAATTATTTATTTTTTTAAAAAAAAAGCTCTTGTACAGCTTAATACCTCACACTCCACTATGCTGAAATACTTCTATGATCTATTCTTTACAACATTTTCTCAATATGTTAAATTAGGAAAAGCAGAACATGAAGAACACTTTAGGTAGTCTTTTCAGGGAGTATAATTATGACTTACTTGCAAACATTTTGCAAAAACATGACCAGCTTTGTATTTCTGCTAAAATAGAAATATGCAAAAAATCAGGATTTCTGATTTTATTTCACATTTCTTGGGCATTTCTAATGGTGATGAAAGCATTTCCATTGTTCTGTTTAACCGGGTGTTTTATCATTTAGTAGTAGGGCATTGTGGTAGCTCAGAATATATTTGACTCTTTTTAGAGCTCCTTGCATACTCTGATTTGTTTTGACTGCTATTTCAACTTGTTCTTTCAATCTTTTGCTGCCTTCTTCTTTTAAGAATTAGCTAATTTGAAGCAAAAATAAACTGTGCTAGAATTTCCATATACTTGCCAGTCTCTAGAATTTGGAAGTAGGCTTTCCGTCATTCCACCAAAGAATATATTTATTTTTATGTTTATCTTTCCAATTTAAATGAGGCCCCTTCCTCAACATTTGTTTCCGAAAAGATCCTTTTTCTGCAATCCAAAGCTGATTTAGCTGAATTTTTTCAGCTGACTGGACCAGGAACCCATTGAAACACAGGCTGCATTTAGTTTTTTACAATTCCTCAGTTTGGGGTGAGGAAAAATCTCTGATGTCTTTTCTCCTACCAGTGCACTTCTAGCTCCCTTGTTCTTTCTTCAGAATTGCTGAATCCATTTCCATCTGGTACTTCTCTCCTTGCACAAGGAATTTAATAGAAAGAAGCATAAATGTCATATGAAAAGTGATGATCTAAACATGAGCTGGGCAAAGAGCATTTCAGACATATCTGTGGCAGGGAATCAGCAACACTACAGGCAATATCAGCAAGCGTAAATTGGCCTAGCAATAGAAGATGACAAACACACAGAGAAAATAATCCCTGGCAAAAGCAGCAAAGACCCATTCACCTGCATGCCTTTTTAGAGTGAAACTATTAGTGTACTGATTTGTTTGATGCTATGCATAGTTTCTCCTGATACAGTTAAGGCACTTTATTCCATTGGTTAAGCGTTAATCCATTTCTATTTACAGGACTTTGAGGCTACTAACATCATGACCATCACAGTCTTTTAAATAACATATCAAAACCTTGGGTGCAGTAGTTGACTGCTCTTAAAATGGTCTTCATGACTCAGTGCAAAAAATATCTTCCTCAACTATTCCAAACATCCATCTGTGCAATATATTCGTGGACTTTAACACCTAAGAATAATGCGTTGTCAGTGCCTCCTCCTTTGTCAGGGACAAATCATTATACACTTTGGGATGCTTCACTTCTATTTCTACTATGCCATGCATTCAAGCCCCCAGCTGGCACCCACTTGAAGACCAGTACTTATATCCCTTCCCCACTGCAAGGACCAACCCCTTCTCATGGTCTGCACAATGACTAACACGTCCCTTTCTGTTCTCTCCTCAAGGCCTATAATATTATGAAGGTGACCCACGGGACAGATCACAGCCTGATGCAAGCCTTGGTGGAGATAAAGGAACAGTGTGAGGCCATCATGAGAATACAGTGAAGTTAACTTCTAGTCTGGAAATCAAAATACTCAAGGAAAAAGGAAATCAAATGCTTTTTATTGCATTGGGAAGCTTCTCGATGATTTTGGTGTCTTTTCATTAGGACCTACTTGCTTTACAAAAATGTTTAGTATTTATTAGTTTTGCTGTATAATTTGAATTGACTTGATGTTTGAGAGAATATCTGCAATTTTCAGAGGGGTTTTTTTCCTACCAAACAATCTAATTGACAATACCTAATTATCAATTTACAACACCTAATTTAATTGATAATAAGTATTAGGAAATGCATACAGAGTCTTCATCTGTTACAAAGTGATATAATTCCATTGATATCAGCAGTCAATTTTTTATACCAGTTTTTGCCAGCAATTAAGGATCTCATGTCAGACACATTATAAGCAGAGAGAATATATTTTTTTCCTTTTGCCTTGCCCTTAGGTATGGTTTCCAAAAGCCTGATCCAGTGCTCTGACATCAAATAAGTTTCCCAATGTTCTAAATGAGATTTTCCTCCTCCCCAGTATATCTGCAGGGCTCTGTCCCTCTTCTTCTTGCATTTTATATGTTATAATATTGAATATTAAAATGGATTAAATAAAAAATTTAATCAAAAGTGTATCTATGTGGAAATTGCTTACTCTGTTTTCTCCCCATTTTTATTGCTTCAAGAGTTTCTCACTTCATACTAGTTTTAAAAAGAGAGATTTGGACCTGTGAGCTCACTGGTGTGGTTTCTAGACCTTTCTGAGCCTGTGGGGTTTGGATTTCACTTCCCCAAAGAGTGAACCTCTGAGACCTACAGATGAGCACTGAATTAGGAGGTTATCCCTGGGGGAGCAAAGGATGTCTTGGAAAGCACAGGCGCCCAATTTCCCCACGCTCATCAGCAAGAAAGTTGTTCTTGCCAAAGCTGCTGACTTCCATTTTTAATGCAGAAACAAATGTCAACAAAAGCCAAATATTTATGAGGAACATTGAAACCTAAATAATTTAATGCCTTTGAAAATATCACTTCAGGTGTGTCACTCCTCTCTAACAATTTATTGCTGCTACTCCAGCCATGACTGTTATTTCATTAATCCATCGTTGTTGTAAAGTCAGGCTTTTTTCACACCAGTAACTTGACACCATTAATTATTATGAGATGAGAACACATTTAAAAAGAAAATGAACACTCTGGGCGTAATTTACAGCCACAGCACATGAATGCCAACGCTGAGGAAGATATCTCCTTTCAAGGCATTTGAATTTGTTCCAGCGTATGGAGCGTTCACTTGCCCGGCAGTAATATGCAAGCAATAACCTATGAAATGCAGTGCATTTCTGGAGTACGTAGCATGGCTTGATGCCAGAGGCCAAGTCATATCAGCCACCCAAGAAGTGCAATAATCCTCGCAGAAATTCACTGCTTGGTTGGGTCTTCTTGCTATTACGAAAAGGAAATTATCTGGGGGGGGGAAGGTCAGACCTTTGCATTTATTGGGATTTTTGACAAAGTAATGGCATCACTGATAGACATTCAGAAAATGTGAGGGGTACCCAGTCTTCAGGAGCTATTTTCTGGTTTTAAAGGGGCACACGCATATTAGAATCTTTTTTGCATAAAGATGACGCTTACGTTATCTCATGATTACATATCTAATACTAAGATTTGCAAGTGGAAGGGACTTCAGAATGTAAGGTAAGATGATGCATTAGTTTATGCAGCATATACTGGGAGATGGCCCGCCGGATGGCGTGTACGCAGACACATCTGTATGTAGGAACTGCAGCACTGTTTTCTGGGGCTTCTGGTACAAGGACACCTCAACTCTCCAAGCACAGTAGCAGGGAAAGGTGGGTGCTAGGGGAGGGGCAGGCCTACCTGGTGCCTGTCAGACGGTGTCCGATGAGAGGCCACATTACATCAAGCTGAGGGATCTACCTACACTGGTATTTTCTCTCCAGCAGTGGTCTATAGCAGATGCTTAGGGAGCATGTACAAGTGAAACAGTTCAACAACTCTCTGTCGGGAAATGGAGAAAGAGCGTGCTATGTTGGCTGCAGAGCGTCAGGACAGCAAGTGTCCTGCCATGCACACAGGGCTGTGGGAAATTGATCCGCAGCCCACTGAGCAAAGCAAGAAACCAAATGGACCCCAGGTTGGTCTGTGGCTCGGGTTTCTGGCTCAGGGTCCTGAGAGGACCACCACATTGCCTGCCCTGCCTGGCCGCCTTCTCTGGGCTGGTCTGCGGACGCTCCTTAGTACGGGGGCATAATTTGTGCTTTATATTCATTACTGTTGCGGCAAAACTTGCATTTCTTTCGGCTTGGCCAAGGAAAGAGACAAGTTTTCTGGTTGGTTTGAGTCCTTTACTGAGCAGTTTCCTTTTTGGAGATTCACATGTACTAACACCGGCAGCAGGGCTGCTGATGCTGCCGGGGAGGTTGTTGCAGGCAGATTTTTCTCTCCCAGTGGTCCCACTCCAGCCTATTTTCTGCGAAGAAAGCTGGCTGGTGACTGCAGAGAGATTTAGCTTAATGCATTGTTTGAAAGTGCGGTAGCAAGCAAGCATGCCAACGAGGAAGGAACGTTAGATAAGCATTCATTTCAAATTAAGTAATCTTATTTTTTTCAGCTCGGACTGAAAGTAGCTGGAGTTGTCTTTGCACAGATATCATGTTTTGGTCTTCACTAATAATATCTGTCAAATTTCTCAGGTGGCATCAGCTTGCTAAGATAAAGATGCGAAAGTCAGAAAGAGGCAGACTGCAGCATTATCTGTAATGCTGGCAGGCTTGCTGCTTGCTTCCAGCAGGTCAGAGACTTTTCCAGTGCCTTTTGGAAAGCAATGGTAATTTGGGTTCACCTCAAGTTATACATTTTGAGTTATTTTTGATTTGTCACTTTCCCTTACATTAGTCCAGGAGCAACAATGTTAGATTGCTCTTAGAGGGAGTTGAACTGCATTGTAGTATGTGTTTGGAAGAAAAGCAGTACCAACACACAGGAAAAAAACATAGGGAATTATACAGTTTTGCTAAGAATAATTGATTCCAGTTGAACAAAACTTCTGTCAAAAAAAAAAAAAAAAAATTAGTTCCCTAAACAGTGCTGTTTCTTTAAGCATGGTGTAATTCTCTGTATCCATACCCCTCAAGGTGTGCTGACCTGATGTTGGAAGTAAACACTCTCTGGGCCCTTAGCAAACAGAACTTGCAGTGCATAGAAAGTGAAAGAAATGCAGTGAGCGAAAAATGCAGTGAACCAATTTTTTATAGACCTTGACCTCCTTGAGTCTATCAACCTGTGTGTGGAGTCTATCGTGCATGGCTTTATGCCAACAAAACTCGCCTGCTACTCAGCCTTTTCTCTGCTTCTCACTGTAACCCTGTTCTCTGATGGCTAGGTTTTTTAAGCTAGCTTTTTTTAGACTTCTTGTTATTCTTTTACATAGCACATTTATGAAATACAGAGGCTATTTCCCCACACAGTATATTCCAAATAGTCCCTGGCCACTGCAAGGCTCTTAATGAACAGAGTTCTGTTTTTCACAGAGGTTGTGCCAATTATGAGGATTTTTTTTGTTTTCTGATTCAGAATTAAATCTCCCAAAAGACAAGGAGAAGAAGGAAGGTCTTACAGTTATGGACGAGTTCTGGCTTGGCTTCTCTGCTGCACCAGAAACTGTCTCTGACCTTGGGCAAATCAGCCAGGGTTAGATTGACGTCCATAGTTGGGCTTTGTCATTGTTAACCTTTGGGAAATTTCTCCTCACCATTAAAAAAAAAAAAAGAAAGAAAACAGGAACTGGATATGATACTCTCCATACTTCTGCCTCTCTACTTCCCTACCTGTAAGCGCTTAAAGAGTCTGTATGCATTCTCTTAGTGCATTATTTGTAGGACAGCTATGCGCAGAAAATGCAGCTCTCAAAATACCCATTTGTGTGGGATGGAATGACATCATCATACTTCCTTGTTGTCATTGCAGGTATTGCCTGAGAGTACCTCCACAACTGAGTTGCCCACGTGGGCAGAGTGCTGTAAGCTGCCGCTGCCTAAGCTGTGTCCCTTCCATGTAGACAAAGCTTTGGTCTCCACCCATGGCAGGTCAGCAAAGTCTAAAGAACAGGCAAAAAATCCCAAGCAAATGTTTTTGGGCATTTCAGACCAAAGCCACGTTAGAGTTCCTGGGGGTTTTTTTTCTTCTTTTTAAATGGCTATTTTCTGTTTCCTAGCAGTGTGCATTTTCCCATACAAAAGTCTTTTTCTTTTCCATTTCTGATTTTACAAAGTTAATCAGCCTGAAAATACATTTGAGATGATAACTGTTTTGTAAAATGCTCCCTACAAGAATATCTAAGTGTGTATTTTTCCTGTCCTAAGCATAAAGAGTGCACCTTAGCTGAAAGTCTGCAGCCTGCTATTCTTGCCACTCAGCACAGTGGTTTCTGTTTATGCCCACAATAGTGATGTGTAAGCCATGCCTATATGACCCCTATTAGTATTTCATGGGGAAAGTTCAATGTTTTTATTTGCTTTGCACTTGTGATCAACACGAACAAATCAATTCTAATTCCATCATTCTTTAGACTTTTTGTAGGTTTTAATAAGGACCTTAGAGATTCCTCCCCCCCCCCCCAAAAAAAAAAAAAAAGGATAACTCAGGCTTGGTAATTAGGCTTCATATAGTCACTGCTCACACAGAGGAACCTAACAAGTTCTTTATAGTTCCCAGGAGACCAATTAACCTTCTTTTAAATATATCTCTATATAGCTACAGAGGCAGACGTGCACAGAAACGCACATACACACAGCTTTTCAGTAGTCTCAGATGCTCCAGCTCCTTGTTAACCAAATTCTGATGGGGCTCACAGCAAGAGAGCAGGGCTGAAGCATCCTGCCTGAGTCCTTTTTAACTCCAAAGATGCCTAAATCAGGACAGAGCACAATCTATTCTTCTGATTTCCTTGCCCCCAGGACAGGAGGAAGGGGATAATCACGCAGCCTCTTCTTTGCTTAAAGTTCCCCTCCATCTCCTGGGCTCAGACAGGCAGCACTTGCTGGTCTCCTTACCTGGAGCTAAGGAGCCCACTCCCTCATCTCTGTTTCAGCTGAGGGCTGGTCTAGTGGGGCTGAGAAGACTGGAGGAAAGAGCAGCGTTTTTTTCCTCCGCCCCTCCAATTCAGCGGCTCTGATTCCCAGTCCCCAGAGGCTCCAGATAGGAAGGTGGCAATTTTACATACCTCTTGGAAGAAAACTGCATTTTAAATCACAGGTGATTCCTCTTGACAATTCCACTTGACTTTCAGAGCAGGAGCCAGGAGACGGTAATAGAGAAGGACGTCTGATGAGAAAATTAGCAGAGCTCCACTCTTCCCCTCCCCCAGGCCCTGTACTCTGCTATGTGCTGTACTTGCTTGTTTACTTTTAATGAAGCTCCCTTTAATGAACCCTTTTTAGTGTTGCCTTCCTGTTGTAGGAGGTGCCAGGTGTGGTGCTGAGCATCCCGTAATGATGAACCAGGTAGAGGAGAGGCCTGGCCTGATCCTCCTTGCGCTGTCCCTTGCCGAGCTGGGGACACCCAAGTGATGTGTTGTGAAGTCGTGGAGCTGCCATCCCTCCCACTAGCAGCAGTACACTGTAGGAGCCCACAGGGAAGGATAGAAAGGCTGTTGTGGTCTTTGGAGAGAGTCGCCGGCGTCATGCTGCTGCAGGGAGGAATTGCTCTCCATACCTATAGTGGTAGCCATATAGCTGAGGGACAGCTGATGGTCTGGGAAAAGGAGTAGCAGAGATGATGGGGACTGCATGAAAGGGAGCACTCACTGCTGTGGGTTTGCTTCTGCTTCTCCTGGGCAATTCCATTCTTCCATTTGCATGCAAGGGCCTTTGCTGTACTTCAGTCTCCTCTCCAAAGTCACGTCAAGCTTTGGGGAGAAAGTCTTCAGTGAGGTACTGGCAATGTCTGGATTTCTATTCTCTTTAATGTCATTAATATCTTGTACCCAGCTTATACCCTATATAGGACTGTGATCAAAATACTGTTACTGGGGAGTGATGTTCCCCATCATGTTAAAAGGAATGCTGGATGAGGGCAATTCTCTATCACAAGTTGGGAATGTTAAATTCTGAACATCTGTGGCTGAACCAGTAAATAACACTATTTTAAAAGGTCAGTGTAATGAGTGTATACAAAGACTTTTTTTTTTTGCACCCTTACCAAATGTTTTCTGTGGGGACTGTTACATAATTTGTGAAAAATAGACAAAAATCTGATTTTGTGTTTTCTGCACAGAAAGACCAGAGAAATGCTGATCCCAAGCCTGGGATAGGGCAGCCCACCAGCCACCAGGCAAAGACGCCACCTTGCTTTATTGCTGGCAGATGGGAAGATGGATAAAAATCCTTCAGATGGGGATTGACCAAGTGCATTTCATCAGAGCCCCAAAGCTCTTTCTTTGTGCAATCTATGTAATGTGACTGTGGTACACCCAGGCCACAAAGCTGTTCATTTTACCATTCAAATCTAAACCTTGGCAAAACTTGTCCTTCCAAGGTGGTGGAGAAGCTCATCAATAGACCAACATCTTCTCTGCTGAGGAACAGCCCTTCGAAATTTGCTCCTAAGTCACAAGAAATGGTGTTTATTGGGCAGTGGGAGTGAGGAGCTTGTCCTACTTGTGAGTTGGAAAAAGTTCCATTTGCCGACAAGCCCCTGGCTGGTGTTTGCAGAGCTGCAGAAACAAGATAGGTTTAGAGCTCTGCAGACCTATCGACTTGCTCAAAACTAGCACGACCCAGATGGGCTTTAACTTGGGCCTCGCTCCTCGTGACTGAGCCTTGTCAGTTGCTTAGCTGGACAGGTATCTCAATTCAGACCAGAACCAAATGAGGAGCCGAGGGAGGCAAAGGCAAGGATTTTGTTCCCGCCTGATGTGATGCCTTCAGCGAACTCCTTTCCTCTATGTGTGAGGAATGCAGCAATGTGCCAAAGCCAACTCTAGAGCATATCGTGTTTTTCACAGTACAGGACAAAGGTGCTTGGGGCACTTCTTGAGGCCCTCCACCTCATGCTGCAGCGACCATTTCGTGAGCTGCAGGGAGCTTTCCACTTCCCCGCTCTGCGCCGCAGGGAAACTGGTGCCTTCCTCACAGCCCCCTTTGTGTCCTGCTCTGCCAGTGACGCAGCCTCCCATCAGGGGCCATCGCTCTTGAAGCTGGTGAGGTTTTACCTGTGTAAAAAGATGTCAAGTGTCCAGCTTCTGTTGGGGAGGAGGAGAGAGGGAACAGAAAGCAAAAAGCTGTATTTAAAAAAAAAAAAAAAATCATCTCTGAAGTGGCATGGGAATGTTAGCTTGCTGCTCCGCTCTAAGCAAGTGTCAGAGAACAACAGTTAAGCAGGACAAGTGTTCAACTACTATGTTGGCTTTGATCACGGCAGGTTTTTTGTGCCTGTTGCTCCCTGGTACCAGCTGAGCCAGGCCAGTTCTGGTGCTGTCTGCCTTCCCCTCAAGCCCTGCAGTGGGGGTTGCGGTGAGTTGGGCTCAGCTGTCACCGCCATTTTGTGGAGCAGGGCTTTGCAGCCTGGGGACACCCACAGCAGGGGGGAGGTGGGGGGTGGGTTGCAAAAGGCACCTGAGGAAAGCAAATCTTGTTGCCATTAGGCTTGCATTCCCTGTACCATCTGAAACTCCCATGAAAAAGCTTACGCAGTCTGTCAGATAAAAATGGTGGAAACCCTGAATTACCTCAGGCCGGCAGATGGTCCCAGGCAGAGAAGACCAGGTTTGGCACCAGCAGCCCTGTGCCAGCCTTCGCCCAGCCCTGCCACAGAACTCAGGCACCGTATGAACTTTCTCGCAGCAAAAGGTCACTGCATGAAGTGGCTGACAGCGAGTGAGCCAAGCAAAGTTTCTAGGATGTGGTCAGGTCTATGATTTCTTAGAGAAATACAGCTTTCCCATCTGAAACACTTTGATTATTCTGGGTTTAATTCCAAGTTACCTCACTGTGCACTTTAAAAAAAAAAGAAAGTTCTACTCTGTCTTGCCTGGGGAAGAATTTCTAGGGTCATAGAGGGCATTTAAGGTTTACAATCCCAGCAAGATAAGGCAGTACAACAGCCTCCACACTTTATGGTGCTAGCTTATGAAAAGGTCAAAATGGCTTAGCATGAGGGTCAATTTTACTCAAAGTTCCTGTTTGGGGAAGGGAAAAAACATTCCAAATCTTCATAGCTAGCTTTGACATAACTATTAGATTGTAGGGATTTGGGTCGTTTGGGTTTTTTTCCCTCTAGCCCCAGTGGGTTTTCTGCTTCCAGTGTGACAACAAAATGAATCCCAAATGAGACGGTGTCTCTGCTGCAGGCCTCTGGCCAGGTGGTACCACTCCATGTCCTGTGCCTTTGTAGAGGCGAGCGAGGCACCATCATGTTCATCCTCTCTGCAACTCACCTGCTATTGCTCTGTTCTTAAATTGCTGACAAGCCTATGAATGTCCACCCACCTCCATGAAGCTGGACTGGTTCTGCCATCCCCTTTGCCTCCTTCAGTCCTACCTTTCA
This sequence comes from Haliaeetus albicilla, assembly GCF_947461875.1. Lineage (NCBI taxonomy): Eukaryota > Metazoa > Chordata > Aves > Accipitriformes > Accipitridae > Haliaeetus > Haliaeetus albicilla. The sequence continues at coordinate 27,526,232 of NC_091495.1, forward strand.
GCAGCATAGTGCTGCCTTATCCCTACTCCAGTAGCACTGGCCTCAGTTGCAGTCTGGAGACCAATGTAACCACATTGCACTGGGACATGTCGTGGGAGCTGTGCACAGGCAGCACCACTGTCCTAGTGTCTATGTGATATACAGCAGTGAAAATGGCCCCCTCAGAACAGCCTTAAAAGCACCCTAACAAGAAACTAAGAATAGCTTTGCAATGACCTCCTAGGGAGGCTCACATGCCTTGACTTTGATATCTACACTAACCTGCCACAGAGATCTGGGAAACCTTCCTCTTGGGCCAGTGTATGTTGCAAACATATGGAAAAATTTGGAAAGCAAGCTATTAACAGGACATAAAAGCAAGCCAGGAATTGTTCAGAGAGGCAATAAATAAATATTTCATAGCATGAGTCACAAGTGCCTAGGTGAAGTTATTTGGTGGAGAAATCAGTCCCAGAACAATTTTTTCACTGTGGAAGTATTTCAGTGCCCCGGTACTCTCGCACTAACTGCCTCCCCATCAAAGATTTCAGGCGCGAAGTCCTCTTGCTAGGCTAGGGGTTTATTTAGTATGCTCTTAGTGTTTGCTCCTGTGACTGACCCACTCTGCAGACCACATCACTGCAATGCTAATTGTCAAGCAGATTAGGATTGGTGCTCCCATTGTTTTGGCCTTGCCAGCAGAAAGAAGAGAGGCCAGTGGATGTAAAGTCTGCGATGCTGAGGCTTAGAGGCTGTCCAGAAGCTTTTCTGTGGATTTCACAGCATCTTAATGGCTTTACATATAACCTTCAGAAATGTTCTTTGAGCCTCTGGAAACTCAGGGCAGGCGTGAGTCCCAGCTATGCCAGCCCCCCGGGGCAGCATGAGGAGCCGAACTGTTTTCTCATTATTCGCATAATTGCCATGCCTTCCATTGTCCTTGGAAATTAGGAGAAAATTATGTTTACGGTGTCTTGCTTGGCTCCCGTGGTGCCACTTGCTGGGTATTGTGAGGTTTCCATCAAATATGGTTTAGGAACAGGCAGCTTGCTCTTTAATAAAAACAGGGCTGTGAATCTTCCCACAGCTGCCATCACTCTTTTCATAGGTGTGTCCCTGGGCATCCAGCTAAAGCACAGAGATGGGAACGAGCTGGGCCACTATGCATGGACGGGCACTGAAAGGCTAGGTGGGTAAAAGCACTGCTACGCCTTCAGCACCACTGGGTGCTCTTCTTTCAGGCAAGCCCCAAGGTGCCGTTTGCAAGGGGCCCTGCTGAGCAGCACAGAGCATCCAATGGCACTGGTGAGGAAGAGTCTGCAGAGCACAGCCCAGCAAGCAGGATGGCTTGTGTGCTCCCCGCCCCCACCCCGCCCCTGCTTTATTGTAACTGCAATGAGCAATTCATCTTTTGACTAAATACAGGAAAATGTCAGGTTTTCTCCCATCTCCCTGGTTTCCCGTCATTCAGAGAATGAAGCTGAGCAGGGATGAGACAGGGACAAGGACAGTCCCTGCTCCTTTTAAAGTGAGTGACCTCCTCCATCACTGGAGGTGTGGGACTCCTTCTCTGCAGCAAGCCCCAAGTCCCACACACCGCACCCACATGTCTGGCTGCGCTTGGGTCTCTAGGAGATAGAAATGGGAATATGGATGTGCACCAAACACGCACAGCTGCATACGTTTGGCTGCCAGTTGGTTGGCACGAAACCCACAATCTGACACAAAGCGTGGGTGCCAAACCTGTGCAATGAGCGTCCACAGAAGAGACACATGTAAACACGTATGAAAATGAATGCAGGTCTTTTCCCTAGACAAGCATCCATTGGGGATGGACCATTTTTGGCCATCTTAGAGCTTTTCCCAGATCAGCAATTGCCAGGGTTGTTCTTGAAGGGAGAGTGGATAGGATCTCCAAGCTACCTCCTTGTTTTTGGAGGTTATAAAAGCAGTCTTCGAGCAATGTAGAGCTCGTGTGGTCACAGCCAGTACAGTGTTGCTCAGTGGTTAAATAGCAGATGTCAGCCTCCAAAACTGCCAGATTGGCCAACTGTCAAGAATACTAACGGATATCATAAAACACAAAATCCACTCACAGATGGCCTTTTTCTAGAGGAAATAAACATTAGGAGATGGGGTCTGTCAGGTTTCCACACTGAACCCTCTCCTGATTTTTAGACTGGCAAGTTATTGGTTTTAAAGACAAGTTAAGACTTGGTCATGGCTAGGGAATTATTTTACAAGAGGTGCAAACAATTTCAAGCAGGCCTCATAAGGACACCAGCCGTGCGAGCCCCCACTCTAGCTCCGTGCCTGAAACCTTTGCTGGCAGTCTTGCCCCAACCTGGAGGTGTGTAGCGTTGAGGTCTGTAAGGCTTCAGAACTGACCAAGAGTGAATTGATTTTGTTTTCAGCTCATATAGAGCTCCTCACCATCAGTTCTGCCTTAGACAAAGTCTAGGACTTGTGCTAGCCCATTTTCTCTGTTTTTGTGACTGTAAGGCACTTCGGGCTCTTTAATACTGATGTGGCGGCATGATAACAGCAATGAAGATAAATTACCTCAAAAATAGGCAATAAGCCTTTTAGCTCTTTAGAGCAAATCAGAGCTATTCTGAGCAGCCCACAGATGAAAGAAATGGCTGTTTATCTTCATTTACAGCTACTGTGGAGAGGCACCAGCATGCAAATTCACTGGCCCAGGGGCAACAGCTAAGGTAATACTGGAGTCATAGGTTTTGCTGCTGGAAAAGGAGAAAGGAGAAACTCCCTCCTCCCCTCCACCACACCACCTCATTAAGTGCCAGCCTTTGCCTCTATAGCTACCTCAATATTTTTTGTTTGGAAGAGCTGGTCACCATAAATGACTGCATCCCCTGCCACTGTGACTGCTAGCTCTGCCACCGAGCTCGTATAATAACAAGATAGAAGAAAGGGCTATTTTAAATGCTCACCAAACTGTCAACCAAATATTTAGATGCTTAGCATGCTAATATGTCCCTCCTAAAGTAGGGAATATGAGGGAATCATCTATTAGCATATGATGTGTCTTAAAGGAAGTTTTAAATAGTTTCCTTTTTTCTCTTCCCCACAAGAAATAAGACTTGTTTTCTTCCAATGGGAAGAGCACAGTGTCACAGCTTACTCAAGTGTTAGTGGGCACTTGAGATTTGCCCAGAGAGCTAATTCACATCTGGCTCTGCAAGTGAGGCACTCTTTTAAAATTATCAACAGGGAACACCAAAAAATCTGAGCAAAAGGCAAGCAGATACTGAACACACCTTAGCAGAAGTTCAGGGGCCAGCTGAACCTGCCACCACTGCCCCTCTGAGAGAGAGGCATGTCTTAAGTAATGGACACAAACTCTTTTTTATTACTCTGACAATGTGTTATATGCCTGCACAGTGGCCAAGGGAAATCTGACACAGTTGCCAGAGATGCTAAAAAAAGAACACATTTTTATCATGTTTGGTCTCAGATTTTTCCCTTGCTCACAGATGCAGATGGAGCAATCCCTGCTGATACGCGGAGACATGTATGCATATCCAGCTTATGTAAAAGCCTGACCAATTCAGGCTCTGTGACCGTGTTTTGTTTCTGTTTCTGGACACCAGCAGAGGAGACGTTAATGGTGCTGTTCTTGGTTGAAATGTTCCTGGCATTGCTATCAAACCCTGCAATTCCTTATTGTTGTTGTCTGGTGAATTTGGATCTCAGCAATACTTGCTTGGTAGAACCCCTTCAGTTGTTTTACTTTCAGGTTTGGTCTTGCTCATTCCCACTATTATAATAGTACATCCTCTTGTGGGTCAAAAGCATCTTCTTCTCTACCATTTCATAAATGCTCTCATCCAAAGTGAAATAGTCAGGAGGAGGAGGCAGATATATTGGTAAGATAAAAGTAAACATTTAATGCCACTATAGTTTGATTTTTTTTCCAGACATCATATTTTTGACAATGTTTCACACCTCAGATACCACAAAAGGGATATTTTTTAGCCAGCAAACAATAAACTTTACAATTTTAATGGCAAAAGGCTCAATGCATTTGTTGACCAACTTGGAAATGGCTGTGACTTTCCACATTTTGAACTTGTCCTCATGCTGTTCTTTCTTCTTCTTTTTTTTTTTTTTCCATAAAATTTAGTTGATAAAATATATATATATCTACTACTGATACATCCTCTTCTGGAATTACCCACTGGTGGGACCAGTGTAATTTCTGTATCTATCAGTTTGTCTTCTCCTTAGCTCTATTTTATACCACTGTTATAATGAGAAAGAACATAGCCACGGACAGCGTGAAATGGACTTAGCAAACATACACTTCAATGCATAGCACTTAGATAAGCATTTCCAACCATGATGTGTAAATAAATTATAAAATACAAGCAACTCTATAAAACAAGAACATCCTGAGTTTACAAATAAATTATATCCTTCATACATAGAATATGATGTGAATGTTAGTAACCAGCAGTTTCAGCTATGGGAGGGAAAGAAGTAAAACTTAGAAAAGTTAGTATCTATGCATACATAAAACATATATGTATGTGTGCTATATGTAAATACTCACACACATACATATACAATATAGAAGGTGAATACATCCATATCTATATTATAGAGAGAATATGTAATATAGCTGAAACTGCCTCAAGCACCAATTTATTACCATTATTATAAATTTTGCTCAATACTTAAGTAGGACCACTCAAAGTAAGATGGTTTTGGTTGTGTTTTATTTCCTGTCCTATTTGAAGGTGGTTTGAAATATTATAGACGAATGCTACTATTTCACTTTCAGCACCTCCATTCTTTGCAGAATCATCATGCTCTTTGTGAGCTTCAAAATGTTGCATAAGTGAGCACAAGTCTGCAGTCTGTGAAGCTGGTGGCAAAATCCATACTGACTTCAACGGGGTTAGGATAAGGGTGCTACATTTTCGAGGGAAACTGATATTTCTTTTTTTTTAAAGCTTGCTTGAGAAGGAGAAAGAAGAAAAGATAAAGACAATAATAAAATGGTTTATTATGTCCAAGAGCAGGTATGGAAGCTCAGATAACCCTGGGATGAGCGCACAATAAATGCAAGAGATAGAGATTATTAACTTTGCACTGACAAATCATTCACAGTCTTGTTTGCCATAGTTATTTGGAAACCTGTTTCAAATCTTGCGATAGCTAGCAATGGCCAGCCTTGCGTCTCCAAAAACTGCTGCGTGTCGCCAGTGCAAAAGCCTATGGAGTAACAAAACAAAAGACCATGAGGACATCAGGATTAAGCAAAGTATGTCATCCATCAGTGGATTTGAGAAACAGTGCCTCTCTGTAGAGTCATCATCCACTCCTATCAGTATTTAGTGATACGAATGCTTTGATCTCTGTGGTGAGCTGGTACATCCCTGATGCTGTGCAATCGTCCCTCCCATATGAACTGGCATCAGAGGGTTGCTCAACCTCTGGTTTTATGAGAATCATATTTGCTTCTGCAATGCAGAAGCTTCAAGTTACAATTTTACAGCTACTAGGACTAGACAGAAAGCTTTATCTCATAGGCAGCTGAGAGTCCAGGCTTTCAGTTGATGTAACTATGCTGTATGCCTCATGCATATGCAGAAATTGTTGCATTTAACAGGATGATTGTAAAATATCTTGCCTTAAATTCATGACACCCTGAAATATAGAGTAGTTCATTTGGATTACTTTTACAGGCTTTAACATTTCAATGACAGCCTCTACATGGGAACTGCAGCAACTTGGCTTTGTAGGCTGAAGAACATGTGGAAGAAAGGACCTTTAAAAGCAGCTTTCAGAAGTGTTTCAAGCATAAGTTTTCCCTATAGTGTGGCATAAGTCAGCTTCATCCTGGTGAGTGCAAGAAGTTTTACAGGTACTCCTTGGAGGAGGAAGGGGGAGTGATGTTGATGCCCTCACTACTCTGCTATAACTCTCCTGACTCTTAATGCAATTGTGCCTCAGTTATACCAGTGCAGGTGAGATGAGAACAGGCCCAGTAAAGACCTAAGAAAGGAGAGCCCAAGTATCGGTTTGCTTCCTTGCCTTTCTGTGAAACAGTATTTCAGAATACTTAGATCTGAATGAATTGACAAGGAATTGTTTTGAGGCAAATACATGGCATGCATGGCAGGAAAAAAGACACGTGTTGTTATGACAAACGCACCAGGAATTAGGCATCTCCCACACCTTCTAGGATACAACGTGACCCAGCACCCAGTGTCAGCAGGTGTGCGAGCGTGGCTTTCTGCCCACTCTGAGAGCTCACACAGACCCGTGGGATGTCTGAATCCAGATCGCAGCCAAATTCTCTAGTCTAAGGTCTCACTTGAATTTGTGGCAATAAAGCAAGTTCAGTCCCTTGTATAAATAAGGTTCACATATGCCAAGATGAGCAGTTCTCAGAATGAGGGCCCAAACTGTCCCCCAGCTGCCCATGCCTGAGCACAGCAGTGGGGATGCGGAGCAGTGGTGGTATTCTGCAGCCATTACACAACCCGACAATGAAGAACTGTGATCTCCTGTTACGCGTGTGAACAAAGAATTAACCTTCAAATCTAATTACATTAACATGTTTCCTACTAAAGCTGTCCCAGGGAAATAAATAAGATTGATTTCTGAATATGCAAATGATTCAGCATTACATTCACGTTGCTCTTGTGTATTTTGGGCAACTTGATGCCTTTTAAAAAAATCAGCATAAAAACAGCATTACGCTGGCAATTGCTTAGAGTGGAACTTCCTGGATGACTTGCAGAAGTTTATGGATTTTCTGTAAAATGCTGGCTACCGTAGACTAAGATCAATTTCATAATAAGGTCCTGATGCTTTTAATTTTCTCTTTTGAAGATATTTGAAGTATAATAATATAAATTCTGAAGTAAAAAGCTATTTTCAACAAGAAAACATTTCATAGATGCCAAATCTCCACAAATTTTCCTTCCCTTTTACGCATTAAGCCACCACAACTCCTAAAATATAGGGGCACATTCTGAAATGTACTGACACAAAGTCAAAAAAGAGATGAGTATGGATTTTAGGATATGAATAATAGTATATGATGGGAGTGCTAATGGATACTCTAAATCCTCAGAAATAAAATAATTGTAAGGACTGTGATTCTGCTCAGTTAGTACATAATTTGCAGTATGCCAAATTCATCCTTGGCATAATCCATTTGATTTCAAGAATCAGTTTTGGTCCATTGGGATAAACAAGGCAAACATATGCTCTTACTGTTTAAAATAATGGCTAGAGATAAGAACTTTTTGCTATGCTTCCTCATCTACAGAGGTACCAAATCTAGACACAATGAATAATTGAGTTAATGATGCTGAGGAATATTACACATAATAGATATTTTACAATAGCTCTGAAATGTGTCCACTTGATTTATAGGAACATCATGACTTTTGTCTAAGTCCCAGACTATGTGAGAGGGCATCTCTTGTTAATAATGCATTCTGTGCATGCACCATTTGCTAGGATTTCACTTTCCTTCTATCAAGTGTATGTTTAGTTTTACCATTCCGCTTGCCATATACCATCTCACTGCAGGTCCCCAGGGAGCCCAACATGCCCATTTTGGGCTGCTTGTTTTCAGCAGAGGAAGGACAACATGTCCCCATTACTCAATGACCACCCCCCAGCAAATGCATTTTCAGAAATGCTTAAGCTTAAAGAAGGCAATATTTAATTTCATGTGCACAACTTGAAGGGGGGGGGGAGGTGTTCTTCCTTGAATGTGGGGACACAGCCTGGGAGACAGGCTTAGCGCAGTGTCACAGGTGAGAGCGGTACACGCCTGCCTGGGGATGCAGGGGTGTGAGAGATGGGAGCTGGCTATGAAAGTCTCTCTCCTGTGTGTAGGTGACCTGGCAGCATGCGTCTGGGGCTCTGTGGGACTACGCCCATAAAGAGAGATGCACTCCATATCCCAAGGGTGCTAGGTCTTCATCCAGCACAAAACTGCAGGGGAGAGTCCCATGGCTCTGTAGAGCTGTACTGAATTCATGGAGCTCTGCGGAGAAAAGATGGCCTCAACAGAACCAATATGTAAGAAGTGCTACTGAAATAATTACAGAGAGAAACAAAGCTAGATTGTTTGGGGTTTTTTTTCAGAGGTTTTTTTTTTGCCTGGAGAAAGAAGAGGAGAGAGATCAGACCTATGTCCTTAATACTTACTTGGAATATGAGCTTCATGATAGGAAAATGCTGTGGAACAGACTAGAAAGCAACTTTCATACGGGACCTTTTTTCCCTCCAAGTAATCCTATAGCATGTAAGAAGGATCTTCTACAAAATCCAGTGGCAAGGCTAATAGAATGAATGAGATTTGTTATTACAAGTTGTAGAGTATTAAAAGAAAATAAAACTACATAAATTCTATTTCTATCTTTTTTTTTTTTTTTTAAAAGGGGATTTTTTGCAGCTAACCACTAGAAAATCTATCAGTATTTTTGTAGGGTTATTTTTCCATTGGGACTTGCTGCTTGGGATATTGTAAGATGGCATTAATATGGTGGTGCAGGTGAAAGAAGAGATGCATTTAAGTACAGCAGTAAATTGATGCATATTGAGTATAGGTTAAATGATGCTCTTATTTTCTCACAAGCAACAGGAGGGTAGCACAAGTGTATGTGAGAGGGATTTTTATGAATGGGCTTATTTCAATATAGAAGAAGAAGAAACGTAATTCAAGAAAATAATTGTTCATGCCCATATGTAATTAAAATGCAGATTTTGCACATTTCTTTAAGAAACACAAAGGATGTTCCTTCCCACATACTGTTTTGTAGATAAAGAGGCAAACAAGTAGAACATTTGAATGTGCATTGAGGCGCAGACCCTTGTCCTTTTGATGTCAATGTGAATTTTGCCATGGCTTCAGTACTGGAGAGTTGATAAGGAAAATGCTATAGCCAACATGCTTGAAGTGCTGTATCCACTCATTCATGACTTCTGTTTATTTCCAGACACACTGAGCTGAGCAGAGCCTGCAATCCTCAGGTACATCTGTGACTATGGACAGACTGGGCCAGGGACCAAAAGCTGCCAAAACATGTTTTGCAGTGGTATATGTCAAAAAGAGGTGAAGCTAAATTTTATCAGTCATAGTCTCAAGAAAGAAAGACAGAATAAATCACTCATTTCTGGACTGATAAGCATGGGAGCCCTCAGTCTAAAGAGTAATTTTCCAGAAGTTATTAGCACCAGAGAAAAGGGTTAGGACAGAAGTGCCTCCTCATCCATAACTCTAGCCAGTATGAAGCTAAAAATACATGAAAAAGAAAACAGGTTATAGGGGTTGGATCAAATGGAAGTGATATGTACTTCACAGTAATGTCACCTCTCCTCTCTCATACATTGCAGAACCTACAGGCTGAGAAAATTACTGTATCCTCCAGCATGTAAGATAGTACAGAAAAACATATAAGCAAACCTTACTCACTGCTAGAAATATTTTTTGTGTGATCTGGGAAAGCTGAATTTCTCTTTGAGTGGCCTTACTCTGGTAACAAGAAAAGACAGTTAACATTTATTCATATGTTGTACTGATTAGGAAAGATCTCTACAAACACAAGTTACTTAGAAACAGCAAGTCTGAAAACACCAAGAGAAAAACAAGCTGTAAATACATTTCAAAAGTGTGTTTGTTTTTTTCCTTTTTCTTTTCTTGACTAGCACCATCTGTACACAATAAAGTATGAACATAAATGTTTGGATAATAAAGATTTGCAAGGCACTTAAACAGTTTTTCTGGATAGGTTTTCTTTTAATGAACCTCTCAATGGAAGTCCTACAACCACCTTTCCTCCTCCCTCAGCTAATGCAGGGAAAGAAGTGTCTTCTGCCAGCAGTTCTTATTTACAGACATGTCCTTAAAGGTTCCTCAAAGTGCTCTTTTAGGCTAAGAGAATCAACAACCTTATATCTCCATTTTTCATGCTCGTCCTGTTTTTTTTAATACTACTCTTCTGTATAGTATAGCAAATCTCTCATACACACAGTTGAGACTTGACTCCAACCTTCATCCTCATTCTGTTGTCTTTGGGATGCTGTTCAGAAGGGAAAAGGAGGATGGCAGAGATGCGCATTGAAATTCTCTTGAGGTTCATACTTTATCGGTGTCTAGAGGTGATGTCAAAACAGGTGATCATCATGAGATGGGCCTTGCAGAAGTTGACACGGTTTTCCAAACGCTCAGTCACACACTCCAGGGCCTCCAGGTATTCCAGAGAATCCAGCTCAAATACCTGCTCCAGATCAACTGTGGGAAAGAAAAGACACGGATAGGAAAAGCAGATAAAACCCAGTGCTGGTTGGTGGGAGAGACAGAGTAATTCAAGTCTTCAAACCCATCAGTACCGTATAGAACATTATCTCTGGCTTGCCGTTGTAATTAAAAGTTGCCTTTTCTGTTTAAAGGCTATTAAAATGGCACAGCTGCTTGCTGATAGTGAAAAATTCTGTTAAGATTGCATTGGATGCTTTTTTGAGTGATATGATCTGCCATCCTCTCCAGAACTGCAGGTGCCTTTTGTCGCACTCCAACACTGTTAAGCAAATGTTGAATGCTAAGCGTGTACTGACTCTCACACATTCTGCTGACCAGAAAGAGATTTAAATAGGTGCTGTGCCCTGGAAGGACAAGTCCTTTGCTGAATTCAGAACTCGGAGTTAGAAACCAACCTCCAATCTCCTTGCTCCTCACACCTCTCCCTATTCCATGTGATTCTCACTAGACCTCTCAAGAGTGGCAAGGGAAGGCGTACACATCAACTATTCCAACATAGGTGCCCATAGCTGCCAGAGACCAGCTGGCAGCAGCTTCCATGGAAGCTGAGCGTGAGATACGTTGGCTGAGCCAGCACTTCCCATCTTATCTGGTCCCTGAGGTCTCTGCTGTCCTTGAGGCTTTCTGCATTTATCACACTGGAATCAGAAGCAAAGGCATCACACAGTAAGCGGACGGCAATGTATGGCAAATTCTCTGCTCTCTTTAAATCTGTCCTTTCTACCTCTCTTCCTTAATAGCATTCCTGAAACATACACTGTGGTTGTTTTGCAGGGTGTACCAATCTAGTGCTAACTTATGGCAGCTGTCAAAGGAAGAGTTAGGATGCTCTAAGAGAACACACCAGCCGACCTCCTTTTATCACTTGCAATTATCCCAAATAGATTGAAAATATATTTTTTTTCTAGAACTCTTTGACATGAACTCATCTGATTACTAATACTAAAAATTGTTGTAGCATTAGTGCAGTACTCTTTATCTTTTTTCCTTTGAGGTGTTCAGGTTCTTTATCATTTGAATGTGAATGCCCTTTAAGCTCTCTGAACTTTACACATCTATAGTTATAACAAATGGGCCAAATTCATTTCTCATGTAAGCCCACTGGTGCCAAGGGACAAGTTTGCTCCACAGTGTTATTTTGTGGTAGAAGAACAGATTTATAATATTGCTCGTATGTCTGAGTGATCTGAGGCCAAAAAAAAAATATCTCATTTTCAGGAGCTGTGGACTGAAACGCGTGAATGCTAATCTACCAATGGCAATATTCACCACTACAATGCTGTACCATTTCAACATTCAGCTCTCAGGCAAAAAAGGATTGTTCAGTTCTACTGTCAACATTTAATAAGAATTATAGCGACTAGTTATAGAAATACAGTCAAACTAAAAGTTGCCCTTAGGTCATATGTCAGTTCATTTTAGTTTACAAACACAGAGTAGCTCACATCTCATTCTTAACAAACATTTCTGCTCCCCTCCGTCCCCCCATTAAATAAACCAAAGGGCACCTATGAGTCCAGGCAATGAAATGACGTCCTTACATTCACTGAGCCATTTATTAGGATCCAGCATCAGGTACTGTTTGGTCACCTCCAGTTCTCTCATTAACCACTCGTACTTGGCCTTGACCTCAGCAATTCTCTGTTGGCGATGCTCCAGGATTTTCAGCTTGGCATTGAAACATATTACCTCCTGCCAACCAGGAAAAAGGAGCAGGGAAGGAATAGGTGAAGAGGAGAAGAAATAGCCAGATCCATTCAGTCAAATGATCTTCTAATCAATAATACTAACAATGAGCCATTTACTCTGGAAGTATATGAATCACTGCATGAAATCATCCATCATCTGTTTTATTTTTATTGCTTTTGTTTGGGTTTGATGCTTTCCATCAGTGAGCTTTGAAGACTTTGCAATGATAGTTAATAATAAACCATAATAATTAATAACAGGCAGCATCTTGAAATCAGATTAACTGTAGCAAAACATTTCTGGTTTTTGTCACTGGAAGTTTGGCTAAGAAAATCTAAGCTCTTGGGAGAAGGAAATCCATGGCTTGCTGTATTAAAATCCTAAATACATCTTTGTGCTTGGTGCATGAGAAATGCAGTAGTCATATTATAAAATAAGAGAACTGGTAGCAATATAAAATTTAAAACATCCTTTAACAAAAGGAATATGTTATGAAAAGCTCTAGCAATTCACAATCGTTAATAAAGAAGATATATTTTCTGTAAAGATATGGGGCACAGTAACAGCACAGGGTGCAGTGCTGTCTGGAGACACCCAGCCTGGCCTCCCATGACTTCTGTGGGGTGGCAGCCATCAAGACGTGCAGTAAATGAGCCCACAGTGAGGGCTGTGCTGCTCTCGCTAGTGTGGGAGCAGTCCCAATACCAGAACTATCCTCCTCCAAGACTGTGTGAAGGTCTCAACACTATTCTGCCTTCTGCTCTGTAGACAAATCTGCTGTGTGGGTGAAGTGCAGTGGAAACCCCACCCCACCAAGTGATGTTTTTCTCCATACAAAATCATATCAGAGAACAACATCACAAACAGCCTAACCAAGTGGAAGGGACTAGGAAGAAAAAGTGCCTTAAAATAATAATAAAGTCTACATCCACAGCTACTCTAAAATTGGTGCTATTCCACCAACTTCAGATACTCTTCTCAACCATACCTCTCAAGAGCTGACCTTTACAATTCCCTGATCTTTTAGTAAATTTGGAGGCCTGAGGTTGGCAGGAACAACTTTGTTCGAGAGAAGACATTAGCTATCCTGAAAACAATACCATCAAAGTACTTCAGGCACCACTGATGCCTTGAAAGACATATGTGACAAGATGCTGAAGCACAGGAACCACCAAAACTGTAAGCTAGGGGCAAAAATGCAAGGTACCAATGTCTGTTAGCTGCTGCAGAAGAAGACATAACTTAGGTCATAACTGCTCTTAAATGAGATAATAGGTTTTGCTGCCTGTTGAACTAATCATATACAATACTACACATTTTTGACTGCATAATCTTAATTCCCCCTCCTACACTCTCCAGGAGGAGGGAGACACATTACATGGATTGCACTCACCTTGCTGTCCCCACCTCGTCGCCGCTGGAGCCTCTCCACATCATCTATCTCATAGACTTTGATCTCAAAGGGCTCCCCCAGCCCCCTCTGCCCACTTCGCAGGGGCCCATCCACCCAGCGGACCCCGGGGCTGTTGGCAGGCTTCCTTGCTGGGGAAGCGGTATCAAGTGATAAAGCTGGAATAAGCCTCCGTCTCTGTGAACCTGCGAATACAGAAAGTGCCATTTCATGTTAGCACAGTTATTGCCTCTCCTTTCTGCTCCATCTGCAGAGATGTCTACAAACTATACATAGTCAGCCTTCTTACACACAGAAGAAAATGGAGCGAAAACCCAAGGGCGCCATGGAAGTTGGGGTGAGCTGTAGCTGCAATGTGCTGTACCCACTCACCATAGTCGGATCCTCACATGTTCTTTGGTGCCTGACTCCAGGATTTGATCCTCAGAGGGCATACATACCCTAAAGTTTCCAGAGCTTGTGCCTGCTTCCCTTTGCTCAGGTCTCGGTATGTACAGGTATGCCAATGAAGGACCAGAGCAGCAGGTTGGAACTGGTCTAGCTTTGCCTTCCTATCTCTTTACTGGTACTGGCTCTTACAGCCTAAGGACAAGCATTAGCCAGCCTCTGCATAGACCATCTCCAGGGGAGGTGTGGGTTTGTTTTTTTTTAATCACAGCACAAAAAGCACTTTGATACCCAAGTTCTTTTACTATGCTGGAGTTGAGTGCCAGTATACCACCACCTAGTCCCTTGCATAATGCCACTGTAGGCTGTGTAGAGCAGTAAAAAAACTAGAGGGGCCAAAACACCTGCAGTAAGTACACCCAAGCTTGGTGGTTGCCACCGGAGTTGCACTAGCCTTGTCTCTGTTCAGTAGAATATTCTTCTAAAACATTTCCCACTTATGCACTTACTGCAGCACTGGTGATGGGCAAGAAAGCAGCAAGAACGATGGGCTGGCAGAAGAATTAGTCACTGTGTCTGCTTTAATACCAGGGCTCGTGCACACCCATCCTGCTTTATAATACCAGCACAGTGGATGGGAGCACTACAATAGCTGAAAATGTATGATGGTTGATAAAGCCTATGCTATACGGACATCATCTGCCATGTGAGTTGCCAAGTCAGGGCCTAAGGTAAAGCAAGGGAGAAAAAGTACATCACTGGCCTGATGGCAGCAGTAAGGAAGCTGAGCATATGGTTTGTTGGGAGAAAGAACAGACACACACAAAAAAGAAAAACAACTGGTTACATTTCCTTGCTTTGTTTAGTACAATCAGAGCTATGTCTGGGTTTAAAAAAAAAAAAAATTTTGTAGCTGACAACTCCTGCAGGGTCTCCCCTAGAAGACAGCAGGAATAGAAGGGATGGGAGAAACCAAAACCAAAAGCTGGAGCCAGCAAGTTTGAATGAAACTATTAAATGACTCCCTTGGCTGCAAGAACAAAACTGATGCCAGCAGGGAAGGGATGCAGAATGATCATGCAGGTTTTATTTTAAAAACAAGATAAAATCACTTAGAGGAATCTCCAGCACTACATTTATTGAAACTTGCATGTAAATAGCTTCAACATGTCTGCCAATTTGGTGCTTCAATGAAAGCCAACCCCCCCTCCCCCCTGAAAACAAAAATATCTATTGATTGCCTAGTTTTTGGATTCACAAGTAACAAAGCATTGTCTAGTTTCATTCATGGGAATCTGTTTCTCTGCTGACTTTGCAAACTATCACATCTTATCCCATTGATTTCTGAGCGCAGCAGTCTGTGCTAGAAACCAGCAGTTAGTAACCAGTAATTAACCTGTAAATGCTAGCTCTAAAATGGATGAGAACGGTCTATCTTGCTGTCTGTCTGGAAAGCCTAGTGTACAGGCTTTTATTTGAATGTATCTGAGATAATTCTATGCAAGAAAAGGAGGGCACAGCCAAGGCGGATAGACAGGGAGCTCTACAAGGCCCCTGTATACCAAATGGCCTAAGATCTGGACTGCCCATCCTGTGACACCTATCATAGTTGTATTTACTACTCGAACTGCAGCCCAGCAAAAAAGCCCATGCCAGAACAAATGAAGCCTAACAAATACCAGCAAGAAGGAGTTATTTTACACCTGTGGTACCAGTCAGTGGGAGTGAATGTCAGCATTCACTTACCTTGAATGCAAATCAGTTAATCTCTACATTAAAATGCCTGATCAAGGGACCAATCAGATCTTGACAAAAGTTAAAGCAAGACCTGACCCATTACCATAGCTAAAAAGGGACAACAACAAGAAAGACACAGTTTGGGAAGACCACAACAAACTGCAGTGCTAAGGGTAACTCGTCAGCAATGCTAGAGAAAGGCAGCCAAATGGTGAGAGCAGCTGCTTACTTGAAGGGAGGTGAGACAGGGTGACGGACTATTAAATTTTGTTACATGCAGAGAGAGATTCTGCAATGGGCTCAGCCCCTCCTGGAAAACGGGCCCTCCACTTGCTTAGATGTGAAGGGCACTGAGTACACCCCTAGTGTCACTCAAGAAAAACAGGATTTAGGCATTAAACGTTTTTTTAAATACTTTTTAGGCTTTTGGCCATGGTGTCTCACAGGAGCAGTCCTTAAAATTTTGTCTGAGTGTAAAAGCAATCTCTCTCCTACCTTTGCTGCTCATCAACTTTCAGAGCCAGCAACACTTACAAGCATCAGATCTGACCTCCTGTGTAATGCAGCCAAGTGCTGCTAATTCTTTTTACTTTGTGCCCTGCATTGATGGTCACATCTCCTTTCCCGCCATGCCTACAGACTAGCTCTGGCATTTCAAGGAAGCAGTGGAGCAGACTGGAAATTCCTTCTGTCCAGCTCTCCCATGCATGGCTGAACTATGACTAAGGTAGTGCCTTTTTCTGTGGTGTTTGATTTTCTTCCTTTTTTCTTCCATCTTTCTTTTTTCCCCACTGTGGCTGTTTGTTAACACCACCTTCTCATGTAGTGGGGCACTTTTAAACCATCCCTGCTGGAAGAACTGCCTCTCCGACCAGAGCTAAAGCCCAGGCCTGAGACACTCAGGGGATGGCTCTGATTCGCCTTGCCATGAGAACAGCATCAGGCTCTTATTTGGAGCAAAGCAAAACAGATGTCACTACGGTTTGAATTACAGGGATGATGGTAAATGTTTTTGCATTTAGTTCCCATTCATATCCATTTGGCTCAAGGAGAAACAGAAGCCTGTGGTCTGGAAGGAGGGCTCCAACCTAGGGCTCCGACTAATAGCGCTTATCCCTCGGAGAAGAGGCAGCAGAGACTATGGTAGCGGCAGGAGACATGCTAACATGAGCTCATTATGTTTTTCTAGCCAGAGCTCGCACCTGGATAGCCTGTGGGTTATCACAAAGGGAGGCTGCCAGCTCTCGGTGCACCAGGGCAATGCAGCAGGGCAAAGCCACCTGAGGCAGGCAGACTTGCTGCCATCTGCCCAGGGGCTCCTGCGGGACGCGGAGGCTGCCTGTGCAAGTCTCCCTGCCCTATCACAGCGGGTACGTCCATGCGTGAGGCAGAGGAGAAAGAGGGATGTGTTTTTATCTGAGCCTTGAATGCTGACTCAGGATGATTTATCTGAGGTTTAGAGCACTTTGGGGAGAAATGAAATGAAAGATCTGCATCTTTGCAGTGAGGCAAAACTGAATCTAGTCTATTCTAAACATGCACTGATTAATAGGCTGCTTATTAGCGCAGGTACAGAAAATAATGGTGTCTTTTGACAGGAGACTCCTGCCACTGACCTCTCCATTTAGCCTCTGTTTTTTCTGATTTCACCCTAACTGGGATCAGTAAGGAGATACAGGCAAAGCAGAGCTTCAGGGTGAGTGTCACAAAGCAGCTGACAGCTTGATCATCCGTATCCACACGCAGACACAACAATTAAATTGTTAAAATGAATAGTATTGCATTTACATAGAAAATACCCATTTGAAGTCCCAAATTTATTGGGAGCACTTGATGGGGTTAGGATCTCATAAATTTTGACTGTATAACAAATAAAGTGCTTTGTAGGAATTACAGCACATCACTCCTCTACTTCCCTGCACACATCTTATGAAGGCAGCGATCAGCTGGGGAGCTCAGCAGAAGCAGCTCTCAGCAGGTCCCTCCCGCCTCTGCCCCATGAGCTGGGACTGGGGGGGCACCCACCCTGCCCAGCACCTCAGCAAACCGGCTGACCCTCCCTCCACATAAGTGGGATGCATTCCTCCATTAAAAAAGAGAAATTTATACCAAAAATCGACCTGAAAGAAATCCTGTAAGCTGAAGCCAGGACAGAATAATGACACTTTCATTTATGACCATACAACATGTAAAGCAACATGCCATTTGCTAAATGTCTCAGAGGATATGTTGTTCACTTAGTTTGAATTTATCCACACTCAGAATAACCGCTCTTCAGCCTAGCTTGAGTATGAATAATCAGACTATGACATAGCCCTGAAAATGCACAGAACACAAGATTTGCTTTTGCAACAGATCTGTTGCTCTACCTTGAGCTATAGGTTAAGGTTTGGCCAGGTTAAAAGATAAGGGGAGTTACGCAGCAATGAGGGTGTGCAGTGTGAAAGCAGATCTGACTGAAGAGTGGCACTGACACTACAACATACTTCAGCAAAGTCCAGCGAAGCCTTCAGGTATCAGAAACACAGACCAAGCCAGCTAGGTATGTAAGGGAAACTTTAAGGATAAGACGACTCATTGACCTCAGCAAAATTGCCCCACTGCATAAGGATGTGTGCTCATAAAAGTATGTGTTGACCAGGGCAGAAACTATAAGAGGTCTGGTTTTGGTTAAGTACTGTGTATTTTGGAGTGTTCCCCTTAGATTCCTTCCAAGCACACATTCCAGACTGAGCATCTTTTCTGTGAAAAAGGTAAAGGCAAAAAGTATAAATGCAAAAATCTTCATGAAAAGAAGCCTGATGCATATCTCTTCAAAGCAGGATACATCTGAATGGGATGCAAAACAACTGCTGTCCTAGAAATTTTAAGGTGTTTCAAACAGAAAATGAAACTGTAACTTGATACATCATAATTTCAGAAGTTTATAGTGTGTGCTCAAAGGCAGGATGTGGAGCCAAAGCTATTCCCCACTGCGCTTTGCGCTTAATGTTATGGGAGGTAAAATTGCCTTTCTGTACAGAACCTGTTGTTCAGCATTTTGTTTTTTCTCAGTAGACAGTCAATCCAAACTCAAGGCGATTACAAAAACCAATGCTGGCTAAATAGAGCAGTACCCCTAAGCTCCCACCATTCCTTCTGTGTCTTCATTTCCAAGAAATATTGTGCTTCCAGTAGCAATAGCATCAACCTCAAATGTGGCATCAAACTGTTTGCTTACTAGGAAAGATTATCTGTCCTGTTCCCCCTGCTGCTCCTCACCGTCTGACAACAGGGCTCCTGCTTTGTTTGAGTTGAAAACACAGTGCTGACTTCTCCTCTCATTCCCATTTCCTAATGTGATCTGCCCTTACGGGCAATTGTCCATGACTGAATCAACTCCTCTCCATTCCTTTGACATCCTTTCTCCTTGTTTATTTTATAGTGCACTTTCCCCTGTGCAGAGCACATATAGCTATTCACTCCTTGGATTTTCATAGAGTTTGCAGAGTTCCCTTCCCAATTACTGAAGACATTGCAAATGCTTTCAAGTGGAAGGCCACTCTCATAGTGTGGAGACTTCACCAGAAGTATTTAGGGGGCCCATCTTGAGGTCAGTACTACAAACACCAAAGAATTCAGGCATTTATTGCCAGAAAATCTAAACAGCATTTGCTCACCCTGGCAACTCAGATTACATAGGAAGGACCATGTTGCACCTCAACACCTGGAATAAGAAGCACTGACAGGATCCATCATTCGGAAGAAAATCTTCTACGTCCACCTCACTGTAAAATAATTCAGTCTGTATTCTGTGTTGACTTATATGCAATCCTGCTGTTGTGAATCAATAACAAGTACAAGGACACTTAAGGCTAGAAATCACTGCTTGTTGTACACAGGAATAAAGCAACCCTTGTTTATAATCTTCCAGCCATACCTATACTAGATATGTTGCTTCCATACCGGTATAAGGAACATGCTGAGGTACAGCCTACTCCTAATTTTTTTCTACCCACCCAGTTAATTTCTTAATTTTGCTTCCTGAATTACTGTCTCACTTTAAAAGGAGCTTTTCAAGGCAGTTTAGAGCTGGTGAATGAGCACTGCTGAAACCAGATCAGGAAGCAGCCCTCCTGCAGCGTGGCAGGTTGACAAGTAATCAGGGAGATGCTCCAGGGAAGATGCACATCACAGGGGGTGAGTTTTCAGCACCCATGATCCCTAGTAAAAAATGACCAGAGTCTCTTCCAAATACTTGTCTCACTACAGGCTGGATTTTGGTTTAACAGGTATTTGTCAGCATTGTGGTATTATTTAAGGAGCTGGTTATTGTTGCTACAGTACTGCACTAAATGGCTGCGCCAATCGCTTGGGCAGCAAAGGCAGAGGCTGGAGGGGGAAGGGGCTCTGCAGCCAGAGCATTAGCTCCCAACAGGACAGTGGTGGAGGCATTCCAGTGAGCTAATTCTGTGGCAGTGTCAGGAGCAGGTTTTATTTACACCCAGCCTAATGGTGTGCGACTCAGTCATGCATGTTACATGGAGCCTTCACCGTGCACAATAGTCGGCTGCCATTTCCTCTATTAAATCATTCCTATGTTCATGTGGCTGAAAGCTCAGTGCTGGCACGCAGTAGTCAAGCGTGTAAAAAATGATTACTCTGATCCCTTTCAACACAGATTTGCTGCCTGAAATGGCCTGGCTTTGACCTGGGAAAATCAATGCTGTTGTTTTAATGAACAAAAAAAAATGGGAGCTGAAGCCCATACTTCCCTTCCCTCTGCTCCTCCCAGGCCTGTCCAGCCAGCAGTTACATGCATAAAGCGGTCGCTTGCAAGCAAAGAAGCTTTTTCCTGTATAATTCTAAACGTCCTTTGTCATGGTAAAGGTATAATGCAGGGTATCAATTAGCTACCATCACTTGTAAGCAAGTTGAAGTAGAAATGCTGGAGATGCCCTACGGCTTTTTGATACAAAGGGCAATTTTCAGCTCCCCACACTGTGCCTTAGGCAGTCTAAACATGAACCAAATTCCTTTTCACTTGGATTCAACAAGAAAAGCTCAGACTCTTTTTGTTGGTGTTTTGTTTCATCATTATCATTTTGGCCACGTTTCAAAATGTGATGCTTTGCAATATTGGTTGGAGATGGACTTTCATAATTTACAGCCCGTGGATTCAGCCTCTGTTTTTTCCTGCTGCTTTCATAGGCAGGGCTAAGTGCTTCCAGAGAGTGAATATGTTTGAATATAGAGTTTTCAGGGCTTTCCAGGAACCTCTAAATCTCCATCTTTAAAACCATCCTACCAGTGAAACCCAGAGCACACAAGTAAGAGAGAAAAACTGATTCTAATTGTTGATAATTGTTGTCATGTCATAACAGTCTGTCTTTTTATTAAAGTGTTTAAAATCATGTAGCAATTTGCTCTGCTTTGGTGGTGAAACTTAGTACTGAGAAAGAGCCGCAAGGAGTCATGAAACTTTACTGCAAAAGCCATAAAATGCTGCAGCAGGAATCTCTAATTATCTATAGTCAGACAGGTTCCCCATGCAAAGAAGATTAAACCATGTGCACAAACACACGCACCAATCCTATCCTGGACAGACAAAAGCAGGGTCCTGCAAGTGCTGAGATACACAACACCAACTCAGGGCACAGGTTTAAACTTTAGGAAGCCAGCATTTGGAAACCTTAATTTTCACCCAGTCTCCTTTCTACTTGGCCTTACTTTCAATAGCATCCCTTAGATTTCTGTTTTCTGATGCTCACTGGTACTCCATGTTCAGGAAGGCTAAACTGGCCCAGACTGATGCAGGGCACTTTACACTAAGGACTTTCTCCCCTAAACCTCACCTCTTTGGCTGTCTCCTTCCTTCCCACATCTTCCTCTCATGCCCGAGTCCTGGGTCTTTGTCCCTGTGAGTGGATCTGTGCACACCAGCCAACAGGCAGCGGTCCCCACTGGTGCGTTACGACTGCTGCACACTGCTTGAGCCACAGAGCACTGCCCTCAGTGTTTCACCCTGCCAGCACCTGCCCCAGCACTGGTAAGGCTCCAGGCTCAGACTCGGCCCCAAAAAACCTCAGCTAGAGAAATCAAAGGAGACACACTCCTCGGCAGAGGTCCATCCCATCTCGGCAGAGCGCTGCAAGCAGTGATAGCCTGCAGCCCTTAGGTCTAACTCGATTTCACATGGGAGTGGGACTCTCTTAGGCACCCAACCCTATTCCCAAAGGCATCAGGAAAGAAAACAGCCTCAGGAAGATCTCTGTGGTCTGGGATACAAATACAGCTTTGGTAAAATGGAGTTCAGTCGGAATGCATCTCCTGATCACATACAGGAGTACGTATTATGAAAGCACCCCTCTCATTGCCTTTCCATTGAGCACCACTGGGCCATTGAACTTGAAATTTCTGAGGAATTAAAAAATAACATATAATTGGTGCTAGTGATGACTGTACAAACTATGCCCTAACACTTCAGTGCCCTGCTCAAGACAGCACTGCCTACCCAAGAGAGAGGAGACTAGAGCCAGAGCCAGAAATGTGGCTGAGATGCCAACTGTTTCTTACAGGGGAAGGGCTAATGGAGCAAGCGAAGAGATCAGAGAAACCATAGTTGCACAGATGCTTGCGGGCAGAGAGGGAGGAAGCGCCTGTCACAAAAAGAAAATAACAAATGAAGCCTTTCTCTCCAGTGCTCGGCAAGGGCAGGGAGGATGTGCGGCCAAGTCAGTTGGGGTTGAGGATAGGAGTCAAGGGTGCCTGTAATTTAACCCTGGATCTGGCTCTCACTTAATTGTAGGCATTGGGCAAGTCAGTAAAGTTCTCTGCCTTCATTTCTCCATCTGTAAAATGGGGTCTGGAATAACAGTTACACCACAGGGTGGATTAAAGAGCAGCTGTACAAAGCTTTGAAATGTACAGCCGTAGATCAGGGCTGAATAGCTCTGCTTCTGCCATAAGCAGTCACTTTGGGGCAATATATGCTGCCATGATGTTATAGGACCAATGTTAAATGTTAGAAAGATGGGAATGTTTATGAAATGGATAGGTTAGCTTCAGGGGAAAGGCTTATGTGCTTCATGATGTAAACACACGATTTTTCAATAGGTACCAGAATGCAAGAGGCAAATTTTTTTATTATTTTATTTTAGTTTTGTACACACAAGACTGGGCTGTCTGTGAACTGTACAGGTACCCAGGCAGAGCCCAAAATTTAACCAAAGGCTAACACAGAAGGATATGAACTAGCTTTATCTTTCAAAAGCTGACAATGTAGGTCTGATGCTTCATGTATGACATCCAGGGCAGAAGCACCTACACATACAAATAATGCACTTAAGAGCATTGAAAGACAAGATCTTAATCTCGAGAAAAAAAATGATGTCTCTCCAATGTGTCAGAACTTCAAAAGTAATTGTGAGATCTGACAGGGCTGCTGGTGATTCTCTTAAAGAGTCTTTATGGCTCCTCTTACAGGGGCCTTGGGCTGATTCATGTTGATCGTGTCTGACAGCTAGCATTTCTGTTAATAATAATCATAAATAAAGTGGACAAGGTTGCCTGACCTGAAATGAGCATATCTATAGTGCCATATCCATTACAGCACAGTGGATCTGTGACCGCAAATCAGGAAAGGTCCAATGCTCTTGACACTATGTATTAAAATAATATCTGTCTTTTAAGAGCTCAGAACCTTTGTCTAGTATCTGTTTCATTAAAAAGTGTTCCTTAAGAGAGAAAATTCACACTAGAACAGACCTATTGAAAGGAGATATTACAAAGGATGAAAGATTGCAAACCTTTGCGGTTTTTTTTGTTTATTATGCAATAAAAATATATTTGTGAACAGCTCTAGTCTCCCTTATATCTCAGCTCCTCCTGCATTGAAGTCATAATCCTGGGTTTATGCCATCATAAATCCACTGACATGTGAAAAATTATACTATTATCAAACACATCAAAACAGAATTATGATTTCACTGCTGCAGGACCAAATGCAAACAGGAGCTGGGTTATAAGAAAGGGGTTATAAGAAAGTGAAGCCTTATTAATTTCTGGGCAGTGGTTTGCTGCTAGAGATATGGAAGGTAGTAAAGATTTTTTTTTTAATTTGCATAAAACTTCCGGTTGTACTTAAATACAATACAAGTCATTCAAAACAATATAGGAATTACTTGCTGATATGGAGAATCACTCAAAAGTAAAGTATCAGAGATGATACACTGGGAATCTCTCCACAGCAGGTGACAGGCTGAATTAAGAGAAAAGCTTTGTAAATTAGTTTGAGGGAGGTCAATGTGCTAGGCTATGCTGAGCCCACCAGCGCAGGCAACTTCCACGGACACAGGCCCTCCACTGAAAACCGTCCACCCCAGAGATTCAGGTCCAGAAACAGTAGATATCTGCAACATTGCTGACCAAGGAGAGAGAAACTAACCCACACAAGAAATTAGAATAAAGAGATTAATCTGTCGGTCAGCCAAAAAAGCTGTGTTTGGTGAAAAAGACAGGTCAGATGTTACACAGCAGTAAAAAAGCACCAAAGCTTAGACTCCTCACGTTCCCTGCTAAGGAAAGGTTCCTGCTCGCCCCCTCACTCAGTGCCTTTGCGTACCTGCACAGCACGACAAACCAGTGTCACTGCTCTGCCAGGTAGGCTCAAGGCTGGCTAGACCATGGAAAAGCCTCTTCTCTCCAGGTGTCTTCTAGACTGCTACAAGAGCAACCTGAAACCTGAGTCTCAAACAGTCCTCTCTTCATAACTCCCTTTTCATGGCCACTGACACAACGTTCAGTCCTGCACGGGGGTTATCAAAAGCCAAAGTTGTGAGCGAAAATATAACTCTGATATAAAGTACAACACACAGATCTGAAGCTCTTCTGCAATTACAACACAAAGACAATGTTTTTCTCAGTCATATCTCCAGCCTTGTCCAGCCTTTAATGTGCTATCAAAGCAGAGAGAAGTGAAATGAAACAACTAGTTTTATGAGCATCGGAGTAAACAAATCCTGGTCTTCTACTGATTTAGGTTTGGGATGAACTCTGATGTCTAAAGAAACTGCAGGCTCTGCCTGAAACTTTTCTCAGAGTATATTTTTAAGGTATCTCCCCTAGGCAATGGGGCATGTCCTCTAGTGTCTAATAAGGATAAATCTACACTGCCATTTTCTTTCTGTTCCCTCATCTGCACAGCTGCCTGTTTTCACAGAACTTGACAAATTTTTCCATCTGAATGTCCTGTGGAAAAAGTCCATATTATATGGGCAGCTTCTCCACAAGACACAATCCAGTTGTCAGTATATACCCACAAACGCCACCTCTGTGAACAGCTTTGTTTTCTTTTTGCACAACATACAAATCTTCCTTCTTTTTCTTGCAAGTTACTATTAAAAAGTTTATATCTGAAAGCAGCTATTAGAGGAACAACTCCCCAGAAAGAGGAAAATCAATTTATTACCATGTAAACTGAAGGGATAGGAAAGAGATTTTCTCATAGGATGCAAAGATAACTTCAGAAAGATTATTTCATTGCTTGGTCTGTGCTTGCACTGTGTAGAGTGATCACTTTCAGATGCATCCTCTAAACAGGTACAATCAGCCATGCACTTATGGATATGGCTTTAATAGCAATATCTATTGTATTCACATCTGCGCTGCACATGTTCTTCCTGCTACCACAGTCAAGAGCATAAAGAAAGGGAGAGTTATGCATTATTCAGTTCGTTCATGGCAAATGAATCCCAGAGGTGAGTATCCTAGCAAGTGAAATGGCTTGTGAATTAGGAACACTATGAGAATAACACATTTTGGACAGCCAGCGCTACTGTAGGGTAAGTAGGATGCACTACATACCTGTGCACACCAGTTCCAACGCCAATGTGCATTTTTTTCAAAAGTACGCTAGGCAGGACTCACACTTCAGGTTGGGAAAACAGCACCCAGGAAAAAGGCGAGGTAGCCAGCTGATGGATGTTCGTCATCCCTGCCTTGCAATTTTCTGAAACACATTCTGCTGGGAAGATGTACCAGTTGCAACTGCACAGACTCTTGGCGTGACCCAGGAGGCTCTTGCTATCTAATTAAAAAGTCCTGATGTAGTATGAAAGCTACTGGGGATTATATCAGAACAAAAATGAAATCTTTCTGATCCTTTCTATGATTGCTAAAGCACTTCAGTGCAGTAGTCCCCATGTATTATTATTAATATAATTTAATTATTTGTTATCAATAAATTACTGAGAAAAGAAGGACTCATAACTCAAAAGTTAAAAACTAAGAGTCTCAGAGGCAGGATAACATCTTTCAAGGGGCATGGGCACAATTTTGTTCCAACTTCTAGGTGGGAAGAAGGAACTCCGCGGTGGTTTCAGCTGCGGGGCATCTTGCTTCTTTGGGCAACCAGAGCACACAAGCAGCAAAAGTGGGCTCACAACAGATACTGCTATTCAGTAAGACTCTGGTCTTCTGCTGGTGAAATAAGTGCATACCAAGAGGGGAATCTGTGCCCAAACTGCTTAAGAATATTTCATTGCCTCACAAAGGCATCTTTCTGGAATCAAATCAGAATATTTGTATAAATAAATACATGAATGTGGCTGCCATTGGCAATACTAATCAGTTTTAGGGATAAATGTTCTTCTGTTCATGTGAAGTAAACCTAAGTGAAATGAATGACTGGGAGACTCTGCTGCAAAGGCAATGCAACCACACAGGATTTGTGCATGTTGCAAAATTAAGAAACTTGGAGCTTAGGATGCTTATCCTGGCCTCGCTTCTCTGCTAAGAGATATAGCTGGTACTGAATTGGCTCACCCTTAGGGCTAGCCCTCCCCACCATGTACTAGTTATCTGCTTTGGTCTGCGTCCCTCTTTCACACCACTGCAAGCTTACCTGCATTTGATCGTTTCTTTGGATTTTTCAGACTTCGGCACCTGCTGCTCACGGAGCTGCTGTTCTCACTCATGGAGTCTTGTGCTGAAGAGGCGCTCCCCGTCGCCTCACTGTCCCTCATCATGCTCTCGTAGCCACTGCTCCCTCCGCTGTGGTAGAAGAGGGCTGTTTTCCCCATGGCGGGAGGCAGCTCCCCGCTCAGGACACTGCTGTTGTCGCTCCCGTGACCACTGCTGCAGCGGTGAGGTTTCCGAGGAGGGGTGATCTTGCTGTAAGGTGAAGGCAGCATGTGAACAGTTGGCTTCTCATCTCCGGGAAGGCCCCCGCGCTCGTCTGCCTCTGAGCTTCCCCGCAGCTGTAAGCCTCGGGCACTGGCGCTCCCTTGGAGCAGCTCCGAAATCCGCCCGTTGACGGCCCGAAGGGGCAATTTGGAAGCAAGGCTGGAGCCCCGGTTTCTGCTGAGGGACTGCGTTGACCAGGACATGTTCTTCCCACTCGGAGGCAAACTGGAGCTCTGCCCTACGGACTGAGGCAGAGACTTGGTCGAGAAGCTGAGAGTTTTGGTGGCAGAGGCAGACAGGCTGCGGGCCTTGGGACTTGCCAGCAGGAGCTTGCTGACTGCAGAGATCTTCGACTGGCTGGCTTTCGGGGAGGCCCCTGCCGACTGGGAGAGGCCCGAGTTGGTGGGCGAGGACATGACACTGCGGCTGAAGCTCCTTCCGGCCCTAGGCATGGTGGTGTCTTTGCCAGGGCTCATTTTGGAGCTCACAGAGGACAGGCTTTCTGCTCTTTCCAGCGACAAACACTCATAGTGGCTTCCTGTGGACCTCCCAAGGGAGTTGGTCCTGCTGGCAAGCTGCTCCAGTTTGGCACTGAAGAGCTTGCTGCTGCTGTTGTTGCCGATGCTGTCGATGCCAGGGCCCTTCTGTTTGGCATTCAGCTCCTCGGGGAAGCTGGCCAGGAAGGATCCGGGCTGGCTGGAGGGACTGCTCGTGGTGCTGCTGGCTGCGCTGTGCTGGGGGCTGGCTCTGTTCTTCTGATCCAAGCTTGACTTTCTCACCGGTGGCAGAGGAGGGGTCCCTTTGGGACGAGTGAGGACACAGTGTTTGGGAGAGGCCATTTTCTTGTCAAGGCTCGCCTTAGAAAACTGGGGGAGGGCAGAAGAGCTGACTCCGCTGCTGTCACTGGCAGTAGGAGGGAGGTGACCGGCAGGCTCCTCCGGCTTGCTTGCCTTCGGGAGCCCTCGAGGGAGGCTGCCATTCTTCAAGCCATCACTGGAATGAACAGGGCTTTGGGTTGCAGAGCCAGACGCTGCCACCTCACACCCATCCACAATCCTCTTTAGACTGTCAGATCCTGGGGAGATAGAGGCGTCCCCGCTGCTGCTGCTGCTGCTAAACCTGTCTGCTGAGGACTGCTTTGTGCTGTGCTCAGGCTTGGCTGAAATTGCAGCTGTGTCAGGCCTTGGCCCATCACTGCTCCCAGAGCTGTCCTTTTTTACATCTTCTTCTCTCTTCAGCCAAGGGTCTTCAAATTTTATATCCTTCTTAGCACTGGATTCTTTCCCATCATGGGGATGAGCAACCTTTGGGTCTGCAGTTACTGCCGGTACAGCGTCATCAGTATCTTGTGCTTTGAAGGGATTAACGGCAATACATGGATACACGGTAATGTTTGTCTTCATTGGGATGTAGCCTTCACAGCTGCTGAGGCTTGCAGTGTTTTTGATTGTGACGGTAGTTTTCCCTAGAGCTGATATTTTACAGCCTTTCATGGGTGGCACTCTGCCGAAAGCTTCCTCCCCCATTTCCGACAGTATAAGCATGTTGTCAGTCACTGGCTTCTGTTTGTCACTTACACAAATCATGCTGGCACTTTGTATGCTCGCAAACTCAGAAACAGGGGGTTCTGCCATTGCTTCCCCGTGCCCATAGCATGCCTGGGCTATGAAGCTGTGGCACGACTGTTCACCGTCACTCCCTGTGCTCATTTCACTCAGCCATGAGCTGATGGATGAGCGCCTGCTGCCATCATCCTGGGATTTGTCATCCAGGCCCAACTTTGGAAGTGGAAGGAACTGTGTGATGCTGACTTCAGACACAGGAGCTGCACTGGAGTAACATTCAAGATCTTCAGATATGCTGCTGATAATACTGACTGGCCTAGACCCAGAGGCCAAAGCCTGCACAGAACAATCACTGTTAAAACTGATGATACTGGTTGGGCGCCCATTGTCAAGGACCCCACTAATGGTTAGCTCTTCTACAAGGGTGAACACCAGCTCGTCCTCTCCATTCAGCTCTAATGGCTGCTGCACAGTCACCATGGTGGTGCTCAGAATCTCCTTCTTGGATTCTGGAGAAATGCTTTGCTGCCGATCTTCATCAAGAACAGTCTCTTCAAAATCC
This sequence comes from Haliaeetus albicilla, assembly GCF_947461875.1. Taxonomy (NCBI): domain Eukaryota; kingdom Metazoa; phylum Chordata; class Aves; order Accipitriformes; family Accipitridae; genus Haliaeetus; species Haliaeetus albicilla. The sequence continues at coordinate 27,555,040 of NC_091495.1, forward strand.
TCATTGCTGGAGGACACCGACTTCTTCATGATCTGAGGGCTCATGCCTACAGGTGGGGTCCGTATTTCTGGCTGCAATAAAGATTCACTAGATGTCGTCCCAGTATCCTTACTCAGGGGAGCTGGTGGGGGAGTGGAGCTGGGCAGGACTCCTTTCTGTGTATAGACCTTGCACCTCTGGGAAGGAGAAGTTGGTGGCTTGTACTCAGATGTCTTCGAGAGGCTCGCAATGCCAAGCCGGGGTGAACCCATTGGCCGAGGTTTGCCTTCCACAAATCCACAGGTGTTGAGACCTTCTCTGCTGCTCTGCAAGCTGGTGCTGTGTGCTAACTGACAAGAGCTAAGCTCTTTACTAGAGCTGCCTGTTACACTCCTGGGAGAAGATGGAGTTGAAACGTTAGTAAGTGCTCCAGAAGGAACAGGGGAATGATTTCTCTTAGTTTTGCTGGGTGTTGCATTTATATTTTCCTTGGCTTCTCTATCAGGATGCTGACATTCTGGCATCGTATCTTCCTTATCTGACTCTGGTAAGTGGCTAAGCTCTGCCAGCTGGCTTGAGACAGAGCACTTAGACATCTGGTCTGAGCTAAATTGAGCAGGCACCTCTTCAAAGGGAAATTTGTCGGTCTCTTCACTGCCATCTATGCAATCCAGCCTCTCCTGGAGCTCTGCAAAGGTGTTGCACTTCAGGCAGTCTCTTTCAGATGTGCTGGGGCCCAATTCATTAACTTCCTCTGACCTGCCCTCATTTTTGGTCTTTTGCAGAGCAGGAACTATGGGTACAAAGTCAGGGGGACCCTCATTATCTGTCAGTTCCTTATCAGAAAGGGCAGTGCCATTGGGGCCAACGTAAATCACCGTGTCACACGACTGCTCACTGCTAGATGAATAATCAGGATCACTTGATAAATGCAAAATAGGGAAGTCTGGGTCAACAGTGTTTCTAGAATGGAAAGGTCTCAGCTGGGTTGGCCTCCGCATCCTGCCCTCCTCACAAGAGCTCTCTCCTCCAGAAGAACTTGATGTGTACTGCAATATGAGAGAGAGCCCACAACATTTCAGCATTGCAAACAGCTCCTTGCACAAAGTGCATATACAGAAAGGTCACAGTCACATCTAAACTAGGAAATCTCTAAACTAAGGCACAGAACTCTGAAGCTTCTTATCCACAGTCCTACAGCAAACACAGAACAGTAATCAGTGGAGAACCCAATGCCCCAGCTCTGTGTCCCACTTGAAATCATGAGACTTCCAAAAAAAAGTACTGAACAAATGGATTAGGGTCTCTTCCTTAATTGAGCCTGGCTAAAGAAATCAGATATTTGGCAAAGGCTTTGCTCTCTGTGTGTGTGTGTGTGTGTGTGTGTGTAATTGTATAACATGCACTCAGAGGTCTCTGGAGACACACTGCTGCGATGGTGTGTGGACTGAATCCTTTCACTTGTCCCTCTTCAATCCATCGTCAAAAAAGGTTTTGTCAATCCATAGGCTGTTAATTTAAATGAAATGCATAAAATTCACTCGTTGTGCCCAACTCACACTGTAAGCTGTACAGAAGGAACCAGGACTCTAAAACATGAAAGTGGATACAGTCCATCCTCACTCTACTTCTTGGAAAATCTATCACCTGTATTTGGAAGCAGTGGGAATAAAACGGGCATCAATGCTGGCAATGGACACACTGCTTTGCATTTATTTTGCTCCTGCTCAATCTGAGAAGCATAGAGAATATAATTCTTCATTAATTCCAATTTCCTTTAACTCTACAGCACTTTCATTCCTTATTATTTCATTAGCACTAAGAGGATAACTGAAAATAAATGCTCTCTGACAGCTCTGTCACTAATTGAGGCCAGCTTACAAACCTGCTAGAGCAGGTATGTCTGAACTCACTCCTCTGTATCTGAAGCTAAAGAGTTTACCCCCCCTAGTCTCTGCTCTGTGCTCTAAGCCACTTGCCTAGGACAGGGTACGTAAAACAACGCACGCACTTTGGAATTGATTACTGATTTTGTTACATGCTGCTTGACCCTATTAAGGATTCTTCAGGGTCTTTCTTCCTCCCTCCTCCACCATTACAAGAAGGGAGTTATACATTGTCTTACCTTAGTTTTCTTTTTCTTCATCCTGAGGACCCTTGATGCAATCTGGATGGTGGACAGCGTCTCAGCATAGTTCCCCGCCGCGGCTGAAATGTGAGCTATCATTGTGGTGCGGCAGTTCATATTCCCCAAAGACTCCCGAAGCAACATGGTGAGCTTGCTGTCTCTGCAAAACAAAATGAATTAAGGCTACATTAGCGAGCAAGGTTTCACTTTGACCATCGTGATGTGACCTGAGCCTCAGCAAGATTTTTTTTCTCCTCTTTTTAATGGAATCCTAATTAGTTTCCTTCCTCAGGTTTGCACTATGTTGTGTCTGCAGCTGAGCATGCTGAAAGACCCTGGACTACACTTTAAATTTCTTTCCTCTTCCCAATTTCCCCTTTCTGTTTTCTTCTGGCCTCAGTCCTTCTGCACTGTTAACACTGCCAATACAGAGATGAAGACTAGTGTTGGAGACTAACTGTTAAGGAGCCGCTGCAGCAAACACCAAACTTCTGCCCTTTTCCAGTGCACAGTGTGCAAGCAAACTCTGGCCCAGCTCTGGAGGGCAAGAGGGTAGTGGATTAGATTAGAGGACCCAAATTTTTTCTTGCTTTCTAGGGCACTGGGTAACTCAATAATAATAATAGTTAAATCACTGAAATAATTTTGGATGATGCTGGTGAAATACAAAACAATCAAGCCTTAGGACTTTGCACAATTGTTCTTTCATATTAGATCTCTTCTTCCACTGAGGCAGAAATCAAATTTTCTGTTCTTGCCATTTACTCTATTGTTCAGCATAGGATAGCTTTTGAAATTCTGGTGCTTTATTGTGAGGCTGTCTGTGACTGGACTAAGAATATGAATTTTAACAGCATGATGATGCATATATAATGCTTCTGTGATGGTCATCTAATCCTGTAGTCAGAAATGCACGATGTAATTTTTAAAAAGAACTTTAGCTACAAGGTGTACAGGTCAACTGGATGGTTAATTGAGAAACAGCATCCTTTTGAAAAGAGCCTCTCCTACACTAAAGGTTGTGGATGATAGTTACATATGGCTGAAAGCAAAGACAGCAACAGCCTGATATTTACCTATTGTGAAAGGAATTGTTTTTACTGTTGTAATGATAGCAATACTTTCAGTGGCTGGGCATCAGATTTTTGGGGCTCACTGTTCAATATTGACTAATAACCTATGGTGCATGTATGCCCTTGGTCATCCACTTAATGTTTCCAGCTCACAGAAATTCTGCATAAATCTGCAACTGCTGAGAACTGAAGTTCTGCTTACAGGATGGGACTGACAGACGAACACCAAAATTCTTGAGCCTCTCTTTTTGATTGAGTAAACAACAGCATTTGGGATGCATGTTCTGAGGCATCTAGCAATAAGTCTGGGGAGCTCATAAATTGTGCTTCTCCTGAGATTTCCAGCACTTGCGATTTCAGCTAGGCTAGCAATACTGGAAGTAAACCATTTTTTGTTTCAGGATTTTTTGCTTCCATCTGCTACAGACACATTGAAGACAGTGTGGTATCTTTGAGAAGCAAACATCCTTAAAGACTGTACTGAGACAGCCTCACTCGTTTCACTTGTGACCTAAGGCTTCTTTGAATCCACAGATCCAGAGTTAATAGGCTGCTGTATCTCAGGTTAGTGGCCCTCCTTTCCATCAAGGAATAATTAAGATGTCAAATTTTGTACATCAGTTGCTGCCACTCCAATGCAGAGTTACGCAGAAATTATTAACATCTGCACAGAAATCAATAACAAGCCTTTCATTTGCTAGTGCTTCTATCATAGCAAAACACAAGACAACAGGGGAAAGGGCAAAAGAATACATTCTGAACATGTCGGTCTCCTGAGAATACATAACCCATGCAGCCAGCATCAGCACACTGCGGCATGGCTCTCCTAGAGGTATATGCATTATGAATATAAAATAATCTGTGCCATCTGCCTTGTACTGAAATACACACTTGCAAGAAGAAGGACGATACAGAGGAAATACCTATTCTATAATTCAAAGGATCCTCTGACATATATCAGGTAGGAAGTAAAGGGCAGATTTGTTTAGGATTAAAGCCTGAAACCTAGCAGCAAAAAAGCCCAGCCAACACTGATTTCTAATTTCAGAGTTTGCTCATTCAGCACAGTCTGCATCTTGACTATCAACTTCACTTTGCATGTAGACAAAATAACTAGCTTCATGTCACTATTGTACACTGGAAAATAAAGAGGAAGAAATTTGCTAAACACAGATTTTTGTCAATTCTAGATATTGTCATAAGACAAGTTCACCTGTTCAAGGTTCACTGATCTCTCACAGTAGCACCCACTAACTTCTAAAGGAAAGAAAGAAAATAAAAGAGAACATAATAACACAAAAGTGTGTGGCTCTAATTTTTAACTCACCCTATCCTCATCAAGTAAAATATTGGTAAAATATTTTGGATGTCTCACTGAAATTTGCTTGACAGACAGTGTGAGACACAAAGTAGATGCTTTGTTCTTCTGAATGCTGACATGGCATTTCTGCCTGAAAAAAAGAAAGGCTCTGAATTGTTTCATTAGCTGATTCATGAGCTGGTATTTGCAAAAGCAAAATTTCCTGTGAAAGCAGAAGGTTTTTTACAAAGGGATGCACTGGAAGAGCTTTGAGAAGGAAGACCTTTGTTGATTTTCTGGCTGTGCAAACTAAACTAAGACACAGGAAATTTTGAAGAAGCTCACAGAAGGGCTGCTGCTCCTGGGTGTATGTTGTTCACTGTATTAAGCAGAGGCTGGCTTGCTGAAGGTCCCAGATTTCTCACAGGAGCATAGTGAAACGCACCGATGTCTTTATAGCAAATGGGAGACCTTCAGGAATGCTAATGGTCCATTTCTATTCTGCCCCAAGAGCAATAAAATGATATGCCAGAGCAGCATGATGACCCCATTTTATATACCTGTCTTCATTTTAAATGTATTTCTATCCCATCCACTAATGTTTTTATAGTTTAGGAAATTTGCCATAACCCATCGTGAATATGGGGATATAATACACAGAGAACAATGAAGGTGGGGTCAGGATACCACACTTCAGACTCCAAAGCCTGTATATCAGTAAGTCCATTCTGCAGCCTTTTCAGTCTTTAAAAGTTACCTCATTTTTCTAACTGCATCACTTGGTCTAATAATATACATTACCCTTACTTGTAAACCTTTTCTTGCCTAACTCCTTAGATCATCGTGGCTACAGCAAAATACTACTAAATACTGCTCATACACCTCACACACAGGTAAAACCCCAAAATAAACTATGCAAAGCTCTATCTCTGGAAAAGTCCAGAAGCAGGAGCCCTGGGGGCAGGAAACTAAACTCAGATGTCTCTAGGAAGTATGTCAGCAGATACGATACAGATGATCCAGAAAGGAAGAACTGTGCAGATTGCCAGATGGAAAGGTCCATGGAGCAGCAGCCCTCCATGTGGAGAGGAGCTCTCTCTTCTCCATGCTGCTCCCTTACCTCCCCTATATTTCCACCCTCTCACATTACAGCACCTACTGAATGGCTTACAGTGCTATTTTCTGAATCTCTCTATAGCTACCATAAGGAACCCTAGCAGGTATTAGACCTCCCCAAAAGAGAGATGTGGCAGTGCTGCAGTGAGCACAGCGTTCTCTAGTTCTTTTCTGAGACTTCACCATGCAAACTGGGATCAGTGTAAATTAGTCCTTTCACTTGCTCAGTAAGAAGGAAAAATGTACAACTTCATGCTCCTCTTATACATATCTGTATTTTCCTTCCTCATGAATGATTAATTATGCTCAGATTCAAACAATACAGAATCTTATACTGAAGAATGAAGTAGTCAAGATCATGATACGTTTCCTTGGACACTGCATATATCCCACTTGCCTATGTGCATTAAGTCAAAGTCTTTAATTTCATGACTGGATACTATTTTTCCACTAGACCCCTGCCTCAATTACTGCACAGGATAACAGTGCTCACTGAGCAAAAAGTTATTCAGTCTTTCATTTAATCCTTGCCTTTCAATGTGTGGACTTGTGCCTTATCTACTGTTAGGACTATACAAACTCAGCTCTGAATCCAGAATGACCAATTTCTTTAAAAGTTTTTTGTTTTATTTTCTTTTTCCTGTGGAGCTCATCAATGCAGTATCTGATGAATGCCTGTGAGGCGAGGTCTATAATCCTCTGATAATACCTGCAGCGTTGAAGACTTCAGTGAATACAGGTGTTTGGTGTGAAGCACTAATCTTTCAGAGTACTGAGCATTATATAGTCTTTTATATTCAAAGTACAGCTAACTTTGACTTCTCTTGCAGAGAAAATGGGGCAGCTGGTTCTCAGCCTGGGTACCCAGAAAACCAGGAACACACAATTAATAGCCCATCTAAAAATTTTAGGAACGCATTGGCAGAGCCAGTTCTTAAGGTGGCACCAGCTCCCTTCAGAATACCTCCCTTCTCCTCCACAGCCCTCAGTCCCATCTTCTATATGCCAACTTCTGCTACAAATTAGGGAAGGAATTTATTGACAATGACCACATCACTGTACAGTCCTGATTCATCTCTAAAGCAGGTCCTTTATCTGCGTTGAAAAAGATGATAACTGAGGAGGGGCGGGGGGGTAATCCTGCAAAGACAACACAATATATAGCCCATGGGGCCAAAGTAAGTTTGCCAGGACAACCTTAATTTGACATTTCCTGCCTCTGTAGTGATTGATTTCACAATCTGAATGCTCTTATTATATATATTTTATGTAAGTTCACGTGGATTTGTGTTTGGACTTCAGTGAGACATCAGTAAGCCTGGAGCCTTCCTATGTATTAAAAAGCCTCAGCTGCTGAACTACGTGACTAGCTAGCAGCAGCAGCCAGCTGCCACCTTTTGTATGGATGAGCAGTAGAGAAGGAGGACACGACCCACTATTTACCATGAGGTTTTGCTAGTATTTGCTGCCTGTAGAAAAACAGTGGGACTCAGGAACATCACAATCTTTTCCTGTGCTGTAGGAGAGCTGTGCTCTCATGTCTTCACATCCTTTTTGCCATGCTCTACTCTCATCAGACAATCCTGTTCTCTTCTATCAGTGTCTATCCTGGGCTTTCTTCATCCAACCTTCTCACTCATTCTCATTCCCATACCGTGATCCTCACCTCCAGCTCCTCACCTAAACAGCCCAGCAGAGCTCCATTTCATCCTGCAGCGGTCTAACCAGCTACACCAGACTTTGCCAGGCTCCAGCAACACTGCTAGACACTCTCCCAGTACTAATCTCCTCTCTCCTCACCTCTTGGTCCCACTAATGTCCTCCACTGTCACTGGTTGACCTCCAAGGCCCCCTTCCCCACTCGAGTCCATCCAGCTGCTCACTGATACCCAGCAGAGGAACCCCATAACCCCGCCATAATTTGGCATGGCTGACTGCACCACGCTGCCCAGGTGAGGCACAGGCCAGGGTGAGGGGGCATGGCATGGGCAGTGCCGTCAGGTCCTTCAGCTTTATGAGAATCCATGTGAGCAATGTGTTTGAAGTGAGCTACATGGAAAGAGGCAAATGGTAATTGCTTTTGTTTAGGGCTGCAAAATAGAATTCATGAATAGAAAATGAAGCAATAAGAATAAATATTATGCTCAGGAAATTCGCAGGAGTTTTTGTTGCCCAGCATCTCAGTGTGGGAGAGGGAAACACAGGACAGTTCCATACAAGGAGGGAATACTGGAGAGGAAGATCCAGCTAAAGTCTTAGAATAATGATTTTTCTGTGGAATTATTTAACCAATTCTATTATACGATTTCTTTGGGGTATTTTTTCCCCCCACCTTAATAAAAAATACTTTGTCTTCCCTTTCCTCTCACCCCACTGCTATGAGGATTTTGGCTATTCAGTGACAACAGCAGCACCATCAGGAATAGAAATAATAACATTCCAAAAGGGATACAATACAATGTTATAACTAAGCTTTAGGACATGCAAGGGGGGGTGTGTGTGTGTGCTCTCTATTAATCATATACCTTGGTGTCTTCCTAGGCACTTGGCCAAAAGGAGAAAGTTGTCAACTCCCTCAAGGTGTTATTGTTACAGGATCAGACAATGTATGCCCTCAGGTGTCTTGTAATCTAATTATTTATAGAGGTATGTCAAAGGAAAAAATCTCGGTAACTGTGGCAGTTATTTTTGATCATGAAGTCTTAACTCTGCTCCCTTGTGCTGATGCACTGCTTTATTCATAGTAATAAATGCTTGCATAACAAGGGAACCACAGAAATACTCCATTTGGTTTTGGCTCTTATTGCATGGAAATACTCTCTACAGAGGACAGTTTATAGCTTAAAAAGCACAAGCCCAATAGTCGATGTTACAGGTGTGTAACAGCTGAGTTCATGATGAACCAGTACAGTTTGCTTAGCTATGTCTTTCCTTCCCGTTAATAATTTTGATAGAGGGAGAAAGGAAATGGGAGCAATGTGTGTAGGCACAGGCAAAATGAGGCCAGGTGGAGTGATAAAGCCCTCAGTGGTTCAGCCACGTTAGCCTGGCTTTGTTAGCAGAACAAAGTGAGGCAGTTTAAGAAAGATAGGTAACATGTTGGATCTTTAACCTGGGGAATCCTTCACCTGGTGAAATGAGGCATTGGGGGAATAATGAACTTGTTCCAGGTGGAAGCTGACTAGCCTTAAAGGGAAAATTAAGCAAAGTGGAAATCTCCACTGCCGCGGCAGTTAGTTATCATGTATGAGGTACACTAGCACAACCCAGAAAGCTGTGCTCACTCTATAGGGGAAGGGAGAGCCAGCTGAAAGGACTGCGCTGAGGGATACTGCTCAGGTTCACGTACTGGGAAAATCATAACCACATCTGGAAGGGATGTGACACTGCAGCAGTCAAGAGCAGGAGAAAAGTGGTGTTGCAGCCAAGTATGGGCTAACAGGGACTTATACTTAAATTCTAGTATTAGAAAATGCATATAAAATATAGGGGTGTTCCCCCTACAATTCTTGTCTTTTAAGAGCCTAACTATGCAAATTTCATATTGCAGAACAATCATTGTGCCTGTGACAACATAGGAGCATGTGGCAGATGCACAAAATAGCATCTTTTGTTTCTTTTCACCAAAGACAGAAAAGAAAATTAATGGCAGAAGGACAGAGTCCCAATGACTGCAGCTACTCTGATTCCTTGAAACAGACCATCCCTCTCACCATAAAAGGGGCTCTTTTGTATAAAAGTTGCTCCCCAGACTGATGAAACTTAGTCTACAAAACAGCCAAGGAGCACCCTGTTATCCAAAAATGACATAAAAGTGCCCCACTCTTTGGAGGTCGCACTGACTGGTCTCAGCAATTCAAGCTTATCCATAGTAGAACTATCTCACAATAAAGCAGTCGCTAGCACACAACAGCTTCACTTTTATCTACATATTAAAGAGTGCATCGTTTCTGACATTGCCAGCCCAGGTCAGAGCTGCACACTGCTATGCTAGCCCTGGAGAAGCACAGAGAAAAATGGCTCCTCCATCTTCTTATTTCTGCCTTGTGCCACCAGTGAAGCTAAAGCAGCACAAGCTTTGTTTAAATACTTCAGCCAACAAGAGAAAAAAGTTCCTCGCAGTCTTTGCCCTGGCTATGTGAATTTATGTGGTTTGGTTCAGGTGCACTTTACACATTGGCAATACCAAACTGAAGACACAAACCCTTATTTACAGGTCAACGTGTTACTCAGAGAAGAGCTGAGATCCAGATGTACTTTAAAGTCACAGCAAGTGCAAGTGCTGGGGTGGGAGGGAGGAGGTGGTTGGGAGGGCAGCTCTGCTGGAGACCAGTGATGGTTTCAGAGAGATGACTGCACTGAAAATGGACAAAATGATCCCTCTCCCTTCTGTACTCCAACTCCCAGCACAGAGCCAAACATCATTCACAAGCAACCAATAAAAACACACAAACAAAGCTCAAAGATAATCAAAAAGGAAGAGGATCCTAGTGGTCTGTCTCATTACAGTGCCAGCTCCTAATAAATTCTAGCTGAAAAACAGAAGCTCAGTTAATCCAGGGAGCTAATTAGGCTCAGCAACTCTATGTTGGAGTTAAAGCCAGATTCGTCCAAACCAGCAATGCCACTGGTTAAGAAAACGTGTATAATAAATAGACTGTGATTTACAGGAGAAAAAAATTTCCACAGTTAAAACTAATAATGATCCAGATTTTAAATAATTTAAGGACTCTGTATGTGCCCAGGCTCTGTGCTAACTTCTACCAAGGTACGCTCACAAAGGGAAGGAAAAAGCCTTCCCTTCCCCCCATGCTGCCCCTTGTTTGGCTCCCTTACTTGGAAGCATTACGGCAACCACAGGTTTGGCTCAGCTTATCTCCATGAAGCCATTGGGTTGCTTTATATGAGAAGGCAACAGTTGTATCTGCTATGGAATAGCAACTGGAGCAGCTTCGGAGCCTGCCTGCCTCTCCTCCGGTCTGCCAGTGCCCCAGCAGTGCAGCGGGAGCGCTGGGAAGGGAAGGGGTGGAGAGTGGCTGCCAGTGCCTGTACCTATAGGGCAGCAACAGGGGAAAACACATAGCAAGAAAGAAGCATGAGGAAACATCCCCTGACAATCTGCTGAGGACACGTTCTGGAAACCACCTTCACACCAGCCCCTCTGAAGGCTAATATTGGCAGGAGCACAGCAAAGAGACACCCAGCGAGGGCATTTCCAACACCCCCGCATCAGCGTGAAGAGCAGGATCCGCTCCTGTTGCTCAGCGTCTGCTTGCAGGGCTGCTGCCCCCAGCTCCCGCTGCCTTCACAGGGTCAAGCAGTAGGGGGATGAAAGCAAAGCTCTCCACTCTGCACTCAGCGTGGCTAAGCAAAGGGGTTGTTGTCCAGAAGGCCTCGGCTCCCTGCAGCTCAGCTGCTGCCCGTGTCATCGGCGGGGGTCACACGTGCTGAAGAGCCGCCACGGGTGACAGCCCCTGCAGAGAGGGCAGGGCAGCGGCCACCGCAACTCCCCTTTCAGCGCAAACAAGCACCTGCCTGCCACACTGGCACGACTCGCGTTACCCGCGCCCCCGGCAGCTAGGTGACCATTTCGGCTGCCGCCCCGGTGAACACACCACGGCAATTTGGAGGGGGGACAGAAAGGCTCCTCGCTGCCGCACCGAGGACTCCCGCGCTGCCCGGCCGGAGGCAGCCTGCTGCTGCGCACGCAGCGGCCCCCGTGAGCCCCAGCAGCAAGCGACAGCACTTTGCCCTTTGCTTGCAAGGAGTGTTGTGATTCGTATGTATTGAGAGTGGAATACCAGGGTTATTTCCTCAAACGAAAATTAACTTCAAATGTTTGTAATTGATCCATGAATATTCATGATCTTTTGGGAGGATTTCATAATTACTTCATTCTGCTTAGGCTCATTTGATCTACAGTAGTGACAGCAGTAGTTTACACTCCTTCATCAAGATGCCAACAATTTGGCAGCGTGACCTTCCCAGTTTCCTGTGCTGGAGAGCAGCTCTAGTTATCCTAATTGCAATCCCAAATGGAGTGGTACCTGAAAATAAATTGACTGCTGTTCAGTTTTAGAAACCACTCCACTTGGCACTGCTCCTAGCATAAATAGATGACATCTCCAGGAAACTGGGAAGGTCACTCAGCAAAATACTTCACATTTTGATAAGTAAGATTTTAAATGCTGACCTCCTAGAGCCTTCGGCCTACAGCATTACAGCAGAGGGCAGTGAAAGTGCACACACTTCTGTGCGGAAAAGAAAAGAAGAAAAAAGAAGGCAGACTTTGGTTGTCATTAATATTATGTAAATTACACAATTCATCTATGCCACTCGCTAGACATATTCCCAACGAAAGTTAGGCTTAAGAGTTCATATTGCCTATGCACCTGCACGCAGGCTTGCCTCATCACCTCCAGCAATAAACTTCTAGCCTGTTGGCCAGTTTGAAGAAACTTTGAGAAAATAATATAAAAGCCTCAAAGATGGTTAGTCTCTGTAAACGCTGTGAGAACTGATGGCTTGAGTGGATGGAGAGAAATCTTATTCGTGCTCCCACAGAAACAAGACTGAAACTCCTTAAACTCCACTCTTGAACACACCAGAGAAAGCACACAGATGAGACAAATTCCCAACCACAGGGGAACTTTCAGCCAGTATTTATGCCCTTTTGGATATCAAAATTAAGAGACAAATTGTTAGAAAGAAACATTATTTTCTCAGTGCTGATGCTCTCAGAACTGTTCATTTAGATCAACAGACCAAAAAATATGCACTCATATGAAAGTGCATCCTGACTATAAGCTGTCAAAACATGAAGTAAAGCAGTAAAAATATTAAACTAACAGCATTAAAGCAAAATAAATAGTCAGAAGCCTTAAGCATGCTTCCATCTTTGGTAATCAATTTATTATTACCTTTTAAAGTTCCTCTTCACATACAGCTCCAAACTCTGCTTCACAGAGAAGCATGAAACTGCTAAAAGCTGCTAAAAGAAGCAATCCCTATCCATTGGCAAAGAACATGGACTTTACAGCGGACAAGTGATGTGCTAACCTAGGATGGGAATCAAGCAGGTGAAGCAAGTTCCAAAACAGGGGAATTTTTTTAGGTGTCACCTCCCATTTATCAGTTGGGGACACACTGGCCTCAGTTGCTCAGCTCCAAACCATCTAGGAATTAAAAAACCATGACTGTTATTTAGGAATACTGTATTGGCATGTACAGGTAATATGTACAGATCCTAGACAACGTGCGTGCCTGTCTCCTTCCAAAAATCTGGGTAAGTAATAAGGTGGCTAAGTATGGACTTAGCTGTCTAACTTTACACATTCTTTCTGTTTTGAGAAGAGTAAGAAAGCTGAACTTCTCCTTTACACCTATCTTCTTTAAAATGCAAAATGGACTAGAAACCTGGTTTCACTTCACAGACTCCATTTACTTTACTATTCAATATATAGTTTCAGGGTCAAAATAAGTTTCTTAGACATCTGCAACGATGTTTGCAGAATCTGATGAACATGGTGTTCTCTGGCCTGAAAATCCTTGGCCTCTATATTTGTACTGTCAACAATCAATAGGGGCAGGGTGAGCTTGTTAGTAACTGGAGAGAGACCAAAAAATCCTTTCACATAAAAATGAATGGCCATCAGACAGTGACAACTTTCATCCACAGATGGACTGAGCCACTCACACAATGGGCTGATTTAGAGATGCGATGAGACAGAGTGAGTGACAACAGTGATGATGTTATGCTGCACGACAATTAAAGATCATAGATGAAGAAATGTCTACCCATGCCTGGTTTTGGTGATGTCTGAAAACAAGCCTCAAAATTGAGATTTTATGAACTGAAACCCATGGCACTATGGTCCAAACCCAGCTGTCACTGAAATCTACAGAAAGTCTCCCATAAGCTTCAGCAAGGTCTGAACTGGGCTTTTACAGATTTGGTGACTGGGTACATGAGATAATGAATAAAATAATCCCTTCTGAAGTCACATACATGGCAATGAAGTTAAACTGTGGAACCACAGGCAGTTTTATGATGACATTTTTGGCAGCATAGGGCCAAATCTAGCAGCTGCTGCAGGGCAGTGGGAATTTTGTCATCTATAAACACAGGCACAAGAATACTAAATGTCTGGTTCTTTTTCCCCTCTCACACTCTATCACACTTTATTCACAGAGGACTCCAAACAAAACCTGAGGGACCCCAGTCTCCATGCAAGTACTACATATTGTAAGTAAAAGTGGCCAAATCAATATATAATGATTTTTAATGTATATATATTTGCTATTTAAACCATTTGGAGATAGGCTGTATCAAATATATTTATATTCATCTATGCAGCAATTTAAAATATTAATGATGCACATGCATTTTTTATGTTATCTGAAGTTTCACTCCCCCTTTAAATGGATTCATCTATTTATTTTGCCCACTATAATACCATTAATTAGACAAGCTCCTCAATAGGCTCTCCAAGACTTCAGAGATCTCTTAATAGCCTGTGACAGCAAAGGAAAGGAACTCTTTTAAACTCACCATTTAGTAATTGTTACATAGCTTGCAGTTTTACCTGAGGTAACCAGAGCGTGCTTTAGAGTTCTATAGGTATCTATTATGCCCAGAAAATCAACTGTAAATTCAAGTATTTCCATGTTAATAGCTGCCTCTCCACAAGGCTGGTAGTTGGAACAGACTTGTGAGTGCCAGAAAGCAATACACAACTACTAATGTTTTATGTATTTAGTTTTAAATGATAAAAAGCTATCTATTAAAGAGTTAGCTGTTCAAAATCCCAGAAGCACTAGAACAAAATTTCAAAGACAAGCTGAGCCAGTCTTTCATAAAAAGCTCCTTTCAACCTTCAACCGTCTTCAAAAAGCCTCAAACTGGACTCATTTACAATGTGCCTGGCAGGTCCCTCTTCTGTTTACAAAGCCGCTGCTGAAGCTCAGGAATTCTGCAGCTGAAAATAGTTGAGGCTGCAAGAATATTTTGGCACAGTCCTCATTCTAGTCTTATACTCTCTCCTCAGCATCTGCCGTTGAATTTAGACAGAGAGAGGATAGTAGAAGGTCATTTGGCCTGAATCAATATGGCCATTCTTATGTTCTTAGTGTTAGGTTATAGTGGTTTACAGCGATGCTCTGCAGCCTCCTTCCTGAATCCCCTCCGCATGCCTGCTGTGCTCTCCTAAGGATGGAGAAAAGCATTCCTCAGCACCCAGTCAATGCAGCCCTGGTCGATGTGTCTGGAGACACAAGACAGGCCAAGAGCAAAGACAGTCATTCTGTTAAGGAGAGCACATGCATAACAACCACAGAAAGAGAAGGAGAGAGAAATGCATTGTTTGGTCCTGTGAGCCTGATCCCTGTGGGACTGTCATCAAAGCGAAGGTGATACTTGGGGTGAGAAGAAACTGTGAATTAGTAGCTCCTGCCCCTACCCAGTACAGAGAGTCATGTAATCTTCCTTAAGCATTTAGAAGACCCATCCTTAAAAACATTAGGGCTTCCTAGCACTGCCCACACACACTTCCATTTCAGAGTGGCACGCTGAAAGCCATCTACTCCCCTATTTGCCCATGCTCCAACACGGCCCTTTGGTTTCCATTGCTCTCACTCCTCGGGGGCAGGAATGCTCCTGCCACATCTACAGACATCACTTACACTCCTCCTCACGCGCTCTCTGTTCCCTGACTCTATTTGGGTATGCAAGCCAAATTAATTTCATCTTCTCTCACATGAAAAGCTAACCTGCTCCCCTTGCCAGTCTTTCTTGCACTTGTTTCCATCTGAATTCACTCTTTGTCTATACGGGTGACCAGAGCTGTATCCAGGAGAAGAATCACTAGTCCCTTGCATAAAGGCATTACAGTTTTTCTGCTGTCACTCCTAATGCCTCCTCAGACTTCATTACCTTCTCACTGTTCCATCAGCTGTGGTCACCCGTGATCATTAACCAATATGCCTAAATCAGCACACACCCCACCTCCTCTTCTAGCTTGATGAGCTCCCAGATTTCAGTAGAAATTGTTAGCAGTCCATCAGGGCAAGTCCTTGCATTAGTGCCAGTTCTATCACTGTAGCCCTCGAGGTCCCACAGCTGCTGCCATGTGATGCTCTGATCTTCCTTTGTATAGATGATGGCTCTCAGCTTTGTGTAACCAGCCACTATGATTAGCATGCTCCTGCTTTGTGTGTCAAGGCTGCTGATAATAACACTAAATAAAATCTCTCCCAAAACTGGTCCTTGAAGAAATTCCCTGGTGGCCATCCCTCTACTCTGATAGCTCCCACTTCAATGCTAGCTACTGTCTCATCAGTCTTCACTACCTGATGCATCTCACAGCTCCTTGTCTTCT
Source organism: Haliaeetus albicilla (assembly GCF_947461875.1). Classification (NCBI taxonomy): domain Eukaryota; kingdom Metazoa; phylum Chordata; class Aves; order Accipitriformes; family Accipitridae; genus Haliaeetus; species Haliaeetus albicilla. The sequence continues at coordinate 27,571,012 of NC_091495.1, forward strand.
TCAGCTTAACTAGTAATTGCTCAGGGGACACTACTCAGTTATTTACTCAGGTCTAGACAGATTACATTTACCACTGTTCTTTCACCTAGATATTCAGACATTAGGTATCATGTCTGCATAAAACAGAGGATGAGGGCTGTATCCAGAGGGTTGTATCCAAATGTATACCTATTTTGGGAGGAGTGTTGAATTTAAATGCACAGATAACTGTTCCAGGTTTCCCTGTCTTGGGAACAGTCAAGATACTTCAACACTTACCCTCTGAGAAGGCAATACCTGCTGCCTGGATTTACTCTGAGGTAAGTTTTAACTCAGTCCTTCAGGATTTGTTCCTCTAACATCTGAATACTAATACTGAATTTTTGTTGCAGTGAGACTTTCTTAACACCTCAGTGTTAACTTTTGCAGCTATTGCAGTAACAAACATTGATCACTTAACTCAGAAGATCTAGCAGTGAACTCATTTAAGCTCCTCTCTTCTATCTCTCCTCCTCCTCCATACACACTGATGAGCAAATCATTTAGAGAGGGGTTTGTCTACTGACTGTATGAATTTTACTCAGCAGGAAAATACATTCATCTAATTGCATTTCAAATGGTAAGGATCTGAATAAATGAACAAGTTGTTCTATGAATAGAGGAATTAATGAAGACTAGTTTCCTGTGGGTTTGTGTCCTCCATTTCCTACATTTCTGCTGTCCCCTCTTCTGCATAGTCCCTATGACCTCACCTTGCCACATCCCACATAACTCATCTCCTCCAGCTGAAACTCCTTCCTCTCTCCCTGTTGGCTTGTGCGTGCTGGCTGGGTGGCATCAGGCTCAGCTGGCTGGCATCAGGCTCAGCTGGCTGGCAGGCCAGCACGCAACGGAGCAGGTAACTGCTGGCTTCACACCTTCATGGCCCAGCCTGCTTCTGCCCTGTTCCTCTCCCAGTCGCAGGAGTCTTCCACAGACCTCGGATATCTGAAGTCCTGTCCCTGTGTTAAATCTGATTGGAAATGGTCAATTAAAAGGCCAATTAAAAACCTTATTTGGATGACTAGCAGTGAGATGGTGTGATCATGTATGCTTCAGCCTCTCAGGAGGTGGCTAAATATCTCTTGGAGCACACATGTCAGAGCAAGTCCTGCTCACGGAGCTTGTCAGGCTTCACAGTTTTGAAGCACAACATTGTGCATAGCAGTCATTCCCACCACCAGCTACTGAGGACAGACAGGACATTTCCTGTATTAGCATTATGAGAGTGATTAGAGCCACCTAATTACAGCTGTGCAATGACAAAAATCTCAGCTCACAGATGTCAAGTTAGCCAGGCTTTTAAGTCTTTCATGTCCTGTGGCTTAGATTATTCCTGCTTTATAATTTTTCACATCCATGTTATGATTTTATGTCCAATTAATTCTGTGGGAGGACAGCAGTTCTCAAATGAACACAGAGTAAATACAATCAATAACAAACGGGCTGTTAGGACAGCTGAAGCCATTATTGCATTGTTAATATTTTCAGTAGTTCAGGTTTAGTTTGGGGTTTTTTTCTGTGATGTATGACATTAAATACAAAGCAAATGGTTTAAAGGTCCTGTTCTGTTTTAAAAGCCACTACTGTACCAGTTTCAAAAAAAGTAATAATGACCCAAAAGGGACCAAAGAAGTTTTGACAACCCATGAATCTTCTTGTTCATGGGTTTTGACAATCCACAAACACTGGGATTGAGTGCACCCTCAGCAAGTCTGCCAACGACACCAAGCTGTGTGGTGTGGTGGACACACTGGATGGAAGGAATGTCATCCAGAGGGACCTTGACAGGCTGGAGAGGTGGGCCCGTGCGAACCTCGTGAAGTTCAACAAGGCCAAGTGCAAGGTCCTGCACATGCGTCAGGGCAATCCCAAGCACAAATACAGGCTGAGCGAGGAGTGGTTTGAGAGCAGCCCTGCAGAGAAGGACTTGGGGGTGTTGGTTGATGAGAAGCTCAACGTGACCCAGCAATGTGCACTTGCAGCCCAGAAAGCCAACTGTATCCTGGGCTGCATCAAAAGAAGCATGACCAGCAGGTCCAGGGGGGTGATTGTTGCCCTCTACTCCACTCTCATGAGGCCCCACCTGGAGCTGGGCCCCTGTGCTCAGCTCTGGGGACCCCAGCATAAGAAGGACACCGAGCTGTTGGAGCGAGTCCAGAGGAGGGCCACAAAGATGATTAGAGGGCTGGAGCACCTCTCCTGTGAAGACAGGCTGTGGGAGAGCTGGGGTTGCTCAGTCGGGAGAAGAGAAGGCTCCGGGGAGACCCTATAGCAGCCTTCCACTACCTAAAGGGGGGCTACAAGAAAGATGGGGAGGGACTCTTTATCAGGGAGTGTAGTGATAGGATAAGGAGTAATGGCTTTAAACTGAAAGAGGGTATATTTAGATCAGATATTAGGAAGAAATTCTTTACTGCGAGGGTGGTGAGGCACTGGAACAGGTTGCCCAGAGAGGCTGTGGATGCCCCATCCCTGGAAGTGTTCAAGGCCAGGTTGGATGGGGCTTTGAGCAGTCTGGTCTAGTGGAAGGTGTCCCTGCTCATGGCAGGGGGCTTGGAACTAGATGATCTTTAAGGTCCCTTCTAACCCAAATTATTCTATGATTCTATGATTCCCTCAGAGCAGCAGATTTGCATATAGTGTAGCTAAGAGGTGTTTTTGACCCAAACTCTTAACTTGTCATATATAAAGAAAAGCTTTATTTTCATTTCAGTGTTTTTGTTGCAGTGTAATTCCAAGAAACACCAATTAGCTATCAAATGCTGACAACTTGCACTTATGACTGATTAGGGCTAGATATGAACTATAAACCTAGCACATTACCATAGTGCAACAGCTCATTACCAGTCTAGCTTTCCTAGCTAATCTTTTCTCCTAATTTTTATTTAGGGACCTTCTGGCTAGCCCATCTGAAAATTATACGCTAATGATCTGAGCAAAATTGAGAGCTTTAAATGGTAACATGGGAGAAAAAATAATTCTGTTTGATCTCTTTATGTCATGATAGATGCCATTTAATCAATTAGCACAGCAGAACATACCATTCCATTTCAGACCTGGCAAATATAAAAGAAAACAGAAAAGGGTGAGAGCTTCACACACCTCTAGACCTTCTCCACCATGTAAAAGAGCATCATATAGTATCAGAGAATGTTTAGGAGCACAGTCACTGAGACAGCAGTTGACACACTATTATCTGTGGGTGTCCTACAAGTCTGCCATAGGGGATTGCCAAGGATGTGACCGGTGCTAGTAGAGGGGACATGTCAGAGACAGGGTCACAGCACTGTGCACCGTGTCCTGTGGAGATGTCAGGCAGCAGGGTGACCCAACAGGCATCCTGGGGTCCCTGCTGCCAGTTAAGCGTCCAGAAGATTTAACATGGGACACTGGGGCACTGGAATGCCCCAGAATCGGAAATGTGGCTTCCAATTATGTCTGCCTCCTTCTCCCCTAGCTGCTTGAGGTTATGGAATTATTTGAGAAACTGCAGCCAGAATTCAGATTCTGAATAACCATGGACTAGAGATACTGCAGCAGTGACAATGAGTGCTTCACAGTTACTTGCCAGAACTATCATAAATAAAAACTACTTCTGAAATATATTGGAGATAAAGAAGGAAAACAACAGGATGTTTCATAATGTTACCAGTTGTTAATGAGTGCACAGGATTAAAGATGGTAAGATGTAGGTAGGAACACATAGGAAAATTTATCTGATCCACATTCTGTAAAGCTTGTATAAATTAAGGGCATCGTAGAATATAAAAGTTCTATATTTAATAATTCATGTAAACAGATTGAAAGCGATGACAGAAATATTTGAGAAGCAGCACAAGATCACATTTAGGGGCTATCTCATTTCCTGCAATCTAACTGTGCTGGAGTTTCCTTTCTGAAGACTATGAGATTCACCCAACAATACCAATATTGTGCCCTGTGTTTACTGGTTCCTACTCTGAATGAGTGAAAAATAAAGATGGTAAAAATGGATATTAATGCCTTGAAAAACAAATTATGTCTCTAAATCAACCACTTGAACACATCCATTGCTGGTCTATACTTGTGCAATTCAAAACTTGGATAATGGCAGAGCACGGTACGCTGAGTGAGTTCTCAACACTCATCTAGCCCTGACCTGAAGACAATAAGCGCATAGCCTTTGATCTGCAAGAAGCTGGACCTTTTTCCTAAATATGGTGGTAGAGAATTTTACTTTCTATTATGGATGAAAGAGGCAAGAATCCCTCAGGACTCCCCTTCTTGGAACCTGCACAGCAAGAGGACTGAACATTTGCCGATCTCTGCCCATCTTTCTAGATCTCCCAAAAGAATGTTCTCTATTTAAATATGCAAAGGTTTGCAGATTTAACTGCCAGAAATGTTTCAATATGAACATAATCAGACCATGGGGCTGGAAGATGTTCATTTTCTGTGAGAAAGGAGCCAGAAGGAAAAAGCACCATACATACTCCTATTGCGTATTATGAGATTAACCATATTATGAGATTAACAAAAGAGAATTTATTCTGGCATTCAGGTATTGCAAAATGCAGTGAAAGGTCATATGGACAGCACATAATTTATAATCTTGGCATAGAATACTTAACTTTGTCCCTTTGTATTTAAGACAATAAGCATTGGTAAACTTTATTAGTTGGCTTCTGGCACAATAGAATTGTACTTCTGAATTGTGCAGTCTTAAAAAGCAACTTATATGACACTCCAGTTACTGGCACAATTAATGGATAATATGCAGAGAAGAATACAGAATTGATTAGGTTTAATATGGACTACAGACTAGACATTAGTAGGAAACATTTGGATTTTTATATTTCTGGGAGATGAATTAAGGTGAAGCAACACACTGGTAATACTTATCATGAAGCATACAGTTATTGGTTTTATATCTATACAGATATGAACATAAAATTATTAAGAAAGTTATTTGTGTTCTGAACTTCAGGTTAGTTTCAATAGAGAGATAACATAGCTGTTTAATGCATAAAATAGATGTGTAATTGCTAGTCAAAGTGACTCTCACATACCCACACCATTATTGCTAGAGTTGAATATTACCTTATTATAATTTCATACACAGCCCGCAACATTCTTTTTTCATAGCCCACAACTGAATGTTTCCTGTTGAAAAAATGTGGTGTTTTGTTGTGACTCTCTTCAATTATCTATTGTTCTGTAATCTTCAGCGAGAGGGATACCTTTAGCAACACCAGAGTTTGCTCTCTGATTAGGCATCTGAACAGTTGTTAGTGTGAAGCTGAGATTCCTTAAAAGAATTGGGTATTGCTCCACAGAGAAGCATCACTGATGGGTGGAACATGGCTAACGGAATTAAAAATGTATTTTCAAGGGTTATACTATCTTTTGCATGGATGTGATACAATAGCATTATCAGAGAAAAATCAAAATCTTACGTATTAAAAAATGTAAATTCTTCTCTAATCAAATGAGCCAATTTTTGAAGAAAACCTTATTGTGGTATCTGTTTCCATCAGCCAGTTTATTGTCAATTATACATACTGACTTGCTTGTAATTCTTCGCTTTCATTGTCTTATCTCTCTGTGAAAAAAGATGTTTGGTAGAAAAGTTTAAGCAAAACTATGAATTTTCTTGGGAGCGTGAAAAAATCCATTTCAGTTTTCAGAGTATACCTAACAGATGTGATTGTGATACCAGTAGAGACCAGAGGAGTTCGGCTACAGTGCCACAGAAGCATCATGGCCCTGCCTGGACAAGGCCTGACCCTGATGGGAAGACAGGTGACAGCCCCTGGGAGCATGTACGGTACAGAGACCCAAAGCATCACCTTCAGATTCAGAGCAGCCTGAGCCTTCTCCCAAACAACACCCTCATCACCATGTGGCTCACTGCAGTGTGAGGGGAACGGACATGGCACCTGCAAAGGGACACAAAGGACTTCACCGGTTGTGTAATCTACTTTATGTTTATGTCTGACACACACAAAAATGATTCCAGGCAAAGCGGCCCACAGAGGACTGCAATCAAGAGTAGCTCAAAACCAACAAAAGCCACTGATTATAATGCCATTGCACAGCACGTAGCCATCCAAAATGGCAGCAGTCACCTAACAAGAGAAAAGAAAATCTGTTACTAGTTTAACAGGCTTATTTTATATTCTGTATGATGCAAAGGTCCTAAAGGTTACCAAAGCACACCCTCACTTTTTCTGTAAAACACAGTCCACAGTAAGCAGCCTCAACCCTTGGCTTCAAAAAACAGGAGTGTTTTGCAAATCTCACTGGAGCACAATGTGGTAGGGTGCCAACTGGTTCTCCTTCACAGACATGTATTTTCAGAGTCAAATCTTATTCAGCTTTGGTCCTCCATAAGCCCCTCTTTCACATCAGTGTAAACTATTGCAACTACAGCAGTTACCCTCAGTTCCCTTTGACATGAAAAGAACTATCTTCCACCACTCCAGAAATGTCTGCACATGAGAGAGATGAGCAGGATTCAGGAGGTGCATGTCAGCATGGTCTGACTGAGTACACAGAGCTCCTAGAAAACTCTCTCTCCGTCTCTGAAAAAGTGCAGTTATTTCTCTAACACCATACCTTTGGAAACATTTTTTTTCTTATGCAGTACATACCAATTGGGTAGCAGACCTAGATACTGCATCTAATTCCCGTCCTCTTGCATGGGCAAGTAACTTCAAAGCACATCACACAGAGCCTGTGAAAACTGTTGTTTGCAAGAGAGAGGAAATGCAGTCTAGGAGCACAAAAGATTCTGCTACTCTGTTTATAGCTGGAGGCAGACATGAAAATTGTGTTCAGTCCTTAAAAGACTGCTCCGAGGAGATTCAGGTCCCACTTGCAAAGAGATGATGAGGTGCTTTTAACAGCTCACCTTGTAAGTGGCTCCCCTCGCTTGTTCTCTGTCTGCCTCCGAGTCAAGCGGCGCAGATGCCTAGCACAGTCTGAGCTGCCCAAGGGACTGGCACACACGACATGGGAGCTCTGTGAGACCTCTGCCCTCCGGAGCTCCCACTGAAGGCAGGCAGGACACCCAGGAAAGCTGCAGTCTGTGCAAGCTGCCTGCGTCGAGGGCAGCAGGAGAGAGACTTCAATCAGTGAGAGCACCCACTCCTGCAAAGAGTGTAATACACCGTGTGTTCTTTTCCGAGCCCCAAAATCCCTTCACGTCTAGGACAGCTCCCAACTTTCTCCTTTTGTTCTATTTATAGACTGAAGACTGTACGTCCATAGCTCCCAGGGTTGTAACAGCACCCAAACCAGCTGCCGCCACCATTCTGCTACCCAGCTCTCTGCTCTTCAGAACCAGCTGTACCAAAGGGAGCCAGAAGGGCTGATATTTCTGGCAGTAGGACATATATTTTGTTATCGATTCTCAAAATGAGTGAAGCTTTATTTCTGCCCAAGAGCACAAACTAAGGAATAGGGAGAGAAACAGTTTAGTAACTCCGCCCACCCCTCAAAAATAACCCATTGGAAAATAATTTTAAAATATGGCAGGTAGAACAGTTTTGCTGATGGGGTAATGAGACTAAATACAGCTAAAACAGTTAAACCTGCTGTCTGAAATTAATTTTACTGAGTCTTGTCACATATTGCTAGAAAGCATGTCACCTGATGGCATTTATAAACAAACAAAATTTTAAAAATTTAAATAATCTAAGAAGTTTTTTCTCCAGCAGGAGAGAGAGCTAATTTTAATATTTCAGAAGATAGTTCTAACCAGCATGCTTAAGTCTAAAAAGTCAATGCATATTTTAAAAAATTCACATCTGTTCATTGTGTACAGGCCTGGAGGCAACCACCAGCCCAAAAACTTTGATCATCCAGCAGAAGTTAGCTGGTATCTGAAGAGCACAAGAGGATTTGTCTTCATTGCTTTTCTCTCAAACGTGTTATGAAAATAAGAACTTCAAAAAGAGTTTGTATGGAAAAAAATAATCTTGCAATTGCAACGCCATTCAAATGCTCTTGCAGCAATAAGACAAACTGGCTGAAACAGTCTCCATTTACAACCACACAATTCTCTTCAAAGCTTCTAGGGCCTGTCACTTCATGGAGGGGATGGTGTTAAATGGAGTCCAAGAAAAGAAAGAGTATGAAGAAAAATTGTTCAACTATTTGCCCAGAAAAGGTAAACCAAGTTTTTGTTTATTTTTAAGTTAAGGTTGCAAATACTATTTATATATTGAAGAGGAAAATCAAGTAGTCCTGCTTGTGCCACTTAAGTAGTCACAAATCCCTATTTATGTGGCAAGTTCCTGTATAACCTTCTTGAGCTCCAACTTCATGGTCACAGACCCATTTAGAACCAGTCAATAGATGACTGTACATTTCCAGTTTTCACATTTACCAATTCCATCAATCATCTCCCTTGCAATCCGAAACAAACTCAACACTAGGTAACACTTAACCACATACTGCCTCTTTCAACAAATAAGCTGTTAATCATCAAATAGTGAACATGAACTATGGTATACAATATCCCTTAGCAAGGATTTGAGGATTATCTCATCTAATTAGATATAAGCATGTTTTCTAATCTGTTGGCTTAAACCAAAGCCCAATAAAAAGATTTCCATTAACTTACACTGAGTTTTGGCTCAAGCACAGGGAGAACCTGATTTTGCAATTCAAAGAGAAAGAGACCTTAAAAAAAAGTCTAACTAAATGAGGAAGGAAGAAAAGCGGTTAACTGAGTAAAATCATCTGGCACAGAAATGGAGACTGTACATCCCATATGCCTGCTAGGGTACAGTCTTGAGAAAGACACCACTGAGCCTTTCTGGATTTCTTTGATGCCGTGCAAGTCTAACAGTCCAGCTGACTGCTAGTTTTCAGACTCCCAAAAGCAGAGGAGATTCTAGTAGACACACTAGGAAATGTTTTATTGTTTATTTGTATAACTGCCAGCCATGTGCAAACACTTTCCAAACAAGGATGAAGACAAATTATCAAAATGGAAGTACAGTTATTGAAAATTGTTAAAGATTTGGTGCCAGAACTCTGCACTGAAATTGTGTAAGGCTAGCCCCTAACCAATCTGGAACTCTTTATTATGTAAATGTTAATTAATATTTGTTAGTTACATGTTTATTTTGCTTTTAAATCTTTCTACCAATGTAGTGTTCACTTCAGCTCTCAGGAAGATATTCCATTGACTAACAGGAATCACTGTTAGCATGCTTTCAAGTTTAAATTCCTCTGCCTCGTTACTTAAGGATAAGAAATCATTCTGCCACTTTGTCTCACCAGAAACAATTTTTTCCTTCTGTGTGTATTCACATCCTTGAAATACTACAGAGTAGTTGTCATCTCCCCTCTCAGAGGTCTCCTTTTCCCTGGAAGCTATGAAGCTTCATTTCTGTCATGGTGTTCTTCCAGGTGAGTAACCCTTTCATCCTGGACCATTCATAATTCTTCTTGCTTCTCTTTTAAATTCTCTGCAGCCTGTAACCTCTTCTTAGCAATAAGATGCCCAACTCCGAACAAGGGGCTACATACTAGCACTATACAAAGAAAAGCTATTTTCTTTGGCCATTTGCAGTGGGATGTCTCTGCTCTCTTGCCCTGAGCCACACTGATTTTGTGCAGGAAAAGAAGGATCAGTATGGAAACGAAGTTAATTTCACAGATCATATCCATATGCAACTATTCAAGAAACCACAGGTAACCAAAAACATGAAGTAAGACTAATAAATACTGCTACATGCTTTTTGATAATTTGCTGCATTGCACAAGAGCTAGTTATTCCAAGAATATGACTATTTAAAAATTGTTTAATTATACATGAAATGAATTATCACCACATTTCCACGCAAGAAAATGTATTAATGTTCAATTGAGCCTGAACCAGTGGTGGAACAGGTGAGAATAAACTGCTGGATACCCTGACTGAAGGTTCAAAATGGCATTTTAATGAATTAAGTAGAGATTCATTTGTAGATGAAATCAGCACAATGACCTATTTGGGTCCCACTCAAGTTATATTTCAGCAATAACTGCACGCTACTGGATTGCTTGTTCATTACCAGTCAAGTCTGTGCTGGCCCAGGACCAAAGTAGTGTCCTTCCATGATGCAGCTATCTGCTGCTGATAGGAATGGCTATTTAAATGCAATCAGTAATTGCTATTAAATCTGAGTATAAGACACAAGCACTTCCCTTCTAATTTCATTTTGCAGTCCATCATTATTTGCTTGTTACAATATCTGTAAAGTGGTAATTTGTCAAGTGGTTCAGAGAGCATTAAAAGTGGTAGCTTATGAGGCCTGATTCTTCCCACTTGAACACTTGTGCAGAATGGAGCCATGTCAGCTGAGGTCTGTTGTAAAACTATTGTAACAGGGGATCAGGATCAGTGAATGCAACACACTCTCTTACATCCAGTACACATGCACGCAGACTCCTCTGCTCCAATAATTATCACGTTGCCAGTCTGGCAGGACTGAGTTGAAAACCCAAAGCTGGGGAATGGCAGCTCCACTGAAGCTTTCCTTGAGGATTTTGTCTACTATCTCTCATTAACTTGATGATGAAACACAGTACTGTAAGACACGTGCAGATAAAGCTCAAATCTGCACTATCAGCTGTACAAACTGTCCTACAATAAAGTGCATTGTTGATGAACACTACAACAGCGATTGCTGGAGCATGCAAAATCTATTATCCTCATGCTCCTGAGTTGCAGATTAAATTACACTAATAAAATGCAAGAAGTTTTCCTACATTCACAGCCTGTGCATCCCTGATTCCATCTATTTTATGTAGTTCCCCGGAACATAGAAGAAAATTGTCAGAAATTCAGCCTAGTAAAACTGCCAGCTACAGAAAAACCCCAAAGGTGAAAGTAATTGCCAGATGCTCCAAGTCCTCATTATATCCGTGCTGACAGTGTTTCAGTGCTCTTGCTGGCAACTGCATTGCTCTTCCACATTGCCAAAGCACTCTGGCTAGTGTCAAAGAGCATGCACCTAAGGCCAGGTCCTCAGCTGGTGTAATATGGCATTGCTCAGTGCCTTCCGTGTCTGTTCGCCAAGGCTCCGGTCCATACAACCTGGCTGCCAACATCATGGAAAAATTCTTTTGTTCCTGAGCAGCTCGTGTTTTTGATAGCTAATAAGGAACTATTTCACATTCAACAAAATCTCTGTTGACTGCTCTCCTACAATTGGATCATTCAAGGGTATTTTTTATTCCTCTTTTTGAATGGGCTCATTTCTTTTTCTCTTTTGCTTCCCAGTTCTTTTTTGTGGATTGTTGTCTCCTCTACACGTTATCTCAGTGTCTCTCAGAGCTCTCCCATTCATTTTGGGCCATTTCCCAGTCCTGTGACTCTGTTTCAGCTATCACTCATATCCTCATTTTCATTCATTTCCCCTTCTTCTGCTCTCACATTTCCACAAGTAAAACAGCAAAACAGTTCTTCATCCAATTCTAATATATTCAATACTAAATTAACACAGAAAGATTGGAGATTCCAAAGGTCTCATCAGATTCTTTCTGAGGCTTTCTGTGGTCTTTGTACCATGTTCTCATTGAGAAGAAGCAAAAGCAAGGAACAGAAGACTAGTAGATGCAGCAGTAGAAAGCAAAAGTGATTCAAATCTCTCAATCAAAAAAAAAAAAATATTTCAGGTTTAGGCACTAATGAATAAACCATTAAACAGATTGCTCATTGGGCATGTAGTTCAGTTTTGGCATTAAATTCTTAGGCCTAGTAAGCAGACACGGTTGTGTGAATCCCACAAAACTAAGACTTAATACAAGCTTGTAAATAAGGATAAAATCTCCAATACTAACACCAGTTATTGTACAAAAAATGTATTGTGAACTGGTTTTCAGCTTTCCTTATCTCTTCCTGAAAAGTTTTCTCTGACTTTTCTTCTGAGAACAATAATCTAACTCATGTTATAAATGCAAAGGCAAGCTGTATAAACAAAAGGTACCTGGGATCACAGTTCTCTTCAAACACAGGTTTTTTTACACAGATGAAACAACTGCAGACAGATACACTCATTCAACCAAGAAAATAATCTGAATTACTGGATCCATCCAAACCTCATTTTCATTTTTACTTCAATAATTAACTAACAATATAAAGAAAATATCTGATATACAGCATATTTTTAGGCTCATCTTTTATATCACAATACTATAATCCAACACTTTCCCTTTTCTCTGCTTCACTTAAAAGCAGTAATAGTCTACCCTTGACCAAAAAACCACAGATTTTGCATCCCATTAGGACCATCTATGTGAGTCCTTAAGTCTAAAAAAAGGTGAAAAAATAAGGTAACAGAGTCCTAGCAACAGTTAAAATGTAAGTAATGCTTTTTGCCAAGTTTGAATGCCCTTTACAAAGTCCTATTTGATTTTTTTCTAGCTCAGTTTTATAAATGGGAATAAATAAATAAATACAGAAATAAATTATTTTCCAAAGGTCATGCAGAAAGAAAGAATGGATTAGCCCATGGTTTAAGCACCATATTAGATCTTAAAACATGGTGGCTCTGCCACTAAGCCTCTTGTGCAACCTTGCACCAGTCACTTAATATCATTTTATTTTCTACAGATAGGATTAAAAAAACCCAATACCAGCATGTAAGTAAGATCTGGGAGGAACTGCAACCATATGACAGAGAAGCAGAAGTGCCAAGAATAAAATTAATGCTTTTGACTCATGCCCATCTATTTTATGGACAAGACTCCTTGGATAAGCATAAGCATGTAGTTCAAAATATCGGATGCCTCCAGAAACACTAGCACATTGGGACAGCACGTTAAGAGAGAAGCCTATTAAATAAAACAAGCAACAATTTCTGAAAGAGAAATTCATACAGCCTTGCACTTTTCTAAACAGTTTTCTTACATTCTCATAGTCATTAAAATGTATAAAAATGATTATTTCCAAAACAGCATTACCATGAATTATCACCACCCCTGTTGCCTAGCAACTGGAGTAATTTCTGAATAGTGAGCTATATAAACCAGTATCTGGAGTTTGTGCAAATGGGTATTCATTTGAGGGTTTAAAACACATTCATCTTGGAAATCAGAGGCAGATAATGCAGCACTAATGTAAAGCTGAAATGCTCTTAAAAAAATAAAATGGCACTAACAATTACTGCAGCTTAGCAAAACCCTCCTCCTGTAGCAGATCTGAGCCCTGTCAAACTAAGTCAGGGTAGGAGCTGACTCCCTTGCTCTCCCTTGGGCTTGAAACCTTTTCAATTTTTATGAAGATATTTGATATTCCTGTGCAGAAAATAATTCTTGCCCAGTCTTTTGAGGGATTTGCTCCTAACTCAAGAGCAAATGAAACTGGTGGCATTAAATGGCAATGTATTTAAGTCAAATTAAAAATTCTATTTTATAAAACATTTTATTTTATATAACATTTACATAACATTATTTATATAACACAGAACAATGTGCTTAGTAAGGTTCAAAATAGGTCTGGACATTAATAGTGACAAAGAGATAATCCACTGAGATATTAGAGAGAGATTATAAGTACATATATGAAAGAAAGATACAAACTCCCAGAAATCACAGCCTAGTCACTCATTAGCTGCATGTTGTTGCCCATTATAGGGATTCTTGCCCATTCTTCAGACCCATGTGCAATTTTAACTTGAATGCAGGACAAGATCCCAAACCGTATCAACCTGTATTGTTTGATGTCTGAAGATTTCTACATTACTTTCTTACAACTTTAGTAGACAAGTTCCTGCTAAAGCTAGAGTCAGTCTGTGTTACTATTCCCACAATGTGGAGGGGTGTGGGGGTGTTCCCAATGGAGAAAGATTCCAACTTAATGACTTCCAAGGCTTAGCCTTATGGGTAAGAAAAAAAAATGCAAAATGTGCTGAACAGCAGCATGTGTTTTTCACAGAGACTGCAGGCAGAGAGGCAAATTCATCTCTGGCATAAACACAGAGCCCACTGAAGGCAATACAGTAGCATCTGCTTATACCAGCTATGAATCTGAACAAGCTTTTCCCTACAACTACTACCTGTGGAGATAAAGCTGGATACAGCACTGAAGGGAGTTTAGGAGCCTGCAGCCTCTCAGAGTTTAGAGAACTAAATTTCTGCAGTAAGAGAAAACCTGATGTCTATGAAATTGTGAGTTTCCGGGCTCCCAGGAAGCCATGCAGTGCCTACTGACAGGCTGCCATAAAATACTTAATGGCTGTTTAATAGCTCAGATAAAGAAAAGATGCTCCATTTTGTCTGCTGCTCTATGGAAATTTGCTGGGACCACACACGCAATATGCAGTGCTGTCACATAAGAAAACATTTCCATTGTTTTCCTTTGGTCCCACTTAAAAAAGGCAGTTAACAAAATTTAAATTTTATCCTTAACAATGAAAGAGAACGCACCTAAAGAAAGGGAAATGATCTCAGATGGATAGGCTAGCCACTGCTCTAAACAAGAGGTGCTACTGAACACATATCACATCAGTCTTTGGGATGCTCAGCCTCTTCTAGGATGCAGCACATTCCACCCCCCGCCCTCCTTCCTCTTTTCTCCACCGAGGAGCAGCACAGATCTGTGCTGCCGGATCACTGAGCAAATAGTATTTGCGCTCACCCAGCCACCAAGACTCTTATTTCCATTGCTTGTGAATAGATCACATTTGGGAAAAAATGCTTTCTGCACTCTTCTCAGCAAGAAGTGGATAAAATTTGCTCCAAAATATGCCAATATGTTTTTCAAATTACCTTTTTAAAGTCCTCCTTAGAAACAGAGATATTCCCTCTGATTTACAGATGATCAACCACTTCCCTATATTTATAGTCTATACTATCTGCTCTTATAGGAGCACATTCAAGAGGAGATGCTGGCCTGAAGAGAGCTTTTGTCTTGTTTCAGCAGTACAGAAACGTTGATGAGCAAATATACTGGCACCTCTGGCTGTGTAAGCTCAGAAGTGCAACAGCTGGGAATCGTAGAAGGAAGATTGGTAGCGCAGCAAGTAGAAGACATGTTTGGTTAACACTTTTCTCCCAGTCAGGCACTGCCAGGAAAGACAGCTGTGGTATTTGGTAACTATTCCTTGTATGTTTAGTTCTAGCCTAGGGAGCATCATTAACATCATTTTTCTGTTCCTACAGTTTGCCTTACCTTCAGTCCATAAAAACTGACAGGAAGGAAGACAGGCTTTTGATAAGCATAGTTTGAGCTACACTTTGTGAAGTGTAGAGTTCAAGCTATTTTCACACTATGACTAGGCACATGATCCACAAAATATTTCATGAACGCTTATACATACAGATTTGGTTGGCCCTTAACTAAATTCCAGTCTGACTGAATTCCAGGAACAGGAATATTTCCAGAGAGCATATTTTAAGCCCAGACTGCCTAATTTTGGAAAATAAATGTTAGAAGAAAAATAAAATTATAAACAAACTCAATTCATCTTTATTTTCCAAAATGAAGACAAAACCAAAGAAGTAAAACTTGTCAATACTTTGTAATCTTGAATGAACATGCGAGAATATCTATCCTTTAATGGATACAGAAGGGAATCTAGCCACCAGAGATGAGGAAAAGGCTGAGGTACTTAATGCCTTCTTTTCCTTAGTCTTTAATAGGGACACCAGTTATCCTCAGGGTACTCCGCCTCCTGAGCTGGAAGGTGAGGATGAAGAGCAGAGTATACCCTCCTTAATCCAGGAGGAAATAGTTAGTGACCTACTATGCCATCTGGACACTCACAAATCTATGGGACCCAATGGGATCCATCCAAGAGTACTGAGGGAACTGGTGGAGGTGCTTGCCAAGCCGCTCTCCACCATCTATCAGCAATCCTGGCCAACAGGGGAGGTCCCAGAGGACTGGAGGCTTGCCAATGTGACTCTCATTTACAAGAAGCGTCAGAGGGAGGATCCGGGGAACTACAGGCCTGTCAGCCTGACCTCGGTACCAGGGAAGATTATGGAACAGTTTGTCTTGAGAGCACTCACATAGCAAGTCCAGGACAAGCAGGGGACCAGGCCCAGTCAGCATGGGTTTATGAAAGGCAGGTCCTGCTTGACCAACCTGATCTCCTTCTATGACCAGGTGACCCGCCTACTGGATGAGGGAAAGGCTGTGGATGTTATCTACCTTGACTTCAGCAAGGCCTTTGACACTGTCTCTCATGGCATACTCCTTGAGAAGCTGGTGTCTCATGGCTTGGACAAGTGTACTCTTCGCTGGGTGAAAAACTGGCTGGATGGACGAGCCCAGAGGGTTGTGGCGAATGGGGTTAAAGCCAGTTGGCGGCGGGTCACAAGCGGTGTTCCCCAGGGCTCGGTGTTGGGGCCGGTTCTGTTTAATATCTTTATCGATGATTTGGATGAGGGGATTGAGTGCACCCTCAGCAAGTTTGCAGATGACACCAAGTTGGGAGGCAGGCTCGATCTGCTTGAGGGTAGGGAGGCTCTACAGAGAGATCTGGACAGGCTGGATCGATGGGCTGAGGCCAATCGTATGAAGTTCAACAAGGCCAAGTGCCGGGTCCTGCACTTGGGTCACAACAACCCCATGCAGCGCTACAGGCTTGGGGAAGAGTGACTGGAAAGCTGCCCAGCAGAGAAAGACCTGGGGGTGCTGGTTGACAGCCGACTGAATATGAGCCAGCAGTGTGCCCAGGTGGCCAAGAAGGCCATCGGCATCCTGGCCTGTATCAGAAATAGCGTGGCCAGCAGGAGCAGGGAGGTGATTGTTCCCCTGTACTTGGCACTGGTGAGGCCGCACCTCGAGTACTGTGTTCAGTTTGGGCCCCTCACTACAGGAAAGACATGGAGGTGCTGGAGCATGTCCAGAGAAGGGCAACCAAGCTGGTGAGGGGGCTGGAGCACAAGTCTTATGAGGAGCAGCTGAGGGAGCTGGGGCTGTTTAGTTTAGAGAAGAGGAGGCTGAGGGGAGACCTTATCGCTCTCTACAACTACCTGAAGGGGGCTTGTAGTGAGGTGGGTGCTGGTCTCTTCTGTCAGGTGGCTGGAGATAGGACAAGAGGAAATGGCCTCAAGTTGAGGCAAGGGAGATTTAGGTTAGATATTAGGAAAAATTTTTTTACTGGGAGGGTTGTCAGACATTGGAATAGGCTGCGCAGGGAAGTGGTTGAGTCACCATCCCTGGAGATATTCAAAAAGCACGTAGACGGGGTACTCCGTAACATGGTTTAGTAGGCATGGATGATGATTGGACTCAATGATCTTGAAGGTCTTTTCCAACCTAAATGATTCTATGATTCTATGAAAATAGTCATGTTTGCAGCCTTTAACATGATAAAAAGGGTAAAACGTATGGACTGAAATACGCTCTGTGACTTGGTTCGTTTTTCATGTCATCCTGTTGTTCCTAACTCCAGATGTCATATACGTGTCCTTCATGAATGGTGACGTTCATTAGCAGTTTGATTACAAGATGCGTACAGTAAGCCATTCCTGTGATGCCAGTTGCTACTCACTAGGCTTCAGGCTAGAGAAAAGCAATACTGTCCACAAAATCAGAAACTTCTCAATAGGAAGGCTATATGACTGTCTGGGTTGGGTAATGAATCAAACTTGCTTTCAGAGCTGCACACATGACAAATGGGGTGAGACAACGATGAAGAGAAATGAGTACAAAACATACCCACTAGGTGAGCAATTGCTCTCATTTCCCAGAAGCTACCTGCAGCAGCAAAGGCCACTTGTCTAGTGTGACAAATAGGGCCTACTTCTTTTTTGTGAGTGAAAGGCTGACACTGAGATTCAAACCATACAAAAATAAAATGCAGAGTAACCTTGGATCACAGAAAGAATCTCATGACAAACACGCATGCTCATTGTGACATATATTTTCAAGAAACTAAATTCCACACAACAGACAGCAAAATAATTTTCTCTGTAGTGCTGCATTATGGCAGCAATGTTTGTCTCTGTGGAACGAGTATGAAACTGGCTCTCAGATGCTTTGAAACATTAAAAAAACTTTGAACAGTCCTAGAAAACAAAATCCTAATGTGCTGAACTTCAAGTGTTAAGATCTTTAAGACACCTGGGTCCTATTCCAGCAGACTTCTTCCATTGAATCCTGAATGTCAAATACAGTGTAGCTACCAGATGTAAGGTTAGATCGGGTGTCACTGAACCTTAGGCAGGTTTTGCCATACCTCAGGAGGGCTGCAGTGAGCCCAGCAGACTGTCTCCCTGCTTACCCCAAGTCTGCCTCAGGCCCAGGCAAGCAAACCGCTTGCAAGCATCCTCTCATTAGGTGCAACATAGAATACTACTTACTTGTACGGGATGTGTTTGCTTCCATTGACAAGGGCCAGGATGACATTGCCCAGTGCTGACAATGAGAGACAGAGGCCAGAGCTTCCCTCCCGGTTTTTGCTGAGCACTTTCACGCAGCTACCCAGGTCAATAAGGTGCAAGCGGCTGCGACCTCCGGACACTGGCATAAACAAAGAAAGCAAACAGTTAGCATGTGCCTCCAAAAGCAGCTTCCCAGGAAAGCAAAAGACTCGCCAGGACTTGCGAAGAGGAAACAATCCAGAAACCTTTCCTAATTCATGTTAGCAGCAACAAACTGTAGGGGTCCTATTAACTCACTGTCAGCATTTATTGCTGCACGTTGCTGTCCATGCCGGACTTGCTTCAAAATTGCCGAGGCTTTCAGTACGCACTGGCTCCTGCAGGTTTAACTCTGTGAGAGTCACTGCTGTGCTTTTTTGCTTCTTTTTTTTTTTTTTTTTTTAATATAGCTCTATTAGCCTGTACCTGAGTTGGCTCTGTTTCTGTCTCTGTCTTTATTGTTCCTCTGTCCAGAAATCTACAGGCTGGGAATTGCTGCTAGGGTGAGCACTGATCCTGTGGTAGCTTCTCTTATCTTTCCCATCTTGAATACCGGATCTTCAGAAGAACCTGTGGTGTCTGTGGGACATTCAACTTTGCTTTAAGTCTATATACTTTTACATTATCATTTGGGCTAAGAAAAGGTTTGCCATGCCATGGGTAATGGATTGCCGACAAGTTGCTGTGTTCTGAAAATAGTTTCTGTCAAACTGTCAGTAGGCCCCTATGATTTTTTCTTGTTTACTCTGTATCAACACACTACCTTTAGAGTGAAAAGATGCTACAGTTGAAACATGAAGATTAACAGACATTTGCTCTATTTAAAAGCTGATGGTTCCTTATGAACCCAGGATGGGGACTATATAGACTTTACAGAAGTGCTTCTAATTCTCTATTATCTCAAGACAATTTTCTAGCTGGGTCTTTTTATCATCTGATCTTTGACCACTCCTCCCTATTCTCAAGAGTTAGTTTAGAAGCAATCTGTAGGAAAAGGCAGTTTTATTTCTAGGATCTTAACTCAACAGTTAAGAGCACTATTTGAGGACACAAACATAACTTAAAGAGAAGCAGAAATACTTTCACATCCGAGTTTACCTCTATGCAAATAAATTCATAGCCATTTTGACACAGGACCTCAACTTATGCATCTGGTAAAAAAAAGTATTAGCTGTGGGGGGAGACCACTTCACAAGCAAAGATGGCGATGAGAGCAACTACATGATGGAGACCTTAGGAAAGAAGTTTCCAGATACATTTCATTACTTTGGGAATGTCTTATCAACCACAAGCATGTTTTTTCAATGACCCTGCATTCAGTAGTTGTGGTACAGGCACATGGTATACAGGCATGTAGGTGCCATAGGAGGTAGAAGGAAATAGGTTTACATAGATATGTGAAGAAGACACTTGTAAAACTTCTACATGCTGACAAAAAGGTGATACACGATCATATTATGTTGCATATTCCCTCATAGAAAATCTACTATGAAAAATGTGTATAAATATAGAAAACATACAGCTACTAAAGGTATATATAACTATTAGCTGTAACTTAAAACATGTTAACCTACACTGAAAAAATAAGGAGAGAAAGATTTCATTTTGCAAGCACTGAAAAACACAGGGCTGACTGCTTATTGCTACTACTTGGTGTCTTGCAGTACACAAAACTTTCCATAAAAATATAAAGCCTTTCTGTAGAATATGTTATATACAATTTTATAATTCTGTTTCAGCTGTAGGTGATAGCTAATTAAAATGAACAACAATAAAGCTACAAGTAGATTTTTATGATAAAAGAGAAAAGAAAAATGATTAAAGAGAAGAAAGAAAAGAAGATAAGAAAATAAAAGAGCAGCAAAACAGAGAGAAAAAAAGAAAGAAGAAAGAGAGAGGAAGAGAGAAGACTTTTTTCTGTGAAAGTGGTTTATGCTATGGGATTTGAGAATAATATTCCAAAAATGTAGCCAGCATCTCTGTCAACAATTGGTAAAATACAGTAACTTCTGCTTCTTTTACGTCTTGTTAGTGCTTCAGCTACGTCAGGTATTAGGCAACACAGGAGTTCCATGTATTAAATTATACTGTGATATTGGTTAAGTCATGCTGAGTATCACAAAACTGAAGTGAAGAATAAATATCTGATTAAAACTAACGTTGCTGGCTAGACATTCAAAGCTCTGTAATAGTCCCAGATTATACGACAACCCATTAAACATGTCCATGGAAGTTTCACCACTGTGCTCTCAGTCTTGGGATACTTCTCAGGAGGAAGTATCCACATGCACTACGGGCTCCTGCACTCTCTGCAGAAAGCCAGGCTTTCCTGGGCAACCGTCCAGGCAGCTGCACCTTCATCTCCTCTGGACTGCTCATGGAGGACCTTTGCCTCCTCTCTAAGTGTCCTTAAGACTTAAGAGTCCCTGAGTCCTCTAAGACTGCTATCCTCAGAAGGCTGAAATTACCTTTTTTGAGTATTCCCCAATGATTTACTTAGAAAAACAAAGAAATGTGTTTAATTGCTACTGAAAATGACTGCAGGTGACTTTTCTGAATTACATATAATAAATATTCCTGTTGCTAAGATTACCAGACATTGGAGAAACAAAACAAAATGAGAGAAATCACTACCCTTCAAAATCTTAGTCATATTGTTTCCACACATATTCCTATTATACAGGTTGAGGAAATCCAGAATAAGAGAAATTATCAAATCTTTCCTTCTTATTTAATTTACAAGTCAAAGTAAGACATTTTTAGCATGGCAGATCCACTTGCTTGATCTGAAAATGAAGTTATTTGTTAGGCAAGTTCTCCACTAATGTGCCTTGCAACTATAGAGAGAAGCTGAACATCCTAACACTTGTTTTTGTCTATGGCCACAAAGACTTTTCAGAGCTGACAGCTGAAAAATGACTGTGCCAGTTCTGCCACAATGCCATTTATTTCAATGGTGCTAAGCCTGCTTCATGACATTCCTGGTAATGAATCTAACAAGGAGGTAAGTACAGTACCAATGCGTTACTAACAGTCATTTTTTACCAAAATCGTATGTTAGCCAGCCCTTAATCTCTTACCTTTTAGAAGCTGGGTTTCTTTTTTTTTTTTCTTTCTTTTTCCTATCCTTTTTTAATCCTGTTACTGGAATCTTTATATCTCTACTGTCTTCACATTGTTTTCTGAAAAGTCCTTCATTACAGCAGGAGACAGTGATAATCACTAGGCGCCCTTTCTGAGCAGCTGGAATTCCCCCCTCATTCAATTATCAGCAAGATCTGACCCTGCCTGGCTTGTGAGGCCACTCAGATATGGGACCTTGAAGACAGGAGGTGGTATGGCCACAAGACAAAGATATAACTACAGGCAGTGGGCAAAGCATGCCATATTATAATCCAACAGGATGATGTCTTATTTTTTTAAAATGACTCATTATAGCCACAGGAAAACATTTTTTCCCTTTTATTAATTGCATTTGAAAATAGTAGAAAAGGACTGTGTGTACATGTACTTGCATGCAGTAAAAAGCATGGAGCATTAAATAATTGCAATAATAATTCCCTGCAAATCAGCCATCTTTATTGCTATGAACCAGTCCATTTGAGCATTCAGTCTTCCTTTCCACTGCAGGGTGGTTAATTAATAAACCTTTAGTTAATTGAGATTTCTGCCTGCCAATTCCACAGGGGTTATTACTTAAACACATGCAAACTGCATTTCCATTTAGAGCAACTTTTGGGTTTTCTATCTTATAAGTACTGTCAATGTAAATTTTCTGCATTCAAACATTAGACATTAATACTGCAGTGGTGTTCACCCACTACACATCATAGCTTGCAATCTATTCCTTATTACAAATAACTTATGTAGAGCCAGGAGCTGAAACATATGCTATTTCTGCAGAGTTGTTTAAGCCCACAAATTTAAAGAAGCAGAGGTCTCTGGTGTCTTTCAAACAAACATTTCTTCCTGGTAAAAAATGATTATTTCAAAAAAAGAATTTTAATGTGAAAGTTTTCTTTTTCTGTGGGGGTGCTTCTTATATTATACAAATCTTTTATCACTGGAACTTACTAAAAAAAGCCCCTTTGTATATCTCCAGTTATAAACAATTTGGGAGACTTGAAACAGAAGATAAATATAATAAAAAAATACAAATGGTGCGAGTCAAATGAAACCTTTGAAAATTACAGAAACATAAAAGTAGACACGGAGGTATCTTTTCCTCATTTACAAGTGGGAGATGGAAGTAAAGACACAAGCCAGTGAAATCATCTATGGCAAAGAGAGGGAGCAAGCCAGTCTGAGAAGCCCAGAGCCTTTACAAAGAACCATGAGAGTGCTTTGTGTACATGTAGTTGGGCCAATAACTAAAGTATCATGTATCTCTGAGAAAAGCTATAGTTACGCATTGCCAGCATCAGTTTCCACACACACTGCCCTGTTCAGGTACCGAAGAGGAATAGCTAACCTAAGGGTGGCAGGGAACGCCCGTTGCCACAATATTTTAATCCATGACCTCAACACTATCAGTAAAGATAATACTAAAAGCCAATCCGAAAAGCACTTTTTTTTTTAGATACAGAGGCTCACGCAGTGCTGAGGACTAGCTGTTGGTATCTCTACAAAGGCAACTAAATTGACAATTAATGGTAGTAATCCCCAGTGGCCTTTAATGGCCTTTGGTGGGCCTTTAACAGGCAGGTGGACAGTCTGCTGGTATGAATGGCCCCACCCCATTCTGAATGGAGAACTCTGCTAATTTTCACCACTAAAGAATATTGTTTAAAGGCTTGCTTAAAGCCAGTCTCCAGGCAGGCACAGGTGAAACCAAAGGGAGCAAATAGACAGCTTACTTCCGCCTTTGCCGCTCTTCTCCATGCGGTACTGGTAGATGTGCAGAGTGAAGAGCATGTGGGAGTTGCGGTGATCCTCCTCGTCGCAATCCCGCTGGCTGCTGCGACGTGAGGCAATGGCGGCGTCGAGGAAGAAGGCAGCCTTCTCCGCTGTAGGGGCGCGGAGCTCGCTTTGATTCTGAAGCTGCAGGTTAACACAAGGGAGAAATGACCTAGAAACTCCCACACAAGTCAACACTACCAGACAACTTCCCGCAGTCAACGCGCACTGTAGATACTTTGGCTTCTGATGGGACCGAAAAGGAGGAGGTGCCCAATGGAATGAGACCCTCCTGACACTAGTAGTGACAATACCATAGGAGCCCCATGATTGAATCCAGGATTTTGAGGGTTCTTACTTGGGGTACCTCTGGTGGGAGTTGTTACAAATAAACCCCAGCAACTGAAAACTGTCCTATGGGCTGGACAGATGAATAAATTTGTTCCTTCACTTTCCCAGAATTTTAAGCTATTTATGCTTATTAATTATTCATTGTTTTCACTGCCTTTTTTTTCCCTGCATTGCTGGCTCTGGCAATCACTGTGTTGTTCTGAGGGTCAGAAGTGGAAAAAAAATAATTGTGGAAGACATGTCAATCCCAAACTCAACAGTTGGTGGAGACTGGCAGGGGCAGGACTACATGTTACCCTTCAGAAAGTGTTAGAAGGGAGCAATGCACAGACAAATCCAGGGAACAACAGGAGTGAAGCTTGTGTTCAGCCCCATAGCATGGGGGGAGCAGCACAGCAGAGAAGCCATTTTCTTGCCCCTTCATACCACAAGCTTATGCACCTGTTCACAAGCAGGGCAACCCATTAAAAGGAACGAGGCAGGTAATATGCATACATTCACATTTGCTGGACCTCAGTCCCAGTCCCCAGCCTGCTCTTCTCTCTCCGAAGGGACAGACAGCATAGGAGGGCAGATATTATTAACCCCCCATAACATTAGGAACGCATGCATGTTTCATGTCACCTAAGATTAGTTTGTCTGTGGAAGAGACATGTGACAGTATAATCTGATGGCATTAGTTTTGGCAGTACGCAGAGCTGGCCCACAGCCCATAGGATAGACTTGTTCTGTCTGGCCTAAAAACAGTGAGGAACTCCCATTCTCAGCGTTTGTTCCCCTGCTATGTAATACAGCTAGAAGTTAAGTTCTTGTAAAGAAGACAGTGCTCCTGTCTTCTCTTCGTGACCATTAATCAGCCTGAGAAGGGATAAAGCTGAGGCCGTGCATGGGATGGGGTGGCACAGTTGAAGGCTAAGCTCTCTCTAGAAAGAGGGAGGGGGGAAGGAAGGAGTTAACAAGGCAAGCAGAAGTCAGGCCAGTCTGTAGGCTGATCCCACTAATGTAAGCAACAAGAAAATGTGCATACTTGGAAAGGTCCAATGACAGACAGTATGACATATGGTGATTATTCATTTGCTATCCACACTGCTGATTTTGCATATCTGTATGGCTATAATAGAATATCCTCCCTTCATCTGAGGATTTTGAGAATTCAGGTGTAGGACACATGACTCCAGAACATCGCTATGTCTTGTAAACACACATAAAAAGGCTTTTTTTCTTGCAATTTAATTCAGTATTTTACACTACAGAGATACATAGACATCTCATGGAGCTACCTTTTCTCCACTGATCTAAAATAATTCATTTTGTATATAGCTGTTCTGTCTGTACCTATATGAAAATAAGCAACAAAAATGGGATATTTATTATTATTGCTATTGTGCTTAAATACCTTAGTAAAGAATTAAGCTCTAATGAGAGGCTAGTTGTTACACAGTTATGCAACATATGCAACATGCGTATGCTAATGCAGATCTTAACTGGCCCATCTATCACCCCAATGGGAACTGTGAAGACTCAAGTCTCCCATCTTATGTTCACTAGACTGCATCCATTACTGGATACCAGAGGGCGAGACCTCTTGTGATACTGTAAGTATTTCATAAAGCACTAAAGCCAGGAGTCAAGTGAGAATGAGAACCCTAATTGTTATTTAAAATCAAGACACAACTTTGTAGTCCTCGGGTAGAATGGAAAAGAATGGAAAATATGATCTAAGTATGTCTGAAAGGCTTAAACCACAAAGAGATAAACCACAAAATTTATTACTTGCTGTTTAAAATCTCACGATTCATGACTTTTGTGGATATGAATCATGATTTCTAGATGCTTGGAGCTGGAAATAGGGTACATGACCCTGCAGGTCTGTTCCCTCCTCCCTCCATTCCCCATCCTTGGATAGGCAGTGCTCTGCAGGTTCTCGATGGAAGCAGCCATTGCCTTTAAGGTTGAAAGAATGTATTCAAGCTCCATCATGCTGGTTTGCTCCCTCTTCATCTAGTCATACAAAATTCAGATTTATTCCCTCACAGACAGCAAAAGGAAAGACTAGGCCTTTTTTTCTCCTCAAACCAAGAGGGGGAAAAAAACAGGGCTGCTGAAACTTTCTAGTGGTTACCCAGGAAATATATGAGCCAGTTAATCATTCCTGCTAAACCTCCAAACCTGAAAAGAGTTCGAGTTATTCTTGGCTTGCCCAGCTCAGGAATTTATTTCTTGGCAGCAATTAATAAGTAGCAATTAATGCTTCCTACAACATTGCTAAAGCAAGTGCTATAAATAATGTAGTTTATAAAGAGATAAACAGCCATATTAATGGTGTCCAGCTATTTGTGCAGTACTGTAAATATTTTAGCTTGTTATTTTACAAAAGAGAGATCACACTTTCTTTTTATTTTTTTTTAAGAATGAGGTGAATTTTTGTTTGGACTGAATGTTTTCACATTTTATTGCAAACACAAGCCCCTGCTCAACATCTATTATACCAGAGGTACAAATATTTAGGCCAGGAGAGCAGATGGCCCTGCAGCTGCAGGTCATAAAGTTCTTGCATGTTTTAAAGTAAACACTTTGAAGTCTATAAACTTTATGCTCTGGGTAGTTCTTGGATTTGAACCATATCAATAGCTTAAAACAAACAAACAAAAAAAAGTCACATTTCTTGTTTCAGTGTAAAATGAACTTTGGATTTACCTGCATGCCACAAATGGGGTCTTCACAAAGGTAGACACCTGGGGACTGGCCATCTTGCAGGCTGCCTGTAGCCACTTCTGACAACAAGTCTCTCAGATTTTCTTCTTTCCCCCACACTTCCACTGCAGAAATTCGGACCGAGAAGCGGGCTCCTGTCTTCTCTTTGCGTTCATTAATCAACTTGAAGAGCCAGGAGATGGCACAAGGGATTATGCCAAGGTTTTGCATGGAATCATCCTTTCCGATCATGGTGTATGACTTCCCTGTCAGGAATGGGGGGATGGAGAAAAGATAAAATCACTCCCAGGACCTTCACAGCCTTCTGCCAAGAGAGATTATCCTGCACAGCCTCATGAAAACAACTTCTTCACTACAGTAAGGACAGTCAGCAAGGGAGAGAGATAGGCAGGCAGACAAATAGTACATGGAAAATGCAGATTAAATCTTGAGCTGTTTTCAAAAATCATTACCTCATGCATTCCTCTGACATATCCCATTCCCCAGGCAGGTCCCTACCATGCAACACTGCAGCCTCTGCTGTGGGTGAATAGTGGGGGGAATTGAGCAGAGCAGGAATGCCATGGTCTCTAAAAATCCCTGCTTTAGATACTGTGAGTGTGGTATTCTTTGAATACCATTTTACTTCAAAGCACTATATTACACTTCATATGCTGGGGTTGGGATTGACATAAACCTGGTCCCAGGATCATACAGGTGTAACTTCATCCAGAAAAAAACCCAGGTACATGTGGTCATTTGGTGCAGAAGTGGGTCCAGAACAAGAAATATTTTATCTGGGTCAAAACCTTCCCCCGGATTGGTATTATTTGACTCTGCAATTATAGCTCTGGCTTGTCTCTGCTGTAAAAGTTTGCTGATGAAGAAC
The DNA here is from genome assembly GCF_947461875.1 of Haliaeetus albicilla. NCBI lineage: Eukaryota > Metazoa > Chordata > Aves > Accipitriformes > Accipitridae > Haliaeetus > Haliaeetus albicilla. The sequence continues at coordinate 27,598,217 of NC_091495.1, forward strand.
AGACACAGAGTACTATCATACTTCTTTAGGTGTCACTACATACAATGCTCTTAGAGAAGTTTTCTAAAGCTCCTAAATTTATAAGCCAAATGATAAAGGTATACATCTTTTCAGGCAAGTACTTGTGGCTTCTACCTTGCTTCATTTCTTATGTTGAATCTCTGTGGAAAAAGATCAGTGAAGAAAATATTTCTATGCATGCGTCTGTGGCAAGGTCTGGGTGTGTCCAGGGCTGGTGCAATGGTGGTGGTGCAGTTAACGAAGAAACTGCAGAGACTCAGCTGTGCTCCAGCAAAGCCCTAGCCTCCCTAAGGACATGTAGCACTTGTGAGACGCCATTATCTGGTGGCTGTCTTTTCCATCTCATTTACCATCCTGTGTTCGGTAGGTCACAGGGGGTTAAATATCCAAGTGCTCATCCTAGTGTTACTCCTGCCTGGCCCTGAGGGGCCTTGCAGTTAGTTGGACCAGTGGCCCTGCTCCATTCATTGCACTAGAGCTGGTGGCATTGCAGCATTCAGTACTGTCCAGTTTCTGTTGCCTACATTTTGGGATAATCATGGCCTGATACAGCTTGATCTTCTTTATCGCTTGAAAAACTGATTTGCGCTTTTAAGTTGTATGTGTACATCTGTGTTTCTTGGAGACAGTAAAGAATGGAGATCATTGCACACATACAATACAATATAACCATCTTCATTAGAGAGACAGTATTTTCAAAATACTGTTAGACAAGCATGAACAAAATACATGATTACTCTTGAAATCCAGTTATTTCAGAAGAGTAACATGTTAGTGATGATGATTCTCCTTTTTATTGTCTTTCCATGAATACCTGAAATGCTGTTGATGCATTTGCAAAGAGCGAGTTTTGATCCATTGGTAACATTCAGTTAACCATTAGAACAGGATTTGTTGGAGACAGAATAGGAAGAGGTTAGTAATGAGTGAATTGTCTAACCAGGGAATAGACTAGAAATCAAATTATTTGAGTGCCCAGTCACAGCACTTGAATAGGGCCATCACAAACATCAAGTACTTGAGTGGATACTCACAGCCTTTACACAGCTTGATAAAAGTGGTATTTTGGCAAACAGTCTCCAATACCAAGCACATTTGTAAAACTGTAGATCACTGTTGGATCATTCATTAACAATTCACTGTTGGATCATTCATTAACAATTGAAGACAGTGCTAAAAATTGCTATAGTACTCAGGGGACGGAATGAAGCAACAACTCAAAGATAACTTCTGTTTCAAAGAGCATGCCGTCCAACATTTAGACAATATACAAAGTGAACAGATGTGTAAGCGAGAGGTGAAGGTGTAGTACAAGGTCATGCACATTGTACCATTTTCAAATACAATTACTATGCACAGACAAATGAAGTTTGTTTTCCCTAGTCTAATGTACTAGCAATCTTGGGTTAAAAATATTCACTTTGCTGCTTGAGTAGGGAAATTTAACAATACCAACCAAGCTTGGCATGGCCAAAGCAGAACACGCAGCCATCTGCCCCATTGACCACCGACTGGATCACCTCAGCCACAGTCCCAGCACATACTTCAGCCTGTCACAGGTATTTAAAAAGAAAAAAAAGAAGAAAAAAAAAAAGAAACAAAAGGAAACCATTAACAATAAAAAAGAAAATCAACAGAGTATTTTCACTGGAAAATGGTCGTAATGTCATCAGTGCTCCAGATAGGATGTTGAAGGATCAAAAAGTCTAATCCTGCTTGCCTCACTCATGTGACCTATGCTGTTGATGGGAATGATATTACTTGTGTAAGCACATGAAGCAGGACTTTTGCTCTGTGTCAGGTAAGTTTCATTTGCTGAAGCATCAACATCCTTTATGGGGTTAAACAAAATACACATACTGTAACAGGATGCGGTTGCTTGGTTAGAACTGCCTATTTAGGGGACTTTAAAAATACATTTTTGATTAAAAAACAGTCAAATACGGAGAAGCTTTTACAGGCTCTATTACTTGCCCAATTATGGCCTGAGTTCAATTCCGCTATCAAGTGGGTAGGGAATGTAAGGGGAACAAACAGCCTCTTTGGTATTAGTTAGGTGACATTTCTTAATTTTTCTCTACATTGTTATGAGTCTTAGCTTTTTGCAGCAGTAGATTCCATCCTGAAGACTGTAGCAGTATTTTAAGAAGTACAACACACAAATTTACCTTGGGCATTCTTAAATTTAAGATAGATTTAAGGTTCAAGCAGGTTGAATGGTCTACAGTGCTTCTACAGCAACTGCCTATCAACAGTGGGTGAAACTAAATCAGAATTCGCACTTTAGGCTTTTATGTGAAGCACTTTGCATCTGATAATAAATCATGTAAATCCACCTAGTTCGTGGGTATTTCTAGACTATCTCTATAACCGTAAATAAAATGGGCAAGGAAAAGGATGGTTCGCAGGCCAGCCCTTGAACTGCATCCAGGCATTAGTCTGGGAGGTGCTAGCTGCCCGGACCAGAACTAGGTCAGGAATCGACCTAATGATACGATCATATGACAGTGCTTTAGCTGGCCCTGTGTTCTAACTCTGTTTAGCTTATGAGTACAGAAACAGCCTTACAGTACTGTTTTCTAGTTATACTTTGTAATGTTACTTTACTCTTTTACTGTCCTCCTCATGACATTTGGGTAACATAGTTCATCAAACCAAAGAAGTCTAATAAAAATAAGAAATCTGAATATATACACATGAATAAAGATTTGTGGAGTAATATCCCCATCCTACTATTGTAAACTGTAGAATAGAACACTGCATAAATAATCCTTGACTTCTTAATGAATAGAGGACTGCATTAGAGAACTGCAGTTCTGATCAGATCGCTGTATACACCAAATAATAAGATTTTATAATATACAATAACTTGTTGATATTGAGGATTGCCTACTAGGCACCATTTAGCACATTTATTGCACATATAATTTTAGAAGCAATTATTTACAGTGAAGAATAAAGAAAGCACAAAATTATCAAGATAGAATTTAATAAGCTGATTTCATTATCGATGACATTGGCGGACCAAATTCAGCCCTGGTCCAGCTCCACTGAAAGTACTACTGTTGCAGCAGAAACAAATTTGGCGCTGGTGCATGCTATTGTTTAGATAACTATTCTGATCATACGTTGCCTACCTGTGATGCATCTTGGGGGAAAACTGCATCAAAAGCAAACATTTTGGGTGGAACCTGGTTTCCCCTTTTCTGGAAAGCATTCTGACCTCCACAGGCCAATGGGTCATAGAGCGTGATTTGCTTCTTACGAGGGTCAACTTTTAAGAAAGAGCTGGACTCAGATGTGTCTCTGGCAAGTGTGGAAGAGATGCGCACCATGACTTTGACCTGTCAGCAAACACACAAAAAGATGATCACATTTGATTAGTCTGTTGGATGCTCTAGACTGGTATGTTAAATGAACTTCCCAATTACACTCGAACAAATCATGCTTACTGTAGCTAGTGTCTCAGTGGAAGTCAGTGAAGACACAGTAATTATTATGGGCAGAATTTGGTCTAAAATACACAATGAATAAAACCAGAACTCATCTCCATCTACTTCAACAAGCAACTTGTGTATTTAGAGGTACGAGGTACATCGTGGTGTTTTAGTGTCAATGTTACTCAAGTTTAATGATGAGGTACTACATCACCTGGTCTCACTCTCAATATAAATTGAAAATTAACTGTACCCCAGTGGCCCAATTAAGAAAGCTGAAAGGTAATCTAGACCGCTAAGCTATCAGAACCCCTGCAGTTTCTACGAAGCAGTCTGATCAATAAAAGCACATAAAAGCCAGATCTGTAATTTACACCTTTTGCTTCTAATCCAAATGCAAAAAGATGAAGTACTCGGTTCTAAGTGTCATCATCAAAGAATTGTGAAAAGATCCCTGTTTTAATGGTCAGATTTTGAAATTATCGTCAAGGGAGTGGAATGTAATAAGCGATAAAAGATTTGTTAAAACATGTTAGCTCACAACTCATTAAATGGCTACATAATAAGATGTTATTCCTAAGACAAAAATACATGTTCATGGATTTAATGAGGTTATACTGCATCCTTAGCCCAGTTGGTAAGCAATTTAGATGTAAGTAAAACTGATGACAATCAGTCTGGCTTTGGTTCTCCCCATAAATTCACTACCTGCAGACACATGAGTTCCTGAACTTTACAGGGCAAACATCACCTCTCTGTCAGCTCTAGCCACACCTGCAGGTACTTTGTCCTAGAGCAGACTGACTTTCACACCAAACAGACAGAACTTTTATCTTAATGCCCCTTAATTGTATGCCACTTGTATCAAACCCACCTACGGTTAGCATGCAAGTGACCACAGAGGGTCACCTCATCACAGGGCGGGAGGACATCTGCTGTTAGAACAGCAGATGCACCCTGGGAGGAGGTTGTAGCCCTAAAAGTTAGACAAGGCTGCAGTCCCTGTTGGCCTCACTGAAGCTGGTGCTCTTTGTAGGTAGATCTCATTTCATACTGGCCTAAGCTCATCCCACATGGAAATAAATCAGCTGCTTTGAGAGGTAAAATCTGGGCAAATTAATTTTTGACACAACTCCTTTGAATACAACAGAATGAGACCGGAGATTAATTGGCATTATTCAGTATTTTTTTTTGATGTCTTCTCTGTATATCTGTGAGTCAGTGGTAATTTGACTACATATATTTTAACCTGGGAAAACAAGTTGTCATTAGATGGTGAAACGGTCACACATCTGTGCATATGATTTCAGTTTTACACAATTAGTTGAGGGAAAGAGGAAAAATACTGCTTGGGTATGAATGGGTTCTCTTCTCAACTCCCCAGCTAAGCTGCTTATGAAACCTAACCTCTAACTGAAAAAAAGCCACTTCCAATATTTTGCCAAAGGCATTCTTCTAAACCCAACCCTAAGCAGAGCTGATTTCTACTACAGACAAAGGCAGCCAAAACCCCATCAGTCCACATGAATTGGGCAAGGTTTGAATGTTTATTCCAGCCCTAGGTCTCCTGGCAGCTCGGAAGCACTAGTCAAATTAGCAGGGAAGGGAAGGAGTACAACACTGTGAATCCTAGAGGAGCAAGAAAACAAAGAACAGTATCAGACTTGATCTGTTTTCCTATTTTCAACTTTGGATGCCTTTGGCTTTTTCTACTGTGTCCCACATTTTTAAACAGATGCCAATATCAAGAGCATTAGACTGATCTGCTGGAAACCAAAATAAATGGTAATCTTCAACTGCTTTAAATAAAATACTTGCTCTGCTTTAGAAAACTATTTCACTACAGGTTTATGTGTATATTTTGCTGCTATGAATCCATGCCCTCCAGATCCTTGATCCTTGTGTGGAGAGTTACCTGAATAGCCTGGGGCTAAGTTTCTTTGGGTTTTGGAGAATGGATAGTGCGTGAAATTTAACAACCTTTCATATACAGACAGTCTAAGAGTTCTTTCTGGCCTCAAACTGCATGGGCATTCAGTTTTAACTTCAGCTACACCAATTTTGTTACAGTATAATATCACCAGCTTGGGTCCTGATTTAAACCTGTTCACACAAAATCAGATTAATACCTGTCACTTCTTACTGAAATGATACTGCAAATCCTCCTAACTTCCAACAGCTACAGTGATAGAAGCTGAGGCATCAGGTTTCTCTTTCCCTGGAGTAAAAGACCAATTTAACTGAAATCCTAAAAATTTACTTGCATCAGATAAACTGAATGAACCATTATAAAAAAAGAGCTCAACTCAGAAGTCCCAGGAGTTGTCTAACAGCATACATTTTCTGACCATTTGGCTCCTCAGCTCTGGCAAATATAGACATTTCTCAAGAAAAATATTGCTATTGCCATGAACCTTTGTATTTCCTGTGCATTGGGGATTTTTGTTTTGAGACATAATGGTTCATAGAATCATAGAATCACAGAATCACTTAGGTTGGAAAAGACTCATAAGTTCATACAGTCCAACTGTTAACCTAACACTACCAAGTCCACTGCTAAACCATGTCCCTAAGCAGCACATCTACATAGAATCACAAAATCATTTAGGGTGGAAAAGACCATGTCCGTGTGTGTTAGGGCAGAGGAACATCATATTGATTACATGTAGGTATCCTGATAGCTGGACCACTTCTTACTCTGAAACTAGTTTGTTGGCAGCTGGCATGAAGATGTCCGTGCACCTTGGCACAGCTTATCAGGGGTAATTCCTCTCACCTCCATTTAGACCAGCCTGCAGGAGCTGTCTCCATCCAAGCCAGTTGTCTGACCCCTTTGTAGACAATAGAGAGAAACAGGCACTTAATTCACGTGGTCTGTTTTATGGATCTGCCTTCCAGATAAGAAGACTTGCACTCCACAGATGCTTCTTGCTTTCTCTATACCACCACAGGTATATATGATTACCCGAGACGTAGATTCCTGCATTGCAGACTAAAGTTCTTCTTTTTACTGTAAGCATAATAAAAATCCTTTCCCTCGGCAGCACAGCCCCTGGCCCAAATTCAGCAGCACACACAAATCTGTGTGACAGTCTTCAGCAAAAATCACATGCTAGCAAAAATAAAGATGGGCGCACGAGTGTGATGGACACTGAACATAAGTAGTAGCAATAGATTATTTGAACTCATCTGGTAATTTGTAGACCCTAAAGTATTCTTCCAGGCCAGTTTCACAACTGTTTCACATTACTCCTGATTTACATTACATTAACTGAGAAGACAATGAGATCCTGGCTGTGCAAAATATATGTACACTATTATGCCACGGGAGCTGTGACTATAGCAAAAGCCCAACAGGCAGGCAAGATACAGGCAAACTTCAGTCCTGAGAAACACGTATTGGGATTCAGAACTGCATACATAACTGTGGCACAATAAGCTAGGCAGACCAAAACAGATTTTAAAACATCTGAGCTGGATATATCTTCTGAGGAGACAGGCAGGCTTGTGGTCTGGGAATCAGGTTGAGATTGGGGAGCTAGGACCTCTCCTAACGTCTGTGCCTCAGATGCAGTGCGATTGTGAACTAGCAATGCAATCTCTGTTTCACACTCCCCACCTGTACAACGGGCTGAGTTGCAGCTTACTTCACGGCAAGGCATACTGATACATTCAGTATTACCAGGCCTCAAAGGACTGGCAGTTGCTATTAGGTAGGCACTCCATTATTAAACATTATCATGCATGTAACCTAAACCCAAGGATTCATGCAAAGCATTTCCCAATAGTAGTTATGACAAGAGTAAATCAACTAAGCTACAGCAGTAGAAACGATGGGAGACCACAGCCGCCTCCTCTGCTGTTTCACAGTCCTTCGTGCAATTTATAGCTGGGGGTAGCGGGGGGGAGGCTCGGAGTCCATGCTGGCCCCTGCAATCCATGCCACGGGGGAGGCAGTGCGAGGACGAGGGAACATAACTCAGCCAGCTATGGGGATAGTGCAGGAACTTAATGGACTTAAAAGACTTCAGTTCAATTTAAGGAACAGACAGGTTGAAGATCACAGTGCTGCTCTGGGGAAGGCAGAAATACAATACGGTTAATTTGAAACTAACTGAACAGTGAAGTTTAAGAACTCTAATACTTTATGTGTACAATTTATATTTAAATAAACTGTAAATTGAACTTCTCCTTAAAAAGAAAGCAGGTTTTCTGCTTCACTTCCTACGTGTCATTACTCCTTTAGTCCAATGCTACAGTTTCCCACTAATCTCCTGTAATTGAAGGGTTTAAGAGATACCACTTGCGATTAATGGGACCACTCAGTCTGCCAGAAATTCTTATCTGAATCCCAGTGATCAGGTCTTGGCAGCACTCAGCCTTAGACGCACCCCTGACTGTTTCTACAGGGAAACATGAAAGCAGTCTCAAGACAAGTGCTGTTGGTAAAACAAACAACCTGGGCCTAATTTTGATCTGATTTTACACTCGTGCAAATCTGGCTGAACTCAGCAAGCATTACCCTAGTTTAAGAGTGGAGAGAGAGAATAAAAGAAAAGGTCACTTGCTCTGCAGCATTATTGTGCCTTTTCTAGGATATAACTTCACCTCTTAATTCTGCTCGTGCTGGAAGCATTTTTTAATGTGTTCTCTTCTGCAAGTTCACAGGATTTCATTTTGACAACTATTCCATCCAACAGGACGCCCATTTACTTCTCTGGTTTTCAGTTCCTGCCTACAAAGATTTCTTCTGTCCTTGAATATGTTCTACAGTCATTGAATTCCACAATATTACTCCCGACGTGCAATGCCACAAACGAAAGCAGAATCAGAGCTATACTGTTTAGGTTTCCTCAATAGGGTTTCTTTGGATTTTTGTATATGTATTTATTCTATACATGTGTGTGTGCATTTAAATTATATATGCTATTTTTTTAAAAAAGCATATACATTTTCTGAATATATCTAAAAATTTAATGTATATACATTTTTCATAATTTTCTCTGTAAATGATAATTACTGGCACTGAAGAGTTCCTTCACAGGTACCATTCAGTAGCATCAAGGGAAGACATAGGGGAATTGCTGTAATATCACTATGCTTCTGTACTGTAAAAATAAGCACAGACCTTTTAATCAGCTCTATCACAATTTCAGCTGCCTGAACCATGTTCCTTTGCCTCCTCCTTTTTTATCTACTGTATCCCTATAGACACACCAACTATTTCTTGAAGAAGGAATTTGCTAATTGCAGGATTTTCCCCAGCTAAGCTAAACTCAATTTGTGACCTACCACGGACCTTTTGTTATGTTCTTGCTCTGTGGAGAAGGACAAAGGTTCAGCACGCTCTGCAAAGTAGAACTGATGCCATAGGAAAAAAAAGAGAATAAGAGTGCAGCCCCAGCCCCTGCCACTCCCACGTCTCCTGTGCCCGCGGGGGTCTGTCTGGAGGACCCCCAGTGAAATGAGCACAGAAGGTGGGAGAGGTAAGCTGTGTCAAATCTGCATCAAACACGAATAACTACCAACAGGCTGGAATGAGGCAACACAAGCGATTGGAGATTGACGCTGCGGATGCTATCACTTCCTTCTACTCTGGCCTGTAAGATTTTGTTTGGGGTTCATTTATCTAATTACTGCAGGGACAGGGCTAGACAGCTGTTGCTTTGGGCATTGTGCTTGCCTTTATGAGCTGCTTTTCTCATCAATCATTTGAGCAGCTTCTGCTGGACGTGTGCTGGGTGGTGGTGGGAGGCAGGAGCTGCCGTGCAGTCACGGGTGAGACAGGCCAGCTGGGGCTATTGAGCTGTATTAGCACTCCATCAATGTACTGGCAATCACTGGCTGCAGGAACAGCCTTATTGGAGGTTAATGAAGAGTGGGGTTTGTAATTTCTCACTGTTACAGTTGTAAATAATGGTGGCAGGCACGCATTTTTGCTGTAGCCAGCCACAAAATACTACAGCACAAGAAAATCTGACATCCCAAATGCTTATTAACATACATGCTTTTGCATGATGGATGTAAAGCTAGAAGCCTTTCTATAGTGCCCAGAGAATATGGAAACAGTCAGTTGGGCATTTTAAATTATCTTTTTTACAGATCATGAGACAATTAACTGATCGTGCTAACATGAAATCTAGGAGGTCAAGATAAACAGACTGAGCCCACATGAGACAAATAGAGAATTGTATGAGTGGAAGTTGCTTTAATGGAAGTCTCCTGGTCACATTTGGAAAAAAAAAAAAACCACCAAACTGGGGTAAATTATGCCAGTGTAAGCTGGTCAGGAAGCATGTGTAAACAGGCCTCATTGCCTCTCTTTCTATTTTCACTAAAGTAACTCTTGTAGGCTTCAGTGCTTCACTTCAGCACAAATTAAAAGACACTCAGGCCTGATCACTCTTGTTGTCTGTGGAAATGGCTGTTACTGTCACTGCTCTGCCGCTTTGCAAAAGCAGTGAAAACAATTGAAAAAACACCACCATTAGGGCTTGGCAGGTCTCCTCTTTTTTACAACTGTCCCTGTGTTTATTTCTTGTGTAATTGCTAAAACTTTACCAGCTCATCAACCCCATCCTGTACAGCAGTTAAACTAATTTGCACTCGTAGCAATAATGGGAAGTAGCTTACTGTACCCAAACACTGATGGTATTATTCAAAAAACTTGCCCTTATCAGGATTGTACCCTTTTTCAATTGGATGATGTAACTTTATTAATAAATTCAGTAAAATCTGATGTGAAATATGCTCAGGTCATAGGGGATGGCTCAGTGACCTCTTGTTTTGTTCGCATCAGCAGTAGCTTTGAGTTTTGTTACTGTAGTTTGGTACAGTCGAAAGACAGTGCCGAGCACCGACGCTCTCTGAAACCAGCATGTACATCCGCCCAGCCACTTAGCTGTCACATTGCTACTTCAGCATTTACTGAAGGTTAACACAGAACACTGCAACTTTCTTCTCCTCTTTAAAAAAAAAAAAAAAAAAAGACATGAGGATCAACCTGTCATGGAAACCACCTTTCCCTAAGCTTCCCCACATGCAGCAAACAGACTGTGTGTTCCCGGTTTTCCTTTTGCTGCCTTCTGATCTCTTTGAGGGAAGCGGGCATTTCAGACCTGCATAGCTAGGGAAGTCTGCATGTTGCCTCAAGCAGGGGGAGGATTTTTCCCAGCTTCTGACACTCTCCGCATACCTGCACATAGATCCACAGAAGCGTACCTGCATCTATGATGGGGCCAACAGCAGCCTAACTCAGCTCATGTGCAGGGATGAAATTCCAGCTTCTTTTTTTTGGAGAAGATCTTTAAACATCACTGTTAGTGGCATTATCATGAGAACTGAACAAAGCAAAACAGCCTTCAACAATCCCAGCGTGAACAACATGGGATCAGCTGGCAAATCTTGTCTTCCCTGCAGTGGATCTGCAGATACATAAGCACACACCTACCAGTAGAGTCAGCAGATGCCTTACTTAAGCCTCTAACACACTACTGCAAAAATTTGCTCTGCTTCTCTCACTTGGATAAGAACTTATTTTTCTTCACCGAATAGCAAGTACAGTTGGCTGCCACAAATTTCAAGATCTCATTTCCTTGCCGTGAGATCTCTTTACCTTTCAAAATCAGATATTTTGCTTCACTTCAGTGACCTTTTAGAGTAGAGGGTTTCCCGCTTTCCTTTTTTCTACTTAATACAAATTTTTCAAAAGGGTCTTTAGATAGAAAGTGTATATCTAGTAAATTAAACAAGGCAAAAACTGTTCCCTGGCACAAAATGGCAAGCATCCTTCCCTGTAATTCTCATCCTCTGCTATGGTGTGGCCATATCCATTGGTCTACCAAGATAGTCACTTGCCCATGCTAATTTAAAAACCATGCCTGGAATTGTTTGGGAGAACAGTCTAGTGGTCCAACACCATGCCAGGGACCTTGTTAACAATGCAGGAGTATGGATGATTGACTGCCGATGCCCAGGAACATTTCCTGCTCCTGTTTCATTTACTTTATAGTCTGCACTGGTTTTAGCTGGGATGGTTAATTTTCTTCATAATAGCTTCTATAGTGCTACATTTTGGATTTATAATGAAAACAGTGTTGATGACACAGGCATGTTTTAGTTATTGCTAAGCAGTCCTTACACACCATTAAGACCTTTTCTGCTTCTCATCCCACCCCACCAGTGAGTAGGCTGGGAGCGCACAGGAAGTTGGGAGGGGACACAGCTGGGACAGCTGACCCCAACTGACCAAAGGGATTTTCCATACCGTATGACATCATGCACAGCAATAAAAGCTGGGGAAAGAAGGAAGAAGGGGGGGACATTCAGAGTTATGGTGTTTGTCTTCCCAAGTAACCATGTCGTGATGGAGCCCTGCTTTCCTGGAGATGGCTGAACACCTGCCTGCCCATGGGAAGTGGTGAATGAATTCCTTGTTTTGCTTTGCTTCTGCGCGCAGCTTTCGCTCTTTCTAGTAAACCGTCTTTAGGTCAACTCATGAGTTTTCACTTTTACCCTTCCAATTCCCTTGCACATCCTACTGGGAGGGAGTGAGCGAGAGGCTCTGTGGGGCTGAGCTGCCTACCAGGGTCAAACCATGACATAGTCCCAGCCACAGAACACAGCTTACCCATGTTTTCTATTCTTTAAGTTAAACACAAGAAAATCAGGTGGTGCAGTAGTGACCTCCCATGCATGTGATGTACCATATGTTGCTCTGTTCTCTTCCAACCTAGCTTGATATCTACAAATCCTACAGATAGATCAGCCAAACCCATCAAACACATGTGCGGCACCAGCGAGCCAAGCCTCCCAAAAGGAACTTCTCTGCTCTTGTGATTGATGACAAGGCTGCTGTAGTTCTTGCTGCCTACACAGGGTTGCCGTCAGCCCCCAGGGGAAGAGGGAGCCGGCAGTGGTGAGTCACTTGGCTCTTTCTCATAGGCCATGCTCCTATTCTGCTGCAGTGCATAAAGACTGAAGAGAACTTTGCTTCACTCATTAAAGCTTCCTCTTAGAAACCCACCCTTCCAGCAAAACATGACTGTACTGCCTCGGCTGCCACAAGGACTGGTGTTGATAGAAAGCAGTAGCAATATCAACAGTAGCAATATCTCAAGCATGTGCATTGATAATTATGTCTGCTATATTACTTCTAAGAGCCCTGGGTTCCCTTTTTGTGAAGCTGTGAAAAAGGTGCATAGGATGCGGCTTGTAAGTTAAGCAGGAAGTTCATCTCATCCCTAATTAGAGAATGGGTGGCACCAAGGGCTTCGCATTATACATTCTCAGGAGAACAGGAATTCCCGGATGAAAAACGCTCTCTGCTTTTTTGTCTAAGGAAACAAGACTTTCTATGGAAAGAATGCAGATAAAAGACAAAGTTTCCCTTACACATGTCTTTGAGATGTCTTTTCAGTGCTAGAGAAACAAAGGATATACAGGTATTGTACAGAAGATGTATAATCACAATTGTAAGCTTTTCCATTATTCATAAAGATGATCTCCATGACTGCATACAAAAGGAGATTCCCCAGTCTGCACATAACAGTGTATGGCATAGCACCATAAATAATGAGTAGCGATGCAATCAGATAAGAAGGATTTACATTATTTAAGCCAAGCCAGAAGAAGTGACAAATTGCAGTTTAATGCAGATAAGTGTGGAGAAAGATGTGTAAAGCTTTGGAGTGGCAGTTGGTAATGACAGCCAGTAAAAGGGATGGTTCATGCTACTAACTAAGAAAAAGATTTGGGAGTTCATGGGGAGGAAAAGAATCCCAAAGAAAGCAAGGGGTGGCATTGCTAAAGACAGTCTATATAAATGGAAGGAGGTACAATTATCATATTAGGCAATATGGGTGAGATATCTAATAAGTGCTTGGGTATTCAGAGGAGAAATCCAGTCTCCAGAAGGGAAGTATAACCAGCCTCCAGTGCCATATGTTGCATGAAACAATCAGCAGAAACTTCAAGGATTGGAGCTAGATGCTTTAGTCAGAAATTTAATACATTATAATGCCATTGAATTCAGCAATAATTCCTTATTTATCTGCAAGTATATAAAAGGACAATTTGACCCTAGTTAGGAACAACCACCAACAAAATGAAACTTGAACAAGGAGGAACTCATAAAACCTGGATCCAAGCAATGATATGATTTATATTGTTAGTGAACCATTCACCTGAAGATCCTACAGGGCTTTGCAAAGGCTTCTAACAGGATTAAGACATATATTTAAAATTATGTTCATTTTTCAACTGCAAAAATAAAGTGTAAGAATAAATGAATCATCTAAGATCCCAGGAAAGGCTTGCTTTACCTAAACAGACTACCTGAACTCTAGTTCTGCCCTTTCTTATCCCATACCTGCAGGCTATAATGCTTACAAGGGCACAAACATGATATTGAATATACGTTTTCTTTGATGTTGCATCCTATTTAATATTACCTGCACGCTTCTATCTTTGGCAGTGGTACAGGAAGGCACAATAACTACAGAGCCCAAGCAGCCAGTCACTTAGAATTAATAAGATCCATTTGTAATGCTGTATATTGTCTCTAAAAAAAATTGCATTTGTTGAGCCTTAAAAGAAACCTGTGGAACAGAGTTTTATGGTGGGATTGATTTTTACATGCCTCTGAAACAAACAGGATTATTTATTGTGCCTGGGACAAAAGAACAGAATCATAGAATCATAGAATAATTTGGGTTAGAAGGGACCTTAAAGATCATCTAGTTCCAAGCCCCCTGCCATAGGCAGGGACACCTTCCACTAGACCAGGTTGCTCAAAGCCCCATCCAACCTGGCCTTGAACACTTCCAGGGATGGGGCATCCACAGCCTCTCTGGGCAACCTGTTCCAGTGCCTCACCACCCTCACAGTAAAGAATTTCTTCCTTACATCTAATCTAAACCTACCCTCTTCCAGTTTAAAGCCATTACGCCTTGTATCACTACAAGCCCTTGTAAAAAGTCCCTCTCCCGCTTTCTTGTAGCCCCCCTTTAGGTACTGGAAGGCTGCTATAGGGTCTCCCCAGAGCCTTCTCTTCTCCAGGCTGAACAACCCCAACTCTCCCACAGCCTGTCTTCACAGGAGAGGTGCTCCAGCCCTCTAATCATCTTCGTGGCCCTCCTCTGGACTTGCTCCAACAGCTCGGTGTCCTTCTTATGCTGGGGGCCCCAGAGCTGAGCACAGGGGCCCAGCTCCAGGTGGGGCCTCATGAGAGTGGAGTAGAGGGAGACAATCACCCCCCTGGACCTGCTGGTCATGCTTCTTTTGATGCAGCCCAGGATACAGTTGGCTTTCTGGGCTGCAAGTGCACATTGCTGGGTCATGTTGAGCTTCTCATCAACCAACACCCCCAAGTCCTTCTCTGCAGGGCTGCTCTCAAACCACTCCTCGCTCAGCCTGTATTTGTGCTTGGGATTGCCCTGACGCATGTGCAGGACCCTGCACTCGGCCTTGTTGAACTTCACGAGGTTCGCACGGGCCCACCTCTCCAGCCTGTCAAGGTCCCTCTGGATGACATTCCTTCCATCCAGTGTGTCCACCACACCACACAGCTTGGTGTCATCCACAAACTTGCTGTGGCTGCACGCAATCCCACTGGCCATGTTAGCAACAAAGATGTTAAGCGGCACCGGTCCCAATACCCCGCCCTGGGAATGCTTCTCATCACTGCTCTCCACTTGGACATCAAGACACCGACCGCAATTCTTTGAGTGTGACCATCCAGCCAATTCCTTATCCACCGAGTGCTCCATCCATCAAATCCATGTCTCTCCAATTTAGAGACAAGGTCATCGTGCAGGACAGCGTCAAACACTCTGTGCATGTCCAGGTAGATGACGTCCATTGCTCTCCCCTTATCCATCAACACTGCAAACCCATTGTAAAAGGCCACCAAATCTGTCAGGCATGATTTGTCCTTAGTGAAGCCATGTTGGCTGTCACCAACCACCTTCTTATTTTCCATGTGCCCTAGCATAGTTTCCAGGAGGATCTGCTCCATGATCTTGCTGGGCACAGAGGTGAGACTCCCTGGCCTGTAGTTCCCTGGGACTTCCTTTTTTCCCTTTTCAAAAATGGGGGTTAGTTTCCCCTTTTCCAGTCAGCGGGAACTTCCCTGGACTGCCATGACTTCTCAAATATGATGGATAGTGGCTTAGCCACTTCCGCCACCAATTCCCTCAGGACCCATGGATCCATCTCATCAGGTCCCATGGACTTGTGCACCTTTAGGTTCCTTAGACGGTCACAAACCTGATCTTCTCCTATGGTGGGCGGTTCTTCATTCTGCCAGTCCCAGAAGACCATACAAGTTGCATCTAAAGGTTCACATAACTCCATAATATCCCATCTCCAACAGTGACTCAACAGTCTGCCTTGTGAGCCTTCCACTGTGGTGGTCTGCACTGGCATCCCACTGGTCCCGTCTGAGCTGTGCTTTGCCAATACCCACACAGCCCACATGCCACTTGCATCCTGCCAAGACACAAACTAGGGGGAACTTAAACTATCAGGAGAGAACCACAGGCTCTGATGAGACAACCTGTAGTCTGAATCAAATCTATAGCCCATTCGGGACATTATTGGGCTTGGGCATGTTCATAGTGCCATTTGTGGGATGCTGTCGCTCCTTTTGGGCGTGGGGAGAGGAGTGCCCCAGAAAGGTCTCCCATGGGTACATACAGTACATGAAGCTGCCTCTCCCAGCTCCTCCAGAACCTGTTGCTGAGGCTCTGGTTGCTTCTCCTTCCTCAGATTTTTTTTTTTTTTTTTTTTTTTTAATGCCTTCCCCAGTACTAACATTGAATTGCTTTCTGACCAGTAGTGAACATCGTGTTGGGATTTTCAGTATCCTCTAGAAGGCACTACAACCTGACTCTTACCCCTGAAGGAAAGTAAATCCAAGGAAGTCATATGTCTGATCAAATTTGTTCCTAAAAGCTGGGGATCATCAAACACAGCCTCTGGTGGTACAAGGATGTTCTTTCTTACTTGGAAAAATCCAAAGACATATTAGCTAAGTCTACGCTGCTGGTGCAAATGATCTCTGTGTTGTACTCTGCAGTATTGGTTCCTGGGCATGCATCTGACTCCAGGTACAGTGCAGCTCATCTCCACTGTATCCTGTGTTCCCATCGGAAGAAATCCAGTCATGCAGGCAAGGGGGATGGTATGGTATGCTTAGCAACGCTCCTGATCTGTCTGATCACAGAACCAAGACATCAGGACTGTAATGCTTTCCTGTGTTTTTTGTACTGAATATAATAGCTAAATAACAGAATTAAAATGATACCAAACCAGAGAGGCAGACAAACAAAAAAAGACAGAAAGAAAACTAAACAGGAACCCCCAGAGAACTTAATGGAAACAGTACTTTGACAAATGAAACTTGCCTCGTGTCACAGGGAGACACTAACTTCTTTTACCCTCAGCTGTAGTATACAGCATAACACTGCTACTAAACCCCTTCCTTGATGAATACAACTCTAGCAATGAGAAACAGCCAACAAAGTGCCCATCTGCCTAGTGACCCCTACCACTAACGATTTCATCCACTGCTTGCTGCCTTGTTAAATGCTACAATAAATAATGGCTGTGTTTGTGAATAGATCAGGTAACTAACCACTTGCCCTAGAATGAATATCCAGTGCTTGTTAGTAGTTTTTGTACATGCCCTCAGCTGTAATTCTGCAATCTTAATTCAGGCAAAATTCACATCGTCTTCAACCTCAACTGCCATTTCCTGACTTTTGAGCGCTTAACCATGCAACCTTAACATTCCTTTAACATTGCTGTTCGTCAACAGAATAGTTCATTATGTTGTGTGTAGCTCAGGGACTGTGTAATTCTTCTAGCAAGTAGCAGCCTTTAATGAATGGCACCTGATCAATAATGCAGAAATCAACATATGAGAATAAATAAAAAGCCTTTTTTATGAGGGGTGTCTGTAGGAAATGTCAAAACCATTTATCAAGGGTCCAGGCTGATAGCCTGCAGCTGCTGTCCACAAGAACTATAAAAATGAACTTTGTTGAGTCCTGCAAATATTTTTTTTGTATTGAGTACTATTAGCTTTTTCCATGACCGAAACACAAAACAAGGACTTATGGAGTATGAATGCAATGGGCATTACAAGAGCTTTTTTAAAGTAAAACTTTGCCATAGTAGTACTTTGTCCCTAGGCTCCTAGTTATACAGATTATTTTATGCACCTTGGTTTCCAGGTGCACCTTTAAAACAATCCTCATTGTGACACTAGACAGGCTGAGCTGCTTAATACAAATGCAAAAATGCATTTGTATTTGGGTTTCGAAACCTCAGTTTAACAAGGCATTGGACAAACATTACAAACCAAGACAACGGTAAGCACTTTACCTCTTCCTGATATCTAGGTGAAGCATGTATCAAAGAAGCAGGTAGTTTTGACTGTTTTGAAAAGCTTTTATGTTTCTTAATGAATAATCTAACAGAGAAGCACAAGGGCAAATCCAGCTCCTTTGCTGACAATTCACATCCAGCGGTAGAGTAGCAATAGTTAAGGGCTATAATCACCATTGACAAATATGAGCAAGATGATGAAAACAGAGGTTTAATGAAGTTTGCTTTAGTCCCACATGGGGGCTTAAAAAAACTTTCATTTTAAGTGCCAGAGTGATCCCTCCTTGTCAAATCCTAAGTCTAGGGTGATCAGTTTTCTAGGCAGGTTATTTAAATAGCTAAGAATAATCTCATTCTGGACTCTACATAACCAAGCAAGGCTCCTTCCATTGCACCTATCACCAGGATGGGGACTGCATCAGCCTCACAAGCTTACTTTCTAAAGATCAAGCTCTTGATCACTTAGGAGCTGCTCAAGAAGGCTTCACCTTCAGCTAGCCTGAACTATACTGACAATTTGACTTCTCTCTTTTCTCATGCAGGCAGGCAGAGTGATCTATTGGTGGACAAGAACAAGTGGAGGACCTTGATGAGGTTGGGCAGGCAACAATTCTATGGCTCCATCCTCTCTCAGAGGTGTGTGACAGAGCTGGCTGCTTCATCTCCTCTAAAATCTTACAATTTCCACTTTAGTCACAATGATGTCACCATGAATCAACAATGAGATCCAGCATTTTCAAAACTGAGATCACTCAGCAAAGGCCTTTGTGCCTTTGGTGGGTAACAATCCCTGCAGAGACATTGCATCTCTGTTGACACTACTGGAAAGATCCCAGCTATTACACCAATGAATCTGTTTCTAAATCCACCTCTTTAAACAGTGCTTTTCCACTTACTATGAAAATTTCTGTGGTAACGCTGCTATTTGTCATTGGTGGCACTGCATGCCAGACAACGGCTATGAAAGTAACAGTCAGTGCACAGGTTTCACAAATGACTGAAGCAACTAGCCTTCTCTTGAGCAATAAAGGGATCTTTCATTTTAAGATAATTCATCCTCCATGCTTGTCACTACTCTAGCTTAGTATCAGGGAAGAAATGATCTCTGATGCCTTGTAACATTTTGTCACTCATCACAAAATAGAGAGATTAATGAAGGAAAAAAGGGGGGAGGGGTTGAGGGGTTGGTTTGGTTTTTTTTAAGACACATCTTCCCACAGTAGATCAGAGCATAAGCAGAACCAGTAAGGTAAAATACACCAGAATTGTAAATGGGAGAAGATAACACAACAAATATCACTTACAGACTGATTTTTAATGTGCAGCACAGAATGAAGCTTGATAAAATATTCACACTTCAAATTGAAACGTGATCCTAAATCAGCACTGTGTGGTAGGGAGGCAGACAGCTCTACTGCCTGTCTGTCTGGTGAAGGATGGTTTTATACCACAAAACCTGAAAAAGGTATGTCTTGAAGTAAGTGGGACTGCTTGAGTACAGACTGATCATATACATCAGTATGAAAAGTGAGAAGCACAGAAAGTGAGTGTGGCCGGGGTTGGGCCAGAATCCAAATGAGAGTCATGCCAACCACAACAATATTCAGGTTTTCACTGGTGGAGCCAAAGCCCTAACTTGGATTAACTTGGGTTTTCCTCACTTCTTTCCTTCCAAATAGTTCCTGGAAGTGACAGTACCACATTTAGACAGAATGGACCACAAATCTGTCCAGCTGGGAAGCCTCAGGTACAGTCACAGGCATTATGACAACTATTATGGGGAAAAATTAACAATGTGGGTTTTTAATTGCACTTCTAAAGCTACCTTTATCACTTGTTGTCCAGTACTATAGCTGTACATTAGCCCTTCATTTTTTTAAGGACTGTCCTCACAGCAACACTCAACTGTGAGTGCTGCAAGCCATGCAGCTCTGTGCTTATCTCTTTAATAGCCAAGTATCTTTCATTCTTACATAGTATTTTTGCTATACAAAGAAAAAATTGGGATATAGATCTTACTTCAGATAGTATGCATCTCAACTTTGGGTATATTTACATCTGGCTTTTGACTCAGATTATTCAATAACATAAAGCCTAATAAATGGTAATATGTCATGGTTCACATAACTTTCTCTATACCACTGCTCTTACTGTATTTCTGTTAAATGCTGCACATCTTACCTGACTGCACGTGAATGCACATTAGCTAATATTCAATACAAGTTTTGGTAAGGTGAATATTGCATATGAAATCGCCAAAGTAAAGGAAATTCATTCTGTCATTAATTTCTACCAATTTGCATAGACGTTGCAAGAAATGTGGTCTCTGTCAAGAAGCTTCAGGACATATCCTGTGTAATAACAAGATAGAACAGGGTACATTTTCAATGGAGTGACTATCTCTGGATGTCCTTGGATAGTGTGGGATTCAGGAAACCTCTTAATATTATTTTAATTAAGCTGTTACAGTCCATCATGTCAAAACATAAAAATACAGATTATATAAAACTGCATTAGGGGACCTTACAAAGCCCTGATTAATGGCCTGATAGGTTGTAAAATGAATCCAAACTGTAAATTTATACCGAGGGCTTTTCTAAAATGTGAATTATTGACTTGACAGATCATAATAACTCTTTCCAAACTATTCTGGTCTATGGTTCAAATCTTTTCTATATAGCTCACTGACATGCACAGTAAGTCTAATTTACTACGTCTCTCGCTGCACGAACATCTACAGACTGTAACATCCTCTGAAATGTATTCTGAAATATTGCAAGTGACCAGATGGACAAAGGCATGAGGAAGAAAATGTCATTAATCTATAATGACTTCCAGATAAGAGTAACTTAGAATCCCTCCTACTAGCTCACCTGGCAGAAAAGTTTCTACCGTTAATGAGGTATACCAATGACGGAATATGTTACATGGAATCTGCTTTATGCATCAGCTACCTTGGCTCTCCAGTGATTTCCATTAGAATAAGGCGGTTTATTTGCTCTTTCGGGATGCCATTATTTTCTACAGCCATAACCAAGACAGATTATACCTAGACTGCTATATTAACATGAACCTCAGAAAAGCACTTGAACCCCAAACTTCTTATCTGGATATATTTTAATCACTTTTAATTACCTCTGAAAACTGGAGCAAACCTCAGCTCATCAGATAGGAAATCCTAGACACTGTAGGAGAAGGCGGCATTCTGGATCCTATGGAGCTCAGCCCCTATAGACCATGCAGATGCAACTGGAATCAAGTTACTCAGTTCCAGCAACTGACACTCACTGTTGCAAATATCTACAAAAGGCTTTAAAACATAGTCCCCTGTCCCCCAAGAGGGCAGGGATGAACTCAAAGCCTGTCTTGCTGAACATCTGGAATGTGACACTTATTTCCCTGAAGTTAAAATTCAAAACTCAGATCAGCCAGTATATTTTACAAAATGCCTTCTTTTTCCCTTAGTAAGAAAAGGACTCTCACTTATGCATATCTCAATTGAGAATTTGTATCTTGTTGCAACATACACAGTTGAAGCTGTTTTGGTTACAAGAAATCCCAAACACATTTTAACTTGACAACTTTCAATTACATCTTTAAAAATCCGACACTCAGAATTTCTATTTTGGCAGGATAGAAACTCTGATATTTCAAAATATGATTTTGTTTTGAATAGAAATAAAAATCCACAAGACTGAAATTTTCTGAGAAATGCTGAAATTTTTTAGAATTAATTTTAAATGTTTGTGTTGGTAAAACAAAGTATTTTCCTCTCATTGACTTTAAAAATACTTTGAAAGTGTCATTTATATGATGCATTATATAAACAAAAAGTAATTTTGAAATGAAAATAATTCCATACTTATGGAGTACTGTCAACCCAAATTTGGTTTTGGGGGGAAAAAAAAACCACAAACAAAAACCCAACCAAACAAAAACAGATTGAAAAATTTTCACGTATTTTTAGCTCAGTTAGTAGTTCAACTTTCAATCAATTCCATCAGTTTTTAAATAACCCGATTAGATTAATATTGGGAACTAGCATGACCTGACAGAGAGCGGCTATCCTGAAATATAGCTACTGATACAAAAAATTACATTAGATAATTAAGTTGTTGCTTTAGTAGAACTAGACTTACTAACTGGGCATGTATTAAACACTTAAGTACTGAAAGAGTTAAGAAAATCCCAGTAGGAAAAAAAAAATTAAAACCTTGACATTTGTCTCCATAAAATTGAGAAAAATAAGATTGAGCAAATTGATATTTATAAAGAGTTTTAATCACACAATTATGTTATCTTTTTGAAGTAGTGTAACATGTATTTTGTAGAGCTAATCTATACTTCGTTACTCTCTCTCGAGATGCACACTCAGAGCAAAGTCTACAAACATTCACCACGTTTCTGCATTAATAAAACTGATTCATTATCTTACCATGAAACAAGACGAGTTAAAAAAAAAAAAGATACCTCCAAAATCCAGCCTAAAAGCCAACACATTTTTGTGCAGAAAACTTTGAAGTTTCTGCAGGCATACATGGCATACTATCCTGAATCTACATTTTCCGGAGAGTCTGCAAAAGAAAAGCAGGAATGCTTTTCATGTATAAACCTAGAAAAGCATGTAGAAATCTATATAATAAACCCTTTGCAAATAGTTCCTGCATAAGAATAAAAATGTAGTGGAGGAGTATACTGAACTGCTCTACAGAAAAATGATAGGTAGATATTTAAAATGTTTTAAAAATATTTGTCAATATTCATGCACAGACAAGCCAAAATATATGAGATGAAATCCTGGCCCATCGACTTTATCCACAAACTATCTTTCAGACAGATTAGCTAATCATAGAACTTCAACTTGTTTAAGTCAATTCAACTCTTCAAGATTAAAGGGATCTTTTCAGGCTGGAAGGAAAAGGTTTCACTAGAAAGAATAAACAAAAGTAAGAAAGGGAGATCATGGTCAGAGGAAACTCTTAAGAATAGTCAAACTCCTTGGAAAGAGGAGCATACCTGCTGGCTGGGGATCAGGGGCTGGACTTGGCCTTCGAGATTCCTCCACCTCATCCACCACCTTCTTCCTCAGAAGAGAAAAAGAAGGGCTAGCTGGGGACCACCATCACCCCAAGGGCTAAATACCTCCCCCAGGACTCGAACGCAGGCAATTACTTTAACTCTGCTGATGCCTTTGGTGAAGAGAAGGAAGAAAGCCTACGCAGGGCCAAACACTTGAAACACCTTCTGCATCAGTATGGGACATCATCCCTATGTTGAGGTTCACCTACCCTCCGTACATTGGGAAATTTGTTGTTGAAATACTGGAAACTATAGTAAGTGAAAGGTTTATAAATGACAGGAAGATGAAGCTGGCTTTTCTAGTTCTAACATCTCATGATAGATGCTTAAATAAAAAATTCACTTTGAATTCTCAAGCAGGGAAAGTAACTGTAGGAATTCTAATACCAAGTATTTCCCTTCAATATGCAGTACTCACTACTACATAAGGCTATTAAGGTAAACACTGTAACTGGATTTTTTTTTTTAGTGTCTGGATGATGGTGTGACCTTGTCCTGGTTTCAGCTGGGATAATTTTCTTTCTAGTAGCTGGTATGGTGTTGTGTTTTGGGTTCAGTATGAGAAGAATGTTGATAACACACTGATGTTTTCAGTTGTTGCCAAGTAATGTTTAGACTAAGTCAAGGATTTTTCAGCTTCCTATGCCCAGCCAGCAAGAAGGTTGGAGGGACACAAGGAGTTGGGAGGGGACACAGCCAGGAGAGCTGACCCAGACTGGCCAAAGGGGTATTCCATATCATGTAACGTCATGCCCAGCAAATAAACTGGGGGGAGTTGGCCTGGGATGCATGCACTCCCGCTGCTTGGGAACTGACTGGGCATCAGTCGGTGAGTGGTGAGTGATTGCACTGTGCATCACTTGTTTTGTATATTCCACTTCTTTTATTATTGTTTTGCTTTGTTATTGCTATTATTATAACTATTAGTTTCTTCCTTTCTGTCCTATTAAACTGTTCTTATCTCAACTCACGAGTTTTACACTTTTTCCTTTCCTGATTCTCTCCCCCATCCCGGGGTGGGCAGGGGGGAAGTGAGTGAGTGGCTGCGTGGTGCTTAGTTGCTGGCTGCGGTTAAACCACAACAGACCTTAAGAGGATTTGTTCTGCACTTATGGTCCCAAGGGGATGCTTCGAATAATAAAACCTCCTACCACACCTGTCACCTAATTGTCCACAGGTGTTAGAAAAGAATCCTTCCTCTCCTTTTCCCCAGCCAATGCTGCTGCACAGTTTGCAACTTAGTTTAAGGTGTCCTTTAAATCACCAGGCAATGGCCTTTCATTGAGGCAGCAGGAGACGGGACTATATAGACCACTGACCTAATCTATGCCAAATACATTATACGCATGTTCATGAGTTTGTATGGATCTATTTGATGTCCTTGCATCTCCACTCATGCTCAATGCCTTCAAGAGCAGGTTTTCTCCTCCTTCCTTCCATTCCATTATACATTCATATACAACTCAATTCTCTGGGCCTTGCTATAGTGACTCATTAGGTAAATGCTATTAATTACATTGTAAGATACTCTACTATCTTGAGGAGAAAAGATCATCTCTTTGCCCTCAGCATCTGACAGTCGATGAATCAACACTTTATCAGGTGAAATACTACTCTCTCCTGATAAATTCTATGGAATGAAGTTTTTTAAAAGTAAGGTATTGCTCAACATAGCCTCAAATTTCAAAATTACTGACAAAGTGTTAAGTAGTCTGAGAACTTGCAGGATCTCACCTTCCTTACAGTATAATTCAGGCACACAGGCAAGGCATAAAGGTGCAGGACTCTAACCACCTGGAACAAATGGCACTGTGGAAGTGTCCAAACAAGCACCAAAAATGCTGCATGGGATTGGTGGTATTTCTATTAATCTGCCATAGACAGTCTGAACAGTTTTCTTGCAGGTCTCTATCAGCACTCTTCATTTCTCACCTTGAAATGCTCTACTGCTATTCCAGTCCTAAGCTTCTTCTGGCCAGAGATGGAAACCTGCCAAAACATGCAGGAGTACTGTGAATGAGGTGTGCTAAAGAGTCCTCTGGGCTACAAACTCATTTTTACACAAGGTCTGAGCAAGGGTGTGAGCCCAGATGTCTAGAGATAGACTATTGCATTAACCTACTGTGCCGTTTGTCTGCATTCATAACAAACTCATGCTGTATTTCATGGACACGGCTGCACTCCTCTTCAGCCGCACGGTGACAAAAGAAGTGCTATAATATTAATTTGCAGCAAAAAAAAAAGTTCCATGTGGAGCCATCTTTTGGACTGACAGAAGATGCATACTTTTCCACTGACACCGCAGGGAACAGTCATCAGATGTCAAGGGGGATTTTTCAAAAGCCTTCAGAGACCTAATTAGGCTACCACTGAAGCCAGTGATAAAATTCCTGTTACCTTTAGAGGAATAGGAACAGAGGTGGGCCCTTGCTGCGGTCTGCCAAAGCTTCTGCTCTCTCACCCATGTGTTATGCCACAGCTCAGACTGTTTTCCTCTGGTCATTTGGACCTGGTCCATAACCTGGTCCTATGTCATCTGTTTTTCCAGTCTGACTTAGAAGATTATTGAAAAAACACTGAGCAAACTGATGACAAAGATAGAAACAACAACAATAACTGCCACTAAAGATCAATTTTTCAGTGCATGATGGAAGAGGAAACTGTCTCATCTGAGAGCTGTAAAGATTTTTAAAATACTGCTCTAAAAAATAGGGAGATTGGTGGCTGAGCATTTCTAGTTTAACACCCTTATTGTGACCAACTGATAAATAAATTTATCCAGTGGATTCATTGCCATGAAATAAAAAAGAATCAGGTTGGGGTTTTTTTTTCCAATTTCAGCCAATGATAAATTCCTCTTTATTTTACTAGCTCTCTCACATTGTATCAACAGAACTTTATGAAGTGTTTGCCAGGCCAAAGGCTAATCTAATTACATAGATTTTTCTGGATCAGATCCATTTGTTACAGACTATTTCAGTGACTTGGCTTCTGTCTGTGCATGTATGCGTCTATGAAATGATAAAATCAATGTTCTCTCCCCCAAGCTGGGAGTTTCAATACTTTTATACACAGCCTTCTCAAAAGGTTCCAAATGTATTTAAAAAAAGAAGAAGAAATGGAGAGGTCATTTTTTAGCATGAGTTCATCTGAGATGATAATTTACACTGCAAAATTACTGTGTATCAAATAAATATTCTCCTCTCCAGTAAAGTCTTTAAAAATGTCTGTGTTCACTAAGACAGAGATGTAGCTTCCTTTTCTCTCCTCACTCTTCCTCTTTTCTCTGATTCCCAGCTGCTCAAATCATTACTGTTCTGCAACAGAGCCAAATTCACAACTGATGTGCAAGACTGGTTTATGCAGTGAAGGACTGTAAGTGCGTGCTTAGGTAGTCAACAGAAAACCCACGTGGGTATAATGTACCTCTTGAGAGTGTAAAATGTCTATTGAAGGAGTCAAAAACAGATGTCTGGTTAGATTCATCATTCTCCTGTTCCAGTACATGAAACTCCATGTGCCGAGTCACATACCAGCACGTTGTGCACATGGGACAGCGCATGTCCACTTGCGTGGTGCAAGAGCCCCAGAGCTAGTGTGTGAAACGTACTGCTCCAGCCGCACCTCTCCTCCTCCTTGGCCCAAGACACCAGCCACAGCTAGTTAGCACATCAGTCAGCAGCTCAGAAAGCGGGAAAGAGGCTTCACCAGGCTTCAATATTAGGAGATGCAGTCTTGGCCATAGGGGACCTTGAGATGAGGTTCAGCTGCAGTCAGTTTCATATGTATCACATGAGACTTGACAACCTTGCTTAAATCTTAAACCCCATTAAAATTGTTTGGGACATCTTTGGCACTATGACCACGTTAAGGTACTCCCTGAGCAGCTGTTGATTCTCCCAAAGTGGGGAAAGTCTACAGAATTGTTAAATAGGAGCAAGCCTGGTTTTCTGGGAAGAACACCAACCTTTGAAGGGTTCAGCTAATTGCACACACTGAAAATCCTAACAAACCCAAACACAAGCTACATAAGAGTCATCTTCTGAGGTTCTTGAGAATATATTAGCTATTAGATGCTAAACATTTCCCCGTCATCAGCGAGAACTCAGAGATATTTCAGGCATCCATGTTGGGCAATTTTCTGCTTTGCTACAAGAAAATTTCAGTGAAGCTATTCAGCCACCAGCCTGCTTGTATTCTAGTAAAGTAACTTACTACTGCTTCTTATGTTCAACCTCTACTCTCTCTCCCCATCTCTTTCCCTCCAACCCCTAATCATTTTGCTATAAATTTGATGACCAAAAGGGGCAGAAGAGAGCAAAGGTGACATTTACTTACCAGAAAGTAAAGTGGTTACTGGTTGAAGAAAATAATGACATCCAGGGAAGGGCGAAAGTGCAGAAACTGCCAAAGAACCTGTCTTCTACTACTGTCACCTTTAATAACTTTCATCCTGGTTTTTGTTAAAACATGAAAATGAAACCATTCAACTCAGATGGCTGCTGCCAGTCTGTCTACCTGTCAGCCTCAGAGAGGAATTTGGTTTCTGTATTTCTCTGCAGCAGCATGACAAAGTCATTGAGCTGCTGAATCCAATATTCATGTAATACACATAATGTAAGGGCCTCCCAAGGTAAAGCAGCATATCTGGGAAATCTGTATTCCCACTGGACAGCCCCATATGGGATCACTGTGACAAAGGCGTGCCATGAGCAAAGGAAATGCTGCAGGAGCATGCACCACTCCAAAAACTCTCAAGCAGAAGCAATGGCTGCTGGCAGGGCCACTGAAAGTACATGAGAGAGCCCTGCAGCTCTTCAGCTCTTGCAACTAAGAACAAAAGATAGTGCAAACACACAAGGAAGGTCAGGAGCTGCCTAGAGCCCCTGTTATCCCTCTCATCATTCCTGTATGAAGTGAAGCACATGGGGGACTGAGAACGTGGCCACAGTACCACCCGTCTGCAGACTTACCAGTCTAAGGAAGGGGAAGGAGCAATCTGTCCATCTCGTTTCTGGTAATGTTCAAATGACTTCTCATCCAAGCCTCAAGGTGCATGCATCCAGCCCCAGTGTCCCAGCAAAAGCCTTGCACAGAGGTCCCCAGGCATCATTCAGGTAATAGATTTTTTAAGTTTACTTGACTTTGAACTCCATAAAGCTAACGAGTGTTTTCTGAGAAGCCACAGCATACACAGAAGAGAAACCAAATTGTTCTAATTAAAGGCCTTCTCCTGTTATCAGGGGATATTGGATTAGTGCAAACCACATTAGAGGAAACTAGTTAATCCATGTTTGGTTGATTTGTACACTGGGGAGGCCAAAAGATTTTAGCAGTCACTATTATTTACAGCAGCTATAACATCCTGTCAGTTTAATGACAGAAAATCCAGCGTTACTTTTTTGGCTGAATGATGAGGGGTTTCTTTTTTTTAATATGTACACATTTCTAACTATCTGACTTCTAAACCAATACTATAAATATACTTTGATTTGTGATGTTAACTTCAAGAATATCCATGACACATGATTTAACTGTGCTGATAACCTCCAGAGAGTTGCAAATAGGAACATGATGTAACAGCCATGGTAAGTCATTTCAGGAGTACTTTAATTCCACACGACAACAGTTCTCTTGATGGAGGGGTAGGCTGGAAGAGGCCAGGATTTGCCTGGATTATTCTCTAGGATTACTAGCATGCATCCTGACACAACATCTACAGTTATGGTCACCAGAAAACATGAGAACTCTGTCATGTCCCACTGTGTGCGTAAGCCAGAACAGCCTATTCAGCTTTTGCATTTCTTTCTGAGTGAACATACTAATAAATAATGAGCATGCCTCCAAACACACTCTTTGTTAAAGTGAAAATGGGGTTCTTCATTTATGGTCCCAAAGTTTCCACATTCCAGGTGGGTCGTTTCTGGCCTTTTTCTCCTTGGCACACTGTTTAGACAAAGAAGCGTCTGTATGCTTCACTAACCCTGACGTTGTACTGTAGGCTTGAACTTTCAGGCTAGGTGATATTTTTCCCCTTTTCTAAATGAATGCCTTGTTCAACACATTGTTGATACAGGCTGAAGAGAGGTATATTATACCATAAGGGACCAGTTTACATACAGCAATAGGCTTTTATTTATTAATGCAATCCATCATTTACCTTATCCTCTCTGTGAAAAAAACAAAAGGATCAAATTTATATCTAACTGCCCAACGCAGAGATTTTTGTAAGGCTTGTTTATGAAAAGAGTAACCAGTGTGGGAGTAAAATATAATTCATAACATATAAATACTTCCTAAAGGTACAATAAAGCTCATGGCATCAGCAGAAATAAAAAGCACTATGGTAAAAATAGTAGCAGATCCTGACATTAGAAGGCAGCAGAGAGAGGTCAGGGAGGGTAAGGGGGAGCTGGTAGCCCCACTCTGGCCCACACAGAGTGAGCAGCAGCATTAGCTGAGCAGGAGGGAAGAGAATGTGAAGATTCTGTCTTTGGTAAGTCTGTTAAAATGCTGCTTCTAGCAAGCAATATCTCAAATATCAGCTAATACAGACATTTGATATTGCAGTAATGGCATCTGGACCAATTACAGTTCTTCTGTATACCTCTTTTCACATAACCAGAGTGAAACCAAGTACTTGTCTAATTCTTCTATCTGTAAAGAAAAGACATGATGAATTAGGTGCAAGTTCCTAAGATTTTCGGCACCAGATCTTGAGCAGATGTAAATAAGCGCTGATCAGCAGAGCTGCTCTCACAGAGCTCTGCCCTGATCTACTCAATCATTGTCTTCTGCTGTGGCTCAGGCATGTTCCTCCCCTTTTATAACAGAGTAAGGTCAGCAGGACAACTGGGGAAAGCTGGATGGGAGTGAAGACACAGCCTGGTGTAAGGGGAAAAGACAGATTCCAAAAAAAGGGAGACAACACGGAAGACAGCCCTGAGATGAACATGGGAGGATGAAAAAGTGGCACTAAGGAAGACAGCATGGATGGACCGTATTCCTGGAAGGAAAGACATAAGGCAATGAGGGGCAAGCTGTAGACAGGGGCTGTTATCTGCAGAGTAAGAGTGGTATTGCAGTCCAGAAAACTAGACACAGCTACTAAAAGGATAGGCTGGAAGAGTTAAATTTCACAGTCATTAATGAACTGAAATTATAAATTATAAATCCTGAATTTACAAGTCCTGAAATTATAAATCCTTTCAGATCCGTCACCCATTGTAGTAATGATGCCCTGCCTCTTCATTTCACTGCAGAGACCATTTCTGCTTATGAGACTGTAAGCAATTAGAACAAGAGCCCTCGCCATCATGCAGTATGTCAGAAGACACACAGATCAGAAGACCAGCACATCACAAAGTATGTACTTGTGGTGCAGTTTCTATAAAGTATGTAAGAAATGCAATGGGATATAATGTTTTTGGCAGCTGCTGTCAGTTAACAATAGAAACAGAAAAAACAAAAAGCAAGAAAACTAGAGGACAAGAGACTGAAGTTACCACAGACAACTTTCTATATCAGAAATGGAATGGAAAGAAGATAGTGCCCTATTTCACTTCATCAGGAGGTGATTGCTTCTCTTGTTATTGGTACAATAACAAGCAGTCCTCACTGTAAGCATTTGGCTCTGTTCTGTTTTCATGTACTCTGGGCTTCCCAAACCTGTTGATCCTGTGAAAACAAGCCTTCTGAGAAAATAAGCAAAGAGTTTAGGAAAAAAGTTACACTTTTTACAGCAGCAGAAACAGCTATTGTATTCCAGCTTTGCAGCACTGCTGTACTATGGGCTGGCAGCTTTCACAAAGAGAAGCCTCTAGGTCTGGGGTTTGTAAGCAATTTGCCACACTTGTCATCCTTGCTGTATAAAAGCCTTTCCCGGAGGACATTGTTCTAACAAAATTATCCACTGCGAAGGCCAGCAGCATGCTCATCGTGTCTCAATCAAGGCTGCATAAAGAGGAAAGTCAACCATGCATGTCTATCATTTGGACGATTAGCCTTCCTGACTGCAGACACTATTCTAAAAGGCTAGTCCTCAGAAGCACCTAATTTCTCAGTTGTAAATTATTTCTCTTTGTCTGTCAGAAGCACATAGCAATGAATGTCCTCCGAGAACAATATTCAGCAGC
Organism: Haliaeetus albicilla; assembly: GCF_947461875.1. Classification (NCBI taxonomy): domain Eukaryota; kingdom Metazoa; phylum Chordata; class Aves; order Accipitriformes; family Accipitridae; genus Haliaeetus; species Haliaeetus albicilla. The sequence goes on from NC_091495.1 coordinate 27,629,280, forward strand.
TTAAAGCAGAATCAATGCAAATACATCAGAAGCATCCTTGTAACCTCTCTATGACCAAACAACAACAACAACAACAAAGGGTATTTGTGATATGGAGTAGCTGAAAAGCACAACAAAAGAAAGAAGATGAGCACAGCACACTGGTCCTCATGCACCTCCATTTACACTTTTGATACCACTCCTGTCAGTCTCCTTTGCTTAGCCTGTATTCCTTCTGCACCTCAACAGCTGTACTAAATACAATTATTTTTAAAAAGGAAAAGAAAACCCCACATCGTCAAAAGAAAACGAAGAAGTATTTCCAAGGAACCCCTCTTAATCACAATATACTGCTTTAATCTCTGAACTGTTTTCTGTGTCTGATTTATACTAAATTACACTAAATTCTGTTATCAGTTAAGTTTTTCAGTATTGTCTCATCTGCTTGTACTCCCTGGTAATTCAAAGAAAACTCATGAATTGCAAGTGACATCCTTACAGATCCACAAGTATAAGGGTTGGATGAGCATACATGATGAAATACAGCAATTTACACAACAACATAAAAATTATTGCTTAATCTGCAATAATGATTTATCTACCACCTTGTGTACTTTCTGCGAAGGCAAAGTTCTGAGTCAGGCAAGGTCTAAGAATTTCCAGTTCATTCTTACTTTCCTTCCTTAATTCTTTTGTGATATTTTTAACATCTACTCAAAAGAAATTCTTCAAAGGGACCAGATCTGAACCATGATGGCAAAGGCATGTCTAGATAGAGCTAGGAGTAACACTGGGGGTTTTTTCAGTCTGAATTGAAAGGAAGGTTCACTTCTCTCCTTATCTGTCTTATCTCTAAGATCAGTAAAACACAGACAAATTGGCTTCTTAATGGGGGAAAAAAAGCACAAGCAAAAGCATTTTTATACTATACGGTTACAACAGCCTTTACTTTCAAGCTCAACTAAGTATCAGCAAATGCAAATTAATGTCTCAATATGAAGCTCTTCTTGCCAGCTTATAATCCTCCTCATCCTTCCTCCTCCTCCCCTGTACTCTTGAACTTAATGAAGTCTCTGGCAGCTATTTGGTTTGTGTAAATTAAAAGGCACCACTGCATGACAGAGGTGGGTTTGTTTGACTTCTCCATGCAGAGGCTGGGATGTGAACTGAAAGCTTCATTGCTGGGACAGCCTGCCCAAGGTGCATAAATCAAGATCTATTTTTGTAATATTTTTTTTTTTAATGAAGTGAATTAAAAACTAGGGAAGATGCCATGTTGACAATTTTGTTCTCTAAAGAGACCAGGTGCTGCATAAACTGTATCCAGATCAGTTTACCTATTAACATACCTCAGCTCTATTTGACTAGGGCCATTTCAAGGGGCAAGAGGATTGTTTAGCGTCTGTGCCTGTTTAATCCTGGGCTCTCAGTCAAGACTGCTAATTCACATACTGGTTTTCCTGATCTATTTGTCTATTCACTGAGAGACCACCAACAGCCTTCCCTCCACTGCTCTGAATCTCTAGCTGTCTGGATTTTGAAAATATCAGGTCCTAAGACTCTCCTTTCAAGAAAGTATCTCTCCATTCTGCTTCCATTTTCAGATATAATACAAACTATTAAAATGAAACAGGCTCTCATAGTCTCTTTGAAAAATTGATTTCTCCAGCATAACATCTCTCCGAGAATCCAAAGAACAGAATTCTTGCACATCTCAGCACAGGAAAAGGCAGTTGTTGGAGGGCCCCCTGCCCACTGTGGGGTGACTGCTGCCCTAAATAATCTTTGAACTCCAGTTACCGCACATGTTGCTGTTATGCGTGGTGTTACTGGGTGGATACAAGGGCAGCAGATCTGTGAGCATCCCCCTAAGGACTGCACAGCCAGGCAAAAGCAAGATACAAGTTATCTTTCCATTCTTAAAATCCCAACAGCAGGAACACACAATGTTCATGAAACAACCATTTTTAATTCAGTATTTGCCTTCTGCTTGTGAGAGTCATAGCTGAATTTGGCTCATATTGTTTCAGAAAGCAGTCAGTCTTACAGAGCCTTGCATCCTTTTGCCTTCTGTTCAGAAGCCTGTTTTGACATCTAGCTCTAAAGAAATTCACTTCCAATAGTAACATTTACATGACAAATACTCAATTCCGCATCTGATTCAGATCTTATTTGTTGTATTTCCACAATTTGCTAAAACATAGCTTGTTATGAGGTACGAAAGGTCAGTCTCCAGAAAGTATCAAAATCAGTTGCCAGCCTTTAACTAGTCACAGTTTGAGTTTCTTATCAGCTGGACTTTGAACAACCATTACAAATTTGGACTTGAATCATTTACTTCAAAACAAGTAAGCATGTTGCAAGGTAAGGCTGTGTGCATTTTGTCTCTGCCAGTTAGGAGGAAGATGCTAACAGTCCTCCAAGGAGATGATTGAGGGGTATGGGTGGGTGGCAGTGCTGCAGGATTAAGGTGTCAGGAAGAAGGGAGGGAGAGAGCATGTTACCACAGCTTTGCTTTATCTGTCTTGTCAGGTCATTTGATCCTAGACTAAGTAATGAACGTGTTTACTTAGTAGTGTATTTTTAAAACATTTCCCTGGGGGCCAGAGAATTTGGTGAATAGTCTTCTATCTCACAGTAGTAAAAAGGAAAGAAAAGAATTGGACTATGAGGGAGCAAGTTAAACAGAAGTGGAAGGGTAGTTAAGAGATGTAAAGATAAGTGTAACTTGCAGAGAAAGAAAAGCTGAGCTTTGTCCAGAGTCTGGTATTTTAGACTCACTTGCTAGCTAGAACATATCTTCTTTACCCGTGTTTCCACACGTTCTAGGACTACTCTGCAGGAGAGACAGATTGATATAAATCATTGTGTAACACACAAAAACAAAACAAAACAAACAAACAAAAAAATCCAGAAAAATCACAAAAAACCCACTGAGATGCAAAAGTCTTCCTATGAAAACTCTTAGAGCCTAGAAGGTACTTTCAGCTCTTCCAACCTTCCTTGAAAAAGTGAGGGGGAGGGGGGAATAAATGCAGGGCAGGCACCCACTTTGTATATTTTCTGTCTAGGCAGTAACTGGGAAATCTGTAAAAAAATATTAGTAGCTTGCCTCTGTCGTACTCTTTGCAGATCTGTTTAGTCCCCCAACCGAATCTCCACAGTCTAGCCCTGAGAGACAGTGGATGCCGACAATGCCTTATAACAAGGATAGTCTAATTAATCGTTGTTCTGTGATTATTGCCTGAGAATTTAGTGAAGGGAGACCCAGACATATGAGAAGAGCAGTTTCAATTTTTATACTTTAACTCTAGTTTTCAGTAACTAATTCCATGTCTTTCCTTTTTCCCCTTTACCTCCCTTTAGATGCAACAAAAAAGCAAACCATTTACTGATGCATATGTAAATCACATCACGACAAAAAAAGCCTTCCTGTTCCAGTGCCTCACCACCCTCACAGTAAAGAATTTCTTCCTTACATCTAATCTAAACCTACCCTCTTCCAGTTTAAAGCCATTACGCCTTGTATCACTACAAGCCCTTGTAAAAAGTCCCTCTCCCGCTTTCTTGTAGCCCCCCTTTAGGTACTGGAAGGCTGCTATAGGGTCTCCCCAGAGCCTTCTCTTCTCCAGGCTGAACAACCCCAACTCTCCCACAGCCTGTCTTCACAGGAGAGGTGCTCCAGCCCTCTAATCATCTTCGTGGCCCTCCTCTGGACTTGCTCCAACAGCTCGGTGTCCTTCTTATGCTGGGGGCCCCAGAGCTGAGCACAGGGGCCCAGCTCCAGGTGGGGCCTCATGAGAGCGGAGTAGAGGGAGACAATCACCCCCCTGGACCTGCTGGTCATGCTTCTTTTGATGCAGCCCAGGATACAGTTGGCTTTCTGGGCTGCAAGTGCACATTGCTGGGTCATGTTGAGCTTCTCATCAACCAACACCCCCAAGTCCTTCTCTGCAGGGCTGCTCTCAAACCACTCCTCGCTCAGCCTGTATTTGTGCTTGGGATTGCCCTGACGCATGTGCAGGACCCTGCACTCGGCCTTGTTGAACTTCACGAGGTTCGCACGGGCCCACCTCTCCAGCCTGTCAAGGTCCCTCTGGATGACATTCCTTCCATCCAGTGTGTCCACCACACCACACAGCTTGGTGTCATCCACAAACTTGCTGTGGCTGCACGCAATCCCACTGGCCATGTTAGCAACAAAGATGTTAAGCGGCACCGGTCCCAATACCCCGCCCTGGGAATGCTTCTCATCACTGCTCTCCACTTGGACATCAAGACACCGACCGCAATTCTTTGAGTGTGACCATCCAGCCAATTCCTTATCCACCGAGTGCTCCATCCATCAAATCCATGTCTCTCCAATTTAGAGACAAGGTCATCGTGCAGGACAGCGTCAAACACTCTGTGCATGTCCAGGTAGATGACGTCCATTGCTCTCCCCTTATCCATCAACACTGCAAACCCATTGTAAAAGGCCACCAAATCTGTCAGGCATGATTTGTCCTTAGTGAAGCCATGTTGGCTGTCACCAACCACCTTCTTATTTTCCATGTGCCCTAGCATAGTTTCCAGGAGGATCTGCTCCATGATCTTGCTGGGCACAGAGGTGAGACTCCCTGGCCTGTAGTTCCCTGGGACTTCCTTTTTTCCCTTTTCAAAAATGGGGGTTAGTTTCCCCTTTTCCAGTCAGCGGGAACTTCCCTGGACTGCCATGACTTCTCAAATATGATGGATAGTGGCTTAGCCACTTCCGCCACCAATTCCCTCAGGACCCATGGATCCATCTCATCAGGTCCCATGGACTTGTGCACCTTTAGGTTCCTTAGACGGTCACAAACCTGATCTTCTCCTATGGTGGGCAGTTCCTCATTCTCCAGTCCGTGCCTTTGCCTTCTGCAACTTGGGTGGTGTGGCTGGAGCACTCGCTGGTGAAGACTGAGGCAAAAAAGTCATTGAGTACCTCAGCCTTCTCCATTTGCTGGGTAACCAGGTCTCCCGTTTCCTTCCGGAGAGGGCCCACATTCTCCCTAGTCTTCCTTTTATCAGTGATGTACCTATAGAAGTTTTTCTTGTTGCCCTTGATGTCTCTGGACAGATTTAATTCTATCAGGGCTTTGGCTTTCCCAGCGTGATCCCTGACTGCTTGGACAATTTCTCTGTATTCCTCCCAGGCTGCCTGTCCTTGCTTCCACCCTCTGTAGGCTTTCTTTTTGTGTTTGAATTTGTCCAGGAGCTACCTGCTCATCCATGCAGGTCTCCTGGCATTTTTGCCTGACTTCCTTTTTGTTGGGCTGCGTCGCTCCTGAGATTGGAGGAGGTGATCCTTGAATATTAACCAGCTTTCTTGGGCCGCTCTTCCCTCCAGGGCTTTATCCCATGGTACTCTACTAAGCAGATATCTGAAGAGGACAAAGTCTGCTCTCCTGAAGGGTAGCAAGCCTGCTGTGCGCCCTCCTCACTGCCCTAAGAATCTTGAACTCCACCACTTCATAGTCACTGCAGCTGAGGCTGTTCTTGAGCTTCACATTCCCCACCAGTCCCACCTTGTTAGTGAGAACAAGGTCCAGTATAGCATCTGTCCTCATTGGCTCCTCTATCACTTGGAGAAGGAAATTGTCACCAATGCATTCCAGGAACCTCCTGGATTACTTATGCCCTGCTTTGTTCCTCCAACAGATACCAGGGTGGTTGAAGCCCCCCATGAGGACCAGGGCTCGCAAACATGAGGCTGCTCCTATCTATCTATAGAGGCCCTCATCCACTTGGTCTTCCTGGTCAGGTGGCTTCTAGCAGACCCCCACTATAATGTCACCTGTCCTTGCCTTCCCTTTAATCCTGACGCATAAACTCTCGGCTGGCTCCTCATCCATCCCCAGGTGGAGCTCCATGCACTCAGCTGGCATTGACACAGAGGACGATGGCTATGGATCATGGATACAAGTATCACAGATACTCAGTTTGTTGGCAGGTTCTGTAAAAATTGCTATGAATCCTGAAAGTTTCATCATCCACATGAATTCATGTGCTCAGAGTGTTTCAGTCATCTAGTTCACAAGATGAAAATGTTCCACAAGCTGCTTTTGTCAAAAGTAAGCACAGGTCGATGGAGTCTGCCCCCTTCTCATTTGGCCACTGTAGTTTACCTACTTTCACTGCTTCACCTTGAACATGAAGCTGGTGAATTCACCTACTGCTATGTTCATCCCTGATGTTCTAATCTACGCCATTTACATTAGTGGAGGTAAAACCTGAATGAAGAAGAGTGACCAGGCAATAGTGTGCCAGTCTATTTCAGAAGTTGACCATCAAATTGTGCTGAACACTTACAATACTAATGGCATGCACAGAAAGTTCAGGATCAGTGTGCAGACAATACACTCTTTTGTCCTTGCCTCCCTCCTCCTCCCCAGGTTATCTCTCATCCCCTCCAAAGGGCATTCTTCTTCTGTTACTGAAGAAAGCAATATTTGAGCAACAGCTTTCTCCACCCTTTTAATCTGACAAATCATGGAGAATATTCCTGTGGCAACCAACTGTGATAAACTATTCTGTACAGTAGATTGAATTCTTCAGTAATACCAATATTACACAAAGAAGCTTTTTGGACTACTAAAACCATGTTAAAAGCAGGATGACATGATTTACAGTCTTTGATGCTGAGCTCCCATATTGCTTGTTTCACAAATGATGTTGCTTTCCAGAAAAAGGGTGGAGTAATAGTTGTGCTGCAGTTCTTTGCTAAGCTTCTTCTCCATCAGTGTATTGGGCGTTCAGCTGAATGGTCTTCCCTTGATAGCCTTATCTCCCGGTGGGCCAGTGTGGCTTGGATAGAGCTGTGTGAAATGGCACATGGCACTAGCTCCAATACCTATTTCATTGAGAGCAGAACTTGAGTGTCCTGAAAATTGCTTAGCAAACAGGACTTGAAATCAAAGTGACAGCAGTCTCATGCCCTAAGGAAGGCACATTTTGGTACCCAGCAGGGGATCAAAGAGTAGTTCTGAGTCATTATTTTAATTCTATGGAAAGGAACCATGCAGTGGCCCCAAATCAGGTAAAGCCCTGCCAGGTCAGTAACTTACAGACATAGGCTGTGCAAGAAAGAATGGGGAGAGGGGCACAATCATCCAGTTGCAGACAACCAGATACTCACATTTCTCTTTGCCCAGCCCAGCTATTACACTTCAAGAGACTCAGAGACACTGGGGATTTCATGCCATTGCAATCTGGAGGGAGCTTACAAACCTCCAGGGAACAGTCTGCATCAATTTGTCCTGAAGCCTGAATATTTGACACTTGTAACATCTTGTCTGCCTTTTTATTGTGGGCTTGGAGTGGGAGGAGAAAATGATAAGAGGTTTATGTAGAAGACGCCTAATAATCAGAATACTCTTCTTATTCACCATTATTAGTCCCTACTGAATTAGATGGATCAGGAAAAGATACTTCATTTCTTTGGAGATAAAGAAGAACAGTCTGAAATCTTGAGGAAATATTACGCCTATTAGTGTCTATGTAAAAGCCCTAGAAATAATGCTCATGGAGATAAGATGAAGAATAAGAACATAACAAAGGCAAAACAGCAAAGGCAAATTTCCCCCTATGTGCTGCTCTGCAATTAACTGTTTGAAGCAATTCCCGATCCCCTTAATCTCAAGAACTCTGCTTATCTGCCCATCCAGTTATTTTTAATTTGTACTTCTATTATTACTGCTGCATTATTAATGCACCCTGATAAGATAGGAAATAGCTTGGTGGTGTTCTGTTTCAGCAATGCCTCGCGCAGCATAATAGTCTTTATGATTAATAACTCCCTCCCGTCTGAGGAGATTCACAATTCCCACCACTCACTGAGTACGAGGCCCTGGGGGAATCCCGCTTCCTCCTCTGTGTTGCTATTCCATTTCCCAAAAGCAGCCTGGGCCTCCTTGTGTTTATCACGTCTGCACACGCTGTTATCAATCCGAGTGCATGCCTTCTACTTCTGTGTGGCCAGGCGATACACATCCCTGGTGCCTCAGTCAGATCTCGTGCCAGCACATACCTTAGCACTGCTCCTCATAGCTGACAAAAAGGCAATGTTTACGGTATTTTCTTGGGGGCAGGTGAGGAAGAGAGGGCAGCTTTTCTAGCCACACTTCTTCCAGAATCTGGGCTCAGGTGCTGTGGCTGAGCTAGTCAAGAACAGATTTCTATAGCAGATCAAGATTTGGGTTTGGATAAACCTCCAGCAATACCAAATGATGGAAAGAAGGGGGCAAGACATTACAGCAAATACAGTTTGAAATACATATGTCATATTTTCTGTGGGAAAAGGGGGCAGGGAAGAAAGGATCAACAGTTTTTAATTTTTCCCACATCTATGTTTCTGTAATGGAGTATGTGATGCTGTAAGGGTTATTGTACAGCCTTCCTATTGGCATTTTAATACACACCACATTTTAACACCACATCTTTTTCTAACTATCTCCCCTTCAGTACAAACACTGTAAATTGAGCCAACCTGTGGAAAAATCCAACAGCAATTAATATGGATGAGAGTAACTGGGATCTACAGAAACACAATAGAGCCTCACGGATACCTAGAGAATTTAATGTAAAATGCTGCTATTTGTATGAGCATTTTCAATCACCTCATATGAGAAAAAAGATCATGCAATGTATAGGAGGACTGAGCTAAGGAAGAAGGAGGATATTATTCATGATTAAAATCCATGAGAAGTTACTGGAAGTGTCTTAAGGAAATGTTTAGTCCTCTCTCAAAAAAAAAATCTGCTATTTTATAAATAAAAGCAAGTCTATAGCTAGTTAGCCTCCCGGTTTTTTCAGATAACTTGCTCAGAAGCTCCATATATAGCTTTTTCCTATATATTCCCACTGTACTGGTGGGGAGAGGGAGATGAATACATTTATACACATATATATATGCATCTATATATGCTTCTAGATACAAATGTACACACCGTATGTATAGTGTGAATTACACATATACCTACCCATCCAACTATTGCAGGTGCACCCACTCTGTTTCTCACTTCTGAGTGCTACAGGAGAGGTTTTGAGGGTCACAGGCCTTAAAAATGTATTAATCTACCTCCTGATTTTTTAAGATCAGACAGGTCAATGATTTCAAACTTTGTTTTTACCTTTTCTATATAGAAAGATTCTTTCATAAAGAGAAATGTGAACATTAAAGTATTGGTTTTCATACCTGGCATTTCATATCTCACTATCCAATGAAAGATCTTTTAACTACTAATCATTTTGGCAACAATATAGAAGAAAAAGTCTACTTACATTTGGAAAATGAAATGGCATTTGGGTATCAGGAATCCAGATCCACTAACGATATGTTTCCAAACCCCAAGCCACACTGCCTATCCTTCTGGGAAGGAATCCTCACTGGAAGTGATTCACAGGTCACGTTACAGAGCAATGAGAATCCAGGCATCTGAGGGCCAGTAGCTGTAATCTAATGGGTGTGCACATTGTGACCAGCTTTACAGATCCATCCTGGCAGAAGTACAGCTGAACATCTCTGGTCCTTAAATCAATAAAGATCAGTTCAACTTTCCTTTGGTTTACATAAGGAAAAATGTGCAAAAGCCTGCTTGGTCCTTTTCCTTGAAGGTCTGGCTGCTTTATGCAGCCTGCTTGGTTGCATGCAGGTCTGCTCAACCAGACCTGCGTGCAATATAGTGAGCCTCCGATGTTTCTTAGACTGGAAAGCAGAGGATGCAGACTACCATCTGGAGGAGAGATGCAAGTATCTAGACCTTTCTGTAAGCATCTCGTTACTATACCTCCCAGTAGCTGGTTTTCTATTAAAGGTTCAGAGCAGAACACAAGAAGAGACTGTGTTCCTACTCAGGGAGAGTTTCATTTCACCTTACTTGAGCCAGGCAAAACACAGATATCTCATTCAAAGGCAGCTGTCTAGGTTGCCTCTGTAATCAACTGAAAAAGAAAGCAACATCTGGTAGGCAAGTCAGCCCATCCTAATATAGGTAGCACTTCTCTCCATGGGAGGAATTCATATGACCAGCCTAGATCAGAAGGATAGTGATCAGTTCACTTAAGCTAGCAACATGAATCGCAGCCTAAGGGAGTGCAATGGTGGCAGTAAAGAGGGAGGAAAAAGATAGGGAGATAATGACTTGGAGCATGGGGATACAGGTGTCTCATAAAAGCACAAAAAAATCAACAAATGTCTCTAGAGACATATTCCCCAAAATGGGTTTGATTCCTAAAGGAAAAGGCAAAAAAGGGGGAGAGATGGTGAATGAGAAGAGATATATCTAATGGTATTCCCAGTATTAAAATACAGTTCATGCTAGGCTCTTCCTCAGCTGAGCTGGTTATCTATTTAAGTTACTGTTGTACCAGAGAAACAAGGTAAAGCCCAGACCTGTAGGATGATGGAAAGCAGAATAACCTTGCAGCTGAATCAAGAGGCTCAGCTGAATCATTAGCCCACGATGTTACAGCAGTGCTGTAGCTGAGCATCCCACAGTGTCACCATCCCGCCTGCACCGCTGAGCACTGCTCTCAGACACATGCTGAGAAGAGTCAAACACAAAAGGAAAAGGCTGGGAGGAGAAGAGCTTTAGGAAGTTTTAAAGGGGGAAAAAAATTGTTATAAGGCCTACAGCTGAGTGCTTAAAGTGCCTGCAATTTGCATAAGATCTCAGAAAACTTGCCATGATCCCAGGTTTAGCAAACTATTCAGCATTTAATTTCCTTCCTCAGCATTGTCTGAGAGACACCCTTGTAATTTTCAGTTTCTTTCATCTTGACTTTCCTAATACATATTAACCTCTTCTTCATGGATTTAAAAATTAATTTAATGGGGTGAGAGGTGCAGGGGAGAGGGCAGGGAGGAAGGGGACATATCAAAAAGTAGTACTGAAAGTCTTAGAAATGAAGTGGAAGTGATTAACTGGACCTATCATAATGCCCCAAAATATCAACCAGCAGTACAACCTAAATTGAAAAGCAAAGGAAATAAAAAGACAATAGGTCAGAAAAACTTTGAGAAAATCAAAGTGTTAAAAACAATGACTTTTTATATTCTAGAAAAATCCAGTAGTTTTCATTCAAATTGCATAACCTTCAATGTTAAGAGACTTTAAAATGTGGCCACTATACTGTCATACTATTTCAACAACATGAGAATATGTTTAAAGCATACCTACTAGGTGACCAATATTAAAGATTTCTATAGCTTCATTAGGTTGACAACACTGAGACAGTCAAATTAATTGACCCACGTGGGCCTTTGTATAAGGCTTATAGGCAACTAGATGTCTACAAATTATGATCATTCATGCCACTAAGTGACTTCAATCAAGAAAACAGTCAACTGACCTAAAAGTTATAGATTGCTGGGCATAAAATCATGCATTTATGACAATGCAGAGGGCGCTGTATAAATCAAGTCACTTAGGAACATACAAAGCCTAGTAACACCAGCCTGAAGTGATTTCAGCACGCTGATTTTATTTTGATCCTCCATGTTTACAGGAAAATTCCTCAAAACAGACCACAGGAAACAATACAAAACCAGGCTTTACAGCTGTTTCCCTGGGTGAAATGTACTATAAAAGAATCACAGAAAGGATTGATTCTTCCAACACAGAAATAAGAAATATTATCAAAGTGAGGTACAGCCTTTTTCATATTTTGTCTGTCCAGTTCAATTCCACTGCAAATCTCCTCTACCCACCTCCCATGCTCACAAGCTCACTCATCAGTACAATTTCTGAATACACACAGGAAGATGTCACTAAGGAGAGAAACACCATTTTTTATATTCTTTGAGGCAAAAAAGTAATTTACTGACCAACGGTCTCTTATCCATATTTGCTATCACCAATAGTTGGTGCTCAGATTAGGGTACAAGTCTTCCTCTACGACATATGGAAAGAGGTGCTTTTTTTCCAAAGCCAAGAGTTTAATTTAAGGACTGTAAGTTACTCTCTAGAAAAAACTCACTTTCTGTGTTGCCATTTTCAGCCCTTCCCAGTGAAAAGGGAGATGTCTACTAGTTTGAAAGATGGCTTTATTTTATGGAAAATCAGCAGAGGTGAAGGAATTAACAGAAGAGAAAGATACCTTAGTATCACGCTTGACCACACGATGCCCAGATTGGCGGAGCACTCCTAATGCCATACAGCAGAACTGCTCCATTTTGTGGATTCAGATGTAAGGACAGCAACGGTATTCTGCCTTCAATTTTCCCATTTCAGATGTAAACCTATTCCTTAGTGTCTGCCTCCATCTGCAATGCTCCAGGAAACAATTACACTAGCATCCACCTGCCATGAGCTCCTCTCTCTGGGTCTGCTCCTTGCCAACTGACCTTAGGAATCCTATTATCAGGAACAGCAGCTTGTCAGGCCAGGAACTTTGGAGCCACTTCCTAAGCTTTTAACAGCTTGCAGGTGGGCCAAAATGGACCCACTGCCCTTAAACTGGCTTATTAATAGGTAGGGGCAAGACCTAATCTTCCCCTCCTAAAGGCACTGGCTAGATTATATGGCCGAAATGCAGCCCTGCTTCTCCACGCAAGCATTCTCTCTTGCATGGTGTAAAGTTTAGGCAACAGGCCAGATTTTCTCTTAGCAGGCTTGGTTGATATGTGCTCCTAGCTCCCATGAAGTAGCAGCTTCTGCACGTCACAAAGAGAAGGAACAGCAATTATGGCCATTCTCTAAATTGTAGAAACGTGACTGCATAGAAATTTCTTTAAAATAGGTCTGCCTTTAAATCTCACAGCCAACCAAAATGCAATCTGACACAGTACAGGCATGCCTGGGTTGGTATTTCCACATCCAGGATAAGCTTTACTTTAGAGAAAGACAAACTAAGTGTGCATAGAAAATATGATTGAGGGAGGTAAGAGATTATTGTTTGTAGCAATTGTTCCAGCTTTTATTAATTTCACCTTTTTCTTAAAGCAGTTTCAGGTATGAAAACTCCTCCCAGAAAAGCCCGCCTAGCAGGAATCTAGCCAAAGAGCATGAAAGCCTCCACCAGGTCCAAACAGTAGATTTGGTGAGGAAAATCCCAGTTCTGAGCAACTCTGTCTAGAGGCAAAAGGCCACCTGGATTTCATTCCAAGTGGAACTAACTATTTAATTTGTACAACAATCATGTTGACAACAAAGATGAACACATATGTCTCCTTTAAATGCCTCAAGGGATCATCCTTTTTTTTTTTACTTCCCCATTTCAGTAACCATGGTAACTTTGGGCAAAACCAGCTTTCACTTCAGAAATTGTTTTCTGTGATAAAGGGTTTAAAATCACATTTGTCACCTAACCATTAACTTTTTCCCCCTATACACCTGAGTAATGAAGGACAGAGAACCTCTGCTTTACAAGGGAAAGAGAACCTATTTGATTCTCTCTGAAAAACCTTCAAGATGGATGGCAGTGAAGTGAAATACAGAACATATTTTGCAAGTTGTGCTTGGTTTTTTGCTGACCTTAACACAGGTTTTCATAAACACCTGCTTAATGTATACCATAATGTTGCCAAAAAAATCATCACATCCACCAATCAGCTAGCCAAAATGCAAATTCTGATAGTAGAAAAGGAGGTTTCCTATATCTTTTGGACTTAATCGAGATGTGCATCAATTTTGTTCCCTTCAAATCAACTTTGCAAATCACATAAGTCTAAGAATGTCTGTCTACTTTCCACTGCACTGATACAATGAGTTGATACAGCTATTGAAAACATCTTTTGACAAAGACTATTCAAATCATGACTCATACAGGCTATAGCCAATAGAATACTTACTCATTATTAACACACATATTGCACTATTATAGCTTGGATTAAAGCGTGTCAAGGCCAGTGCAATAATTGTTGCCCTACTTAGTGAAAAGTCCAATAAACTATTTCAAGGCAGCAGATAGCTGAAATACTAGCAGTTTGCAAACCCAAAGCATTGGCATACACTTCTGTCCCCTGCCAAAAGACAGTTCTGAATCTACTCAGAAAGATGAACTGCTTGGGCAGTAGGGCTTTCTTCACTGTTACTTTTGGCAGATGTGCATATAAACAAGAAATAGCACAAGTGGAGAAGCAGGGACAGAAAGAACAACAAGGAGAAGAAAAACTTGAACAAACATTGGTACTGTAGGACAAAGAAATGCCCTTAAACTGAGGAAGGAATGAGACATTGAAGTCCTAGCTGAAAGGACCTGGTGGAGTAAGAAGGAAAATTGCCTTTAGTTGCTTCTCTCTGTTGGCATTCAAGATTTTGTATTTCCTTGTAAAGGAACTGAATTGAACTAACAATACCTGATGCATCCCCTTCATAATCTCTTCCCCTATCTGGAAAAAAATCTGCAAAGCACTGCATCTTGACTAGCCACTTGGATCAAAAGGATAGTAGCATGTTATATGATCAATATACAAAGTGGGATGGTGTGACATAAGACCATCTTTTCATTTTTTACAATGATACTACCACTGTCTTTTTTAGGCCAGAGACATAAGACTCTGTCTGTTAATTGTCAGTGGTATTCTGCCTTTGTGGACCTCCTGCCTCCAAAGAGGAAAGGAGTATCACACCTTTCCCCACACAAATGTGCTCTCCTTCACCGAACAAGACACTTACTAGCTAGACTTCATGGTAGGAACCTTCAGTGGGGCTCAGGGAAGTGGGTACCAGCTCCCAGTGACATTCACAAAAATTCAAAGGAATGACACAGCTGAGTGCCTCTGAAAATTCTCTGCTGTTTTGGTGGAGGCAATTTCAGGTCAGAAAAAATCTTTCTGATGCTTCCAGATAGAGTTTTATGCAAATCAATGTGAGGAAAAGGCGAGCTGCAGACTAATGTAAAGGGAACAGTAGACTTTACATTTATTTCAATCAAATACTGTGCTTTAATGGAAGATTAAATTCTTAGAGCCAGGCACTGAAAAATTTTAACTGAACCTTTTTTAGTATGTGACACAGGTCTTTAGGAGCAAGGTGTATGACTTAGGAGTGTCTATCACAGAACCAATCTCCTACCAGCATATTGTGGGCATTCCTGGCATTTGGCCATGGCTTGGCTCCCATTCACAGCCCTTCCCAGCCAGGCTCCGCACTCAGCCCCTGCCAGGAGACCAGCTCCCGCATCTCTCACTCACTTACTAGACTCTCAAAAACCCCCCTCTGTGCTGCTTCCTACCCTGCCCTACACACTTGCAAAGGTCTCCTCAGAAGCATCTGCAGTGTAACCTATTACTCCCCCTCCAAAGATTTTAATAATCTCCTCTTCTACAACACCTACCAAAGCTTGACAAGGGGTATCTAATATTAGACTGTTGATGGGTTGAGGGCACCGCTATCAAGATGACCAATAATACCTCATTGTTTCTTCTTGCTTCCCGTCTCTCTGTCTGTCTGGTCTTCCTCCCTACACTGAGATCATAAGTGCCCTGGGACAGAAACCATTTTTTTTAATCTGAATTTATACATTATTTAGCAAAATGGGGCTGGGGTCTGCAAGCAGGAGTCCTGATGCTACAGAAAAATAAAAAGTAAGCACAAGATCACAAATTACAGTCCATTTTGCTAATAGGTTGAAATGACTTCCCAAAGAAGGTACAATGACGATTTCTTTCTCCCTGGTAGAAACCTTTTGCATAAGGATCATTTTAACACACAAACATTGCTATTTTATTTTCAGATTAACAAGTACCAACAAAAAACAATTCACACCAAAAAATAATATATAAGGAAAAGTAAACTAATCTCTGCCCAAACATAACAAATACCTCTCAGTGACAGAGTTTTATAAGACTACACACAGAAAAATAATAAATTAAAGAAAGCACAGAGACTACATCCATTCATCCTGAACCCTGTGCCACCTGAAAACAACCTATTTATTAAGGCTGGCAGAAAATTTTTCATACAAGCTGTTTTTCATGGGTAACGTGGGATTCAGCAAAACAACATCTTTCACAGAAAGAACATTTTGGATTTTCATCAAAAGTCTTGGTTTAGTTTTGGCTTTGTTTGACAGAAAATGGAGGGGAGGGAAGAAGATTGGGGAGCAAATCTAAGCAAACCTTAATAGAATGCCCTTACACTAGTTAATCTGAGCGCAGTCATGGAATAATTCATTATTTCTGCATGGAAAGCCTTTTTGCTCTGTTTCTTGGCTCATTGTCAACAAGGACAAAACAGACTTAAGGAGTATGTTCCAGAAAACGATGGGACTTGGGGAAACTGCACATACAGTCATCCAGAACAGTGGCACACTGTGTGTGTGTGTAAACCCAGCAAAAGCAATCTATGACTCTCAGAATACGATGATTCAAATCAGAGAGAGAAGGAAAAGTGATGCTCAAGCTGTGGCAGTTTATGGAGCAGGACTGTTGCTCAACCCAAAAGAAAACTCTCCGCTCTCAAGAAACAACTGCGGGGATACCACACTACCACCCGGGGATCAGGTCCCTCTGCCAGCAAATGCAAACCCAAAGCACACGTGTATGTTATGATCCATACAAGCACCACTGTTAATATATTTGCAACATGGTTACAAACCTTTTATTTTATTTCCAAAAAGTTCTCCCTGAAGTGAGTGCAACAAAAAATCTGATCCTTTACTACTTTATTTCACTTTGACACTGCAGTATTTCTGCTAAGGTCAATGGTGTATCTAACAGTGAAGTAAAATGGTGATTATGCAGTCCCAGCATTTCATTATTAATACCATCTTCCCCCCTTCTGTGAAGCTGAACTTTAGCTTTCAAATAATACTTCTTCCAAATTCCAGGCTGGTACAGTTTGATTTGCCAGGCCTTTTGTAAGAAAAGGTGTGAAGCGTGCAGCCTGAGTATACACTCTCTAATTCTCTTCTCTTTGTCAGTTTAGACTTTAGTTGTATCCATATCCATACTAACTGAGCTGCTAATTAACTTTTAAATATGTTGCTGATAGGCAAATCCTCCTAGTTTAACTCACAAAAATTACATGCCCACACATGACAGCTGAGAAACTCTACAATTTTAAATAAATCATTGTCATCAAGTTTGCAACGAAAAGTAGAATCTTTGAAATTTCTAGTAGAAGTGAAAATATAAAATGGCAACTGTTTGGTGGCAAGTTCATTTTAGAAAACTGTGAAATGAAATTGAACCTCAAAGTCTATGATTTGAAGTACCTGACTTCCTATCCCACAGCATCTTGGATACCCACCCACGCTGTCAAACAGACAGCTGTCAATCTAACACCAAGCTAGCAACATCCAGAGTCTGTGCCAGGGCTGCCAGCCCTATAGCTAAGAGTCTCCCTGCCAGGAAGCCCGGCCAGGGCAGTCTGTGCACAGCCGTCCCCAGCAGTCTCAGAAATCTAGAGTCCTTGGTAATGGCCAGATTTCCAGTTCTGGTGAACCAGACTTTGCAGTAACAAACTGTCATGTTAGAAATTGTCCAGCCCGCTCAAACCCAAAGCAAGTTTTATCACACCGGGATTGCTGGTAAAATGCTATTTAAACACAAACCAGAAAAAAACCTAAGTGACTGAAAATAACATTTAGCTTCCCTGAACCTGCTTCCTCCACACAGGTCTACATTTTATAAATTTATACACTTAGACAAAATACTATATGAGAGAAAATGCTGAGAAAAGTAACATAGATTTTTTTAGCATGCTCCTATCAAAACATATGCCAACCAAACTGAACAGAACATGTATAAATAACAACAATAAAAAATAAAAAGCAAACAAGCTGGAAATTCCATTACCTTATCTGAAGTTTTCTCAGTCTGACAGATAAATTATATTGTTATTCTGCAGTTATTTACTTATTATGCCTCACACCTACTTCTGACATATTAAAATGAAAATTGTGCTACAGAGGTAAACTGATGGGAAACTTTGATGAAAGTATACAAGCTTCAGATCATAATTATAGGGTGACTCCTAGAAGAAGCCAGAGGTGAAAAATGAAACTGAATTCCAGAAACCGTAGGTTAGACATATTTGTGCTAATGGAAATGTGGAAAAAAGAAAGAATTTTCTCTATTTTAACTATATGAATTAACCTAATTTGGTTTATTACTTTGGAGAAATGTGTTAAAACTTTTTTTTAAAAACCTCTTAGCTATTTCTTGTATACTCTGATAGCTATGGCATAGTAACTCTAAACTGAAAAGAAATATCCTCCTTCATCGGCTGGACTGCAAAATTTCAGTTTTACTCATATGGGTGGAAAGCCTGGAGCCTGTTCTGGTACATGGTGTTGATGAAGCAGCAAATCATAGGTCTGTTCGGGCATATTGCAAAACTGTTTCCCAAGTCCTATCCACTGGAAACCAATAATTAGAGGAGCAAGGAAGGTTTAGATTAAGCTTGCAGTGTTTTGACAGAGCTATGTTTGTGGCTTTCTGTGTGTAGACACCTTTCTTCGGAAGGGTGAAAACCAATAATCGGGAGAAGTGCCCACACAGTTCAACAAGGGAAATTAGCCCCTTGTTTTCATGAACACACCCTTCATTATTCCTCAGTGGAATTTTTAATTTTATTCAGATATAACCTGTCCCAAGCACAGAAAAGTAAGGATCTGGAGAGCATGGCTTCTAATGTAAATATTTTCCATAGCAGCTTCTTACAGCAATGAACAGGTTCAAGTTTAGTCCTCTCACTAAAGTCAGAATATGCATCACTACTAAGTTTTATGAGATCATGACAGATTTGTACATTACTTCCCACCTACCAGGCAAGACGAAAGAAAGAGAGCCCTATGTGGAGGGAATCCCTTTTCAAACAGGCATTAAACCATCCATGAAAGTAATACCGTTGTTCTTTGAAAAAAATAGCGGAACTGCACAAGAAAGTGAGTATCCAAAATCAGGAGTGAAAATTCTGAAGCCTATGCTCAGCACTCCTAGATCATACATTACAATTTCTCTTCTAAACACAAAGATTTTCACCAAATTCATTGTCACTGCTTAGTATTCAATGAATATGGAAAAGCTCCGCACACAGATGCTTGCATAAGAAACTACCTTGATTAAAGCACACTGCTGTCGTCAGCAACTGCATGCGTGTATTCCCAGATGTAATATGCCAGGCTCGCCATTTATGACAGGGAAAAAGGAAGGGCCACTCAAACAAACAACAAAGCAACAGCAAACTATATAACAACCTCCTCCATTGCCTCAACCATTTTCCATTATAAGTGTGCATCTAAACAGCATTTTAAGAGGGTATGATTATGAAGAGTGGGAGGAAATAACATGACAGAAGGAAAAAGGAGCAATTCATCACTATCAGCATAGGCTTTGTTCAGGTACATGGTGTGGTGGGTTGACCCTGGCTGGACGCCAGGTGCCCACCAAAACCGTTCTATCACTCCCCTCCTCGGCTGGACAGGGGAGAGAAAATATAACAAAGGGCTTGTGGGTCGAGATAAGGACAGGAGAGATCACTCACCAATTACCATCACAGGCAAAATAGACTCAGCTTGGGAAAAATTAACTCAATTTATTACAAATCAACCAGAGTAGGGTAAAGAGAAATAAAACCAAATGTCAGAACACCTTCCCTCCACCCCTCACTTCTTCCCGGGCACAACTTCACTCCCGGATTCTCTACCACCCCCCCCCCAGCGGCACAGCGGGATGGGGATGGGGTTTACGGTCAGTTCATCACACGTTATTTTCTGCCACTTCATCCTCCTCAGGGGGAGGACTCATCACACTCTTCCCCTGCTCCAGTGTGGGGTCCCTCCCACAAGAGACAGTCCTCCACGAACTTCTCCAGCGTGGGTCCTTCCCACAGGCTGCAGTTCTTCATGAACTGCTCCAGCGTGGGTCCTTTCCACAGTGTGCAGTCCTTCAGGAGCACACTGCTCCAGCGTGGGTCCCCCATGGGGTCACAAGTCCTGCCAGAAAACCTGCTCCAGTGTGGGCTCCTCTCTCCACAGATGGGCTTCCCACAGGGTCACAGCCTCCTTTGGGCATCCACCTGCTCCGGCGTGGGGTCCTCCCTGGGCTGCAGGTGGATATCTGCTCCACCATGGACCTCCATGGGCTGCAGGGGGACAGCCTGCCTCACCATGGTCTTCCCCACGGGCTGCAGGGGAATCTCTGCTCCGGCACCTGGAGCATCTCCTCCCCCTCCTTCTTCACTGACCTTGGGGTCTGCAGGGTTGTTTCTCTTACATGTTCTCACTCCTCTCTCCAGCTGCCATTTCCACCTGTCCCAACTTTTTTTCCCTTCTTAAATCTGTTATCCCAGAGGCGCTATCACTATCACTGATTGGCTCGGCTTTGGCCAGCAGTGGGTCCATCTCAGAGCCGGCTGGTATTGGCTCTGTCGGACACAGGGGAAGGTTCCAGCAGCTTCTTACAGAAGCCACCCCTGTAACCTCCCCCCCGCTACAAAAACCTTGCCACACAAAGCCAATACGCATGGCCCAGTCTTGCCCTGACTGCACTGGAAGAAAGCCAGGAAACATGAGGTGGAAACAAATTACAGTGTGTCCAGCCAAGACACCAGTCTGGACAGCAAGGGGATCATGAACCCAGAATATGCCACAGCAAGCAACTGCTACGCAGTTTAAACACAGCCACAGAGACCAACTGCTTCAGAAACCCTAGCAGAACAAGCATTACCACCACCAGTAGCACTGTGGTCCCAATACAGGTGCATTTAGTGTAGCTGGCCTTGATATGTATTGCTGCTGCACGATTAGGTCTGGCTGTGTTGATGTCAACTTCAACTTTATTAGTTCACTTGCATTAATTAACTTACATTGTTAGGCCTTTATACATGTGTTCAGGGACCAACTGCAGTAAAGCCAACTGAGAAAGGACATGGTCTTTCAATTCCCTTAAAGTTTTGTGCAAGGATAAAATCTTCTCCCAAAGAAAACAAGTGTTTTAGTGATATTTGCAAGGCCTACCTTGCCCAAACCAGGGGTGTCTTTCACTTTGCTGACTGCCCTCAACAAACATGGTGGTGCAGGTGGTGGGGAGGTCTGAAGGATACTTGTGAAGCTGGTAGAGAAGAGAGGAGATTCAGGAACAGATGATGCAGAAGGCCTGTGCTTCTTCTTTTTGGAAGACAGGTTCAATTTCTGAGCAGCTCTGTGGGAAAAATGACAAGAGTGAGCTAAAACTACCCCAAACTCATCAACACAAGCAGTCAAGAATAAAGAAAGGTATTTATCAGGTTACTACTTATGTAGGATCTCAGTTTTGATCTCACTGATCCCAACAGTTTTATAATTCTTGTTCTTCACTCATTATTGCTAGTTTAACATCACTGACTTCACAAAGTTGCTCCAAATTTACACAGTCTGCATTAAGTAGGGTCACAATCAGGCCTCTGTTGCTATCTCATCTGTTGAAGCAATTCAGCCTGCAAGAAAGCTCCAAAACCTCCAATTAAATCAATGAGCTATACAGCAATTTCTGTTCTCAAATTAAGTTCAGTCACCAAACGGTTCACAAAGAATTGTGTCTCATTCATAAGCCTCTGATTAGAAAATGAATACTTGTGCAATGTTTGGATGTAAGCAGCCACTGTTAAGTTAATTAGTATTAAATGCTCAGGTGAATTTGCTGAGGTGTAAGAAGCCTTGCACTAGCTGTTTTAAATTTTTATCACCTCTTAAAACATAAGCCAGTCTGAAAACTGAACAATCAGTGACCAGTGAAAACACTGCTGTTTGCAATGAGATGGAGATAATCATACCAACTACAGCTGCATTAACCACAAAGCAGGGAAGACAATGACAACTGGTTTTAATACTATGGTATTCTTAGATAAGAATGCTGAAGTTTGTATAGACTTTGATTTAAAAGCTAAGCTTTTCTGGTACAGAAACTTTCCATACTTTTGTTCTGCAAAATGTTTTGTTTTGAGAGACAATTCAACATTCAGCCTTCGTTGCAGCTGTTTTGTTCCAACACTTGTGTGTTCTGTACTGACCAGGGATAATGTTAATATTAATCATGATGTCCCATGCTTTCCCTTTTGTAAAACGAGCACTTTAAACAGAGCAGGTCAACTGGAGCACCATCTCAAAGGAGAGATGGATATAACAATTCATGAGGCTACTTTCATGTTGTTTGCTTTGGCAGACAAATTGTGAATTAAGGTAGGTATAGAAGGAGCCTGTGCTGACAGTAGCTCTCCTTACTTTGTTGAAGTGTGACGGTCAAGACCAATAATTCTAAATCCTCCTAAGTTTTAAGAATTAGCTCCATTACACTGGTATCAGTATACATTATCCAACACTGAAATTTATAAAAGTAATTACATTATTTTATCCCAAGGAGTCAGGGAAAAAAGATTGAACCTACGTATACATACACACACACACTCAATTCAGTATGCAAGTACCTTGTGTTTGTATCAGATGCCTCAGACACATGAACAAATTACTGCTGGGCATGAAGTTGCCATATGTCAGCTGGTTGTGTGCACACTGTGTGCACTGCCAGCATGTATTCTTTTAGCCTATGGCAAGTGAAAAGCAGTTCCAGATAGATTAGTTTTTAATAAAAGAAAAACACTAGGAAATTTTAATTGACCTGACACAGAATTACAACTCAAAAGTTTCTGTACCACCTCCTTGTCCTTGTTCTTCCCCTTCCCTCTAGCCTAAGGCTGCAGTTCATCACGTGGCCCTCTCTTTTTAAGAGTCTGCTTTCTTTTTCATAGGAAACATAATCAAAATGTGTTGGTCAAAACCAAAGCAAAAAGCACCAATTTCTCCTTTTCCTAGCAACATTTCAATGGTTTGAGAGGATTCAAAGGTTTCAGCTTCCACACTCTCTGTCATTAATGCTTTTATGACATTGTCCATGCTGAATCAAGATTTTCTGTATGTCTTAGCTTCGCTATAAAATTATTTTAAGCATAATCTTGTACTAAGTGCAACAATTGGAAATACATATGTTAGCCAAACACACTGAAAAATTTACTCCTGTGGTCAAGCTCAGTAGTCCAGTCTTAAATATAGGCAATGGCTCCACCCACTCTGGTCATACATCTGGTCCCATTGACTCACCTCGGGTGAAAACACATTTCCTAAAAGCCATTTTCTAAGTTGACTGACAGAGCCATTATCCCCCTGGCTACTAAATGCTTCTCCAGCATTTGCTGTTCTTTTTACAAAGCCAGCAGTATAATACAAACCACTTCTTGACCCAACCAAGCCCATAGCTGGCATTTTCTTAAAGAAAAAACATTGTTGGAGGTACCTGGCCTTTTCAAAACCTTGGAACTATATTCTAGTTTGACAGTTATAACCTTTGAGATTGCATTCAAATGGAAGAACCTGCATTTTCCTCTACATTTTTGGCCTGCAACTGGCAAAATGGATGAAAAAGCAATGAACTATTTCTCACAACTGCATGGGATTTTCTGTTTTTTCCCCAAGGAGAGAAAAATCAATTCATGGCAGGCTAGAAAATCATTTACAAGCCCTATCAGACTTGACTGAATTTTGAAGGGGATCAAAGAGGCAATAAGTCTCAGGTAATTCTCAGAGCATTTAACTGGGAAGAAAAGGTTATTTTAACCAGAGGTAGTCTGCAGTATGACACAAACATGTACAGTGTGGCTTTCTTGTGAGCACACTTGCATAAGTAAAATCATTCAGCTTGGGTGGCTAGGATTGCTCTCAACACAGTTGGTCATGCCAGCTGATTCTGATTTGGCCCTGTGATCTAGCACAGGAGGTTAGAAATTCTCACATTTTACTTTTCAAGGCAAGTCAGAGGCCTGGCTCTCCCACGCGGACTCTCTGGACCACCAGACTTCTCAGGCAAAGCACCAGGCTGGACCTTGGGAGACCTGATGCTGCTGCGGTTCATAGCCCGCCTGGTCCAGCCAGCAGCTGTTTAGACTCTGCTCTTTGTACAGAAGCCAGCTAATTTGCTTTCATTTAATATCTAGTTCTCATGGTTTAACCCCAGCCAGAAACTAAGCACCATGCACCCCCGGGGATGGGGGAGAGAATTGGCAGGGGGGAAGTAACTCGTGGGTTGAGATAAAGACAGTTTAACAGAACAGAAAGGAAGAAACTAATAGTGACAATAATAATAATAACATGACAATAATAATAATAAAAGAATTAGAATATACAAAACAAGTGATGCACAATGCAATTGCTCACCACTCACTAACCGATGCCCAGTTAGTTCCCGAGCAGCAATCCCTTCCCCCAGGCCAACTCCCCCCAGTTTATATACTGGGCATGCCATCACATGGTATGGAATACCCCTTTGGCCAGTTTGGGTCAGCTGTCCTGGCTGTGTCCCCTCCCAACTTCTTGTGCCCCTCCAGCCTTCTTGCTGGCTGGGCATAGGAAGCTGAAAAATCCTTGACTTAGTCTAAACATTACTTGGCAACAACTGAAAACATCAGTGTGTTATCAACATTCTTCTCATCCTGAACCAAAACCACAACACTATACCAGCTACTAGAAAGAAAATTAACTCTATCCCAGCCGAAACCAGGACACTAGTGTAATAGAACTCTGATTTCCACTTGAGACTATGCATACTACTGCAGTAATGGAAATGGCAATGATGGCAGCATGGCTTTATGTATTGACAATAAGCTGATCATTCTCCAAGTTACATTATATCCCACTTGAGCCAAGTGACAACAGCTATGAACTATGCAGGGGTGCGCAGTGAGCTCCAGTGCAACACAAACCACTTCCCTGCTGTGTGCGGTATGGCTGTGGTAGGGATTGTGTCCACAGAGACACACAAGAAACTTGATCCAAATTAAATTTTTCAAGTGTGTAATTTTAAATGTATTAGACCACTGTGTGGATACGCTCATTCACAACAGAATTGACTTTAATGTCATTTTACTGAATTATCTTCCAAAATAATGCAGATTTAATCCAGTTTAGCTAATATGCTTTGGATTCACACCTTCAGTTAATTTGGATTATTTTTTCCTGAGAGTCCCTAAATAAACAAGCAGCTGGAGACTTTTTGAAAGCTTAAAAGATTTGTGGCAGAGGAAATAATCACAAGATCAAGATCTGAGGTTGCAGGAGGGGCATTAGAAAGCTGATTAAAGTTCAATCCAAATAAAACTGATGGATTGCTGGCAGGAAAGGGGAACTGCTTTGAATGTCCACCTGATCCATACCAAAGACTGAGATCATTTCTTGAAAGGACATTCTCTGCTTTTTGTTTTTTAAAATACAATTTGAATAAGGTATATCTTTGGGCAATCAGAATGCTTTTCACCTCCCAACTATGCAGAAATGGTGATATATTTTTTCCCTTAAAACTCCATGGGCAGGCTGGGATTTTCAAACACATTCATTTTAGAGCTTATTCCCCTACACTGGAAGCCAAATAATGACTGATTCGAACTTTCTGAAAGCTGAAGATCCTCTGGGGGATTTATTGAAAAAATGGAAGTAAACCAGCTTAGAGGTAATTCTGAGATGTGAGGGGGCAAAGTATGCTCTCTGGAAACTTGTCTAGAGAGAGGAATGAACAGAAGTGGATTAAATAATCCATTTTTAACACAGAACAAAGGCACTGCTAAGGGTGATGCAAAGATCTCTGCTAAGAAAGTTATTCATACTACTTATAAGCAATACAAGAATGAAGTTGATGAAACTCTTTAGACAAAATAAAATGCATTATGGAAAGCTCTGTAAATACCTTGCTTAGAGAAGTCACTGGGTAATGGTTACAGTGCAACGTACATAAGGAAACACTGTGGAAGGAACAGTTTGAAAATTCATGGTTTCTAAATTAACTCTTGGCCGCTCACAAAAAGCAACTTTAGAAACTGAGAACAAATCCATACATCCACTTGTTGCTAAGCAATAGTCAGGGGAGAAAAAAAACAAACCACAAACAGTGTGATACAGCACTTAAAGAAAAGAACAATAAATAAAGCTTCCCTGCATACTTAATGTTTGTATGCCTCCAGCTCGAACAGAGTAGACTGGGACCTCATTTGGCATAAATTCATATAAGATCATGAACTTCAGTGAGCCTGGCTATGCCAACTCATGGCATGTTTGCTTCCTCTCATTTAACTAAGAAAACAGACACTGCTAATAAAATTCAAAGGACACCTGTTTAGCGTGATAAAAGAAATTACTTTTTTCACCAACACATCATCCAAGGCAAAATTAAAACTTTAGGACTCGCTGTCAAAGCAGAGGTCAGTAAGGCCAGCAGCTTTATTAGATTCAGGAGATTAGACATTTGAGTGAATACTTAAAATATTATTTATACTTGTGTCAGCAAAGGTCATTATTGGTAAGTAACACTGACTCTCACACTTCAGTAGCTGACATGCCCCTTCACTACTGACATCTGAAGAAATTTCCTTAGGTGCATATCTCTGTATAATTATTCATTACTGGAGTTTCGTATTACACTACGATGCATCGAGTACTTATCACCCCTGGAAACTGAATTCCAGATCATAGGGGCCAGTGAGCGGGCGTATCAGTTTCTGTGTCAAAATAAAAATTGAAAATATGCTCACTCTCATATCATATTTTCCATAAAGAAAATGGCTCTCAAGCTGTGGAGGCTAAACAGTCATGTACTAGCTAACTTTAATATAAATATTTACAATTTTCATTAAAACTAAAGATTTATTTTTCTTCTTTACTTGGAGGTATAAATTTCATTTTATAAGACACATACTCTCCACTGGGTGCACCGTTCAAGGAGTAAGGTATGAACTTTGTATGTTGCAAGGGATGGCTTACCAGAGGATGTGCTGGTTTGACAAGCCCAAAGGAGATTCATGATCTTCCCTAGTAATTAAAACACTATCTTTACTTACCCAAAACTACCTTGCCTGCTGTATCTTGGTGCTGGGTTGGAAAATAGATGGAAGTTTAGTTTGGAAACCAGTCTCTTAAACAAACTCTCAAAGCATATTTGTGCAGATATATCACTAGTTATAAAATACGTGTATGTTTGTGACCAGCTGTGTTGGCTACCCAGCGTGAAACACTCATATCCTATGGTCTCTTTAGGTTGGGCACCTAAAAGTGAAAGACACCATTACCCAGCCTCACCCTCAAAACAAAAGCCCTACCGATTTTTTTTTTTTTTTTTGTAAACCCCAGCTGTAATTCTTCCTGTAGAAAAAGTAGAAATTCTTGACTGTCACCTACTAAGTAAAATGTAGTCTGCACAGTACTTTAGCTAACTGATGGAATGTCAAACAAAAATATACTGGAAGCCTGCCATTAGTTTTGATTATTTCCAACTCAAATGTTTGCAAATACGGGTTCATGGTGTATTTTCTGTTTCGGGTAAATAGGTTTATATAAAATGAGCCATTATATCATATAGGTCCTCATGTAGCTGTAAGGTAAAAACCAACAGGATACAGCAAAATTACAACCATGCAGGCTTTTTTCTATGAAAAAAGCCAGTCTTGATTTTCGGTTACACAGGGTCAACTCAACAGTTGCTTTCTTCTCCAGGATCTTTAGTTACTGAATTATGTCAGTTATATGGTGCCTATACAAACTGGACACAGGGTACTAAATGGGATGTTCACATGTTCTAATTACAGGGATGTAACCTAGCTTCTCTGAATCATCACCAAAAGTGATTCTGTTTCTCCCAATCACCTGTATAGGTGATGCAGGCTCACTAAGGTGACGTTACAGCCAAGTTGACCTGAGTACTACCACCAAAAGGGGAGGCCCCATACCTGCCACTTCCCTGTCTGCATACTTCCTTTCCCTCCCTTGCTTCTTTCCTCACATTTATTTTGGCTTGGCTACTACTGATTTAACCTCCTGAACTGGCTCGTGCCAAAGGGTGCTCTAAATCATTTTTCTTTGACGTGCCCAATATGCAAGCACTTCCCCAACCTTAAAATCTGAGGCATGTGGTACTAAATGTAGTTTCATGCAAAATCTCATCTTTCTATTTGGACACCAATGATCTGGCCAGGAGCCATGGCTTCCTTTGTACCATGCCTTTCTTTGCATCTTCTAAAGCAAAGAGAACAGAGAAGCTTTACAAGATGTTTAACCGACAAGCTAACAGCCATGCTCTGCTGCAAGGGGCCAGGTAGCCTCTCCACCATCTGCTGCAAACCATGGCTACCACCTGAGACACGTGCTCCATGGCAGAGCAAGAACCACCTCCAAGGGCTTTTTCTGTACCTCAACATGGAACAGTTTTTCTCATCCAAACTGAAAGCAAAAAGACAGAGCAATAAATCTGGCAGTTGGCTTGCTATGGCCCTTCCCAGCCCACATTCCCTGCCTTCCAACAGGACTTATGAGCTACAAATGAGAATCAGGGCAACTTTACTCCACTTTAATTCTCTGTGTGGCCAAACCCAGGGCTGTGGCATTGCAGCCTAGTAAGACATGTTAAGAATGAAATAAGAATCCTCAGAGGAACATTTCCTGGATTTGTAGTTCCAGTAAGATTCTTAGTATTTGTGTTTAATTATTTTACAATGCCTTTAAAATCTGGAGATAATTTGAGCTTTCTGCTTATGCTGTAGAAGGTATAATAAACATCTCTCTAATGCCCAGTAAACACTTGCCCCTTATTGTTCTCTTTATTTTTATGTATGCGTTCAATTTCATAGCAACAATAAAGCTGTCCCAGGCTGCAATCTTTCACTTCTTGGGTGGTTAATTCAGATGTTTTGGCCACAGTGCCTTAAGTGACTGTGCTCTCCCCTGGAACTGTATTGTAACTGTTCAGAAACTCATTATTTTTAACCTATTTAGTTCTAACAGAGTCAAAACAAGGCTTTGAACTTTATTCAGGACAGGTCTCAAAATCTGAGGCTTGTTGCACACAGGCAATCTCAGTGAAATTAACAGCTCAGACCTGCTCTTATAACAAGTTCAAATTTGTGTAAATTCTCTGCCAACAGAGCTGCTTCTAGGTTGCACCAAAATGAAGATGAATATGCTTGAAGACCAGTAGCTTAATGAGAAGCTCAAAGTCCTACACAAGTACATATTGCAGGACAGAGGACTCACATTCTACACAGCTGTTATTTGGGTGAAACTCCCAGTTTTCGAGAAGGATATGACAAGATACGAAACAAACCACTTCTCATGTCGTTACTGTTTGATCCACAAGATTCTCTTCACCAGGTATCACTGTATTCCAGTAAAGATCTTTTTACCTAACCTAAAAGATCCTGGAAAACCCTGATTCAGTGACAGATGTCCTTCTGTCTTTGGCAACAGGATCATTAATTAGCTCTCATGCACAGAGGTAATGGCCAAAAAAGTAACAAATCAAGTGAACTATCACATTTGGAATTTCTACAAGAAATCATACCCTTGCCCTTCAATAGTACCCATCAAGAAAAGTACATCTTGACTCAATAGCTTGATACATTTAGCTAGAGAAAGATCATTTCTGCTTTCTTTCCTTTCTTTACATGTTCAGCACTCAAACACAGAAGACAAATCACTAGTCAATTTTTTTAAAGAGTGGGTAGAGGTTGTTTCTATTATTAACCTAGCTTATTTTTCTCTCTGAAAAATGCTTTTATAAGAAATGGTACTCAGACAGATGACAGTGCTCACAGCATTATCTCGTTCTTGGAAAGCTCTGAGGATGAGTTGCATATGTGTCACTACATGCTTAATGCATGAAGCAAGCTGAACCATTATACTTGGATAAAATAAAATCAGATGTTTAGCACTAGTTTAATACGGGAAGAAAACCAGCTACATTTACTATAACTCAAATGATTTCAAATGTAAGCACTTACCCATTACTGCCACAGTTACTTGGCAATGTGTCTTCAAGTCCCTTGGGAAAACTGCATACGCAGGAGACCGACAACCAGAGACCAGAGTAGCCTTAATTTTGGTCGCACAGAGCTGAGGGCAAAAGCACTAGTATCTTTCAAGGAAAGGTCAGAAACAAGCTCCGTCCAGCTCAAGCTTTGGGTGTTAAGAAGTATTGCCTGTCTATACTAAAGATTTAGATCGCAAGATGCCAGCATTGCCACTAAGTAATAAGGAAGGAGATGTGCACTGTTTTATATTTGTACTGTTATTACATAAAGCAAGAAACACGCAGATCTGTCAGTCTTCAAGTGTTAGCTGGAAAATATTAGTGGCATAGATGTGCAGTTACACTGTCTTCTCCTGAAAGTACCACCAGGGATGGCTGGCAAACAGATTTTCCCCATCTCTGAGACAACCTAGCAATCTTTAAACCATGGGACAGAACTCCTGGTTAGCCAGCCCCTAGCTGACTCTCCTCACGAGCAAGAAGTAATGACAGTTATGACAACTCAAAAACATGACTAACAGAAGCTTTGCAATGAGAGGCCCACAAACCACTGGCCATTTAATAACAGTCCTTAAAATCACATAAAGCAATTTCTTTAACTGTAAGTTTTATGGAGCTTATACGATTACAGTTATTCTATTACCTTGGATGCTAAAGCCTGACCACACACTGTGTGGAAAGCTATTTTACTTCATCTCTGTCCCATTCAGCAAAAACCTCTCATAACACCAGGAGGAAAAGCAGCCAGCACACAGATTCACAGTCCATTTTGTCATTGTTTAACTTTCTGGTTGGCAGAACAATTAAACAGATACATAAAAAGGCCAAAAGGCAGGTAAGCTTTACTGGGTTTTTTGCCTCATCAATATTTTGGAAGCCAGCACATTTAAAATAACACCAGCATACAAATGGTAAACTATTCTGACAACACAGATGCACTGAAATTCAATCCACTTAAACCCAGCTCTGACAAGCAAACTCCTGTTGTAGTAAAAAATATTTCCTCTAAGAGTTCCTGTTAGTCTTGTCTTGTACTTATTCAAGTCACCACCATGAGATAGTGACAATTCTTTGAGACAAGTTGTTTCAGCTCCTGGAGACTACCACACCATTACTATGTATAATATGCTAAGGTCCAAGACCGAAGTCCTCCTCCTAACAGACTGCACACATGCTAAAATCAGTCCAACCCCAACAGCTTATAAGCAAAACAGGCAAAACAAAAGAAAGAAATTTTATGATCCCACCTTCATGGAGCGATGCTGAAGCGCAAAGAAATTCATGAACAGTGGCAAATAGTAATGTAATCTAGATCTCTTCAGCAGATTCACACAAATAGTTATGGTGGTTTGGGAGATGCCAAACAGCATCCCCCCAGTACCTATGAGGAGGGTATCAAGATGACGGAGTCAGGCTTTTCAAACCAGGGCATAGAAGGAGAACAAGAGCTAATGGGCATATGTCGAAACAAGAGAAGTCTGGACAGGGTATAAGGAAAAGTGTTTACACCCTGAGGACAGCCAAGCAAGGTTGCGCAGTCTTTGTCCTTGGGGACGTTTAGGACCCAAATGGATAAAATCCTGGGAAACATGTCTGACCTCAGAGCTGAGCCTGCTTTGAGCAGGGGGTTGGATTAGAAACATCCTGAGGCCCCTTCCAGCCCCTCTGATCCAATGATGCTATGAAAGAAATGTTACTACAATTCTGAAAGCAGTAAAACATTATGCTTTACTTTTTCTTTCAAAATATCTTTTCTCTGAAAAGTTTCAGCAAAATCACTTAGCATCAGTCTCAGCAATTTATTCAATCCAAAATTAAAGTTTTCATTTTTAGAATATTAATTTAAATATAATTGAAGCAAATATCAAACTACAATTTCAAACTGAAAAAGTTAATAACTACTTCTTTTTGCAAGGGTGTAACCAAAACACATTAAAAAATTTCTTGATTCTTGTTTACTTTCTGGGAGGACATAAGCTAAATCAAGCAGAAGTGGTTTAATTTGAATGAAATCCACATTTCTTGCTGGGGAAAAATTTTGACAAAAATTTCACCCAAGTCACCTTCAATGTTTTGTTATAAGACCTTCTATCTCTATCTACTGAAGATTCAGGAAGCAATTCTACACAACCCTACCATTTGCAGGGGAAGTCCTATGTGCCCAGCCTCTTGCAGGAATGCTTAGCGTTCTGCCAGCTCAGACCCCACGCCCTTTGGGAGCTGACCTTAATATTTAACCTACTTTAATCATGCTGCAGAATGAATTATTACAAAAAATTACAAAACTGGAAAACACTATTACTCTTGGCAATTACTGTTATTTTTTAAACAAACCTTTTGTTCTTGTTTTCCTATTTCCAGTAAAGTGAAATAAAAAACAACATGAAATTAAATATACCACACAAAGTAGTAAGACTTTGCCAGAAATAAGTGAACTGTACAGACGTGTGGCACAGGCACCAACAAGCAGAATTTATGAGATGTAAAGCCTTTAATCTGCAGCTTTTTGCTTATTACCTGTACAAATTTCAGTGAAAGCCAATTAATTTTCAGTTCTGAGGGCACTCCTCAGACAGTTGAGCATACTGATAAACTGAATAAGTATTTGACATGTATTTTTATTTCTTAGCAACAGTAATTTTTTTAAAATACCTCTAAAAATGAAAAGTTATTTACAATGGCTCAAAATTTTATGCCAAAAGTGTCTCTCTAAATGCATCTTGTCACATATACAGAAGACAGAGAAACGTATTTGCTGTTTGATTTCACTTAGATCTCAACCTCTTTTGTGTGAATATGGATATTATCAACAAATCACCTCTGTTCCACCTGAATAAAGTGCCAGTAAAGCATGTTCAATATTGATAAAATACTGCTGACACTGATGGGTGCAGGGGGGAAGGAAATCAGAGGAATTGGCAAGGGTCTTGTCTGCTCTTCCAGACCACCAAAGGGACTGCCGTCTCTGAGCCTCATGGGTCCATGGTAGGTATGACAAATGCAAGCAGCCAGAAAATATTAGCTAGAAAACTCTTTTCCTTCTTAAAATGCATAGAAAACTAATCCTCTTCTTTCTTTTTGGATACAGACCTTGCTGTTGTGATATATTTTTATCACCTGCAGGCCAGCATATTGCTGTTTACTCTAATGAGAGGTAGGCACGAATATTTCACTCGGTGCAGTCAGGATGAAAGCTCATTTCCTAAGCAGGGAGATTCAGCTGTAACTCTGAGCTCTCCTATTGCCATCCTATTGTCTTTCTCCACCATTCTCTAGTGAAGGGCTAGGAGCATGACAAACTTTCTGTTCCATGTCTTTCATAAGGCAAATCATACTCAATAAACACTGGAAGCTTTTCTTCCTTGACAGCTGGCCTACTGAAAGCCAGGTCAGCTCTCTCAGCACTGGGGTCTTCTGGTTCCTCCCTCTCCAACGACCTGTAGGTTCCTGACCCACAGCACCTACTGCTTGGTGCAATCCTATCAAAAGGCACATCCCCTGTGTTACAGCTTCTTGGTACAAAGCATATGCTTCTAAAAATCCCGGTCCTCATCATCAAAACAAACAGCAGGCTAAAAACTACCTCTACCAACAACTGAGAGAAAACTTGAAAAAACAGGAACAAAATTACCCTTCCAAGAGACCTCTCACTTAGTAATGCAGCTCCCTGACACAAGAGATCAGGCCACTGCATTGCCTTCGTCAGAGCAGAATAACTTCTCTGTGAAGTTCATTCTTTGATGAGAAGGTGTGGAAAATTGGTTCATCTACCTCCTTCATAATAAATAACCCACAGTCAGGAAACCAGAACATCAAGCTAGGAATCCTATGGACAGAGTTTTCTGTTGGGCTTGGAAAACATTTCCGGTACTTTTTCTCTACAAACCTACCTCAGAAATTCTTATAGTTGCCAAAGTACACCTATATGGTTCTACAATACATTTTTATCCTGCTCTCCCATTTGTTATACAGAAAAAGCTTATGAACACAGGAAGCAAGATGCAGGACAGCCTGCAGCCAGATCCTACCATCTTTCTTTGTAACAAACAGCTGCAATTTGGGTCCTGTCATATAGCACCCTAAGAATAAGACAAAACCTCTATTTCTTACTATATTTCTTTTATACCAGACAAAGGGCAGGAGAAGAAGAACTGGGGAACGACAGCACCTGGGACAAACTCAGCACTGTGATACTCTTAGTTTCAAATGGTAAATATCTACTGCTTTGAAAGGAATACATCAACAGAAGCCTGGAATTCAGTGGTGGTAAATCAAGCCCTCTGCAATGAAGAGAGTACAATGATGCATTTTGTAGAAGTCAGCCCCTGAAATTGAAGATGAAGATGCACAGTATGGACTACCTCAGATTAGAGAAATACGAGCAGAGGTCAGCAAATAGCTTATGCATCACAGCAGTTCCTACAGACAGTGGATGGTATCCAAGGGAAAGTCACCTTATTTACTGTGCTGCCATACCACACAAAGGCTTATAGTTTTGTTGCATCTAACTTTTTATGGAGTTGAATGAAGAAGCTGTTTACTGCTCAAAGAGTTCTTATGCATCCCATTATAGGGTAGATGATGTTGCAACATATTCTTGAGAAACCCACCACCAAAGAGTTTATGATTCAAATATCTTAAATGGTTTTATACAGCTACTTCAAGAAAATCAATCCAGTTTTGCACAATTTGTTACTGTTGATCTTTGAAACTGAAGCATTCTCTTTCTTCCTACTTACAAGAGGCAGATGGATGCAATCTTCCAGAATTGTCCATCTTCTAAGCTCAGGTTGCCTCATATTTCCATGGATAGAGCTTTCTAGTCAAACTTCTTTCACTGTGCTTCCTCTTCAAGAATGCTGGTTCATCTTTATGGGACATTTTTTCAGATTAAGGGCTTTAAGGAAGAAGGCCTAGAGTACTACAAGGAATCAGTTTGGCCTTGGGGAAGGAGTCCAAAACCCATCAGCTGATATTAGAATTATAGCAGTGTAGCTTTTTGCATTTTTTTGAGAAAATCAATTGTGCATGTTGATGCCCTGCAGTCTGGGTTGTTGATTATCTGGAAAAGCACATCCTGCGTACAGAAAAATTTGAATATACTTTTCTTTCCAGACGAGAAGATAACAGAGAGATTAATTTGTTCCTTTTGCCCTACTACAGCTACCTGCAGCAAGGCACAAGCAATCCAAATCCTCCCTCACCCTGTGTTTGCAGCAAGAGAAGCCCTTGTTTTCCATTCTGAAAATTTGATCACCCTGACACATCCAGTGTACTGGTCATTTTAAATAACCATAAACCCCTTAACACAATGGTTAGCCAGAAAATAAAATTTGGAATTTAGCTTCCGATGTCACACTCTCTCTCACTCAAAATGGGTTTATCTGATTTAAACAAGAGAGGATGGAAACCTTTTTGAGTGGGTAGTGTAGTTAAAATTCAGTTGTCCAACTGATCTGGCACGTCTGGGGCCACCTCCTTGTGTTAAAGGACCCTCCAGCTGCTCCAGAGTAAAACATTCTCCTGTTGAAGCTTCAGATCAAAATGAAAACATCATTCTATCTGTAAGATATTGATCCATTTGGGACTTAGTTAGGCTGTCTAGCTTTATCAGTTCAGGCCTCCTGGGCTCAAAACAAAACTGTGCAGTACTCTCTGAGGAGCCTCAGGCAGACTCTTCCTTCATCCTCCCACCCTGATTCTTCTGTGTCCTAACACCCAGCAAACATAGATTTCAATCAGCCCTCCCT
This sequence comes from Haliaeetus albicilla, assembly GCF_947461875.1. NCBI lineage: Eukaryota > Metazoa > Chordata > Aves > Accipitriformes > Accipitridae > Haliaeetus > Haliaeetus albicilla. The sequence continues at coordinate 27,664,788 of NC_091495.1, forward strand.
AAAAGGCTGCTTGCAGATACCAGCATGTCACAGCACTTTCCTTTCTCATAACCAAAAATACCACCCTGCACCCTCTCACCAAGCTGCAGAGTTTAAAACCAGTCCTTTGGCTTTAACAGGGCCCATCAGACTTATAGTGAAGAGTGAGGCTGATAGAGCAGCCAGGGTCTCCTCTGCACAGCTTTGCACACAGCCGCACGGCCTCCCATGCTCTCAGAAGCAAGGTTATTTTTAGTAAATCTTCGTTTTGCCCACTTGCAACATCACCATAAACCGTGTGCATCACTGAAGTAGCCCCGCTCAAGCAGTCATTCAAGAATGAATGTTACAACTCAGAAGGTTACAAGGGCGGGGGGGGGATACTTTAGCTTAAAGTAGCTAGTAACAAAACCTTTTTACACCACAAGATATACTTCATTAAATTTCTAAATATAAATTTTATTCTTCTTCCTGATATGGTGCTTCAGTGGAAAAGCAATAGGAATACTCTGTGTATCTACTGTGCAAAAGCACTGTAAAGTTGATACAGACAGACAGACAAGCCTTAACTTATACTTATGCCATATAAATACTTTTTTTTTTTTGTCCCTGTCTAAACGTAGGTTATCCCACTGTAATTTCAGCAGTATAGCTATAGCAAATAACCTTCTCAGTGTGAAGGCATTTACTCTGGTACAGTTTATTCCCAAACTGCAAGGGGAATAAGGGAATATAATGTAAAGTACCACTGAATGATAAAATTGCAATTACACAAGAGCAGCTGTACTGATACAATTATTTTAGCAAGAAGAAATATGCCCCACAACAAAAATGACTGCTTTATACATGTGGGAACACATACATGCAATAGAGCCAGTTCACTTTCCCCTGTACAGATCAACACCCACACCAGTCCTGCACACACAAGCCAAAGAACAGAAGCGCTGTGGAACACAGGACAGGGAGTCAATTCGGGGCCCTGCTAGCTTGGGCAAACATCATGATGCTGCTTCACATGTGGGCTGGGACAGCACAACACTGCACCAGGCAAAGCTACCATCCCACAGATCTCTCTCCTTCAGTCATCAATATCACTGACTTCTTTTTTCTTTCATTTCATTATGTGCTTTTGCAGCTATTTTACATGTATGTCGTATTACCCATTTTTTGTTTTATCTGGTTACTGTCCCATTGATTCATTTAATCAAATAATACTGGAAACACAGCAGGCGGATGAAAAGCACTCAGCTCATCACTAACATGCTGATGCCCATTCGGGGGTGATGTTACAGTCCTTACTCTATTATTAGCTCCTGCCCACTGCACTAAGTTAGACTTTCATTTGCCATTCTGTTCCCCAGCCTAGAGAGCATTTATACTCCTCTTTTGATTTATTTTCTGTTATAGATATCTACCTCTGAAAATGAAGGTATGGAAAGAAGACCCATGGACCATGTGACACATAATTAGACAGCATTTCCTACCAGGAGAAACAGTGTATCTGCGGGGCCTTTTTGCATGGTTGTATTTCACATCTCTAACGCTGCATGGAAACACACTCTGATCAAATTAAATGCAAAGATCACTTGTCTCTGAATGCATGATAAATCTGCTATCCATGTTCAGTTTTGCAGGTGCCTAAGCACCTCCTGTGATGTGTGCTGCATGCCTTTAGCTCCTACTGAGATTAATGGGACCTTAAGGGGCTGGACAAATTTCAGGAACAGGCATTTTCCGAGTTAGTAAAGGGATTCTTATCTATGGACCTGATCCCACACCAGTATGTACACCCTGTATTGCTGCTGAAGAAAGGCGAAGCAGAAAATACTCATTCTCTTGAAGGAGGAGATTACAGAAAGCCCTAATGTTAGAACAGTAGGCAACCAGCTCGTGAATGGAGCTTGTCAATACGACTGTTAGGAGGCTTTCAGGCAAGTTGGCTGGTGGGGTGGCCAGACAAACTGGGGTTACCACAGTGTGTGTTAGCAGACATGATTACACTATCATTATTTACCAAGTGAGACGCAGAATTTTTTCAAGCATGACTGAATTGCATCAGCCCTTGAACACTTGGTGAGGAGTAAAAATGGCTTACAAGCACAGAGATGCTGGCTCCCATTGCTGCAGATAAACTCACTATCACAAGAACTACACCACCACATTTGGTTATTAAAGGAATATAAATAGAGGGCATGTGACCATGCCATCTCCCCTTCTCTATCTGATGCCACAGAAAAAAGCAGAATGACAAAAACAAAGCTTATTTTCATGTTCTTTTCCACCAAGATTAAATACAATTACAGCAGAAGCAGAAGGGCAGTCACACTGGCTTATATGAGGACAGTGCTGTGATATTGTGAAGGTGGTTGGGGAGACAAAAAAAAAAAAGCACCAACACACACAAAAAAAAATATCTCAGTAGTCTATTTTAAGGAGTCATCTTATATAACAGGAAGCAAGCACAGTTATTCTGGATGCTTGAACACCGTCTGTCACATCGCCACAAGCAAAGGAAGTATAAAGAAGTATGTGTGACCATTTGAAGACTGTTACTTTTAATTAGTCTGTAATAATGATGGTTACATAAATCCTTGCAGGTTGAATTAGAGTAAGAAAGTGCCATGGAGATTAAGCCTACATAATATCTAAATCATTCCAAAGCTAAGGGGAAAATAGGCCTTTCCTTGCAAATGGCAAGCTCAGAGATGAGGGCGGCAGTCAGTGCGTCGTATTTACAGGCACTAGCCACTAACACTGGTCTGAATTCTTCAGGGCAGGAATATACACTTTCAGGGAGGCAGAGTACACATAGCTGCTCCCTGGCAAAGGAGCACTTTTCTGTCCAAAAGCTAACAAGTGAAGCATCAGCTATCTATGTACAATTTAGCTGGAACCCTGGAAGGGTCCCTTAAGATTGTGGTATACCAGCTGGCTCATTAGCTGCTACCCCAGCTTAGCCTGCAAGTGCTACAGTACTGCCCAGAGCTGCTGGTGCAGAGCACTAACATGCTCCTCTACCATTTCTCTCTACTAGCACAGACATGGAACACAGAGCAGGATGTGGTCCTCAGTTTCTTAGGTTTCTAGGTTAGGGGTCAGAATTTGGCTAGTAGCTTTGGTCACAAACAGTGTTTAGGATGAATGGATATACTAGAATTTCAAAAAGACCAGTGAAACATTTCAGTGCCTTAAAACCACATATGCATAATTTTTTTAAGCTTTAGCATACATGGAAAAAGAAATAAAATTGTCTGTATCAGATTGAAAAGAATGTTGTGTCTAACTCAAACCAGAATTTTGTTGCTTCCATTTCTGATGCCAAACTAAAAAAACAACTGTTCATACAGCTTTAGTTACTAACCTGATGAGAATTAAAGGAGGAATTGTGTGGATACTACCCAAGTTTGTGGAGCTTTACCCCAACCAACCACTGCCTGCTTCTCCCAAGGCTGCTCAGGTGTATAGATCAGAAGTAGCACATATCCAGAAATACAATGGCACAGAGAAACTTTGCAAACCTCAAAGAAAAAAAAAAGATAATTTAGGCACTAACATATAACTGTGCATAACACATCTGGGGCAAATTTTCAGGAAATCTAAGTTACTGTCGCTTCACATACTTCTGTATGATTTCATAGCAGCTGGTCCATGGAGAGCTTGAAATTTGTCCCACTATTTATCCTGATTAAATACAAAACTAAAAGTCTGCTAATTGACAAATTACTGTTGAAATAGGAGAAAAAAGCTGAAAGGATAAAAGTTAGGTCAGCTAATAAAAATATAAATAAATATAGCGAATTACAATAACTGAATATTGGTTAATGTAATGCTTTATTGGTTTTTATCCATTTAGTTCTTGGTATGCTGATTAAAAAAGAGAAAGACCCATTTAGTCACATCTTTCACATGCAATATTAAGCCTTCCCTTCATGAAAAAACATCTGCATATCTCAACGCTAGGAACTTTTCATAGTGACTAATGTATAAACCAAGGAAACGTATTGTTTTGATTATACTTTTTAAATGGGCATATTGAAAGTTATAAAGGAAGCAAAGAAGGTAATAAAACTCCTCCAATTCACCATCTAAATAACCATAATCACATTACTTACATTGCCTTCCATTCCATCATTATCATTACTACATTATGGCTAGATAATCAAATGCAAGAAACTTTTCTTCATGTCTGATAATAAAATGTTTTTCTCAGATGTTCCTAGCTAGAGCTGCAGCTTCCCTCATGGAAGTGCAACAGCATGGAGGTGAAGAAAGACAGCCATAAAGAGCCCCAAATCCACAGGGATGGTGCAAAGCCCCACGGAATGGAAGAGTCATGATTCCCCGGGCACACGCTACCGCTGCTGAACAGACTTCATCTGAGAGGGCATCTCAGCTGAATTTCATGGTAACTTCCCACCCCACGCAATACCTGCATTAGCAATAGGTTTCTCATTTATAGGAGGTTTTGAATAGCAGTTTACAAGCTTTTCCCTGCAGCTTTCTGAAAGAAACTGTATCCATTTCTCTCTTCCATGCTGTCCAACATGTGACTGTGGCTGTGAAAGGGCAAGGTGCACAGCATGTGTGTATCTGGGAGAGGCAGAGAGGGAGATGCAAACACCTGCTGGGACTCCATTTAACCCATAACTCAAGAATTCCCTTGCAGAGAGCTGCAGAGGATAAGCCTTTAAAATGTACACTGTTTTTCTATGCACACATGCACAGAATGTAATTTTTACCTCTGTAATGAAACAAGCTAAATGTAATTTACATAGCAAAGTACACTTAAACATAAACAGCTGTAGCACGTATTTCTCTTGTATACATGCAAACCTGGGCTGTTGAAATGGCTGATGGAAAGGGCAAGTCCAACTACTTCAGTGCAAAAGCCAAGGCTCACATGTAACAGCCAAGATGAACTGCATTTACCTCTGCTGTCCTGCTGATTGGGAGAGTAAGCACACCCCTGAAGAGCTGCCTTTTTACCCTACCAATGATGCAATTTACAACACAGACCCATGAAGAGTTATGTTAGCACAACAAGTGGAAGGAAGGAGGAGAGCGGTCAGTAAACCATGGCATAAAATCAATGTGTAGCCAAGAAGTGTGATGAGGAATGATTCCTTGTGTCCCCTCTCTCTTTTTCTGTGCCACCATGGTCCTTTCTTTTATCTTCCCCTCCGCCCATTAATGTTCTCCCAGCTGTTGCCATAACGTGACTTTCAATTTCATTTCTCTAACTACAGTTTGATTTAAGCGTGTTTGCAAAAACTCTCCTGAGATTTTTAGAATCACTGTTGCGTGTCTCCTTATCCAAATAACAATGGAGCCTGCTCAGAGTTGATGATATACCATGTAGGCCCGAGGACCTGAGGCTTGATTTTTCCCTACCTTGCAAACTCATTAATTGTTTACACCTCCATAAAATTCAGATGTTAAAGCATTTCAAACTCAGTTGGCCTTGGTATAAATGTTTGCACAAGGGGCAGAATGTCAGAGCAAGCAAAGCATGTCCTCCTAGCAGCAAAGAGATGCTCTGAGCAACACCACACCATCTCCCTAAGACTGCAAGAACCTCAAGTGATGGCATTTGTGTAAGCTCCCAGTAGCATCACATGGCATACAGCATGTGCAGCAAGCACACCGCAGTCCACTCAGAAGAAAGGCATTGCCAGTGGCATCACCAACACAAAGGGGATGCGACTGAAAGCAGCATCAGAAATATGTCACTGAGGGAGCACCAGGACAGTGGGGAAGCCACACACTCCTCAGACACAACTGTGGCTTAGACAGGCAGAACTGCCTTAAGGATTCAATGTTGTTTACAATTTCTCTGAGGCTCCCTTCTTTCCCAGGAAAAAAGTGTATCAGCGTAGCCCAATAGCACAGGTTCTGTTCAAAGTAAAAATGTGAAGACCTAATCAACAGAAAAAAAGACATTATTACTGTATATATTATTAGGTGTGCAAGGTGCCAGTGATGCTTACTGTTTTTAAAAAAAAAAAAAAAACAACAAAAAAACCAACAAAAAACCCCCAACCAACCAAACAAAAAAAACCCCACAAACACCTCCACAATAATATTCATCATCTTTTTCCTAAGCTTGCACATCATTTCATACTCTTCTATAAAACAGACTGGAATAAACTGTTCTTACAAAAACTTCCAAAGGTTGTCTGATGCACATCACCATCTCTAGCAAAACCAGACTGATACTGTGTGGGATCACAGGATAATTCAGGTTGGAAAGGTGGTCTCTAGTCCACCCTCCTGCTCAAACCAGGGCCTTGGTGGCCCCCGTGGAGGTCCCTCCAGCTTGTTCACCTCTCTTGCTCTGGGATGCCCCAAGCTGGACACAGTCTAATGAGTGCTGAGCCAAGAGGGATAATCACTTCCCTTGACCTGTAGCTCTGCTCCTGTCAGCACAGCCCGGGATGCTGGTGCCCTCCCTCCCTGCCAGGGGACATGGCAGGCCGTGCCTGCTTGCTGCCCAGCAGGACCCCAGGTCCTCTCCTGCAGAGCAGCTCCCCAGGCAGCTAGGGGCCAGCCTGCCATGACACAAGGGCATCATCCTGCCGAGGGCAGCAGCATCTATACAGGTATATCTGCTGACATACTGTGAAATGTGAACTGATTTCTCAAGAGAAAAAGAAAAAACCCAAACATCAGGAAAGAAAAACAGGTCCAGGAACATGTTATTCCTTCAGAGACCCTAGGGGTAGTGGACCCCTAGACCTCCTCTCTTCTCTCATGCCAAGACTAAGATTGCTCCAGTTGTGTGTGTGGTATTTTTCCAGCCAAGTGTTTAATACAGGGGAAAAACAGGCTCCCACACTTCTTTGGGATGATTATTCCAGGGGGTAATAACTGAACTCTCATTCAGGAAATTGTTCCCAATACTCAGATTAAGTTTTCTTTGTTTTATTTCCTCCATTTACTTATAACTACGACTTATCCTTTATGCTAAATAATTATTTTTCTGTCCCTCTTTGGGGGAGTTACATCCCTCAGATATTTGTGGGCTGTTCTATCCCTCAGGCCACATTAGTCACCATTAGCCAAACTATACACATTTAGTCCTTTTTATTAGAACTCATTAATTAATCTTAATCCCCTCCTCTGAACTCCCCGATTTCTCAATCTCAGTCACAAAATTGCAGCCAGTATCCCCCATGTTCCTGCACTGTAACACTGGAGAGAGGAACTCTCCTTTCTGCATCCCAGTGTTTCTGGAAATACAGAATACGGTTTAGCTGTTGCATACTGCATCTCTCTGTTCCTATGCCTTCTTCAGCATTATTGTTTCCCAGTGCCAAATCCTGCTTCCCTTACCCACATGGCTAGCCCAACTGGAGCAAAGCCCACAAACAGGATTAAGAGCTGGCTTTCTCCTCCATTTGAAACTGTGTTCACTTAGGGTTTTGGTTTGGGTTTTGGTTTGTTTTGTTTTTAAATTCATTGCTCCCTCTTTCAAGGTTTAGTAAAATGTTCACTTTCACAGTAATAAAGGGGCCCAATTTTGAATGGTTTGCACATGGTTTCAGTAGTATCTAAAGCTACTGAATGTTAAGCATCTAAATACCTAAAATCTGGCTTAAATACTATTAACAATGTATTGTGCTCAAGCCAGTACATTTGAGACAATTCATAGGCTGATATTTAGGAATCAACTTTCTTTCCAAGTACGGTATTTTCAGTGCTGTATATTTTAGTTCCAATAACAAGGTAGGCATAATTATGTCTCACTACTGCCCTACTTTATTTTTTAGAAATGCAATGGTTCCATCACCATGGTGCTTTCTGTAAGTGCTGGCTGTAAAAAAAAAAACCAAAAAACAACTGACTTTTAAAAAATAACAGCAGTGTCCTGCTGCAATTAATGCTCTTAATAATCAGCTAGTATTTAATAAAAATACTTATTTTGAGTAGTCAGTGAGGCAGTGCCTCACTGAAACAACAGGGATTCACTGCTGGTATCAGTGGCTTTGGATCATACCATTAAGAGCTCTGGAATGCTAAGGAGATGGCTCTGAATCACACTGACTCGGGAAATGGGTATAGAGGCAAGGACTGGGGAGCAGGCACAACACATTTATGGGGTACATCTTACTTCCCACAGAACCAATCCTTTTCAGTGGCTACAGCATATGTCAAGAGAGTGAGTGAAGAACATATCCTTATCCCCTTCTCTATCCATTGGGATGCTTTGTACCCTTGGAGAGGTAAAGAGGGAGCGTGAATTGACTTCTCTCCTTCCAGCGTGTGAAGGCCAAGGAGCATCCTGTCCCATTCCTCCCACAGCCTCAGCGTGCATCTACATAAATAAATCTTAGGCAGAGACCTCTGCAACGTAAGTAGCAAGAGAAAGCAAATCACAAGCCTGGCAAAATGAGAGATGGTGACATAAATACTCATCTGCTGAGTAGCCCTGGTGGTTAATGGAAAACATTTGTCAGAAAAACAACCCCCACTCTGATGAAGCACTACTTAAGGATAAGTTTACTGGATCCAAATTTAACTGACAAGTGAACAGATCCTTTCCCAGGTCCTACGATGTCAGAGTATGCCAGAAAGATTATAAAGTTCAGAAGAGCCTTGACTACTCCATCAGTGAAGGACCTTGTTCTCCACTGACAGTCTTAATGTTTTTATCACTATTTAATAGTGGGTCAAAAGATCAACCAAATATTCTCTTCTCCTGGCATAACATTTCTTTCTCTACCAGAAACCTGACTGTTCCAGCCATTTATATTACAAAGTCCAAATGTTAGCGACATAGCCTGTGCCTGTGCTCACTGTCACTAACCTCTGACTTACCTTCAGATACATGCCAAGTTTTATCTTTCATGTGCTAGTCTCTGTCTCTGTAAAAAAATCTCCTAAGGTTTTTTTAGATCCTACCTTCCAGGTCTACAAAATTTTTCTCCAATTTGACTGAAGTTGTCTATAACTATGAGGTGGCAAACTGTAATAGATAAAGCTGATATATTCAAGCAACTGTTCTATTGCAGTTGGTTAAGTTGCAGAAGTCCTTTTGATAAAGGAATCTGGGCTTTGTTGTTGTTTAAACAAACAAACAAACAAACAAACAACAACAAAAAAGCTTTTTCCAAAATGAAGATCTTTGTTCCATCTAATGTTTGCAGCTTTTTTTCATTTCTATCAAAATTTTGGATAATTTGTTTGCTGAAAAATCTATTGTGAACTAGAGTATTAAATAATGAAGGTTAAACCTTAAGGAACAAGAAGAAGAAAGGCAGTCAAGTGCTGTTCACAGTTTAACACAGTTAGTGTTACTACACTAACTACAGTTGTGTTACTAAAACGGCAAACCTTGGTACTAAATCCAGACAGTTAAAGAAATGCCATTCCAACCTAGCTGAGGACTTGCATGCACATTTCTGCAGGGTATTTCTTCCCTTGCCTTGGTCTGTTAGGGAACAGCCAGTGTGCAGCCACCAGTCTCGGCCAGGAGGACACTGTGCACCACTTGACTGGCCAAGCTGATGATGCATGGATTGCTACTTACTCAACAGTCCTAGATCAAATGAAGCACGCAGTGCTGTACTAGCAGTCAGAAGATGTGTTTATGCCTGGCTCGCCCAGAATTTCTTGCATTTCCTCAGAAGCTGCAAGCTGCGCATTATAAAGAGACAGTGAACTAAACAAGTGTGAACTTCATCCAGAAGTTATTTCTGTTCTGCAGTAACTGCTGCTTAACACACCAACTCACCACCACTTGGTGATGTGCCAGCATACATCCTGTTCTGCAGGAACTCTTACCATTTGATACTACTTTGGCTCTGCCTACTGCAATGATGCATCCTTTGCTTCATTAGCTGATGCAGTTTTTGCTTCATAAGAGCATAGCTCTGATTTGACAGGCATGAACACAGCAATAGCTAGTAAGTCATGACAGCGCTGTAACAGTGTGACGGCCATCTGGCTACTCAGACATGCTGTTCTAAGCTACAGTCCCTAGCAGACCTATGACATTTTGTATTGCATGGGGGTATAGGCAGCATTTCAGGTTCACCAGTCAGGCCACATAAAAGCTAACGTGTGGATCTTGAAGGTCTTTTAGTGAAAGAGGTTGTTTTACACTTTCTCCTCAAGAACATGACCAGGATGTGAACAGGAAAACTCTAGGGCTAGGGAGATGTCAGCCAGAAATACCATGGGGAGCCTATCAGAGGGCTTTGTGGCAAGAAAGGAACTCCATGGCAAGAACATGATCCACAAATAATTAGATTAGAATTTTCTGCTGACAATCCCCCTGAAAGATAAAAGAGGTGAAAAGAAAGAGAAATGTGAAACTGTATTCAAAGGAAATTAGGAAAGCAAACAGAAATGCAACCTAAGGCAGTGCAAGATATCTAATTGTCACTTGCAAAACAATACTTCTAATTTCATCTTTCTTCTTTTTTTAATTGGTAGGATCTGAGGCAAATGATTATAATAATCTAAATTATTATTATAATCTAAATTAATTTACATTCTGAAAAGAATGTAGGAAAAGAAAGAAATCTTACAATAAGTAATGTAGCAGCAATCGGTGGAGACACTGTTTAGAGGCAACTCTTCTAACTACAATCTGTGGAGAACATTATTTAAGAGTTTTCATTAAAATAGATAACATTTTCTTTGGGAATGGCTTAGGTTTAAAACAGCAGCTACACTGTACGACTAGACTGGGTCTAGCTTGTATGTTGGTTGGTCTATTACTGAATTCATCAGACCCACACAATTCACTACACTGTCTGAGTTTAAAAGGGTAAAAGTGCTGTTTGGGCAAGGGCTTTATACATAACTACAGGAGGGCCCTAGGGCATGCCTCAGGCAGCACAGGCGTGCTCTAACCCAGAAAGCAGCCCAAGAGCAAAAGTCACACTTAGGCTCCTTTTAGAAGGGTAGTTCTGACAGCAGCAACAAATAATTAGAATGGCAAATGCTGAATCAGTAACTTTCTTTTCTCTTCCCAGATCTGCACATAAATTCACATTTATGTCACCTCCAGTGAGGGGAAGTACATAGAAAACAATTAGGTGCATACGTAATGCTGAACCACGTGAACCTGATTTAGCTGTCCAAACAGATAGTATCTCTAGGTTCTATACAGTCTGTGGAGAGGGAGAAACTCCTCTAAAAGACATTGAGAGCATCTACATTAGGTTCCTACTCTATGCTGATGCCAGTAAGAGTTCAGCTTCCCCATAGATTGAGAATTTCAGCATCTGGTTTAGTAAGAATACCCTTCATTACATGCAAACCAGTTTAATACTACAACATACAACTGATATGGCCTCCTCCAGAGACTTGCGGAAAATCACAAGGCTGTCACTTCTGTTCTTAGTTGCACATGCAGGTTTTTTCCACATCTTCAACTTCAGAAGCACCTCTAAGTATATGTTGCCCTTTATAATAATTTTTTCAAAACATCCATCTTCCAAGAAATCTGGGGGTTTTTTCTAACTCAAAATAATTTTTTTCTTTCATATTGGCTCCTTAATCAAATGTCTGCCCACATCTCAAGTAGTAAAATATTTAGTTTTCACGATTAGACAACCAAATATTTATTTAAGTGCACCCACCAGGAACAGGAACATACATAATCACTAGGTTTTATCCTAGTTAGTACTTCCATTCCTGAGCGACTGACAACTAACCAATGAACTTTCAAGTGAGCCCTCTATAACTTCAAACCGTCAGAACTAACTATAGAGGTCTTCTTCACCTAGTACATGTTTTTCCACAGCCTGGTCCAGTCCCGTTGAGGTTTGAACTGCAGGTGCTAGCACTGGAATCAAGCAGTAATCCCAGAAAATGCAGGGAGAGGGGGACATCATGGCATCTGGTACACCAGTGACATGGAGCCTACTACACTGAGGACACGGAAAAGGAACAAAAGCAAGGAGACAACAACACACGAAGAGATTACGGGTAAGAAGTGTAGTGATGTGAATTATAAATCACAGTAGAGGCAAAGAGGCAACTAACTGAAAAAGAAATCATGAAGGAGCACTGGAAGTGTGTCAAAATGCAATTCGTCATTGAGCACCCTGCTCTCCACTGGAGCTGACATTACCTGCCTGATCCAGAATGATTTATCTGCTGAAATTCTAACGCATATTGCATCCACAGTCAATTCACTGTCAGAAGACACCTTCCGCATCGAGCTTTACCAAAACAGAAGAACAGAGCAGCCCTTCTGCAGAAACTCCTTTGCACAGAAACCTTTCATCATAATCTCCTTTTGCACATGGAAAAACCTTTCAGCAGCAAAATCTACTCACAGTGAGTGAACAAATTTGCCAAAATTTTGCAGAAAATTCCATTTGCAATTATCTGCATCATCTAAATCATTCTTTGTAGACAGCCACAGTGTAAAACCAAAGACATAACAGTTGCAATAATGTTATACTTAAGCAGAAGTTTCCTTCAGTTTTGTCTTCGTATTCTAGTTACGTCTTTACATAAGGAACAGTTTCAGCAGATAGAATCTATTTATTTATTTTGTATTGTGAAAACCTGGCTCAAAAAGTTTTAACCTTCTCTGTACTGACAGATCCGAGTTTTCCAACCACAGTCGACTGTACCAATGTCCAATCTAAAACATCCTTGCTGTAATTTGTCCCATTCATCACAAACATGGTGAAAATATTCTCTTCTACTTTTTTAGACCATTTTTTAATCCCTCCTCAGTCTCCTCTGTAAATAGCCCTGTTTCTTTCAGTGTATATGATCCTTCTCACCACTCTCCTCTGTCCTCTTTCCAGTTTGTCCACCTCTTGCTGGAAGCAAAGAGCCCAGACACATGACTGCTCTCACCATAGCCAAAGGTTTGGTTGTAACTACTAATTTTTTTCTATTGCCCTATTGTGCACCCCACTGCACTGCAAACACACAAAAAAACCCCACAACGCTCATCTTCAGATTCACAAGACGTAAAAAGTGGCTGGCACTAAATATGGAAGTGGTGAGTTTTTTTCAAAATTGCTTGAGACACACTTGTATGCCCTTTTAATCTGCTGCTTTAAGTACTTCAAACCAAACCTTCAGAAATCCAGTCCTTATCTTTTAAGTGAAGCATTCTTTCAGCCAAAAGTCAGTTTCAGATGTTTTGCTGAGCATCAGCATTCACCACCACTCGATGTGCTTATCCCACATTTGAAGAACACCCTAACAATCCTTTGGAATTTAAAAATAAATAAATAAATAAAAATCTTCTAGTAACAAACATGGCAGACAAGGGTGCTATTTTGTTTTAAGCTTTTGGTTGTGGTACAACTTTGCTTCCACTGCAAAGATAAAGGGAATTTCACCAGAGACTTCAGCCAGAGCCAAATCAGGCCAGGACCAGAGCAAAAGTCCTCTCCTGCAGCACATGCAGAAGGTGGGTCAGCACAAGTATTATAGTGTCACCTGCCACTTAGATAACTGAAACCCACCTCTGTGCCTATACTTGTACATAAAATGGGCAAGGAATCATATTTTGGCCTCAAGACCAGCTGTTACAGCATTCAGCTAAATGCTCTCAGCCCTTAAAACAGGGTGCCTGTAACCAAACACACCCCCTGGGGATGATCTCTGGTCCCTGCTAACCTGTGAACTACGCCTAGGCCTTCTCCAAGAAAATGCCAGATGCTCACGCTAACCCTTGAACAGCACAGGCAATTGCCTGTCAGTGCTTGGGCCCGTTGCTTATCCGTGCCACAGTCAGGACATCCATAAGGAAACAGCAGGCTGTGGGAGATGGGGGCAACAGGAGGTTTTAAGGATTTGGTAATGTATACCTGAAAGTAGAAAGAAGGACAAAGTTCATAAGCATGTGAAAATATCACTTTTTTTCCATTTAAATCAATTCGGCATGACCCCAGCTGGTCACCCAGAGAGAGAATTCAACCTGGCGGATAGGGAACACCTGCCTCAGCACTGAATGCTGCCTCTTTTTGCCCAAAAAGTAGGAAGAATGCAGCTCCTACTAGAAGGGGTAGGAAAGAATAGGGAGGAAGGGGGCAGGGGCAGCTGCCCTGCAAAGCCACTCACCACCAGCACCCACCAGTCCCCTGTCCCTGCAGTAGGACACAGGGCTCAGCAGTAGGCACTAACCGCCAGAGGAGCTTCAATGAAGGGAAGAGGGAGTCTTAAAACCTATAATCAGATCTTATACTTCATGTGAAACTAAGCAAAATGATGCCTTATTTTGTCATCGTTAATTTTTCTTTTCTTTGTTTTTCTTCTTACTCCCACTTCTGGAGTGTTATCTTATTCTTTCAAGCCAGTTGTTTTAACTCTGGAAATATTACCTGCACTGTTCAGGGCTTCAAGACAGTAAATCTTAGAAGCAGAAAAGAGTTGCTGCTCTTAAGATTAAAAACAACTCTGCATCTTTCCCCTTGATAATGTGCCTATGAAGTAAGCACAGTGAGTTAGACTGCAACGTAACCTACTGTGGTAAAATCTCAGTGTTGCCTCCATGGATTACATACCATTTAGTGTTTCAAATAAGTCATGACACTACATTTTCAACTTTTTTTCTTTTTTTTTTTTAAATGGGCAGTCTCAGCCAAGCCAAATGCACTGTTTGTAAACAGAAAGCTCATTCCTACTTATGGCCTGCAAGTAGACACTCAGCAGCCCTGGAGTAAGCTGTGAGCCCAGTCAGAAAGCCTTTACATTCAATTAGTAGCTTTACTTTTCCTCTTGGATTTGTAACTGCAGAAACCAATTTAGGATGAGAATGAGCAGAATCCTGGGAGCTGTCAGGAACATGGCAGCACGCTAAGCAGAACTCCACTTGACAGAAACCACACAAAGAAAATACTGAACTCACTTCCCTGCCCTTGGCTCTCCCTGTCACCTTCGCATGCAGTGCTCCCAGGTCCCTCCTGTCTCGTTTCCAATTATTCCTCTTCTCATGTCATGCTTGATGGACAGCACAATCAAATGTACTGTAGAAAGGGAACTAGGAAAAATAACCGGAGCAATGCACGTCATTATCTACTTGTTCACTTCTCTTATATATTTTCCTTTAAATAATTATCTGTTTTGTTAACTTGAGTTGGAGAAGGATTGACAACTTCTATTTCTTATGTTAACTATATGGGGGTCTATTCCAGTGGACACTGAGAGCTCAGAGAGTACATGCCATAATACGAAAAGAATGAGTGGAAAAAACCACAACATTTATTTAAGGTGTTTGTATTACTCTTAATTTTTCAAATTCTAAAATACTGTTTGATTTGTGTTTAAATGATTGGTGAAGTAGTAATACCGGCATTTTGGGGAATCTTCAGACATAAGTCTGAGAGGATCTTTCCTGCCTCAGACCAAAATAATAATAAGAAAGGCCTGCCTCAATATTAATTTTTATCAAGCACCCAATCTAGCCACTTACAGAATCTATCATATTAGGCCTCAATGTTATAAAAATCCTAGAAGTATCTGATATTACATTACATCTAAATGGAATAACCAATAAAATGTGTCACTTTGCTCTGGTTCTTTTCAAGGATGACACTGATTTATGTTTCCAGAATTCCAATTACATCACTAGACCACAATTAACCAATACAGTGGAATGATCCATAACATGCATACAGAGAATGATCTGAAATTTCATTTCAGATCAAATTGTAGCCTTGTTCCACTGAACAATACTGCTAGGATCCTCAGTATTTATCACTGAGTGGATGCTCTCCAGAACAGCCTGTGTGTGCCAGGTATATCTGAAGTGTCAAGGACTGTCAAGGACATAACATCTACAAGCCTCTGAAGTGCTCGAGAGAGCCTAAAAATAGGACTCTTTACCCCCTTTCCTGCAATTGTGCACTATTTGGTACAATGCCTTCAGCTTTCCTTGCAGTGAGGGAATGCCTGAGAAATTCTTCCTGGGAAGACTTAAATTTTATTCCATGCCTTCTGTAAGGATGGCTGGTGAAAAACAATTCCTGTGGAAGAGATTTAACACAAAATTTTATTTCAAGGAAATGTAAATGGTTGGGGTCTTTTACTGGACATCCTTCCTTGACAGAAGGCACACATGGCATTGTACCATCAGTAACGCCTAGTCCAGGTAGAGAACTTAGCCCACGTAAAAGATCAAGGAAGAAATCACGATTGTGATGAGGCAACCAAAGTTCCAATTAGTTTCCAGCATCAATTTTTTGACCCAAATCTTTCTTTTTATACTTTTTTTTTAACAGAAGAGAGAAGAAGAGTTAATTCTTCTTTAAAAAAAACTTAATATAAAATATAAAGTCTCACAGAAAATTTAGACATCAATAAAATGTTTTAAATTTTCACCAAAAACATCTACACACATTGTTTCTCATACAAGCCCTGTTCACAGCTGCTCTGGAAATAAAGGCATGCTACAAAAAGCCCAAAGTGCAATCTTTTATGTGCTATACTTGCTTTAATACACAAGATCACATCTCTCCTTCCAGAGGCTGAATTTAAAAAGTATTAAAACTTACTACTTATACACAGTTAATGGACTAATTCCTTTAGCTCAAGGAACAAAACGGGCTGAGTCCAAAGCTGCTAGTGCTTAGTGACCACTCTGTAAGTTCAATCTTTCAGTATTTCAGGACAATTTAACCATCTCAGATCAAGAGTAGCACAGTTGCAGAGACTCCTGAAGTGACTTTATGCCCTGCCACCCCAGGCTCACCTGAGCTACAAGCCCTGGTGCTGCACTAAACACGTGACACCAACCATGAGTGCCCTGGAAGCACGGTACAAGATACTAGCTCCTGCTGGACCCAGTTGCAGAAGGACACCTGGATCTAACCAGACAAGCCAGACCCAAGTTGACATGCCTCCACATGAGCTGCTCAGGCAATGCTTCCTACATCTGTAGGTTCTTGGAAATCATCTTAGCTGCAATGAAGAGCAGCACAGATGGATGCTCTGACTGAGCAAATAACCCTGACCTCCTATCTGCTCCGCAGAAGTCAGCATTGGATTAGTAGCTCCAGCACAAAACTATCCAAATTGTGGATACTGTGCATAACAGTCACTCAGCTGTCTCCCCTTAGTACTGCATTATCGGGGTTTTTCAGGGTGTTTCAGTTCCCATTTTATCTTGTGTAATGGAGAATCAATTATAACACAGAATTACGTTAAATGCTGGTAGAAGCATTCATGAGCTACATAATACCTCTTGCTGTAAGACAGGGACAGTTTCCAGATATAGCAAGCAATGTTATTTCTTTCAAAAACACATATGCATAAAGTAACAGACCAGTTCACTGAACTTATCATTAAAACTGGATGTTTGAGACAGGAGCACGTATGGGTATAAATGGCTATGTGCTGGCATATGCTGGCGTGCGTGCGGGTGCACAAGCTCATATGCACCTACTCATGCTCTGCAGCAAATGAATTTTCTCAAAAATAGCTCATTATATTGTAAACTGAGTTATACTGACAATAACTACCCACGGCAACTGCCAAATGTATAAAAAGCATACAAACACTCCTTTCAAAGCACAGTCTGTGCTTGAATCTGCCTTTTTAAAGCTTGTATGAAAACAGTGGGATGCAATAATACAAGCCTAATTTGTGAAATTCTGCAAATGAGAAGGGAAGAGTTGAGTAAGTTTCTGAAGAAGCTATATTAAAGAGATTTTTTGGTATTAAAGTCAAAAGCATCATCCTGCAACCCTGTCCGACCTCCTGCATAGAAACTCACTCGGCAAGCACTGCTATGAACCCACACCTTCTGTTGAGATATCATGTATTGTTTAAATACATTAGAGGAAAAAAACCCAAAAACATTCACTGCAGAAGTCTCTTCCAGTCTTCTAAGGCTAACAGCTCTAAGCCTCATTTTTAAACCCTGTGCAGCTACTCAGAACATTGATGGGATACATATGTTACCAAGTAGCTAATTAATATGCATGAAAACCAAATCAGTCATGATATGACACTACCAAGCACAAGTAGTATCTACTGCAATACAGAAGATGACTGTAAAACCCAATTTTACTGGGCATGAACCATAAAATGCACTACACATGCATTTAAACATGCTCAAATATTTGCCTAAGATACTTTATATGATAAAAAATTAATAATTCAACAACCAAATATCTATGTCAAAAAAAAATTTTGAGCTATCTATATATGGCCCATAACAAAACATACTGAACACATTTGCTTGGAGAATGTTCTCCTCTCCACATATGGGATCATTTTCATTAAATGAAAAAATTGAAAAACTTGCCAATGGAAAGGGAAGAATTTAATTTAAAGTTTCATTAAAGAGCTTGCTAAGGAAAATGGCTAGTAGTCCCAGCTGTGTACACATTATGCAGCATGCACTAACCAAAAAAAATTAATAAATAAGCAAACAAATAAAGGAAGGGGCATGCCAGCAAAGCTGACATCCTTGGCATCCACTCGACACGCTTATAAAGCATGAAGCAATTACCTACTCTAGCACTTGGGGTTAGAGCATCTTTATGCACCTTCATGAGCTCACAGATGCTTGAGAATGTAACAACTTAGCTTTTCTAATTCGGCATTATCCCAGAACTGGGCAGGAGCCTGTCTCTACTGTGATGGAGTTTGAGGATGACCTAAGCCACAAGGTACTCCTGGATATTTTTCTGAGGGTTCTAAAAGAAAATCAAGTCAGTTTCGACAAGCTGCTGGCAATAACACCAAAAGCACTGCCAACATGCTTAAGGCATTCAATATGTTAACAGGTAGTAGACCAGATGCTATTCACATTACTTCTGTTGAACTTACCTTTGATATTATTAGGAGTTCAGCAAAAAATACTCTTCCCCTCACCAGCATCATCAGCACTATCATCACACCACTGCCACCAATCCAGAAAGTTCAAACGGCCTAAGAAAGGAATGATCCCCAGGGTATCAGCACACACCACACCTACAGACCACAGGCAAGGGCCAAACTGTGAAGATGATTCATCCACCTACAGATTATTTCCTGCCACCCTTGTTTTCTTGCAGGGCCTTCAGCCAGGGGCAAGGAGTGGGCTGTAGAAAGATGAATTGTTCTGGCATCATCAGCCAACTGCTGGCCACTCTGTTCCCCGAGGGCTCTGCTGCCTCTCCCTGTCACGTGGCCTGATGCACACCCATTACATGAACAAGACACAAGTTGGCATTGTGAAACCATGGGTGCAACCTACAGGCTGATCTTGGGATGGAAACATGTTCAGTCATGTGAGGGGAGACACTACAACAGGCCACAGGTACCTTCAAAAAAGAACGGGCATCGCTGCTATCCAGGCACCAGCAAGGCATGATACAGCTTTTGGATACAGGCTTTTGCCTGCTTGGTATGTTGTTGTCTGCTCTTCTCAGACTTTCTCACGCTGGTACAAGCAAAAGGAACAAGCAAATCTCTCTGCAGGTCAACAGGCTTCAGCTAATATTCTTGATACATTTGTAGGCAAAGCCTTCTCTGGGAACAGAAGCATACAGAGAAGGACTTCATGAATCTAGTAAGTTTGCTTGCTTAAATCAATTAGCGGGGAAAAAAAAATACTAAGTTTAGATCTCCACAGCTCCAAGGATAATTCACTTTGTGGATAACTAAAGGCAATCCCCAAACAGGGCTGGATAACACATAATTGCTTATTTGGGGCAACATTTCTTAATAGCAACCTCAGTAGTACTCAGCTGAAAGGCTGATTTTTGAGAACAAGCAGCAATAGGAACGAGTAATGCCATTACTTCTCACACTGCCTAATGCAATTACGCAACATCTGCTCACAGAACACTGCCACAAGACTTTTCATCCACCTGCACTACTCCACTCAGAAGAAGAAACATCTCCTCTATTTTGGTCTATATTAAAATGCTCCTGTTAAAGCCAGTAGCAGTGTTAGCATTAGGAGCAGAATTGAAATCCAAATCACATATCCAACTCTTGCCACTCACTATTTTGAAAAGGCATTTCCTGTTGTTCAGAATTACTTCGCTATATTACACAGTCTGTGCTAAGGGAAAATGGGAATCTCCTGCTGCTAACTAACACACAGCAGAGACAAGACATCTACCATAAATAGAAGAGACACTAATAAAACACAATGAAAACTGTCTGGCAGTACACCTCTTTTGCATCCAGTGGTTAATGATTTTAACTAAAATCTGCTTTCTTTAAATATCTTTACCCACAAATCTCCCTCTGCCCACCTAAGCCATTACAGCTTTCTTAGTGACTGCTCCTCACCTGTCTGTTAGCATTATTATAAAAGTTATCTGATGTAAAAGCACTGGAGTAAATCAGCAGCTGAGGGTGAAAATGCAAATGCTGTGGTTATCAGAGCTAACAGAGCCAGCCTGCCTGCAAGCCTTTGCATGTACATTGGGATCACTGGCTCACTGGGGCTTGGGAAGGCTCTGTCACATCAGGCCCTAACACACTGTACTCCTTCACTGTCACAATTAAATCTCAGGATGGGGTTTTTTTTAAGGTGATATGAACATATCTGAACAGGTAAGATGGAGCTTACCAGCTGCCAGCTACAAATACGGTACTGGGGGGGTGTCTGTGGAGCTGGTTTTTAAAACAAGGGCTCCCAAGTAACATAGCATCCCTGTAGTGAGGAAAATCACCTAATCCCATCCACAGTCCACAGATACAGAACATTATTCACCTTGATCCCACTGTTTATATCTGGGCACTGGCTCTACATTAGACTCCTATTGTTTCTGTCCCGTCTTTAAATTCTTTGTTTTAAGGAAAAAGGAAATGGCAGCAACTGAAAAGCACAATGTCTTGAAAACCATTCTCTTCCTCCCACCCCCACCGCCTAAAAGGCTCATCTCAACAGCTCCACATAAGTACCAACTTAAATTCATTACTTCTTTCACACAGTGTAACACCAGCCCCAGCATCTCTCTCCTCTCATTCTCTCCAATGGTTGCCCCAGATAAACAGGCCTTAGTTATGGTTCACAGGCTCCATTTGCCACACGCATCTCTTCATCACAGTTTCATTTCTAATGAAGGTTTTGACACTGGTGAAGTAAATTATAATCTGCTACTGAACTTCTAATTAAGCATACAGAGCTGATATTGATAACCTTAGCATGTCTGCCTGACTTTTCACTTTAGAAGCCCTTGAGGTTTCCAGTTCAACTTCTAGCTTCTCTGATCACAGAAGAACAATGAGGTTGAAAATGCAAGTAGTGCAATATGGCACACGTCCTCAGCGGTACTGCAGTACTGAAGATAAGCTGTAGGTGGCAGAAACAAAATCCTGTCAAAGGAGAAAGCCCGAGACAAAACAACCAGCAGAGATACAGGCACATTTTCATTTTAATCTCCCATTTGACCCATGTTAATGTATCGGTAGGCTTGCAATCACTGCATTTCTATTTGTTCAAAGGCCTTCTTTTCCATGAGAGAAGGTGGATAAATTTAACTGCTGATCTTTCTGTGCTTGGTTGTTCCATACAGGAACATTTTTACAGAATTAGTATCTTATATGTTCAGAAATCTTAATGGTCTCTTACACCTGTAGATTTTGTAACATTTTATAATGTTAAATGTTCTGTAAATTTCTTCATTTCCCTCCCAGATTGATTGGCCATGAAGTGCAACCTTATTACTTGAAGGGACTGTAAATTATGTGAAAATACCACCTATGTATTGTATAAAAAGTGTGTTGAGAAGCACAGGGTTTGGAGTCTCAACATAAACAGAAAACACAGGGTAGACAGGTAAAGTTTATGTGTTTTCCTCTAGTAAATGTGTTTCTATAAGGTATCAAAAACTGTTGAATACCCTGACAACTCTAAGGAGTCTTGAGTCGTTGGACCTCAGTACTCGGGTTTGCCTTGGAAATTCTAAACCTGATATGGGAAAGCCGTACTTACAGTTCAAACCAGTCAGTATGTGCACATTGACCTCTACTTCAGCCCACATGCACGGTCAAATGGCTGGCTTTGCACAATGTCCAAGACGCAAAGAAAGTTACAGCAACCCTAGATTAGTTCTCTTAAAAAGAAAGCAAAGCCAAACAAATTATGCTTTTATAGTAAAGGTATCTAAAATATGATTATCATATCCTAGATCAACAAAAAGCACTAACTATTGCATCACAAATATCACTCACTGGAATCCACAAATATATGTAAAATATTTTAACAGAAAACACTGCACTTCCAGTTCCAGAGACATAGCTTGCTCATATATTACTTGAGTGTACAACAAAGATGCAAAATAAGCTACCAGTGCAGGAAACAGAGTGTATTTGTATCAAGGGATGGAGAGGCCATATGATAAAACTTTCCTTTGTGCTCCTATCTGCAATCCAAAGCTCTCACTAAATTTAAAAAGTCAGTTCAAACTGGACAGGACAGTGTATGCTGTGCTTTCAGAATT
This sequence comes from Haliaeetus albicilla, assembly GCF_947461875.1. Lineage (NCBI taxonomy): Eukaryota > Metazoa > Chordata > Aves > Accipitriformes > Accipitridae > Haliaeetus > Haliaeetus albicilla. Next base: position 27,687,140 of record NC_091495.1, read on the forward strand.
TCAGAGGAAAGTGCAACAGACAACAAAATTCACTGCTTTCAGAAAAGGTACTCTCTATATTTACATTTATATTGAAATGTACAGGAAACAACAAGTGATACTAATGATACAGTGCTAGAGCCTGTATTGTTACCCTGCCTTTCACTTTAATATAATGTTTTATCTGACAAAGTACACATTGTTTATACTGTGGCATATTTAATATCATGGTGTAAATCTGAAGCTCAGGAAGTAGAGAAAAATAGTACAGGCACCTCAGTGTTACATTATGGATAATTTTTTCTTTAAGAAAAGTTTTTCTTCAATCTTTTAGTAAGCTTTTTATAATTTGACAAACAATTGTAATTTCACATTTTTTTTCCAAATACAGTATAAGCCTAAGAGAATGCAGGCAGATACATCAATTTATTATGTTACCAATTAAGGACACAGTTCTACATTTCTTCTACAAAGAATGTATACAACTAGAGGGTATTTTTTTCAAGTCATACTTCATTGGGTTTTTTCTCCTCTTCTCATGGGAAATTCCCATCAAATATAATAAGGATGAAACCAATAAAAGTTTGAAAGAAATTAAACAAACTCTATAGAAATTACTCTAAACAATATATGGGTCATAGGAGAGTTCAAAAAAATATTTATGTAACTAACTGAATTCTATAGCAGAGAGGCATTACCCTTTTAAATCCCATGAGCTGCTTTAAGAAGTCTATGAATAGGAGATAGCCCCCCACCAAATTCTATAGGACTTTTTAATCAATGAAACAAATAACCCAGCTGTCCCCAGGAGCAATCCAAGCGGAGAATGTGTAAAACAGCAGTGGAAAGTTTTCAGAAAAATAACCCTTTTTAGCTTCATATTTTAGTAGATTTTTATAAAGAGTGGTACAAATGACAACAGGAGGGAAGCGGGGGGAAATAAACAATCATGAAAGCTCACTTTTTACACCTTAGCAGCTGATAGAAAATGATGAAGTACAAAGTAAATGAATGAATAATTTAAAATTTTCTTACTATAACAGACCATAGGATGGAAAACTACCAGTGAAAAGGAAGACACAATGAGATATGAGGTATATTAACTGAAGAAAATACTGAGCTGACGAAAAAAGAGGCATTCTTGCTGACCCTTATTTTATGGGTCTCAATCAGACAAAACTCTTAAGGAAGAATCAACATTTTTTGTCAGCGGTTTTTATTTGGTGGAGAGTGGAAGGGAATGGGGAAGGGAATTTTTAGTTTCCTTTTTTAACTGGAAAAATACGATTGACCAGCAGTGAGGCAATGCAACCAAAAGAATATTTTAAAAGCCAAGAATTCAAATATACTATGAAAATAACAAATGCAGAAGTAGAGCTATATGAAAGCACATTTCTGAAGGCTTTCTTGCTTCATTTAAAATGCAAGGCACTTGTCTTGGAAATGATAAATTGAGACAATACTTTCAGGCTCCCTTGGTGCCATTACACCCAATCATACAGGGTGACATTTCTTTGATTTCCACTCCAAGACTTCATTACATTTTGTATAATTTCCCACCAAAAAGAACTCAGAAGGGAATAATTCAGTTAGTGTACAAGTATATTTTTCTATGTCTACATCTCTGTTCCATATATTTTAATAATTGACATGTTCATGTAAATTGACAAAATGATCAAGCATTCTCATTTTAGTCTCTGACTTTGGAAATCAAACTGCAGTCTTTAAGTTATGTTTTAAATAAACTGTGAATAAAATTACTATAGCCTTGCAATTTTTTCTATTATATTTGACAGTTTTGGTTCTGGTGTTTGAAACTGCTAACCCAACCCTCAGCAACCTCTCTATGATGTTCTGGCCTAGCCCACACAAGCTGCCTATGCTGAACTCGCGAGGCTGAGTACCAGAAAATCCATGTGGCAGGACAGGCACTTTCTCGTAATGTTATTCAGAATTAATTTGGCCTATTATGAGGCTGCCAAGTCAAATGGCCACTGTGAACAACCAGAAGCAGAGGACCCTGTAAGGATAGGGTCCTGATGGCAATAAAAGTCTCAGTACTGTGGCATTATCACCCTCCTTCTTCTGGACAACTCTTAGAAATATATTTGAACAGCTCTCTTACCCATTTATCCACTAAACTTGTTTCCTGCTTGAATACTTCATTGCCTCTTACATCTACAATGCAGGCTTGTGGTGGTGTGGAAAAGGAATTGTGTTATCCATCTTCAGAGCTTTTGCTGCATTTTTCAAAATCCAGTGAAGCATATATTACAAAGGAAAATATGTAAAGCAAGAGCGCTGTGCTAACCACTAACACAGTAGGACTGCAATTCAGAGAGGATTACCAATTCCTTAGCACTGCCTTCACAGCCACTATGTCTTACAGTGTATTAGAGAGATTGTTCTGAAACCATCATGGTCAAAAGTAGACATTTTCCTGGAAGTAAAATGCATGTAACAGCTGAGCTCCCCAGTACAAAGATTCACTCTGTATCAAAGAGAAAAAATATATTTATCTTCACTTCGTTTTTGCCTAATGGTATGTCTGAGCGTATTGATTGTTCTGCCTCTCCATCCTAACACCCTATCAAATCTGCACAGCAGCTTCCACAAACACAGTTCTCTTTTACTAGGACTTGTTAAACACCCCTGCTGTGACAGCAGCAGACCATGACCCACACCAAAGAAAAAACAAAATGGTGTGTGAAAGTTCATAACATCAGCAAATATCCATGATAGTATTGCTTTTCTCACCTTTTTTTCAGAAAAGCTTCACAGACGTTTCCTCATCCCACAAAAGTCATGTTGCTGATTCATCAGCATCCTTTTACCCCTGCATCGCTCCTTGCTGCCTCCTGTGATGCCACTGTAGAGCCCACAGTAATAAACTCAGCAGATTTATTAGCCTGGGCTTTGCTACGTATCCAGCTTCTTGTGTGGGTGTGTACCACCAGGATGGCATGCAGTCCCAACTGGGAACAGGTGAACAACACAAAAATTTGAGTCAGTTCATCAAGTGTTTTTTTTCTACGACATACATCATAATTGAGCCTCCATATTTTCTTACTCTAATCCTCAAGGATTACAGTCATGGTTCTACAACTGTTAATACCACATCTGCATATTCCCAGTTTACTCAGCAGTGCCATTTGCTCTAACTGGGAGAAAAGCATACAATTGTATTTCTCTTGACCTAGCTAAATCACTAGATAGAGTGTTCATGCTGCCATTTCTGCAAATGCTGGGAGGACAGATTATACTCAATCTAGTTGAAAAAGTCTACAGAGGCAAATGAGCCCTTCGCTTATCTTAAACAAACAGGAACTGTCAGAATTGCTTGATGTCATTTCACTGATTTGCACCACTTACCTAGTGTTTTTCATCTGGTTCTGGATGGCCTTAAAACAAATTTACCAATTTGTGAAACCACTGCCCAATGCTCTTTTTGCTCCCCCTTGAAAGAAACACTTTTGATACTGAAAGATCCCAGTTCAGAAATCACTGAGGTACATGCTCAACATTTTAAAGTCCAACTAAAAACTCCAACAACTGCTTAATGTAAGTCCATGCCTTAGTAGCCTGAGGTATAAAAAATAAGTAGTGCCTTACTGAGTCATGCAGAGCCTGCTTCACTAAGAAAATACTATAAAAGCAACTGGCTTTTATTACTCTACCTCTCATACATGCTTATGCTAAGTAGAGAATGGGAACACCAGGAACACCAGTGTGAAACTGTTAGAGAGTCACAAGATAAGACAACTGCAGAGGCAGTGCAAACGTATGCCTGGTTTCATCTGTTCAATGGAAACTAAAAACATGAGCTCAGACAAGTTCAAGTACTTTAGCTCACATACTATTCCAGCAACACGCACAGGTCTGAATGCACCACCTCGCAGCAGGCTAATAGAATGATTTATTGTCTCTGTTGAATTGTCTTGGCAACCTGACAGCTGTCATTGAGAGAGGTACCAAATATATAGTACAGCATATTTCATTTTTTAAAAAAACTACATTAAAATTCATTGGGTATTCCGGTTAAAGCACCCAAAAGTAGGGCAACACAAGAGTTCAAACTTCAGCTATCAAGACCCCTCTGTTCATAATACTTGAAGCAGTCTTTAAAACCACATTGTTTTGTACAGAGTGCATTATTATAGGAAATGTTCTCTCCACAGCTGTCCTGCAGAGAACAGGTGATCAGATCACTATTAATTTTATGCATACCGGTTTTACATTGAAAGTAGATCAAGACAGCAACTTATCTGACCCTACAGAATTAAATCAGGGGAAGCTGTAAGGTGCAAGAAGCAGGAAACAAAACAGAGGTAAGGTGCTATCAGAAAAAACATTGGGTTCTTTAGCAGAACAAGAGAAAAGAGGAGCTACCTACTAAAGAAATGCCAGTCTCCTCAAATGCAGGTTCTTTTCCTCATCAAACCCAGAATGTAGGATGTAGGGGAGGCCAATGCATGAAAGCCCTCAAGCTAGAGAGAGAGCTAGAGAAAAATGGCAGCAGCTGCCTGAGCAAGATCCTAATATCATCACATGAACAGTGCAGCAGCTTGGACTGTGTCTTATGAGTAGGAGGATAAGCCACCAACTTTAAAAGATTTGCAAGGAAAGGAGAAGATCTCAGTAAGAACACAGAGACTTTTTGCTGTTTTATCTCCTTTCTTGCTATTTATCTTTGAGTGAATGAACAATATACTTGTTCTTAATGGATACTTTTGGGTCACAGTCAACCTATGCTCTCAGAGAGAAGATGCTTCTCTGGTGCCTAATACAACCAAGGTGTCCCTCTATCACAGGCAGCAGCAGCAGCTAGGCCTCAATCCAAGGAGCACCCCTAGGTGGGGTTGAACCATAGGATCCCGTCTGGACACAGGTTAATGATGCCATGGTTGTCACCATGCTTATGAGTCACCTGACACTGGGCGTTTCATGACAGACAACTGCCCTCAGCACCTCTCACTGCAGATTTTAAGTAGTATTTTTTTCCTTCACCTGACTCCAGTTCTGCAGTTCCTCCTCTTCTCTAGCACTGACTTTGGTGCTTGTTCAACTCACGGTCACCAGCAGACCTAACTAAACCCAGCCAACAGTTTTCTGCTAACACAGCTCAATGCTAAGACAGCAGCTATTACAAAGAGAAATGAACACAGTGCTTTGTACTTCCAACCAACTTTCTGTCTTTAAAAGACTCATTACCCTGAAGCAAATAATAGTTTTTATTATTTATGGCTTGGCCCTTCATAAATTTGTGGGTTTTCTGTAGGCATCTAAAACTAATCTTTGGACACCCTGTGGACATAGAGAAGATTCTTTCCAAACCATTCCTTGACACTGAATCAAATGCTTATTTTGATTATTTTGATGGTGGTTGAAATGGGATGGTGTACACTGTTGTGCCAACACTGGCACATTGTGGAAGTATTCCATCACCATCTATGGATTGAAAACAGCACAAAGTAGCAGCATGCTGGAATTTTTTTTCCATTTTATGCCTATTCTTTAAAAACTCACGTCACTACTTCAGACACTCCATTGCACTGTTGATCCTTACAAATATGACAATTTTTTCACAATCCTTTTTTTCTGAGCAGACACTAGATATACACTGAAACGTGTCCCTTTGTCAAGAGAATTAGCCACTTTTCTGCAAAGTGACTTCACAAAGCAGTCAGGTTTCACTGTCTCGTACTTAGTCTTTTTAAAGATCAAAGGTCACTGGCTAAAAACTATGATGACTGCACATAGCATACACACCACCACGGGACATGCAAAGAAGCATGACTCAGTTTCTGCTGTTAATTAAGTGAAAATTTTGACTTTTTAAGGTATAATTGCAGCTTTCTCTTCAAATGCAATAAAAACGGGTCTAAACGTTACCCTTTGGCTGTCTTTCTCCTCTTTGCTCCAGAAACCACATTTCTATTTCTCACAAAGTAGTGACAACCCAGCTTGTTACTTCATGTTACTGCAGGTTTGTCATGATGTTTAGGGCTAAGAAATATTTAACCTGTAACCAGCTTCTCAGTGCCATTTTCTCCAGCTGACGTGTCATTTGCAACAGAATTACTAATCAGTTTTATGACCCAGCCAGAAGTAGAGGACTTAGTAAGTCTCACCCAACTACTTGCAATGCTGTTTAGGAATTTAATTTCCAAAAGTGATTTCTTATTCCCTTTAAGAAATGGTTACAGAATTAATTTTTAAGTTGGGACTGAAATGGTTGGAGAAGGAAGCCCAGTAAATAACCTCCAAACAAATATCCTGTACAACGAAAGGACAAGCTATCCAGGGTGTTTCAAGCACCATTTAATTCCTTTGCATATCATTCAGACTGGTAAGGCCTGAACCCTCCAGCTGTTTCCACTCTGAAATGTTGCTAAAAGAGGCAGCATGAGGTTCCTTTTTCACTGTCTTTCAATTATCCTGAGCAAATTAACTCTGCTTTCAAATTCACAAGATTTTTATTCTCTTATTGCCAACCCAAAATGCTCAAGCTGAAAGAAAACTGTGTCCTTTCTGGCTCACTTGTTTAGCGCCAAGGAGAGCTCTGGTGTAGGTGAGCTGCCTTGTGCCTCCTGCCTTCATGCAAAGGATGCACACACAGCTCTATAGCTCCTGGAGGAAAACAGGAATGTGTGGGCCAAAGAAACTCTCTCTCCCATGGCTTTATGGGTTCTGTAATGCTAATAGAACTTAAAAGTTGTAAAAACATGTTTCTTTCTTTACAGCTAATGGCTCTAATTTGGAATACACACAAAGAGCAACACTGATAAAGAGAAAGATGAAGTCCATCAAGAATATAGTTTTTTAATGTAAAGCACAGTCTACCTTATTCATGTGGGACAGAGAATCAGCTTCGTGTTACTTCACATGATAAATATGTTGATCATGACTTGAAAAATAAGTGACTACCGCATATGGGAAACAATAGTACTCTGCCACAATTGCCGTGCAAATCTGAAATTTGTTATTTGGTGTAAGTTACAATCTCTTAAGACCATCAAAAACTGTAGGCTTCACAATTACAAAAAATTATTGTACACTTGTAAACTGATAAAAAAGGGCCAAACAGCCTTTTTCTACAGTGATCTCTCATTCGGCAACTTGCAAATCTGTTGATTCTGGGAGGAAAAACGACCCTTAAAATAACAAGGTGTTTGCCCAAATTTTTATGCTTTGAATTAATTTCCATTTCAGCTGACTAAACAGCAAGAGCCTTGCCCACAAAACTGGAATGGAGTTCCCAATGCAACAGAAGACTGTTAATAGTTTTAGTCTTAATTCCAAGGTACTGAGTTTTTAAAAAGCAAACAATGTCCAGCTCTCGAGCAGTTCTGGCCATGGTTTCTTGCTGCTCAGTAAGTCACCTCCCAGCTGCAAGGGAGGCTCTGCCGAAAGCCATGCTGATACAGACAGCGCTGTCTAGATCAACCTACAGAAAGAGTTGTAGAAGTCAGATAGGGGGTCTGTCAGTTAGTAGAACAATGATGCACAATTAATGTATTAACAAGGGTAGAACAATATAATCATACGCAAATAGCACTCCATTTACCATACACTAGTCCACAGGCAGACAGATGGCAATAAATCCATAGCATTTTTCAGATCTTATCCACAGAACTAGAATGTATACAGAGAAGCCCCAGACATGTAGTACAGAGCTATGAATAGGTAAAATTTCATATTTCAACAATAAAAAGATGAATAAATAGCAAACTGATAAGACAAGACATCAGCAAAATGCTAAACAAAGTACTATTCATGTTTAAATACATATATATTCCTTTTTTTTCCCCAGACAAAAAAAACACCCTAGGGATGTCAGGGCTGAGATTATTCAATGCTAAGCTGATACTAAAACCAGAAGGAAATTAAGAATGACCTTGTACAAGTGAACCAGCAAACGATGCTCATTAACAACCAGCCCTAGAAAGGCAGTGTTGGAGGTAACAATGTACAGTGAGTGAGGGTTACCATGGCCACTGGTTCAGGGACATTTAGGAGGAGCTTAAGAACAGTAAAGAGAATTGTGTCAACAGCATTAAATATACCTGATGAAAATCATGCATTAAGAAAACACTGAGCTAACATTTATTTAACAGAGAAAGGCGCTCCACTAATGCTATTCAGAACCGCTTTGTGCATAAAAGTATTGATTTGATACTACTGATTAGGTAACTTTTTCCCCTCCAGTTGTCAATAAAGATCATAACGCAAAGTCTTTGAGTACAAATGGTGCCAGAAAACTTTGTGGCAGGTTGATTTTCTCTCTTTCTTACTGACAGATTATGTCAACTGAAATACCTCTTAATAATTTTAATTAGTTTCTTTCCTCTTTTTAGGTTAATTGAAATTTAATTAAAATTATCTCTGTAAAGGAACGAGGCTTGCCTAATGCTGTTCAGCATCATTCATTTAGAGCAAGTTGCACTCAGATGACTGTCCAGTGGCCCATGACGTTGTGTACAATTTATAATCCAAATGCCAAAAAGAAAAAGAGAGAGAGAAAATAAAATTTATTTTAATAGGGATATGGAGTTAATGAGTATGAATTCTTCTTATGTTATTATCTAAACTACCTTGTCTGGCATCCAGTTAATTATCAGCTATAGCCTCAACAAAGAGCATTCTTTTACAAAGTTTCTGTAAAGTTAAAGCCTTCTTTCTCTGCAAGTAAAGACAGACTTATTCCATGTAGGTTAAAACAGAAAGATGAAGCCCTGAGCTAAGAGGTTACCTTACCCAAAGCCGTGCAATACCTGTTGATGTTACTTTCAGTGATAAATATCACCTAACAGCTGTCAGACACCTTACAAAGAACTTGAGCCAGCTTCCATCATATTAAAGACTTTTATTGGTTTTAGTGGGAACTGGATCACTCTCTAATACCTGTCCATGTACTGCCAAAAATAATCTGTGATATTTGTTCAATTAAAAATTCTGAATTTACTCTAATAAGTAAACCAACATTAACTCACTTTCCACAGAAGCAAAATGCATTTGTTCACACCCACACCCCCAGCCTAAGTATGTATACCCAAGCATACTTTATTGCTGAAAGTTTCATGTAAATGATGCTTCTGAAGTGATGCTCATCCAGGTCAAAGACCAGAAGTAATGCCTGAACACACTGGGTGGGTTGCCACGCTAAAGGATGTTCTGCCATTTACAAACTATGAGATTCAAAGATGACTGAATCAGCCTCTTCATCCTGATGATGAAAACTCCAGGTTGATAATTCATATCTAATAATGTCTGTGCTTGCACCAGTATACTATGCAGAGAGAAATTAAATTTGGTTCACATTTTGTCCTAGTTTTTTTTAATTATCCTGATATCAGAAGACTAGAGCCACATTCTTGAAATGATTCAAAAACCTTCAAATAAAAACCATCAAACAGAAATAATAAACCCTGTAATACCTTTTTTCTATGAAGAAAACACATTCCCATACTAAACAGTTATTTATGAAAGCAAACTACAATGTGTTTTTGTTTTTTTAAACTTCAGCATTTTCATATTTTTTAAAAGAGTGCAGCTGATACAGCTGTCAGGAATATCTCTATATTCATATGCTACCAAGAGATTAAAAGAAATAACGTTAGAAGGCCTACACGATGTAAGTACTTTTTCAGGTTGAGGTTAGAGTAATACAAATTTTTATTGCAACTCTTGAAGTGCAGAGCCCAGATGGAACATTTCTGCTCCTTTCTTTTGGAGAAATACAGAAAAGCATGGGATAAACTGCACATTTATTCCAGAGGTACAATTTTGTCCACAGCTATATTTGAAAGAAAAAAAGCCTTTTACCACAGGTAGTAGTTTTCTTGATTTTACTTGGGAAACACCAAGAATGAAGATTTATGATGATTAAAGATTTAAATTGAACCCATGTACAATTTTGAGCTGATTACTGATTATTTTAATTTATTCAGTTGAAAAAGAAGGGACAGATTGTATAGGCAACTCAAGAGCTGACAAAATAATCAAAACCATCTCAGAACTGATTTGACTGACTTGCATGTTTCACATCCTTTAAGTTCAGAAAACCTGTCTTTACAGGAGGTCTTCTGAATCATGAACTACTGATAGCAGGGCAATGATTGTAATAATGCAAGACCAGTATAAAGCTCAGCGGTGAGAGGGACAAATGCAATTTGGCATATGAACTAAAGTAATACCAAAGAAAGACTTCATTATTTCATTGACTCCTCATTGATTCCAGCAGCAGAGCCCACAGTGTGGCGAATGAGCCATAATGATAAATTGCACTTTACATCACCTTTCCATTGCTAGACACCAGTGTCATTAGTCACCTTGTTTGGCCATGGTACCCTTTTGTAACAATCAGCATTGCTGTTCATGGATTAAGAAACAACAGGAGAACAGGTCTGCCCTCTTGTTTGGTTTAATCTTGACCAGTGAAGCTGATGGCAAAACTCCCATCAATATCAAAACAGGGTAAGATTTTATCTCCTAATTGTTATTACTAATAATTTATAATTGACATCACCATTGGCCTCTACTACATACTATCCACATACTACATACAGTAAGAAATTAGGATAGCTCTGATGTTCTGACACAGGCCCAGTACCACCCTCTTACACTTCTGCTGAGGTCCTTGTAGAAGGCACTCTGCCAACTGGATAATGCAGGCAGGGACCAGAGGGTGGTGAAGTGGGGGACAACATTTGGAAATGTGAGAGGAGCATAAGAGCCTTGCTAAAGATAGGCTTGATACTTCTGAGGTGCTTCAGTCCGTTAGATTTATTAAAAATGGAAACAAAGAAAGGCTTTGCACCATTTCTAGGTTCAAAACTGACAAAAGTTGACAAGGCAAATGTATTTTTTTGTTTCTGAACATTTGAATGAGGTTGCTCATACTACAGATGAGTAGAAGCCATATCTACTATCACAGTGGGGGGAAAAAACACAAACAAAAAATATCCCCCCACCATCCTGAGTGGTGTGGCACTGAGGTCCTGAGCTTGCTAAAAGATGGAACTGCATAGCAGAGAGTGCACCTGGCTGACTCCCCTTCCTCAGAACCTTTTACTAAAGGCAATCACACTGAGCAAAACAATGCAGCAAGCCTATAAATTTGCATTTTTAAACATTACAGTTTGTGTTTCAGATTCCTCTTGCCACACTGAGACAGTCTGCAATTCATATAGTTCCGAGTCAGTGCAGACCAATTATGGTGGGTTTGTTCTTGGCAGGTCACCTAACTAGCTTCACACTGATGCAAAGCCAGGATTCAGTACAGAAGACTTTGTCCGTTGGGAAAGCTTTTTAAAAAAAAAAAAAAAAAATTTCATCAGAACTGACTCCTTTGCACCAGACCAGGTAGGCAAGGACTAGATAGGAAGGTAGAAGAAAGGGATTATTTCCATGACTACTTATCCCCTTTGTGTTAGTCGGTACAACTGAAATGCTTAAGGGATATTAAAACATGATGTTGGAAGTTAGTCAGAAGTAAATTACAAGCTTCTAAATCTGACCAAGAATAAGGGCGTAGAAAAGAAGGAATTGTGCCCTAAAGGAATCTCCATAGCTCTCCCAAGCTCAATTTCACTCAAGTTTACCTTAAGGCAAAGCACTTCTTGTAGCTGTTCTCAAAGTAATGAAGTTTGGATACCATGTCTTACTCTTTCCACAGACTTAAATGGTGCATTAGTAGTAGAAGGTACTATTTAATGTAAATAAAAAGTGGCAGTAACCAAATATTTAGATATATGATTTTTTTCTATTTTTTTTTTAGTGCAACTAGTACATCCCTTGCTCATGTTCAGCAGAAACTTTCTACACAAATAGCATCACTCAAAAAGAAAAAAGAAGTCAAATTGTCAAACATCAAGCACTATGCATCATGACGATAGGTGGAAGAGTGAAATCCATAATTCTACAACTTAGAATTTGTGCAATTAAGAGACATTTAGAAAAACATTTTTGCAAACTGAATATTTAATAAATTTTAACTTAAATTCCTGTTCACTGAAAAGCACATACACTGTTCGACTCTTCCTCAGACCGCACAGCTTCTCAGCTCAGCTCTTTCTCCTGGCCCCACCCTGACTCACAATTACAACTTCCTTGCTGCTTCTGCAAGATGCGCCCACCACCCTCTCACCCTCCCCCAGTTTACATTCAGTGCTTTCTCATTTTGAGATCTGCTGATTTATGTACCCAGAAAAGAGCATCATGATCACCACAGTTGCCGTCATATAACAGGCCACAGATCTGCATTGCACACTTATAGAAATCACCATTAATAAGCTTTCACCAGTCTTCAATCTGCAATGGTTAACTGTCCTCATAGTAAAGACCTTATATCAACTCTGAGCCTTTCTTTCTTTCCCAGACACTGCCTCTCTTTACACACCCAGTAGACTTAAGAGTCCTTAACTACCAAATTTCACATCAATGCAATTATATTTAATCAACTCTACTTGATATTTCTTTCTGATGCTATTACAAGTCATTTTGACAAGAACTATTTTCCACAAGTTCATGTTGATTGGCATTAATTACATTGCCTTCTTTTAATTCTTTATTAATTAATCTTTATTAATTTCAATATGCTGCTCTGTTTTGCAGAATGCATAACTGGATCTCCATGAACAACAGTGTACTTTCAAAATGGTAGAGAAGTTTGAGAAAAACAGCAAAGAACCATGTTGTAGAAGCTGCAAGTTAAAACCAAACATCATCTACCTTTAAGCTCACTGTTCAGTCCTGACAAAGCAACTCAAACCCACCTGGCAGAACAGAGAGCTTCTTACAGAAATGGCTGCTGGGTGGACAGAGCTGGGGGGAAGATGCAAAGCAGGAGTGAGAAGCCTCACAGCACATGGGGAACAGGCAAATATCCCTCACCAAAGCAAGGGGGCTGAGTCCCCACCAGCCTGCAGAATGCCTGAAGTGCACTGATGTTCCTGAGGACTCAAGGGGCACAACCAACATTGCTGTTCCCCAGCCACATCCCTGCAGAAAAAACTACCAGAATACTGAGCCCATGCACAATCTGACCGGAGGGACTCCATTGCCATATACATGGTCATCTCCACCTTTTTGCAGGCTTTGCTATTGCTGGATAGAACCCTACTGAATCTGGGGAGAAGGGGAAAAGAAAAAAAAAATCAGAAAGAAGGAAAAGACTAATTTCTGGTGCTAAATGATAGGAAAATTGATCCCACAGAGCACTCAGTGCCACTCTGAACACCTCCTGTGGCTACCTAGGCATATCACAGGAATCATTTAAAACACTGCTTCTTTAGCAACAATCAGGGTAACACCATCTTGACTGATGAATTGAAAAACTCAATATTTGACCTGTATAAAATTTATAATGACTAATTCAATAAACTCCATGAATGTTTATATAAAGGTACTAGCTCACTCTTCTTTCTCACCAGCCATCATTTACAGACTTGTTTGCTAATCATAATTTTCGCATATTTAGAAACCATAATTTTTAACAAGCCCATGAGAATTTACATATGACTGAAAGCACCTGTTCCCAAGCTTTTATTGTTTACAGTGGTTTACAAATTCTTTTGAACAAACAGAGCCAAGGCAGCCTTTGTGTACAGATATACAAATTATCAGGTATTGTGGGAGTCAAATCTCAGTTACTTCATGATCTAGACAAACCCAAATCTTAAACTGGAGGTTGGCAACTGGCCAATATCCTTTCTGGCACAGCCTGCATCCACAATTTAACAAGCAAGTGATTATTTTTTTTTATTACAATTCAGTACTTAAACAAGTAGCATTTATGTTTTGAGACATACAAATAGCCACCCAAATGTTTGTGTTGCTTTTGCGAAATAAGGCATGTTTTGCCATGTGGTACCTCTCCATCTTCATGCCTTTGAAGGTGCAACAGTATTACTCAGGATTAAGTTAGAGATAACACCCCTTCTTCTCTCCTACAAGATTCTAATTTTAGCCCCCCCCCAACCTCTTGCCCCTTTCGGCTGTGCTGAAACAATCATTTGCAGTACAGTGCTGTAAACAAAATCACTGGATGATTCTTCAGGTTAAAAAAAAAAAAAACAACCAAAAAAACCCCCAAAAAACCCCTAACGTTGCTGGACAGCTATTTTTAATGTTGGTCATTCAATAGTGTAGCATGCTGGGCTGGCCCACAGTTTCATCAGCACAATCAAAGGGAATGTGTAGAGCCAAACCAGGGCAAGAGTAAGCATCTGGGGAAGATGAGGGATAGGAATTTCTTAACTTGATTACACAGCAAAAATTCTCAGTGTCCTAAAATTAATGAACTAAGACGCATATGAAAGCAAATACCAATGGAGAAGGAGCTAAGGAACGATAACAGGAGAGCAGGAGCAAATGGTAAGATGCGTTAGGACAGCTGACCAGGGAACCGCAAAAGGTTGAAGAATCCCTACAGGCCATAGGAAACCTTCAGAGGTGGGAAATCCTTTCAGAGGAGGAAGACTTATGTAATGGGAGTATCATACGAATCAGAAAAGATCAAACTGTTAGACAGCTGTATTGGGCTCTAATGAAATGCTGTTGGCCATAGCACTACGAACACTATAAACTTCAAGTCAATGTAGTCTCCAGCACCACTTTCAGTAAAGAGCTCTTTTGCCCTTGAATCCTCAAGACTTAGCTTATATAGGGGAACAGAAAATACCACATCCTCTGTTTGCTCCTAAGGATTTTTAAAGCTCTCCTTTACTTGACCATGCTTTGTTCTTCTATCAGACTTTTTGGTAAAATACAGGGAATATCATGGCCAGAAGACTACAGTTGCTCAGGAGCTGTATCCTCCCTCGTGGGAAGGGAGTGAGAATCAGAACATCCCCTGCACATTTCCAGAGAATACATGCATTACAGGATACCAGACTCTAGTCCTCGCACAGCTGAGCACAGCTCCTCTGTCAATTCACTTGACCACCAAGCCAGGTAGCTCTTCCTAACTCAGCAGTTCATCTCTCCAGCTGCCTCAGCCCTTTGTGCCTGCATCCAGACCAGGGGCCTAGTGGGAGCACTCTGTGCTCCTTTACTTCTTCCTCAGAAACCAGGTCATAGGGAGGAGACAGTACCAGCCAGGTCTCACGGGCACAAGTACAACTTACCAGGTGCTGCAACATCAACTTTGAAGCAACAGAATGAAGAAAGAGATGAAGAATTTTTCCCTTCACGGAGAAATTCTAAATAACAACATCATCCCCACAGACTAACATTCCAGCTCAAGGTGGGGCACTGCCTAAAGACTTGTGAGCTCATAAAGATGTAAAAACAAGGGCTAGAAGACAGCAGCCTCCCCAAAGTAGGGAAAAAGAGACTTGAGGGTGAACAGGGATGCTCTATGTACCACTTTGCATTTATTTTCCTGTGCTTGCCAGGTCAGAAGGTGTTGGGTAAAACTAGGCAGATCCAGCTAGTCAAGAGAGACTCACTGAGGAAGCTAAACAATCTCCCATTCTGATACCTGTACTAAGGAGGAAAGTCTGAAATCAGTTTTATAGACAAGTATGTATTTGCATGCTCCAGTATCGTCTTTCTGTCTCCAACTACGTGGGTGCGGAGGGAATTTGCTGTTTGCAAACAGACACATAGAGAGGAAATGCTCAACTTAAAAACCGTAATTAGCACTTGCTGCTGTTTTTCTGTGGCTTGCGTGCAAAATGAATTGTGCCTGGGCTGAATTTCCTGGCTCTTTTTTAGTCCCTCTTTCACTAGTAACTGAAGCAATAAGAAAACTAGTGGTACTACTTAATTGCCAATGCAGTAAGGTTCATGGAGAGGAGATGAATGTCACTCCTGTATTCATCTCTGCTGACCCTCCATAGTGGGAGTCAAAGAAGTTTTAAATTATGCTAGTTCCAGTGTAAAAATGAAAGAGTGCTGAAAAAACTGAGCAGTCCAACAAAAATTACAGTTCAGACAGGTCTAATTATTGGCCTGTTCCTCATATGCTACAGACACAGGATTGGGACGTTCTCTGAGAATGTGATAGATACTTACAGTCTGGTAATTTTCGCAGGCAATGCAGCAATTCCTCCCCTTCCCTGTATTAATCAGATCCTCAGCCAATTTCTCTGCAAATCACCAGGGGAGAAATCTTTTCGCAGACTGCTCTGTGATTTTGCAGCCTCTTTTCAGCCCCATGACAGACGCAGCTCTGGGCTTTCACCTTCTAACCCTAATCCTAGGCCTTGGTTAAGCTTTAGCTCTCCCAGCACCGTGGGCCACACGAACAAGCTTACAGGGCAGAAACCTTTCCACAGCTTGTGTTGTTGTTTCGCATCCCCTCTCCAGCCTCACGCCCACTGCAGGTCCAGGCTTTGCCCTTCTCCTAACCCCAGCCCCAGCTCTTGGTCTGTCAGGGCTCTGAGGGCACCCACAGGCCTTACAGGTCCTGGTCAGCCCCCCTGGAGCTCCCCCCCCACCCCGGCCCACAGCCCGGGACCCCATGTCAGCCCCCGGGGCCATCAGTCCCCGCCCCAGCGATGCCACAGCAGGGCCAGTCTCAGCTCCCTACAGCCCTGTCCTGCCATGGGCCTCGCTGAGCCAGGCCTACCCACGGGCCCACGTCCCGGCCTGGCCTCAGCCTGTCCCCAGCGCACAGGGTTGCCCTGATGGCCCCTGGCTGGGCGGTGGGACAGGCCCTGGCTGCCCGGCCCTGCCCTGCCACTCCCCATGGGGAGCCCCCCAGCCCTGCAGCACCTGACAAGACCTTGGCATTGGCCGAGCCTTCATCCCCCTCAGCCCACAGCAGCAGCCCGCACGAAAAAGCTCTCCAGGGAAAAATCCTTTTGTGGATTTGAGCACACAACCATCTGGTGCTCAAATCAGCACAGTCTGCGATGATGGCTTTTTCCATGAAACACCAATATTCAATAGTTCCTGAGTACGTGAAACAGAGGCTCAGGCTGTCACTGCTGTTTGACTCCCAGCCAAAGACTTTGCAAAGCAAATACGAGTGAACCGTCATGGGTGTTCCACAGTATTACCCATGTTCACTAAAAGAAGAGCAGAGAAAACAGTAGCTACAGAAATTCCTACATCTAAAATCTGAAATCACACATCTTACCAAATATATAATCAGTTCACTCTCTCCTGACTATGTATTTCTCAGGCAGAAGCAATGGAAAATATAGCATCAGAGATTAGAATCTGAAACTCAAAGTTCAGATTTTCAGCATGATCTCTAAGACCAGTCCCAGCAAAAATGAATTGCACAATAGTCAGATTTCATATATAAGCAGTTTATACTTCTAGAACAGTATCGCACTGAAGGCATATCTCTATGATCTTCTCTCCAATAAGACAATGATCTCTTTGTCCACTGAGATGAACACGTAGGATGGTCAGGGGCTGGAGCATGTAACGTATGAGGAGATGCTGAGAACTGGATTTACTTAGCCTTGAGTAGGTGAAGGGGAGCTCTTAGTGCTCTCTACAACTGATGAGAGGGTTTAGAAAAGACAGGGCCAGACTCACTCTTGGAGGTGCGCAGGGACAGAAGGAGAGGCAAAAGACACCAATTGCAACACAGGAAATTCAAATTATACATAAAGAATTTTTTTTTTTTTCCCACCATGAGCATGCCCAACCACAGGAACAGGGACTTAGAAGCTGTAAAAACTCCATCCAGAGATATTCAAAGCTCCATGAGGCATGGCCCTGAGCAAATTGATGTAACTGGACCTGAGCAGAGAGTTGGACTAGATGACCTCCAGGTGTTTCTTCCAATCTGAATTATTCTGTGATTTTTACAAACATTAGCTTTTAAGAGGTATGCAAAATACCACTGTAGCATATTTGAGTAGAAGGCTTTAAACATTTGTGTCTTTGACAAATACAAAGCCAGCAAGGGATAAAATGAGATTCTGCTGTAAATTAAAGAGGAATTTTGTTTCCATGAACATCTGGGATATGTGTGTGCAATTGCCATACCGCTAAACAAAGAGCTGGCATGAAGAAAAAGAAAAGGATCTGTTTTCATTTAGGATATTGTCCCTTGGAGCTAACATATTGTAGAATGTGTTTGGGGTTTAAGTGTAGTTATTTTTTAGGAATTAATTATAAACATAATTTTCAAAATTCAAGAACAGTGCTTTATGGCAGAACCAGAGATAAATCTGAATCAGAACACAGCTATAAAATCTGCCTCCTGGAAGTACTGAAAAAGCTGTAATCACTTCACAGGTACAATTTCAGAAGTTACCTAGATGTGCAGGAATCCAGATTCCAGTGGTAGTCACTGTTACTTAAGCTCGTAAGCACTTCAATAATTTTTGAAAATGGGACCTAGGCTCCTGAAACATTCCCATCTCAGTGCTCTTGGAAACCTGGTCTCTTCAGCAATTTTGAATTTTTTAGTCTAGGAATATATGATTCTTGTATTAACAATGTACTTGTTATTTTTAATGCAAATAAAACCTGAAACTTTTAGTCTGAACATACTTTTCAGGTTCAGGTGTAAACTTCAGCCTAGATCCATGCCATCCTTAGGCATGGCAATTTCTCAGCAACTCTATTAATGGGAAAGTCAAAACCTCTGTGTATAGAAATTTGGTACCTAACCTGAGTAGAGGAAGATCGAGGCATTTGGTTGAACATCACCCCAACTTGGCATGCTGCAAACATATAAGCTGACCCATAGGAAGTACTGAAGACAGACATTTCTGAAACAATGTCTCTCTCCTAGACCACAGCACTTTTGCAGCACAGAACTAGGCACCTATGTGGAAAAGGGAGTCACAGCCCGAAATTTCTTTCTGAGTATAGTCACAAAGTCACACATAATGGCTGGCACCTCTCTTATTTTAGGCATGGCTGCTGGAGGAAGTGAATGGCAGCGACAGCACCTGCCCAGCACTGCTCTCCGGGTCTAGGGAAGGGCTTACTCCCTCTCACTTTGCTGCCAGTGGCCCTGTGGATTTCACACTCCTCCCTACACAGTGGAGCATCCTCAGCTGACATTATTGGAGTGAGAACCTATTCCACCCTTGCATATCATTTAAAGACATTCCTTTGGGTTGCATGAGCTGTCATTTTTTACTCTTTTCAGGTTCAGGGAGGCCTAGAACCCAGTTCTCCAGTTTCCTGGAGAAATGCACAAACCTCTAGGTTACTATACAAAAGTCAGGCATATTCGCACAGTACAATGGTAGTTCCCTGAGGCACAAAGGATATCTGCTATCACCTCTTCTGTATATGTATGTGCATAAGCAGGTGTCCTGGCAGGAAGGTAAGCTTCATTCCAGCACAGAGTTGTACTTAAATGCATTTTGGTTTTGACTCAAACTGAGGTTGAGTCCATCTCCAGCCATAAGGGAAGCAAAATTTTTACATGTCCTCTCTATTCGCTCTATCATACTACTCGCTAAGCAAAAACAATGTGCTGAGCACAATATAAGCAAAAAAAACAGTGCTGTGTCTGTGCCCACGTTCAAGGCATCCTGAAGATTTTGCTTCCTGTGATACCAGATGTCAATAATGTGTAACAAACTCTTACCATTATATAATTTCACATAAGATAACAATGGGACTAATTCTTACATACAAATCCTGTTTATAGAAAGAATAAGGCATTAGAATGACAAATGTGATGAGCAAGAAATAACTCGGACAAATTCGGCTTTCCTTTGTCATCCAACAGTTACTAAATCCAATGTGATTATTCATAAAAGGCCCTTGATATTTCCTGCTCAAATTTGTTGACAATTAGTTTACTGATCCCATTGTTTGGACCCTCTGTGAAGGATATAGCCCCTGTGAAAACCCACTGACTCCTTTTGCCTGCAGTATGCCTTGCTTACCTTCTCTGACCGATTAATCCTGTTGACTCAGGTGTTGCTAGCTTATCAGTCCACTCTTCACAGGTGAGCAAAGGAAATTTTATGCAAGGGCTGCTCCTATTGCTTATGTTAATCAAACTTTACTGATTCAGATTTTGCCTCCTCCCAGCAAACCCCGACATCTTTCCAGCATGCAGACAATTACATTACATACTGCGCACTTGTCTGAAGCATTTATCTGTGTTGTAGAGCTTCTCTGCAGCAGACAGCATGTCGGTGCCTGTGGATTCTCTGAATTCCCAAAGATGGGAACCAGATGCTACCATAACTACTCATACAAAAAAATAGTCTCTCCCTATAAAAAGAGCCCTTGAAGGACTTTATTCAGATTTTATGAGCCATCAAGTAGAACAGCTGGGATTTTTTTTGGTTGGGTTTGGATTTTTTGGTTTTGGGGTGGGGTTTTTCTGCATTGGTTTAATCAATTCAGTAATTTTAAAGCACAGACATTTGTCCCAAAGCCTTTGCCTTCAGATACAATATGGTTTTTATTTCAGCTTTGGCTGCTAAATTCACCTCTTAATTTATATGTCAAAACTATTAGGATGCTCTTTCCCACTCGTATGATTTTTACTGATCTACTTGTGTCAGCAGTGAACGCCCATCAGCCTTGCTGACTGATGTCCTCAACTGAAGAGGCAAAGGAAGAAGTAAAGCATTTATAACTTCAGGAAGGCTTTTTTTTTAATGATATATTACTGATGGACTTTCTGAAACAGACAAGAAACTGATGGAATCTCAAAAGAACAGGGAAACAATACACCACTAAAGCATATGTGTGCCCAGAGAAGCTATGAAAAAAACAAAGATTCCCACATCTTGTTGCATAAAAAGGCAAAAATGAAAATTCCAGATACTGGAAGTTTAAAAACAAAACAAAACAAAACAAAAAACCCAAACCTTTGAAGTTCATCTACAAAAAAACGCATCAATATAAAGACTGACTTGTTAATCACTCCTAGCTAAATTAAGAAAATTAATAATTTACCCTTTTCTTCATGGCAATTTTTTCTTGTGCTTTGTTACAGTGTTGCTGTCTGAAAAAGGAGCAGAAATAATATTCCTTGTTGCCACACAAGTATGTCTTCCCAGATTAAGTGAGACTATTATGACTCTCTAATGAACTTACAGCAAAAGCAATGGAACATCCCTGCATTAAATCTCTTAAAGCCCCCCAAACTGTGGTTAACTACAGCCTTTTCCGTTCAAATATCAATTTTAATTTAAAAAGCAGACACCAAAAGAGAACTCTCTGCTACTCTTGTTCATTTCAGCAGGTCATTGCCTTTCCTAAACATGCTTCCTAAACATGCACACTTCATTATGATTCTGAGTTTGTCTAGATTCAACTTCCTGCCATTACATCTTGACATGCTTTTGTCTGCTAGACTGGAATCCTTTAGTATCACATTTCTGTTCCCTGCAGAGGTTCCCTGCACACTGTCAACACATCTCTTTCTAAATCTGTTTGATAAACTAAAGTCAAGCTGTTGGAAGGCATGTTTTCCAAACTTCTAATCATCTTAGTGTCTCTTCTCTGAGGCTTCTACATTTTTTCAACATCTTTCTTGACTGTGGACATCAGAACTAGACAGAGTATTCTAGCAGTGGCCATATCTAATCCTAATGCAGAGTTAAAGTAACTTCCCAGTCTCTCTTCATATGTTCTTATTCTTACAGATATTCAAGAGTTGCATTAGCCCTCCTGACCACAGTGTCCCACTGTGTGCTCATATGCAACTAATTAACCATGACACAGAGATCCTTTCCAGTAAGCGCTTCTCAGTACATAGGTTCCTATTCTGTAAGCATGGTCTACGTTCTTTACTATTGGATTTATGATATTACATTTGGCATTGATGTAACACCTATTGTTGGTCCAGAGGACTAAGCAATCTGTTACTAACAACCTTCCCAACACCACCTGAAAGGTTTAACAATATTTTTCCAGTTAATGCCCTATGGCATTCTGTATCTCCACAGAATCCCAACAGGAGCAGAGTCATTTAATATAATACATATTTCATCTAGTTTAGTCTATTTAATGCATTCCCAATTTGTTTCGTGTTGCTGTAAAGTATTAATCAAGAATTCACAGGGTGTTAACTCAAATAGATCAGGGAAATCCACATAGATTGTATTGTATCAGTTGTACTTTAACTAAATATGTAATCACTTCAGGAAAAACAATTCAAGCCAATATGACCCAACACCTGTTTTCCATAATCCTAAACTCATTGGCAATATATATTTATTTATTTTTTAAATTGTATCCCATCCCTGGTATTTTCCTGTTTGCCCTGGATTAATGTCAAGTCCAGTATTGTTCCTGGAGACCTGGATTGTTCCACTAAACCCGTAGACAGTGGCATATAGCTCACTGGTGCTCCCAGAATTTCATGATTTAGTGAAATACTTATATTTCCTTTTCAGAGTTTTATTTTGTTTTCCTTCCTTCTAGTCCCATTCCCATGCATAGCTTGATTCAAGAGATATATGTATTCCTCACTCCTATGAGTTCACAACATCATTTCACAAGTTCTGCAATACAGAATGTTTCTCTTCAACCTGTGGAATCATAGGATTATTCTTCTCAGCTTTCATTATGCAAGTCCACTTCTGACCTCCATGCACGGGGGGGGAGGCGACCACACAGCAAAAAACAACCAAGAATCTCCGTGTGTGAAACCTAAAGACTCTTACAACTCAAAGGTCCAAGAAATTATCTTTTCCTTTATCTCATGATGGTTTGTGTCTCACTCGTGACAGGTAATAGTTGAGGTCAACAGAAATGCCAGCTTTGGAGCACACACCCTACTGTGTAGTGTCCTACAGAGACAACCAAAACAAATCAGAATAAGCAAGGTTCAAACAGGAGGTCCAGGGCTAATTAACTGCCCTGAACTAAAGGCTATGGGGTGAACAGTGGTATCTTGCACATTTTAGAAATACATATTTGGACATAACTCAGACGCCTTTCACCTTGCACAACTAGTCAGATATTTCCACAAAATCACATAGCTGAATTAAAGTAGTTCTGTCTTAATAAAAGCTTGATGCTGCTGTAGGAAAGGACAAACATGGTGGGAGAGCTGGAAAAGGAATAGCTATTGCAGTGAAAAAGCTTAGATTCACATTAATTTGTTTCTCTTTCAGTAATAAAAAGCAAAAGGAGAAACAGGCAAATTTGAGCTTTCATACAGTGTTGATATGCTCTGTCGTGGACAGGTTAGTAACTCAGCTTGCTTATAGATGGCTTGAACAAGAGACACAATACTGTGCAATTTCTCTCTATGTACTTTTTCCTTTCTAATAAAAGGCTGGCTGATTTCTCGCTTTATTTGCATACAAAGAGGTATTCCAAAAAGAAATGGAAATAACTTTTGCTAATATTGTCTTTTCTGTCTTTGCCTAAATTTCCACAGTTTTCACTTTTCCAGGATTCTTTCTTAGATTCAAAGAGATTACTGCTGTAATTCTCACAACAGAGTAACTACCTTGGTTCCTTTCTGTCATGACTGTTGGGATAATAAAACCAAAGATTGCCTCACTATTTATCAGCAGTAGTTTTTAGCCTGGTTATTCAAAGAAATGAGGATGACTAATATACAATCTATGTGAATCTCTCTGACTATACCCTAAAAGGACATTTGAATCCATTGACCAATGTTAACCAGAAGAATAGAGATCTTAAAGAAATTGTCTATTAATTTCCTGAAAATAGACAGCTGAATAGAAGAGGCAGACCCTGTCAACACTTTGACTGAAGAAATCGCTGCCAATTCTTTATTAAACAACAGAAAATACACTTGAATTCCCTCTAGAATTCCCCAATCGTAAGAAAACCTCTAAAGCTACAGCCCGAAGTCATGAAATCTCAAGAAATGCATTCACAGGGAAACCATTAGCTGCAATGTTCCTGTAATTACTTATTTCCTAAATGTGTACATTAATTTCTTGTTTTATCCTTTAACAGGTCTGTCTCCTGAAAGGCAGCTAGTAGTGTCAAATCAAGATGCGTGGTAGAATGCTCTGGAGCCCATCCTGTATGCAATGCACGCATTTAATCATGAACTTGAGTTACTCAGAAAAGACCAAACTAATAGTTTGACTGAAATATGCCAATGGACAGCAGTTGTAAAATGGACATCATGTTCAATCTACAGGTGAGCAAAGAGGTGAGGTTCTAAATCTCTATTTGCCACAATCTACCTAGTCATGTACACAGGTTTACTGTGGTCTTATCATATTTTATAATCACATCCCAGGGATGCTTATATACAAGCCCAACTGGCAGTTGTCTACCTAATGTTAAATTATTTGGCAATAAACAAATACTTCAACATTTCAACCCATTTTCTTGTTGGAGTTTTTATTCTATGAGCAAAGAAAATAAAATGGTCTGTATTGACTGGTAATTGTAAGGCAAAACCATTCAGCAGCTGAATAGATTGCTCTCAAGGTTAAGAAAACACTGACTCTTTGAGCAGGTGGTGGAGAACTCTACAGACAGGGTAAATCACAGCTGGAATTTCAAGGCTGCTGGGGCAGCGCTGTAACAGTACTTCTTGTAACAGGAAAGCAGTAATCAGAATACAAAGTTTGCCACTCTGAACTTCCAGGTGTTTAGGAAAAAGTCTTCTTACTATGGATTTATGATCTATTTGAGTGAAGGTTAGTTTGTTGGTGTTAAAAACAGAGGGAAAAAACAACTGATGGTGCATATAATTTTCTGCTATAGACAGTGCAACTACATCAATTCATCTTTCTCTCTCCCCAAGCAAAGATAGAGACACTATAAATCAAAACTCTTATGTCAGGTTTAAGGGGAGCAAGAAATATGCAAAACAGTAAATCAACATGAGGTTGCCTATACTATAGTTGGCTGTCACAACTATACTAGAAGTCAGAAGATTAATGCTGACAATTTTTATTTCCACTGCCCTAAGACTAAAAGGCAAGATTAAACACCAAGAGACTTTGGTAACAGGTGCTGAGGGATTATGGTATATGCTGCTAGCAATTTTTCTCAATGTACATGTCAGGTGTAGGGAAAGGCAGTGCCAAGGGAAGGAAATAGCCTGAGTTCCTTTTAAGTTTTCCTAAATCAGCAGGGAACAGGTGTTCATGTAACAAGGACTCTGGCACCCCAAAACCCACCTCTTAGAAATTAGAAGGCCAAACCTATCCTTAGTTAGCCTCCCCTTTTGTGCTCTACTGAAATCAGCAGGAAATCACAAGACGTGGCGAAAAGTAGAAAAGAAGTTACCTCTGTTTTAGCATAGTGTATGGAAAGCAGCAGGAGTTCAGCTTCCATACACCTAGGTACTTTTGTACTGAATGCTTGAAATCACCTAGGACAATTAGGAATACAAATCCATGAAAAATTTTCTCCTTCCTTAGCAAACCACAAAAATAATCAGTGCCTCAGTGCGATATCATCAGCATCCAATATTCTTCCCAGGAATGCAAAGCATTTATCAGTACACAACATCCAAGACATGAAGTTGCAGCAAGAATGGGGCCAGTACAGTCATTTACAGGTCTAAAATGTCTCATCTGTAATAGCAGCAATCAGTGAGGTACAAATAGAGAAAGCAAACTTTAAGCTAAGGCAACATCTCAGAAACATCAGACAAAGGCCATTGCTAACTACTGAAGACAGGACGTGTCTTGGTTACCTTCCTCTGCCTCGACAGAGACTACGTAACAGAGCTTCTACAAAGCATGTACATTGCATGGAGTAGATTAAGTAGGTGTTTGCATTACTGGTTCTTTTCATTGTAATATAATCAGTTATTGACTCTAGGATTGGAGAGAGATGGACAGTGTTTGCTTACTAGCTAATGGAGTCCCTGGTTACCATAAATTTTCAGGGAGTTGTAATTGAGAAAATAAGCAGACAGAAAAAAAGGAGGGAAAAGCACATATAAATGTACTGTATTCCCAGATGAATTTTTTTAATTTAAAAATTGAACATAACTGATCATTTAAAAATTAATAGGGAAAATGAATTCTAGATGCAAGTTCACAAACTTGTGTACATAAAAAAGTAAAAATGAAAATTATGCAAAGCACTCACACATTTACAGAAACAAAAAGTTGTAAATAAACACCACAGATCATTACAGGAATTTGAAAAACTCTAAGATTCTGCTTTTCAGGCAATATATATTAGAAAGAATTAATATAATGAATTATACTTAGGAGACAAGTATTTTAAAATAAGGAGACATCTATTTTAAAATAATCTCTTAAGCACAAAAAATTTCATGGTATGTATTCTTTGCTCTACAGTACCAGATATTCATAACATGGAATTGGGGACTGCATCACAGAGAAACAACATAGTATCTCGAAACTTCCCAAAGACAAAGGGAAGAAAGGAGAGCTTTACTTAGAAAATTATCAAGATTTCTCAAGGCTCTGAAAGGCTAGTTACACAAGAAACTCAAAATCTTGATGACCATTTCAATAACAACAGTGATTGCCATTACCATCAATACTAAACATACCATATGTGGGGCAAGTGCAGATCAGAAAACACTCACTTTGTGCAGTGCACGAAGCAGGTGTAGCATATTTCAATACGGACATATCATCAAAGTAACATACCTTTTGTGGATTGGAATCTTAATTTCTCTGTTCAATGGTCAATAAATTGTTCCTGGATAGTAATCTTTTACTTTACATTGTTCTAAATAATTATTTTTAAAACACGTTTAGTCCAGAAAACTATATTTGTTAACTTAAGGTAAACGCCCCTGTACATCTGAAGTGGATTACTTTGACACTGGGAACATGAGGAAGATTTACATCCTTTTTATCAGTTACGTACTTTGAGGCTAAGCAGATGGCACACCCCTGCAAGTATAGTATTCTATGATAATCTAAGGGTAATTTTAGCTTACTTCTTTTTGTAGCTCCATGGAACGCTCCCAAAATCCTGTTTAAAAATCAGGGTCCATTATCTGTATTTTGAGCTATGAATAAAAGCTATTGATCTGCAGCCAACATACAGCGGATCTAATTGGCATGAAGGTTCAAATTATTTCTGTTTACAGCCCAATGCCAAATTAAACATATCATAACTAGATTTCCAACCCAGGTCTAAATGTGGACACATTTTCTTACGTTTTTGTTTAAATAGCAGCAGCGTGCAAGTATCTAAAGATTCAAACACCATGGTTTCGGACATGTACCCTACAGACTTCCTATTAAAAACGGACCTTGTCTGGAATCTTGTTGCTGAACCTTTTTGTAATCAAAAGATATGAACAGATTCAAACAAAACTGCCATGGGGAATGTGTCAGCTTTGGGGGGGGGGAATCACTGGAAATTGTTTGGCACCCAAGAGAGAACTGCTATGCAAAATTAGAAATCATTCAAATATCCTTGCTTTCCCTCATCCAGATGTGGCACTTAAGTCCTAATTTTTTTATTCTGTATCAGATCATTGCCTCCACTACTAGGCACTGGCTATTCTTGCATGTAGCTCACACAGTCTTTCCTGCTAGGACATTTTTATTTTGTTTACATTGAACCATAGAAAAAGAGTATTCTTTATGCCCCAACTGCCAGCCACCTTTGGCTGCAGGAGAGTCAAGATTCCCTTCTGGTTGGCATTTACTTTATACACAAGAAATAACACCAACAACAGGAAGCAGAAATGGCCTGTTAGTTGGGGCTCTCACAGTAATGGGGAGCACAGAAAAGCAGTGACTATGAACATACATCTCCTACATTTCTGATGAATGTTGAGCAAATATGAAAAAACAGCCCCTGAAGTTGTGCACTCAAACCTAGGTGCCAATTTTAAAAATTTGTTTCATGGTCTTTCAGGTTGACCGAGATCATTGTGATTGAAATTTCCCCTACTAGTCAGCCCCAAGCCAGGCTTTGAAGGTAGAAATATTTGTGAAAATTATTTACAGATGTTTTAAAACTTGCTGCCAGCATTCCTACTGAAAGACAGTCTATGGATCTTTTATCTTAACATTCCCCTTTTTACATATTTCTTATGCAGTATATGATGAGTATGAGGGAAAAGAGTAGAAATTCTGATCAGGGTTGTTAATATGTAGTTCTTCAAAATGTCCAAGACTGACTGCAATTTAACCATTAAGTTTAGTTCGTTCAGCTAATGAAAGAAAATCTTGTTAGGTTCTGCATAGTTTAGACAGCAAGAAACCAAAATATGTTTTCACCTAAGTCTCAGAAAATAATTTTCTCTTAGGGATGTTGAGGTCACCAATATTTGACATCGAGGACTTCTCAAGCAGTGCCTAAACCAGGGAACCACTGCATGGCTTGAAAGAGCAGTTCATGAAAAAGCACTGTCATCCGAGTCATCTGCAGTTCAGACCATTTAAAAACATTTAAAACTTCAACAGAACTTTCTTCAGAAAGGCACAGGACAAGCAGCTTTCACCCTCTGGGAGATTCCAGACCTGGCTCCACATCTACTAGCATAACACTACAGCTACACCACTTACAGCCAGACTACTGATACAAATCAAATGCTTCTCCCACGGAGCTTCCCAAGCCAAAGCTGGGCTCTGTGGTACAGGGACACCCACTCCGACCCATTTCCTTCTCTACTAGCTGCTGCCTCTGTTTCTTACCTGCTTTTGCTGCCTGTGTTCTGACAAACCCTCTGTTGCAATGCCAGGAAAAGTTTGTTTTTGTGAACTTATCCCAGACCTCCGAAAAATTCAAGCCAGGACCTTAAAATGGTATGACTAATTTAAACCAATACACAGCCTTTAAGGAAAAGCCCTGGTGTTCCTGGATTCTAAGCCTTTGGGCTTTAAAAATTTTCCCCATAAGCAGAAAGATTGTGCAGACTAGCTCATTACTTTAAGTTTCAACAAAAGTCACATAATATTGCACCTGTAAGGAAAACCAGCAATCATCAAAAGTTGCGTGATAAGCTGACAGTTTATCACATACGTGCAAAAAACCAGTGAGGCATGAGATTCTGGGGTCTCTGGAGTGCTAAGTCATCAAAACAGCACAGTGGCTTTAACAAGAGGGACCCACAAATACTGTCCTCCTAAAAGCTTTGTTGTTCATGCAATATGTACCAGAATTTTTAAAAAGATTCAAAAAAGATTCTCAGGAGTGGAAGGGAAATCTGTGGAGCATTCAGCAGCATTTTGAACACAACATTCACAATACCCCTTGCCAGTAAGGCATTGCCTCACCTCCTCCTCCCCCAGCTGCCAAACCACACTGGGATGGAGAATGAGTGTGGAAAGGGTCACCAGCAGTTTTTCCAAGAATGGAGATAATTGTAACTAGAGCTTATCCCATGCTGAGTAGCTACATGTCAGTTATACATGAAGCTAAGGTTTTCTATTCTTATTTTGTCTCAAAATAAGAAGTTTTTAAAAAATCCAGACATTTCTGCATTTCATTTGGAAAACATGCCTTGCTACACCTACAACAGTAGCATTGTGTGGCCCTACTTAGTGTTCAAGCTGCATAAAGACATGGAAAATGATCCCTAGAACAGATTTTTCAGGCTACTTTCAAGATTATCTATATTCCCATTAGGCTCAATTAATCCAAATATGACTATATCTGATTTCAGACCCAGGCGGGCTTTTGTTCAAGATACACTGTTACGTTTCCTGACCAGCAACAGGAAACAATTTTCAAGACTACCATTTAAAAATATCTCCTTCTCAAAAATTTTTACCTTTTTTTGAGGTCCAAAGTGAAATGGGCTTTTAAGTTTCTCCTTTGTCCTGATGCAATAAAAGTTTTTCCTTTCCAAGAAAGCAAGCTTACTGTGACAAGGCAAACCAGGAAGAATACCAAGATGCCAAAAACTTTTAGGTATTGTATTGAAAAGCTCTGGTCCAGTTTTGAGTTCTAGTTCCTGCACCATGTTATCACCCTTTGAGAGACTATTAAAACTCTACAGCCCAGTCACAACAGAGAAGTTTTATTCAGAAGGGCAGGCTTGTTTATGCAGTAGCCAGGCCAAAGCTGAAGTCAGAGTCCCAGAAATTTTCTCCATATGGAAACCAGCATAGACAGGAACAAGGTTCAGTACAATGCTCCTTGACCTGCTAGAGCTTTACAAAGATACCAGGGAGATGAGAAATGGAAGGCCCTTCCCTCAGTTCTTTGGCATCATCAGCACCAGCATATTACTCCTCTCTTAACTGGAGGTGGCACACTCCTACATTGCGCTTGGAGGGCACAAGGCAAGAGGTTAGTACACCTGAGACTGCGATGGCCCAAAAATGCAGTGCATCTTATGACAAAGATCCAAACTGGAGGCAAAAGTTTACTCATGTAAAAATCCTAAAATGTTCTTTTTGTGTAAAGAATCTTACCATTATTTCACATTCACTAAATGAATTATTTTCATCACAAATGTGTACTAAGAAGCAAGATAATGGTAAATTAGCATGGATTGGAGGCTATCTGAGACAAAAATGAGTGATAACCCTGAACAGAAAGGCAAATTTGGTGTTTATCTTTAGAAGTACAATCGATTGAATTCAGTTTCTGTGTCAGAATCACCATTAGAAATTCATTATTCCTACCTGTATCATCCATTATTCATAAGCCTACCAGCAGAGCACTTTGGACAGTTTTCAGTGTTTGTTCCTTTAAAACGCTCACATACTGTCCCATGGGAATCCTGACATATCATAAGTTCTCTTGCAGCGATATCCCAACAAATGACAATTCACAGGTTACAGCCCCTTTAGCTGGCTTGGAAATCTGTCAGCTATAGATCATGAAACATAACAGTCAAGTACTGAGACAACTGATAAGTCTCCTGGCTTTTCAAAAGATTGAAAGTCACTGTGGCCTTCAGACACTTCTCCATGGCTCAATGCCAGCTGTAAGCCAGTCAAGTGAGTATCACTGTTAGGCTAGTAGTGCCTGAGAACAGAAAAATTATGAGCTCCCAGTATTGCACTCCTGATGCTTCTCAAGTAATTACAACCAAAAGTTCCCATGGATGCCTTGACATTTCTTCCATACTGCAGCATTTTAGTTAATTGGGTTTTTTCCTGATGATGGATGACTTTCATATCTGAACCTCATCTGAGGTTTGCTTTCCTTGTTGGGAACTTAGAGTGGAATACTGTGGGACATTATTCAAATTTCAAAAGAATATTTTCTACTCTTCTACTTCCAACTTCGGCTTCACATTAGCAAATTTCCCTAGCTATATTTCTTACTTACTGACCATGAAAACATCATATGTGACACACGTTCAAAAAAAACAGGCATAGCTGCTAGTCAGTACTCCATGTGCCACTTACAATCAGAAAAAGCAAAAGGTTAGAATTCATATGCCTGGTACAAATGACTGTTTCATATTGTAAACAGCGCACCACATTAATGAGTTTGACAACCAGTGCCTTCTACTTTGTATTTCATAATACACATACATGTGGGTTTTTACGCTTCTTACCACCACTTTACAAAAATGCAAATAGACACCTAAGTTGTAAAACAAAAATTAATGAGAGATCCACATTTTGAAAACAAGTTGTGCATTTTCTTGTCAAAAGGTCAAGCAGTGAACGACTGACTTGGATTTGCTGCTCAAACTGTCAGCAGATGATATAACTTGAAGTCCAGAACAAAACTGACTTATATAAGTGATGTTAATGTAATTATGCAATACCCCAAACTGAACCAGGCATTTTTGTCTTGCTAAGTACAGTTTAAAAATAAACAGTCTAAACATGAGATCTCTGCTGGGCCAAGCACACCCAAGAATTCAAACCATCAGCTAGAAACTTAAGAGTTCTTCTTAAAGTGCTGTGATACACACTACGGATTTTGAGTAAATTTAATTAGTTTCCTACATTT
Source organism: Haliaeetus albicilla (assembly GCF_947461875.1). Classification (NCBI taxonomy): domain Eukaryota; kingdom Metazoa; phylum Chordata; class Aves; order Accipitriformes; family Accipitridae; genus Haliaeetus; species Haliaeetus albicilla. The sequence goes on from NC_091495.1 coordinate 27,718,832, forward strand.
CAGCAGAGTATATTAAGAGCAAATGAATTCTCTCAGCGTAAAACAGTGAAACAATGAAGAACAAATGAGTTAAACCATCTTCATAAATCAATTCATGCTAAAATATGTGCTAATCCCAATCTGCACTCTGGTTAGATATTACCATATGAGTACATTCAGCAACTTTAATTTAAACTTGAAGTTAAACAGAAAAGGGCAGCAAATTGAGACCACTGTCATCATTCACACTTGCTATTGCAGCATCACATCTGTAGAGAAAAAATGGCAGAGCTGCCCCAAACAATATTCACTGGATCTTCTAAAATGCTATTCTTAATCCTCTTAATGACTCACTTGTGTGACACTGACTGAACATATGCAGTCCTCATGTTTGTGAGGAAAAATAGGAGAGGAAAATCTTCTTTCCAGATTTACAGAGCCCAACAACTTCATAAGTTTTCCATTTACCTTTAAAATAAAATAGAATCATGTGGAATTACTAATAGTTGGCTCTCTAAAGGGTAGGAAATTAATCTGAATATGCCTGAGGTGTTCACTCAAAAGTTCACTCCATGTTTTGAAATTCACATCTCTCACTGGACTGGATTGGAAGTGCTGTAAAAATAGCTTATTCTCTTATTTCATTACTTCCACAACTCTTCCCAAGTCAGTCTTGTAATTATTGAAAAGCATTAAGAGACAAGGATTATTTCAACTTCTTCAGTTACATAAGGATTCAACTGGGCTAAAAAGATTATATTCTGCAAATGCAGATTATGTCCTGCAGAGCATATTTCTGCACAGAAAAATATTTCCATTGTTGATAATGGATATTTCACTTATTAGCTGCTATGCCCATTAAGCAAACCATTTTTACTGAAAAATTAATAAAGACAGTCATAAGATTTTTTTTAACAAAACTTTATCTCGCTGAGATTTTTCTGAAACATTGGCTGAATATTCAACAGAAGGGGTGCTCTAAGGCTGAATTTAGGCCCTCAGGTCAACTCAACAGCACGGCAGGGACAGAAACTGAAATCAGAAACCTTAACTTTTCAGTTTGAAAATGGAAATCTTGATAATTTCCCTAGATGGAAGTAAATTCAATAAAGCCTGAAGGTTGCCTGCCGAACAGAACTATCCACCTCCAGTTAGCTCTACAATTAATTGCCTATCTCAGAAAATTACTTGGATGGGCCCTTCTCATCCAGGGATACACCCCTCCAAAAATGTCACTAAATCGGGTATTATTTTGGGAGCACAATCACATCTTAACCCAAATCAAGAATTAAAGGGACATTTTGCAGAAGAGGGTAGAAGTATCATCCCCATCTTACAGACAAATGCATACAGGTGGATTAAACAACATTTTCATGGTAATTCCTGCAAGTTTGTGATAGATCTGTATCTATAGCCATGTTTCAACATGTGTGCTGTAGTCTGTCAACCCCACTTCTTCACTACAGAATCATCTCCTTTGAAAGAAATTATGTTTCCAGGGAAGGAAAAGCTGAGAAATCTCTCTTACCTGGCAAAAAATGATGCTGCCACGGAGGTGCCTGTGGATACTTCACTGGCAACATATGTGCTCTGGGAAGCAGGGAAGCTGTACAAGGAGGGTTTATCTGCATTGTAGCGGTTCAATGCTGCTTCAGTCAGGCCCTCTCGACTAGTCTCTGTCATAAGCTGAGATATCTGAAGACAGAAAAAAACAGAAGTGTCATCAGCTAAAGCTCACTAGCTGACCCCTCCTCATCCAGAAGTACCGCTGGGTTGCAGATGGAGTAAGAGAGGCATTCCATTCACTACATCTTTGCTGCTTTGTGAACAAGTTTATTGCTTCTGTCATGCTGATCTACAGTACTTTGGCTCAGCTCTAACCTTGTCTGCATTAAAACTAATGGGATAAATTCATCCCATCACTAGAAATGTCAATAATGTCTATGCCTTTCCATCCATATGGAAAAGAAAGAGTAAAGCATAATCCTTGCTCAGTTTTACCTCAGGGTACAAGAAAGACAGCTTAGATACGTGTAATATATTTACATTTTACTTCAGGAAAAAAAATACATTTGTTTGCCTTTGTAAAATAACAGCAGTAGTGTATTAAGTATTTTTGTTACCTTTCTCCAGAAAAGCCAGCACGCAGCATAGGAAGGAGTCCCTTGGGATCCTAGACTATTTATCATCTCTCTGGAAAATTGGGATCATTACCACTCACTTTCACTGGCTTTCTTAAAAGGTTTTAAATATCCTGTGATTTCATTCTTCTGATGGCCCATTTGACATTTTTTCCCCTGTTAGGAAGCCTCATCTCAGCCATCCATTGTCTGGAAAAAGCATACGGAGTTTAACCAGCCTTGACCCAGCTCTCCCCAAATTAACTGAAAGATCTTTATTGAGTTCAGAGAAAGCTAGGTCAGCCCTATTGAAGTACTTCTTCAAAACTTTGATTTCAGTTTCTTGACTATTACTTCTGCATGAACTTACAGTGGTGTGATGTCATTTATTGTACTTAATGCAATTTCTAACAACTTCGCTTTCCTCTTTCCCTCATTTCAACCACAAATAACTTTTGTTAGCTAACGCGTGTCACGAAATTGCAACATATGCCTAAAAAGAACACTCCCAAATTATTGCTAGCAATTATCCAGGCGTACCTTCCTTCCTCCTGCAAAACGTTTGCAAGAACCCATCTCTCGCATGTTCAATTTCAGTTCTCATGCCTATCCTTACCACCACAATAACAACAGAACATCTTCGTGAGGCACATCAAGAAAGGCACTTGAGATCATCCTGTAGTTCTTTTTCCGGTTAGGCTTGCTTTATTTCAGCTATTAAACATTTTAGTTATTAAAGGCAAAGTTGAAGAACTGTGATTTGTATTTGGGAGGGGAAGAGACATGTCATATGGCAACATTTTTTAGATCAACTCTCAAGCCACCTCTGTTCCTTTTATAGAGAATTGTTACCCATTCTACTATGGCTAAGAGGGTAATCTAAGAGTTTATCCTTATTTTACATATTTTTAGGCCAATCAGTTTAATGCTTCAAGAACAGGAATGCTAAACTAGTCACTCTATTTCATGAGGAACCAGTAAAATTGCTGAAAGTGCCCCTATCATGTTAGTCACACACTGAGCCCTTCTAATTTACCGATTCACTACACTGAATGAGCAGCGCTCTCAGAAGCTGAAATCCTGGATTTAAATCATCTCGTACTACTGTTAAAAAGCAGGAATTTAGGCTGGCTGCCAGGATACCTCCCTACATTTCCAGCATGCAGGCAAACAGATATTTGTTCTTCAGTGTTCTGCTAACCTATGTATGTCCACTTGGGGCATCCAATACACTTGAATTCACTAAGCAATAATTCCTCAAGTTTTCCATATTTTTTCTAACTCAGCTATTTATGTTTGCAGTGAACTAGCACAAGACTCTCCCCTATCCCCTCAAATTATCCTAAAACCAGTTTCATCATCTAACATGTTGGGAACTGCTAGGTAGACAGATTTAAAAAGCTCTCCCTTCAGAGCAGAGTACACCTATAAACCTAACCTCATCCTAGTACCTCCAATTCATATATCTGAAAATCAGGGATGGATCATCATTAATCAATTGCCTTTGCTGACAGTGTCACCAGGAAGTGCCACTCACTTCCATAGCAACCTGACAACAGTTAAGAAGTTGATGTGTTGGCTTATCTCAACTACAATCTCAATTGCAATCATAACCTCCCATCTTCTGCTAAATAAAGATTTGCAGCCTCAAATACGAATTTCCATAGCCAGTGCAGCACATTTCTGTTGGTGTCAGCAGATCCCCTGAAGTTGCAAGATGGTGAGGCTTGAGAGAGGCAATTCATCCAACTGCAAAACAGGAAAGGATTTGTGTGTCTTGGTGTTTTGGACACCCAGAAAACATCCATCATGATATGGGCATAAAAGCAGTAACTAAATTATTTTGGCAGTTATAGAAACATTCAGGTGATCCATGCCCATGTTCATAAGTCCTATTAATATGAACAGCACAGAGCAAACAGAGCAACAAAAAGCCTCAAACTGATTGTGGAAATTGCCTGAAAGGTATTACTCTGAAGCTTCCTCAAAAGCTGATTAGATGCTTGGTTTACGAGTTTTTGAATAATGAGTTCTTAAATACAAGCACTCCAGAACAATTACTCTCATACCAAAGAGACATGAGATTCTTTTAGAAAGATATAAATATAAACCATTCCCCCACACCTATGGACCCAGAGAGAAATAGATACTAGTCAGCAAATGGAATGTTAATGCTTTCTAATAAATGGGGATGAAGATCTTATAAAGCCTGTATTTAGGTCACATTTTCTCATAGTAGAATGCAAAGGAACTGAAGAAGCACCTGGAAATAATCAAACATTTACAAATTCTGTATTTGTGGAGTACCACACTATCCATATGACAGAGACGGAAGACAGATAAATAATACTAGTTTTAGGAATTGCATATACTATGGACAGATGCAGAATGGGGTTGTTTCTATATAAATGTAGGCTTTTCAGTAGCACTGTGATTTTGTCATGTGTCCTACACAACAGTCCAAGTACTACAGGGATGGTCAGCTGCTCAGACTGCAAGCTGTGAAACATCTGTATGGTACTATGCTGGTTTCAGCTGGGACAGAGTTAATTTTCTTCCTAGTAGCTGGTATAGTGTTTTGTCTTGGATTCAGTATGAGAAGAATGTTGATAACACACTGATGTTTTCAGTTGTTGCCAAGCAGCGTTTAGACTAAGTCAAGGATTTTTCGGCTTCCTATGCCCAGCCAGCAAGAAGGCTGGAGGGACACAAGAAGTTGGCAGGCGACACAGCCAGGAGAGCTGACCCAAACTGGCCAAAGGGGTATTCCATACCATGTGACATCATGCCCAGTATATAAACTGGGGGGGAGCGAGCTGGGAGGGATAGCTGCTCGGGAACTAACTGGGCAGTTCGGCGAGTGGTGAGCAACTGCATTGTGCATCACTTGTTTTGTATATTCCACTTCTATTATTATTATTATTATTGTCACTTTATTATCATTATTAGTTTCTTCCTTTCTGTCCTATTAAACTGTTCTTATCTCAGCCCACGAGTTTTACCTTTTTTTCCCCCGATTCTCTCCCCCATCCCACTGGGTGGGGGGAAGTGAGCGAGCAGCTGCGTGGTGCTTAGTTGCTGGCTGGGGTTAAACCACGACAGGTACTGACCCCCAGAGCCTGCTGGAGAGGCAGCAACTCTCCTTCCCATTCATTCACACAGCTTGCTTTGTTACAGAAAACAGGAAGCTACTGTTGACATTGATATTGATGTATTATCTGTGAAAAGCAGCATTCCAGTGTAAACAGCCATGTCAGAGAGCCCTCCCTGAGCTGCCCTGGATGGACACTCATAATGGGGCATGTTGGGCTTCTAAGCACCCTCTTGATACCGAGGGTCCAGCACCACTGCCTGGTTTCCTTACCTATGCTGGCACACTTCCTGGGTAAAAATCCATTTCTCAGTATGAACTCTGTCAGAACTAAACTCCCAAATACACATACTGTCTGTCCTTGAGCTCCATCAATTTACTGTTTGCCTCAGCAGGGACACTTCTTAGTTGACAGTGTATTACAAGGATACCAAAATGGGAACATACTTTATTTTACCTAACGCAAGACAGACAAATTAAGACAAAAAAAGAACTGGCTTAAACCACAGTCCAGGATCTCCTAATCTAGGAATGGTTTCCAGTTTTAGCACTTGCTTACTTTGTCAGCCAATGTGGGATTTTTCAACAGTGAAATGTCTCTAGAAGCAATGAAAGCTGAAATGTTTCCCTGAATTTCAAACATTCTACTATTCCTTAGATGGGAAGCCTGTAACACCACTTGATGTTATACAGGTAAAAGCCCACAGAAGTACCCTGTGATACTGCAACACTCATAACCTCAAGCAGAACATCAGGTTTTGCTTGAACGAGTTCCTCAAGTCACTCTATTGCTATCTTTTCTTTATATCAAAGCAAGAACAGGATGATAACAAACTAGAACTTGATACTTAATTATGGAATTGTCCCTTTGGTCAGGCAGCCAGTGGAGATGAAAGGGCAAAGACAGTGCTATGCCAAATTCTGGGCCAGGCTGGGAACCTTTTTTGTGTCCAGTACTTATCAGAGTATTGTTTATACTGCACAAATTTGTACATCCGGGTCAATCCACGGGCTGAGTACCTCACTAGACACCTAGACACATGCCCACAATATTTGACTAATAAGTCCTCACTTATTCCCAGAATTCAAAATATATACAAAAAGTAGTAGGCAGAAAGAAGTCCAGAGAATTCATATATCCAGAGACTACTGACTTCGAGTCAGTTCTGTTGCATTTCTTTCTTTTGCCTTGTAGATCAGACAGTGTAGAAATCATTTAAATTATTATACTAAACTGAAGAGTGGGCTTTGGAGGTAATCTTACCATCTCATTTACTCTGTCCTCCAGTCAAAGTGCCAAATTATCCCTTTCTGCTCTGACATTGCTCACTGAAGTCCACACATACACAAACTTGATTAAATGCACCTGGGATATATCAAGCATTTAAGGAAAAATACTCATAGAACAGACATTTCCAAAGCTCTTCGATAATTTCTTTTTTTTCCCCATCCCACTTCAAAAGACAGAGTTGAAAATTACACTTTGAACATTAAGAAACTCAGACTCTTGTTCGGTTTTTTTTTTTTTTTTGCCTTCCCCACTCCCCCCCACCTGCCAATAATGTATGCCTGGCAAGTACAGTTCATGTAAATCTGCCTCAGTGTCGCTGTCTCTCTCACTAGATACTGTTTCTGGATTTAAGGGGGAAAAGAAGAATCAGTTCCTCAATTCTCTTCTGTGCGTATCCACATAGCGTATATGTGAGGTTGAAGATCAGTTAACAGGATATATTTTGAGAAATTCCTTTATTGAATTGTTGGCAGCACATCACTGCCTGGATAAGCAGCGAAAAGACAAAGCATGGAACAACGCAACCTTTCATGCCTCAATAAAAACCTTTTAAGTGCACATGGAACAAGACAGATGTCCCTCCCAAGGCCCCATTTTTTTTCTCCTGTCTCATAAAAGCAAGGCATCCATTAACCTCCTCTTCCACTGCTTTCTGACAGTATACTGCAAGAGCTGGAGATAAGTCATGATTTAAATTCTCTACTTCATAGGAAAAAGATGGCTCTGCAGTTAAACCACAGGTATCAGGCAGACTAGATTCTCTTCCTACTCCAATTAAAGAGTCACTCTGTGCATAAGACTTGCCATCATGCAGTATGAGGTTAATTATATTTGCATAAGGGTGTTTTACAGCCAAGATCGTTAATGTTTCTAAAGCTCCTAACTGAGGACTCCCAACTGAAATTACTGGACAAATGCAAGTTAGCATTTATGAAAGATGTGAAACAGCCTTTGCTCTGGAGGTAGTGAAGCATTCAGGAACATCCTCAAAATCTAGTTTACATCAATGACTGACAAATGAACTGCATGCACAGAAATGTATGAAATCTATCCAGTCTGAAGGCAAATTCAAGATACAAATCTGTGTTCAAATTCACCATAAAGCAATCCTCCATGTCCAGAGATCCTAATCTCAGGAGAGAGGCTCACTAGCAAGAAGAAACTGAAGGTAAAAAGCTCTCTTTCATAAACACACGCACACTCATGAATGACTTCTTTGGCAATCCACTCTTGATTCAGAGCAGCACTGAATTTTCTGCCCAATAAATACCGATGAAGTTACTTCCTGGCTTATTTTAGGCAGTAAATGTCTACATTAACCAAGAAAAAGGTTCTTCTTAAAGACCCTCCCTTTAAAAGATGAGTGGAGGGAAGCTCTAAAGGATACCTCTCTAAGCTTTAGCACACCAAAAACATCATAAATTCTTATAAACCTGCTTAGAACACAAGCTTAGCAGCTTAATTTCAAGTTTTCCATTATGCAGTCAGGTGTTCTGGCTCTTCTGAAATATTAATCTTTTATCTTCTGTCCAACTCCTTTTGGCTCATCACAGTTTACTCTCAGTCATAACAAGATAAAGTTATTCTTCCTGTTTGGCTCAAGGAGCCTGGTTTCTGGTCTATGGAAGTGACGAAGCACTGGGAGAGGCATCTCACAGTACATCATTCACATGTGTCTTTTTTCTGACACATGTATAGAATACCAAATCTTTCCCAAGAACTAAGTGACCCTGGTTTTCCTGGGCTTGACCTACTCCTACCAATTCTTACAGGTTGAGGCAAGAACTGTAGTTTACAAATTATTTTTGAAAACTCAAAGAATTCTTCCACTTTCTTTAGTGTACAAGAGTTCGCTGTCTGATGTGACAGTGTGGTGGACTGCAGAACAAGATAAAAATCTTAAGTCTTCGGTAAGCCACCAGCTTCCCAGCCACTACAAATTTCAGCAGAATAACTTGCCTATAGGAAGCAGCATCAGAAAACAAATGGAGCAGGAGCTGACAATTCTTGAGTCTCTTCAGCATTAAGGGACGTTAATGAAGGAAATATTGGAGTTCTACTTCACCTAGACAAGGCATCTCTCAACAAGGGAATGTATCACTAAGTAGTAGGTCCTTTTCCTACAATTTGGGTATTTCATCTGAGCCCCTCTGGAAATATTGACTTCACCCCTTTTACCCAGCATGGAAGTTCTGCATTAAGTTCTACGCAGTAACAAAAAAGTGCAGCATGAACTTATGTATGGTAGCATTCAAAAGACAAGGTGACAGCTGGGATCCACTGTGCTCAGGGCCAAAAAGAAAAAAGAGAAATGTGGATAATTTGACATTTACTATATTTCATTTTCATAATTTCAGAGTATTGTTGGGAGAGGTTAGCATGTGAAAATAGAAAAGGGAAATACTTAAGAGTCAGTTTCAAATATCATTGTTAAATACAGCTTCAAACGCTTTGAGATAAATCTGGTAGAGTGTTTAATGAACTACCAGTAAATTGAAGTGGGGTCTTGGGGGCAGAAGGAAAGAGGAATCTTGTGCTGCCCACACAACTATCAAATTAACTTTAACGCACCCTTCACAGGGCAAAAAGGGACAATTACACCATTCAATCAGAGCAACTTGAAAGTGGTGGGGATCTGCTAAGTCTGCCATCTTTAATATACCACAGAGTATACTCTGTATCTGTCACAACTCACTCACTACAACAGAGGTGACACTTCAGAAATTATTCAGGACAAAATCCACCTTTAGAAAAAATAATTTTGAAATGGTAGCAAGTTCTTGTAGATAAGGGCTCTGGCATAGTCTTATAGCATCTTGCCATTTGATTATGACCTTTTTCTCTCATAGCAGAATACTAAGCTACTATAGCTCGAGACCACTGCAACTGCTGATATAGACACTGTGAGCAAGAGCAAGACAGTAACTCCTGATAGTCCTTTCCTGTCAAAAGAATGTGTTCTATGAGGAAGAGGCTGAAAAAGGACATGCATAAAGTCTGCTGCATTCAGTCTCTTTCTTGGATGTAGACATACCAAATACTGCTTAGCAAAGGCAACTGACTACTCATTGTGAATACTGAAACTCTAGAGAGGGTCCTTGGGCATGCTTCGCTCCTGCTTTATTCAAATCTGCACATAAAATCTGAAATACTGATCTAGCAGAAGGGGCTACCATAACAGCACAGATTTTGTGCCCAAATGCAAAACAGTGCACCTTAGAAGGAGTCAGGTTTTTTCAAAGGGGGAATCACTGGGATGACAAGAATGCTGATTATGCTTTGCATCTAACAAGGAAGAGTCAGACTCTATTTAGCATAAACTACTTTTACTTAAACATTACTTAAGCTACCATGACAGCACCTAGAGCTTAATTGCAACCTCCAGCTTCCTGCTGTCCAAAAGAAAGATGACCTTTGACTGTTGCAGCCACCTCCCATGTCCCCCTATAAACAAGATAGCTATTTAACACAGATCCAGTGCACTCCCCAGCACAGATGAAATCCCAATTTCCACAGACATGGGCACATTCTCCCATTAAAACTGCCATGATACAGTTAGTTCCATCTCATGCTCAAGAACCCATACCATTAAATGAAATAGTTTACAGCAAATCACTGAATAAGATCAGCTACTTAGAGGCTGATCCAACAGCTGATCAGACATCCAAATAACGATAGATTTCTCTACTGTAAGACATTTTCCTCTGATTCTTCCTCCTAAGAGTTCTACCTTACAAAAGAGTATTTTGGAATTTTTTTATTTTATGCTGTATTTTCCATTGTAAATAATGACACTATTTTCTCAGTGTATTGGGTCTGGCTGAGATGGAGTTAATTCTCCCCATAGTAGCCCTCGTAGTGCTGTGCTCTGCATTGGTAGCTAGAAAGGTGTTGATAACACACCAGTGTTTTGGCTACTGTTGAGCAGTGCTGACACAGCATCGAGGCTGTCTCTCCAACATTTTTGCCCCCCTCAACGGCAGGCTGGGGCTGGGCAAGATCTTGGGAGGGGACATAACCAGGACAGCTGACCTAAACTAACCAAACAGATATTCCATACCATACGACGTCAGCTCAGATATAAAAGCTAAGTAAAGGGAGACAGAAGGGGGGGGCATTTTTGTCTTCCAGAGCAACCACTACGCGTACTGAAGCCCTGCTTCCCACAAAGTGGCTAGACATCACCTGCTGATGGGAAGTAGAGAATAACATCATTTGTTTTTCTTTGCTTTCACACGCAACCTTTGCTTTCATTTTATTAAACTGTCCTTATCTTGACCCACAAGCTTTTTGTTTTATTTTCTCCCCCCTGTCCAGCTGAGGAGGGGGAGTGATAGAGCGGCTTTGGTGGGCACCTGGCACCCAGCCAGGGTCAACCCACCACACGCAGCCATCCAGTATTCTCCCTCTTAGTTTCACTCATTCACTCTGCACATTCTTGCCCTAGGCTTTTGAACTGAAACGCAAAGCAAAACAAAACCAAAACCATACAGTACAACAGTACTGCCTGAAAATCTGTGAGTTACTTCTTGAGCACACTCTCCTCAAAAATACCAAATAAGAATTGCATTGGCAACAATGAAAGCTTTATTATAAAACAGGAAATCTGCTCTATTAAGCCTATGACAATAGTTCATTTGCTTGATCAGCAAATTCCCATACAGACCTTAACTTGGTAAATATAAGTTGATGCACATTCCCAAGCAACCTCCACTACTGAGACATGAGAGACATAGACTCATTTTAGTGAAGCTTAGCAATGAATTCACTTTTCTTAGTTTGCCAGTGCCCTCCTGAACTAAGTAATCCATGGAAAAAATAGTTAGCACTCTATCTACATCAAAAGCAATCAGTATATTGAGTCTGAAATAGTATTGACCAAGCCTGCTTCTTGCTCGCTTACTTTGTACCAATATATTTATTAAGCAGAAAAGCAAACAGACGAAAAAAATATTGGAGAAGGGGAAATTGCATGATCTGAAGCATTCAAGACAGCAAATATCTACCTCAAGTGAACTTAGCCCTTGTATAGAAGTTGCAGATTCTAGTCTGCAGTGCTCCTTTAGTCTGAGTGACATAGCCTGCAAATTTTATTTATTGGCTACTACTTCATTATCAAACTATTTTCTGAAAGGTAAGGCCTCTACCTTGTTAGAAAAACACAACAGCTGTCATAGCTCACCTTCCTCAATGCCTTCAATGCTTTCTGATGTCCATTCAGGATCATGCCAGCCTCTCCTATTGCTCCCCACGGAAGCTACATCTCCTATTGCTCCCCAAGGAAGCTACAGGCAGGGTAGCCATCCTGGGATGTAAATGTGCTCACCCTCCATACCCCAGAGCTCCCTCGGTGAAGCAGACTCCCCATGGGCAGACCCCTGCAAGACTGTGAGCTATCCCTTGTGAGTAAAGCACCACCAGCTAGACCCAAATATGCCTCTCATTCATGAAGCTCCACCAGCCAAGTCTCTGTGGACAGAGCAGCAATGTGAGGGTTCCCAGTTGGCATATTCCCATACTTACTCTGCAAATGAAAAATAGGAACAGCAGCTAGCAAAAACAGGTTCTGGTCTCAGTTTTGTGTCTCTAGGCATTTCAGCAATGCAAAAAGATACTGTGCAGCAACACAATAAAACTGCTTCCTTTCTCGTCAAGAAGACAACAATAACATGGCAAGCTGCAGGAAAGCTGAGGCCACCTATAGCTTTCAGAAGTTTTTTTTAAATCTACTTTTATTAAGGTGCTAATTCTCCTAATTACCTGTATATCTTGCTGCTGCATTATAAAGCTGTGCAGCTGGAAATTAATTGGATCTTTTTCTACTATGACTTTTATTTGCTATCAGATTCGTACCATTTCACAAGAGAAAAGGCCTTTCTTTTGCGTGGCTCAAAGTTGATTTTGAACATCCGTATTCAGCAACCACACCGTAATCCCTTGTTGCATCAGCTACCTTTTAAGACCTCAAGAGCCACGCTAATTGTGCTAAAATAACTAGTGACGCAATGAAGAGTGTGTGTGGACTATGAAAGATGAGCACATCTGAATTCTGTCTGTACACATGGGGGAGCAGCTAAATGAAGTAACTGCACTTCTGAAGCTGAGGCACAAGTCTCTCCAGTTCACTACGTGCAGGAGTGTCCTGGTTTCAGCTGGGATAGAGTTAACTGTCTTCCTAGTAGCTGGTACAGTGCTGTGTTTTGAGTTCAGTATGAGAAGAATGTTGATAACACACTGATGTTTTCAGTTGTTGCTCAGTAGTGTTTAGACTAGAGTCAAGGATTTTTCAGCTTCTCATGCCCAGCCAGGGCACCTGACCCAAACTGGCCAACAGTGTATTCCATACCATGGGACGTCCCATCTAGTTTAGGAACTGGGAAGGGGGGGGCAGGGAATCGCCGCTCGGGGACTGGCTGGGTGTCGGTCGGCGGGTGGTGAGCAATTGCCCTGCGCATCATTTGTACATTCCAATCCTTTTATTACTACTGTTGGCATTTTATTAGTGTTATCATTATCATTATTAGTTTCTTCTTTTCTGTTCTATTAAACCGTTCTTATCTCAACCCACGAGTTTTACTTCTTTTCCCAATTTTCTCCCCCATCCCACTGGATGGGGGGGAGTGAGTGAGCGGCTGCGTGGTGCTTAGTTGCTGGCTGGGGTTAAACCACGACAAGGAGTAATACATTTGTTATGAAAAGAAACTTTTATTTCTCTGATCAGTTACTAACCTGCCAGCAATGTCAAGGCACCATAAGAAGTTCAAATCTTACTGTAGCTGTTTCCCTATCACAAACAGTGATCTGTAAGGCATTGATCTTTCACTTGTCAGTTGACAAGAACAGGTCTAGAAGCTACCAGAGTGTGTCAGCATGTGGGCTTAACTTAAATGGCAGTATTGACCCAGAAAGCAACCTCTTTCTATAGCTAGCAAGAGAGTAAGCAATAAGAAACACCATTAGTTTTTCCACACATAGGTGTATGAACTGGATCATTAGTCGTTATTTAAAAGACATTATGATCAAGTTCTACCATGAAAACACATGAGGAGAGGGAACTACTTCATTTCCAGTATGAAAAAAATCTGACAGGCTTAGAGATTCCTGCAATGATTATTGCATAAGAATGTGGCATAATGCAAATTCAGCCCACACACATAATGACCTCAAGATCTGACCTTTTTGGGGGGTAAGATCAGTATACATCTGACAGGTCTCTTACCCAGCTGCTCATGGAAAAGTGCATGGGTTTGACCCCCAGGGATCTAGCAAATGCCTTGAATCTATTTAGAAACTAGTACCATCCCAGTGGCTTCCCCATCAGAAAGAAATTATGAGTATCAGCTTTTCTATAAACTGCTGCCAAAGATTTAATTATCTTAGTGCTGGCAGATACCACAATAATACAAATTGTTTTCTCTGTGTGTTAGGTCACAAGACTATCAGTAATGTACCTTATAAAGGGAGGAATGAGAGGACTTGAATCTTGCATGAGGCATGAACTGCTGAACAAATACAAAAGAGCTGCTTGCAGGAAAGAGTCAACTCATTTAGAAGCCAGGCATATTTTGGACCAAGCCATATAGAAACCTGGGAAATTTGAGTTGAGAGAGACTGTGAAACCTTTCTCAACTCATCAAATATTCTACATTTGAAGATTTATTCTGTAGTATCCTTTTCCATACACTTTCCTAAATCGTCTTCACATAGAAGTACGTTTTTAAAAACTGATTAAATAAAAGTTAACCTCTGACACCAATGATTGTTAATACTGCTTACGCAGCTTTCTCTTTTGCTGCCTCACTGAAATTTTAACAACTCATCATCTGAAAGGACTCTGAGGAGAGTCTTGTATACCTTATCCTTCTTTAGTGGAATAAAACTCAAGGTGCACATTTTACTGCTTTGTTAAATTTCCATCTCTCAAGACAGGTATAAGGCTCCAAGTACTCTCAGCTCTTCTGAAAATCCACTGAAACCTGCAAGCAGCAAAGAAAGCTTTAAAAAAGAAATACTGTGTTCAGATCTTAGTGTCTAGTCATCAGGTTGATGGGTCCCTTCCCTCCATTTCAATTTAGCTTAACCAATGCTACAACACATCTTCCAGTGTATTACCTGCATTTCAGTAAGACCTCTCATCCTAAAAAGAGCAATTTGTCTCATTCCTGAAGAAGAAAGCATCTTTTCTGATACCTCTGTTTGGGCTCGATTCCACAGGAAACATTTAGGACTGCAAAGTACCCAGTCTTCTGCATGAAATTTAGTTCTTAAAATGTTGTTATCAGCTTAAATGCTCACAATGAAATTAAAGTCACTGAAGTTGCACATACTCAGGTGAACCATTCAACTCATCATTTGTAATGCTGTCTAGGAGCCAGTTTTCTTTCTGAATGCTGACTAACTGGCATTGTATGAGATTATGAGGGTTCAGGCACAGAAATAAGTTGCGGTGCTGAGTCGTAACAGCAGTCCATGTGCACACCCTTAGCCTGTGGCAAACACAAGGTAATAATGATTTATCTTACAATCACTTGTCTAGACCTAAGTCAAAGAAACCAAGTCAAATTATCTTGAATTTGCTGTAAATTATGAATATGCATTCACAGTTACCATGTATTAGTAAGCTTGCTAAAAAGTTATCAAGCTGATAATGTGTCTGAGTCCCAAGACTTACATTAGGCTAGGATAGCCAGAATAGGAGCCTTTATGCAAGGTTGAATGCAGAGCTGCTCAAAAGTTACACCAAATAGTTCAGAAGGGTTCAGTGGTGGGGCTAAATGGAAGTGTGGGGGATTGGCTGTTGGTCCAAAAATGCACTGAAGATGTGCAGAAGTGAAAACAAGAGAAGTACCAACAGAGTGGTCTTGCAAGAAAGGAACTTTTAGGGGGCTGAATTCCAGCTGGAAAAGGCTCAGAACTGTGAGCCTTGCACTTGCCTAGGAAACACTCATTTGTTCCCCACAAATAGAGATGTTGATACACTCTTCAGAAGTCAATAGCACATCCTTTCAATGCAAATACCTTGCAAGACCCTAACACCAGCCAACATCTCAAGTCAAAAAGCATGACAATATCATGTTCCTCTTTTCCCACAGGGAAACAGCATTTAGCTCAACGTCCGTGCTGAAAACTTCCACCATAGCAGTGAATTGCACAAATCGTGGCCTAATCCACCATCTCACAATGTAACAGTCATGCTGAATTGCATTGCCCTTTGGCTTTGTGTAGCTGCCTTCCCCTTTTCTGGCCCTACTATTAATAGTCCCTTGCAGGTGTTCCTTCTTTCACGGTACCAACATGGAGATGTGGTAATAGCTAATTTCACAGTTATCAGTGCTAATGGGAGCTGCCATGAAATTGTCTCATTTCCAGAGGAGTCAGTATGCAGTTGCTAAAGAAAAAAAAACAAGGCAGTTCTGCAGAAGCTATGCATCAGCAGGAGTGACCTCTCTATAAATTTAACAAGGTTGGTCCTTCTAATCTCTGTTACAATACACGAACACCTGTCTTACTTTCACGTTAATAATAAAAATGTCCTGCTGCGGTTTTAAAATTATTTTATGACAGCAACAACCATCATTTTTAACAGGAATACATGAAAAGAATTCAAAAGGTGCCAGAAGAGCCTTCAAATGAGACCAGCAGCTGGACAGAAACAGTTCCTTCCTGGCCCTGAAGGTGAATGCCTTAAGGCATAGATTTGGTTGCCTTATTACCTTAGGTTGCATAGCTACAGCTGTTATTAGCAGTCATAAAAATCACTCAACTATAAGCATTTGACTTGGAGGCCGCTTCCTGGGGTGAATTCTATAGGCCGACTAGGTGCTGAGTTATGCTATGTTGTCTTCTGTTTGCTCTAGATTTACTGCCCTCTCAGCTAACAAAAGCAAAAAAGAGGAGGAGCTCATCCTCAACTGAACATCAAATTAAGCTCTGTTGGTGCATACTATAAATCGTTAGGAACTGGGTCTCTCTCTGTTCTGGTCCCCTTTCAGTGCCACAAAGAGGTCAGCTTGTGAGCATCAGACTGCACACTTGCTACATACTCTGCTGAATGGGATGGACCTTTCTTACACAGCACCAAACATTCTCAGCTTTTTACGTATGCTCCTAGTCTACTTCTGTTTCCCAAGCTAATCCTGGTTTTGCCTCCTCTCATTTGCTGCAACTTCTAATAGGTTTTCAATCAAAATTGTTTCAGTTGACCATTTTCGATTTACAAGTCTTGAAGGGATCCAAGCTGAGCACGGTTTTCCAGACGCTAGCTCAACATTACATTAGCTGAAGCAGACCTAGCATTTAATTCAAGTGCACACAATGATCTTTCCCCAGTATATGTAATCTGCATTTTAGTCTGCAGGAACCATCATAATCCATCTTCACTATGACAGCTTTACAGTATGATGATCATATTCCCACGTTTTCCCTTAGGGCCCTTGTACACTAAGAACTTTAAGCATGCCGACTGTCCATTCTCAGCTGGAACTTAGTGCACATGCTCTTGCAGACTGAGTAATTGACACCAATCCCCATCTGCACTAACCAGCTAAATAAGGTGAGGTGAAGAACAGCATTTTCTCCTTACCACTGCTTTTAGATGACCCTTCTTTTTAGACACTGCCAAGACACATAAGTCCTTTACTTTTCTCAAATGCCGTTAAAAAAAAAAAAAATCAGTGCTCAATTAGGAAGATATGAACTACGGACATGCATATTTTCAAAATTGCACAGTTCTGAAAAGTGAATAATAGAGAGGAAGGGGCACAGGCTCTAGTCTGGCTGTGCCCTACAGCCCTTTCTGAAAAGGCAGGAGAGGGAACAATTGAACATCCATAACCTGCAGCACCAACAAATGGCAGCCATTCCTCAAAAGACGATATTCTTTCAAATTCCATCAGTATAACCTGTCATGAGAATTTTGAGTGGACAAATAATAACCACTTGATTAATCAAGGTTTATTTTCCGGTAAAACAGAACTCAGATCAAACCCAGGGTGGACTCTGTGCAGCGTAACTGATCTCGTATCAGCCATTTCCTGTCTAGGAGAAGGGCTGTAAAAGACAAATAAATGACAGTCATATGCAAAGTGGTATGCATCTTACTACACAATGTGTTTAACTTCGGAATGCAGTGCCCACAGTAAATACTGACAGTTATTTACTCTTTACTCACAGGTACACTCTGTGTATACTTTCACAGCACATACACAGAAAGTTCTTCCAGTTTTTGTTATAAATTACTGCCTTTGTACTACATTAATCTCAGGTAGACTTGTACTTTGTGAATCATCTAAGGCCCCTGTCATTTCCTTAATTTCTGCCTCCTTGTAGACTTATTATTTCCTAATTTTTACCACTAACGATTGCTAATTTTTATTCTTGTTCCATTACATACCCTGATCACTTTTCCTGTTGGCACCCTAAGAGACAGGAGAGAACAAAAACTACCTGGGAAAACTTAAAAGATCTTAACAATCAAAAGTCAGAAGGTTAAGAGAGAATATCAGCATAAGAAAATTGTCTGGAAGTATACAGTCAAGTCTTATAGCTACATTTACTTCTTCCTAATAAAAGTCAGCCTAAATAACCTTCAAATGGTATGTCTCTACTTATTTTTTCTTTTATCTCTCTCTCTTTTTTTTTTTTTTTTAAAAAAACACAGCAACAAAGAATATACAGTTTCTTCTACATAGGGCACAAAGACAAAAAGTCATTGCCCCAAGGAGTTTGCACAATAAACTAAACTGACGAAACGCACTTCACTAGGGTCTAAAAATAAACAGTGATTAAAATCAGTGCAGGAAATATTGGTTGATTTTTTTATAAGCAAATAGCAAGATTACATTAACTGGCCCCTTGGGAATAAAACAGATCTACAATAAATTTAATTAAATGCACTTAATGAAGTCCAAATATAAAAACAACAGGCTCATCATCTGAAATGATGCCTAAACTCTAGTAAACCATTCTGAACTGTAATAAATGTCTCCTGGTTATCTTCAGTTTTCATTTTGGCTTTCAGCACTCCACACAGAATTTTTATTTGCATATGAAATGTTTCAGAGTTTTTCCCCTTCAACTTGTTTACTTGGTTTGTAATGTAAAAGTTTCAGAAGCTACTTTTAAATCAATTCTTGAAAGGAAGCCTTTATTCTATTTTAATTAACTTTTAATAGAGCATCATGGACTGATTTTCTGCTCCATAATGACATGCCAAAAGAATGATCACTGACTACAGGTCAGTGGAAGTGCAGTGTTATCATCTGTATAACTGAAGAAAAAGGTCTCACGTGTCTCTTCACAAGGTATGCTGTAGGCATTTACTAAGTCAGCTTGCACAGTCATTTACACTAGGACAAAGGAAATACAAAATGGGCATGAACTAGCTCCAAAACGTAGAGCACTATTCCATATGCAGGATAATAAAGAACCAAGCCTGAAACACTTCTAAAACTGCAGCTTAGTGTGTATTCTTAAGAGGGGCTGAAACACTCCCCCTTCTACATTAGCTTTCAGAACTCAGTGTATTCCAATTCTTTGATTTTCTTAGTATCAGCAGAATGGCACATAGCTACAAAAAGGCAAAAGCATGATGATGCTCTGTCACCAGTGGAGTGAACTTGATTTCAAATCAGAATCTATCCTGAAGTTTATCAGCAATTTCTTTTGGAAAAGCAGCATAAGAGTCTTTCCTAGAGGAAATGAAGTGGAAGATATATTTGTGTGTCTATATACGTAAACACATGCACACACAAATAAATAAACCAGATTGAGGATGCCCCAAAAAATCAGAAGTGGAATGAATATATTTATGCATTAAACCATTAGATTCTCCATACTATTTATGGATTAAACCAAAAAATTCAGGGATAATTCTCCCAATACTTCCCACCACTACGTTGCTCAGCTCACAACGGCCACAGTAACAGAAGCCATGTAAAACAGATGCAGACTAGCTTTGCGACCAACCCAGAGGACTAGAACTCCAAAATACCCATTGCTGCGTAGTGTCCCCTACAGACAGTGGGTTTCATGTGCACAGGGTTCAGTCCTATCCAACAGAGATAGATAATTATGAAAGCTCAAGAAGAAAAGTTTGCAGTTTCAGAGGTAAATTTTCCAACAGAATAGCATTGCGGAATGTTCCCTAGGAAGAAACAGAGCATTATACGAGGATGACAGAATTTTAGTATTTGCTGGAACTACTTCTGTTAGCAATTAAAGCAGAGTAAACAAGAAGGAAGACTTGTTGTTTACTATCCTGGACTCAGAAGCTTTTTGAAAGAATACATTTCAATGGTGCTAAAACCTAAAAAACTTCAGAGGTCAATTTAAAACTTCTATAGTCTTGTGCTTTCCCAAGGGCATGCTTTCAAGTGAATCCCTGTAAAGCAAAGCCCTTGTTTTCAAGTTTTTTTCTTTTCAGAAAGCACAGTAGCAGCTTGTTGTAAATGGTAAAGTGTTTGAACTCTGTGCA
Organism: Haliaeetus albicilla; assembly: GCF_947461875.1. Taxonomy (NCBI): domain Eukaryota; kingdom Metazoa; phylum Chordata; class Aves; order Accipitriformes; family Accipitridae; genus Haliaeetus; species Haliaeetus albicilla. The sequence goes on from NC_091495.1 coordinate 27,738,787, forward strand.
GTTGATAAAAATTCCAGCTCAAGCCATATTTGAAGATAAAAAACAATCAACCAGCAAGATTTTTCTAGTCAGTCTCTTCTGTTTCCAAAGTTTTTCCAAACTATTGTGTACCTTTAGAATGGCTCCATTTCATAATCCACTCTGATATTGATTCTTCCAGGCAGGCACAGAAAAATCTAACTTCCACATATCAAATGATAAGATGGCCCTTTTTGTCCCAAGTGTAACAGAAGAAAATGTTATTTTCTCAATTCTTCGCAAACTGCATAGCACCCATCTCAGGCATATCCTTCCACTTTCCTGTACATCTGCTTCTTAACACATAAAGCATGGGATAATAAAGTTTGTTTCATTCAAAGGTATTGCCAAGGTTTAGTTTTGATGCTCAAAGTATTTTGTGTCCTTTTACAGGAATGGACTTTAAAGTCTGCAAAATATTATACAGTTATCACTCCAGCTCTCTCTCAGCTGAGTTTACATCACGTTTCCTTGTAGAATTTCATTTCCCCCCTCCCCGCCATGTCCATGCAACATTTTAAAAGTCTTGGAAGCAAATTCTCTAATGGCCTAAGCACAAACCATTCTCTTGGTCTAGTAGAGTTGTGGCTACTGACAGGTCCCTTTGGCTTTCTGTGGTACCATCTATGGATTCTCCAAGAAATTACAAAGAGGCATTTCTACTCTATGTATTCAAATTGGGCACAAGACCACTAGCAGCAATAGCATTAACAAAATTCTTTTTTTCCTCACAATTGATATAAAATTATCCAGCACATTAAATAGGATACTGAGGAGCAATCAGTTGTTTTCCAGTATTTCTGTTAAGCATTTGTAACTAATATGCCTGTATGTAATATGTAACTGCCCTCCCACACTCAAAAGGAAGCCAAGCTATAATAAGGCTCCACTGCCACACTTAAAACCACCTTTACTGGAGAAGATACAAGGAATAATGTGCTCTATTATTCATATTCATTATATCATAAAATTCCTAGAGGCCCCAGAACTAACAGTCCCTTGCAGCAATGCTAACTGTCCCTGCTTCAGAGACAAAGCATTGAGGGGGCAGGGAGAAGAGGCAGATAGTCACAATATATGATTAAAGTCATTGAGCAGTGGATAAAAAAGGAAACAGAGAAACCCACATCACTGAGCTTGGAAAAATCTCATAATGTACATAACCTGCACACACATAACTCCTTTCCAGAAATCTTGAATTTCATTCAAAATCTGCCCTAGCTATCATCAGGGCAGGTGTCTGCATTCCACCTACTTATATAAAAGTAGGAATAAATCTTGATAAGCTGGTCTCTGGCAATGTTTAAAAGGATCTTTACAAAGGCTCTGAAGTGCAAGACAACACTCAGGAGATAATCAGCATCACTACTAAATCCTGGCTACAAATGGCACTTCGAGGCATTTAGGATTATAGAGGCAAAGACCCTTGTGATGACTGACTAGGGCAGAGAATAATGCAAAGCTGGTAACATGAGAACTAGGTTTTTCCTTCCAAAGCACTTATTTACCTGAAAACAACTTGATTGTTTATTTAGCATTTACACCTAAAAATAAAATAAAATAGATAAGCTCTAGGACACCCTCTGATATTCTTGTAATTTGTCAGGAACCCTTAGCTGTGTTGTTCTCCTAAGTCACCTGAATAGTAGCTGGTTATATTATTTGCTGAACAGGACAAAAATGATAGTTTTGGTTTACATTACTTCAAAGCAAAAAGAACCAGAAATCTTCCACAAGCTTGCATGCTAAGCCTCAGTTAAACCTACCTAACATTGCAAGACTCTTCATGATGACTTTCATTGAAGCTGGTCCAAATGTAGACAAAGCTTTCTGAGCACATTTTCCCTATCAGTCCTGTCTGTGATCACTGCCATGATATACCTGTATGGTACAATTGAGAATCGTGTCGTATCCATTTTTACCTCCTGCACATTGGCAATGAACATCACGCAAAGTTTTCAGGGATCAGAGAAACTGATGATATCTTATTACTATACATTTTCTTCTGATGCATTCTGTATAATTTCTTTAATAACACTTTGAGTTAATTTTCCATCTTCTATGTTGCACTGCAGTAACTGAGAAAATATACAGGAATAAAACAGAGATGATTGTGCTTATGATTTGTATTTAAATCCAGCAACACTGCCTAGCTCCAGCAGCCTAAAACCTGTCAGGAAGAAAAGCAACAATAAACCCTATCTATCGGCTATCTGTCTCTTACAAGAAAGAAAATATCACTCTCTATGCTTTAAAATAGAAATCTTTTTCAAAACTAGGCCTAAACTCTGCTTTTAGTAATAGCCTTGACTTTTTTGCAAAGTAATAGATAGTGCAGTAAAAGATGTAAAGAAATTGCAGAATTCACATCATAGGTGTGCTTTATAATTATCCAGTGACACCAAGCTGCACTCACTGTAGATCATGCAGCCACAATGTAGTTAGTTAAGGAAGCAGAAGCGATTTCATCAAGCACAGTTCCAACCTTTAATTCTTTTTCTGTCTTTCCCACTAGCCAAAAGCCTGTGCATAAATTTAGCCAGCTATTTAATAAACACATATATATGCCACTTTCACAAATTCAAAAAAATGTCAAACAATTTGAGGCATGACAGACACATGTATTTGATTCGAAGAGCTGTCGCAACAACTTTACTTGCACTCCCATCCATACAACTATTACCTTGCACTGGTTGCAGCTTAGTCATTTGATGTTCACATCTACCAGTCAGACCTGAGACTTTCCTGGTTTATCAAAGTCCTCAGATACCTTAATGGCACGCGCGATGGTGACTCTTGTGCTCCCATACAAGGAAGAGCTACAGATGCTTATGCTGAGATTTGCTAGTGACATTAAGCACAGTAAGCATCAACCAATCCCTTGGAAGATGAGGGCTTGTTACCTTCCCTTCCCCTTCAACCTTTGGAGCAGTTCTGAATTCAGCCAGAGAGGTTAGGTGAGAGGGAAAGGTGAAATGCAATTTCATTTCCCCTCAGAGCAGTCTATAGATTTAAAAGATGGTTTCACTAGCTGGGAGGGGCTTTTTCTCACCCCTATAGAGATATAATCCTTCCTTAGTCTTCATAAAATACAGCTAGACACATTCAAAGTTCAAAAGCTGCTGGACAACCAGCCTTCTGCTTTCATTGTCAGGAGGAGCAGTTCCAACAGACTCTTCAGCATGCAGTCAGGCCAGAGTTGTAAGGAAAAAGAAAGCTTCCCATTCCACCAGCCCAAAGGGAAGTTGAGCCCCACTTAGAGTGCAAGACACCATATTCACTCCCATCACCACAGCTGTTCTCACTCTCTGGCTGATCAGATCTTACAGGGTTGATGTTGATCTCATTCTTACCTATATTACACCGATATAGCCATATTAACTGCAAAGCAATTATCCTGGAGTGAGACAGAAGACAGCCTGGCCCAGATATATTTTATCTGACAACACCCACCTCTCAAGTTAACAATGCTCTGGATTATAAAGGAACACCAACCACTTTAATTCAAATCCACTGAATTAAAGAGAGCTGTCCCAACAGAGAATTTGATGCTCTGTTGCTGACACCAGCTCAGAAACACTTTAGAGAAAACAATGGTTTTACATGATAGCTGTGTGGAATCACATTTCAGAGTTACATCAGCCTCCAGCTATTTATTCCTTACTTCCCAGAAGCACAGCACAGCATCAAAGAAAAAGGCTTTGTCTATTTATTTTTTGCACAGCAATACAATTCTTCATATTTAAAAGCCCAAATCTTTTTCTAAGCAAAAGAAAAGGTTAGAACAGGATTTTACAAAGAGGAAAAAAAAAAAATTATGATGATGTTCCTAAACCTTATCTTAATTTTATGTCCCATTTACGTAAAACAATGTAAGAAATAAATGTCTCTGTCAAGGAGACAATACATCAATTTGTGTCTTCTTTGAGTGGTATCCCTTGGGAATCTAAAGGGAAACTCCTAAAAATTTGCTTTTTAATTCTTTTGTTATCCCCTTCTTCCCATCTCAGTTAGAATGAGTTACTGTTGGTTTTGTACATTTCTATTTTCTCTCTTCTTGCAACAGATGCTGACCAGTAGCAAGATACAGGAGGAATATCAGCCACAGGACTGAATCTTTATGCAGTGTTAAAGACCAACATGTTGCTCATATAAATGATTCAACCCAAGAGAGTTTTTAGAAGCCATGAATCTTCACACACTTGAGTAAGAAATTTTAAAAAAATATATTAAAAGAATTCTGAAATGTACAACACTTATGTTGAACTCTGGCAATGTTGTTGAAACTGTTGGAAAAGCAGTCTTCGCTAATCTGTTTATCACAGGCCTCCATCCAAAACACAAGCACCAGTCATGTAGTGTTTATCCTTCACCAGGTTCAGGCTCTAATCTAGGCTTTCTCTTCAGCTGCCACTCACGAGCCGCATTCAGAACAGAGGGACAAAGAGTGTAAGAGCTGACTAAGTACATCAGTATCCTTCTCCCAGTCAGCCCAGTTACACCTGTGCTGGAAAACTTCAGTGGTACTTTCAGGAATTCCAGTCCTTAGCCATATATTGGGGATATTTAAAGGAAGCCTTCTCCATAGAACGTAAGATACCAATTACCTTATGCTATATGGAAATTTATCCCTTACCTTTTTTTTATCCTAATATCAGGAAGAAGGAATTTTTTTTATTGCCCACATAAACACATAATCCTTTTATGAATTTTCCTAAGCTCTTGGCCTCAATACTATTTCCACAGCAGTAAGTCCCACAGAACTGTACACTGCATGAAAAGCATATTTCCTCTTCTCACTTCCAAATTGGCTGTCTTTTAACTTAACTCTCTGTGTTCCTGAGCTATGAAATAAAGCAGAAGCTGACCATTTCTCTCTCTGATTCTGTGCCTACTTATATACAGTGTGGGAAATAAAGGGACAATTTTGTGTCAATGTATGACTTTGTGTTCTCCCTCTCTCCATCCCACCTCTACATCATTTTTCTCACTGTTAAAACATCTCCCCTCCTCTCAGTTTATACTTTTGTTCAATGATGCAAGCAATCAGCACAGCTATTATTTCAGAAAAGAAACTAGTCTCACATGTGGACAAAATCCTTAAGCTACAGGGGAGGAAACCAAGACACTAAATCCTCACTAATTGTGATCTTCTGGCTTTTGCTAATTTACAGGATTAACTCACTCCTCTAATAGTCCACAGATTTCTTCCTCACATCACAGTTGAGTCATGGGGTTTTCATACTCGTAGGATAAGCCTACTTAGCTCTTTTCAGTCCATGGGATAGCCTTTACCTCTTTCTTCCCTTGGTCACCCCAGTATCATGAAGGGGAAAAGTAATCATTCTAAGGTCATTAAGCCATGCATAAAAATGCCGTAAGAGATCAAATCAGACCAGAGTAATGCAAAAAAGAAACCCCTCCTACAGTTCACATAGACTTCAGTTTCCCCTCTTGATGATATTAGAGAATCAGTATACAACTAGGCTGCTAGTTGAGAGGGTGGACAGGAGGATTGAAATACAAATAGCCAACTCCTGTTAATATACAAACTGAATGATCAAACAATCATGGTAAAATGTCAGCTGATGACATACACCAGCTTTAGTAGGGTCATATCTAATTATTAGTGATGTGGTTTAAAAAGGCTTTTAGTCAGAGGAAAGCTACTTCAGAGGTAACAACAAGGGGGAAGAGGGCAACAGAGATAATTAAGCAGAGATATAATTTCAGTGCCAATGAATTTGTTTGACAATCTGTTTCTTGGCCCAGTCAAACAATCTTTGGAAATAAAATTCCTGCACTTTCAGTCTACAGTCTCGCTATAGAGTTACTTTGTTAGAGTCCAGGTCATAGAATTAAAAAAAAAAAAAATCAGTGCAAGAATTTGCACACGTTTGTTCAGCATCATCATTCATGAGCTTGCCTAGGAACAAAGAACATAGGAAATAGGAAAAAAGTTTTCTACTATGTTCAGGGAGCCATCACACTCAAATGTGGATCTCATTCAACTGCTATTGAAACATAAGCCATCCAAAAAATTCTGGACCAAAACTTAACTGCACAAATGCAAAATACCTCCTGTGTTAGGTATCTCATACTGAGTTGTGTGTGGTCGCATAAGAAAATGGTACTAGAAGAGACAGTATACAAATCTCCTTTTATTTTGTTGGTAAGATGCTCGGGCAAAATAGGTCTGCTTCTAGGAAGCATGGAATAATTATAGAAGACACCTTGTAGTCTACAGATGGAGCAAGTAACTTCATTTCTGTACCTTGCATTATATGCTTTAAAAGGTATTTAAATTACCGGAGCACTGTTGCAGCAATCATTAACATTTTAGCTTTAACTGGCTGAACACTTTAAGAAGCGATAGAAACAGCAGCAAGTGGAAACGAAATAAGTTAGACAGCAGAGACTTGGGAAAAAAAAGCTTGGAATCAAAATCCTGGATGGGAATACCCCACACACAGGCATTGGCTCTGTATGTGAACTCTCCATCTTGTGCCCAACTCTAATCATTACCAGTTTCTTTTTAAAAGCCTGTGCCTGAAAGAACTGATGTGTTATGAGACAGCCATGACCTAAGTAAACTCCAAACAAATCATACATCACTGCAAAACTCCAGAACAAGCTGGTATTTTCTCAGAGAACAGTGTTCTTCTAAACACACATTATACATAAAGAGGAAACAGAAAGCACATACTGTAGGCTTTCATCAATTGTACACAAACAAAGCCTTTGATAACTCTCTGAATAGGCTTGACATCATTACGCCTGGGGCCAAGAGGCTCTCGGTAGTTTAAGATCTCATTTTCCAAACTTTTGGTCAAAAGGGTCTTTTTAATTGCAGGGGAGAAAGGAACAATTTTTCCTTGAATATCATTATGTTCACAATACCCATACTCAAATTCTTACATGCACTACCTTTTTCCCTACCATATTCAAACTTCACACCCTCAAGGTCTGGAGCAGGAGGTGCTCACCCACATCAACAGCCACATTTTCTGTTATGCATCTGTCCCTTTCATGGCCCACATTGTTTCTGGAACAGTTGGCCTTTTCCAGTTCCCTGGTTCTTTCTTACTTTCCTGTCACTCAAATCTACCAAACACGCTGTGCTAAGTTTTTTTTTGTTTGCCTCTTTAAATAATCTACTTAAAGACATGAAAAGATTCTCATGCAGATCCAGGAAGGTAAGTAGAGGACTGAGGAAATGCCCACCGTTTTATGTTCTGCAGCTGTATTGGGTCTGTGTGGCCAGGTTTTGGTAGCAGGGGGCTACAGGGGTGGCTTCTGTGAGAAGCTGCTGGAAGCTTCCCCCCATGTCTGACAGAGCCAATGCCAGCTGGCTCCAAGACAGACCCACCACTGGCCATGGCCGAACCCATCAGCAACGGTGGTAGCGCCTCTGGGATAACATACTTAAGAAGGGAAAAAAACCCTGTGCAATTGCAGCCGGAGAGAGGAGTGAGAAGTTGTGAGAGAACCAACCCTGCAGACTCCAAGGTCAGTGAAGAAGGAGGGGAGGAGATGCTCCAGGTGCCGGAGCAGAGATTCCCCTGCAGCCCCTGGTGAAGACCATGGTGAGGCAGGCTGTCCCCCTGCTGCCCATGGAGGTCCACGGTGGAGCAGATATCCACCTGCAGCCCGTGGAGGACCCCACGCCAGAGCAGGTGGATGCCCGAAGGAGGCTGTGATCCCGTGGGAAGCCTGCACTGGAGCAGGCTCCTGGCAGGACCTGTGGCCCCATGAAGAGAGGAGCCCACGCTGGAGCAGGTTTTCTGGCAGGACTTGTGACCCCACTGGGGACCCACGCTGGAGCAGTCTGTGCCTGAAGGACTGCACACTGTGGAAGGGACCCATGCTGGAGGAGTTCATGAAGACCTGCAGCCCGTGGGAAGGACCCACATTGGAGAAGTTTGTGGAGAACTGTCTCCTGTGGGAGGGACCCCACGCTGGAGTAGGGGAAGAGTGTGAGGAGTCCTGCCCCTGAGGAGGAAGGAGCAGCAAAGACAACGTGTGATGAACTGACCCTAACCCCCATTCCCTGTCCCCCTGTGTCACTGGCAGGGGAAGAGGTAGAGAAAATTGGGAGTGGAGTTGGGCCCAGGAAAAGAAAGGGGTGGGAGGAAGGTGTTTTAAGATTTGGTTTTATTTCTCTTTACCCTACTCTGGTTGCTTGGCAATAAATTAAGTTAATTTGCCCTAAATCAAGTCTGTTTTGCCCGTGACAGTAATTGGTTGAGTGATCTCTCCCTGTCCTTATCTCGACCCACAAGCCTTTAGTTATATTTTCTCATCCCTGTCCGGTTGAGTGGGGGAGTGATAGAGAGGCTGCATGGCACTTAGTTGCTGGCTGGGGTTAAACCATGACAGCAACTCACACCACAATGCAGTTAATGCCATGCTTTCCGTTTAGAGGCACAACATTTGAGAACCATGCAGTTAATTTAGGTTAAAAGAGGGCACCCTTAAGAGGAACAACTACTTCTAAACAATGGAGCGCTTTTACACCAGAAAAACTGTTTTAGTGTAACCAGCTTAATCTAGTCACTATTTTCAACTCCTTTCCCTTTGAAAGCAAACCCTAAATCAGTCTGAACTACTAAGGACTCAAATCTATCTTATTCTTTAGTGTGGTGGTTTTGTTTTAGTTGCTTTAGCAGCTTTGGATAATAAAGTAATAAGAATGTTATGCATTCTATTTAGTATCACGTTCTCTATAAAAATTACAAGAAGAAATAATTTCATCAAGGTATTTGGACTTTCAGCTCCTACATTAGTACCTCAGGCTCAAAGGTTTCTTTTTCTTTAGAAGTGTTGTGTTAATAACTGGTAAGCAACAGAAAGGTACTTAACACTGTGGTATCCTGTAATTCACGTTAGCAGCTGCACAAATAATTACAGCCCTTCTCAGGTAAAAACTCACCAATTTAAATGAGTTTTCTCTGAGCAGGGAAGGATTGAAATCCCTTTGAGTGATAGGGAGATCAACAGAAGCCTTTACAAGTGTTAAAACACAGTCTGATCCCCAGGGTATACAAATGCTACCTGCTGATGACTGAAGGAGCACAATTTTCAGACTCTGGATCAAATTCTATTGAATTTTGGCCAGTATTTTCCTATACGTATTCAACAGAAAGGGGTCACTTTTCCCCTGACCAGGTAACCATTTCAGCATACCAGAGTTCGTAGGAGGGTTTTGATGGGCCATGCTTTATGTTTAAGATCAATCAATTGCCTTTCCCTGCCTCTGATTCCCTGTTTTGTAAGAGGGCCACTTACCAGCAAAATTTGATTCAGCCCCTTACAGAAAACAATGTCAGCTGTTCATTTGTGACCCAGGCCTAGTGGACCTCACAGGTTTTTGGAACCAGGTCTTTGTTTCTGTCTAGTCAAGGGGTGGCTAAATATGGAATCACATAGAACAGGACCAGTGGGGACTGATGGGGTCATCCACGCCATCTCCTAATCTCCAGGTGGGACCAGTTTTGCCTAAACAATTCTTAGCAGTTATTTCTCTGACTGATTCTTAGGAGACTCCACTGATGAGTTCCCATAATACCTCCATGAAATTACTGGAAAGTTTCTTTTACATCTGACATGCATCTCCAGTTAAAGGCAGTATTACTTCTTCTATTTTTCAGACTTTAAACATATAATACATTACTAAATCTGGTAAAGTATAAATTCACATTTGTTTTACTTAGTCCTGATAGCAATTACTCTTTCTGCAAAAGTAGTTGAATAGTGGCATGTCATTTAAGACTCGCCCTACACTATGGCAGCAGCTGAGCCCTACAATATCACAACACTCACTTCATATTTTTTGTTTGTTGTTTGTTTTTTCTACCAGAACTGAAACAAAAGTTGTAATTCGTTCACCATAACAAGGTTCTAATTTTAGGCAGTCTGGAAGGGAGGATCCCAGGAAGGAAGTAACATCCTAGAACTTACAACAATAAGAATACTTTTTGGTGCCTAAAATTGCCATGAGTCAATTCTGACCCACAGAACTTCATTTCCAAACTAGTGTTTTCTCTTTCTGGTGATATTTCAAGGAAGAAAACACGGTCAGTTTTCAAGGTACTCAACCATTTCTGTCAAGTTACCTAGACTGTCTAACAAAAGCTAATTTACAATGGGAGGTGTCTATAACAGGCGCCATTAAGTCTAGAGCCAAGAGACTGACTTCTCCCTGGACATCAATTTAACAAGATTATGATGTAAAAGGGTACTGTACCTCTCCGTGTGAAGTGCAAGGCTTTTTATTCCAAGAAATTATTTTTTATTCCTCTCGGCTAATGCACAGTGAGGTTTTGCTAATCACTTGTTAAGGGAAGGCAAGAAAATTTAATTAATATATAGACATCTGCAAGTAAGTAACTAGCACCTCTTTTTTTAATTCACCTTCAGATCAAGAAGGGTTCTAATTAAGATAACATTCATCTTCCTAGTGCTCTTCCCCAGTAGTTCTGTAAGTGCATAACAAAAAATATATTTATATGGGAGAGAGATCTAAAATGTTCTGAAAATGTGTAGCAAATAAGATTGGTTTCTGTACACAAAAGCAGAAAAAGCAAAGCCTGTATCTTCCTACTACTTCAAATTACAAATAAAATACTTTTCAAAGTTTTTCTTCTTACTTGACTAATTCCCAGTCTGATATGGATACTACATAACCAAACACTAAAATCCTTTCAACACATTTAAAGACAAAAGCTATCATTATTATTCCTTGACTGGACAATTAAATGTGACACTTGAGTAGAGTCAGAATTTTAACATTTGAAGGTGAAATCTTAAAGAGAATATAAAACTTAGTATCAACACAGTCCATCATTGCTAGGTTTGGGGTTTTTTTCAGTTTGTCTGGGTTTTGTTTGGTTTTTTTTTGTTTGTGGGGTGTCTTTTCTATTTCAAGGTTATTGAAATGAGTGGTAAATGGTAGGGAACAGTCCTTAATCTAACTGGAGCCAAACTGGGAAGTTTTGAACAATTGATACTCCTTACTGAATATTTTTAAGACAAAATGAACCATCTAGGAACTATGAACATTATTAAAAAGTAAACAAAAACACATTTTCATAGAAGATGAACCTAAAAGATTGTGAATGCAATAAAACTGAACTGATTTTCTTAACACAACTAATAATTATTCAGTTTTCTTAATGTGCGTTGTTAAGGGGGTTTTTTTAGATGAAACATAGATGAGAAATATTTTTTTTTTCCTTAGATCAAACTATGATCACATACTGACCTGCCCAAATGTGATTCAGGTTCACTAGAGCATAAATCCACAAAACTATAAAGTCACATATTTTCCAGATAAAGTAACTGTAGTTCACTTCTGGTTTTACCAAGTCTTCTTTGGTGCATGAAAATATCTTAATGCTTATGAATAACATCACTTTTTTCTGGCTGTAATACCAGTTACTCATACTGATAAATGTTAAATATTAATTTAGGGACCTATCTTGCAATCTGTTCATAACTTAGTAGAAAGACCAACTTCCAAAGATATTTATGGGCCTAAGGAAGCCAACAGGATGGCTGGGAGAACTCAGAAAGAATAGGCTTATGTCATAATCTACAAGTGCTTGGGCACTCTGAAAATCCCACCACCTGCAGCTAAGTGCATCAGGAAGCCTAACTCCTGTCACAAAAACCCCTCCTGTGCCAGCTGGTGTGGAGGGGTTCTACACATACTTATGGGTGTGGTATACCAGAAAACATCAGGCCAAAGAGGAGGAAAAGGACATGCTGAGAAGTACATTAAATTCTCCCCAGAACTGCTAAGCTCTGGAGACTAGTGAACCTGTTGAATTCATGAGAACTGATACAAATCAAACCACCAAGAATCAGTTGAATCTGCAGAAGGCCACCAGCACACACTAGCATCAATAAGAATGTATGTAATTCAGAACACAATCAACAAAGGTAGTGCCTGCTATGTGTACACAAAGACTACAGGATCATATGGACACATGATGAACCAAAAGACCTTCTGGGTACTTTCTGAATACCAACCCAGAAGTCACTGGTACACTAGTGCCACTTTCCACTTGTGAGTAAACAAGTGTGGTTGGCTCCCAGCTGTTGCTCCAACCAAGTATGATGAGCAAGAGTGAGTGAGAGAACTGTGTGAGGGAATAATTGCATATACCGTAGGAATAGTTACCTGCTATTAAACACAACAGCTTGGTTCTATTACTAATAACAGCTGAATTAATATAAAAGGTGTTCTAATTAATACTGGTTGTAATCTGTGTCCCTGAACTCAATGCCCTGTCAGGGAAACAGGAATTCATAGCACTCCTTGTTCTGGTGCTCACTTTATGAATGGCTCTACTTCTACGCAACAGGCACAAGCAGTGTTAACATGTCCGTGCAAGCTTTGATGGGAAGAAAACAAACATGTTTTGTTATTTTAAAATACTTACTTGGTAGGGATATAGAGTAACGCCATTCGTTCTTGACAAAGACCAGGTGCCGTCAAGGTACTGATGAGCCTGGATGGCCACAGAGTTGAGAACGTTACCATTGCTGGGGCTGGTGGCCATCTGAAAGCTGACCTTGGCTTGGTGTCCAGGAGAGCCATTTTTCTTCTCCACTCCATTGACAATTCCTAGACTGTTGGGTTTTCCACTGTGTTTGTTCGCAACAAAGCCTGTATAATTAGATGTAGCATAAGGAGCAGGCATGTATGCCCAGTCCCTGGGTTGCAGGCTGCCCATGTGCCTGGGACTCACTAATGTGGGGATATTGGAGAGAGGTGGGGGAGAGCCTGGCGAGGCATCGTAATGTTCTGAGTTGGCAGCTTGCTCTAAGGTCAGCACCATCTGAATTGCCTCTTGCTTCAACTGGTTCAGGTGTGTGGCACAAACATCACATCTGTTGTCCTTCTCATTCCATGCTTTACGAATAGTATTGGGAACTTGGAGCTTGTCATGAATCACCGAAGAGAAACCTGGGTCCTAAAAATCAAACAGAGAAGCAGGGGGAGAGAGAAATGTTTAACCATGTCTACCACAGTGAAATATTATTACTGCTGATTGTGCATTTCAAAAGCCAATTTATGAGATAAGCTTAGAATGCAAACAAAGGCCATTAGATACAGTCAACATATGCCAGCAGCAGAGCTGAACAAAAATGAGAAACTAGATTGTGTTGGGAAGAGAAAAGTCTTTTACATTTACTGATAAGTGGCAAATATTATAATTCAACTGCAAGCTTCAATGCATGGCAGAGAGAATGAATTAACCTGCTTCACACCACTGCACCTAATTTCTGGCTTGAATGAAATCTACTCTTAGTTACACAGGTGAGATCAAGAGCAAGTCCACTAAAACCAGTGGGCTTGTAGCAAGGTTCACAAATTCACCTACTCATCAATACCAGCTTTTGGTACTCAGAAAATCCAGGAAATACTCTGCAACAAAAATGTAAAATTTCAAAGCCTGCTGTAAAGAAAAAAATGAAAAGACAGAAGTACCATTACTCTCCCAAAATCATTCTCAGAATTCAAAACAGATGGATATTTGATAAAGTTTGAGAGCTTTTCAGCATTTCATTTACCAAGAATACACTTTTCAGCCAGAAAAAAACCTTTTTCTGTTAATGAAATGTTCTACCACTATTTTGGGTATTATGTAAAATAAAACAATAAATTTATTTAGAAAATAGAACATATATAGGGTCAATAATTTGTAAAGAATAAGTTTCTTCTTTGAAAGCATAGTTTTGGTGCAAAACCATGTGATCAGGTTTAAAACCTCTTGCCTCATATCCTTACCTCATGGGTAGATCTTTGAATGTCAGTGGTGCTATCCACAGAGCAATATGCCACCCTGACATGACTACAGTCATTGAATGCTGGCCTAAATTGCAAAGTGCTTCACTAAGTTGTGAAGGCAAACAGCAATCTTAGCAAGGGTTTACCACCAAACTTGCCTAGTTCTTACAGTATCATGCAGTTTCAGAAACGCACACCAATGAGGTGTGTGTTATGCAAATAGTGACAGTTATGCGATGGAAACATTTACTGGAAATTTCGCACCACATTTTTGGTTTTACAGACCAGGCAGGGCAGACTTCACCTTCCCCTCCTTAAGTTTTGAGGACTTATTGGTGGATTTTCTTATGACTGCTCAAAAAGGTTTACAATCAGTAGTATCAGAATCTTATTTTTTTCTTCTTCATCTTTGTGGCTTTGGCAGCTTTAGCAGCAAACTGAGAACAGACTGGAAGAGTGCATGGGGGGCAGGGGGGAAATCACACAAACACCACCCTTATCAAGTAATTTGATGAACCCCATGACAAGCAAGATAGACAAATAGATAGTTTGGTTGTGCTGGGAAAGAATGGGTAGGGGTAAAATATAGGGAGGGAGAGAATTCATTGGTAGAGGGTCATATTCATTATGATCCGTCTTTATTATATACTCAAGCATTTTATTTTCACTGTTTAACTACCGTGAACAGCTCCTCAGCATGCAGTGATTAATTGATTCATAAATCATAGTGCCTCTTTATGCACAGCAGCAAAAGAGCAGTTCTAGTCCCAGAAGCCCAAGAGAGTCATATAAGCTGATGGGAAACAACAGGAGGCTGAGATCTGATCAAGCCTCAAGCTGGTCATTTCTATTCTATGCACAAAGGGGGTCAGAGTATCAAAGTGTGTCAGAAAGACAGGAACTGGATTCTGCACCAACCCTCCCCCCTTAACCTTCGGGAAAGGGATTGGTGGAAATTAGGGGGAAAAAACAGGATGCAAAAGATGTCAAATCTTATTTTCCATCCCAGACCATAACTAGGTCAACAGATCACATCAGATATAGGCACCCCATCCATGATGCCAGGTATGCACGGGAAGGACTCTCTACTTTTCCTCTAATAAGCTAGACAAAGCTACCTATATAGCTGAAGTGAGGTGTGAGTCTTCTTTCCAGGCTGCTCCACATCAGTCCAGGAAAAATCCTTTCCAGCTCTTCCTTCAGCTAGCTAGTGCCACAGAGCTAGTTGTTGTTCTTTTAAAGTTAACTTCCCTTAGACAACTGGGCTTGAACCCAGGTAATTATATACAACATGCAGATCCAGCAGCAGTTCAACATGGAAATTCCTGGACACTGTGATAAATATTCCAAGGAAATAAAGCCTTCTCTAAAGTAAGCAAATGTCAGCATGATATAAATATGCAAGTAGCACACCAACTTTAAAGAGTGCTGGACAGCAGTGAATTCAGCTTCATCTCAGTGTTAAAACAAACATCAGATCATTCTCTGATACAACAATAAACGGGGGGGGGGGGGGGGGGGGGGTGGAGAAGAAAGACTATTCCTCCTCAGGAGCAGAAAGGAGGAAAACAGGCACAACCTGAACTGATTACTCCCAAGATTGGCTCTACGGATCTGTCAGACTCTACTAGATGGATAGCTCAACACTGGATCCAAGTCTGGAATATGAAACAGAAAAGCCTACAGGACAGCAAATAAATTTGGAGAAACCCAGGTTCCAGAAACACATTAGTCACATTTTGTTCTCAAAACAAAACTGATAGAGCCTAAAATAGAGTTTACTTTCTTATTCTGCACTGGGCAGCTCCACCACAATTTCACAGAAGTATCAGCTGACAAGCTTGCAACACATTTAGCAGGAAGGAGGCCAAAGCTGGACAGTCACTACATTCTTGCTCGAAGAGCAGGGAAATGCAGCTACCAGCACGTTCTGTTTCAGTGTTTCATCTGCAAGCAATCATCTGCACACATTCCCCTAGGAATGCTTATTAGTTCAATAAATAGTATCTTGTCCCATATGAAATGGTGATGGGCAAGCCTCACTGATTGAGCACTTTGAGCTAGCTGCACTAAACAGCAGGAGTTGGAAAGGTTATACTCACTACTGAAACTTGTGAGGTCTAAGAAACTCCACACTCCCTGGCATGAGAGCAGATTTGCTTGTGAAATCTGAGGTTGACATTGGAAATACCATTTATATTTTGACACTCATTTCCAGTCCTGACAGAACAAAGTACAATGACACTGAAAACTGAAAGAGAACTTTAAAAATCACAAAAGAGTTTGGTATGAGTTCAGGGCAAAGGTTCATGATGGTTTCTGTTATTGCTGTAATGGTTCACCCATCTTTAGTATAAACAGCATTACTATAAACTCCTATTCCTATAATAAACAAATGAAAGCCTGTAAGAGGTCTGAAAGCTTCAGGAGATCAGTCACAATACAGACCATAGCATAAATGCACAAGGCAAGCAGTGAACTAAACAGAGTGCACCCTGAGCTTTACTGCAAGGAACCTTTTCACATTACCGTTTTAGTTTTCAAGCTCAAGTAAACACCAATTCCAGCTATGTTTAGTTGTTCATCTTCTCCACTGTAACCAGCTAACAATTAATCCCTCATCTTTGGTCCTGAACTAAAATATGACATGGGAAAGACAGAAGAGGGAAGGAAGTTTTGCTTTTTAGAGACCCATCATAGACAGATAGGAGGAGGAATTCTTGCTTTACCCAGTGAAAATGTACCCAGCGAAGAGGCAGTAGTTAAACAGTGAAGCACACAGACAGCTGTACCAGAGTAAATGCAGTCCTGACCTCATGGAGGAGGAAGAGGAAGAGCACTACTATATGATCAGGTAAAGGCAATGCAGAAGCATCCTCCTCTCCTTCTGTATAGTTTGCATGATGTTTTAACTCCACCACTAAGAAAGCAGACTACAAAGAGAATAATCCTTTCCTTCCTGCTACCCAGCTTTGTGTCCATCTTTCTCAACAGAGGAAGCAAACAACCACTTTCAGCATGAAACGCAGTCTGTTTCCGACATATATTTACACAAAGCTCACTAGGAGACATGATGAAAACAGGCAGAGCTCAACTGGTGGACAGAGAGGCGGGCAAGAAATAGGATGAACAATCTGCACTTTTACATGTTACATGGAACCTAGTTGATCATAGATTTATGTACAAATACCTCATACACATACTACTTCTTTGCAAACATAACAGGCAGCCACTAGGACATACTCTCTAAGATTTTGTGCACAACTGGATTTGATTTGGTCAACTATAGCCTGCGCAAGTTAGACATTGTAACCCTATGTCATTACTCCACCTCAGAGAAAACTCAACTATACAATGAATCTCAAGACCTTCTTACCAAATAGTGTTCTTCAACACCAATATTATTCATTGTTCTTCAGGGAAAAACAAAGCGGTCAATATTAACTAAAACACAGAGGTCCGCTTTTGCTTGAAGATGCTTCCATAAGACTCATGGAGTTCTTTTGTTTCTGAAGGGGTCCAGGCAGCAATGACTGCTGGTATGTAATCCATCATACAAGGTGAGGGGAGAAGTAGGGGAAAGCAATGATCAAAGTTCTGCCCAGGAAGAAGTGTGTTTTCCAGACTCTCACTCTCCACAGGCGGGGAGTAAAAGAACTAATTAAGAAACATTAGTAGGAGGAAAGCCTTAACCCTGATAAAAAACACATGTTTTTCCATGACTGTGCAAACATCTCTGCTCTAAACACAATCCTGTTAGTCCATGGCTGGTCTCTAAATGGGGGGGGGGGGGGGGGGGGGGGGCGGGGGCACGGGGCTGGAATCCCCTCTGTTCTCCTTTCTCTCTTAAGCATGTACTTTCCAGCCCAATAAAGAGATTATACTTGTAAATTTACTTTCCAGAGGCATTTGGGCGATTTTCCAAGTGACTTTGCACCTAACTTAAACATGTCCTATCACTCTAGGCTACATTTCAGAGATTTGCTGTTTTCAGCATTCCAGAGCCCCAACAGTTGAAAAACAGCTCCTCACTGTTACAATGGCACCACTTCTGTTAAAGCAGAAGTATGTTCAAATAAACTGAAGTCAATGGGAGTCTTTCCTCACATAAGCATGACAGGATACACATTATGACTATAAATTAGTAGCACTGTACCATCAAACTGAGCTTGGAACCCTTAGATAAAAATCAGTTAGCTTTGCTAAGTAAAGACTGAATCATCTGAATTATCTAAGGTGGCAGGATCTCTGCTAGCACAAGCAGTGGTTTGGTAAGTAAAAGCCAAAGTTGCACATGAGCAAGACCAAGGGAGCAGTGAGGTGGCCTCCCTTTTTCTATTGCTCTGTACAAAGCAACTGACATCCTCTGGGCAAGACCACACAGCCTTACACTCTCTGTCATAGAAGACTCCCCTCACGCCCAATATATCTTCTTCACATGAGCCATCCATTACCAGTCCCAGCTGAGCAAATGAAACTCATCTCCTTTGCTAGAAAAGGAGACCGTATTTCCCTCTTGTCCTTCTGAAACTCTCTCTCCCCAGCAGGAATGTCCCCCTACAAGCAGTGTTACTACGTGTTGGGGAGAAGAGAGAGAGGAGGCAATCCTGAACTGGAGAGCTGTAAGTAGGGAACTTGGACAAAAGGAGAGACAGAGGTCATGAGGAAAGCATAGTGGAATAAGAAAGAGGCTTTTTACATTAGCCTGTTCCCAGCAAGCCTTTGTAAAGAGACTGTCTTATCAACTGCAGTAAAAAAAACTCTGCAGCATTATCATATCCCATCTCTTTAACTATCACCATTTTTGTCCCTCAAAATTGAAGGACTGCTTTCTGCTGCTGACTTCAGCCTTCCCTTTCAAAAAGGCCATGAGAGTGCTCCCTGTCCTACAGTCAGTATCTCCAGAACACATCTGGGGGACTAGTTCTTTTCAGGGATGGGGGGGAAAGGAAAAATCAAATCTTAGTTCTGCCTGGTATAGGCCTCACAACATTACTATTTTCAAGGTGGTTTTCTTGAGCTGGCACATGCTACTCACATTTGGACTTTTATAATTTAACATTTGTCAGTATAAACCAGCCATTCTGCAGCCAGGAAAATGTGCTCCTTTGGTTTAGGCTCTCTGTTTTCTTATCTGAAAGAGACAGAAAGTCTGAGCAAGGCTCACCTTACAAACTTGCAGCAGCAGGAAGCAGAAGAGAGAAGACCCTGGAAAAATAGGAGGATTAAAAATGGGGAGGAGGGACAGAAGAAGGGGAAAAACAAAAAGTGTTTTGTAATTGCTCCATGGATTGGCTTATGGCTCTGATGATGGATCAGCACTGACGGACCTACAGCTGTACACATCTGGCACACAGGTGTTTGTGTTAGCATTTGATAGCTAGACAGCAGCCAGATTTTTAATTGGGTTGGGAAGAAGAAATGAAATAGCAGCAGGAAAATCTAAATATACATTCCGTGGTGCAAATCCAAGCCTTGCCCAATGAGCTCTGCTACGCATTTGCCTAGAGCTCTGCAGCCCAGACTGAATCTGTGGCCACAGCATGCATAGGGTATCCTGGAGGGAAGCTTCTTCTACAGCTATGTGGTAGACAAACTCAGCTGTTGCTGAAGGGGCAGAACGTGTCAGCACCCTTTTTATAGCACAAAGAATAGAAACAAACTCAGAATTGCAGAAGCCTCATCACTTGTGCTGGAAAAAGCAGCAGCTCCATTCTCTCCTCCTTGCTTTGTATTTTCCTGCCGGAATGTTGAAGGATTGCATTTGCTTTCTTAGCCACCAGAGCACACTATGAGCTTGTGTTCAACTGATTATTCACCTTGACCCCCTAGTACTTTTCTGCATCATTGCTATAAGCAGTCTTGTGTCATGCATGCAACCCAGATGTATCACAGATGCATTTTTGCTCAAGTCTCCAGTCAACCCACAGAACTCAGTTGCTATTGCTGCCTCTTCGCTCACCTGGGAGCTGGCTACAAATTTGACCTAACTATTGTTAGAATTAGAGGCTTTCAAGAGCTTACAAACTATTAGCTTTATCAACCAAATGTTTAGTCTCACTCCTCACCATAGTAGCAAATGTGATGATACCTTTTTTTCATAAAATCCTCTGATTGCCATTCACAAATACATTGTTCTTTATTGTTGATATCCTGTTACCCACCCTTTCAAACCCATCTGGGATAAGCATGAAGCATGACTGACCTATGATTACATGGGCCAGACCTGTTAAAATACTGGAATAACATTAGTTTTTCTTTGATCCTTTCAAACTTCCCCATTATTCCAAGCTTTGATAAACATCAAATCAACAGATCACTTGAACCTCTTTGAGTAACCAAGCTACAATAGCAATTACTGTTCTGACACACCTCCACATTTTCAAAGTTCAGCCTGCTTTTCCTGTGAGAAGAGCATTACAGTTCTTTGATGATTGCCAGCACTGAGCTACTATTGACACTGTAACCAGTGATTTCTCAAACAGCTGTCATACCTGAAGAATGGTAACTAAACATCATGAGTGTGAAGGTCAGGACAGTATTTGTGACACCTATATACTTACTGTTCTCCTGATTTATAAAGGGCTTTGTAGCAAGCTGAAACCTCTTGTAACTGCTTTTCAAACATGAGAATCATCTCCCTTTTATTTTAGGCAAACATTCACTAGAAAAATTGTGGGGTTTACTTCATAACTTAGCATTCTCAAAAAGTCTATTCAGTGTGTAACATTTTTTATCAAATTTGTTCAGCTTCAGCGCATCTACAATTGACATGCATCAGAGAATCAAAACTTTTCTGTCATATTCAGCCTACTTTTGTATCCTGTTTTTTTAAACCATTTCTGCATGCTCACTTTTATGCTTTTTTCTCCACTCTAAGAAACACTAGTTATCTTTAAATTGCATGCAAGATCACTGTTTTGGAAGTGGAAAAAAAAAAGAAAAAGAAAAAAATCGATAGATTGATACAGGTTATTGGTTGCTTTTACAATGGGTAAAGAGCTTTGCCTTTGCATGTCCAATCTTCCTTTTGTTTGTTTGGTTTGGGCGGGGGTGGGGGGTAGTTTGTTTTTTGGTTTTGGTTTTTTTTTTTTAATTCACTCAGCTTTTAGAAACAATTTTACCAATTTCTCCACTTCACACTGAGGTTCCAACCTGGTTCAGCAAACCTACCTTTCATTCATCTTGGATATGCTCTCCTCAAGCAACACTCATTCAGGGTCTCTTCCCTAGTTTCTTTTCTGCCACTATCAGATTTCCACCCTTCTCAACTTGACTGGAGAGGAGTTGGGAAGGTCAAGGATATGGATTGACTAGAATTAGAGCATGGCAAGCCTTAGTACAGCACTAATTATGGTAGTTAAAACATGAAGAGTTTTACTGCAGTTTCAAAATTCACACTTTAAGTTGACTTTCTTTCATGTCCTTCAATATGAAAACACCAGGCAACCCAAGTAATCTTAATCTTAGCAAAACTGCAAGTAAAAGTAAAATCCTGCCCACTTTACTCAAATTGGATGGAGCTTATCTGCATGCCATCTAGGAAACAGAATGAATTTTGTTCCTAACCACTGGGAAAGTATATCACAAAGACAACAGTCACTTCACAGTAATAATGAAGTCTCTCCCATGCACATTCACAGTCAGAGGCACATGAAAAATTGAAATGTATTTGCTGCTTTTCAGTGTTTCCATTTTGCATTAGATAAATAGCATTGTTAAAAACATGTAATTTGGAAATAGGACTGAGTCTCCCCCCTGCACTGATTCTCAAATCTTTGTCCATGCAGAGCATTCCAAGCTGCATACAAACCTGGCTGTTATCCATCAGCAGCAGTCACATCTCACACTAGTATTGACTGGGGATTTCCATCAGCTTTTTATCCTGACTGAGCTAAAGAACATGCACCTCAACATCTGCAGAGCTGTTACATGCCTTCTTTAGGAGCTATTTCCTTCATGTGAATGCACCCAGGATTGAGCAAGCGGGCAGTGTGAAAGCTAGAGGGTTAGTTAAGACTGTGAAAAACAGTCTCAGATCACCATGCAACCCTTGCGGTTGCAGGGGGAGAAGATGAGATATCTACTTGAAGTTGATGGTGCAAATTGGGAGGGACAAAGGAGGGGGAGAGGAGAAATCAAGGCAATGATCTATGAAAGGATTATTTTTTTCCCCAATTAATTTCCAATACAAATAATTTGAAGGCCTACTCATGGGGTCAGCAAAGATATAGAACTGCTGACCTAGAAGAAAGATCACAACATCTCTATTAATGTGTTGTATGCCACCCTGCTTTCCCAAAAGACTTTATGCTGTGTTTCGGGTGGACAGAAGTTGCGTAAGAGCATCCTGTAAGCAGCTCTGAGGTTTGATGGCACCTGGTCTGAAACATCCTCCTTGACACATACCAGGCCTGCAGCAGGCTGCTGCTTTAAATAGTAGCCACATACCAGGTGCTGACAGCCACTTGCTCCACAGGCAGCTAATGTCCCCTGCTGCCTAGCCGTACAGACTCTCACAGTCTCACTTTGATCTGCTAAATCTTTCCTCCTCAGTAACATTTGGCCTGCTACCATTTACCACCTCCTTCTCACCACAAGCCATTCACTCACAAAAGGGCTGGTTTGCTTGCTCTTGCCTCGGGATTCTTCAAACTCCCATTGTGTCCAAGATCAAACTACATTTCAGTGACTCAATCTCCTGGAAATCCCCTTTTTTCCTCAAGGAGGGAAAAGCACCACCATCCTGTTCCTTTCCTGCCAGCAATACCATGCCCATGCTCCCTCCCCTGGCTTGCCCAGCCTTTTGCAGATTAGCCTCAGGCTCACCAGGCTTATCAGGTGCACAGCTCCCAAACCCAGCAGATACCCTTTGACCCTTCTCCTGCCCTTCAGCCCTGACGTCCCGCCTCACTCTGTGCGCTAATCCCAGCTTCAGGTTAATTGATACCATACCTACCACTTTGGCTGTGCATGACATTATATGACATTATTCATTATTTTTATTAGCACTTGGTTTTGTTTTTATCAATAATGTGAACTGAGAAAAGAAAAATCCCAGCGCAACCCATTGAAATTTTATTCTAACAGTTTTACATTATCTCAGGGTGGGTTGCATTTGCTTGTGAAAGCTCCTCAGCTTTGATGTAATACCAGACGGTAACCAGATATAGTTTTGTATTTATAGCTGCTTCCATTAACACAGTTATATTAGGAGCTTGCTAATGATCTAATTATCAAATTGTCTAATTACGGTTTTGCTTAATTTCTTTTCTGTGCATGGAATCACTTGTAATTATTGCCTGTGATCCCTGGAACCCCTAAAATGAGATGTAATGTATCAAAGACTTTTCTTTGGAAGTGAAATTTGTATATGTAAATGCACTTCTCTCCCTATAATTTTATCACTTCTGATGCCCCCATATTCTACACATTTCTCATGTACAACAGTTGAGATATATTGATACCACTTTTATGCTTGTACAGAAATATTACAGACATGAAAACAAACAAAAATGCACCATGAAAGTTAAAATCTTTATCTTAGAGGGTGCTGAGTGCCCCCAACCTCCATGCAGTCAAAGAAATCTAAGAGCATTACAACAGACATGAAAGAACATTTATTCCACCTAGTATACAGGGCAGGAAGCAGGAGCACACCTCAGCTTTTCAGCTGGAAATAATTTCAGCAGCAAAGTTGTTTGCAGGTTTCCACTCCAGTTGCAAGATCAGCTTATGTTTGGTTAGCACGGTATAAATATTTGGGGTATGCAAAGGGGAGGAAGAAGAAAAAACAAGAACACAAAAAACCTAAAAAAAGTAACAAGAATCTGCCAACTGTCAGTGGGAACAGAATTACACTGTCACGACTATTTCACATACAGTATGAGGATAAACTGCAGTACAGAGGACACCTTTTCACCAGGCAAAGCTCTATTCTCCAGCCTTGGGGCAGTTGCACTGTTTAACTATGCCAACACAGCTCAAGTGGTAGAATGTGTGTTATGACAAGCCTGTAACACACAGCCTTTTTCTCTTAAGTCTGCTACAAATGTACCTACTAAATTTCATTAAATTGTGTCTGCATGCAACTTTCTACACAAACTATAAACTAATCTGTGTACTTCAGCACGTGCTTCAGCTCCCAGTTCAGCAGACTCTGCATCTGCTGAGGCAGGGATTGCACAGGATTTGGTATTTTGTGCCAAGGGTAGGTGGCAAGAGACTGGGTTCAAGGGGCTGGTGAGTGCAGGAAGATGTGTGGGGAAGATAAGCTGTGATCAGGATGGAAACTGTCAGGCTGCTGAGTGTGGCTTTACACAAGAAGAAGAGAGCTCCAACTCCACTCACTGTGGCTTTTGCAGATGCCAAAGGACCTGCTTTTGGCTGCTCCCTCGCAAGGTGATCCAGAACACACCTACCACAGCAGCACTGACTCAAGCTGACACAGCTGCATGATGCAAGGCTGCTCTGACAGAAGGTAGTGGCTTGGGTCCAGAGGCTGATGGGTCACTTGGCTGCCAGGCATCTGGTGATGTGGGTATAGCAGAAACTTTAATGGATCTGAAGCCAACTGAAGTTGGTATAGAGTACAATACTATCCTTGGTCAGACCCCTGGGAACACCGTTGCTTCTGAACACTTACAGCCAGCAGCAAGCAACATGGTCTAACATTTACCACTGCACTTCTCCAGGCTGGTAAATGCTCTGTTTGAATACATATCTTTACAGTCACATCTGTGACATTAGGGGAGCTTTGGAGTACAGCTAATAACCTCTTTTGTTGTTATCACCTATTAAAAAAAAAGAACAGCCCAAATTCATAAAGTAGTTCTGAACTGAAATGATCCCTATTGGGTTTGTTGAAACATACTCACACTGTGCAACCCCAGGCTGTCACAGCCTCCACAGCCTGTATCCCATCCTCCGCACCCTCACAAAATCCCAAGTGATTCAAATGGTGGAAGATGTGACAGGGCTCTGTTGGAAAGCATTCTCACCAAGGTCTCAATGAAAGTATTCAGAGCTGAAGGAGACCAAGCACTCCCCTCCCCGCATCCATTCACTGTGAACAGAAGCCTCAAGCCCTTGCTGTGGGACCACGGGGGACAGGCACATAATGAGCCCTCACTGCCAAACAGCACGGTGTTGCTGGCCCCCCCATGACACCGATCTACAAGTGTGGGCTAACAACATGCCTCCCCTGCTCTCACCACAGCTCATGTTCTGCCCTGAATAAGCTGACTGCTGACAAGCCCAAGACGGGATCAGCCTCTTGACTTGTGTGGTCTGATGAAGGCTAAGATTACAAATCTTTTTCCAAATAGTCCCCAAGTGAGCCATGCAAAAAAAAAAAAAAAAAAAAAAAAAAAAGCAACCAACCAAAAAAAAACCATTACCCAGGCTCAAACCAAAATACAATGTTCCTCAGGTTACAGTGTCAGCTGAAAAGCTCTCTAACCAGTAGGGAGGAGGAGAATGGATTTCCAACCCTTGTAAAGATTAAAGACACTGATCATGACTTCAGACTAATACAGTGCTCCTTGTGCACCCAGCCACAGCATAATCAATAGGGAAATGGGAATGACGTCTGAAAGGATGAAGCTGTTAGTTCTAGAGGTAGCCACTGCCACTATGGCACTGCTCTTGAAATACACTGGATAAGGCTACCCACTCTCTCCCTCTACCCAAGGGCACCTCCTGCAATTAATCTACAGAGTGACCCTCTGTAAACTCAGGCTCCAGGTTGGTTCTCTGTTACTGATTCAGCTCTATAGATTCAGAAATCAAACCCAATTTAAGAAAACTTAGAAATACCTCCTTAAACAACAGTGATTTATGATCAGTGGAGTAGCCCAGTGGCCTCTTAAAACACCTTGTAAGAATTTCAGCAACAACTGGTTAAGTGAATATGTTATATAGTCTACATACCTGCATAATCCATGCAACCTGACGAAAAAAAATCTACTTTTTATTTATTGACAGACGAGCTGACATCTGAATTTAGATTTTAAAAAAATAAATAAATGGTGTCAACATCATCCTGGAAAGATGCTTCAAGGAAAACAGTGCAGGGAAGGGGGAAACAAGGAGTTGTTATTGTACTGGCTTAAATTTGTTTTTGTCTGAATAGCTGAAAGCTACATAGCCAGAAAGAAAAAAGAAATCCAACTTCAATTTTGAGATAGAAAGCTCTCCTATCACTGCATTACCTTATTTTCCTTAGTTTCATTTCCAGAGTCTGGGTCTCATTAATTTAAATTTAGTATTAGTCTCTGTTTAGCTCTCACACATAACACTACTCCTTCCGATTCACACAGACCTACCTGGGCAGTTCCTTCAGAGATTGCTTTGTTGTTTTCTGAAGCAGATGGAGCACGAGCTAAGGAGCACAGTATCTTGGAATTAGCACCAAACCTCATTATTTCTAATGCTGTAGCAAAGAGCCACACTGAGATGGAGGCAAAGTGAGAGTAGGAAGGCAGAAGGAGTCTGAGCAGATCAGCAGTGATTAAAGGTGCCACTGTGGCTTTAGGCTACATTCACGAAGCATGGCAATATGAAGCATTATGCTTGTCCTTTGCAGCCAGCTTCCACAGCAGTATCTGGAATCTGGACCTTGGTGCCTGCAGCCCTTAGATAAGCCACGAGGAGCAACATGGACACTTGAGCAGCGACACCTGGCAGGGAAACCACGTAACCTCGCAAAGAAAAGCTGCCAAACATGAGGTTGTATCTTGCAGTTATAAACCCCCAGAGCTGTGTTCTACCAGGATTCACTCATTAGATCCTCCCCAACTGCTAAGGCAGCCTCACTATTTGCTCCACACAGCAGTAAGGCTGCACCCCTTTAGGCCAACAGCACTTGGCAGAGCAGCCTTCTGGGGTTTAAAAACCCCATCTCCTCAGAAGCAGCGCTGTCTACCTTCAGGCATGGCAAGATAAGACATACTATCTATTCTACTTGCAGAAGGTGTGCTGCTGAGCAGCCATCACTGTGTTACTTGTGGGCCCAAAGTCCAGCTCACCACAAGCAGACGTGGGCATTGAGGAGTTTTGGGTCAGGTGAAGTCAGTGCTGCCACCACCTCTTCTTCTTCACACAGCTGACTGAGGTGAGGCAGCTCCCAAGGAGCAAGGCAAGTATGAAGGCTGCAACAGGAAAGGTGGGGAAAGGCTGCAGAGCTGGGAGCTGGTGAGAGAAGTGACCCTCTGCATGCCTTGATGTTGTGGCCTTAATCCACTGGTCTGGTAGAAACCAGTCTTAATTGTTGAGGGCAGTGGCCTGAGCAGGGAGCCTGAGTTTTTCCAGGCCTTGCTGGACACCATCATGTATAAGCTGTTGTATGCCAAGGCTGCTTAGTGCAGCAGCAGCACCAGTCAGGATAAGTCTGCCTTTTGGCACAGGAGTGCCATTTACTTGGCTCTTGCCACACGCCTCTGAATACGACTAATCTTGCATGGGAAATGATCAGTCATCATGAGGCATCAACACAACCAAAGAGAAGTCCCCCAATTCAACTGATGTAATTTAATACATCCAAGACCAGACTTCCAAATCAGATACTGCCACCTTATACGGCTTCTTGAAATTCACTGCCACTACCTCCAAACTTGAGGCCTAGCTTTAGATATTCCGTGCGTTAAGTTAGAAGAGACAAATTCTCCTCAAAGATCACATGGGCTTTGTTACATGGGGGGTGGGGGGAGAACACAAGAAAAAAAAAAAGGAAAAAAAAAGCAGTCATCAGGTAATCAAAATCCTAAAAAAGAAAAATGGAACAGAATCTCCATTGTCAGCCCTTCTACTCAGGACCTGGGCAAAGGATAGAGACTGCCCTACAATAATCTACTTATTACTTTGTATTTACTTTTTCTTATGAGCAGAATAACACAGGCACAAGAGCCCTAGGACATTGCACTACTCAAGCTAGCAAGACTATTAGATATGCCCCATAGGGAAAACAAACTGCACTTGCAGACTGGGAGCTGTATGTAAGGACCAGATTCCTATACGCCAACAGACCATCTGGGGAGCGTACAGTGGCCCCACTTACTGCGTTTAAAGTGGGGGGGGGGGTTCCTACCCATAGCTCAAGTTTATGGGTGGAAATATAGTTGCATTGCACAATCAAATTGCTCAATACATTTTTAATTATAAGCATTTTAGCTATTTTTGCAACCATTTGTACAGTTTGGTATTAATAACCAGAACTGTGGCTCCAGCTCACAGTCTCTGTCTGAAATTATTTCACATATTTTATCAACACTACACAAGCTACAGGTAAGGTCTTCGAGGCTTTTACAGAAGTGATACCAGAACACTGGGATCTTTTTGTTTTATTAATGTTTACAGAGTCTGCATTGAGGACTCCACTGATTACCATAGGGACTGGCAGCCTGGTGTTACTGGGAAGTCCAACTCACCCTCCCTCCCCTTCTCCCCCAGTTTTAATGCTTTTGGTGTTCTCAGCTAAACCCTGCATTTAGTATTGTAATTTAACACATTCTCCCATGTTACCATTCATAGAATATTTTCTGGCATGCTCACAAAATTCCACCAGAGACCTTTTTTGGCATCCACTTCTATAGCATTTTATGAATTTATTGTGCAAAACTTAAGGGACACAGAAAGAGAACGATTACAGAGACATCACTTGGTATCCAGTGCAAATATAACTGTAACAAAGTTTGATGTGTGTATATACATTCAGAGTTTTTATGGCTGCTTTTTTTTAAATTAAACATTGAATACACTACTGCATATTAAGGTAATTTTATTTCTAGGGAGAGTTATACCTGCACAGCTAGAACATTTTACACCATCTTCCATAACAGATGTGAACCTCTGATTCCCCACCCCACCTCCTGCCCCTGTTCCCAGCCAGGCTTTGTAGGCAATCGTTTTCACATTTATTCTTGGGAGCAATGTCAGCCATGTCAGATGCATAAGGTGTTACCAGTGCTCTTACACACAAATAAGCACAGAAATGTTTTCTGTCCTGAACTCTGTTATGGCTGGTTTCATCATGTTCATAATAGCATTTAAAAAATTAACACAGAATATGTCCTTTGCTACTTAATAACATATAAAGTCAGCTTTCAGAGGACAACACAAAAATAAACCATAAAGGTTTGAAGACAGTACAAGTTACTCCTGTTAATCACATCTGGAAGTGTTTTTAACTTCAAGAAGGGAATGTGCAGTTCAATGAATAAATAATTCTGACTCCATCCTGACAACATCAGCCCCAAACAGAAAATGCAAAAACATGCATTTCCTATACTCTCCTTGCCCAAGTTCCCATTCTGGCTGAGCCAAGAGTGCTTGGTAGAATCTGAGAGGGAAGCAAAGCAATAGAATCGCAGAACATTTGAGGTTGGAAGGGACCTATGGAGGTCATCTCATCCAACCCTCATGCTCAAGCACGGCCACCTAGAGCAGGCTGCCCAGGACCATGTCCAGATGGCTTTTGGGTATGTCCAAGGTGAGAGACTCCACAACCCCTCTGGGCAACCTATGCCAATGTTAAGTCACCCACGTAGGGGAAGTGTTTCCTGATGTTCAGGTGGAAGCTCGTAACACTTTTTCTCATTTCTTTTGGAGCAATCCAGATCTCTCTGTGGGCTATGGTACCTGGCAGAACAGATGCAGCACACCAAGCAAGGTGCAAAACCCATCCAGAATTCAAACCACCATTTGGGACACAATTCCTAAAGATTCCCCATCTTCAGGCATACTCACTATACTGGCACCTAGGATGCTAACATGAAGACCCATCACAGCAACCACCACTATTAAAAGTCATTCTCCCTTACTTCCCCAGGAGAGGGAATCCTTGGGCTTCCTTTACAGAGATAGAGGAGAGATCACCTACTGTACATGTACAAACTGGGCTCAGAACACATATGATCACATTGACTGCCAAATACATTGTGGCACGCTCCAAAACAGCAGCGAATGTGCAAACTGGTGTAGTGCAGCCCTTTGGTAAATACTCTGCCTGGGTGAGAAGCAGCCATCATTCAGCTGACAGATCCCACTAGATTTGGGACACTGCCTTAAGTCTTAAACCTATTCTTGATTCAATACATTAAAATGCCTTTCAGATCTCGTCCCCAGAAAGTAATTCCTATGTCATGCTTCATTTGCAGCTTTTAGCACATCACTCATGAGATAAATCCAAGAAACAGGTTGCCTAGGCCACTATATGCAATATCTAAAATAGAAAGGATTTTTTAGGGTAAAGCGAGTAGTCTGCAATCTGGCGATTCCTCACATAGCCATACAAGGCTGTAAAGCACTTCCACAGGGAGGGAGGTATTTCTGCTGTAATGGCTTATAATGTGCAGTAACCTACAGAAATTTTGTCCCTTTGTCTTCTGCAAAGGCTTATTCATTTCATATTAAAACAAATCTGTGAAAACAGAAGTAAATAGTATGAGAAAGTGCCAAGATGATAATTTTAAGTGGTGTCACAGCAGCCCTGTGTGCAGAAAATCCCACGGGAGGGAAATGGGTGTCATACCTACCACTGAGCTATAGAAAGGCTTGGCCAACACACACAGTGCCTGAGTACCCATGCTGCAGACCCACACAGCCTATTCACAGGGCTCCACTGAGCCTTGACACAAGTACAAAAACCAGCTTTCAAAAGATATTTGCTATACCAGTCTCTCAATTCTGCTCTCAGAGAGCACAGAAGCACAATGCAGACAAACAGCTGTGGGTGCTGAGTACCCCCCCCAACACTTTCCTGCCTCTCTAAGCTCCCCAGGGTTTCCAGCTACCAGAAGCTTTTCAGAAGTCAAGATACCACTGCAATATGTAAGTGGCTGAAAAAAATTAAAATTAGAAACCCTATAGAGCTAAAAATAACTGTAGACTAGTCTCATATTGGTTGGGGGGGGGGGGGGGGGGAAGGACAGGGAAGAAAAGCACAGTAACAAATCCAGATATTACACGACTTACTCCATGGAACATCTTTTCTTTATTACGTTTATTAAAGAGCTCCTATCCAAAACCTCAAATTACCCTAATTTGAAACATATTAGGGTTTTTTGATGTAAAATACTAACCGAAAGAAACTAAATCTTGCAAGAGCAAGAAAGAATCCAATTTTTTTGCCTCTAACTATAAACAACTTGCATTGCAGTCAGACAACAAGAGCAGGTTTTTAGGTCTTTAAAGCACTCGATATCCTTTTAAACACTCAGGGCCTGGTCTTGCTCACACTAAATCCATTAGGACCAAATTCCAGGACTGCATCTCTTTCAATTTTCCCCCTCACAAAGTCCCCAAGTTTTTCTTTATTCCTTCACTCTAAGTACTACACAAACATGCAACAACTTTCCTTTTTTCTAGCCTTTTGTGAATTAAAAAAAACCAACTCCCATAAAACATCGGATTACTTTGTATATGGCACTTCAAAGTATTATCAGCAAATGTAGCACACAACAGTTACCATTAAGGAAATGCTACAAGAACATTGCATGCTGAGAATTAACTCCCTTTTCCACCTTCTCTGCAAAATGGAGAAAATCATGTTCTCACTTAAAATTAGAGAAGTTTAAATTAGGAAAAATTAGGTTCTTGGAGTGTTTTATTTTCCCTTTCCAAAAGGAACAAACAGAAAAGCAAATTCCTGGGGCCCTCTCTTTTACCAGGTTCTCCTTACATAAGCAACCTTTGATCAAATATCTGAGCAAATTAATACCATCCAGTTAGTTATTTGTTTTCTCAGTGTCCGCTTCTTCAAAACAGCTCATGATTATCAGCCTCTCAGTTGGGGCATAGTTTGAAAAGCTCCATAACTTTGGAAGTGCTGCTGCTCAAGAATTTAATTGTTACTAACAGAGCTTCTAACCAATATCCTGCCAGCTCAGCTGTGCGTGTAATGAAGATTTTAAAAGGTAATTTATTTTTTTAGGTATGGCGCAGAAACAGTACCATTAATGGATGAAGGGTGTTGATCTAAGTGAAACACAAACACTAGTGAGCAGACAGAATGAAAGTGGATATTTGACATTTTGTTCTGCCCAAGTTCTACTACACTCACCACAGCAGTATGCAAGCATCTTTCAGCTGTAAATTAAACTGTTAAGTTTTCATCTTCTCCCCAGATGGAGAAGCACATGAAATAGAGTATGAACACTTCTTTTGACATACCACGTATTTATGCCAACAGACATAAACCACACAAATCACAATATACTCGTTAGAGAAAACCAAGTCAAAGACTTTGTATGTGGAACAGACTGCAGGGAGACTTGCAATGAATTTTACTGAGACTTATCCTCAAGTTTGCTGCATAAGGGCTGTGTCTCCAGCAAAAAAACCCACTTTTTGTAGTTTCAGTCTGAAGAGTAGTCTTGGATCTTCAGTTTTTATTCCAGAGTTTTAATTAATGTTTTAGTTATGCTAAGCCCACGCACTGAGCACTCCAGGTTTGACACTGTATTTCCTCAGAAGTCATTGCAAAGAGGGGAGGACAGGTTGCATTGCCAAGGAGCTATGCTTCAGCAGTAGCAGAAATGCTTCTGCAATAGTAGAAATACATCAGACTGAAGGCTTTGTGCATTGTGCACTTCTCTATGCATATTCATTTCACCTTTTAACCTGAAGAAAATTAAGCCTAACTTAAGTGTTTAAGATATATATAAAAGCTGAAAGATACAGATTTATGCCTCCCAAGCCATGTTCCATGCAGTACAGACTAGCTAACAGATATGCCTCAAATTCTGCTATCTCCTCTACTAGATTAGCACTCAAAATTCAAAGAAAAAAAGTTTTAGTTCTCTGCTTTGATCTCACATAAAGTTAAGTGTCTTGCAAGCCAACAGACTAGCAAGGGTACACTGCAAATTCTTCTTTCTCATGTTACCATACAGATCATCACTGCATTTGACAAGTAACCAAAGCCCAGACATCAGGAAACAGAGGGAGACCATACTAAACACACAAAACTAGAAACTGGAGGAAATTACACCTCACTTGAAAGCCAGATCTTGCCCAGCTGACAAATCAACTAGCACATGTGTGTGGAGTACTTTTTTTTTTTCCCCTGCCAAGACTCCCCCCAATGAACTGATGAGGCATCCACTTTTCTCCATCCAGAGTAAGATTTATAGTGTCTTATGAAGCAGGCTGTTAATATAAGACCAGAAACTCAACATGGCAAGAGGAAAACAATACACAAGTGTGAATGGAATTGATGCAGGAAGTTGATGTAAATGGAAAAGAAAATCAAAAGAGTCAGCAAGGTGAAACTTTATTGACCAAGGAAAGGCTCATTCATTACATAAAAACTTCAGCATAGAAAGCATTAGCCTTCCTGACCTGGAATGTGTGATAAGCTTCTTCATTTAGGGATCCCTCAATGACAACTCCATCTACTTTGGAGATATGATTTTAGTAGTGCTACTAAAAGACAAATACCTGGGGCTGGTTTCTACTGGTACAAGCATGCTTTTCATCTAAGGAATCAACGCTGAGTCTGAGAACCATATCTTTAAATCAGAGTAGTCCACACACTTACTGGGCTTTGGGGCACAGTCACAAGTTGAATGATTTTGTGACTTTCATAGTTCTGCTACCACAGTTTTCACCTCTTCTGAAAGGCTGACAACTACACATCCTGAAAAAGACACAACTAATGGTATTAGCAGCTCCTCAGTGACACAGTAGGATAACCAAGAATTTGCACAGGTAACATCAGGCATTAAAAGAGTCAACAGGACTCAAAAGCTTTCAATTCAGTTCATATCTGAACAGCATTTGGACAGCATCATAAAGCCATAAAAAGAGAGGATATACAAAGATGGGATACTCTAACACCACTGGAGCCTAAGCCCACATTACAGTTAGAGGAGAAAGACAGGAGTGTCTGAGTTTGTAAAGTCACCTTTGGAGGACTGTGCCTTTCTCCACTGACTATAAAAATACCCTAAATCTATCAAATGGTTTGAATGAACATAACACTGCAAGTAATTTTTTTGCATAATACGACTAAAATACTGAAATATATTCTAAGTCATTTTCTCCACAGAAAAAGCAAAATTGTTGCTTGTGGTTTATTTGCATGAATTCGTAATGCAAGCCCCCAGCCTGGAATTCCTTAAGCACAAGGAGAGGAAAGCACAAAGACCTTGCCTTGATCAGCTTTGCTTACGTTCTCCTAGAAGCGGGGACACTCCATATGACTTCCAATGGCATCTATGCAGAGGCAAGGTCAAAGGTAATACAAGGAAAAAGAAAGGGTGTACTTTATTTCACAGGAGAAAACTTCACAAAACAATACAGTATAAAATAACCAGTATGCCTTTTTCTTCCACAGGCTATTTTGAAAGGAACATGCATAAAACTTTAAGAATCAGCCTAGCACAAGATAAAGTCCATAGACTCCAGAACATGGTTTAGTGGGCATGGCTGATGGTTGGACTAAATGATCTTGAAGGTCTTTTCCAACCTAAATGATTGTATGATTCTATGACTATGCCAGTTTATTTCAGTTCAGACTCTTACAATTCTCAGACCATTTTTTCACATTGAAAAACATCACCAAGATTAAGGGGCTCTTGAGATCACTACACTAAGCACATCTTTATATTCTGAAGAATCATACAGTACTGTGAAATACAAATCACAAAGAGGCAACTTACTCTTAGCTTTTGTACATAAGAAATGTGCTTTCTATCTATTAGGTCTCATCCTTTAAATCAGCTTAGGCACTAAAGTATAACTCCACCTACTACTCAGTAGAAGAACAAAGGCAAACAGGATGGTTTATGGCTTGGCTCACTTACCCAGTTCCTAAGTGACCAGAAGGCTATTCCAAAAAACTATACCCATTAAAGTGTTCAGAATAACCAATATGAATAACAGAAGTGGTGCAGCACCCCTGAGATGACAGAAAACCACCACACTTGGAATTGTTCCTTTCCATTAGCCCACAGATTGAATATCAACCTTGGACTTCCCAGTGGCAAAAGATTAGAAAATAAAGCACAGTCAGGCATCCCTGCTCCTCTAGTCCAAGTAAGTAGTGACAGGTACAGGAGAAAGGAACACAGTCTCTGTCACAAGAGGATGAACCCACCACTGCTGTGGCAGCTTTATTTATATCCAAGAAACGTCAAGAGATCACAGCCAGATTAAACTAAGAGCCTGTGCAGAGTCAGGAATCAAATCCGTATGTTCCAAATCCTATACAGGGTCATCAACTGTCTTCAGCTAAGCTGGGAGGATGCCTTCAAGATTATTCTGTTAATACTGAACAACGAGGAAATCGAGTGTTTCTGTTCTTTGTCCTCTCTTAATTTGCTCTTCATTAACATTAAAGCCATTTAATTTACTAAGAGGAAATAATTGCTGTGAAAACAGTATATACCTTAAAATTAGATTTCTGAATCCTGAAATTAACAATAGTCTCACATCAAATCTTATGTATGAAATGTTGATGGTTCCCTGGGATGTGGAAGCACAATACTAAGTAATACAGATGTTACACAGGAGCACAGAAGAAAAAAAAAGAGGAAGAAAACTATACACACACTCCCATAGAACAAAAACCCCCACGATAATCAAAAACAGTAAAGCGAACAGCGCTAGTGTATAAAAACCATCACTGTAAAATTGAAAATGTACAGCAATTTACAGACCAGTATGGCTAAAACATCTGAGACAAATGCAGTTCCAACCAACACAGAAGTGGCCTTTTCTGCTGGCTGTGGATTGATTTTCTTTGGGCTTATCCTTGAAGGCAATATACCTTCCTGAATGGGTGCGTCTTTCACTCCTGTCCTCAAGAGCAGTGGACTAACACTTTATCATGGTTCTTCAGCACAATGAAACTGCTTCAGTTTTGGCATCATTCACACAGGATCCCCTTACAAATGTTGGGACTTCAGCATTTACTTACAAGAAAGAAAAGAGAAAGACTAGTGTTTTGATCTGAAATTCACTAATCACCTGCTTGTCCTCACCAAACTTCCAAACACAAATTTAGCAGCCACCCCTAATTTCCTGTCCCAGTTGTAAAAAGTGAAGCCATTCATGAAACACTTGATAAAAATGTAGGCAGCTCTGTTTCATAACATATATACCCCACTTGCAATTCACAGTGGCTCATAGCAATGAAGACAAGGTATTTATGTTGCCCTGATGCTAACAGCACAGGTCTTCACTGCGACAAAGATGCAGCAGCACAAACTTTAACCGAAGTTCATACTGTCAAATTTGTATGTGAGCACCGAAGTACTGATCATCATCATTCCAGGCTCCCCAAACTGCCCACAAAGATGTGAGGTCTTCTGAATCTTTTTCAGGAGGTGCCTTAAAGTCAGTTATCCAACAGACATGCTCTTACCTACTGACTGTAGAAAGCCAGTAAAAAGACTGTACTGATGCAGGCACAGAATTCAGTTATGTACCCCCAATTAGTATGATTAATGGACCTGGAGTGTTTAATCAGGGTTATAAGGCCAAGCACATACCAGGATCCCCCACATCTTTGGGCAGTTATCTCTGAAGTCCACGCTATTGCTTCTTCTTGGTTATCATTTCCCACACTAGTTAGCTTAAAGCCTATGCAGGTACACCATATCTGATACAGCTACCCTTTTATTTCACTGTACAGCCACAGCCTTAGCTTGACCCAATACATTTGGTCCCTTGTTGCAGTTTAAGTAGTACTCAGGCAGAGAAAAAAAGAAGCTAAAGGTGCAGCCAGCCTGCCCCTCCCTGTGTTACTGTACATCACTCCCTGTTCTCTGTGTGGTTACTGAACCTGCAAGTGTGGCTAGAAGCCACAAGGCCTGTGAATCACACAAGCAGATGCCAGCACTCCTGTGCCTGTGCTGCAGTGATACCACCAAGTGCTGATGTCCTTCAGACCAGAGGCTTAGATCCCAATCTCAAAAGCTTTCTAAAACATGGGCATCCACATGTTGGACAGCTACAGTGCTGATACAGATTAGAGGAAAGTTTAGAATCATAGAATTGTTTACGTTAGAAAAGACCTTTAAGATCATCAAGTCCAACCATTAACCTAGCACTGCCAAGTCCACCACTAAACCATGTCCCTAAGCACCACGTCTACGCATCTTTTAAATACCTCCAGGGATGGCTGACTCAACCACTTCCCCTGGGCAGCCTATTCCAATGCTTCATAACCCTTTCGGTGACAAAATTTTTCCTAATATCCAATCTATACCTCCCCTAGTGCAACTTGAGGCTGTTTCCTCTCATCCTGTCACTTGGTAGGAGAGACCAACACCCACCTCGCTACAGCCTCCTTTCAGGTACTTGTGGGGAGCGGTAAGGTCTCCCCTCAGCCTCCTTTTCTCCAGGCTAAACAACCCCAGTTC
Organism: Haliaeetus albicilla; assembly: GCF_947461875.1. Lineage (NCBI taxonomy): Eukaryota > Metazoa > Chordata > Aves > Accipitriformes > Accipitridae > Haliaeetus > Haliaeetus albicilla. Next base: position 27,775,969 of record NC_091495.1, read on the forward strand.
CCTCAGCCACTCCAGTCTGGAGGCTTGTTCTCCAGACCCTTCACCAGCATCGTTGCCCTTCTTTGGACACACTCCAGCACCTCAATGTCTTTCTTGTAATGAGGAGCACAAAACTGAACACAGTATTTGAGGTGCTGCCTCACCAGTGCCGAGTACAGGGGACAATCACTTCCCTGGGCACGCTGCCATGTCGTATTCAGATAGCTGTTGACCAACGCCCCCGGGTTCTTTTCTGCCAGGCAGCTTTCCTGACAGTCTTCCCCAAGACTGTAGCGTTGCACGGGGTTCTTTTGACCTACACACAGGACCCAGCACTTAGCATTGTTGAACCTCATACAATTGGCCTTGGCCCACTCTCAAAAGGCAGGATGCCAAAGTAGGAATCCACGTGACAGGAGAGATGATTAAAAAACAAAACAAAACAAAACAAAACAAAACCACACCAAAAACCCCATAACTCATCCACGCTCCTGCCTGGCACCACATTTCTGACTGATACTGGCATTTCCCAATTTCTGCTCAGCAGCTGACCGTTTATGATATCTTCTTTATCAGCTTCTGAATACACAAAACACTTTTTGGGTGACATTAGGCTTTTTATTCTGTCTCTCTGCACCTTTGTATTGACTGACAAGGAAGATTTTCCATGTTCTCACTCTGATTTAGAAACACTGTCACCCTTTGGTGCAAATCTGATGTAGATATTGGTAATTGCATGTGATGTAGAACAGCCAAGCCCCATTTTTATTGTAAGTATGGGGCAGCAGGGGGAGGTTCTGCCTGGGTAAGCTGGTATGGCTCCAATTAAAACTCAGTTTTAATTGACCTGCCCCACAGATATGTAAAGCAAACCAGCCTTCCCACACTCCAAAGCAATTCTGAGGACCCACTCAGCCCTCCATTACAAAGACATGCACATGCATTCTGCAGGACTAAGTCAGATGCTTTCAACAAACACGCAGAGCTCCCAGCTAATACATTTCTGACTAGACACCTTCTGAAGAACAGACAGTATTATACAGGTAACAATCCCCTAATATGAGGCTAATATTAACTGAAAAGAATAGCCACTCTATCTTTTTACAGTGACATAATAACCTCATATTAAAAATGCTGTACTAATGCCTACATCTCTAACATATTTTGTTTCTACAGTTTGGGTGTCATTTCTCAGACTATATGCAGCTCTTCGATAATTCAACTTCACAGTGCAATAGATTTGGAAATGGGGAAAAATGGCATTTAATAAGCATCTTTATATAGAGCCTACAACCCAGTACTGCCTACAGCTGAGCAAATTACACCAACTTATCTGATTTTAGAAACAGAGCAGTCCTAGCTAATACTTAGATGGAAATTAACCTGGGAATCCAAGGTACTAAAAAAAAAAAAACAACAAAAACAACAACAAACAAAACCACCACCACACACGCTACTGAATATTGGGCCACCACTGAACACCTGATAAATAGGAATTAAAAACTGAAATTGTCTGTGTGCAATGGCATAGTTAGCTATAGGGAGATGAGCATTACACTCTCAGATGCATTACAACCTAAGCCTATCATCTTTACCACACCAGAGCAGGAAGAGAAGCATTAGGGAACAGAAGGGTGACCCATAGCAACATTAAGAATCAAGATTCTACTCGTCTTCAGATCTTTATGGGCAGATGGCATGGTCAGCAAAGGCAGGAAGTTAAAATTGCTATCCCCCATGTTTCTTCACATGTGGCACCACAGCAACCTGAACAGTGCTGAGAAGGGTAAAGAAGAGGTACTGCAAGTCAGAAAGAAGCAACCTGCATCACTTCCCTAAGGGATAGTTTTGCTGCCAGCTCAGCAGCCCAAGTTCTCACATACCCCCTTGCTTACTTGCAGAGCTCCCCTCTATTACTGAGCAGCATGATACCTGCAACCCTGGGCCCTTGGCCCCAGCAGAGCTCACCTACCCCAAAAAACAGAGGATGGAAGTCAGGAGGCACACCACTTCTACTGCTGAATACAATGAAAACTCCAACTCTTAGCTTGAAAAGTTAAGTTGAGTTTATTTGGCCCATAATGGTAGCTCTGCTAGTTGAGTACTTGATAGACAGCCCTACACACTTAAAAACAAGTTAAAATTAAATAATATACTCTTTCAACCAGCCTATGTGTCCACCTTGTCTGTGAACTTATCCACATACTCATCAAGTTGCTCCACTGCCCTGCTTTCTTAGCAGTACCACATAGTTACCACTAGCTAAAATGCAGCATCCAGTAGTACAAAAGGGTAATAAAACATGACTGTTTTATGGGATTTGCAGGGTTAGGTTGCAGTTTAAATAAAACATAGCAAAGTTAAATTAAGATAGACTTGCTCTGGTATATAAGAGGATGAAGGAAAAGTGTTGCCAAGTATACCACTACCTCTATACCCAGCTGCAGCTCAGTTGAAGTTCTGAAACAGAAATGGAAAATTAATTGAGGAGTTTTATCTATAGAATTTTAAAAAGCACTATGAAGAGGGCTTTGATGAATTGCTACTGGAATACAGTGGCTGTCCATGTTTGTATGTGGCTTCAGAGACATAGGTCTCTAGGTGCCAAAAATGAGAGAAGTATGGAAAAGGGCACAAGAAAGAAACAAAGGAGAAATAGGTCCCACTGGAAAAATACCTCTATGCACACCTGCCTCTCTCCTCTTATTGCACTTCTTCAAGTCATTCATCTTGGCTTCAGCAATACCTACCACAGTGGGCTGAGCGCCAAATTGTTCACAAATTCCAGCTCAATGTGGTGATAACAGCAGCAAAAAATTTAGGGAAAGGGTGGAAGGGAAGTGGGGATAAAAAGGGAAAGCCATCAGCCTGGTCTCTATCACTCAACACTAAAAACTCATTTGTTTCTAAGTTGTCTTCTCCTGCAGTGGTGGACACTTAGCACCTGACTTTGGAAGCATGAAGCCATTTCTGCAGAGCAAACAGGCTCCCTCTCAGCAGGGAGCCATCTTCACAGGAGGTCACGAGAGACATCTCAGGAATTAGATCTGGGAAGAGTGCATGGAGCCTGGTAGACATTCTTTAGTTTGTCCTCCCTGAGTGAGCAGAGAAGCAGGCTAAAAAGTGTTTTCACGCACAAAAAGGAAGTGTTCTTGTTCCTTGTAATCCTGTTAAAAGGAGTCACTGTGTCAATTTTCCTTTTTTGTTTTGTTTCTTTTTTAACAAGGTTAGCATAGTAATTATCTTACAGAGTACAAAAGACATTATAGTAAAGAAACCTCAAAATGCGCGGGTGAGGGGAGACTAAAAATCCTTAGTCCTTCGTGCCAAGCTGCTTTCATGCCTGGTTGTTATGCCTGGCACATGGCCAAAAAGAGGAGTTTCTTGGTAGTGGTGGGTTTGGTTTTTCTTCTTTTTCTATGAAAACTGAGCAAGCAGCACAGCCAAGCAACACATTGTCTCCTGCAGTTCAATAGGCTATTATTTACATTGAACATCATATACCCAGGCAGACAAATACAGAGCTGTAAATCCCACCTAACATCTAGGTGCATTATTTGTGACAGGTCACATCTCTCTGATGTTGTCCTACCCTATATCCCAACTGCAAGGCTGCAATGCCCACAGTTCCCCTGTCGGCCCTCAGGTGGGGTTTATTCTCCCCTCTGCTCTTCCAGCTACACTAAACCATCTGTGCTAGAATGAAATGGCTCCCTGCCTCTGATAGATAGCATTTATGGCTGCCTGGAACGCAATAGTTGTACCAAAGGGATGCTATTTTGGTATCTCCATCCCTTACAATTTTATTAGCATCTGGCAGCTACTGACGGTCTCTCAAGTGGGAGAAAGAATGGGTACAGAAACATGCCTCTGAAACAGAAAGATTACCTGTAAAATGGTGGGATTTTGTGGGGGATTTAACTGAAAGCCAGCCTCTGAGGTTTCTTGTCATAAACTTAACTGGCAAAAGACTTCCACTTCAAGAAACAACAGTGAAACAGTGAACTACCATCAGCTTTGAGGTAAGCAGGTACTTTGCAAGCAGCACCAAGAGTTCACAGAATCTGTTTTCTACCACATGCAGAACACAGCCTGGCCACCTGTGGACATGCCTTAGCCTCAGGAGATGGGGTCTTGCCCCAGCTCTGGGACAACAGGCAGCTGTCAAGTCATTGGGAAGAGTCAACAAGATTCCCACAGTTAGTTAAGCTGCAATTTCATACCCACCACCACCATTCTGCATACATCTCAGTATTCGGCCATAGCTCCTTTAAAATTGTGTCTACATTTTTACTTTACATGTTATGGTCTGGCCCTTTGGCTTGTCTCAAAATGATAAATATCTGGGAAGCACTGTTATCCCCATGCAGAACAACTGTAACAGCCAGCTTATGATGTGCAGGCCAGGACTCAACTGGGTATCAGACTGATTCTTCTTAGGATGCATTCACCAGATTAAAATTTAAAGAGAAAATCTCAGTAATGAGAAGGAAAATTCTAATTCACAAAGAAATGCCTTCCTTTTATGGCACAAAATACTAGGACAGGTCAGAGGCAAGGGGGGAAAAAGGAAGAGCTTTGAAGGAAACAGGTACAGCACTACTTTGTCATGTACCCTCCAGTTCTTCACCAAATATTTCTCAAACACTGAGTCTTTGAACAGGCTGTGGAAGGAACAAATTTGACTATATTTTAGGCATTCTTGCTAGCACATCACCCACTCAACAACACAGCTGTAAACTCAGTCTTACTACTCAGTTAAAACTGGGCTCATGGCTGTGTGTCACAAGAATAGTACAAAAGTGACCAGAGCCAGAGACAAATCTCAGCTGCTGTGCTTCTGCCTTAAGAATGGGACTTCCAAGAGGACACAGCAAATCCAAGACAGTGATAAAATTCACATTGATGCAAATGACCAAGGAGTTCAGTCAACAGTGAAATTCTGACCTTATTTGTCTTCTGATGCAATACATACCCTTTCTGAAATCTCTTCTTCCACGGCTTCTACTGATAGTGAGCTTCTGCAATCAGTATCTATAAGGCACCCAGCAAAAATGCCTATCCAACACTTCTCCATGCAAGATATGCACTTGGAGAACAAGTGCAGAAGAGCAGAACTTGCAACCCCAGTTACAGAGCAGCAAGTTCCACAGTGAATGCCATTGCCAACACTACAAAGTTTCAGACACCAAAATCTGGCCTGGTAGTCTAAAGAATGTCTTTGTGCCACTGCTAATCTGATTAAATGAGTTATCTGCAGAATTTGAAGAGAATGTTAGATTGGGGGGGGGGGGGGGGGGGGTGTTAAGTAATATGCATATGAAAGACTGTATTTTGCTTCCCTGTCTTCTGTGCCCCCAATAATCCGGGTGTTTGTAATAAGGCATAGGTAACAGAGATGCTGTTTCCTACCACCATACTCTTATGCAGAATACCACTGTCTGAACCACCAAGCAATACACTCTGTTACTCACTTGCTCAGGGAGAAGAAAAGTTTTATCTCCTCACAAAATGGCTCTAAAAAGGCAAATTTTCTCCTATGTCATGTGGGCACTCTGCTTCGCTCAGGCCAGGTCTTGAACTTACATTTATCATGAACATACTTACCCAAATACCCTGACAACATGTTTCAGTCTCTAGGAACTGCTTTCATTTTCCCCAGATGTTGCACCTCAGAATCCAGGAAAATATTTTCTCCATGGAGGTTGTGCAAACACTTCCCCACAGTGAGTTTTCTCCGATGATGACACTATCCCTTAAAAAGTTTGCTAAAAAAAAAAATTTTAATAAAATCACTTCACACTTCTGACTGTACAGGGAAGGGGGAAAGGAAATCAGCAGTCCCCAGGCAGTCAGGGGCCAGATGGATTGCGCATGAGCAGTTTTCCCTCTGCCCTCTCATGGCTACAGAAACAATAGTTTCTTCAATAATGGACAACTTAAGAGCTAGACACACTACTGCACAGGCAAGGTTCTTTGCTTGAGCCCACTAATGGCAATGTTCACATGAAGCACATTTACGCATACGTAATATTTGTGGGATATCTTTCATATCTAATCTTCTCTAAGATTTCTCTTCTTATTTCACCTTAGCAAGATGCAATTTTATTTTGAATATTTAAGATGCAAACAACTGCTGATTGGCTATTACTTTTTTATTTTTCCCATCCCCCCATAAGTTTATTCTAAAATGAGAAAACTCGGATAACCTGATGGAAAAAAACACCATAACAGGATTTGATCTCACTTCCTTTGATACATGAAACAAAAACAGTTACTCCAGGAGACTTAGAGAAACACTTATGGAAAATTACAGGTGATGAATAACCCACAGGAAGACTCATTTTGTTCCCTGAATGCAATACTGAGAATTAAAATAATAGAAAAGAAAGGCTACTAGATCAAATCACATTTTGGTTCCTACCAAAAGCTATATTCATTCCAGTTCCCATGATACTTTCCATCTGTTTGCTCCAAGCTTTGCTTCATCAAGTAAGGAAAAAAAAAATCTGATAAATTTGTAAGCAGATCAGATACTTTAATTGGTTTTGCTGAAGCTATAAGTATTTCTGTCACAAATTCAGAGAATAAATCCCATTTGCCTGGCTCAAAACACTGTCCTGCTGTTTTCCCTTGGACTAGCCACACGAACAAAGAAAACAACACTTTTCTAGGAGGAATACAAAATTGGTATTTCTTTCTTGTGTTGTCATACTTTTAAAATGTAACAAAGAGTCAAAGCAGAGCCCACTCGAACACCCCAGCTCCCTTCAGCAAGAAATACAAGATAGCCAGCACTGAGAAACAGAGAGCAAGGAGCCCAGGCCCATTCCATGTTCTATTCTTTGGAAGAAATGGATCAATCAGTCCAATGGGACAGCAGGGCTTTACTAAAAGCAGTAACAACTGCATGACAAGTCTTTTTCTGCCTCCCAGGCAAGAAATCCTCTGTCAATAGATTTAAATGAAAACCTAGATTTAAATTAGAAAAGTTTAAACCTTTAATGTTTGTTGCATGCTAGTGGATGTGTTGCACATACTTCCAGTGTATCTGTCCTTATTAAATAATCAGGTGAAGGACTGTGCAACAAAATTTCCACTACAAGAGAACAAAAATCCAAGACAAATCTGATCTGTTCAAGTCATATATCATTTGCTTGTAACAGATCCAATATACCATCCTGACAAAGTCATCTGTTACCAGGCTTGTGCTGAAGACTTCAGGGATCACCTTCATCACAGCAGTTAACAGCTCAAATAAATCTTGTGGTGAAACTCACAAGAATTTTTTTTTTTTTTAAACTCCGTATCATAAGAAACATAAAACACAGCAATCCAAGGCTTCCAAAAGGCTTTCACTGGACAGTCCATGGCTTACTGGAAGGACCCTGAAGACGCATTCCCTACCAGTTGCTACTGCACAAAGCCTCTATCTCTGAGCCATAATTTTGTAACAGCCCAGAGATGATGAGAACTACAGATTGACATTAGGCAAGCACATCATGTGTGTGGCTTTCTCTTAATGTGAATGGCAGCTGGAGACAGTCAGTGCCACAGAACCACACCGCTCCCCTCTATGCTGAGCCACAGCTCATGAACCACTGTCAAATTTAAACCTAACAAAAGCAAAAGAAAAGAAGAATTTGTTAACACTACCCTGTGATACTAAGCATGCTCCATATGTTTAAGATCTCCTGTGATCTTCAGACAATGAACTAATACATTACATAGACCTGCATAAAAATAATAAACTCAGTTTAGCAGAACCACTTTGTGTGTGTATATGTTTGACAGAAATCTAGCCACAGATATCTAACCACATAAAAATCAGGCAGCCAGCTCAACTTAACATTCCTTTGGCTACCTTAGATTATGTTGTGCCCACATCTCCTGACATGACTGATGCCTCCATTCCCATTATCCCCAGTGCAGATCTTAACTAGCATTGTGCAAAACTATCACAACAAAACTCAAAGCGAACACAAACTGTAAGGTGCAGAGACAATGTTAAACTATGGAACTAAACTAGTTTTGCTCAAGCCATTGCAGTTTCATTAAGACCCCAAAGTAAAAGCCATCCTCTTTGAGTAAATGTACTTTTAGGATTTTAGTGTCGTTTTAGTTTTATCACAAACCCAAACAAACTCTGTTTGTGAGCATCAAACTGACATTTTACCAGTCCTCCATCTCTCCTTGCTTGAAGTTCTGTCCACAGTAAACAGACCACAAAATCATTTTCTTAAACCAAACCAAAAGTAGAATACTATTAAAAGAACAAAAGAGTAGAAGCCCTAGATCTACTCTCCCTTCAGAGAAAAATTTTATTTCCCAGTTTCACAGGCTGTCCTGCTTGACACCCTGCTGCCAAATTACAGAAGTAGAGCATACACTTCTATGTCCAGCTTCCATTTCAGAGGAAACCACAAAACCTCACATACACACATATATGAACACAAGGGCTATCTAGTTTTACATGAGTCTTGGTTTTGTTCTGTGGGTTTATACACAGCAAGTAAAATACCCGCCCCCCCGTCCCCCCCCCCCAAAAAACACACTTAAGGAAAGGCACGCTATCTGCTACTATGCAGTTTTAAAGTTAAAGGCAGCAGCCTGAAGAAAAAAAGACATACCCCTTTAAGGAAAGTATTTTTAAGGCAAACCTTGTAAATAAATTTTTGTAACAAGCTATTTTAATTTTTAAAAGTTAAAACTAATTTTCATACTAGAGTGGGCAAATTCCCCAATACATAAAATGGCAAACCTCCAGACTGGCATTCTTTAACAAAGCACAGTTAATCTCATTCTTCTTATTAATGATTTAAGATCTAAACTGGTTACATCCATCTTCTTTCTTAGCCCTAATTAAAGTCAGAGCTAAAACGGGTGTCAGTAGAGCAAAGATCTCCAGTTACCACTACAATTCAAGGGTATTCTGACAGCGTATCTCACTTTAGAACTCCATTCTCTCAAAAGAGGAGTACTGAAGTGAGAGATGTTACTCCTAAATTGCAGTGCTAATAATCATTTGCTGTCTGTGCTTACGTTCAGTCCCCTTGGAGAACTCATGGCTTATAGAATACTTCCACAGAAAGATGCTGAGCCAGAAATCAAGATGCAGAAAGTTGCATGCTTGGCTGCATGACTTACTCAAACTTTTTCATACCACTTCCCACCAACTTGTAGCTTCATTGAAGGCTTTTTGCTTCCCATTCAAGCCATCTGTTGGGGGCCTAAGTACCAGCCACCCATCTAACCATTGGGATCTCTAACCAGTTCAGCAGAGACTTATTATGAGAAAGATGAGCTATCTCAGCTGGTTGACAACTTAATATGATTAAAGATGGGGCATGAAAACAGCAGTTAAATCACCACTAGTCCAAACAGCTGCAGGATACACTGGATGGCATCTTCTCTGACTTGCACACAGGCAAAGCCCAGGACAAACTGAAATTATTTGTGACTAAGGCTATGGTGCCTTAGTGTCAAGGCAAGAGCAGTGAATATAAACAAGCAGTTAAGACAAACTTCAGAACATCTTTAAAGGAAATTCAGACTTAGTCACAGCACTGTTCAATTTGCTGCAAAATAGAGCTATCTTGATCTGTCTGTCCACATATGCGCACACCCCTCCCCTAGTATTGGGTCAGGATTCGTCACATGGCAACATCTTTCCAAACACTAGTGCTCTTACTCAGATACAGTTTCCAGTTAAGCAAAATCTGATAGCCAACCACAAGAGTATACATAGGCAGCAGATTTACTCAGTCATTTATGCAACATTTATTTTATTACAGTGAGAAGCAAAGTTTGTCCCTTGGAGTTTCAGAGAAATTTTTTTTTAAGTCTAGAAAAATAAGAAACATCTAAATAGTCCTGACTAGCAATAGGTGCAGTATTAGGAAAAACATATTTAATAGATCAAATACAACATTGCATCAACAAGTTTCATCCATATAATAGTCTCTAGATAATTTCCTCTTATTAATTCAAGCCAAGACACTAATTCACAACAGATATAATTTGACAAATGTACTTCACATTTTTCTAGGGTATATCAACTATGATCTTTTAGAATTCATTCCATAGTGCTTTGTCAAGATTCTTACTCCACAGAACAATCACAGCATGTTGACTATATTTGATGTGCAAAGACTCTAATTCTGACCCGCAGTGGGTAACAAGGATTGGCTAGAAAAGGCACTTGAAATAGCTTCTGGTGTCTGACTAGACTGATTTTTAAAGCATTTCCAGCATGAGCAATCATGCGTAGTAATTTCAAATAGGATTTCTGCGAACTGCTATGGATGTGATTTTCAAATTAAAGTTGCACTTAAGCAGAGAGCACATTTACTGGATTATTTCAGTGCCCAGAGACAATGCAACATCAATATCATGAGAACAACTAAGAGCAAGTTCATTTCAAGTTTTGGCTGTGCATGTGGGAAGAAATACAACTACAGAAGAGGAGATTTCTGTATATTCATCTGCCTCTATTTTTAACTGATAATCTGTTTTTTCCAGAGCTTTGGGGGAAAGAGACATTTCCCATAGAGAGAGAGAATCCAAATTCTTTCAGTTTTCTTTCAAACTATTTACATAAAGAAATATCCAGTGAAACTACACACTTGTACCACTGCAATGAAGTAAGACTGTTAAAGACACAGAATTCCTAATGTTGCCTGCTGAAACATCAAGTTTCAGGGTCAAATATTAAGTGAGCTGAAGTGGCAAAACACTGTTAGAAGCTTTACCACCATTCCACTCCTTCCCAGTAGGACCTACCTCAGGCACCTTAGTACCACATAACCTAACCAAAGCCTTCATGTAGGAATGGGTCAGAAGCTTGGTTAGCCGTCATGCTTTCTGTTGTCCTTTTTCTGTAAAATCCTCAACAAAGTTTTCCAAGTAGCACTCTGGTTCTTGTTTAGATTTCCCTCTCAAAACTTGATCATTACCTCTGCTAGTAATACAGAGGACCAGTACTGTAAACTCCATTAACTGCTTAGTTATAATTTTAGATCTAAAGGGACTTTCAGTTCAGTTGACCATTTTTATTACTTTGCATGGCTGCTCACTTACTTATAAGTATCCACCTAAAGGAAGTGATGGAATAAGTCCAGAGAAGGTCCTCTTTACCTAATGAGGCTGCTTTGCTCTCCAGGATATGTACAATAGGGGACAACAGCACAGGAAACATATTCCAACAGAAAAGAGTAGGATAGCCATGAAAAGCTTAACATCAAGATATAACACAGCAAAGACACACACCACACTAACTGGAGACTACAGTCTTTATTCCTAGAAAGAATAGTTCATGGAAGCCCTATCCCTATTGAAAACTCCCTCACAGAAAACTGAATTTATCAAATTAGCAGAAACTACTGTTGCTCAGATTTGGATTATAGTAAATAGAACAGCATATAGCCTAGTGGGGATGTACCCAAAAGAGGAAAAAATAGTAAAACAAAATTAAAATGGACACTTTACCAAAGATTTTGAAAAGGTAAACATTTACCAATAAAGTAAATGAAGGGAGAAAAATTCTGGCAGTTGAGTCAGAATATTAATCCAAAACACTGAGGACAAAAAGGAATAATCCCCTCACTCAAGGACACCTACCAGCCGTATCTGCAGGAGCAGAAAAACACTGTTAAAGTGTAAAACCACAGAGCTAGGACCTGCCATTACCACTGTTGGTTTAAAAAAAAAAAAAAAAAAAAATTTGAACCACTGCATCAAACTGTTCCTGAGAAATCCAGTTGGAGCTGGGAATCTCTCACAAAAGACTAGTTGAAATGACTGGGCTACACTGCCCTTCCCAAAACGACGAAGTCTCCTTTGCTACTTATCTCCTCATTACTCTTCCACCTTCTAAAGCTGACAATATCTTGCTCCCTTCTGGTGGGACAGCCAGGCACACTAGTGTGTCAGTGCTGGAGAACAAAGCCAAAGGAAAAGGTACAAAAGCAGTAACAGCAGCTCCACACCCTGACCCTCCCTCCCACTGAAGTCACTCCAGAAAACAGCTATTTGTTTCCATGTGGACATATTTGAACACAAAAAGCTTTCTTATTTTTCCAAGTTTCCAGTATGTCCATCTGGGCACCATTCACGCCTATGTCAAAAGTACAGTGTAGTCCTATTCCCTGTAATTCATCAGATCATAAGATTTTTAGCATGACCATTACAATCACAATCCAACACAATAGTTGCTCTCTGTGTTGCAGCAGCCCTTAGCACAGCAACTACACTACAACAGAAAGTATTCTTGGGTGTTTCTATAGAAATAGCTGAATGCAGCAGCCCCGCACTGAGAACCATCCCAGGCAGATGATGCATTACTCTGCAAGAAGCCCCAAAAGGCACAAACAAAGTAGAAGGAATAAAATAAACAAGATTTTCTATGACCCTAAGGATGGGATTATAACATTTATTTTTTTTTTAAGCTTGAGCAGGAAGCCTTTCTAAATTACATTTCTTGGATTTTATTGTATTATCTTCATGGTGCAGTTATTACACATTAAAGGTAATGACTCTCTTCTGCAAGTAACCTAATATTGAACATGATTGATAACCCCTATCTGGGCTTTAGAGAACACTGAATTTCCTAAATGGAAGGAGGGAACAGAGTCGGATGAGGTGAACAGGGAATAGCTTGAGTGGATTATATGTATGCATATGAAAAACCAACTGCTAGGTTTTCACTAGAACACAGTATTTTCTTGAAAACACCCACTAATGGCAAACAAATAGGAAAAAAATCCCCAGATCTTCCATTTGTAGGTAATTCTGCTCAGACTACAAGTATAGATATTCTTCTTGTTGTTGTTCTTATCCATCTGATAATTTTATAAACACACATATACACAAAGACACACACAGTACATACACATACACACACCAATGCTCAGGAGTTGATGGGAAATTCAGGTTCAGAATTTATAGACCAAGGGAATTGCGGCTATTTTGATTTCTCTTGTTCCTTTAAATTATCTGTGTAGGCTGGACTCACTGAACAGACTACTGATGCCCAATTGTCTTGAGACACTCTGAAGCACCAGGTTTATTCAGGCACTAAAGAAACCATGGGGCAGTAGGGAAGAAGGCCCAACCGGAGCATGCAATGGAGACTTCCAGTAATACCCAGGAGAGACAGATTCTGACTCACCCACCTGGAACAAAGTGTCCATACTCATAAGAAACCCATTTCTCTGTGAGACCTGATGACTTCTGTCCTTTTAAGAATAGGTTATCATCTCCAGTACAAGGCAAAACAAACCTAGGCCCTAAGAAAGAACTGCTTCTTCAGAAACTGATTTCTCTTTCTCTCACTCAGTGTTAACAAGCAAAGATGTGTCTTGGTATTCTTCAGGTCCTTGCTCATTCCCCTAGTAGCTTTCTCACTCTCTAGCCCACCTACTTATTAATTAATCATCTCACTGCTCAAGCAAGCCTGGTTAAACTGCCTTGGCTACAATGATTACATTGCTTTTAAACTAGGAAAGTGAAGAGAAATAAAAAAGCAGTTAAATTAAAAATAGTTCATTATAAAACAGACAAATTTATTTGTGAAATAATAGAAGTGTTGTTTGTGGAGTCTGTTTTTTGTTTGGGGGGGTTGTTCTGGTTTGGTTTTTTCATGTAAGTTTGGCCAGAGACCAGATAATCCTTTAAAGGCACTATACAATCAGTTAATAGCCTCCTAATCATTAAACCAGAGCTCATTAAACCAGAGCAAGCCACCAACAAGAAACAGCCTGTGATCTAACTGTAAAGCAAAGTAGCTCCTGTCAGACCTCTTTGGAGAAGTTGTCCTGTGATTTTTAAAGCTATTTTATTCATTCAAGCACTCACATTGTTAGCTTTCCCCTCAAGAAAAAAAAAAAAAAAAAAAGAGTTCCCTAAAACCACTAAGTCAATAGAAACACTTTGATCCAGCAGAACTTGATTGTTTGTCAAGGTTTTGGGAAGTGCAGCTGTCTATTCTTGCAGAAGGGGAGAATATGCTCTCTTCTCTGTCCAGCAGAGCAGGCCAGGGGAAGCAGGACAAGGAAGATAGCCTGGAGTCGGTTCCCTTCAGCCCTGTTGTTTGCCAGAGGAGGAACCACCAGCATCTGCTCACTCCTCCTGAGATCCCAACAAGCTCTGGGTGGGCAGCAGGGAGGCTGCAGGGGAGAATGACATTTGTTAGAGATTGTGTGGGACTAACAGGGTGACACCTCCAGGAGGTGGTAAGAGCTATTTCAGAGTCACTGTACCAAACTTCCAGAAGAGCTGAACACTGTCCCCACCCCTCCTCCTCACACACACAGACACTGAAAAACAGCAAAATTTTAAAGTTATTTTTAAAAATTAAAGTGTCATTTTATGGATGTAGGTATTCATGGTGTCAGTCTTTTGATTTTTTTAAGACTTGGCGACTTTTGTACTTGTCATGATGACATCAAGCAGTGGAAAGATTTTGTCTACTTTAAAACTTCTTCCAGTAACAATTTACTGAGATAACCCTCCATTAATAATAGCCCAGAATACTTCTCATTTCAAAACTGAAGGAATTATTTCTCCTTTATTCTTAAATTTGTCAGCTACAAGTTAGGGCCTCTGAACTATGACATAGGATATTTTCCAAAGTCAAGAGTTTATAAACAGAACAAGCTCGTGTATTCAAATACTGAAGAAGGGAAACAATGGAAAAATAAAAACAAACCCAAAAGCAACCGCTTAAACTATGGAGAAGAAAATAAGTCATCAGTGCAGCACCTCTTGACATTATTTGTTCTCTCATTCATGTTACAAGGTAGGACACTGTGCAAAAGTGGTTAAACAATAACCCATGACCTTCAACAAGAGTTAGGGAAGAAGTTTTGTCCCATGCAAGCTCTGTTGATTGTCCTTTTTCACAGACACTGTCTCCTGTCTATCTTCTAACACAGGAGTTTGAGCTTTGCATCTTTACTGTGCCAACAGTCTCTTAGAATACATCATGTCCTCTAAAATAAAGGGGTTCAGTTTTTTTTCTAAAACATTCTCAAACTTAAGAGCAGGACTCCTCACTTTTTCTTTAAACCACATCCAGAATGCTTATTGACTTCAAAACTTCATATTCACGTCCAAATAAGTATATCAGAGGAAGTCTGAGGTCTGAAATGCCAAAAGCTCTGGGCTTACCTACAGCAGCTCCTAGACAGACAAGTACTTATCTGTACAAGCAGATTCAATGAAATCAGTATAGCATGAAGCGTGCAAGAGATATCTGAAATATACAGTTTGCTGTTTACCTGTAAGGTTAAGTGGAACTTTAAAAAGAAGTATTTGGGAGTGAGTGGAATGAATACCAAGAATGTTATCCCACAATAATGAAATCAACTCAGGTGACTGAAAAGCTGTCTGCATAAATGATATGAAGACTGCTGCACTAAAATTTATGCACAAAGACCAAAATGCAGTCTGTGGCAGTAGGTTAAAAAATTACAGCGCTATAATTCAGTAACATTTCATGCTTTGCTATTTTTTTCCTTGAACTGCTCTTAGAATAATTTTTCCTGACACCACCTTTCTTTACAAACTTGAATAATCACACTGGTCTTCTAAACTGTCTTTCTGAGCTTCTGTTCCGATGCATCAGAGCAATGCATGATAATAGCAAGTAATTTGCCCAAACTACACTCTCACCACTCAATTTAGAAACACACACACTCACGTGCTAAGTTTCCAAGACTTTATTTTCTTCTTATACTGGTTTTAATGTGGTAAAACGTTCTACATACTTAAACTTTGTTGCTTCCCACTTCCCTGTCTATTAGCTCAGAAACAGCCAAAGACTAGAGTGAAGAAAGAACAAAGCAACTCCCAGCTCATAGTAACAGGGAGATCTAACGTAACATCTAATACTCTGCTAGAAAATAATCTGAAAATGTAAATTTATGCAGTACTAAAAAAAGTCTCCATTACCAAACAAAAAAATAAAGTAAAAAAACCCAAACAAAACAAAAACCCCATCTCTACCCGCTTCTGCTCCATGAGAAACCTAAGCAGTACACAGCCCCTAAATAAGAACTGTTCTTGAATGCAGCTCATTCCTAATGAGGGAGAAACAGAGGAAGTGGGAAAAGTTACATACAATGAAATTCTCTTCCCCCACTTCAGACACAACTAACCAACAAGAGCCTGTAGTGACCAATGCTGGACACTCAACCACCTATGGAACTTTACAAGTTATGTCTACTCCTAGATCTGTTATTAGACTTAGGCTTAGAAGGAATAGGTATGGGCTTGCAATATCCAAAGAGTAAATTTAATTCTGTTTGACGTATATTTGATTCACATTAAGAACTACTGAAACTTTTTAAGTAAACCGGTGTATTGTAAGTGACTTGTAATTTTGGGAATAAAAAAGACACTGGATTGTAAAAACTAAAAGGTTACCAAAATTAGCTTACCTCTCTAGCTTTCATTTCCCAAAATGATTTAGCAAATGCCTCCTTATCATACACAGGCAGTGTGTTTGTAGGCAACTGAAAGTGAGTAGTTGAGCTCTCAGTCTAAACCAGAAGTGATGAATGATAAGAAAGATTTTGGAAAGGGGTTAATTTGTCTTTTTGACAGCTGAGTTAAGATAGGGGTCATTGAAGTCTCTCTCAATCCTACAAATTAGCCTTACATTCTCAGACACAAAATTTCAAGGTTACATCTACCAAAGCCATTATAATAACAACTCAGTAGAATCCTTTGCTGAGGTTTTAGTAAGTATTTTTTCTGCAATGCACACAGAGCACATCTACAGGCACTTTGTGCCAAGAATGATTTCAACTATATTCTCATGGTAGGGTCCCCTCCCCCAGGCTTGCTATCCCAACCAGGGGACTTCAGACACATCCTAGTCAGACAAATCTATTTCCTATGGAACTCCACTCCCAAAAATCAGTTTGGAGGCTCAGTCAAGCTGCCCACATGAATGTTGACTGAAAGGTTAAGATTCAGACAAAAGCTCAAAATGGAACTCATCTGGTACACACAAAACAGGGATTCAGAGCTTGGAAGCAGAAGTTGCAGCAACCTGGGAAAGCACAAGCCAGGGGAGACTGTGGGTCCCTGCAATAAACAGTCACTTGTGGACCATCCTGTTTGGGACAACACCAGTAAATAGTTCAAAGACTTTGAGCCACTAGAGCAGGAATGACAGAAATCCAATCTTGCCAAACATTTCCAGCTATGATTAGAAAACTCCAGAGAGACCCTGAAGCCACCAGTTAAGTAACTTTTTTTCAGGTTTAATATTTTGTTATATCGAGATTTTTAGACTCACACAAGACACCATATTATCACAAATTACTGGAGAAGGGGGGGGGGAACTGCTAAAGGTAGGCCTAAAGTGACAACAAATCAGCTTTCCTGGGATGTCTCTTCATGGGAGCGCTGCGAGTACCTCATGCTGGTTTAACTCATCCCCTACCTGCACTTCTCACAAGACAGATGCATTGGTAAGAACATGTGCAAAATCACTGCAGAGCAGATGACATAGTAACTTATTAACATGTCAAAGACTTTGGTGACTGGGATAACTAATCCTAAGATAGGGAACTGAAAGAACTGAAGGCTTTCTACAAGAAAAAGCAAGGAATCTTAACTCGTAAATTTGAGGTTTCACCTTGGGAACAGTTTTCTCCTGCACAAAGTGTTCACATGATCCATCATGTGGACTGGGAGCGAAATCAAACCATAATGTAGAAGAAATCTTATTTCTAAGCAGAAAATATTTTACTATTTTGGAAGTTTCTATTTCCTCTCCTCAAATGAAGGCCTTACTATAGTAAGAGATGGTGCCCCAAGTTTAAAGCAAAGATCCAGAACAGCTTTCTGAGTGATAAGAAATTACTACAAGATGTGGTTTCTTGTACACAATCTTTAGAGAACTTACACCTCCCCCTCCCACCATGCTGGTGCTGGCAGCTTCTTGCTAGTTACCTCCAATGAAAAATGAAAAGAGGACAAGCCACAGGGGTGGGTTTCAAACCCAAACTCTACTCAGTCCTCCAATGCAGATTCCCCATTAAAACTGCCAGCATATAGACACCCAAGATCCACCAGTTAGTTTTCAGAGAATTATATGCTTAAATACCTTTCTGAATCCATTATAACAAGCTTGAGCAGACTTAGCATTTCAACTAGAGGAGACCCTTGCACACACTTAATTCATTAC
Organism: Haliaeetus albicilla; assembly: GCF_947461875.1. NCBI lineage: Eukaryota > Metazoa > Chordata > Aves > Accipitriformes > Accipitridae > Haliaeetus > Haliaeetus albicilla. Next base: position 27,794,147 of record NC_091495.1, read on the forward strand.
ATATGAGTTTCTCCCTTGGTAGAGACAACATGCTCCATCACAAACCCTCTCTTTCAGAAACAGCAGCATCCTATTCCTCATAGAAAAGGTGAAAGTAAGTGCTATAAATGAATAATATCTTGAAAGAAACATCCAGTAGAAGTACATCCTTTTACACTTTGTGACCAAAATTTCTGATAAATTTCCTTTGAATATTTAAATTATATTTTCCATGCTACTTGCTATCTCTTCTGCTCCAGCTCCTTACCTACAGTAATTGATACAGCATTAAAACAGCACATTTATGTACAACATATCTTACCTGTATTAAACTTATCAAGAATGCTCTGAACTCTTGAACCTTATGGAAAGAAACAGAATGTAGTTTCAAATAATTGACTTCAAAACAACTTTTCATTATCCTGTTTCTCACATCCCAGCAGTTATGTTGAGAAGAGTCAGTACTGACAAGCACAAAACTGTACCTAATTATCAAACAGATCTAACAACATTGCATGCAAGTGGGCATTTGTATTGTCTGTAAACAACATAATACCTTCAGTGTCCTCTCTGATTTTAAAAGACATACATAAAACTCACAGGTACAACCTAGATGAAACATCAGGCCTTCAACATATTTTCTTTCACTTCCTTCTTGTGATCTCTTCTTTGAAGGGTTACAAACAACAACTCTTCTAAACAAATATTAGTATCTTATGGATTGCCATAAGTCACATTTTTAATTGGCTAGTTCTTTTCCATGTAAGACATTGCCACCACCTGGTAGATATCTCTGAACAAGTGTGAGTACGCTTAAAACCCCACAAGCTCAAGTATTTTATGGCTGCCCTCAGCCATAAAGCCCTCAGACCTTTACACTTCCCTTCAGGAAACCAAATTTATCTTCAGGATTTGTTCCAAGTATAGACTATATTTGTAAGGAAAAAAGATCCATCAGTAGCATTTCCCACTGAATTACAACCTGGTAGTTACAGTTGGCTTACAGCATTCCTCTTCTCTCCTTCCTAAAGACCTATATAGAACCATATCAGTGAAAGAAAATCCATTAAAAACATCCCTTTATCACTTCCATTATGACCTTTCCCTATATCTGCTAATGAAAGCCAAACCATCTTATTTACTTTAGAAAAAGGGGATCTAGATGTATGATAACTGCTGCAGAGTGGTTTGCTTTTTCAAATGCCACCAGGCAAGTCCTTGGGATACTAACTAGTTCTTGATGCTCCCCAGTGCTATACCTAGTTAACAGAGGATGGCTTAAGGACAGAGACTAGTTTGGTTCTGGTGGTTGTTGTGGTTTTTTTCTTTAAACAAAATCAGCACATCAAAATAGTATTTCTGCTTAATAGTCAATACCAATGTTCCTAACACTAAATCTTTTCCTATATAATCAATGACCAACTGATCATTAGGATCTATATTTAGCACCAACAGGTTACCATACCACGGTAAATCTTCCGCATTAAAAAAAAAAAAAACCTGTAACCCAGACTTCTGCAGGACATGTATATTTCTCAAAGGTAGAAGGCGTGCCAGGCTTGCTTCAGAAGAAAGAGCCAAACCCAACTGCAGTTTGCTTTAATTTTTTCTTATTGTTGTTTGGCATAGTTTATTTTTCTCCTTTTATAACTTTAAGAAAGGAAAAGTGGCGGGGGGGGGGGGGGGGGGGGGAAGCGGGGGGCAGCGCTGAGTCCAAACAGATCTGTGAATTGATGCTATGGTGGTTCTGGGGTTTGACTGAAGGAGAGCAATCTCTCCCTGGAGGGGGAGCCAATGCCAGAATGATTTAGGGAGTAGAAAGCCCAGGTAAAGCCAATATTTAGTCTAGAAGGAACTCTACAATGGCGTTACTGTGTGCAGTTCAACCTATTACATGTCCTCTTTCCATTCCTTACTCAGGGAAACAAAAGTCAGTGCACAAAGCTTTACCTCAGAGACCACTGCAGGTTTCACACATTATCCCAGGTCCTAGTCCCAGTTTTGATCCTGACTCTCCATGGCATTTTCCATAGGTGCTATGTGACTTTCACAGCTTTCATTCTACCAACAGGCTCATCCCAAGCCTCAGCAATGGGAGGCTGCACTGCACATCTGCCCTGCACAAATACTTCAGATCAAGGCAGATAACAAATATGGGAATACCTGCTGCTAGCAGCATCAGATGTGGAGGTCTCCACTCATAGGAAAACACTTCTCATTGGTTTGCTGGACCCAAGTATATGCCATTACCATCTATTCTGTAGCGTAAAGACAACTACAGGAAAAGCCACACAGCACAACATGCTAGTCAATACAGACTGTGCAAAGCCTACTGTTGCCATCTATTCGAGTTCCTCAGCATGTAAATAGTGAATGAATTGCAAGCAATTTCTCATCTGTTTATTTCTGAAAACACTGTCAGACAAGCTTCCTAGTAAAGGTTCTTAAAGAAACTAAGTCACTAAGTAGTAAAATATCTTGGATCAGCAATGAGCCAAGAAACAAAAAGAAGGCAAAAAAGGAGGAGCCAGTTCTTCACTACAGCAGGTCAGCTGTGAGTTATGAAAAAGTACATTGGCTTATTTTAAAGTATATTTTCCTGCAAGTGAATCCCTAGAATCATATTTGCTGAATGCTGTCTTTAGCTACCCTGAAAACTCAGTTGCAGAACGTGCAGGTCCTGCAGTTTGGTAGCCCCACATGAAACAGGTGAAGCCTGGAAAGAAGCCCACTGCTAATCAAGCAGACCTGAAATGACTAAAATGAATGTTGATCTCTAGTCACTAACCTGTTCATTCTTTAGCCATTTAAAATAGAAGAAAAGAGAGCTTTGATCCAGCTCCAACACAAATACTGTTGTTTACATACAGTGTTCAATATGTTCAGCCTTGATCTGGAATTATTTCAGAGATTGGCTGCATATTTCACAACTCTCGCTATTAACACCCAAGACTCTTCTGGCTCAGAAATGCTGGACTGACTTTCTTGCAGGTAAACATTCATTTACCTATGAGAAAAACATACTTTAACAGCTGCTGCCATGTCAACTGAAAAGACTTTTAACAATAACCTCTCCAGAGGTTAAAGAGTGCAAAGACATGACTGGCACCAGTAACTTGTAGAAAGTATTTCAGTGTTACAGATAAAAGAAGGAGTGGGCTTGGTACCTACTGTTTGGAAAGCTGTATTGAAACAGCTTTTTTTTTTTTTTTTTGCTTTTTTTTTAATTCTATGAAACATTCAATTCAGTATGATGGAAACAGATTCTGAAGGCAAAAGTAGATACTTCTTAAAAAAACACAGCTGGAAGGAGGTAAATATTTTACTATATGGTTGGTGCTTTGGGGTGGCAGCCTTGAACATACCTTCACATTGTATAGGAACCAGTGGAAGGCTCGATACCTGTCTGTTATCAATAGCTGTTAGCATTTAGTAGGAACATAACATTTGCTGCATAGGGAACAAAATGAAGGATTGCAAGAGAAAGCCATTTCCCTTGTATATCTGATCTAAACCAAAACAGATTTCACATAGCATTCACTGAAGCAGGAGTAGTGCTTTCCAAAGATTTGGGTCAGCTGCAATTCTTACCTGTACCAAGTAACAAGAAACTCTGCTGCAGCCATGGTCCCAGAAATGAGGGTGCCCCTCTGGGCAGGGACTTGCACTTTTTCAGGACCTGCCATCTTGAACAAGGAGACATCAGCTTCTCTTTCCTCCCTCACAATACACACAAGTCCTGGCAGCTGCACAGCTGGAAGACCAGCTTGCACTGAGGCAATTCCTCTGCAGAAATAGGTCTTTCCTTTTCCCAGAAACTCAGCCTCTTTCCCCTCCCCAGTCCTTAAACACCAGTCTTATAGCTAAAGAATTGCTTCGCGCCTGCAGCCAACTGAAGGAAAGTCTAGAGAAAATAGTTTGAAATTCCTCATCTGAGCACAGGATGCTGACAGGTGGGCTGACCACTATTCTTTCCTTTGTACAGCTTGCTTATAGCAAGAAGGAGCTCACAAGATGTAGCAGGACAAAACAAATAAACCAGAAAAAAATCTAATTACTATTTTCCACCTCTTTAATTGCATCTAGCATTATATCTTTTAAGTTCTTAGTTAGAGAATTCTTCCTGTTACCCTGTGTCTCTAAACTTATATATCAACCATCTTTGGGGACATATGATTATCTAGAACCTCACCTACTCACTTCACCACTAAAATACTTCATAAAGCACACTGCATCTCTCCTGTATCCCAAACACGCATCTTGCCACCACCTATTCTGACAGCCATAGACATCTGTCAAGAAAGGAAGATGTTTCAGGTCAGACTACTTTAGAAGACATTGTATTTTATTTACATTCATTTAATACAAGTGTACAACTAAAATTTTAGATAAAGCACCTTTGGCTAAGACTTAATACCTTCAGTTAATGTGTCCTGTTGCCACTCCAGATCACATAATCCCAAGCTTGGCTTTGATAAGATGGCTCCTAAGCTCGATATTCCTGACAACCCAAGAGTATGGACACAGAAGAGAATAGGGTAAACATAAAAGTTTATACTTGAAAACAGAAATAAATAAATAACAAAAAGGTACAAGTCCCACTTATTTAAAGACCACTTTAACAATCTATTCTATGTTTAGAAGCTTGTTCAAATAAAAAGCTATGCATACTGGCTAGCATTCAGGCATGGTAAGGAGACACTGATGCCCTTTTTCTCAATGTCTGTGTCAATGAACCACTTAAGGTTTTAAGAAAAGCTGCTGAATTTGTGGGTTTAACTTTTCAGTTATTTCATAAGAGGATGGAGGTCAACAAGAATTTAAACAACATTATAAAAACAAAAAAAAAGGCCACGCTGACCTCTTACACTTCTCCAACCAAACACAGGATGTCTGTTAGATTAGCTAAGAGGCATGCTGCTTGTTAAGTACACAGTGTTTCAACACAACATGCTTTCATTCCCTTATAAACACTTAATAGCAAGCGCGCATCACAAGACACAGTGGAAGAGCTCCCCTACTGGGCTGATTGCTCACCATTCAAAAGCTTGCAAACTACTTGAATTAACTGCTAAATAAATCTGTATACCTACCCCTTTTCTCCTCCCACAGCACTGAAACCCCCAGTGGCTGGCAGTAATCCAAGCCAGAGCTTGAATTACTGCAGAGCCCAAGAACCTCTTGGTTCATACCCACTCACTCTTTCCCCTCCCTTCCCTCACCCCAGCTTATATCTGATGTTTTTACTGGGAATGTGAACTGTTGGTAATATATGGGTAACCTTCTGCTTCTCCAGTCAATTCTTCAAGCAATAAGCACAAAGTGTATTTGGAAAGCCACAGCTGGGGAGAAGCGCTCCCCTCTTTGTACTTCCTCAACTTGCAGGTCCTGTTAAAACACAAAGGGATCAGCATGGTGTGATGCAAGAAGATGAAGAATCTTTTTGCAAAGTAGGTGCCATTTAACAGATCAAAATCATACCGCAGATCAAAACTATGTAATGTCTCTCCCTTGCAATGTGTCAGGGTCTCTGAAGTCACACTGCTTTTCTTACAGTTAGTCATGGTGCATAAAACAAAGCATATGCTTAAGTACTTCCAGGATTGGAGGCTAAAATTTCTGATGATTTTGTCATTATCTGATGTCTACACAGATCTTTCTCTAGCCTTCCTTCTGCTGTTACACTAATGTATGGTAGCTTTACCTAAGGCATGCCTGGCAGAAATTGAGGCCAAGTCACAGTACAACTTGTAGAGGAATCCAGAGAAATCCAGAGGAAAGAAAATCTCCCAGGCCTGTCATTGAGTTTGCAGCTACCTCTGCAGGAAAACTGCACTGTGTAAAAAAAGGCAGGAAAAAAAAAGAAAAAAGGACAGAAAAAGCATCAGGGAGTATCTCTAATCTTAGCCTCAACTTTCCAAAAGCAGGAGTTACCTGCAGTTATCAGTGATACTTTAAAGAATAACATAGCAGCAAGAAAGACAAAATATGGGAATTCAAGACTAAAAGGTATCATCACTTTCTAAACAGATCTCATGGATAGATTCCTCAATAATCATGTTCCTTGGGCATAGTTTTTATTAAAATATCACCATACTCTTCTTTTTTTTGTTTTACATCCTTCTCACACCCTACTCACCAGCATGTATGTGCTTTAAATACTCCAGTGGACATTCCTTTGCTTAAGCTATGTTCTATACACATTCAGCCACTGAAAAGGAGTTGAAATATAGCATTAGAATACCATGTAAGAAATGCTACACCAGAAACATGGCCCAGCTAGAACTTCTGCTCTAACCAACTGACTTCTTGAGGAAGATGCAAAACCCTTAAAATGCAGCCTGATGTGCAATATACCAGAAGTCACTTTTTCCCCTCCTCCCTCCTTTAGTGACCAGCTTGTCCTAAAAAACAAAGACTGACATCCCGTAGCTGATTTGAGAGCATTTCAATCCTGACTACTGCAGCCACAGAAACAGTTTCTTTTATATGAAAAATGAATATAAAAACAAAAAATTAAAAAAAAAGGTGTATCTTCAGAGATTGTTTCAGTATTGTATCTTTACAGCACGTTCCCCAAGTCATTTACTGCAGGCTCATTGTAGGTTTCCTCTCATTTTTGTTGCCTTCATGGTTCAATGGTTTGGGAGAGATTGGCCCAAGAAATAGCTTTTGATGTTGGGATGCGTTTAAGAAAAGCACTGGGGACCCAGGTCAAGGCAAGGACTGGGAATGCAGATACAAATCAACAGCTGGATACAGTTCCACTCTAGTCTTTACTTCCCCCCCCCCACAAAACCCACAAATACTGTGATATTGCCTGTTTCTGGAAGGCCCCCTCACCAAATTGTCAGCACACAAATAATACGTTGCTGAAATTTTAGCTGTACCCGAACTGCAATAGAAGCAAGTTTGGTATGTCCTGAGACCAATACAGGCAAGGTTTAACTCCCTTAAAAATTAAATCTCCTCTTAATGCCTATATTCCCCAGCAATTGAGGACATTCAGATTCAAAACACTGGCCAATTTCCATTTTTTGCAATCAGGGATTAATATGACATAGTTAATAAAGCGGTAACAGGAACACATACAGTTCTTGCCTGTGAATCCTGATTTAGAACATGAAGAAATAGATTCTAATAGCACAAAAATAATTGTTATATCAAAAGCCAGGCCACATTTTTGCCTGTCTTTACCGATAGCACAGGCCGAATACTACTAATGTCCTCAACTGATTTGGATTTAGTCACATATTACAAGCATGCTGGCAAGCAGCCAGAAGAGATCATCAGCAGATGGCAGAATTGACTACAGTCTATTTTGTAGTTAGACCACACAGCTGTGTCTGTATTTACTGGGGAAATAAGACTTTCGAAGGGGAGGAGAAAAAAAAAGTTGGATTCAGAAGGCTCTGTAGATTATTCCTCCCCACACACACCCACCCCACCCCTCCAAGGAAAAAAATGAGAAAGATAAAATACATGTGGGCTACAGAGAAATGTCTTGAATGGGAAGCTAAGCTGTAGCCCACTAGTATTTACTAACGAGCATGTTTCTGATTTCTACACAATTGCTGTGGACATATTCCTGGTCAGCCAGATGATTCAGGCTTTATCTCTGTTTTCTCAGGTGTCTGGGAGGATTACACAGCAAGATACCCAGCACATACAGGTCAGAATTAACAGGCTCCAACATACAGCATACAGGACAGCTAGGGTGTCAACTTTGGTCCAAGTTTTAAAAAGGTCTTACAACAATATTTGAGGTGGCTGTATTACCTGTCTGAAAACAGGGACTTTAAATCTCATCCCTCCCTAGACAATCCTCATTGCTATACTAGAACCAAGGCATACAAACTATCATCATCAGTTGTACCATGGTTTAGAGAAATCAGCTGAAGTCAGAGGCACATGTGCTACATACTGTTCAAGTGCTCAGCTGAAGACCAGCCCTTCCTTGGGCAGCTTGCAATCCCTGTAAAATAAGACAAGTAATACTTCATTCCACCCTTTTTTCAGCTTTTTGTAGATGGAGGAAATAAGGCTAAGCATCACTGTGGCTTTCTCAGCTTCACAGCGTGTCAGAGAAGGTTTTACTGCCGAATCTCAGTGGCATAGCTCAGTCACAAAGCCATGCCCAAACCAAACTCGAGTCCACAGCCCAAGTCCACAGATGGAATGAAAACCCGTGAGTAGTTCCAGTTTGCCAAGAGCTACAGTACATGTAAAAGTTAGTAACAGAGAAGAATTAAGGGAAAGAGAAAGGGGAAGATTGCGGGAGGATCTGGGGATGGGGAAGAGAAATCATTAGCAATGTTACCACTGACTTTCCTTAAACCCTTTCCCAAAAGCTTTGGACATGATTGTCTGATTTTTTTCAGATGAGGTAACAAAATCTTGCAAAGCTAGGGATCATAAACAGTCTACCACTAGCCAGCTAATTTATATGATTATTTGCAGTTTTAAGCTTAATCAGCACCACATGTCCCCACGAGATGACTGAGTAGCACTGCACAAGGTTAGACCATCTGGTGCTGGGTTTTTACTTTCTTTTGATTTTTTTTAACTGTTACCACCAATTCTTGTGTGCCCAACTGTTTCCCTGAGCTTCAGTCCCTTCTTTGGCTAGATAGAGAACCCATGTATAGACATAAATGCAAACAAAGAGAATATTTTTGCCTCCCACCTCCGCAATCACTCACAAGCACATAATTTCTCAAACACTTCCATGCTTTATGCAGAACTCCTTTCCTTGCCTTCTTCAGTTCACCCTTTTCCACCCTCATCTATTCTGACCTTGTGGTGGGTTGACGTTGGCTGGACACCAGGTGCCCACCAAAGCCATTCTATCACTCCCCCTCCTCAGCTGGACAGGGGAGAGAAAATATAACAAAGGGCTCCTGGGTCGAGATAAGGACAGGAGAGATCACTCGCCAATGACCATCCCGGGCAAAACAGACACAACTTGGGGAAAATTAACTCAATTTATTACCAATCAACCAGAGTAGGGTAATGAGAAATAAAACCAAATCTCAAAACACCTTCCTTCCACCCCTCCCTTCTTCCTGGGCACAACTTCACTCCCGGATTCTCTACCTACCCCCACCAGTGGCACACAGGGACGGGGAGTGGGGTTTACAGTCAGTTCATTACATGTTGTCTCTGCTGCTTCATCCTCCTCAGGGGAAGGACTCATCACACTCTTCCCCTGCTCCAGCATGGGGTCCCTCCCACAAGAGACAGTCCTCCACAAACTTCTCCAACATGGGTCCTTCCCACATGCTGCAGTTCTTCACGAACTGCTCCAGCATGGGTCCTTTCCACAGTGTGCAGTCCTTCAGGCACAGACTGCTCCAGCGTGGGTCCCCTGTGGGGTCACAAGCCCTGCCAGAAAACCTGCTCCATGGGCTCCTCTCTCCACAGATCCGCAGGTCCTGCCAGGAGCCTGCTCCAGTGCAGGCTTCCCACAGGGTCACAGCCTCCTTTGGGCATCCACCTGCTCCGGCGTGGGGTCCTCCACAGGCTGCAGGTGGATATCTGCTCCACCATGGACGTCCATGGGCTGCAGGGGGACAGCCTGCCTCACCATGGTCTTCCCCATGAGCTGCAGGGGAATCTCTGCTCCAGCACCTGGAGCATCTCCTCCCCCTCCTTCTACACTGACCTGGGGGTCTGCAGGGTTGGTTCTCTTACATGTCCTCACTCTCTCTCCAGCTGCCGTTTCTGTCTCTGTCCTGCAACTTTTTTTTCCTTCTTAAAAGGAAATGTTATCACAGAGGCATTACCACTATCGCCAATTGGCTCAGCCTTGGCCAGCAGCAGGTCCGGCTTAGAGCCGGCTGGTGTTGGCCGTCGGACACAGGGGAAGCTTCCAGCAGCTTCTTACAGAAGCCACCCCTGTAACCCCCCGGCTACCAAAACCTTGCCACACAAAGCCAATACAGGCTTTTAGTAAAACAAATAATATCAGTCCAAGAAAAGTAATGTCATGTCTTCTAATGACAGTCCATGTTGACCAGATGACCCCTACGGAGAGTACATAAGCAGTGTTCAGCATGACCACATCCATCTTCATTCCCCAAAAGAAGATCCAGTGCCTGTGTAAGAGTGCCAAGTTTTTTCCTTACTCAGTGTAAGAGCTCTGATGAAAACAGGTATGCACATGCTGCTCATGTGCCTTGCTCACTCCTGCAAGCATCCATTGCCAGAATCTCTCATCAGTCACCACAACTTCTTGAGTGAAAGAATTTAAAAACAACATTGCATATTTTAGAGCAGGACTTGGTGCTTCATCCAACTGCTCCTATCAAAATATTCTCCTTAATCTAAAACTAAAGATAATTCAGCTAAATATAAAACATCCAATATCAAAGAGCTGTGATAAATCAATTTTCCTTGCCTGCAGTACAGTCTGGATTTAGCCACTTAGTACATCTTAATAAACAAGTTACTGATTCAAAGGAAAATAATGAAATGCTTTGCCTTGAGGGACAGCTTTACTTAATAGTTTGGTGTTAGAATGACAGAACATATGATCTGTCAGTATGAACATCTTTTGTTCTCTGGAACGTTTTGAAAATGGGTGGTCTGTCTGCCTCACAGTAGACAATGCTTAAGAAGCATAATGCCCCTTCATACACAGCAATGACCTTAAAAACACAGGAAAACAATTTTGTTAATTGGTAATGAAATCAAACAGAAATCCCAAAACAAAAAGATGCGCTCCTGTGGAAAGTGATTTCCTAGTTTCCAAAATTTGTGATGTACTATATACCAAGTGACAGATTTTAAAAAGTCAAACAAACAAGCAGCTGAAGGACTGTTGGCAAGTTTTTTCAGCAGATAAAAAGTTTGACAAAATAATGAACTTCAGAGCAGTATTATGGCTGAAGCTGCCATCCCTATTTGCCATACTCCTGACAAACACAGACATGGCATCAATTGAGGAAGCTCAGCTTCTCTGTGCTCCAAGTAGTCATGTGCCTACAGATACCTGTGACATGAATATGACAAAATGGACAATAAGCATGAAGCCAATCCTCCCGGCAAACACAGACCAACTGCAATGTGAAAACTACTGCATCTTTAATTATCTATCCCCACACATATATTTATTTTCTAGATACAGCTGCATATATTTCATTTATAAGCCAAATGGATTGTTACAAGGGTAGATTTAAAATAACTCCACCAGCCTTGAAAGAAATTCCTCTCTAGAGACACCACCATGAGAGATACTGACATGTGATTCCATATGCAGCTCACCCATACCCAAACAAAATAATTCCCTGTCACAGCCAGTAGCAACACTGATGTTTATTATGATTATTTAATCCTTATCCCAAAAATACACACATATTGACAGACAGTGGAAGAAGCAATTGTTTCCTCCCCGCTTTCTGAGGGACCATACACCAATCTGCCACCCCTCAGGTTATCAGCAAAGCACAGAAATAGCTGTATCTGATCACGGTAATGGTCCATCCATCTCTTCTATACCAATTCATTTAGGGGTTCGTTTGTGCCCTGATGCGTGAGAGTTTCTCCCCTTCTAGATATTTAATCTGATTTGGAGTAACATGAGCCCTTCCAGGCTCAAGTTTCCCTCAGCCTCTAGTCACCCTAGTTTGTCAATTATATCAAAATTAGCGATCACATTTGTAACCCCCTTTGCAACAAATGCCTCTGGTTGACAGACTCTAAGCATAAAAGGCATTTTAAACTGAAGTGATCCTGCAACAATGAATACGGGGGGGGGGGGGGGGGGGGAGAATAGGCGAGGGAGTTTGCGATCCCACAGGAAGCAACTTGGAAGGGAAAAATGAAAAACTGTTCTTTTCTATAGGGTAGCATTATAAGGCCCAACAGCAAAATGTTCTTCTGGGGATGAAAGTCAAGATATGTAACAAGAGCTCAATAAGGCTTCATCAAGAGCTCTTTCAGGATCTTAAAAGTCAAAAGAGGAGTGGTACAAAAATGCAAACAAAGATACATTGATACGGGTGAGTAGAGAGACTAGTACAAGCAGAGAGAGACAGAAGTCAGAAAGGCTAAGGCACAGGCACACTATGAGTCACAACTACCAAGGGAAACAGAAAATGACAATAAGGAAGTTAGATTAATAATTAGAAGTGAAAGGATGCAGAATAGACAGATCCATTACTGTAGGAAAGTCTTTTGTTAACCAACAGAGAATGTGGGGAAATACCCGATGGCACAGCACACACTGAATTACTTTTACCTTAGGGTTCACTTCATTTTTAATCAGAATTAAGAACTTAGACTTGTAAGATAGAAAAAATAGAAAAAAAAGATAAAATATATATATTATTATACTGCTTATATTAAGGATATATTTAGGCTGGCATGGTTTAATGAGATGTACCAAGGACGCTTAAAGAATAAAGTAGTTTTTAAGAATTCATACAGGACAGGTAGACTCCTAGAAGGACAAACCGAATTACTAGCTGTAGAAAAGAAGTGATGAGAAGGCATGGTCAGTATAGCTTTGATACCCATAAAAATACTGAAATGAAAGAAGAAAACTTAGAAACATGTAGGGAATAACAGCAGTCAACAGAGAGCAAATAATGTTAAGTCAATATATGACTTAAAAGATGGCAGAAAAGTAGTAGATGTGCAACTCAACTGCCTGAATATAATTGAGCTATACCACATGATATTTCATTTGTAGACTAAGGAAGCATGGTTTATATCAAATTACACCTGAAGAAGCTGGCTGAAAAGACATTCTTGATCAATCATTCTTGGTAGTTCACTATCAAGCTAGGAAAATGTGAAGCATGGCACTACAAGGATTTATTCAGGGTCCAGCACTACACAATATTTTTAACAGTGACTTGATGAAAGACTGAGCGCACTTGAGATTTTGTGGAACTTACCAGTCCAGGAGAAGCATTACAGGCACCTTAAAGGACGGGGCTAACATGCAACACCATTTCTCCATTCCCAAATAAAGACATTTCATTATTTCTCCAACTAAAAGTTATTGATCCAGTAAATGGAAAAAGAAACCCCTCAGATTCAAGAAAGGGTACAAGTGCTTGAGCAGTAGTCTTGCAGTATTTAGAGAAGAAAAAGTATAACTTTCTAGCACTCTCATCCTGCTGGTTTGATACTGTTCTTCAAGCTGCTGTCTCTAAGAAGCACAATGTTTGATAGGCTCATTCTATTCATTGGAAATCATTCTGTCAGGCAATGGTAACAGTAACCTGACAAGTACCGAGTCATGGTTTATTATAAAAGCTTGAGTATACTTAAAGTTTCAGAAAGTTAATAATAGCTGAACTTTGTATTGAGAAACAGATTAACTGCCTAGGCCCAAACACATGTTAAGAGAGCTACTATCAGGCTGAACAGAAATACTCAAGACATAAATAGTTCCATCATACTTTTGAAACCATGAGGGTTTCAAGCCTCCAGAGACATCTAGACATTAAGTGTCATGAAGTGGTTGAAACTGGCATCAAAACAGCTCTGAAGAGCATATAGAAATATGCTTGCAAAACCACCTTTCATGTGCTTATTTTCACATAAACAATGGTGACCTGTGGCAAAGAGGATTACCTCACAGATACTGATGACCACTTGGAGTCGACATCACAAAGCTTCATTTCAAGCATCAACTATGTCTAGCATAGCTACACCCCAGAAATGTCTCACTTTGCAGCCATTAGCAGCAACTGTAAGCACTCCTGTACTTCAAGAAACACATCACTGGACAGAGGAGATGAGGTAGAATAAAGGATGGCTTTTGGAAAGAAGAAGATCGCTGCAACACCCAGAGCTCAAGACTGCAAGCTGGCAAACTAGCTGCTACCAGACAAAAAAGCCCAGAATGAAATGTCAGCTTCTGGAAAGCTTTTGTAAGGATTTCTTTCTTATTACTCTGTCTGCCACATCAGTTACTGTTCCTGAAATGAAACAGCAGGGACAGAACCATCAAGCTTCTTTCAGGTAAAACAGTAATTGAGCACGAGAGTTTTGCCTCCATAAGCAAGATTTGCACATCTCTCTTCCATCAAGTATATGCTTAAACCATTATCTCCCCTCCCCCAGTTATGGAGGGTGCAACATCTGAAGGTCAGGTTCTCCTTCGCTCATGTAATCAAATCCTCTTTTTCAAGGTCCTGTGTCTCCCTTGGGGCAGCCAATAAAGCAGAGGAAGAAGGGAGGAAAACGTACTCTGTATGCAACCTCATGGCTATAGAGCAAATATGCAACACTATTTCAATAAGTAAACGGAGAATCAATTTACAAACTGTCAATTCCACTACAGATTGCAGCTCTTGAAGATTTGCGATTCAAGATTTTAGGAAAGGGACACATTATTTCATGATAGTAATCCCAAGCCTTCACAGAACCTGCAGTTTGAAGAAAACCACACACAAAAGCTTGTTAGTTTAATCTACAAAATAAGGAAAAAAACATAGAGTATATAGCAAAAAAAAGTGTGACTAAAGCTTTTTAAATTAAACTCTATTATTTTATACTGCTCAGATACCATAACTGGCAGCAGCAGGCCACAGGTAGCACAGTAGATGTCTTATCACTCATCCCACAACTTCTTTGCTTCTTGGGACCAGTTCGTTTTTGGAATAGCAGACTTCAACAGGGCTTCTACCCAGGGCTGTTCCTTTGTTTACAGATGCTGTACCTCCTACTCAGTGCCAACCTTTTTAAGCTTTATAGAGCATGTAACTATTTCAAAATTAAAAGAAATATCAGCACACTAATACTTGTAAACAAGCCATCAACTGTTCTCCCAAACAAAACAGTACAAACAGGACTATCTGGGAGAAAAATCTTGCTTTTCAGAAGTGTATGTGTGAGACAGTACAAAGACAAAGGAGAATACATTCTCCTATTCACTTTCTTAGTTCCATCCAAATTCATACCATCACTGGTAACAGCTTAACTTACAATTCCAAGCACCCAAGGAACTGTTCTAAACACTACAGAGACACAAAAAAAGTAAGGTGTGTACCACAGAGCAAATAGTGCATGCCTCACCAAAAGAAATAAAAGTGCACCGTATTTCTGATGTGTCTCACATTCACATCCAACCACAAGTACAGCTGGAATCGTCTTGCAAATAAGATGTTTCTATCTTTAACAGTGAAATACTTTTCAACTTTGACAAGAAGACATTACACCAGATGACCAAGAATGTTATTCTTGGAAACAGAAAAACTAAGATTTTCTATGAAAAGGCATAGACTCATGTTTTACACATTAGTTAACTCCTGTTTGACACAAGCTATGTTGGCACATGCAGACCCCCTGAGGATACTCAAAGATTTGGGGGAAAAAAAGGAAAAAAAAAAAAAAAAGGCAAGCAGATACACATCTGTTTAGGAGTCAAAACTAGTCCACAGATTGAAAGGCTGCAACCCACACTTCACACTAAGGTAAGTGCATCAAAGAGGCCCCTTGCGCACAAGACTACCATTTTCCGCTGCAAGTACCAATAACTGTGCTTAATATGTGTAGCCTTTGATATCTATTAATAAAAATAATCCAAGGCCTTCTTGACAGACAGATATTTTTGCTATGGATGTTAGCATCTGGGTCCGATCCTCTCCTCAAAAAAAAAAAAAAAAAAATCAGACCTTTACAGAAAGACCTTTACAAAAGACAAATGAACGAGAATTCTACAATAAATGTGGAAAAAAAGAACTACTGTGGTCTGTATTTTGTTGGGGGGTGGGTGTTTGGATTTTTTGGGTTTTGTTTTAATTTTTTTTTCTAAATAGAGGATTAATCCCCCTGCTCTCCTGTCCCTTTACACCTAAGATGTCATCTTCCAGACATCTCAGCAGGTGTGTTCTAGCCCACCCATAGCTTCAGGGATTAATTAGGCATTCCCTGTGCCTGAAAGAGACCATCATTTCTTACCCAGTGATTACTATTTGCAGGTCTGTTTGATTACAGGCCTATTTAATAGCATTGTTTCTTCAAAGCTGACCCAACGAACTAAAGTGTTTCCAGTGTTGCTACCTGTGAAATTGAAGGAAATCCTTCATTTTTATGATTACTGCAGCCCTCTGGAAAAGCTGAAGGAAACTATGATTAAATTAGTAAGTTCAGAGTTTGATCAACTGATCCCTATTGGCAGACTTGCAAGCTTTTTGTGCTCCAGTCCATTCTTTCCACCAGTTCAGCCCCCTACAAGAGCTACATTTTTGCTTATTCAAGATCTACTTGCTCTTGAAGTCATGTTTAAAGGAGAGGGGAAGGGCCAAGAGCTGTTAAACTCACTGCTGGGAGACATCACAAACAAAAAAATTCATCAACAGATTTACTCATACATTCACAAGCAAAAAAAAGTCATAACAAATCTTTTATCATCAGCTTCAAAGATGTAACAACTAAGTGGAACACTTTTGTTTTGAGCAATGCATTTCTGAATCCCATATTTCTGCTCCTCCTGAGCAAGTCAGCACAAAGGCAAAGCTAGCAGCAGCAAATTAAGAGTGGAAAGAAAGGGGAGAGAGATACGTACCTTCCATATTTAATTGCACTGGGTAGCATCTGTGGAAACATTTCTGTAATTCATCAGGTAAGCTAGAAATTCAACTGTCTACATAGCTGTTCACCAGAACTGCACAGTGACACATCCTATTTGCACCTCATTGAAGAAAGTGAGAAAGACGCTCTTCATTTCTTTTTCCTCAGCCTATACTACCCAGCTTATGAATTCCACAGCAACTAAGGTATCAGCTCCTCCTGCAGAGGTTGGGGAATCAGAAAATTACAGCATTTCCTCTGGAAAAAAAAAAAAAAAATCTTTGAATATCACCACTTATTTGATTGAGCAAATAGTTGGATTATTCCATAAACTGCTCCTTATGGTACTATTTAGACACATGATTTGTAGAAGTATACACAACTTCAGTTACCAAGAGACACAGAAATCTGAAGAAGGCTCAGTAATTAAGATAGATCTGTGTCAGAAGTTTACTGCATGCTCTTTCCCTGTAGAGGGTAATATCAAGGCTGTGGATGCAGTTCCTCTAGCACTGGATAGGTACGTGTTAGCATTAGGATTTCACAACAGAAAAATTAATTGCTTAATTGAAATTTCTCTTGATCCTCTCCTGCAGTCAGATAAATCACCATTATACAACACTTAACACCACCTACAGGAAACTGATAGTAATACCTCCCCAGATAGATAAGCAATTTGATGGGAAGGGGGACAAAACCAAACTAGAAGTCTATCAACCATATGGATTTTTATTAAATCTATAGTAACTGGGCAGGGGGTTAGCCCAAAACAGTACGTTTACCTCAATGTTTCCTCTATCCTGAAACAGAGTATTGATGAACAAAGCCCCCCAAAAAAAGAGTGGAAACATTCACCTTCCTGCCATGTCTCTGCAATAGACTATATTTCCTCACACTTATAGTACTTTGAAATATTTATGGGAAGAAGCAATGCACATAAAAGCCTCCTCTATTGAACTGCTGGAGGAGAACTGCTTTTCTTAGTGTTTTGATCCCAGATGACTACTAGAACTTCAACCTAAAATAAACTTCCTAAAGCAATGTTACAAAAAAAGGGAAACATTACATATAACCTGGCAGAGTAATTCTATCCTCAGACTGGATTCAGCATCACTAGAACATGGGGGTAAAGCATGCACTAATCGTAGAATAGGATCACAGAACCCCACAGACTGAAGGGGACCTCAGGAAGCCTCAGAACCAACCTCCTTCCGAAAGCAGGGCCAGCTGATAGGAGTACACTCAGCTGAGCTGATTTCACTATCACCAAGGAGCATTTCTCATACCAGTTTGGAGCGAGCCATACTACATCGATACCTTCACTGCAAGGAAGATTGAAGGGAAGAAGAAAAAGAGGGGTGAGGGGTGCTGATGAGCCCTACTACCTGAAATCAGGACACATGAAGAATCAGCAGCAGTTAAGAACTCCCACAACAACCTCATTGTAACTGTCACTCACACCTGCTTGTCCCTCCCATGAGTAGAGCCAAACCACACCCTAAATCAACATGATAATCTAGAATTTTCCTCTCTGCTAAGATTTGTGCCTTACATTTTCTTTACTCTAAGTAGTCCCAATGATAGCACAATATAGAAAGTTAAATATGTAAATCTTTGCTGGATTAGAAACAGAGAGACTCCTACCACCATTTCATGCTATTTAAAAAACACTTCCCCGTGATCAGCCTTAGCACTTTTTTAATCTTTATTAGAATTATTCTCTGTGCCTGCAGCTAGTCTTCCCAAAATGCAGGGAAACAGATGCACAGTAAAAGCTCTACTTATACCCTGGATGAGACTAATCAATACAACTCTAAATTGTGTGTTTATTCCCACTTCTTTTAAGGGAAACAACAACTAAAAAGCAACAACTTGTATCTGGAGGATGGGTAATTATGGACAGCAAGTGTCATTTCAATATAAATAGGGGAAATAAATGCAAATTACACAACACTTAACTCTTACGAATTGGCTGTTAACTGAGACAATAGTCTACAAGATGTTGTTTGGAGTATCTCATTAATAAAATTCAAAATTGTTTTCAGTAATTATGTGCAATCATTGTCATTTTATCACTGGCCAAAAATAGTCCCTCACTGCATGCTTTAACATATAATTATGTCACAGATTGCCAAGAAAATCATCCTGTCTATAGGAGAGAATTGGAACTGTACCACACTAACACAGAAATGTCACACACTAGCAAAAGGAAATGTTCGTTTGGTGATGAATTTGCTGCTAGAGAGGACTAGTAAATGCTCTTGAAAGACCAAGGACAGCACTTAGAGTGATGGGCCACTTTCACAAACTGATTTTAGCAGGTCTAGAAAAACATCTTCCACACCTTTTCACTTGAGAGGTTTATTGTCACTGGCTTTTACTTTCAAGAACACCTGTACCTGAACTTTAATCTTCTGGTTTGGTTCATAACATTGAGTACTGCACACCTATTTGTGAATTACCTTGACAAGCTGCTCTGCAACAGGCAAGTAAAACACTAGTTCTGCAGCAGCACAAGGGAATAAGTAGCCCCAACTGCTCAGTCCCCGTACCGACATGTTTGGAGGAACATAAGCAACAATCAGCTCTCCTGCAACCTAGTACACCTAGTTACCCAACAAGATCAAACACTGTTTCCTTGATTACTGTGGAGACTGTGCCACAAGCAGTGCTTGTCTGTTTTTACCTATAGCAAACAGAGCCAGAGCTTAGTCTGGGACACAGCGATCTGGGCAGAGGCCAGCACATTAAACCTGCAGCTGGAAATTCCCTATAGCGCCTGGATGTCCCCCTTCTCTCACCATACCCTGCATCCAAACCCAATATTTTTCCCACACATATCCTAGCTCTATGCTTCACTTCACACTTCCAGGCAACTTGCAGCATAACCCCATCAACCCCTTCATCCTCCCTGAAGATTCCCATAGCCTATCCTTCCCCTTGACCTTACACACACCCTCACATCCTACCTCCTCCTTGCCTGTTACTGGCACGCATCTGTCTTACAGGCACAGAGTTAGTGACAGCCCAATTATTTCTGTGATTTTAATACACTGCAATGTCAGAATCTCCTCAGTTGAAACACTTGGAAACCCCCCCCCGCCCCCTTTTTTTTTTCCCCAGAGCTATGCCCACCTAGGCAGAAATAGGAACAGCAGAAATAAGCATAAATTCAAATGAGAGCAGCCGGCTACTTCTTCATCTGCTGCACATACATGGGCACACACAGAGGCTTGCCCACATCACTGACAAGAGCTATTCTCAAGTGCCTGTGACATTGCAGGCCACCTGAAACCTGTCAGAGTAGAAAGACAGACATAACTAGGCCTGGCAAATTTGATGAACATTTATTTGGGATGTAATTTTGCCTACAATTTTTTTTTTAAATGTGTCTGCTGTATCCTTCATTCTTTACAACACAATCTGCCCATCTTTGTGCAGTTAAGAACTGCAACTTCAGGCCGCCCTGAATTAAACAGATGCATTTTACTTTCAGGAGAAAGTAAAAATATTTTTCTTTTTAGATGATAGATGTAATTTATAGGGGAATAGATGCATGAAATATATTTGCAACTGAATGCCCTCAGGTTTTTATGTGAGGTCCTAAAACATTCAGTAAACATTACCTGAAAACTCACCTTTTGCATCTAACTTTTTCATCAGCAGTAAAACCTCCCAGCCTTTGCCATCCATTCTTTCCACATAGATACAACCTGACACATTGTCCTGGTTTTGGCTAGGATAGAGTTAATTTTTTCCTAGCAGCTGGTATAGTGTTGTGTTTTGGATTTAGTATGAGAATAATGTTGATAGCAACAACCAAAAACATAGTGTGTTAAGTATACTAAGTCAAAGATTTTTCAGCTTCTCATGCCCAGCCAGCAAGAAGGCTGGAGGGACACAAGAAGTTGACACAGCCAGGAGAGCTGACCCAAACCGGCCAAAGGGATATTCCATACCATGGGACGTCATGTCCAGTACATAAACTGGGGGGAAAGCTGGCCAAGGGCTGCTGCTCAGGAACTAACTGGGCATTGGTCAGTGAGTGGTGAGCAATTGCATTGTGCATCACTT
This sequence comes from Haliaeetus albicilla, assembly GCF_947461875.1. NCBI lineage: Eukaryota > Metazoa > Chordata > Aves > Accipitriformes > Accipitridae > Haliaeetus > Haliaeetus albicilla. The sequence goes on from NC_091495.1 coordinate 27,814,730, forward strand.
GTTTTGTATATTCCAATCCTTTTATTCTTATTATTATTACCATTATTATTCTTTTCTTCCTTTTTCTGTCCTGTCTTTATCTCAACCCATACATTTTACTTTTTTCTTCCCAATTCTCTCCCCCATCCCACTGGTGGGGGGGAAGTGAACGAGCTGCATGGTGCTTAGTTGCTGGCTGGGGCATGACACACATGAAAGAATGCGGGGAGTTATCCTCAACTGTCACTTGCTAATTTTGCCAGATAAAAATCTGGTCCTATGGATTTTAAGAGTGATGAAAATTTGTCTTTGCAAGCATGAGTTTAAATACTTTTAAAGAAAATCAAACACACGCAACAGGATTTCCTAATAAGAAGGCCAAAAACATAAAATGTACATGTTCTTAAACAAAAGTGTACAGTACTTTTATAAGAGAACCAGAACAAAATAAAGATATAAAAATAAATAACAAAATTAAAAGGGATATACAAAATCAAGGGAGACATTAATCTCTCCTGTCAGCACTCAATTAACTCAATGAAGTTAATAGACTCATTCAAGTGAAGAAGAAAACATGACCAGTGTTCCCTCACTGGTCCAAAAGTCAGTCTTGGCTTATTGATAGATCTATCTCCAGCTCTACAAATCATGCTCCCACCAAAAGTCAATCAATGCTTTTCAGAAGGGACAATTTTAGGCAGCAGTTGAAACTAAAATCGAAGTCATCTGTGCTGCATCTCCCTAAAGAGGAAGAGAGCAGACCAAAGCAAAAGTACACAGAATAACTGCCTTACAAGGAGGATAATGACAGGTAGTTTGACAAGCACCATACTGACTTTATAAAATGTTTCACACACACAAATTATGCAATGCAGCTAATAACACGACGGGGGTGGAAGGAGGCTGGAAAAGCAGAACACTGTTCGTTCGTTCTCATGAGATGTTGTTCATACGTTACAGAAGCGTCTGTCTGTGTTTTGACAACCTGCCAGTCCATCACTACCTAAAGCACAAGACTTGCTGTAGGCAATTTGACCCTTTTCTTCCTTTCCTACGCCCTCTTGCTTATTCTAAAGAATATAGGCTCTCCAGTAATAGCATCTGATGTTTTTAAAGGCAAGCTGTAGTTCAGGATTATTTTGCATGTTGAGAAAGCCCACAGGCACACTCAGTATTTTCTCTGCAACTGCAGCTAGCTCTCTGTTACCAGGAAGAATGGCAATTACTGTTTCGTTATTCAAACATTTTTCAAACTTAGGACTAAAGTGAGAGTGGGTCTAGAACTTCACCCAAAATAGATGCTTTAAGCATCAGGTTAACTGAGTGTGGACTTTGGCTTTTTTTTTTTTTTTTACTTCTATTTGTTCACATAGTTTTAGTGATAAAAATAAAATTATGCCTCTAAATAGAGGTGTTCATATGCCTTATTTTTTCTACAGGTAGCGGTACCTGAGTTGACAGACAGATCAAGATCCCTGTTTGTACCAAGTTCTTCAGTTGCCATTCAACAGTGAGGGTTAGAAATGTGATGGGAACTACTTGAATTACAAGACTTAAAATAAGGAAGAATTAAAGGGTAAGTCACAAACTAATATTTGAAATGGGAGATGAGAAAGAGATGGGAGATGCGCTTTCTGCCTTTACTTTGCGTACAAACCAGGTATCTACAACCTGTACCCACAAGCAATCTCAAATAAAATACACCACCCCCCCCACCCCCCCCCCCAAAAAACCCAAAAACAAACCTCACAACACATAGAGCCTTACATCCTTTCCTCTCCATCTGCTACATCTGTTTAGGCATTTGGTACATAATTTCCTCTCTGTTTTGTTAACTGAAATGAAAAACAAACAAAAGTCATACAAAAAGAAAAGGGAGAATTGGGTTCTTAACAGTGCATTGCTTTGGACAGGCTGGCAATCTTGACTGTTGAAGTTTTTCCTTCTTCCCAAGATAGTTTTCAGCTAAACCATCAGATTACTGCACTCTGAAATCCAGTGTTCAACCTGTTAACTGGGAAGGTGTACTGGATTTAGCTGGGATGGAGATGATTTTCTTCACAGCAGCCTATATGCATTTTAGATGGCTGACCAAAACAGTGTTGGTAACACACCAACATATTAGCTATTGCTATGCAGCCCCAAGGCTTTCTCTGTTTCTCACTGTGCCATCGCAGTGAGCAGGCTGGAGATGGACAAGAGGTTGGGAAGGGACACAGCCCCAGGACAGCTGACCCCAACTGACCAAAGGGATGTTCCAGACCATATAACATCATGCTTAGCAGTAAAACTGAGGGAGGGAGATTTTCTAAAGTAGCTGTTGCTTAGAGACTGGCTGGGCATTGGTCTGCTGGTGGTGAGTGATTGCTTTTGCATTGCTTGTTTTTCAGGGTGGAAATGGGGGGTGGGGGGGTGGGGTGTATCCTTTTTTTCTTAACTTAAACTGCCTTTTATCTCAACCCATGAGGGTTTTCCCCTTGCTTTTGGCCTTCTATTCTCATCCCCACCCTGCTGGAGGAGGGTGAGCAAGTGGCTGGGGGCTTACCTTCCAGCTGGGGTCAGCCTACCACTGAGGGGCTGGCTAGGTGGGTGGCAGCTCTACTGGCTGGGGAAGATTGGAAGTGGGGCACATGTACGATTTGATCACATACTCCTTTCAAACATGCAGAAAACAGCATTTTTTCAGTATTACTGACATACAGTTGCATTTGAACTAGAAATTTAGCTCACCATTGGGCCTGATTAGGAATTGCCTCTCAAATCAACGAACCATTTTCAAATGCATGCCTAACCTGATGACAAATTGCTTCTGCCTTCTCTGTGCCAAGTACCTTTACAGGGGGTTTAAGTGCTTAGTGTCCCGAAAGGTGTTAATATTTAGTCCCACATTCAACACCTGATGAGTGATTCACAGCAAGTCAAGTCAAAGCTCACTTCTACCAGTCTGTGTAATTCCTTTCTACTACTGCCCACACCATAACAGCAATAAAGCACTTAATGCTGCATTCAACTCAGATAACATACTGCATCTGAAATAGTCTTTTAAACAGCACAGGCAAAGGCAACTCATGCCCGGCTCATATGACCTTTCCTCCAAAGTATTTTTTATAGCTACATCCACCAGACTAAATGCTGATATCCTCATCCAAGCAAAACTTATTCTGAAGCCCCAAGAATTTCTCCAGACATTACTTGAACAGCAGACTAGGTGTTAAGCTCAGCACAGTGCTGATTTCAGGAAAAAAAGCCTCTATTTTGTAGATATTTGAAAGAAAATAACACAGAAAATCCAGCAGGTCTGAATATTAAAATCTGACGTAATTACCTGACACCACTGACGACAGAATCAGCTCAGGTTGAGAGCATCCTGTGCTCCCTGCTGCCTTGCACATTACACATTTTGACTAGGACCAGGCTGTGTCAAACAAAACATGGAATAATGATTTCCACCCTTTTGCACTCATTTTGCTCTAGCCCAAGTGACCACAGAGAATTAAGAACCAAGCTGTGCCTGAGTCTAGGCAAACTGTTCTGATTCACAAATCAAGGGTTTCCTCACACAGTCATCCTACCGTGGATTTTAAAAGACTGAAGAGGATCATGCTCCTATGACCACAGACTAAAGAATTTAGCTGAAATGCCATGCACTGGTTCACACAAAAGCGAGAAGCAGGAGAGGGGGCTTGTGCATTAGCGTCATATGAATATCACATACACCATGTACCTTAATGACATACCAACTGACAAAACGGATGCCACAACACTATGCTGCCTCTGAACGCAGGGTACAAAGTAGGCATACATATGTGGATACAGACCAGCCCCCCAGTGCTCCGTGGGGAAGCCTCTACATTACAGCTAGCCCAGAGCCAGCAAGAATGGTGGAACTGCTACAGCAGAAGCACGCTGCACTAATTGTGTAAGCTCCAGGCACCACAGCAAGGAAGGGGGAAGGCCAGATAAAGTGCTTGCTGACATGTCAAGCGGGCAGTCACGCTTAGAGCATGAGAACCACTTACCTACACCCAGGAATCATTACTGACCTTTGCAGACATATCGGCACAGAATTAGCCTGCAGTTCAATCACTTGCAGGGTCAGAGGTATAGCCATATACGCTATTTACTAAAGAACAATCCCCAAGAAAAGGCCGTCACAAATATAAACACAAAGGTTTGATTGTGTTGCCACTTTTAGCTAATCTGAAAGCAAGGTGACAACCTGTGAGACCATTTCACAGCTTTTGATTTCTCAGTCCAACAGCTTCTCCCCACCCATGCCTACAGAGTACAGCACTAAGCACAGGGCAGGGTGGAAGATGCAAGACCTAGAATTATAGGCCATTTACCAAAGTTACCTCCTTTTGTCTTTGGGTAGAAACTTCCTAAAAGTTATAGCATTATAACGACCCAGGTAGCGAATAACCCTTGCAGGGTCAAGTTTCACTACGGTCATAAAAACAGCTGCCTAGACAAAGAGAAAAAGGAGTGGAGATGTTTGAGGAAACATTTTCTTTCCCTCCAATACTTTATCTGTTGAAAGTTCAGGGACTTGGGGAAAAGTTTTCATCAACATAACAGCATTTTCTCTCTCATTTGCTTCTACAATAAAAGCAGAATAAGCAGCTGTGTTTACAGTTTGCAACTTAGAATTTATTTTTTTTATTACCATGTCAAATTTTTTATGGTGACTTAATCATCAAATCCATTTATGCTATTACTATTGTGGTGATAAGTTAGAGTGATAATACTGTTTAACCACAACACGTCGAAGTTTTACAAGACCTTGCACCTGAAGATTTCTGTAGAAAACATGCTGAAGTTTCCTGTAGCCCTTATATAATGGGTCCTTTGGTTGTAGTACTTCAGACGGCGAAACTCAAGCATTGGAATTTGCAGACAGTTACACAGCAAGTCTGTGAAACTTGCATCTCCATCTCACGGCCTCAGTCCTAAAATCCTTCTACAGGTCTCGCATGCTCTGGAAACATAGGGAGACGCCATATCCTGAGTTTGGTAACCCCTCTTCTGGGGCTATACAGCATTTAGAAGTGTTAGAAATATGATCCTAATCTTTCAGAACAGAAAGCTGTCTAGGTGGATGACTATTGATATAACATGATTAAACCGTATTCCCATGTCACAAGCAAGAGAATAAATACTCAGAGTGACACCCTCAGACTTTCTGCTTAGTTTAAATGTTGTTGCTATTGTTTAAGAGCAGAGAGTGGTCCTATCTTTCGTGTACATGGTGCACACCATAATAGGACCCTGCTTTCCACAGATACTTAGCATTCAGCGCGAGATGCAAATAATGAAATACAACAGCCAACATAATGGAGTCTCTCCAAGAGGCATGAAAAGGTAAAACAAAGCAGGAGACAACTCAACCAGTACTAATGAAGCAAGAAAGAATATGACATTGTGTACAAACTTTCATAAACAATTTCATTGATCTGTATTTTTTCTACTCCTAACCTGCCCCATTATGAATATGACACAATCTCATGTAACAGTCTAGATAACATTAAGCTTGGCCTTGAAAACATAACATTAAGGAGTCTGTCATTTCCCTTTCATTAATGCCCTACTGTGTCTGAGAAACTCAGTTGCGATTGAAGCAGCACTATCCACTCAAAAGCCAGAGAAAATTCTCCATTTGCAGTTGACAAACCCTCTAAAGTCTATCCAAAAAACTACTCATCCTGTTTTCCTCTAGTCAGTGTCATTCTCTGCACCAAGTTTAGGAGAATTTAAACAGACACGTATCTTCTGCTGCATTCTATATGGTACATCAGCCAACCAACCTTGTGATTCAAATCTATCTGCTACACGCTGCACTAAAGAAAAATAGAATGAGACTGGGAAAACTTACCTTGCCAGATAGAAGCAGAGCTGTATTATTGGCCTGCCAGCTAGAAAGAGTCCTGAATTTAGCTGGTCCTTCTGCTCAAAGAAACTTGCTACTCAGCTAGATCTGTAGCTAAACATCTTGTTGGCAGCACAAATATGCTATTAAGTCCCAGTACATGGCAACCTATTAGAGCACAACCATAAAGATACTAATAAACTCATCAGTCTAAGAAGATAAACAATGATGTACCAGCCTTCGACAGCCTGGGATACAACATGATTTCATTACATTTTGGGTTGGCTTGCCCCCCAAAATTCTTTACTCTTCTTTAGTGAAAAGGATCTGACCAAAAACTTAGCGCATCAGAATACCCTGTAGATCCAAAAAAACTGCATCTCATCTCTTAAGAACTGGCTGGTTGGGTAGATCTGTTTATTCAAATTTTTTTACTTGTGAAAAATGATAAAACTCCTATACCACTAGACTGAATTAAACAGTAGAGGTTCAACAGGAAGCAGTTGCTGTTCTTTTTTTTAATGTACTTATCACACTGAAACATGGGTCCATCTCTTCCCCTCCACATGCCTCTGATCCTTCTTGTTAGGGGTGTAGGCAGTATCAGAGTGCTGAAAGATTATAAACAGATTTGAACTGTGCCACAGGCCAGTCCACTGGAATTAATAATGCTTCTCTGCAAGGTACATAATTTGCAGGAGGCTGCGCAGCTTAGGAGACAGGAAAGTCTGTGGAGGGTTTTCCACACCTCTTGTAACAGGCAACTGAGACATTTCCAAGTTCTTAAAGTAACGTACAAAGAAACACGGTTTCTAATATATACAGAAAGCCCACTCATTAGTTGTGTTTTTTAGTTATTCTTCAAATGGTTTGAAGTTCAAACTTGGATTAACTTTCATTATTGTGATTAGGTACTAGAGAACAATTCTGCTCAAAGTTGTAGGTATAGGTAAGAATTGCTCTGTTGCTTTAAGATTTGCATAATTTAGAAGTGTTTAGAAGTGTCATCAACACCAGTTGTTGGGGGGGGGGGGGGGGGTGTGTGTTATTCAGTGCTTCCTTCAATACCTTTTCATCTACAGAGCTCATTCTGCAGTCAGGTGTGGTGGACATGACAAAAAGACTAGAGACCTGGCTTCATTTGTGTCCAGAGACTATCCAGGTCCTTCAGCTCTGTTTCACGTACACACAAAACTAAATTCTTCTTGAAACATTTATATGGCTCAGGGATGAAAAAAGTGCTATTAATACAAATAACGTAGCTTGCATTTCTCTGTATTTTAAATACTGTTTTATAATGGTCTTTCCACTTCACAGCAAAGAATCCCTTTACTCAGTGACATCCAACTCTCAATTAAAAAATACCTGGGAAAAAGAGTCAAAGAGATAGCTCACTTAACTATGCCAGTGAGTAGCTAGATAGATGTGGTTATATTCCTGCAATTTCTCTGAAAAGAAAACAAAAATATTTCAACTCATTATGTGTACAGGGAAACATCTGTCTCCACTACACATGGCATTCACATTACTAAGCAAACTGAATGGGCACATTTCACTGATACTGACGGGCAGCTGGCACATGGTGAGGCTTCTGTCTCGTCACCCTGCTACCAGGCATACACTAATGCCACAGCCTAGCCTATGACCCAGCCCTTCAAAAATACATTGGTATATGTTACATGGGCAACATTCCATTGAAGTCCATGAAATTACTTATGGTTGACTAGCTCGTACTATGACATTTTATTACATAGCTGAGAGAATGACAGAAGTGATACAGTTGCAAAAATTCAGAATCAAATCCTGCATGGTGCTACCAATTATATATCAACTCTTCATCATGATGCGATTTACCACCCACAATCTTCTCTTCTCCCTGTCCCCAGCTGTAGACCTTCATGTCCAAAAAAAAAAATCTAGATCTTGCCATTCTTTTTCCAGACACTCATTCCACTTCATTCCCAAGCAGTTTTTTCTCAACATGAAATTCAGAAAGAATTAGCTATTTCTCATTATTGTACAGAAACCTCCAATACACACGAAAATATCAAGTGTGGGAGGGAAAATTTCCACAGAAGTACAACAAATTAGTCTGATGCTTAAAACGCATTTCTCTGCAAAGCTACTGAAGACTCCATCAGGATTTCTTTTCTGCACTTAAGATGCTCTGCAGGATCCTTTCCTGCAGAAGCGACAGAACTTTATTTAAATGTTATTTAACTAGAACATATCACACAGCTCAAGCTAACAGATATTTATTGTACTTACATGTATAAAGAACTCCTAACTGGTTTGTAGGATTTTTCTCAGGTTCCTGCAGCAAGTGCTACACTTTATCATACAGTTACAGGATGCAGAAAGCAATTTTGCTTCTTGGTCACAAATACTTGCTGTTTAAGCTCCTCTTCTGGCCTGAAGTTCTTCAGACGGAGTTCTTTTTAATCTCATGAAGAAGTAGAAACCACAACACTTCAAATGAAATTGTTAATGAACCAAAGTTATTCTTCTTCATCCAAAAGTACTATTTCTCTTATTTGCTTTCTCATTTGAAGAACATGAGAAGAGAACAGCAGCAGCCTCAGCATGTTTCTCTTAGCCATACCATCTCTTTTTATGAGATTATCAACTATAATAAAGTATTGACCTGCTTATAACCATCATTCAGTAACCAAGCTTTTATCCCCCCCCCAAAAAAAAAGTGAAGTGAAAGTATAAAGCTACAGCAGTCACTGCTAGTGGATCCCTCTAACCATCTCTGCCTTTAACTCAAGAGCAAAGCAAAACACTAAACAGAGTGAGATACTGCTATCATAGCTGGGGCAATATGGAATGGGGCACAGGGCAGTTAAAGAACACTAGTCCAATTAGGGAAGTTTGAGTGTCAGGCTGCTGAATTCCCTATCATTTCCTGGCACCACTGCCTTTAATTAGGCCTTGGATTGATTACTGCCTTTGTTCTCCATTGACCCACCACTGACTCTGACAGGGGTTGTATTTTCCCCTGCTACAATTAGAAGACAAAGTTCTGAGTGTCAGCAAGCATTACACAGGCAACCAGGCTGCTGAATACTACAGAGCCTTTGGAGAGAAGATGTGTTTGTGACATTAACACTCACTTCTTTCTTTAAAGGATACAGTAGGATGGAAACAGTCCTGGTCCAACAGTAAATTACAGTTGCAGTTAATTTAAATTTGCCAGGGTATTTATATGCAGTGTATAAAAAAAACCAAACAAACACAGAGCATGACTAGCAAAACAATCTACCTGGTTCTTCTGTAATCCAAACTAAGAGGAAGGTTAAGCAAGAGAGGGTGGAACAGACTGCTGTTTGAGCATTTAGTTTGTAAAATAGCAGCAACTAGGCTGGAGAAAGTCATTTTGTATGCAGGTACGTAGAATATAAAGCTTTATGGCAATCTAGAGCACTATGGACATCCACAGAGCTAAAGTAGCAATGCAAAAATACATTAAGCAAAGTAAAACCTGAAAGAATGTAACAAAAAAATCTGTTTCTATATTTATTATTCTACGTTTCATATTTTGGTAGCACTTAGAGGCAACAGCTAAAAAAATAACTAAAAAAATACCAAGATCTCTTATGCCATGCACTGTACAAAGACAGACAGCTTTTTCCCCGATTAGAATTTACAGTCTTAGTAGAAAGGAGTCAGGGCAAAGAAACAAAGGTAAAAATAACTTGTAGGTAGCACAGTTTGTTCAAGGCCATATGATTTGTCTATGCTACTGCAAAAAAGAGAATTCCAGCTTCCACATAGGTTAGCAACTATTCACTATGCCACATTGCTTTTTGTCATTAAAACACAGGTCCTGGGAATCAAACTATCAGGCTCTCTGTGACTGTGACAAGTCATTTCGCTCCTCCATACCTTTGATCTCTAGTCATAAATCCCTTAGAGCAGACAAAAGGCTGAAGGATAATTCATTAATACTTGTGATTCATTTGAGTGCATTTTCAAAACCGAACTAAAGTATTTATTCTAGAACAAAGTCCAGATATTAAAAAAAGTCTTAATGCATTTTGAATAATTAATCTGTCTGAACATGGGAAGGTTCCTATTAAGTATGATTCTCATTGGTACAAGTAGGCAGTTCAGAGGACATTAGAAATTGACAGCAATGAAAAAATTGGAGGATTTTTTCCTCCTCTTCCCTGGGCTTTTCTCTTCCCATCACTCATGCTTGGCAAGTTCCCACAGTGCAGGACAGCAGCCACCTGTGGAACCAGAATGACACTAGTCAATTCTGCCAGCAAGCCCAGCTGACCAGCCTCTAGAGGATTTGCCCAGGTAGAAAATGGGTATCTAGCACCTGTATTCCTCTACCACATCAGTGTTCCCACCACTGCAGGCACATCCATCTCCACTGAGAGAGGAGATTATCAGGGCTTATTTCTACCTTACCAGTCCATAGTTACTATTTTGGCCCAAAAGACAATTGCAATGAGTGAGCTTTCAGATTTGCTCCTTAGAATGGACAGGGGTAGAACAAGCTCAGAATCCGATGAATTCAAAAGCATGCTTGCTTGGTGTCTGGCACCCGGGTCTGATATTAGTCCCACTATCTCTTTAAAATTTAACAATTAGAGGTATGTGTTTATTTTTACCAAGAAGCTTCTGCCAAGGAACTTGAGGCATTTTTTGTAGGCTTGTCAAAATAGCTACAATTCCAAAAAGGACCGAGACAGAGTTACTGGGTGTATGGGGCAGAAGTGTTAAGAAAAGGGCATTGGATGATGCAAGAGAAATAGAGCAATGTTTACTCTACTCCAAGGATTCCTTGAACTTGTTGAAATACCTTTAACAGGTAGAAGGAGCCCTGTATTTGTATTAAACCCCAAGTATGATCAGCAGTCACAACCAGGGGACTTGCAATTAGTTCTTTTTTTCCAGCACAGCTGAATGAAGAGTAACTGAATTAACAGCACAATAGCCACAAAAAGATGGAAATCCAATTTCTGTTCCTATCTACTCCCTGCATCAGTGGAACACCGTACGCTTCAGTAGAGAAATCTTAGCCTACAGGACCACAAGATCAGCCCTAAGGTCTGTGGCTAATGGAGAGCTATAACAAAACTAAGTTTTGAAGCACAGTAAAGTGCCCAGGATATAATTTTAAGAAGTGCAGTGGTATCCCACAATAAACTTACAACCCAGGAAGAAACTGGTATTACCGGGATGTGTTATTTTGTGGCTAATAAGTTGCTTTTTCAGTATCCCCCTTTTAATTAAAATGCAGATGAGTTAAATCTCATGGTGCTTTAGCAAAAGTCCTCATCTTTCACAATACATGTCCATCCATATTTTGAACATAAATTGCTGAGCCATTGACACTTTCCAGTTAGCAATCCAGACCTCACGGATTTCAGCCTTCCTGAACACCAAAGGGATAAGGCAGAAGCTTTCAGTGACTGCAGATTAAGAGGTGACACCGATTTGCTGTTATAATTGCAAGCACTGGGTCAAATATAAATTTGTTCTGTTGCAATGCAGATGCAGCATTTGATTCATTAAGTAGATACTCCTCTTTGCTCATAGGCACAGCATGGCAGGGCCGAAGGAGAATACTGAACACCTAAGGCATGTGTCTCAAAGGAGCTTAGCGGCTTACTGCCTGTGCTGACCAGAAATACAGAACCAAGCAGAGCCCCATGCACTTGTTGTCACACTCCCTCCCAAAGGCAGAGAGCCCTGCAGTAGACTGTTTTGCAGCTAGGAAAAGCAGCTCAAGGTAGAAGGTCTCCATGTTGTACAGCTGCAGAAAAGACACCTTCTGCATTGGACTGACTGTTAAGGAGACAGACACTAGGACAGCCCACCACAAACACCTCAGTCTCAGCAGAGTTAAATCACATCTTTTCAGTCCGCACAGGGGGAACACAGATATGTCTGTAAGATGCATTTATGGTTTTCAAGCACCTTTCCCCTTCTTGTAGACCTTCTTCAGTTAGATGGTATTTAATCCGCTATTTGTCACCGCAAGTGGTCACTCATAGCCACACATAAGTAGAGCATGAAACACTGTATTTAGACTGTTACTACTGTCAATACTGTACTTGTCCACCTACTTGCATTGGCATACTAAATTCACTGCCCTCAGACCAATTCCAAGGGTAGCCATTCTTTTAATTAAATTGGCACCTCTGACCATTTTTCTATCACCTACCAAAAAAAAAAAAACCCGAGGAATACTAACAGAAATGTAATAACTAAGACTGCAGTATATGAAAAAGCTGGCTTTTTCCCTCTCTAGTTACAAGTACATTTTTTCATCATGCAGTCATAAACTGTGAGGAAAAAATCATTTGCCTGCGGCTATATGTAGTCATAGTGTTTACAAATATTCTGATATCAGATGAGCAGTTCATGTCTTAATCACTCAACTGGGTGTAGATGTCTGGCTCTAGAAAACACAAATACCTCCATGCTGAAGGAGAACATGGGTGAAACAAGGTCTGATTTACTGAGTAATATTTCATGCATCAAGTCCCCTTTTTGCTGGTACCAGGGGTTTGGGAAAGGGGTTAGTTTTGCCAGGTTAGCTCCCTAACAAGCTCACCACAAGGTCAGAAAAGTAAGTGCTGGCACAAAAGACAGGGCAAGAATGCACACTTGAGAGGACAGGACTGCAGACGCAAGGCAACAGGGGCCCAGAGAGGCTGTACAATCTCTGGCCTTGGAGATGCTCATAATTTCACTGCATGAGTCCCAGAACAAGCTGATCTAACACTGAAGTCCACCCTGCTTTGAAGGGGAGGCTGGACTAAGTAACTTCCAGGAGTCCCTTCCAACCTAAAACATCTGCCATCAAGCCTGGCAGCACTCCAGCCCAGGGGAGCTGCATTGGTATACTACACACCTTTCCAATTCCACAGAATTGGATCAGTGAGCTTGGTTTGAATTTTCCATCTGTGCTGACATTTGGTAAAAGAATGATTAAAAGGGGCAATGGGGGTACAAAAACAAATTGTAGCTTTATTAGGCCTGTGTTTGTTTGTAGGCAGATCTACCTTTCCTCTCATGCAGCCAATTCAGCAGGCTGTGGTTAGCCCTATAAAGATTTAATTGTGCCATGTCGCCCCAATTCAGTCGGCTTGTTCACATTATCACCTCCGACGTTAGTTGAGAGGTGCTCTTTGATAACACCTGGTACCCAGTTAGGCCTGCTTTGAGACACCTACGTACACGCCGCTAGCTCCCATTTTGTTCAGTGTTCAAAACTCTTGCTTACACATCTGCTTTTAGTTATTAATGCATGAGCAAGCTTGCTAAAGGCAATAATGTATTCCCAAGGCCCTAACTTCACTTAAAACTGTATTTTCATGATTCTCTACCACCAAATGAAAGACAATACTAAAGCTTGGCTATAAAATCAAGTCTAACTTGCAGAAGAGAAAATTGTTACAACAGTAATTCCAGTTGTAGTTCTCAATTCCTTTAAGCCAAGCTTAAGAAGCCTTGTTTACAGAACCACCAAAGCCTTTGCAGTTTACTAGAGGTTGTAAGGAATTCACAGCAACTCTGAAAAATCAAGTCAACAGATTTTGGAATAACTTCACCAACCTGAAAATTGACAGATCCTTCACAGTAAGTTGCTTTCTTTGATAATCAATAACAAGATTAAAATGAAGGAAGACTAAAGTCTGATCCATTCTGGTTTACCAGCTCCCGTAGACCCTGGCTGCCAGGCAACACAGCAAGCCATTTCCTTAGGGTTAGAGTTAATTGCTATAATCATAGAGCCAGCGGCAATCCTATCCAGGTGAGTCATTAGTTAGGAAAAAGAAAATTATCAAAAGAGAGCAGAAAACGGGGTAGAGAGGTTAAAACAGCATAGAAGTTTTTTAAAGGAAAGAGGTGTACAGTGTGTTTGGCGGTTACAGGAAGAGAAACAGCAGTATATAAAGAAAGCATAGGGCTGTAGCCAATTAGCTACTCCATGTTTTGTGTGCTCTAACAAGCCTCAGACTGTCTGACAGGATCCTTCAAGAGACAATGAAGAAGGAAAGCACAAACTCCAGTACCACTTCACCCAACACAGGGGAGGCCTCTAACAAATGCTGGAACATCTACAGAAACATCTCAGGTTGTTTTACACCCTGTAATTTCACCAGAGTCACTACAGTTGCCAGAATAAAAACAAAGATGGAGTCTGGTGCAGGATGTACAGTTTAAAATGAACATAATTATTTTCCAGTTAATTGTACATGCACTGCAATATGTTTCCAGTGGATTTTCTACCTTAATTCCCATGCTGGTCTCCAGCTCACTCACAGCATGCCACTGGAGGTCTGACATAAAAACAGTATTATAACAGAGCATGCAGGTTGCCACAGATGGTTCACATTAAAGGCAGCCTAACAAGCCATTCCACAGACAAAGAGGCAGCACATCCAGCATTGCCCACAGTGAGAACAGTGTCTCCAAACATGCCTACCTCAAGAGGCACTGCAGCACTGATGCCCAGTCTTAGAACCCACAGCCACTTGGCTGACATCCAGGAATAAGATCTACAGGACTGGACTCTCAAAGCAGTGGCCAAAAAAAGCAAGCACGTACCTGCAATCCAGCCATCCAGCAACAGTGGGGTCAGCTTTACAGAAAGTTATTCCTCTGCATTAGGTGCACCCGGCATCAGAAGCACTTTGAAAGACCCTCTGCTACGTACAGGGCTACGCAACTGTTTTTTATGAAGCCTAGCAACATGTAGTGGACTCTGGTAGGCACCACAAGAAACACAAGAAGATAAACAGCTTTGAGGAACTTTGAGGAACTTGGCCAAAATACCTACAAAAGTGGAGACTGTTAGAGCAGCAGCATACACTCAAACACTCTTTAATTGTGAATGATGAAAAATTTCAATGTTACCTTAAAAAGTTACTATTAATGTAACAGCCAGCGAGAAAGCAACCATTAAGTGATTTACCCATGACAGCAAATGTTATTATTTCTTGTTCTTAGCATGGTTTTTTTTTTTCTGAAAGATGAAGCTTTCTCAGAACAGACGTTCATCTCCCAAGATCACTCTATAGAATTGCAGTAAAGCATTAGCCTGGTTTCCCATTCACCTGGCAAAACTACAGACAACAGAGTAGCTTGGGATGTGCTTTCTGCCTGCTGTTCTCAGGGTCTAAACCTGAGGCTCATGAGGATTATAGACAGGATCTAAATAAATGTTTGGAATACTAATAATGATGTTTATGTTTGGATCAGAAAGGATGTAAAAAGATAAATGTTACAGATGCTTTTCTTTGCTTGACAAGCATCATAAGAGCAGTTAAAGCAATACAAACCTCAATGAAAAGGAAGAGCATTAAAATCTGAAAACTGGTATTTCTGCAGTTTAAACCTTGTGAATAGTGACAGTAACAAAGAATGTCTAGGGATAGGAAACAGAGAGGGAACACATTTGAGATATCATGTAAGCCAGTACAAATTGTTACTTAAATTCTAGACGTGTTCTCAAGACAAACTTTTCAAGAAGCAGAAAAATGCTTTCACATAAACATTTACTTCTCCACTGGCAAGAAAAACACTGAACAATCTATTCCAATTAATGTTCTAACTAATGAAATGACAAAGGCCCCCTTTCTGTTCTTTCGGATACAGTTTAATAGCATTTATATGTTGTCAAGCTTTGCATCATCCATTTGATCTCTGGAAAGGCAGAGAGGCAGACAGAATACAAAACAAACATTAACAAATACCACATGAATACAGAATGCCTAACAGCATGCCATTCACAACAGCAGACAGCCAAGGACAATTAAATTATTCATAGATATGAACTGTCCAAGGTAGGAAGAAAAAAAGAAAGAATTAATAAACACTCTCTGAAAAATCACCAAAAAAGTACCCAACCCCATTAGCAATTTCTCTTTTTTTTTTTTTTTGTTAAATTAACAGCCAGCTTCTGGTATCAATCAGAATCAGAAGTCAAGGTCTTTCTAAGAGACTTTTCGTCATAACTGGGTAATTAGTTACTGTATATTCAACTGCCATATTCAAATCCCTTTAAGGCCAACAACTTTGAAATGCAAACCACAACTCCTCTCTTCCTCTCTGTACAGAGTCAGAAGAGCCAATGCTGAGCCAGCATACAAGAGCTGCTACAGAATGAGACGGGCAATGTTAGCAGGAAAGGAAAAAGCCCATTAGTCAAGAGCACAAGCAAGAAACCTGGACTGTGTTTTATGCAACTAATTAGTTCACCAAGTTGCTCTGTATCGCCTCTCCTCAGCTGTAAAAAACAGAAGAGAAAGACACGTTACTGAGATGAGATCTACATGCATACTCCAGTAATAGGCTCATTGATGTGAATATTTGCAACTGTGAGAAGTCCTGTGACTTCCATGAGCATCTAAGTGTTACAAACCACTTGACTCTACCTCTAGGAGGACCTGCCCTCTTCCATGGAGTGATTTTAAAAGGTCTCTTCCTATCAAAACCTCTGTGAGGAAAGTCCCGTTCCACATCATGAGCAAATATTAAAGCTTTTTACAAAAAGCCAGCAAAACAGACAGAAATAGCCTGAGGACAAAGGCTAAGATAGCAAGAAGCTGATGGCTCCAATAGTCAAGCAATAATTTAAGAGAGCTGCAGCACCAGAGTGGAGCAGACAGCTGTGGACAGCCATCAACACCACAACAGGATGGTAGGACAGGACATATATCCTCACCTCAGCGGCACCCAAACTCCCTGTCAGATTTCTTTACATTGCCAGTGAAGGCAGACTTCAGCTAAGGTGCTTGTTAGTGTAATCTGGTAGGTAAGTTATGCATGCATGGTAAGTCCTTCCGCCCTGACGCACAGTGTTACCTTTCTGCTGCTCTGTCAGAGGTTACCATTTTACATCCTTGCAGCTAAACCCACAGGCATTTATTTCTCAGAGCCCCAAGGTTTGACATATTGGCTAGAATTAAGAAGAGCAGGGAACTTATCTGGATCTTTATGTACTAGAAGTATATGCTAACTACCAAACGATGGGTTTTTTCTAGGTTGGCCAGAAATTCTACCCTGATCTCAAGAGACCTTTCCATCAAAGCTTAAATCACCAGAGTTTCAGTTTCAATGACAAGTTATTCTAGAAAATCACCTCAAAGAAGTCAAAAAATACATATTGAAGAAAGGCAAAGAGCAAGCCTGATTCTTTTCGTGCAGTGATGTCCAGTGGTAACAAGGAAAAGATGAGAGGCTTTACTCCAGTGCAAAATAGATTTGCAGACTGTCTCACTGCCTTTTGAAGACAGTAATCATGATTCTTCAAAAAGGAAAAGAAAGAATCCAAGACCTTTCCCTTTTCTTTCCCAGTCACCACAACTACTATTAAAACAACCACAACAAAATAAAACAACAAAAAAACCCCCCACGCTTATTACTGACCTTAATTATACATGCGCCTGGCCAAATAACAGAATACATAGAACACATTTCATTTTAGGTTTCCAGAACTAAAAGGCCTGTCCTTTGCCCTGAAAGCCTTTTTGTCCAATTGCAAAAAGCTGTATGGCTAATCAGTGAGAGGACACCGGGAGTTCTGCAGTCATTGCTGCAGAAAGCAGTGCAGAAAAAGAAATATATACACACATACACATATATGAACATAAAGAGAGCAAACTCATAAAAGCTGCACTGAAGCAATGAATCCTATCCTCTCATTTCATATGGAGGTGGGTAAATAATGGCACAACAGAGATTTCATTCATGCAGAGGTCTTGGGTATGCTGGGAAGTCTCAGTCTGACAATTTGCTGCAGATGCTTGCTTAGAGGAGCCATTTATCAGTGTCACCCATGCGCATTACAACACACTGCTTCCTCAGCAGCATGATTCCACACCAGCTTCCCACATAGCACACTCTGGTCCTTGATATTTCAGACAGAAATAGCCTTTATCTGGACCTTAGCAGTGTGTGCTTATTGAAACTATTCCTATTATCCAAAGTGCATGCGTTTGGAGTAGAAAAGGGACAGAATTTATTTCCTTTGCTGGTAAAGAGAACAGCAAATTAAGAGAAGTCACAACAGTTACCCTTCCTCTTCTCCCCCTCCTCTTTATACCCCTGTTTAGTTCATTGCTTATAAAGAGCTAACAAATATTAACATCAGTAGAGCTGACTCCTGGAGGATACAGGCATCCTGGATGTTTCATCTCTTGTTAAATTTAACTGGAATATTAAACAGGCAAGACAGTGGCAGACAAGCTAGAAGAAACTAAGTAAGGAATTGACAAAGAGGGTTGGCAATTTAAAACACTTCAGTCTGTGAAGTGCTTCATTTAGAGCCATCAGTGCCAGTGCATTCAGCCCTCATGTATACCCCCCCCCCCCCCCTTTAGCTCTCCTCTACACCTTAAGTCTTCTCTATTCTGTTTTTAAAGTATTTGGAACAAGTACTACTACTTAATAGCACGCCCCTACAGGGTCCAGTATACTACTACTACAGAATTAGTAAGCTCAACACTAGGAATGCAAATTAAAATGGAAATCAAACATTTTTTCCCTCCAGAGACAGGCACATGGAAAGGAGAAGCCAGGCTGAATTTATAACTATTGCTGATGCACTAAAATGTATGTCATTTATTTTCTATGTTGGGTGAAACTGTGAGTGTAATGGGTTGAGTCCCTATTTTATACCAAGTCTCAAATGGACAGTATGGAATGTATAGGTCTTTGTGACTGGTAAACAAAAGAGAAACAAGTGAATTAGATGTAAGAAGGAAAATCTAGTTACATCCCTAGATCACAGGATGCACCAGTACCTTAGTCTTTGGAAAACCTAATTTCAGAATGAAAAATAGAGTGCATTAAAATAAAGGCAACTTTGGTTTAACTGCCTTTTACTCTTCTGGCTGCTTGCTGGTTTCTGTTGCGAGAGAAAGAAATTGAGAGATGAAAAATTATAGGGATGTTTTTTTTAAAAGAACAAAAAAACCCAACAACTCAAAACAAAACACAACCTTCACATGAATTATTTCTGTAAAGCTTTAAAGACATCAGCAGTGAGCTCAGCCTTTTAAGGAACTTGGGTTTATCACCCATTTCTCCCTGCTTCCCCAGTGTGCCACCTTTCCCATGGAAGCACTGTTTCTTTGCTGCCTGGACCAACCAAGGCACACTTCATTCTTGTTTCCATAGCCTGTCTTCTTCCTCTCAAAGCCCCCTACTTCTCCTTGCAGTGGGTCTTTCCTATTCTCACAGCAGCTTATGTCTTTTAGGACACCAAAAACGTATTGGCCAATCTGCTGTAAGTGCCTACCCTCACCCCTCGCAACTTTAAAAATTGTTAACAGTGATGTTGAAGCCAAACACCCAACATTTCACCAGTCAAAAAAAGGATAAAGGAGATATGTGATCAAATACCTCTAACAATTAAAGATGATTGCAGTGGGGAAAGCAATTCTGAAAAGATTTTTTTTTTTTAAACATCAGCACTCTCATCAAGAGCTTAAAAGAACCAGATCCCAACTGTTCATTTAAAATGAGAAGGTATTTCAGTGAGCTGCCTGTCCCATCTCATATTCCTCACCAAACAGCCTCTTTGCAGAGCACTGAATCAATGACTTCACAAAAGCCAACTCTGCAAAATCTTGCGGACCCTTGTTTTCATTGTGATGGGAAAGTGTACCCAAAAGCTCCCTTAAGCCAGTTTCTTCTCTTACTCACCCTACCCACCATAACTTCTTTCTCCCACCTCTAAATCTAAACCAAAATCCACAGAAATTTTGTCAAATCCATTTTTGAATAATGGATTTGACACACAGGAAAAAAAAGGAAGTCTTATTAGGCATGGTAAAAGAGCAGCTCTGGATTTAGGCTTACCACCCATGCTGCAAAACCGCTTACAAAGCCATCACTAATGGCCTTCCAGCTACCCATCATTTCCCCACGTTCAGTCTGCCCAGATAGCTAGCTATTCCTTTCTAACAAATACCATTTTAATTGCATCTCCCACTTTGTTAGCCTTCTCGACCTCCAGTAAAAGCCATCTACGGTCTAACAATCTCTTAAATCTGACACTCGCACCGACTAGCACACTAGCACACTTGTATGCCTTCCTGCTAGGTTCACATGTATGCAGGCTTATTGTCAAGAATTTCCATTAGGAATCTAATGAGTATGAGCTGAAATGACAGCTTTAGGACTAGTGGGGAGAGAAAAGGGGGGAGGGAGTGAAAAGGGAGAGGTGAATAGGAAAGAATATGTATGCGTATTGCAAATGCCTCCTGTCACCAAAGAGTTCATTGTGCCTTTCTGGTGCCAGGGCTTCTCCAGTCCCAACACCTCCCTCCAAGCAACAAATGCCAGCCACACAGCCTCAGCCACTGTTAACTCTTCCTGTGGGAACACTGCCAGCAATTTCAGCAATATTAACCCTGGGAATACTAACATGATTTAGAGGACTTGTTAAATTTTAATGATACCATTAGAAAAGAGGAAAAACACACAAGTCACAACTCCCAATTTGGTGCATTTGGCTGCTGAATAGGATATTAATGTTTTTCTTTGCCCAGCACTATTAAATGAGCAGTGAAACTAATAGAGAGATGAAGAGTAATGATGAGATGAAGAGTAATAATGAGATGAAGAGTTCTATTCTTGCTGTTCAGTGCCTGCTTAAAGCCAAGACTGCCTTATTGCCCACTAGGCTTTCTGCTGGAGTCCGTCAGGTGGATGGAGTAAACGGGTAATTCTTTCAGCATTTGGCACTTAGCAGGTCACAGGTTCATTTAGCTAAGAGGCACAGAAAAATAAAACTGTCCAATTGAAATAGTAGCATACAATCATTCAGGTTATTGGTTAGAAGGCAGAAGCCCACTCTCCTGAATAACTTCAGCGTAATCAAGTCCAAGTTTGGCTTTGGTAAGACAGGAGTTTGCCCAAGTGACTCTTACAGGAGCTGGGACAGAAACATGCAAAGGTCAAGTTCCACCCCTCTTTTAGCAAAGGACTCCAGAGCAACCATCTTCTTCAGCACTGCAGGACTCTTTCATATCTTCAAGTGCGCCTGTGATAAAAGGAATAGGCAATTTCCAACAGAACCACACAGCAGCCCACAGAAATTGAGGGGTTGTATTCCTGAACCCTCATTTATCTTCAGTTAATTAGGAGAGTGGGAGAGAAAGAGGGAATGAAACATGCACAACTTGGGGAAAATTAATTCCACCACTGAGGTGCGTCTGCTCAAACAGTTCTGAACAAAGTTGAAACCCCCAAACCACTGTGAATTTTCTCTTTTTCTTCAGAAAAAGAAAATATTTACTGTGGTGGGTGTCAAAATCTCCTTTCATTTGCTTTTCCCCAAACATTCATGTGAGTAGAATTTTGTTCCTATGTAAGCCCATGAAATAGAGAAGCTGTAGTGAATACTCAGGTGCAAATAAACAATCACGTCAAAGTATTTATGATTTAGGGGCCATGGTGAAATAGGTTAGAGTACAGGTTTGTTATTAATACATCGCAGAACATCTGCAGGTCGAAACACAGTCGTAAAAAAACAAATACATATAAAGCAAGTTCCACCTGAAGGTAATTTGGAAGCCAAAACACTTAAGCAGACTGTATTCCCAATTGAAGATTTTCCTACAGACACTAGACCTGGATGGATGCTCTACATCAGTCATATCACACTGGATACATATATCCTATCTCCAGCACATGCAGTTCCTCTGACATACACCACCAGTAAGAAATTTAAAATGTTTTCCAAAGCCACACTTGCATTGGCTTGCAGTATTTTTTTCACTAGAATAAATAATTTTTAAAAGGCATTTGATGCTCTTTTCCTGAATCACCAAATCCATTGAATAAGATCATTGACCAGCCACAAACAAAGCAGATATCATAGAGCCTGTAAGTTAAGTTCTCCTACTTGTAGGGCAACAAAGTGAGCAGACTCAGCCCTACTTTCTTTACTAGGAAGGCATGACAAATTTAAATATGCATTACAAAAAAATCTTATACCAACACAGGATTTACTTATGTGAATCTAGAAGTGTCCAGTTCCTTCTGAGGAGAAGCAAGTCTTTTGTTTTCATCATAAACTGTAAACTTAGTCCAATTTAATACCCCATCAGTTCCTTCAGGTCTCTCAAACAGAACTTCCTTGGCAATTCCACCACACACCCCCCCGCCAAAGACTACTACTGAATACAGTTTCAGAGGAAAGCTGAGAAGAGGAAACCAGTCTGAATGTTTCTTCAGTCTGAAATCTTTTCTTCCCTCCCAGAAAACACAGAATATTTTATAAGAAATGCAAGATCAACCATAGACTATACGATTTAATAGTACAGCTTGAACAGAATAGCAGGTCTTAGTGACACCTAAAAGTAAACACAGTTGAAGATGAAAATAAATTTTAAGACGTATATCAATGCTGCAATGGTAAGTAGCTTTTAACAGCCTTACTACACTGTCTTATTTCAAATAAAATAAATTGAATTCTGGTACCACAACAATAAATCTGAGCTGCAATTGAATACACCAATTTCTTAAAACTGATTCTTTTGTCTAGTTGGTATCATATTTTCCATTACTTTCTCTTTCATAACGTAATTAAAAAGTAATCCCTATATTCTGTACTAGTTACAGCTGAGGTTACGGTTGGATGCATTGTGCTGCTCTCATCAGTACCCTTCTCATCAGAGATCACTGGCTCCTCGCATCTGCTGTTGTAATAGCACATCTAGTCACTCCCTGACCTTTCAATCAAAAGGATTTGAGTTTAGAAAGCAGGGCTATTGAAAGCATTTGAACTATCTATCATTTTGATAAGAACTAAGGCAGGGAGCAACCACCATGTATTCACACAGGAGACCTGCAGGGATGCTAACTTATGACCTTCATATGGAGAGGAGAAAGAAAAGGCACACTGGGAAACCCACAAGGGGCCAGGATGTCTTAGCCCTGCTCAGCCCAAGCAGCATGTCTGACTGCTGCTTTAAATGCATGCAAGTATTCAGTGGTTTGAGGTATATGACAGGTAGAGCTGTGGCCTAAATGAAACCCTGCTGATTACAATGAAGTTAGAATCCCTTCACTAGGGCCAATTTTATGTAAGTGAATAGACTGACAAGGTTCAGATCCAGACCTCTTCTTTTTCTTTTTTCTTTCCTCTCTCTCCCCCTGCCACTTGCACTGTTTTTATAAGTAGCCAGCAATAGTTCATGTTATACAAAGAAGAGTTTTCAGTATTTGACATTTCTTGCAGGATCTTTTGAACAGCCTCCATACCAAGCTCAGAACAGTCCAGTCAACATTCCCCTGTCCTATGAGGTGTCTTGTGTGGGTCCATGCTTTTTCTTGGAAAAACCTTAAAAATGGTTTCATCAAAACACTACTAAGCTATACTGTAATATCAGCTAAAGAGGGAACTGGATGGAAAAGAAGCATAAAAAAATTAATATTCTGGCTGTAGATGCTACAGGATATTACAACTGTACCAAGAAGGTGCCTGATTATATATTTCAGGTTTCAAAACCAGACATCTAAAACACAGTTCTTAGCAGCTTCATTATGCTTATTTATTTTTTTTTAAAACCCTGTTTTAATGTAGGAAGGTTGCATTGAAGACAACTGAAAATAAAACTGGGCAACATAAGTTACTGGGGATTTTTGTTCCCTAAACCTATGAATAAGGATGTAGCCATGGTATGATCACCTAAAACAACCTTGCTCCAGTGACCACCCCATGTTAACAGAAACCGTTCCATGAAACATTGCTAAGTCTTTGAAACATGGAAGCTGAAGCTTCTAAAGAAAAGCAGCATTTCAATGTGTGACTTGCAGCAGACTGCTTGCAGTTATTACTTTACCACTGCTTTCTAGAAGAGCAATACCTTAATTAACTGATGTGACTTCCATCAGTGTCACAGTGTAACCAAAATTTGGTCCAATAATGGGAAAGACTGTGGAAGACACTTCTAGAACTTTCCACTCTTGGGATACTATTTTGTTTATCAGGTTGTTGTTACATACTATAGCTTGCTTAATTCAAAGTAAACATCCAATCTGCTTTTGTGAAGTCAGGGACAGTTCATGAATTGCAGCTTCAGCAACAAATAATGTGGACTAGGAATTATTTATCCGGGGGGGGGGGGGGGGGGGGGGGCAGAAGGAGGGGAGAGCCCATATGCTTGTATTCCTCACATTTTATTAACATACCTGCCTCTCAAGCTACAGCATGACACTTTGCTAAGATCTAAGCTAGCAATTTAACTTAGAACATCTCTCACACTTTTGACATGCAGACCGCATGTCACAAAATGCTACAGTTCCTACTACATCATTATATATAGAGCGTGACAGTCAAGTTTATTGTGGTGGCGGGCTGCAAGTTCAGTGCTTGGAAGCACCCCAATTACATGATGTCAAAGGCTACAGCTGCTGATGGGGCAAAACTGCAATGTCTTTCAACCCTACATACACAGCACTGCAACATTCTAATAATCTGCTGACACAGGCATGAATCCCATTACATGCCAAAGGCCCGTACTGGTAACATGTGACATTTTTTCTAACACTGTCTGGGGAATTCAGCATGGACTACCTTTCTTCCTCTTCCCCTTCCAAAATTATACGCCCAAATCCTACGCATGTCATACAAGATTGCTACTGATGTTGCAAAATTTACTTCTAGGAAAATAATAAGGCTATCTAAAGGTACAACGTGATTTTAGAGATCAGTGCAGCATTCACAGCACGTATAAAGCACCTTGAAGGAACTTTGTCACTTAATAGCCCATCATGAAGAGGCCAGCTACAGACTAAGCATTGACTGTGTATTTCTGAACACAATGTTTTCAGATGCACAGCCAAGTCTCAGTAAAAAGAAAAAAAAATTTGTTCAAAGTTTTGCTCCTCTGTAGAGATTCACTTCATATAAAACATCAATACTTCCCCCCCCCCCCGCAATAGGTCTATAGTCTAAAAGTATTTTCTTTTCTAATAGGAAAAACACTATAGTCTCAGTTCATTAAATATAATCATAGGCCTGTTCCTAATTTCCAGGGCAGTCAGTAATGGCAAGCCTCTTTGATCCCATGGAGAAAGCTGCAGAGCTAACAGTTTTGACAGCTTCCTAAAAAGCAGTCTTTAATATACAGTATCTTCACCCTTAACTCAAAGATATTTGCAAGCTTGAAAGTATTTATATCATTTCACATGTTGATACTGTGGATTGTGGCAGCAAGACTTCCAGCTGCTCCTAGAAAAGGGTTTACATTAATTCATCAGGGGTGAAGGCATATCTGTTTGTCTCCTCTGGACCTCTGTAAGCAGCTGTAATTCCTGTGCAAGTGAGGTAGTTTGTGGTTTCCCAACTTGCCAGGAAACATACAACTGCAAGAAGATTCGCAGAGGAGTTACACTAAATGTTTGGTATTGTGACTTGTGATGCAACACAAAAGAATGGTTGTTGTTGCCTAAACTTTAATGGAGTTAATCCTTCCAAATGCTGACAAATTACTGCCTCAGGCCATTTAAAATCACATTTCTAATACAATAATCCTATCTGCATTACAATGAGTTGGGATGAAATGATTAGGTGCCTGAGATTTTTTGCACAGTGAATTAAGTCACCATACAGACTGGCCGTGCTTGTTCACAAATTAAAGGTCTGGACAGAAATGAAATTCCATTATTCTGCCACTTGCTAAGCTTTGAGGAAGGGTTCATTACTGTCCTGTCTCTACTGGGAATGTTTCTAAAGTAGCTACAAGCTAACAGGAACCTATTTTTCATTAGATCAGTTTCAGGGCTTTCTTCATTATTAATAATTATTAGTCAAGTCTTTGACTACTGAACACCTCTGAAATAGAAAAGGCTAATTCAACAATATGCAAGCAAAAAGTGAGATAGAGCATCAGTAAATCTGTGAAAAAAAGAAAACAAAAAACTGTACCCTGAATACAAGCCCTTTCCTTCCTTCTTCACAGACACACTGCACTAAACCAGAATTTACCCAATTCTTATACTCGGAAGCACAGACTTTTTAGCTAGGGGATAGTCCAGAATATAAACCACCTAACAACATGAGTGCTATCCATCTCTAGCATTTAATATAGCATCCTTACTTCCTGACCAAATCACAACATGCCCAAGCAGCTATCCATGTCTACACATTCAATTTACCTCTTGGTTTAAAGGCTGTGTTCAGGATTTTTGGAATCCCATACCAACAAATCTATAATCGCCAGCTTGAGACTATTCTTATTAGCATTCAATTGAATATTTACACACAATATAATTTGATACACATAAATATAGCAACTCTTCAGTTAAACTTAATGATCTTTTTTTGTCAGATGCCTGCAAGGTTAGTGTCCCATTGAAGCTAGAGGATGTCACAGGTTTGAACTCAAAGCAACCAGATTTCACACAAATTCTGATAAACATGGAGTATGATGCCATAAACTTCTATACTAGAACTTTGTCTGATGCCCTTCTGAAAATATAGCCCATAAAAAAGCTTAAAATTTAAAAATAAAAAAACAGTATTAGTAATTTTTGAGACAATCCTTATCATGCAAATGTTTGACACTGTAATAAAAATCCCACAATTACCACCAAATGCTCTAAGATCCTCTCAGTTACAAACTGCAATGTGCAACTATAACAACCACCTGTGCTCGTCATTTTCCATGGGCATGCTTCGCATAGGGGTTACAATAAGATTTAATTCTCATGAAGCATAACCCCTTGTATGTACATAATTACTGTACATCATTAAGTCACATCTGTATCACAAGAGGGGAAAAAGAAACAACAAGTTTTTAGCATCTCTCTCTTTATAAGTGGCAGGGAACCTGGCATTTTAAATGGTTAAAATAAAGTAGCACAACTGTAGTTATAGATTCCTTACCTTTGTGCCTCACCAAAAAAAAAAAAAACAAAACAAAAACCAAACAAACAAAAAAACCCAACTAAATCCCAGGTTTTCATCCCGTTGGCATATTAGGAGAGAATGCTTCTATTTAAAACTGAAAGCTTAACACCTCAACACTAACAATGAGCTAGTCAGAAGCAGTTTGCTCTAGGTTAAACGTGGCTTTTTCTGTATCAAATTAAAAGCTTCAGTACATAGCTCCATGCATAAAGCCTGGTCTGTTTATGCAGCAATTAAGTATACTCTTCCACTTTGCAGATATACACAAACCTTTACATGATTGCATGCTACAGAAAACATCAATGTAGGTTTACATTTGCCTAAGTTACTGCAGATTCCAATATCTGCTACTAGATACGTGTCAAAACACAGATACCCTCATATTCTGTTTGTTCTGCAACACACAATACCGCAGGTTATGTGCATTTCTAAATACAGTATAAATGTGAAACAGGTGCTACAGACTATATTTACAATGCTAATGAAATTTCTAGGCCGTCTTCAACAGCACCAACAAAAATCATGTAAGTCAGCTAGATCTGGCTGACTATAAGATGACTGATACACTTACATGCTCCATTTAATTGTTCTAATAAAGGCATATCACCAATTAGCTGTGTCCTACTGGGCACCACAGTCTTGAGTTGTAAGATGCTCTGCAAGTTCTGAGGGAATACCCAATACCCAGGAATGTGATCTGCTCCTTCTTCCACTGAACTCAGTGGCAGGGTCAATTCTACCCCACCAAAAACCTATTCCCATAGCAGTAATCAAGAGCAGACCTCAGAGGACCGTGAAAAATGCCAGCTACATTAACACAGCATGGTAGACTCCAGCCTCAACCCAAGCCAAAGTAAGTTTTCCTCAGACACAGGACAGGTTTCCAGATTCTTGCGAGAGACCCTGTACCTGTCGTGCTCAGAGCGCAACCTCAGAGCATTGCTGTGGCACACACCTACAAAAGCAGCTCACAGGCCCTGGCTGAGCCCATGCCAACACCCTGCTTTCCCCTAAGCAGACACTGATCAGGCTACCCCATGGATGCCAGCAAAAACAAACTTGCAAGACCAGCACAGCATAGCCGATCCAAAGAAGTCAATGGCACCAGCTGTGATATTTGTATCCCATATCACCTAGACCAAAGCCTCACTGTGCTGGGCAGTGTCTGCTGAAGGCAGAAATCACAAGCCCAGACAGTTCTGAACAGTTGTAAATAAGCCAGAAAGGATGAGAGAAAGGGGTGCTTCTGCAAATAGCCACAGCCAGATAGCACCCATCCGCAGAAGGGAATTGCATGCAAAAGGCCAGAGTACCTCCTCAACAGGATTGAGCCCACAAGTACAATTAAGCATAGCAAATAGGACAGAAGGTCACCAGAGCCTGCAAAGACCACCTTACTTGTGCCTCCTTCCTTCCCTCTAAATGCACACATTGGATATTAACAGTTTTGTAAGTGGTACACCTACAGAACTGGAAGGTTTGGAAAGAAGGTGTAAGAAGAAAAAAAGAACATAGGTAAGGGGGCTAAAGACAGAGAAGTAAGGCTTACTACTGACGTGAATAAAGATTGGCCTGTACAACACCATCAGCTAAACTATGCTAACAACAGAACAGAACAAATAATAGTAACACGAGGGTAAAATCTCAGGAAGGGGAGGATGGGCAACAGCTACCACTATTACAATACGAGAAGCCTGTACAAATCTTTACTTGACTGCAGAATCTGTCAATTTCTATTTAACACTGTGCCAGGGATACAAAGCCTTGATGCTGAACTTTTTATCCTCCCTCCACCCCCAATCTCAGTTATTCTGAGACATATCTGTATCAGTAATTTGACACCTATACCCACAGCTGGTAATCACTGCCAAATCACACAGCCTGAAATTTGTGAAGATTTTAGTACAGGGCCACTTTTACGGCAAATCAACCATGTATTAATATGGTTAAATTGACTATTAATTTTGGTGGTTCCACCCTTCCCTTTTCATGAATAATTCAGTTAAGCCAGCTCTTGAGACAAGGTAACAACCAGCCCTCAAGCCTTTTGTTCAAGAGAGCACAACCTCCCTCACAAACAGCACATAAATAATGGAGAGTACAAGTACAACACAACAGCAGTACCAGGGACCCTTTCTCAGCAGTCAGCTCTTTTCCATGACACCTCTTTATCGTAACCACTAATGAAAACTCTTTGAAGTTGAAGAGTAAATATTACCATTTGATAGTACCTGGACCCAACAGGGCAAACAAAATTGCATTGTATCACATTCTGGGAGCTGTAGACCCATTGACATACAACACTCACAGGGTTGCTATGGAGGAACCCAATGCTCACTATTTTGGTAGCATGGGGTCAGCCAAGGGCTGCTGGTCACTCTTTTAGGGCAGTTAGCCTTAATCTTTCTATGCACAACAAACAGGGAAAAAAAGAAGCAATGCCAAACAAAACAAAACAAAAGCAAGGAATTTCAGAGTATGCCTTTGGAGGTACCAGATTCCCCAACAGAGGCAGAAAGCAGACTTCCAACTCTATCCATGATCAGTCAACTCTTAAAACCTGAGGCCAGATTTCAGAAATGCTTGCATGCTCTTCAGGCACAGGATTATTCAACTGATCACGCAGGGTCCAACAGTTTTGAGTATTTTTAAGTCTTCCTATTAGGAGAAGAGGAAAAAAAAGAAAAAAAAACCACACTGAAAAAAATCTAGTGCTTCTCTGTAAGAGAGAAGCATCACCAAGCTGTCCTTGTGTTAATAACACCCAGGAGAGCTGGCTCCAATGCCGTGGTCTGCAGCAGCCTCCCTGGGTGACCTTTGGGCTCACACAGCATTTCAACGCCTCATCTGAACTTGGTGCTACAGGAGGATCTCTCCTGCACCTGGCCCCACAATGGAAGTACAAACCGTGGGCATCAGACCATACACGCCTTACCACTAAGCTGGCTGCCAAGTCTCAGGGTATTTTGTAAATCCATCTGGTACAGATCAAAGAAACCCAAAGGGGAAGGGACCAATGACTCCCGCGTGGCATTCCTACCCTTGCTTGCCCCTCACTGAGAACAAGAACAAGTAGTCGGGAAATAACAACACAAAACCACCGTCAACGCGATGAAAGGGGGAGGCAAGGAGCGAGCTTGAAGGGACTGTCACAGATGCCGCCCGAAGACAGAGGCGCCCTGCTCCACATGAAGCGGGAGGAGGGGACGGGGAAGGGAACAAGACCAAGAAGGGGAAGAACCCAAACGGACCCTAAAACCCTCAGCGGTGACACCGGCCGAGGGGAGCCCCGGTGGCCGGCAGCCCCAAGGGAGAGCCGGCTCGCTGCCCCGCCAGCTCGGGGGGGCCGCTCCCAGGCGGCTGCGGTCCCGCCGCGCAGGCGCCCCCACCCCCCCGCCCCAGCCCCGGCTCACCTTGCTGCTGACGGGCCCGGGGATGAGGAGCTTCAGCGCCTGCCTCTTCAGCTCCGCCAGGCGGGCGTTGCAGTGCTCGCACCAGACGCCGCGGTCGGAGCCCGGCGAGGAGCCGCCGCCGCTGCCGGAGCCCGGCGAGCCGGTGCCGAAGCCCGGCGAGCCGCCCAGCGAGCCGGGGGAGCTGGTGCCGATGCCGGGCGAGGCGGGTCCCGGCGAGCCGGTGAAGGAGCCCGGCGAGGAGGTGCCGGAGCCGGGGGACGGGGTGCCGGAGGAGCCCAGGGCAGAGCCGGCTCCCTCCGGCGCCGGGCGACTCCCCGCCCGGGACTCCTCGTACGCCTTCCGGTACCAGCTCTCGGGGGAGAAGGGGGCGGCGGGCTTGGTGGGGGAGCAGGGGTCGGTCACCTGGAGCGGGAGAAGGAGCAGCGGGTCAGGCAGGGAGGCCCGGCGGCGCCGGCAAGTTTCGCTCGGACGCTCCGCGCCCGCGGCGGCCCCCGCGGCTCGCCCGCCCCCGCGGGCGCCCGGAGCCGCCGCCCCGCTCCGCGGAAGGTGAGCGGGGCCGCGGCCGGGGGAGGGGGGCGATAGCCGGCGGCGCCGGGGACCGCCGGGCGAGGGGCGCGGGAGCCCCGGCACGGCGGCGGTCACCGCTCCGAGCCGCCCCCTCCGCCGACGACTTACCCCGTATTTTCTGCTCCGCGCCGTGACGGCAATCCTCTCCTTATTTCCAGCCACTGAATTCATGGTGGCTTCGCAGCGCGGCGGGAGAATTTCCTACAGGTTTCCCAGTCCGCATCCGAAGGGAATAGCCGGTCCCGGGAAGTGCCCCGCGGAGCGGGCAGGCTGCTCCCTCGACCGGGCGCAGCCGCCGCCGCCGCCGCCTCCGACGGGATCGCTCAGCCCCAAAGCGCCGTCAGTTCTCGGGAAAACGCCTGGGGCTGGGGTTTTCTCCCGGTCGGTTTTTCCTCATTGTCTTCCCTCTCACTCCCTTACAACCCTTGTTTTCACAGAAACAGCAACATCCAGAGTAGGAGCATTCCCCCCGGCAGGCAGCACAGCTCGCTCTCCTCCGCAAGTGAGGCGAAGCATCCGAGGTAGCTTTAGGAAGGTGAAGCAGGAGCGGGAGCCGCGGTCGCCCTAGCAGGGACGCCTTCTGCCCCCGCTACCGCGGCAACTTGTTTCCTTCGCCAAGGTTTGTAACTGAGTTAAAAGAAATCCTCCAAAAATATCGGGATCCAGGCTCTGGGAGGAGCCTCCGCGTCCCTCGCAGCCAATATCCTCCTGCCCATTTGGGCCTGACAGTTTTGCAAGGAAGGGGAAGAGAAGGGAAGGGAAGGGAAAAGCCGGGCGGTGGAGCCCTGTGCGCTCCCCGGTCAGCGGCGGAGCTGCCGGGCCGGCGGCTGCGAGCAGACTGCCGGAGCCTCACCGCAGGTCTGCGCGATGCCTCGGCTGCCAGGAGGGTCCATTTTATTTTGCAGTATTTCTTGATTGACGTCTGTGATTTCCCCCCTCTTCTTGAAAAGGGCGGGTGGGCGGAGGGGGGAACCTTGTTGCTTCCACCGCAGTTATTGGTTAGTTGCCTCTATTCAGGGCTTTAATGAACATGATTCACAAGTGTTCCCAATCCTCCTTAAATAACTAGGAAAGAAAAGCAAGCTGTTTTTATGACAGTCACTGGCATCTCTTTTCTGTGTTGTGATTTTACATGTATTAATTTAACTTGCAGTCAAGGGCATAATAAATTGGTCTCATGAACAATGAAATTCCACAGACTTGTGTCCCTATCAATCTTTCCCTTCTAATTATGATTTCTTTTTGCACGTCATGTATCTGGTTACATATCCTTTTTTATTTCAAATCCTGCAGATAGCACAATCATCTCTAATAAATCTTCCTCCTCAAAACAAGTTGGCGATTTTCTCAGAAATGGATACAATAAAGAGCTAAATGCCAGATCCTCTGATAGGGTCATAACACGGATGGATTGATGCAATTGGGAGGGCAGAACACACAGGGGACTTCCATCCACCTTTGCAACCTCCTATTGTTACTTGCGTATAAATGCATCCTTCCAGCATCCCTAATGTACCTGGGCTGTAACAGCCGTGAGGGAACAAAACCAGCCCACTGCATCACTAAGCAAGGAATCTCCCAGTGCCTTTCTGTTTTCACAGATACTCTGCCAGTGGTAAAGATGTGCAAGATGCTCTGCTGTGTTTTAACTTCACCAGGTTATCACCCTTAGAGTGGAACAGCCATTCTGGATCCGGTTAAGAAAGCTTCGACCTAAAGCTGACACAAGCGATGCTGCCCAAGGTAGCCAGGCTGCGTGAGTAGTGCCTTACACATTTACACAGGTGCCTCCAAAAAGCTGATCAAACGGGCAAACAAAGGAGATGCACCCTAGCTCCTACTGCATGTGAATGGGTTTCACATAAATCCGCACGCGGAGATCCCGTGGTTTGTTCTGTAGGCAGACGTGATAGGGATGACAAGGCAACGCAGGAAAATGCCGTGCAGGTCTACGACAGTACAGAGCAGGTATACTCCGTAGGCCCCAAGACACTGTAGGCAGCCACGTGCCGCTGGCACCACGGTGTGTAACTGCTCATTTTCTGGGCTCAGCGATTCTGGTGGCGAACTGGCAGATTTGCATCGTTTTTCAGCAGGCCTTTAATTACCAAGCTGCTGGCTATGCCTGCCTAACCACATCTGCTCTGTCAGTGACCGCCATCCTGTGTGCAACGGCATGCCTACCTCAGGAGACGACGGCTATCCTGCGGGCAAGGGGCAGCAGCTTGACGAGCGCGCTGACAGCTTCCGAACGGCACGCCAGGGCCGGGTGGGGACCGGGAGGCCGAGCTCTGCCGGCACCCCGGCTTCGCTTTCCCCACCGCTCCTCGGGCCCGGGGCAGTGCGCGGACCCCCCCGACGGTTCGGGCAGGGGCCATGAGGCGGGGCCTTACGGCAGGCTGGCGGAGCGCGGGGAACAAAACGGCGTTTCAGCAGCCGGGCAGGGGGAGAGCGGAGGGAAGGCATCGGCCCGCGGGAGGCGAGGCGAGGCGAGGCGGGCCGTGAGTGACCGCGCTCCTCCCCGGCTCGCAGCGGCAGGTTCGAGGCGGGTGCCGCCCGCCGCCCCCTCCCCAGAGCCACCGCCGCGCCACAGCCGGTCCCCGCCGCGGGGCGAGCAGCAAGGCCGACCGTTAAACCGCCAATTTACCGGCCCACCTGGGCGGGAGGGGGGGGGGGGGGTCAGGCCGTGTAACCCGCAGGCGAGCGGCGCCGCCGGCGCTGAGGGGCGGCGGTGGGCGCGGCCCGGCGGGGCGGGGCGGGGCGGGGCGCGCGGCCCCGCGGCGTTGGCGGGCGGCGGGCGCCCTCTGCCGGCGGCGGCGGCCGTGGCCGGGCCGTGTGGGGGGAGGCGCGGGGAAGGAGGCGGGCGCCGCTCCGCCGGCCCCGCTCGGGGGCAGCGGGCGAGCCGCCAGCCCCGCCGGGGCACCGGCACCGAGCAGCGCTGTCCCTCCTCCAGAGAAATGCCCGCCGTCCCTGGGGCGGGGGGGATCGGGCTCCTCTCCGGGCACGGCTGCAAGCGTGCCTTTTTCCGGGGGTGAACTCCTCCCAGAGTTTTTAGGGGAGGAGATGTTGCCTCCCCGGCAGGGCACGGTAACCGGGGTCCTCTGCCCCGCCGCTCCCGGGGCCAGATCCTACCGGCGTGCCGCTCTGTGCCGTGCTCCCCCAGAGAGCTGGGCCTGTGGTGGGGTGCCTGCTCTCCGCCCGCCTGGCATCCCCCCTCCCGGTGTTCCCTCCTGCCCGCCGCCCGGCTGGGTGAGGGCTCCAGCAGTATAGCCCAAACCAGCTGGGTTCGTAGCCGGGGCTTCGGGAGGCGCCGGCAGCCCGGGTGCTGCCGGCAGGGTGGCTGAGGGGGAGGCCATCTCTGGCCAAGGGGCGGTGGAGCAGATGGCGTAGCCCGGGGGGGAACGGGATCCCGTCCACGTGGCAGCATCTTGAGGAGGACGCCCACGGCTTTCCCGGTCCTTAGCTGATGGGGAAGTTTGGTTTGAGGTGGAGAAGCAGGGTCGTGAGTGGTGAGGAGGAACACCACCTCCAGTCAGGAAATTAGGACCTCGGAACACGGTGGAATTGTCCTCTGAGCCTGAAGAGTCTCAGTAGCAAATTTCCACCTGCTCACCTCTCGGGTTTGGGGGAACCATTAAGAAGAGAGCTCCTCTTCCAACTTGCCGTCTTGTGTGTCTTTATTGGCCGAGCCTGGGCGATGGCTCTGTTGCTGTTGGTGCCGCTGTCTCCCTCCTGACATTTTGGGTCATTCAAGAAAGGCTTTATTGAATTGTGACAATTTTTGGAAGCTGAGATGTTCCAAATTCTCCAGTTTGAGGTATTTTGCTGCTAAAATCTTTCCAGTTCTTGTTATTTTGTGCTGGCCAAAGTATAGGACGCTATGGTATCACTCCAGCAAGAAGCTCTGCTAGGAACACTTTCTCTGGGTTAATGCCTTTCTGAGAAGCATTCAGGTATAGCTTTCTCCCTCTCTTTAGGCTCCCTTGTGTGGAAGTTGATAAGGTTTCCTCCTACAACCCCTCCTGCTCCGTGTGTCACTAAGGAAAGACTATTAGCAGAATCACCAACATGCCACTGACAGGCAGCTACACAGCAACCTCTCAGTTTCAAGTTCACGCATTTCTTCTGTTATCGTAACTGGTAGTCACGGGAATCTGCCTTAACCTTAGTCCTGGCAAACCATTTATGCTAGCAGTTCAGAAGTTAGACTAATTGTTCTTAATTTCAGACAGAGCTGAAAAAATGGAGCTGTTCAGACATTTATAAGCAGACAGGAGCCAAAGCCTTGGATGCAGGCAAAAGTATTGGAGGTTCAAGCAAAACCTCGTCTCAAAGCATTGAGGATGGTCTTTGATCTCCATCTAGATATTGCACCTCTAGGGACTGTTGTGACCTGTCTTTTAGCTAGTATACAAACTTCCAGTTTCTCCATCACACTGCAGTGCATTTGTGGTGGTGTACTATCACTCTGCTGCTTTCAGTGGATTTCTTCTGAGTGTATCTTGGTGTGGGTGCAATTAAATCTGACCTAGAAGTTCAGCTTCATCACTCAAACCTGAGATGCTGGCACAAGCCCAGTTCTATGAATAAACAGCAGTTTATGAGAGC
Organism: Haliaeetus albicilla; assembly: GCF_947461875.1. Taxonomy (NCBI): domain Eukaryota; kingdom Metazoa; phylum Chordata; class Aves; order Accipitriformes; family Accipitridae; genus Haliaeetus; species Haliaeetus albicilla. The sequence continues at coordinate 27,850,062 of NC_091495.1, forward strand.
TGGAAATACTGGTTGCATCAAAGAAGTCCTTTGAGGTATTCACGTTTATAATAAATCTCAGGATAAAAAGGGTGACAGCAACTGTAACTTGAAGAGTCATCACTGCCTGCACAGAAGCTTTGTTTCCAAGTTTGGTGCTAATAAGTCTCAGTATCAGGTCTTACTTACAATTTTAAAAAGCTTCCTCAGGGAGATTTGAAATGCATGACAGCTCCGATAGTTGCTTAAAGCTGCATATTAATGAGCTGGAGTCCGTTGGGGGACAGGGAGGAAACTGAAGGCATTTGTAGTAATAGTGACAAAGAATTAATTGTAAAGATAGAAACAGCTAATTATTAAGAGCTACAAATAAAATCACCAGAACTTTCCCAGTTTGATACATTTCTTCTCTAAAACCACTACAGTTCTTGTTCTTATCCCCTTGTCAAAGCATAGGATCATTTCAGCAAAAAAGCTCTAGCACATTAAGCACATTAAGTCCTTTATCCTTTTGTATAGCACACACATCAGCAGAAACACACACATCCACAGCCCGAGTATTCTGCAGGATTTAGGAATTCATGCAGTACAGGAGGAAATCAGCTGTATAGACCACATTTGTACTTCTGATGGTGTAGGTAATGCTCCTTCTATAGTATCTGGGATATACTATGCTTCTGGAGTGTGTTTTTCTGCTTGCTCTTGACAATTGTTGAGTATGATATCATGAAGAATTAAGACTGGGCATTTCCTCTGTATGAGCTGGATGCTGAGGTGTTTGCTGTAGCACAATTTCTAAATCAGTCCCTAGATTTACCTTGTGTGTCTGCATAAAAAAAAAGACCAACACTGGAAAATGTGTACTTCTCATGCACTGCTACAATCCCTAGTTCTGGGTGGTGTAACATGGACAGGGAACTGTCTAGGTGGTCCTTATTACAGCTTCTACTTCTTGCTGTTACCAGCAGATCTGCATCAGCATACTTTATACTTTTTCCTACTCCAAGCAACAGCAGAGTTTTACTGTCAGCCTGACAGGGGTATGTCTCCCTGTTTGCTTAGCATAGCCCTTTTGCCTCAGGGCCATTGTGCAGGTGTTTAGCCTGTGCTTTCCTTGCTCCACTGAGAGCCTCCTTCAATCTCCCTGTAATATAAAAGGAAGCCATTTGTGTTCAAATTTGGACAAAGAGTGTCATTCCTTTGCAAACCAGTTGCCTTTAAATCTCGCCCTTGCCCAATAACAATAGCAATGTATTTTCCACGAAGGGCTGTCTATTTGGATTTATATCTCAAATGTAAAATATTTCATAGATTTTCTAGAAACTGCTTTCATAGTTTCTGCCACACAGCACTGCCTACTTTCATAAATCTTTATGTTCTCAGTAAAAATCAATGCCAACTTATTAATACAATATTGATATGTGTTTCATAAGTAATAAAGGATGCGGTGTCATGCATGTACATATACTCACAGAGCAGGGTTGCATGGAGAAGTTTACAGTCATTTTATGCAGTGGGATGCATTGTAATGGCAAGTCTGCAGCCAATTTCAGTTAAGTTCATAAATTCAAATACTGAAATTTGACAGAATCCCATTTTCTGTTACTCAGGCACAATAAGCATTCATTGCAACTCCAGAACTAAAGACAAGCCTGAAAAAAGGAACAAAGCAGGAGTATCTGTGAATCCCAAAGCACCACACTCTAGCAATGCAGATTTTACACAGAACAGTAACAGAGCAGGAAAATATTGGAGTAACAACAGCCAGTCGCAGGCTCTGAAGGAGAAAGATGCAAGCTGCTTCTTGTCTAGAAGTCCTGCTTGCCTCTGTGGGCACACGGAAAAGCCATCAACTGCTTGCTGTGCCAGGCTTGGTGGAGCCACATCCAGGGTAATGCTAGAGCAGCCACCGGCATCTGTGGGGTTGTGACAGAAGTCCCCAGTGGAAGTGGCTGCTGGCTGCCTGGGCCAGCGGAGCCGTGCTGAGGGGGCCCATGGCAGCCTGACCTGCTAGGACCTGGCTCTGGCATGCTGCTAGCGATTCTCCCTGAGCACAGGGACATCGGCTGGAGATACTAGAGGGTAAAGGATTCCTTTTAAACATTCTTTAAAGACTCTCCTAACTACCCCAGGGGCAGAGGACAAACATCTTCCAAAAGAATTATTCTCAGTAATCTTCTTTGGATAGAAGAGGGGAGAAGATGGTATTAATAGCATAAACAAATAGCAGCATTAACAGGAGGAGTATAGGCCAGCATGTGCCAAAGTTAGAAAACAGGCAAAGCGGCTGCTGGTGGGTAGCAAGTGCAAAGCCAGTGTGTGTGCCTGCTGCACCCTAGGAGCCAGGGACACAGGCAAGCAGTGCAGATGGCGTGGAAGGGGGTAAGCGGAGATAACATAGCGAAGTGAGCAGGTAGCCCTGAGAAACAAACAGCGAAGCATTTATATCATCACATTTTTATGCTGCATCCTCTCTTGTTGCAGGAGTAAATTACAGCGGTCCAGATCAACAACAGAGCTGGCATCACAGGCACTAACTAGTCTATCAGAGTCTTGAAAGTGTAAATGCCTTAAATGAAACACTATATAAAAGGCAGCAGGCATTTCTTTTCTGCCCCTCAGCTCACCTGAGGTGAACTAATTCAACCCAGTGCTCAAACAACAGAGAATTACATTCATGATAAGCTACGTCAGAGGTCTCACCCCAGTATGTTCCTGAGATTTTTTGTAACGGTAGGCTCTCCAGATCTATGAGCATCTGTTTCATCTGAAACCCTTTTTCAACTCCTTTTCAAACATTTCATACCTTTCTTTTATCACCAAGTTTAGGGTTAAAAGTGAACCTTACAGCATGCAGACTTCCAAAAATTTTAATGTTCCATTTTTCTCTTTGCTGTACATAATTCCATGCTGATTATATTCTTTATGAAGCAACTGCAGAGGGCCGATGACTGACTTATCTGCCTGACATTTCCCTCACACCTCTTTGTTACCTGCCCCTAGTTTGTCATTGCCTTGAAAGACACGTTTCAGTCCCTGTATCTCTCTCTTCATCAGCTCGCTTGGCAGCTGGGGAGGCAGAGCCATGGCTAGACCTGCCACCTCCTGTGGACGCAGGTCTGTGGCCAAGAAAGGTACAGAAAGCTGCTCTTTGCCCTTCCCTGCCTACCGCAATGAGTCTTCCTCTAGCTTATTCATGCTCTCCTGCTCTGACTACATGAATAACCCATCAGGGGAGTCCAGGAGCGTTCATGACTGGACCCAGATGACTGCAGTTTTTGTGTCTGCCCATCAAGGGACGTTCAGACTTGGCAGCACAGCTCTGGATTGCTCAGAGCAGGGGACGAGTAAGGCATACCTGTTCCTCAGAGGGACATCGTAAGGCCGGTGCTCTGGGTGAGCTTGGTTTGCTGTGCACAGGAACTCCTTTCAGGTTAAACAAATGAGCAGTCTTGTCACTGAGCACAGAAGTCAGCGTGGGCGAGTTGACACCAACAGCCTATCTGTGTGCCCAGGCAGGCTTGGGTAAAGTATTGCTGCATGGTTTCAGGGCAGGCATGCTCACAGCTTTAGGAAAGTCTCCGTCTGTCCCCTCAAGCTGTGCTCTGTCCCTGGAAGCAACACAAGCGAGGGGCAGCTGTGCTCAGCAGTGTGTCCCCACCCACTGCCTTAATGATGTGGCTCTTTTCTGAACCATAACTATTCTGTCAAACACCATGACAGGGAAAACAATCCCATAGCTTGGCAGCTAGCAACACAAACATGGTTTCAGAGGTGGGCTGGCAGCAATTGATGGGCATTTCTTCCCACTGCTGGAAACCTTTGGCAGAGTGGAATATGTTAACCTCATGTTACCAAGTTCAGCAGAACTGGGTCTTCCATTCTTTAGAGAGGGCTTGCCTGCTTGTGAAAGTTTTACCAGTTTAACACAAATGGAAGTTTAAATGGCCTTAATGAAATCAGTGTGACCTACTTGGATCATTATTTGTTTGGATTTAAAGCTCCTTTTACTGGTTACATCCATTTAGCTTGTGCCCATGTGAGCAGGTGCAAGTTGAACTGGAGAGAGCCAGCTTTAAGCTGGTAGCAATGTTCAGACATAAAGCTGCATCAGTTTGACAAAGCCAATTTAACATAACAGCCTGTCGTGGTTTAACCCCCACTGGCAGCTAAGCACCACGCAGCCACTCACTCACTCCCCGCTGCCAGCAGGATGGGGGAAGAAAATCAGAATAAAATAATAATAATAATGATAATAATGATGTTAATAATAATACTAGTAATAAATTCTAATTAAAAGGAAAACAACACAGAGATAAATAAAACCCAAGAAAGACAAGTGATGCAAATGGAAACAATTGCTTACCACCAACCAATGCCCAGCCAGTCCCCAAGCAGCAACCACCCCGCCAACCTTCCCCCTAGTTTTATTGCTGAGCATGATGCACTATGGTCTGGAACATCCCTTTGGCCAGTTGGGATCAGCTGTCCCAGCTGTGTCCCCTCCCAACTTCTTGTGCCCCCCCAGCCGACTCACTGGTGGGGTGGGGTGAGGAGCAGAAAAGGCCTTGGCTCTGTGTGAGCACTGCTCAGCAGTAAGGAAAACATCTCTGAATTATCAACACTGTTACCAGCACAAATCCACAACATAGCCCCATGCTAGATACTGTGAAGAAAATTAACTCTATCCCAGCCAAAACCAGCACACCGCCATAACTGCACTGTAGAAAGATTAATATTCTGCAAATAACTGCACTGGTGGAGGAAGAGGTTAGCACTCAGTCTGCCCCCACTGCTCCTCACTGCCTCTTTCCCAGAGGTTTCCCTCTCTTCAGACCCATCAGGATGTCTCTTTATGCATAGACAGGGCTTCAGAGTACTTACAATGACCTACATTTTAATTTGATTGTTTAGCTTTGTGCTTATTAAAGAAATGTTCACCCATGCAATTATCCTTATTGAACATTTTAACCAGTTCTAGGCTCACCACTATGTTCATTGCTTGATGTCTAATCTGCAATGATGCAACGACATCAAATTACAGTAATTAATTTGGTCCAAATCTCCTAGCACAGGCAGGGTGAGAGTCTGGGAAGTGGCTGATGCTGTAGGAGAGTCACACTGCCACTCTGTGACCAAGGAGTTTTGGACAGCAGTCAGGTATTTGATGCGAAAATGCAATGTGCTGCAGTGACAGCTGAGGCTGGTCCTGTCTGAAAGTGTGGACCAACATTCTGGGATGAACACTGCTAGGTGAGGGCACGTGTTAATAATTTTAATGTTTACTGAGAAGCCTTGAGTGCCAGCATGTTCACACGGTTACTTCTCTAACGAGACTGCAAACCGAAACAGGTCTTCGGTCCAAAAGAGCTGGACTCAGTGCCCTGGAGCTGGCAAATCTCTGTCTTTGTGAATGTGTATGGGATGCCATCGCACACTGCTGGGAGCAGCCGGGGCTTCATTATTCATTAACAGGAACACAGCCGGGCTGGGGAGGCAGCCTGAGGACAGGATGCCTTTTGGGTCCCGAAGGCTCGGGTGATTTTGTATTGATCTGTGTTCTTGCTGGTGGTGGAAGGCTGGCATTTGCTCCCATATTATTTACACTTTAGTCTGTATGACTATGGTGTCTGCTAGGTGGAAGAGATACTGCAAGCCTGGGAGGCATGTTCTTTTAAGGTTGTTTACATACAAATAAATAAACAAACTAATACCAGTGAGTGGAAGATCTCAAGAGAAATGGAGTGTTTCTGTAGCATGCTAGGCCTGCTTAAAACAGAAGAGTGTAGTGATTCTGACTTTTTTTTCCCTAGGAAAAGCTGCACTCTGCCTCAGGGTGGTAGGGTGGTGATGAGAGGTGATCTAAGGATCACCTTCCAGAGAGGAATGTATGTGAGGTTGTATCATTCAGAGAATCTTCATCTTATCTGGGCTTCAAGCTGATATATTTATCACAGAGAAAACATTTTCGTTGCTAAAAAGTATGGAGAAAGCTCCAGAGGGGCCAGAAAGAGTATTGCTAAAATTTCTAAAGTTGAAACTGTTCTATTACATGCCACACAGCTGTGAAGCTGCATTCAGAAAACCTGTAGGGAGATACAGCCTGCTCTGTCAGACAGCCACCCTGCTCCCACTTGCAAAGGCTGATGTCTCATGAAGGTGGTTCTCAGAATTACTTGGAAAGCAAACATCTTTGGCTGACAAATATAGATGACTGACTTACTTACCTTTTTTTCTGTGTATGACAGGTTTTCCCAGTTGTTCACATTCTTTCACATGCTTGACTGAAACAAATTTTCTTGGGCTTCAAAAGGAAGGTTGTAACCTTTTAAGGAAGTGTTTTAGGAAGCTGCTCAGATGCTAACTAATCAGTGCGGGGTCCATGTGAGTTGAAGCGACTTTGCTGAATGCATCTCTGACAAATTAGGAATAAAAAATTGCTACATATAATTCAAGTCAATCTGGAAAAGAATGGGCAGCTAGGACCATATGGCAACTTCAGAATTACTAATTGCCATGCAAATAACAATAAAATGAAGGCTACAAGCTTGTAGGTCCTAATGACATTCAGGACTGACAAAAGGTGGGTAGGTGTGTTTCTTTGTGTGACTCTGTCTTTACCATTTTCTGTGTTGAAAGAAAAACACCTACGTCTCCTCCTAAGATGAACTGTTTACTATAAAGGCTACCTACCTGGCTAGACACCTGTTGCTCTTTTTGTTTATAGCATACTAATGAAATTAAAATGGGGTTAATTAGTCATTAGAGCTGTATTCAGACTTACTAAGAAGATATTAAAACTTTAAGAAGTGAAACAAGAAATCATTATAGATACTTATCTATAGATAGTTACTTTACATGTCCCATAAGCATTAACAGTAATGGTTCTGTAAACCAATCTTGAATAATGGTCAATTCACATTCCTTTGAGCAAACAGGCCAGTGAGGTGGTTTTTAATGCATTACATAAACGAGGTTAGTTTGCTAACTAAACCCAACATCCTGTATATTCAAGATTGCTCTCCAAGCTTTAGCCACATGGAATACTGATTACAGCAATCCTTAAAACTCAAGAACCTTACAGCTCTTGTCTTGATAAATGAGGATAACTTGCATATATCACAACCACAAAGACTTTTTTTTTCATGGAGCACAAGACTAATCCAGAAATTCTTCTGCATGCCTTCTTCAAGCAGGTAAGAAGTTCCTTACTCTTAAACAGGGTCTGCATTTTCTTATTCACAATACCTGCCAAGTGGTTGGTGCCAGGATGTGGCATTTTAATGAAATTTGTTTGCTGGTGCACTTTGACATCACATCTGTTACAAGAAAGGGCCCAGGCTACCACTCTTCCTTCTCAGGCCCAACTTCTTTTTAGGGTCCTCCCTTTACTTATCTTTTATTGCTGAGCTGACGCCATATGGTGTGGAATATCCCTTTAGTCATTTTGGGCCAGCTGTCCTGGCTCTGTTCCCTCCCAGGATCTTGCCCACCCCCAGAGTAGGGGGGACGGGGGGGAAATATTGGAGAGACAGCCTTGATGCTGTGCGAGCACTGCTCAGCAGCAGCCAAAACACTGGTGTGTTATCAGCACCTTTCTAGCACCAATACAGAGCACAGCACTATGAGGGCTGCTATGGGGAAAACTAACTCCATCTCAGCCAGACCCAATACAGGAGAATAAATATGAAGAATCTGTCTTAATAAACTCTGCTTACAAGGAAATAACTTCCTTTGACCCATGGACTAGATTGGCAAGCACAGACCATGCAGGAAAGTGGAACATGGAGCCCCAATTAATGAGTAATTGAAGGACTGTTCTGCAAAAATGGAAACCATTTCTAATCTGTGAATGTAGCAGTGCGTGGCTGATCTACAGATTTCTGTAATTACAGGCATCCAAAATATGTAATTTGATGCCACCAGAACCCCAGCAGAATGAGACATTCTCTCCAGGAGCAGGAAGATGGCAGTCAAAGTATGCTCTTGTGTGTGAACTTTTAACCCATCCAAGTACCACTGAAGAAGGCAGAGCTTGCACCCTGAATTTTCAGTGTAGGAAATAATGATGTCCTTTGGATGCTCAGTGTGAGCACAGGTAGGAGAAGATGAGAGAGCAGTTTGGCACTGTTCGTTCCCTAATGGCATGTGTCTGGCACATTCCAGGAATCAAGATAGGCAAAGAGAACTCAAAGGAAGTAGTAAGGGTTGCAGTTTTTAGAGCAATGAGAGAGAGAGATCGAACTACACAATACCACGAAATTGGGTAGGTTAACCATGTTCCCCTAGTTTGCCTTTGATACAGCTTTTGTCTCCAGTAAACTGCTCTAGCAAGGCACAGACTTTACAACAACCCATTAGATTAGGCTTCAAGCTAAACACCTTGTGGTTCCTGTAATTTGCACTTATGCACATTGATGTTGGTTAGAGACACAAGTACAACAACCAAAATCGTAAAGGTACTCTTCCTCTATTCCGTAATATACAGGTCCCTTCAGCAACAGCCTAATTCTGCATTCAACGGTACAGGTATTAATGGGCCAGAAGGTACTTACTTGTACAAATCATATTCTGTACATGTGGCTCAGTTCTACACAGTTTTCAGAGAGACCAATTTCTTCTCAACATGATTGCTGAGTAGGCCACTGTATAGGGACATAACCAGTTGACTTCAGATTTACATGAAGATAGAGTCTATGATGGGAACACAGAAGATACAGAGCTTGCTGAATATCATTGCGTTAATTGTGAGCCACTCTGACAAAGACCTGGGAGATGGGAATTTTGAGACACCTTCCTGGCATCTCCAGAGGTACCTCTGTACATTTGTATGAGGTACATACCCTCAGTATGAGGGTCAAGGATGATGAAAAACACTGTACCATCTCCGTGAGATGGACACTTAATGGACAGTAAAGCTGGCCCATTATGGAGTGTTGTAGTAGATTAATGATGTTATTGGTAACATGAAGGTAGTAATGAATGTGGAGAGTTTATCTTATTTTTACAATCCTGAGTAAGAGAAGTGTGACTTTCTGCAACCTGGCCTGTCATTGATGTCAATTCTTTGATATAGTTCATGTTTCTGTTGTCAGTGAAGCAGGAGGGGCAGCAGGGAATTTGGGGACTGCTTTCACCGATGGGAGTCTGCTGGGGCAGCTGTAGTGGGGCTGTAAGGGGGACAGAGCAAGGCTTGCTCCCCAGATGGGGAACAGGAATGGTCTGTAAATGCCGCTGTTCAGAGGAACACTCATTGATCAGCAGGGACTGAAGATGGCCATTTCTGAACAAATTTATTTAATCTACCTACTATCCCAAAAATGCCCTTCAAACAGAATCATATCTGTTCTTAAACAAATAGTCTAAGGCTTAAAGATTTCATCAGCAGAGCAGTAGTTTAGTGCAAGAGCTTTACCTTACAGTTTGTATCTGGTTCAGAGCATAACAAAAGGAAAGTGAACTTGCTGGTTTCAGCTGGGTGCACATGAGTGCTGGACAAACAGCAGGTAATTCCAATAGAGAAAGGGGAAGAACGTTCCTCTGATGCCGTTTCTATTATGCTTGTTATGAATTTTCATTGCCGAAAGGTAAGTTACAAAGTTAAATTTTAGCAGTGATGAATGCAGTTCCTTCTGTTGCAGCTTGAGATACATTCATTAGCTGATGCAGAGATCTGGTTCTCAGCCAGCTCTTTGAAAGGCCAGGCAAGCTTTCTGTGCATGTGTGAGAATGCCTTTGTCTTTTTCCCACCATTATGTACCAGTAGTTTCTGATGGTGTACCTTGTAGACCTCAATGATTATAGAAATAGGAATCATATTTGAACAGCGTTAATCAGAATTTTGGCTTCCAACAAAGGACGGTACAACACATATTAAATACAGGTTAGAAAGGCATGCTGTCTTCCAGAGCTACTTACTTTCAGATTGTTTTTATTCTTTTTGAAGATACTGCCAGAAGTGAGGAAGGCAGACTATTTCCTATTTCTTGTTTAAATGAAAACTGAGAGTGAGTTTGACCATAAGCTTCTAAAACTAAGGCCTTCACAAGTGCAGAAATGTGACAACTCTATAAAAGAGATATTACAAAACCTTTGCACCAAATAGTTTCTCATATATGCCAGTGAGAACATATTTTGTTTAAAAATAAAAGCTGTTTGTACCACAAGCATCTCTGGAGAGGGGAATACATGTATTTTTGCCTCTGAAGGGTTCTCCAGTTATCATTTCTTCCTCTCTTTTCTGAATTTCCCTGAAGATGCATTCCTTTTACTGAGGTTTCCATGGTTATTGATCTCTTGAGGTTGTCATATTAGCCCAGGCAGCCACTGTTCCTCTGTGTGTCTGTCTTTGAATGCAGGTGTTGGGTCTTCCCATTTTGTAGGGACCCTATTCGGCAAGTCCTGGTTGCCAAATTGGACTTTACTTCCAATCTTGATTTGTGTATGAAGAATTTTTTCTCTGAATTTAAATGTTTTTCCTGAGCTCACCTTTTTGTAAGCATATAATAGTACAGAGCATGATTGACATTAGCTATCTTGGGTGTGAACTTTGCATGTAAAAGGTGTATGGGTTCAGCATGTCTACTTGTAGGTCATTTTTTCCAATTCTGTGTTTTCCCAAATGTTTGCAGTTCATTCATCATTTCCCCTTGTGACTGCATCACTGTAAAGCCTTTGCTTCCCAGTGACAATGGGCAGGGAGTGAGCAATGATGTTCAACTTCTGTGTTACCCTGAGAAAACAGAAGAACAGTCTTTCTCTTCATTTTATAGCTGTATGCTTCCAGCTGACATTGCCTCCTATGGGAGCAATGGTTTCGGGCTATCAAAGGCTAGCTAGCATGGCTTACAAAGTTGCTATGTTCTTCCACACTTAGGGACTAACATCTGTGGGTATAGACCATTCTCAGAACATTTAAATGGTCCTTTCCCTCAACACCAAGTGGTCAAGTTCTGAAATAAGGCTGTTACAGAAAGAGCTTATGGGGCTTCTGGGAATCCCTTGTTAAAATTCTGCCAACCCATTCAAAAGAACACACCATTATTCCCCTCTGCCTTCTGGAGCTCATCCTCTCAGTGGGTACTGCTAAATCATCTCTGCCAGACAGAACGTGCCCTTGGCAATTAGAAAAGTCCATATGACGAGATTTATCTGTTACTTTTTTTTTTTTTTTTTTTTTTTTAGCTCTGCAGTGTCTGCTACTGTCCCTGGTGTTCATTTACCTGTTTTAAAGATTAAGTTCCTGGGAAAGATCCCCTACCCCAACTAATCCACTGTGTTATGCTGAAGAGGTGGCACATTTTTGAAGAGGGAAGCAGAGATCTCACCAAGTGCATCTCATACTATACTACTTTGCTGAAACACATTGCATCCCTTCGTGTTTTGGAAGATTGGGGGGGGGGGGTAGTTTCAGTTGTTTATACGAGAAAATCCAAAGGACACATTTCCACACACACCCTTTCTTCATGGCCATTCAGTTCTACCCCATGGAGCCACAAGATTTCTGTGAGAACATCTTGAAAGCCCAACAGCACATTGCCAACAGGAAATGAAAAGGAAAAACTTCTTTCTTCACATTGGTGTAAACCCAATGCTTACATGCTTTCAACAGTTCCTTTTACCTCTGTTTCTAGTGCATTTTTATGATGCTTTCAGCATATGTAGTTCAGTGTGACATCAAAAAGAAACCTGTCTTGGCAAAGGACCAACAGAGGAAACTCACAGGTTGTTTATATAAATTGTAGAACACTGTAATTAAATAACATAACTATAAAAAGAGTATGTAACTAGTTTTATTGTGTGTGTCCCCTGCTTTTCATCATAGATATTCTCAGATTAGAAAGTTGGGTTTTTTTAGAGCACACAGTATTCCCAATATGAGCTTTGTAGGGCTACTGTAATAAAAAGGTGAATGACAGCAGCACTGCATTGTGCCTCCAGATGAGGAGGCACCAGAGGAAACTACCAACGAAAACAAAGTACATTCAAATAGCTGAACCTCAGACTCAGGCTAGCCTCTGTGAACTGAGTAATAGCTATCTTGGGCAAATAGACATGTCTAATAACGTATCCTGAAAGTCAACAAACTGTGCCTCTGGTGGAGCAGTGGAGCTCTTCTTTTTCTCTTTCTTCTTTTTCTCTTTCTTTCTTTCTAGGAATGGGTTAAGTCAAGGGCCCTGTATTTAGAGTGGTCTTCTTCCCACTCCTAGTTACACAACTTCTTCAGGAAGTTCTCCCCTACTGATCTCAACAGTTGATAGTAACAAACTATCTCTGCAACTTTGAGGAAGCCCAAAGAACTAGAGACAGGTTCTCAGTCTTCCATCAAATCTGAGTTGAATTTGAATGCACCTCTGTGTTTGAGGGAGCTCTGAAGAATGGCATTGCTTTGCAAAACAGCTTAACACCATATGAAAACTGGCTACTGTAGGGTTTTTTTTAGTTTTGTCTCTGCAATATTAAGTGCAGCTTCATCGTGCAAATAGGTATTTCAACAAAGTTTTCCTTAAAGTTGAACTACTGAGTTTTTCTTGGCTGTGTTACTATAAATTAAAATGAAGCTAAATTTCAGTCTTTGCTGCTACTTTCCATCTGGACCACACCACATCCTTAATATTCCATCACTGTAAAACCTAAACTATTGTAATGCATAAAGTTTAGATAACTTGCACATGTGGAAGACCTCCGATAGCTTCGAATTCTTGCATTATCAGCTCCAAAATCACACTTCTGAAAAACCTGAGAACTCCACTCTGGTTATTTTAATCACTAGGCTGAAGTCTAAGGGAAGACATGGCTGCATACCATAAAGCAAAGCTTAGGACCTGTTCTGCACTGAAGGATGCTGTTATCTTGGCAGGAAAGAGACTACTGTTGGCAGCAAATATTCAAAGGCTTTCCTCTACGTGAAACATCTTATTTCAAACTGCTACCTTTTATGCTATCATTTAGGTAGGTATTTGCAACAGGGAAGCCTGTTCTAAAAGGGCTTCTAAAAGGACTAGTTAGAGTCCAGGATAAAAGGAATTGTTTTAGTATATGAAATCGCAGAAGCAACATGTGTGTGTTTTTAAGGCTGCAGTGTTTCCAAGATAATGGCAGGAAGAGGTAATTTTAAGCCTCCATGCAGTAGCAGCCCTAGATTTTGCTTTCTGTACTCCGAATAATATGGGAAAGTTCTGTTTGCTGACTCTTGCTGAATCTTGCTTGCTTGCATTACTGTAGACAAGCATTAACTACCTACTCCCATGGATTTACATTTTTGGTCATTTCAATGACACAACTTGCATGCTGGTTGTACATCTCTGTTAGATCTTCCACAGATGAGGCTTCGTTTAAAGAGACTAAAAGGTTTTCACAGTGCCTTGTGAGCCAGTACATCCTATTTCTGAAGCTCTTCTGCAGACAGAACTCTCTTTGAAGTCAATGGGAGCTCTGTCTGAATAAGGACTTCAGGATTTGGGCCTCAGGATATAAATGCTATGATCAATCTTTTGAGCACAATGAATAACATTTTCTTGGCTCTCAGAACTATACTAAGCCAAACAGTAGCCCCAGGGATTCAAAAAGGGTTAAGCAGGAGAATTTGCTTTGTTTCAACCTACATCTTTATTTAGCTTTTAAATCAGCATAGTCCCCATGCCTAGTACTGACCTGCCTGAAAAAACCCTCCAACAATAAGACCAGATGTTTCAACAGTCAGTTTTACAATCAAACCTATCATGGCATGAGACACTATGAAAGAGAGTTGTGTTCAATGAAAAATAAACATACTTGCTGTAGACTGACCTGTTTAGAAGTTGTGACCTGAACGTACAGTCTGGAACAAAAGACTTGAAGGCTGAGAACTTTATTAATTATGTGACAGGGAGGTCTGTAGGCACTGATTTTGATCAGAACATCATAGTACTAGACACTGTGCAAACATCAGAGTTAGTGGTACAAAAAGTCGACAGTCTGGGTAGGCAAGACAGATACTCCCTGTCTCCTATTCCTTATAATTACTCTGACTTTATAGATGGAAAGTTCAGCTAGAGAGAGATTATATGACTTACCCAGTACCTCTCACAAAGTCTAGAATGAAACCTGCCTGCCAACCTGGTGCCTTACTGTCCAGACTATGCTCCCCCTTTTACACAATGATAACAGTATATTACAGGACTTAGAAAATCATAGCTTCCCGCCCCCATCCCAGCCTTGGCTGAACTCCAGCATCCCCAGCCACTTTCCCCCCTGAAACCGAAGGCCTTGGTTCTCTCCATTACTTGTGATGAGAGTTTGCCACTGCTGATTTCAGTGGCAGCAAGTCTAGATCCAGTGATAAATGACACCCTGATATGGACAGCTGTCAGAGCAAGCAGCAGGGCATCAGCAGTGTGGGAGAGCAAAACTCTTGCATTTTCAGCCCTCACAGGTTATCATGCAACTGTATTAATGAAACAAGGCACAAGAGAAAAGATAGACTGAAACAAGAGAAAGAAGGAAAAATATTGCAAATTCTTGTTACCTGAACAGAAGAGCCTGCATGTTTTGCAGGCTTTTACCTCTGTGAAAACACGCGTGGAGGTGCACAGATGAACAGCCCAGTTCCTTTCCTGGAGTCCCAGGTCTGATGCCAGCCCTTTAGTATTTTGGTGGAGGAAGTCCTGCAACTTCTGCTTTTGCCCACAGTCAGTGGAGAGTCTAAAAGAACTGTAAATACCATGCTGGTATGCATTGCAATGGGAAAATGTTGAAGCCTTTGGGTGTGAATATATACAGGACTGCCACTAGCAGAAAGAAAAGCGTTTTGGAGAAGCAACTCCAAAGCTGATGAGGGAAACATAAAAAGCAATATAGTACCTGGAATATGAGCAACAGGACTCCCAAATACAAGTTCAGCAGCTGGAAGAATTTCTCCACAGTATCAATAAGACTGAGGAGAAGGTCTCCACTATATACCAGATATGCCCTGACACAGCTGAACCGACTTAAAGTTTTAAACAAGTAAAGTCTTGTCCAGCCTACAACTTGCAGCAGTGATGTAAACAGCCTGCTGATTCAGTTGTATTTGTAGACGGTTTCCAGGGTTTGCTTCTTTGATTTCTTCTTTTTCTTTTCTTTTTGTTTTCTTTTTTACATCTGGGTAATGAGTCCCCTTCCTTCTCCCTCCTTCAGCTAGGTCAAAACCCCTCTGACTTCCCCAGTTTCTTCAAAGCCTTGGCTCTTCTTCCCTGTGTGGATTTAGTCCAGGTGCTAGGCTGGTTCCTCCCTAGAGGCTTCCCAGTGCGATCCGCTCCCCTATCTTGGTTCCTGATCTTGAGGGAAGAGGCAAAACAGCCAGCAAGGAGAGGCATGTAGCAAGACACAGCTCAAGACCACTCAGCAGTTCCATTTGTCCACCTCCAAGATGCAGACAAAGTAATGTGTTTTTCCCTTCAAATTTAGAAACAAAGAGGGTTCTTAAGTTATAGTGAAATGGTTCCTTAAGTCTCCTCCCCCTTTCCCTAGGGTATGGGACCCTGCTCATCCCCAGGGAGCACAGAGATGCAGGGCACTCACAGACCCCGTCCCAGGGAGCTTCAAAGAATCCCCTTATGCAGCCCACCGCCACTGTGGGGTGGGCATGGCATGGGTTGGCAAGTCATGAAAGCCATGGACAAGGGAACAGTTGTGTGCAGCATTGCTCAGCCGCTTCTGGAGCGACGCATGAGGCAGCTCCTTCACAAGCCCATGAGATCACTTCTACGTGATTCTAGCTGGCAGGGAGCACTCAGCTTTTAGGATCCTACAGAGTCTGAGATTGGCTCTTGACGCTTCCTTCACCCCCAATTTGGAAACTCTCTAGGCAATGGAATTTGGTTACTTATGCCCAAAGTGAAGACTGCAACTTGCTTTTATCTGTCTTATTTGCCCATATCTTTCTTGGGGACAGGTATAAGAAGATGAGGCTGGAGGAGTTGCTGTGTGATAAATTCAGACACAATCCCAATTTTTACTTGCCAGAATACCCTCTTCCCTTGAATTTGAGGACTGTCACATAAAAAATTATATATACCATCAAAGTATATATGTTAAGATCCTGTCTGTGCTATGAATTGTAACTGTGTTGTACATGGACATCCTGATTTGATACAGCAGTAGCTGAGGCGGCCTCTGGGGTAGCACCACCAGAAACAAATTGTGCTCTCGCTGGAGCAATGTGAGCTATGAAATGATTTCCAGAAATAAGCATCTTCCTGCTGACATCCCAGATGAGGCTGACAGTGGCTCCAAGACTGCAGAATATGAATGAAACTTGTATTCACATCAGCTGTGTTAGAAATCCAGTACAACACACTGTATATCAAACGGAAGAAGGATTCATCGAGGGCAAATAATTTCAGCTTCCAAAGAGAGACTAAGAAGGCTAATAAAAAATACATTTTCTTAATGGGCCTCTGTTGGTCTTGCTTTAATCTTCAAAAACCCATATCTTCACACATTATAACACTAATGATTACCTTTCTTTTTCATTCTTACTGACACATTAAATACCCAGTAAATGTGTTAACAAGAGTGCATTGCAGAGTCTTAAGACCAGTGCAACAGTGGTTCCCAGGTGAAAACCCAGCTTAAAACTAGGCAAATGTTGTTTACCTGCATTAACTCTTTGTTCCCTTACTGTTTAAGAAAATATCAGTGAAGGACAACTTGGGTCAGAGAAGTAAAAAGAGAATTAAGAAATGGTCTCTTTCAGATTGCTTCCATCACCACATTTATATCGTGCTGATCTCTTCTTTGTGAAGCATAGCAGCTCCCTTGCAGCTATGTAGGAAAACAGCTCCTCTGAGCTTCCAGCTCAAGTGAAACAAATGGGTAGAGCAAAAGATGTGACACAAGGAGCCCTGTGCTCTGTTCTCGGCTCTGCCACTAGAATGGCATGAGAGGGGGTAAGGCATTCAATGCCTCTCTGCATCAGTCTTCCCTGGATTTCATCAGCCGGTGAAGTCTGCTGATGACACAGAGCTGGGACATGCAGTTAAGACAGAGGAGTGGGAGGACACTGTACAGGAGGAAACCCAACTTGATAGAGAGTAGAAAAACAGAAATGGGGTGGAAGGTGTGGAGCACAAAGTGCAAGATGGTGCCCTTGAGGATCAGACCACAGAATCTTCTCTTACAAGCTGAGACTTCATTAGTTGAGGGCAACCACTGGTCACTTGTTAGAAGATGATGTACAAGTCAAGAACTCGAGAGGAAAGAACTTGAACTCAAGTTAAAGGACAACTGTACAGTAACGGTCAAGAAAATGCCTAAGCTAGAAATGAGAAGAGCAGTGAGGTCTGTGGTGGTCTTCTAGCAAGGATAGTTGAGACTCATATTCTACACTAACGTTTTTCAAAAAATGGTGCCTCATCAGTTTATGAAAATCAAATTCCAGTCCTATGATCCTAAGTTTTAAATAGTTTAAGCTCCTGACTTTCAAACTGGTTATGAAAGGGAAACTGTTTATTGCCTATAGTAACAGAAGTATTCTCAAAGACTACTTTGTAAATTTGACTACAGCAATGGTTTGAGTGTTACCTGCATGTTTAAAATGGAAGCAAAGTATCATGTGCCAGTAGGTGAGTAACATAAAATGGAACTAACTGGCCCGGTTTAATTGCCTATGGTAAACAAAACACAATCATTTGACAAAACCTAGAAATTGTAGAAAGTTTATTTGATCTGTTATATTATTTCAAAAGGAGTAACCTACCTGCTGCCTTATTAGTTAAACACAAACAGGGATTACATTTAAATATAAAGCACGGCTTCACAATTTTAGTCATCTTAAGGTACTCACTTACCTACTTATCACCCGCTTTCACAGGTCTCATTTTCCATTAGTTTTTCAGAAGCAATTGTAAAGTCATTTCTTGACTGCATTAACACAATTTTTCCTGTTATTTTCAAACATGATTTCATGATTTCTTTTCCAGACCTTACACAGTATCTCTGTTAAGAGCTCTTTTTCCAGGTGTGAATATATTTCAATACGTATACAGAACCCAAGGAAATATAGCTACACAGATTTTATTTTACTTATAAGCACAAAGTCACAAGCTGAGCTTTGTTATACTTTAAAATACATATTTCAACTAACTGCCAAGCTACACTGCTGTTACCAAAAGGCATCTCAAACAGTAAAGGGGAAGATCTTAAGTTTCATCTACTATCATCATTGAAATGTAGTCTCTGTAGTGAACAGAATCTGTTTCTGGATCTAGAGCAGTGGAGAGCATGTCCTCCATTTCTTCCTGAGTAAAGGGCTCACCTGAAAGACAGCAGAGAATAACACTTTGTCTTGATTAAGTATTCTTTTCAAGGCTGGTAAATTACACCGCTTTTTCCTTGCAGAGATCTCCTTTTGGTCCTCACACAGAGGAGAAAAGGAGCAATACTAAGGATCTGATTCCTTCACTTTTGCCAATGTAAGTGCTGCACACCAAGTGAGCTGGTCTAAGGGAAAGGAGAAAGAGGACCTGGTTCTTCTGATCTCCTGCTAGTTCACAGACTCCAAAACAGCCAGTTCGTCTCTGCCACAGGGATTTCAAAACAACCATTTTTGGCAGAATGAATTCTTCTAATGTGTACATTAGAATTATTATCTCTCATTTGGCTATCCTTGCACTTGTATTTTCATCATGAAAGGCTTCTGCCTTTTCTCTTTTAGGAGCTTCAAAGCTGCTGATGGCCTACTTCATCCCTCTTTGAGAACAAGGTTCTCATCTGAGGATGGGTCTTGCGCAAAGCCTGCACATCATTTTGTACTTGAGGCAGGCAGGCATGAGTCAGCCATGCAAGAAAAGCAGGCTCTTCAAGGGATATTGAGGATTACATGATATACGACTTAAATCTGGTCTTTGAATCTCTTTGTTTGCGTAGGGCACTGGAATTAAGGTCAAGATAATGTAGGAATGAATGAGCACTGAAACTACCTGAAACATCTGGAAATCTAAACTACAATTTTACAGAAGGACAGAAAAAGAGTCACATCTTTAGGAAGCACAGACATGTGCACAGAATCATAAACTATCCACACAAGATTGAATTATGACTCTTAATAATAATAATCTCTATCTTATAATGTCTGCAAGCAGGCAGATGATAAATGTTCTTTCCCTGCATTATTCACCAGTGAAATGTTCTAGTCTGCAGCCACTCATCATGGCAACAGTATTGTTTGAAGACAATGTATCTACTCCCGCAAGTTTTGGCATGCAGAATGAGGACCTCAAGGTGCCATATACACATGTAATGTCTATTTACTTAAATACTGACATTACAAAAGTCATGTTACCTTCTTTAGTCAAATATTTGACCAGCTCCTCTTTAGTAATATATCCACATTTATGCTCATCCAAAGCCTTTAAAGAAAAAGAATAAAACTTGTGGGTTTAACCACATTTAATCAAGAATCAGCAACTTCTTTCCAACAATTAGGTACTTGAATATTTAGTTACAGACCTCAAATGCATGTAGAAGAACATCTTCTGGAATAGGCCGGTAGCTGAAACCATTGAATCAGAAAGTTAACTCACTGTTTGCCAGGCTGCTGTACTATTTTGAAAGAATAAAATAGGAGTACTAAAGGAAAGGGAAAACTTATTTTCTATGAGAATTTACTACGTTTGTCTACCAAACATTTAATTACAGCTTGACTTTTTGGAACTGTCCATATCTTTACCTCTTACGTCTTTTATTGCACTCCTGTTTAATTTTCCTTGTGCTAAGGAGCCAGATGAATGGCTTCTGGATGTCTGGGCTGGCTGAGTGGGTTAGTAAGGATCAATAATAGTGAATCATTCCACGTAGCCAATGCACTGAACAGGAGATGGCCAAACCAAGAACACAAAGTTTTGTCTGGGTACGCTGGTAGCTAGGCAACAGATCACCCAGTGGGACTTTGACAGTCTAATGAGCTGATGATGAGCAAAGGAGGCTGGTAGCTATAAAAGAAAAGGTCTGTCTGTCACTAACAATTTCAGAGAGACAGAAGAACTGGGCACGTGCGTGCGTGCATATGTGTGCCTGATTTCAGAGCTGGAAAGGAAGCCCTGTGCAGCAATGGAGAACTTCCATATCCCAGCAGACTTCACCAACCCCCAAGAATACTAAAGAGAAGATGTTAAAGCCAGGAAGCGTCTAACTGCTTGATTGTTTCATCCAGATCCGCCTCACTCTTTTACTGTCTAAAAATCAAATGTGCTAAGAAGAAGCCTTGTTTTTTGTGATCCAAATCTCATGTGCCCTTGGATAAGTGAACTATGGACATAGTGCCCCAAAAGACAAAGTGGGTCTTGACAAGCCTGAACTAGTCTTGAGAAAGTGTGTGGGTTTGTTTTTTTGTGTGTGTGTATGTTTGTGTGGAGAGGGTGTGGAGGAGGAGAAGAGAACCCAGAGCAACAAGGTATTTTGTGAAAGGGTGAACATTGGTGTGGAGCCAGAAATGTGCCTTGAAGGCCAGAGAAGGCAAAGGTGCAGGACCCTGGGAAGGCAATGCACCTGCCCCGGCACACCGGGACCCAACACTGCTGGCTGGTCTGTGTCCAGACATGGGCGCGAAGACTCTCAAACACAGCCCCAAGGTGGAGCCTGCTGTCTCTGGATGCTGCGAGAGGGTTTTGGGAAATCCTATAGCTATTTCGTGTGTAGAACACCCTCCTACCAAAGGCCCTCTGTGTGCAAAATAACTTCTCAGTATTGGACAAGACTGAGTCTCCCAAAACCCTTGGCTACCATCTTTAAAATGAAAGATAAATTCCCTATAAGTAATCTTGCTTTTAGTGCAAAATGTCAAAATAGCACAAGTTCCTGTGTACAGGCAAAGATTTCTATGTACCTTTGAATAATGAACAGCGTTTTTGTTCTAGACTTTTAGATCAGCAGTCTTTTAGAGTGCTAGTTGTGTACCTTCAACTGTACCTGGCAGTCACTTTGAGACATGAATATGAAGCTTATTTATACAACTTATTAGAAACACACTGTAACAGACCGTGCTTCTCAGTAACTGTAACTCATATGTTCAGAGAAAGTAATGGTTATGACCTTAATTTCAATGTAAAGTATTTCAGAGATGCACAAAACATATTGAATAGCAAGTTAATTCTGATTCACATCAAAAATACAAAAGCTACACATTATCACAATTCATGATTTTAAGCTGGTATTATTTATATCATCCATACAACATACAAAATAATTTTATGTAGACAAAGAAAATCTATCAAGCTAATGTAAACTGAGTTTAAATAACAAAAAAAATCTGTACTCCTTCCAGTTACATAAAATTACTATAGATATATATATTCAGAATCAACCCTGTCAATCTGGAATAAACTATAGACACAGAAAATCCACTTTCCATTACCTTCTGTCGAGTAGTACTTTTGTCATCACTGGAAGAAATTTTTCCAGATGAATGTGTCCGGTTGGTTCTTCTTCTTCTACCTAAAAATAAAACTTAAGTATGGCAGGTTACATGACTCATTACCAAACTAATATGAAAACCAGAAAATTGGGGTGGTTCCTGCATTAAAATTACAGGGTTAGACTTTGAATATTTGCATCAGGTTTTTAGTGTCACATGGCACCATAACATCTGAGTGAAATGCTTGCGACCAAACAGAAAGAAATTCGAGGAAGAAATAATATCCCAGGCAAAATACAGGCCTGCTATTACAGACACTTTCAACAACTCAATATTGCCCTCTTGTGCTTAGAAACCATTCATGCAAAGGAACTGGATGCCTAATAACTGATCTTATCTCCCACAGTAATTCAGCAGAGGTTTAAACATTCAGACTGCATTCATACTAGTAAAGTCTAGCAGGACCTGGAACATTCCCAAGCTGTGTAATGTGACCACCCACAACAGCAAAGCATTAGCACATTCCCTGGCATGATTTTGGCCTGTGCCACCTAACACTCCCCGCAGCAGTCACCAGGCCTGGCTAGGACCTTAGGGACTTTTCCCCAGCAGGCTGCTTTGTGCAGCCATGCTGCATAAAACATTTACCAGGGTAGACATGAGCTGCTCTGTGCCAGCTGGCTTCAACACCCAAGGATGTTTCTGGGCATATTTAATGTGCTAGTTTGGACATAGCCCCAGTCTAGTACACCTCAAGGATGGAATTTGTTGCCTCCAGTGTTTCATAGCCTGGCAGAGTTGTCAGGGGAAGGACCAGAGAGGCAGGCAGACTGAGTCAGGGCTGTCTGAAACAGTCCTAAGGCAGCCCATAAAATGCTACACAAAGAAAAGCTTCCCTTTGCCTCCCAAATAAATTAACAGATTAGTCCCAAAACATCGGAGACTTCTAGGAGCATTCGCACTGCATTCCTATACTTCCACCGGAGATGAGCAACATGGTAAAAACTGCTCCCTATCATCAGGGTGCATCCCTTCCCTGAAAATTTCAAGTTTTGCTCCCAAAAGGAGCCCTCTTAATGGAGCTAGCCTGTTCCTGTCTGTGTTGAAACTGGATGCATGCCTTGTGGTCTCACATGGCAGCAGCGACACCTTGCTAGGCTCCCCAAGACACAGCTCAGATTGAAAGAAGACTCAGAGAGGCACTGATCTGAAATCTCCTAACTGAGCCAGGAAAAGACAAAGTAAGAAATCTTCCTCTTGAGAGCTGGGTCAGAGCTGGGGTGATGCTGATACATCCTGTTGCTTAACCAGAGAGCTGCAAGTGCTGCTGCATGCTCTTTTCCAGTGCTCTTGAAGGATTTTGGTTTTTAAAAGCATGCAGGCACCACCTCTTGCTGCTTTAGAGTGGAAATTGGCTTGAAAAAGCACTTTTTCCCTTCTGTTTGGTAAGCCTAGTGGAAGGGATCTTAGCAAGGAAATGAAGCTGTTGCATGCTGCATGCTAAATCAAATGGCACCTTTTACCATTACAGAATCATTTGTTTTAATCCTTGCTTGATTGAGAAGATGTAACATAACACCTGGTAAAACTTAACTTTTTTTCCAGTGACATAACAGTTAGCCAATACACTGAACTATACCATGCATCACAAATACTGAGATGTAACAGTACACAGGATGTTTTAGGGAACATCTGTCCTTCAACTAGTATTAGGTCAGAAGTCCACAGAGACAGAAAAAGAAATATGGTAGCTACTTATCAGAAAGAGATAGATGTGTCTTACATTAAGCAGAACAACAAAAAACAAGGACCCAAAACATCCATGAAGATGGTACGTTATATAAACCATGTTTAAGAGCCAAAAAATATTAGATCTGTTCATCCAAACAGTTGAAGGTCATCCTAATTTTCATACCAGAAGAGCTCACCAGCAATGACCACTTCAGAGCTGAACATAACAAATACCTCTGACAGTGTCAGCCCTCACTGACAAATATCATCCAGATTTGTCTCTTTTTGTTGGTGTGCTATTTGTATTTTGCCTTCAGAAAGCAGTCTGTGGAAGAAACGTGTCCTTCCTGACAATGGACCTAGTCCTGGGAGGTGATGAGCAACCTCAGCTTCCTCTGACCTAGAAAGAACAGCTTCCGTTTCAGTGGCTCTCCAGGCCCAGCAATACCTTGAACTGTTAAAAAGTAATCCTATTTCTAACATTGGATAGATATGTGAATAAACTGAATATATTAACCTCACCTAAGTCAGTAAGTATTCATATTTGCAGGTATATGTATCCTCTTACTCTTCCTCATGCTCACTCCTGTTCTACACCTCATTTCCCATTCATGTTTTCCTTTTTTCTGTAATTCCTCCTCTTTTCACAGTGACCGTGACAGTAACAGTATTCATTTGTTCAAACTCTGTGAGTTTTGCTCTATTTCCTTCCTCTGAATACATCCACAGGTCCCATAACAACTATATTGTAGCACACATTATGTTTCGTATCTCTACTCTCACAGCCATACTATTATTTTCCATATAACATTTGGGGACTTGAGTCACAAAGAAACAAAACCATCTTCCAGAGTTATCCAGGAGATCTGTGGCAGAGCAGTGCACTAAACCTGGGATTTCAAACTCCAGGCATTGTAGTAACCCTCAGATTAGCTTTCACCATCTCTAGGTTTATCATTTAATCTTAACTTTGTAAGTAGGCCTAAAGATATTCTAAGTACAGCATTTAGCATAAGGCAGTATAGCAAACAGTATATGATAATTTTTAGAGATAAAATAATTACATGAATGCTGATTTGGCAGATATTAATAATTTGAGGACAACATATCCTAGTTTAGCTACAATAAAACTAACAGGAAGATGAGATGACTGAGAGACACAAGTAGTGAGAAACTGAAATGAATCACAGCTTACAATGGGCAAAAATATTGGATAAATAGCTTGGTTACAAACTGGCCAATAGAGACAATTTTTACCTTATCTAGATTAAGATAAAATGGTATTACCATAGTCAATGATAATGGTATCTTATATAAATTAAGATATATTTGTGATTAACATAATACATCAAGGGTTCTACAAAAAGACAGTGTTCTTCTGGTACTAAGCCTGTGCCAAGGTTTCATTAGAGGCACCATGAAACCTTCTTTGAGATTTAACTTCCAGTGCAGTGTTCTTTAAGGTTAACCATTACTCTTAAATGTATTCTTTCTTCTTGCAGTATTTGTACTTTAATTTAATATCCTTATAATCGACAATTGCATACATGTTATACTGTTGTATCTCAACAATCTTCCACCTCATAGCTGCATTGCATTGTACTTTCTTATGCATTACTTATCTCATATTTTCAGTAATGCTGAAAATTGGGGAAAAAAAAAAAATTAGAAAGTCCAATCTCTTTGGGAGGGGGAGGCAGGCCTTAAACTCTCCTGGTTCCCCTGGACTGGGCAGGGGGTCAAAGCATCTGCTTCCTTTTCTCAATTCTGTATCTCGAGTCAGTTGCTCTGTTCATTTGCTGCAGACAAAAATCTCTGTGGGCCACTAAAAATATCATCTGTATTAAGCACCATAATTTATCTTTTCATTTTGTCTTGTTTGTCAGTGGGAGCTGGGACAATCTGGTACTGAGAGTACAGAACCAGAGCAGACAGATTGCAGTATCATGTTAAAAGATCTTTCTCCTCCAATGGTTCTTTGCACTTCCTCATCTGAAGCAGCTGTATCATTTTCACAAGACTTAGCACACTAAATTCTGATCTACAAGAGACCAGGCAAGCCTGCTGAGGAGACTACTACTGCAACCATCCAAATTTGGGGGGGGTACAGAAGGAAAAGAGTAAGAGAGATCAATTCCCAGTATCCTGACCTATACACGAAAAAGAAAAAAAACCTTCCCCCACCAATCAGCCCCCGCATCTTCCATTGCTTAAGGCAGCACATCAGTTTGCAAAAATAATGTGAAGTCTTCTTCCCACTTCTTTGTCCCATTTATTAACCATACCCTACCAAGGCACCAGCACACTATCCTTTCTCTTACAAGCATGAGATAAAGAGACAAAAATTAGTGCAGGAAAGAACTGTGGAGAAATGTGATTGAAGTTTCTTACCCCTGCATAACACTGGGAGAATGGGAGGACCGCTAGGTCTTGCGAAGTTTTATGTGTGAATTCTGAGTTACAGGCTTAAGTAATCAAGTAAGAAAAGATTACTTACCTATAACTGAGAAATCTCAAGACTGGGAGAGACCTCATAAAGGACAGAAAGTTGAGAGGTCTGGCTATAAGATAGCAATAAGAAGATGCAGTGAAAAAAAATAGCAGGTCTTCCCTCTGCGTATTTTTGGAATTTGAAGTAGAATTTTAACACCTGCTCAAGAACTAATTTTTATTACTTAACCATCCAGTGTATGTCCATGGCATGTCCAGAAGAGTGAGATGGTTAGTTAGGGTTTGGATATCCTAATCCAACTGAGGTTTAGGACATTCTTTTTGCTCAGCCAAACCCAATTTTTCCTCCGTTTTCTATAAATGTCCCTCCACCTTGGCACAGTGTCACAGTGACCTTCTGGGGTAAAAGAGCATCAAAGATTCCTCATTTTAACCCACCAATGTTGTTACCTCATCAGCCTAAAGGCTTGCTTCAGGGCAACCTGAGAGACTGCCTGCCTGCCTGAATCACTTCCATGACACTTCCAGCCTCTGGGAGAAGAGCTTAGGTTTTCCACACAGCAAGGCAAAAGGGCCAACCTTGTGCAAGTTTAAGATTGAAAAAAATACAAAAGATCTAAACAGTTACCTTTGCAAGCAGTTCATGTAGTTCTGCCTCAGTTGGGAAGCAACCCAGTGACCTGACAATTGAACCAATCTCTCTGAAAGAAAGAAAGAACATCTTTGTCAGTAAATCTGCAATACAAGAGTGTCTGTGGAGAATCCAGATACCAATTCACAGCTTGTATATAGGAGTGTGCATGTACAAGCACACAGGCACACATAAGCGTATGTATCTGGACTTTTAAATGATGTCTCAGTAAGCAATGTCTATTTTTACAGACATTAATTATTCTGGAGCTTTTTGGAAGAGTATAATTGCTCTTGTGACTTTCCCCAAAAATTCTTCTTTACCATTGTGTTGCAGCGTACTGTGTGCAGGTTCCTTTTCAACTGCTGTCCTCTAATTGTTAAGCTTAATTTCAGTAAAGTCTACATTTATATAGTTAAGAAGACACTTGGAAACCTACTGAGATGAAAGGTAACAAATAAAATACATGTTTACATTAAATGCTATAAAGAGACAAATTCTAACTGCAGTAAAGAACAACTACAAAAGGTCAGGAAGGAGGCAGCCCTGCTATGCCCCTGCTGTGGTCTGAAAGAGTCAAACAGACCAACACAGTGGCTTATCACCTCCCTGTTTATGCTGCAAAATATATTCATAGCTTGCATTTACTGCTGAACCTGGTGCAGTTGTTCTGAGGATCTAAATAAAATTCTGACCCATCCTGGTTTTGGCTGAGATAGAGTTAATTTTCTTCCTAGTAGCTGGTATAGTGCTACGTCTTGGGTTCAGTATGAGAAGAATGTTGATAACACACTGATGTTTTCAGTTGTTGCTAAGTAGTGTTTAGACTAAGTCAAGGATTTTTCAGCTTCTCATGCCCAGCCAGCAAGAAGGCTGGAGGGGCACAAGAAGTTGAGAGAGGACACAGCCAGGAGAGCTGACCCAAACTGGCCAATGGGGTATTCCATACCGTATGATGGCATGCCCAGTATATAAACTGGGGGGAGTTGGCCGGGGGGGGGCAGGCAGATTGCTGCTCAGGAACTAACTGGGCATTGGTCAGTGAGTGGTGAGCAACTGTCATTTTATTATTGTTATTATTATCATTACTATTTTCTTCCTTTCTGTTCTACTAAACTGTTCTTATCTCAACCCACGAGTTTTACCATTTTCCTTCTGATTCTCTCCCCCATCCCACTGGGGGGGGAGGGAGTGAGTGGGCAGCTGCGTGGTGCTTAGTTGCTGGCTGGGGTTAAACCATGACATGACCAAACTAGCAATGCCTCAAAAAAGTTTAAGAGGAACACCATCACAGACTAGAAACAAAAGTACTGTGAAGCTGTAAAAAAGAGTACTAATGAGACTTACAGTCTGATTGAAAACAAAATAACATAGGCATCAATACTGCTTGTGATTTTCAGTCCAATTCTACAACACAGAAATTCAAGCACATCTGAATAAGTATCCACAGTGCTGGTAGTTCCCATGATTCAAACCTCTGTGGTTTCTTAATCTTCACCAGTATATTTGGTGGAAAAATTAGATTGCCTAATAAAAATGGTAGATACAAGAAGCAATGACCTTTGTAAAATCATCTTCTAACAGTAAGGCCCCAAATGCGGCACACAGAGCACACATAAAATTATAGGCATCAGTCGTTGCCCTCCTCAGACAGGTCCCGAGGAGCTCCCATTCTGATTGAAAACATGTGAGAAGCACTACAATAGACAAAAGAGAAGAAAAGGCTGGCTGCACAAAAATAGTTGGAAAACAAAACCCAATCCCACACATACAGTTGTTATGAAACGAAGCCATCTGCTCAAATGACTCAGTGAAACCTTGCCCCCCGTGGACGTGAATGGAAGTTTGGCCATCGGCCTCAATGAGGTCAGAAATTTAGTCCTATTTTTATAATCCTTGTCCATGCATCCTATTTCTAGTATGGATATACTGTATTTGCTGCTCTCACTCCTGTACTCTCTCATCTTTTCCAGCTAAAAGATACCTGTAAATACTCTCTGCCTCCCCCAAAGAAACACCCAACCCAAATCATGCCTCTCTGCTGTCCCACACTATTTCTACTCTTACAGACTGCCAGAGATGGGAAGGTTGCCATCATCTCCTGCCACAGCTCACACTCAGCAAAACTGCGATGTGATGAAGGTAAGCCAGGCCCTGAAAGAGTTTGCAAAATATGGCATTGCTGGCTGCTGTTTCTGACAGTCTGTGCGTGTGCCAGCATGAGGATGTTGTTTGAAGTGTCTGTGGTCAAAAAAGTCATGCCACATTTGGTAATGACATGGAGTTTAAAGGACCCAGATAGGAAATTGTATTTTCCTCCCAGCCACTTCCTCTCTCTTAGTTCAGCAGCTGCGGTTTCTGCTGTGTAGTTTCTTGCATACAAAAATTATGGTTAAAGTGAGTTTATGTTCATACAGGTTTTGTAACACAGACGCAATAAAATTTTGGGCCATAGTTTTCACCCTACATATAACACTTTCAATGACAAGATTTGCAAAATCATGAAAGCCCTTGATTCAGGGTGTGTTGTAAGCAGCATGAAACAATACCATCTTCCTCATGCTTAATTTCTTACTGACTTGTATTTGCATTAGAAGTCATGCAATACCAATGCTGGCCTGTCAAGCCAGGGTAATTTTCCATATTCTTCACAGGAATCTGATATTTCAGGCAATAACATTCATATGTCTACAATTCTGGTTAAGAATTGTGCTGTACTGCCACCTTCTGATACAAGATAATCAGCCATTAATAATCCCATTATTGTGATACAGCCCTGCAATATGAACCTAGGAATAATTACACAATAAATTGTTGTTCATTGTCAATAGCTGTGCTATGATAAAAACTAATGTGAAATTGTGCATTTACTATGTTAATGACTTTTGAATGTCCCCTCTCACAGGTTATGACTTACTGTCTGAATGAATAAATGTTTAAAAAGTCTATTTGTATAATTTCATTGCTGTAACATTTTCTCAAGCCCTATATCCATTATATAGTAGAGTAGGGAGTGTAGCAAATTTTACAGCTATTTAGCCAGGACTGCAGATGTAAATGAAAAACAAACAAGTAATGAGTATGTCATGGTGCAGTGAGGGTTAGGGGCTCCTCAGGGCTGGGGGGTTGTAGTGGCAGGGGCTTCCCAAGGCGGGTGGCAGGGCAGGGCCGGGCAGCCAGGGCTCTCCCACTGCCCAGCCAGGAGCAGGGCAGCCGCGGGGCACCGGGGCAGCCCCAGCCCTGGGCATCAGGCATCTCCCTGGGGATGGGCAAAGAGATTTAAGTGAGCACTCTTCCCAAAGAGCCCTATGGGCGAGGGAACAGCAACTGTACCAAGTGTGGGCACGTACCCTGAAATTCTCCCTATCTAGTACAACCGAAAAATCATTTATTCCTTTGTACTGTTTATACTCAATAACTGATTTACAATTAAAAGCTGTGGTGATATTCTTGTGAAAATAGTAACTGGAAATATGAAAAATTACGTCAATAAACTTTAATGACAACAGCTTATAACAACTTCAGAACCTGCTCAGTGAGACATAAACATGTGGTTTACCTATTTTATAAGAAAAGCCATATTCTTATGTGTATGGATGTTTGTGTTAAAATGAAGTTAAAGTAGCACTGTCAAATAGTCAAACTTTAAAAATACCAGAATCAAGATTATTTAGGAATCTTGAAATTTTACTTCTTTTAGCTCTGTATCTTGTAGTCAGTTATGCCCTGATCAGTCTAAGAGTCCATGTTTTTATCTTCCACTGAACTTTTTCTTACTCCCTCAGACATGTGTTTTGTTTACATTTCCATAACACTGCATGCTAAAGATATAGTGCATGCAGTTCTCCCTCCTGATTCCCACCTGTGCATCCCATTCCCCCCGTTCTGGTCATCTCATTTCAAAAAGGAGAAAGCTGAACAAGAAGGAGCACAAAAAAGAATGGCCAGAGCTATGGAATAGCATCTCCTAAGAGATAAAACACATCCAGACTCTTCAGACTTAAACTACTGTGATGGAGGATGGATGTGGCAGACAGCTAATGAAATCATTAATGGTGTCAAGAAGATTAATAGAGAACAATTGTTTGCTATTTATCATAAGACACAAAAAAACCCAGGCGCCACTCAAATCATAATGTGGCAGATGTACAAAAACCAACAAGAAATACTGCGAATTTACTCAATTCCTTATATTCCTCCCCCAAGTAACTATTAGTAGCCCAGATGAGGGTACTGGGCTAAATGGACTTTTGGTGCAATCAAGTATGATCACCTTCATGTTGCTGTTATTGTTGTTATTATTATGTTAAATAATCAAATTGTATGCACGGTTCTTCCAAGTCTCCTAAAAACACTTCCCTGTCAGAGCAATATCCACCTCCCACATTGCCCCAGAGGAAGAGGGACGTGCAGGATGCACTGCAGTTGGAGACACCTACGGAGAGCAGGTAACTGTGACACACACTGGCCGGGACACCCCTTGATGCCCTGGGACTATCCTGAAAGTGAGAGGATCCATACAGTATCCAGGACCTGTAGTGCCAAATGAGCTATCAAAGCAGACATTTGCTAGTAATAATTGTAGCCTTAGACTTTTTGTCTAGCTGCATTTTCCTCTTGCCTCTTTACCCTACTAGTCCCAGCATCCCTCTCCCAAGCCAGTTTCAGTCTTCAACCACTTAACACATTGAACAATGCAAAATGTCTATTAAACAAGGAAAGACATAATTGTCCAACCAGGGCCAAAAGGACTGTTTCAATTACATTTTCTGATAAAGCAGAGGCAGGTTTAGGAACTTATTTATCTCTATACTAGATCCTGTAGTATTTCTGTGTGAAGATATTTACGAACCTGACATCCACAGTTTTATTGCATTCATGGTCAAACACCTCAAAAGCTTCTATAATCTTTTTCTCAATTTCAGCTACTGCGCCATCTGCAAAAAGAAACATAAGAAAAGAAAAAGAAAGATTCACTGAGCTGTTGCAACTCATTTATTTCCAATTTAAGAACTGTGACAGCAGAAGCACCAAAACTGATAAAGGGGCAGACAGGAAAGGTACTTCGAAAAAGCAGAAGTTATTCTGAAAAAAAAGACTCTAAATGCAGCATCTTGTCATTTGTATTAGTAATCCGGCCTTGCTATGGCACTGCAGCTACTTCAAGTCTGGTGGTAATGGTGCGTCTCAGCTGCACGATCACCAAGCTGTCCAGGTGTGGACCCTGCCACAGCTCCTTCTGGACCACGAGCCTGAGCCCCTCCTGGATGCCATGGTGCCAGCGGAAGAAGCAAGGCAAACCTGGGCCCAGGCTTGCCATGAGATGGGGCTGAGTCACTTCATCCAAGTTCCTGCATCCAAGGAAATGTAAGTGCTCTCATGCCCACTAAGTTAGCTATAATGTATGAAAAGCTGAGAACCAAGAATAAAGAGATGGCTAAGATATGTGCACAGTGAATGTGCCTCACGGTAAATAATTTATTGCAACAGTTTGCAAAGGAAGACAATCTCAGGGAAGGGGAAGGAGCAGTTTGCTGCGTTTGGTTTTTATATCTCCATCTCAAAGAATGGGGAAAGAAGAACCACAAGTCGTCACAGTTAT
This sequence comes from Haliaeetus albicilla, assembly GCF_947461875.1. Taxonomy (NCBI): domain Eukaryota; kingdom Metazoa; phylum Chordata; class Aves; order Accipitriformes; family Accipitridae; genus Haliaeetus; species Haliaeetus albicilla. The sequence continues at coordinate 27,881,829 of NC_091495.1, forward strand.
ATCTCGTCTAAAGCCAGAAATTGCATTCTTGGGGTAACGGAAGTACCAGGAAATAAATTCTGAAGAGAAAAATGTAAAGAAAGGAAGGAGTCCATCTCAAAAAAAGCTCCCTGGCAAGGAAACCAGGGTAAATAAAGAGTGAACTGGTTAGCCCATTTATTAATGTTGTAGTTTGACTCCAAAAGACAGAATATAGGAAGCAAAGTGATAACGGAGTTGACCTCTTCATTTCCGTGGCTAAATACAGCCCCAGACTCCAACTGGCAAACCAACTCTCAGGAGGCAGCATTTCGTGAGCTAGCCCCACAGCCTCCACAGAGATGCCACAGGGAAAATTTGAGTGACAGCCAGAACATGGCTGTCTCTTTTGTATTCCCAACATCATGATAAAACAGAACTCCTCTCTATCAGAACAGATTTCTTTTCTTCCTTAAGCTCATCTGGTGTTAAAAGTGTTGTTGAGCAGCTCTGCTGGACACTGTTTCCACTGACATAACAAATCCATACCTAGTTTCCTACAATCCCAATGTTTTGGGAATCCCTGGGGCTGCAGTCTACAACCATTTCTGTCATTTGCTCTCTTGCCCTTATGACAGAAATGTCTGGTTTGTGGCAAAGGGTATCAGAACTGAACCTAGCTAAAAGATACACTGGCTTTGTGATCTCCCTGTTTTTACCTTGTCCCATGAGCTTTTTTATTGTATTTTCTCCCCTTGTGCTGCTGAGGAAGAGTGGCTGGGTGGGTGCCTGGCAGCTGCCCAAGATCAACCCAGCACAGGCTGCAAGCACTTGACTATAGTAGTGGATTGACGCAGGTATAAGGAAGCTCTTTTTCATGTAGAAGAGAGGTGTACCTTGTAACGGTACAGGTGCCTGCTGCTTTCTGCCTGTCTTTGGTACTGAACTCCCCCAGAGGATATGTAAAGAGAAGAGAGGTAGGAATATATCCTGTATTCCTCTCTCTGACTTTATTCTCCTGGTGGAAGCATGAGCAGGCACATGTACAATGGATTGAAGACTGGAGCTCACTGAGGAAGAAGAGCCCTGTTCAGTCCCCAGATACAGGACTGTCGCGGTTCAACCCCAGCTGGCAACTAAGCACCACACAGCCACTCGCTCACTCCTCCCCAGGTGGGATGCGGGAGAGAATCAGAAGAGTAAAAGTGAGAAAACTCGTGGGTTGAGATAAAGGCAGTTTAATAGGTAAAATAAAAGCTGCGTGCACAAGCAAAGCAAAGCAAGGAATTCATTCACCGCTTCCCATGGGCAGGCAGGTGTTCAGCCATCTCCAGAAAAGCAGGGATCCAGCACGCCTAACGGTGACTTGGGAAGACAAATGCCAAATGTCCCCCCCGTCCCTCTTCCCCCAGCGTTATAGGTTGAGCATGACATCATACGGTCTGGAATATCCCTTTTCTTTGGCCAGTTGGGATCAGCTGTCCCAGCTGTGTCCCCTCCCAACTCCTTGTGCCCCCCCAGCCGACTCCCCGGTGGGGTGGGGTGAGGAGCAGAAAAGGCCTTGGCTCTGTGTGAGCACTGCTCAGCAGGAACGAAAACATCTCGGCATTATCAACACTGTTTTCAGCACAAATCCAAAACATGGCTCCATACTAGCTACTATGAAGAAAATTAACTCTACCCCAGCCAAAACCAGCACAAAGACACACTGTGGTTTTTTCATGGCTTGACAATAATCCCTGCCTTTTATGTGCCTAAGCAGTACAAACCACACTTAATTCCTTCCAAAAAGCATAGTTAAATCTAAGTGGACCTGATTCCTTGTAGAAGAGGCCCTAAAGACTTACTCTCAAACTACTAAACTCGATGGAAGTTTTTTCAGTGACTTCAAAGAGTGCTGGATCCAGTCTCCAGTGTAGACTGTTGGAATTCAGTTCTTGAAATCAGGCACTTCAGTTGTACACTATGTCTTGCAATAGAGAAATGCTGAAGGAATATTTATAGCTGTATATTCTTGGCTTGATGAGTGAGCCTTCTGTAGAAATAAAAATTAACCAGGGGAAGGCAGGGAAACATTTCCAGTACTGGAACTATGTAGCCATCCAACCTCTTCAAGCTTTGCCTTCTGTGAAAATAGTATACATTAATCTTACCTGTTTCAAGAGGCCTGTCAAAGAAAGATCCTGAAATGAAATAACTTCATGATTTAATCTAAGTACCAGATAATCCATATTTCTTCTAAGAACTGAGAGGAAGTTGTGATTAAGAGCCATAACCATGGAAGAAAATATAATATGCTGTAGTCCTCTCAAAGACTCTATGTGAGATGAGTGAACACCTAATAAGCTATTGCCTAAATCTTGTCGTCCCTCTAAGGATGAAAGCCAAAGATATTCAACATAGTTCAGGATGGCAAAGCTAGTTATCTGAAGACTTCTTGGATTCACTCTAAACCTCTCTTTGGGAGGGAGAAAAAGATGGATTCCAGCTCTAGGATAAGTAATGGACAAAGGTTTAAAATGATCCCTTCAAGAAGGGCATCAAGAGATCAGACATGCAGTTAACTCAGCAGATGCGATCCTCCAATGTACTGAAATTTTTCTGCACAAGGATACTCTGCTCCATGGATAGATCAATGAAAGTTTCATGTTGCCCTGTGGAGCAATTCTTTAGCAATTTTCAGGACAGAAATACCTACGGTCTGATCGAATAAAAGATTTTACTCACTTATTCTACTAACTAGAAAAACTATACATAATATCAAAGATAAAATTACCTGATTACTTCTAATGGCTTAAATAAGTAAATATTGAAACATACCATGCCAAAAAAGATTCCAATACCTACAACTAATTATTCCCTCAAATGTATCCTGTAGGGATGATATACCATTTTCATTTTTATGCTGCTAAAATGCTTCAGATACTTGTTGGGTTTTTCTCATTTTCTCGTTCTCATGTATTTTCCTACCACATAAGCAATAAGAAGACAAAATGTCTTAAAATCCATTCCTCGGTTACATTAACTGAAAAGTGTATTCACTATCAGTTTCCTTTCCTGTACCATCCTTTGCTATTTTCCCAGTTTGTTTAGCATGAACTAGACAAATCTCTAGACACTGACAGTTAAGTAAGACTGGCAGGGAGCTGGGAGTCCCAAATTAATTCTGCTGGTTCTTTCAGACTGAATTGTTCCTCTTCAGATTGTCCAGACTGTTCCCCAGCACGCTGAGGCCCATTTGAAGCCAGCCCTTAAGCAGCACACCTGCCTCATTTGTGACATTTCTTCTTCAAAGACCACATCTTCAGTCTTTGTAGGGAACAGAAGCAATTAAATAGATGTGGCTCTGCCAGACTCTTGAGTAATGAGCATTTTAAAAAGTGATTTCTAGTTGATACAATTTGCTAGATTCTACCATTCATTTAACTGTATGAGCTTGCTTTCTTTTCTTCCTCAGGGCCAGTTGCTCAGATGGTTCAAAAAGCCAACCCTTCCTTTAACTGAAGAGAAATTATGTGCAGAAAAAAGAGGTATCAAAAGACCAGGTAGGCCAACATTAAACAACCACCTAAAATGCTGGAAAGCAGCATCTGTCTGCTGCTCACAGGAAAAGGTTTAGTCCCAGTGTAGCCTGATGAACCTATTAACACAATGCAATACTCTGAAACTCTTTTTGTACTATGTAAAAAGTAAAATTAAGGGCTGATTTGTAGAAGCACCAGTGGACTTGATTTTATTATTTAGTGTTACTGCTCAACACACCTGAAATGGTAATCTTTTAAACATTAATCTAGGTATATTTTAATAAATATGGTCAAAGTTATATTTAAATGCCTATATGCATGTGGACACCTCATTAATTACTCCATCCTCTCTTCACGGTACTAAGTTATGGTTACAAGCAGGTGTGAGGAAACCCCTGAGGTCTCTGGTGACAGGAACCCTTTCTCACATGGGGCTGCCTTGCTGAACTTGAAAGGACAAGGGACACAATCCCAACTCAGTGACAGACAGTTTTAGAGTCATTTACAGGTTGTTGTTCTGATTTTATTTAGAAGTGGTGTTATTAACAGCTCTTTTGTAGATCTCCCCATTAACAGCTCTTTTGTAGATCTCCCCATTCACTAACTGGGGCTTATGAGCAGGAAGTACAGAATCGTACCAGTGGCTACATACTCCAGCACCATTTCTTCTCTTTCCCACTAGCCATTATTTCAACCAAAAAAGTAGGTAGCAACCTTGGTAACGTCAGCTGAAAAACTGTGAATGGGATGCAAAGACTGCCATGACGGAACAGGAACATTTTTAAGAAGGCAATGGACATGAGAGGGGACATAACTGTGCAGGCAGCCACATGACAGAATATGACAGAATGTGAGTCTTAAAGGCCCCTGCATCTCCACTTGACTTCAGTGAACCTTCTCTTTCATGGATCCAAGCTACAGTATTTAACCACCCTCCTCACACTGCTCCAGCAGTCTTCCATAAGGCCCCTATGACCATCCTTTGCAAATCCTAGCTCTTCCCATCATCCCCAAAATCACGAATAATACTCTCTGTCTTGCCATACAATGCAAATCAAAAAGGAGAGGTGAGAAGGTGGTTGATCTAAAAAAGGTTTGGCCAACAAGCAGAAATAGCTAAACAGATCTTACTCCTTAGAGCTTTAATATGGAGTTAAAATCCTAGAAACATGTCAAGATGCAGGAACACTTCCACAGTAAGAAGGGAGACTGATGCTATTCCTGAAGAATACCATGTTCTGTTTAAGGGTGATTCCAAATTTATTATCTAGGTGTACAGGGCAAAAGGATGAAAGGGATGAACTAAAAAGCAAAAGAGATTTGTCTTTGATGTTTGCAGCCACTGTTTCATCCGACCTCTTCCAAAATCCTTCACAAAACCACAAATGGAAATAACTGAAAAAAAACCCCCCAAATCTGACTGTAGTTCTAATGAGAAGAAATGTACAATGTATAGTTGCTTAAATAAGAAGCAAAAAACCAGTAAGAGACTTCACAATTGCAACTCTGAGGAGGTTATCAATTAGCTCTTATGAGATCTAATCGGGCTTTTAAGCAAGTGCTAACAGGACCATCACCTAGGTCAAGCTATTAAAAAGCAGTCACAATACTCAGCATCACCAGCATAGGTGAAATCTCAAACACTCTCAAATAAGCTCATCAGTTTTATCAAGACATTGTGTTTCCAGAACAAAAAGAGAAAGTCAGTGTGGTGTTGTAAGATGAACTCTTGCTGATGACATCAGCGTAAGCTGTTCCCACACTACTGCTTCTCTTTCCTAACTCCAAGGCAAAGTATACAACTCCCTAAATTATTCTGCCACAAATGTTTGTGTTGCCTTTATGTTAAGTGTGGGGAGCTTGACTGACTTAAAAATAATTCAGAAACCTTGCCCAACCCCAAAGAAGAAAACCTTACAGCATTTAACTAATTCTAATTTAAGGAAATTACTGAGGAAAAGGAACATGGGGAGAAAATAATCTTGAGGCCATTTGAATCTGACTTATTGGCAAGACCTTTCTGCTCTGTAGAAGAAAAGACATACATTAGATTTCTTGTAGTGACCTTCTTAATTCCAGAGGAAGCTTAATGTACAGTCAGCCTAATATGTTGAAACAGTAATTGTATGCTGTTCTCTAAAAAAATTCAGGGAAGAGAAATATTTTTTTCTCTACTCTGTACCTCCTATAGCATGTATGATATTAATATATTAGATACCAGAAAAGAAAGGAACAATATGATTAAGCTGTAAGCTTGGGGAATATGCAATGTTGTTTCTTTGTGTCTTGTGATACGTAATGAAATAATTTAATGTATGTGCTCATTGAAGAGTCTTCATTCTGGAAAGACAAAACAAGCAGATTTTGAAGAAAACCAAGAGGTTTATAAAGCAGCTTGATTCCTCCACAGAAGGCATAAACCCATTCCTGAACTGCAATCTGAAGAAAACAGGTTGACACAAAGTATTGATGGCCCCAATGGGAAACGTGTCACCTGAGTTTAGCCATTTGGATTGAATGAAGAGATAAAAGATGCAGCATCATGAAATTTGGTATACACCAGTTCCCAAGAAATGACCAGGCTGCAGTCTTCGCTGACAGTGGTACCTACTCCAATTTGGGGATCCAAGCTATGGCCTGCAGACTCAGAAAAGTGATAATGCTTTCTCTCCTGGATGAGAAGCATCCCATGTTATCACAGATGATACTTAGGCAATCTGAATTTCAGTCTGTTTCCTGTAGGAGAATAAAAAAGCTTAACTGGTTTCTGCATTGGTCACTTTCAAGCATTCCCAAAGAAGCCAAAATGAAGTCTCAAGAACAGCAAAAGACTTTTCTTTCATGTTTTTCAGAATTGTTGAGAACTAGCCATATCATTGCTCCCTATCATTTATGTTTGTTGTAGCATACACCATATGGTACCTAGATAAATAAGCAAACCCCATCATCAGTGTGAATCAACAAAACCAAAACCCTACACTCATTATCATGTATGCGAGCAACCTTGGACTAAGAGAATAACCTCACCCTATTGTCATACCTCTTTTCCTAATGGTAGTACATGTGAGAGCTGAAAAATTACCTGGTTGTTTCCACTACAGTAACTGCCTTATGGAAAAACTAATAGAGAATAAAAATAAAGGGACTATATTTAAAAATAGATACACAGAATGGAGCTCTCAGAGTGGAGCAATCAGAACAATCTTTGCACAGCCCCATGGCACATGGTACAAATAACCATGAGAACAAACCCACCAGCAGCAAATAGAGTTTTAGAAAAATCAAGTAATTAATTTGATGTCTAATAATAAAATACAGGCTGTCAGTTTGATGAAGGCTGTGACAAAGTTAACTGCAAAAGTTACTTCAAATTCTGACACAAAAATATTAAACATAATTTTTCCTTTTTGTCTTCTTTACATGAGACAATTGTAACATGGGCAAAATATATAATAAAGTGATGTAAAAAATTAAGCACTATCTTGACTCAAGATTTGGCTATGGAAATGAGACTATTTTATAGAACTATGTTAGTAATAAAAAAATAAAAAGGGTTCAGATCAACCACAATGGAAATATTTTGGTTATTTCAGTTAAAAGTTGACAAATTCATTAAAGACTTAAAAAACAATGTTATAAAAACTGTGCATTTCAACCTCAAAGTTGAAAAATGCAATGATATACCAATATGCAAAATATATCCAGTTTGTGATAGTCAGTTGGTGGCAACTAATGGAGCGACAAGTTGCCAGTAACTTTACCTGATGAAACAAGATATCCTGAATATTATTCTAGGGTTTGATTGTTCAGCAGATGGTATTTTAAATGCCATGGCATTCTAATCTACCATAGATTCAGATGTTTTAATACATGTGGGAACCAGAACTAACAAAACTAATGGGGCAATTAATAACATAACTCAACTGTTGAGAAACAAAGTAAGTATAGAAACTATTGCTGCCTTGATAAGCAGTCAAGCTTCTAGTTCCTCTTAGAATTCTTAATCTGACACTATAACATAGAACAAAACAGGGCATGGAGGATGCCACATCAAGCTGGAAAAGAAGCCATAAATAGTCAATGCCTTTCATCACCTAGTATATCCAAAGGTGTTTAAATCCATAGATCGCACTGCCTCCAAAACACAGTTCATATTAAAGTGTCATTGATTTTGTTGTGGTTTAACCCCAGCCAGCAACTAAGCACCATGCAGCCACCCACTCACTCCTCCCCACCCAGTGGGATGGGATGAAAATTGGGAAAGGAAAAAAATAAAACTTGTGGGTTGAGATAAGAACAGTTTAATAGAACAGAAAGGAAAAAAATAATAATGTCAGTAATAATAAAAAAATTACAATAATAAGAATAAAAGGATTGGAATATACAAAACAAGTGATGCACAATGCAATTGCTCACCACTCGCTGACCGATGCCCAGTTAGTTCCTGAGCAGCAATCCCTCCCAGCCAACTCCCCCCAGTTTATATACTGGGCATGATGTCACATGGTATGGAATATCCCTTTGGCCAGTTTGGGGCAGCTGTCCTGGCTGTGTCCCCTCCCAACTTCTTGTGCCCCTCCAGCCTTCTTGCTGGCTGGGCATGAGAAGCTGAAAAATCCTTGACTCAGTCTAAACACTACTTAGCAACAATTGAAAACATCAGTGTGTTATCAACATTCTTCTCATACTGAATCCAAGACGTAGCACTATACCAGCTACTAGGAAGAAAATTAACTCTATCCCAGCTGAAACCAGGACAGATTTGAAAGTGAATATCCACCATTCACAAAGTTCTTGTCTCAGTTATCTCTCCCCAAAGGTGCTGGAGTCACAGTCAATCTTGTCTACTGCCCTCCCTTCTGGATCAAATATAGTTCTTCATCAATGGAAAAAATACTTCTTTCCCTCATGCTACACATCCTTGTAGGTCACGAAAACCATTTTAATGCTGTCACTTCTGGTTGCTTTTGCAAGATGACATTATTTTGCCTGGTCTGTGCTGAGCAAACAGCCCGCACACCAGTCCACAGAGATCACTCTGTATCTTCAGTACTTGATAATTCATACCTATATGCCCTGAGTCATAATGATAAAACAGCTTGAACAGCTGCTGTATTAAACCTGACTCCCTCATCCTTACCAGGATCCTGTTTGCTTGCTCTGTCCAGAGCTTGCATTGTATTTCTTAAAGCCAGGGCATGCAAATGGCAAAGTATGTCAGTATGAAGCCCCAGTGGAACGACAACCACTGCCTGGGCTTGCTGCAGATAATGCATTTGCCTAAGGGAATGGAGAAGGGCAAATTACAAGGGATACCCTTGCTACCTCTGCAAATTCCTTGACAGATGCTTGCTGTAACACAAAATTGTCCATATGTTGGAGGGGACCAATAAACCACTATTTTCTGCATCCCTTCCTATACTATGACCCTGACAGCCTCCCCATGCCCAGGCTTCTGGAACAGAGGCGTTAATTTCCCTGGTTCCACCAGTCCTTCCTGGAGGTCCCCAGAATGGAGGATTGCAATTTGTCAAAGAAATAAAAGGCGTAAGGACTTCCTACACACAAAACACAAACCAAACTTACTCTAAACTTACTGAAACTATTTACAACCAAGCAGAACTGAAAGTGAAGGGAAGAGGGGCAGGGAGTGTTAAATACTAGGAGTGGCTGAGTGGGACTGGATCCCAGCAGGAGTCCTGCTAATGTCATACAGGGCTTCTTACAGTCTGTAAAACTCCACTAAGTGCTCTTCAGGGCTCAACATGTGGTGGGTTTGCTCATGAGGAAGACATATGGAAGACGGACTGCAAGTTTGGTGCCCCTGGAAAAAAAAAAGCAGCATCACAGGCTGAGGATGTGGTAAGGGATACAACTCTGCCCTTCCTATTACCTGGCTGAGCTGCTTACACAGAAATGCACACTGGCAGACATGGCTGACACCGCCAGTTGACTCTACTCACCTTGCCCTGGAGCACTGTTCCCTCCAGGATAGCTGCACCCATTTGCTCTGCTGAACCTTCTTTCCCAGCTTTGTGCTTTTGTCATCATAATTGCATCTCTTCATTTGCCGCGTGTCATTAGTCTCTCCCCTGCCCTACAGGCAAGAAAATCCTTCCTTCCTGCCACTCAAAGAGTTCCTGAGCAGCTTGTTGGTGACAGCAAGCTCAGTCTACACAATCCTGGGACACACTGGAGAAGGAATCATATGGTTTGCTAGGAAAAAATCCATTCTCTTGTAGGTAGTTAGTCTGAGTGATGCAACACATGAACATATCAATCCATGTCAGAGACAGCACTTCATGTGTCCCAGGAAAAGCTCAACAAAATATGCCCTGATGTTTTTACTGTACGCAATCTGTGTAGATATTCTGTATCTAGATATATATCTATATATACTGAAGCACCAGCCTTCATAAGCATCAGCAGAGAAGCCTGCAATCCTGGGAAATGATCAAAGGATACTACCTTGCCGTACTCAGCTAGAGTTCAATTTTCTCAAACCTGAAGCACTATCTGAGGTTTGGTGAATGATCAATTTTTCAAATTTTTTTTGGTGGGATGGTATGGAAGGAGTCCTTCCTACTTTCACTGCACAGAACAAATTTGTGATTTGGTCTGTGTCGGCCAAAGAGGAGAAATGGAGGTGCAGTGGCTGGCCGGTTGGTATGACCATGCATGTGGGATGTAGCATGCATCATGTTCCAGGTCAAAGCAATTAAGACAAGACAGACTCTGGCAGGGATTCCTGACCTGCTGCAAGCCCAAGCAGTGGCCCATAGCATCACCTAGCCGAGACGGGCTAGTCCAGGCCTTGGAAATGGAACTGTGCAGGCTGGGACCGGGACCTGGTTACAGCACTAGATTCTCCTGCTGATGAAGTATTCTGGACCTAGCAGCATGCCCAGAAAAAAAAAGTCAGAAAAGAAAACCACAAGTTGGCCTAATTCACATTAAAATTGCAAGCCATTCTGACACATTTTCTAGTGAGTAATTTCTAAGCCATGCTACAGCATTCATTTTACATCTGCAAGGAAAATGGTCCAGTGGAGGCCATCGTCCACTGCCTCGCTGGTGGTAGTAGGCAGAAGCCCTTCCATTAGGAAATGGCAATGCAAGTTGGATTCCCACACACACGTTTTGACCAGCCAAGATGATACTGTGCAGGAGGATTACTACCTGCAAGCAGCAGGGAAGTGCACAAGCAAATACTTGGCACCCAGCCCTCCTCCAGCTCCAATTTACTGTTGTGCTGCTGCTGCTCTAAGGACTTCATGCAGCTCCACCACCCACAGCCCTGAGCTCCTCCTGCCATCTCTCACTGTCCCCCTGGCTGTTGGGGGTAGTGTGGTTAGTGCCCAGTGACAAGCACCTTGCTGTGCCAGTTCATAGCTCTGTCTTGCACCTTTCCCTATAGCTACAGCTTACAGATTTTTATCACCCTGAGTACAAAGTCTCTCTGAGCTCTGAAACAGTCAATAGTGAGAGCTAATGCCCTGACTCGACCTTCTTAAGCGCCTTACTCCTTGTATCCTAACCCACTGTCACCCCTGTATTAAGTAGTGCAGGGTCACACTGTGAACAGTAACATACAGCTTATTGCCTATATCCTCTGGAGAACACATAGCACTGGGAAACAGAAGGAATGCATGTGCGGTATGCCCTATGTATGCCCAAACCTCAGATAAAAAGTAGGGGTAATGTCTTAGAGCTTGAAAGAATCTGGAGTCATCATTACTTACAGCAGAAACGCTCAGCAGTCCTCCCGAGCATCTTTCAAAATACAACAGCACCTACCCTGATCATAGCGGTACCTCTCTTACCAGCTTTCTCACAAGTCTGCCCACACTTTGTGCATTTGTGGTTGCAAAGTCCTCGTAGAAAAGCCAGTTTCTTTTTCGTTCCCCTAATAGTTGGCCATGCATTCAAACATGGGTTTTTTTCCTCAAATCCGTTTTGCCTTTTTGCACTTCTTGGAGGGAAGGAGTGGCTGAAACAGGCCTCAAGATTCTGGGATGGGACAGTTACAGTGGCCTTACAGGACAGAACAAGCTATTGAGTCCTGGATCATAACAACAGGCATTTTCATTTGATAAGCTGTCAAACATTTTGTCAGGAGTAGCTGTAACGTTTTTAGAGCAATGATCAGGACACAGCATGAAATGCTCAACTACAGCTCTCAGGATTTGGCTCTGCCTGCCTTACCAAGCAGTTGGCCATAGCCACACTGCTTTAGTTCCACAGGCCTCACAACTGTTGCAGATTATTACTTTGGAAGCAGCACACAATAAGGACTCTCAGGAAGAAACACGTATCCAAATTGGACCTAACAGGTCTCAATAATGACCTAGATTTCAGCCAGCCAAGCACATCATTATTTTGCAGCTACTCAAGTTGTGGCTGAGTCTGACTTCATGAAGCCTGGAGCTTCATGAACTAAAGCAGCAAGCTCTGATTAATATCGCTCACCCTAATTATTTGCACAGGTCCAGCTCTGACAGTGAAGCTCTCCTTCTGCCAGCTGGTGTCCACAGACAAGCTGCCAAATACTTGCCATTGCATGCAACTGACACTGAGGGCAGTGAAACAACATGCTTTGTCACACTAACTTGCAGAATGATGGGGGAAAATCCTTTCCTTTTGATATAAAGATCTTCCCTTCTGAGCAGAGGATGTGGAGATATGCCTCCAGTCATCCAAAGAAAGCAAGGACATCCCATCTATGCATAGATCTGGATAGCCTCCTATATGCCTGTGATTCACAGATAATACACAATTAGTTATCTTACACTTCTCTTGAGGAAAGTCACGATGTTATCCTTCCTACAGTGAAGTGAAAGAAATACCAGCGCTTGGTGCTTGTTGGCCTGCAAAAAATAATCATGACACTTTTTTTAAAGTCAATATCGGCTGCATGCAGTCTCCCTTTTCATAAGGCAGAGATAAGCTCAGCATAAATCTCCATTAGGGATGTCTTGCACATCCCTGAAATCCCAACTCTGGCAGTTGTACCTGTCAGCACTCCTGTTGCAGCTCAGAGCTGGCAAAAACAGTAATCTCCATTGTTGCAATTTGTTCCGTATCTTTCATCTCAGCCACACCTGGGATATAATGAAAGAGTTATGTCTAGCCCGTACTTATAGTCTCTTTCATCACCAACAGCGAACTGTCCTGCGAGGATATATAGCTCTCCTGGTGATGCGGAGAGTCTTGCTATAGCTCCAGCTGCTGCTGAAAAGGAAGAGCTTATGTTGGCTGCGACACTGACAGAACACAACCCATGCCGCTATGCTGTGTGGTCACAGAAGGCATTTGTCCCCATTTTTCCTGGACTTTCCACAGTGCTGGCCCCAGAAGCGGATGGCAGAGCCACAAAGGACAACTCCAACACCCACACATGCACACTACAACACATATGCACCACACCAAGCTCCACCAAAATGCAGTAATGCACATGCTGCTGCGTGCCCCACAACAGCAGCTCACTCTGTCGTGGTTTAATCCCAGTCAGCAACTAAGCACCACGCAGTCACCCAGTCACTCCCCCCACCCAGTGCGATGGGGGACAGAATCGGAAGGAAAATGGTAAAACTCGTGGGTTGAGATAAGAACAGTTTAATAGAACAGAAAGGAAAAAAATAATAATGATAACAATAATAAAATGACAATAATAAGAATAAAAGGATTGGAATATACAAAACAAGTGATGCACAATGCAATTGCTCACCACTTGCTGACCAATGCCCAGTTAGTTCCTGAGAAGTGATCCACCCCCCCAGCCAACTCCCCCCAGTTTATATACTGGACATGATGTCACATGGTATGGAATATCCCTTTGGCCAGTTTGGGGCAGCTGTCCTGGCTGTGTCCCCTCCCAACTTCTTGTGTCCCTCCAGCCTTCTTGCTGGCTGGGCATGAGAAGCTGAAAAATCCTTGACTTAGTCTAAACACTGCTTGGCAACAACTGAAAACATCAGTGTGTTATCAACATTCTTCTCATACTGAATCCAAGACATAACACTATACCAGCTATTAGAAAGAAAATTAACTCTGTCCCAGCCAAAACCAGGACAACTCTGCCAACGACGTGGGATGGCCCCAACAGGGCACGGTATAACTCGTCACCAACAGCATGCACGTACATCTGATCACATGTGTGGCAGCACCAAACATCTGATAAACTGAATATGCCTACTAAACTGCCTCTGCCACTGATTGCTCAAGTGGTCAAGAACCAGGGACCAAACTCAAGTGGGTATTAGTGCTCTAAGAATTAATTTTTTTTAAACATAAGCCATTATAAAGTTTAACTACAGCACCACAGTAGCACTGCTAGAATACAGCAGTTTGCAAACTTTCCTCTTTTGAAAGAACTGTAATTGTCTACAATATAATAGAAGAATGAAGGGGTTTAAGTATGACTTTTAATACATGCTGTTATGTATCATATCACAAGCCCTTCAATGTGCCTGACAGGGTCTCAAATGGGTTAAAAAAAATACAGTTTCTAGACTGGTTGCAATTCTATCTGCACTACTCTGGCATTCGGGCTTTATGAAGCAAAGGAAGACTGTTATGGTGAAACAAAATGGCAAGGGATTACAGGGGTTTGCTGCAGCTGCTTGTTTTTTAAGGAGCTGTCTTGAAAGTATCACTTACAGTGCTAAATCACTTTCTTTACATATCATGAATGAATATGAACCTCCAATTTTCTTTTTGTTTGCCTAAGAGTAATATTCTAAATTTGAACAGCATTTCAGCTGACAAATTTAAGACATTTACATTTACCATCAATGCGGAGTAAGACTTATTTCTATAACCATTTGAGGCAGGCTAAGCTAAAGGAGAAAGTTGGCAAACAGGTAAAAAAAAGGATACAAGCTGTTGACAGATAAATTTCAAAATTCATGTCTAATTTGCAACCTGATCATCAGCAGTAACGGTCCAGAACCTCCTGTGACCTTACACCAGCGACACAATAATCCTTACCATTTTTAAGATGGAGCTTGGTAAGCTTTTGAAAGTTATGGTTGTATACAGCCCCAGGCTGGACTCAAGGAAATCCGTTCCGATGTTACATGCATGAGGCTTTCACGTACTACCCACGCCTACATAACATTGAACAGTAAGGATGTCGTATTTCCAAAAAGTTGGGAGTCTGTATTTTCTTAAAGATGGACATTTACAATTAAAGACCACTCCTAAAAATATCTCCCAAGACCTGTCAGGTAGCACATAATCCAACCTCAAAAGCCATGGGGGCCAGAGGTAGGTTTTGGGACCTCCTGCCCCTTACCGTGCCCACAGCTTTTACCCCTGCACCGGGTACCGGCCAGCTCCGCGCAGGGAGCTCCCCGCTTCTCTGGACACCTTCTGCAGCATCCCCAGCCCCATCTCTGACTGTCCCGCGCCCATTCTGCCACCTCTGCTGTGCCAGGCGCAAGGCTCACCTCCACACAGGCTGGGCTGGGACATCGCTGCCACGGCCACTTCTCCCCTCAGGATACTTCACAGGATGTGTAGGAGCTATTTTCAGCTTTTGCCCCCCACCTCAACCATATCCCCATAGCAGAAATGGCAGCAGCGGCAGCTAGACCCCACAGCAGGATTTGGCCAGGGCAGAGCGGTGGTGTGACCAGCACCTCTGTCTGCATGGCCACCTCCCACTTGGGGGCTGAACGTTGAGCACGTTCAACAACAGGTTCACATCAGACCTCTGTTACCTGAAAGACCATTTCCCTTCCACAACCTTCAGCTCGCCACATTTTATTGCCAATAGCAACGAAGCGGTATCTGTTCACACAAAATAAGGTGCTCCTAAATTGCAAAAAGAACCCCAACCCCTCGGATCTCAGAATAATTAGTATGTAGACATGGAAATTCTTAATAACATGTTAACTATTGTTGGAAAGATAATTTGTGGGAGTTCTTGAGCTCCCTGTCAGGACTGCGTATCTGCTGGTTGGCATTGTTTAAAAGACAAAAAAGTTTAAAGCCTTTCTGCACACCAGCCAATTTTTATTCAGTAAGTCAGCTAGAAGTAGAGCCAAACCAAAAAACTTCTGCCATTTTATGCACCATGGAAACAAGAAACCTGTCAATCTGCAATTACCTGTTCTACATCCATTTGAGATCAACTTTTACTGCAGGAGTATAGCCAGGAGGATCAGATCTACAGCCTCTGTTCTTCCATGGGAGATGGACATAATTTATTTTTTGTTTCACTCTCAAATAAGTACAAATATTAAAACATTACTCAGATTGATGTCAAGGTGCATATTAAACTGCATTACAGTCTAATAAAAGCTATAAACTTTTCTCACGTAATTTCTCACAGCAATGTCAACAAGAGGGTATAAAAATATTCATAGTGTTCATCTGTAAACTCCACTGTGATAAAACTGCACACTGATTTCCTAAGTGATCTCATATATTCAGATTTTCTTCTAGAGCAGAAATATTGCTTGCTTGGGCCCTAAGAAAGCTACTTATTTTTAACAGCTCATACTAATTTTGTATTTTTTTCCATAAATGAAACACTGCCACTTTTTAAATTAGAGATAACTTGTCTGATGGACTACTTTAGCCTGAAGGTTTATTGTGAGTTTTTAATCCATAGCTTTTGTGCCTTTCAAATGCTGATGCTTATTTGTGAAACCCTCAAAAATACATTTTTAAATACTCACTATAGCAAGACCCTTAAATGTACTCATGCGCTTAAGCATCATGTACATCATATTATCCCATTCAGTGGGATTCCCCGAAGTCATAGACAGCTTCAGCGCTTTTCTGTGTCAGGTTTGAAACTCTGACGTTAATTAAGTGTGCTCTGAGCAGAATTAATGGTTACGACTGCCAACAGTGCTCGTGGCAGCTACTAGGCTCTCTAAGCTTGGACTTGTAAGTTTATTAAAACAGAATGAGCAGTGATAGCACATTTTCAGTATCTCTAGTGATACAGAATCCAGGCAACGCCAGGTGACACGGAGAGGGAAGGTTTAGATCCTACCTACAGACATGGGAGGATTTGGCAGGGCAGGTGAAGTAGGGGCAACTCTGCTTCTTTGCAAGAAGGTAGTAGTTGAATGGGATATGTAGCTAGTTCTTACCAAATGTAAACTCCAGTAAATCTCTGATTTCACCAGTGTGCCAGGCAGCAAACCAGGGCAGTTAAAGAGCAGACATGTATGTATGATTGAACACACTGTTACTTTATTTACATAAGGCACTAAAATTGGGGTGAAAACTTTCTCCCGTCTCCACTAACAAACTCCACATGACTGTTTCATAAGTCAGGAAGAGGATCTGTGAGGCCCGATTACATATTGCCGCTGTAACTCAAACTAGCCAGAACAACTACTAATCATTTACCAGAGAAAACCATCATCGCAGAATGGTTATTCTCCATCTCCGTAGCTCTTTGCATCAGAATCAGGTATCTTTCTGGAGGACATCCGCTACCCAGAACTAGTTACTCGATTTCATATGGGTGTAAGCGGGTGAAACAGGAGCTCAGACTATTTAATGTACTTCCTTTTGGATTAAAATTCATGACTTATTAATTGCATTTTAAATATGTGCTAACTGGCACAAAGAATATGGTCTTAGAAAAGCTCTAATACTGATCAATTACATAACATTACCATAATGATATAGGAACACTGAGCGTTCTCTCCTTTATGTACTTCCATGTGATTTCTTAAATCCCAGCTGGAGAAAAATATGTCTTGTCTTCTGTCTAGTTTTACTTCAGGCACTACCAGTCTGACATCTTGCTTTCAGGTTCTAGTAACATCAGTATTGAGATCAGAGATATTAAAACTTAGAAAAACTGACATGTTATGTCAAATTACAAATAAAGTATCTGAGAGCAAATGGAAGAACAGACAGACTGAATTAAGTAGCAGAAAAAGGGAAAGAAACAGAATGATGGGAGGGAAGATACGGACAAATATACAGAAGAGAACGATTAAGCAGTCTAGCGTAATCAGATGGGTATGAAGAAAAAACATTAATGTTGAAAGCACAAATGTAGGGATATAAATTCACACTTAAAACATGTAGCTACAGATAGTATGGGCATGATCCCATTAACATTTATGCACATACAAGATTTTATTCACAAGAATTGCATAAGTTAGAGGGTAATACTCATGTGAGTAACATGATGTACATGAGGTTGCAGGGTTTGGACTTTCACCATTTTTCCTTGTGTACATCGCGTATATCTGTACAACATTTAAGCAGGCATTTTAACTTTGAAGAAGGTAAAACTTGAAAATAATAGGACCTAAGGGAAACCTTTACCATGAAAGCTGGTGGAACTGCAGTGCTACAAAGCACCGAGAGGAATACCCTAAAGAGTAATTATTTGACAATACAACTAATGTTATTGTTCTGTTTGAAGCATAATAAAGTAAAAGTTGCAGTTTGCATAGATGTGGAATGCTTGTCAGAAGAAAGCATGAATCCAGAATCAAGGAATCCTAATTAACCCTCTAACTGCTATCTGCAAGAAGTCTAACAGCAACTCTGAAATGGGTGTAAGTGACTTATTCTTATGGGATTGCTTCTGCAGTTTAATGACACACTGACTGTTAGCTTACTTCAATCATGTTTATAATAATAAGACACATTTATAGGGCAATAAGCAATTGGTTTGCCTAATAACAGACTATGATTCTTGTGAGTGACAGAAGATAAGTCAGATGCCTTGCCCATGTGATACAGGTTATTGTCCTTATTCTAGAGATAGGAAACTAAAGCCCAGTATGTTACTTTCCATGATCCATCGGGAAGTCTGGTAGAGCCAGGAATGGAGTTTATGGGTCAAGGTCATTTAGGATGACAGCACAATTTTCCTCTAGAAGATGACATCTGATACTGTATTGAGAATAGTGTTTTACAGGATGTTAAAAAACATTAAGTGTAAAAAAAAAAACCCAAAAGAGTCTGTCTTCAGTAATACAGTAATTTAACTTGTTACAAAGTATTCTAACGTTGAAACTACAAAAACAGCATTAAAAGCCATTAATGAAGCAATCAAAAATCCATGACCTTCCTTCTCCAAGAGTTTCTGCCTGTGGATTGACAAAACGGTGCAAAATCTCAGTATCATACATATGGGTGTCCAGAATATATGGAGCCAGAATTTCCCAATATTGCTGTTATCCTGCCAGAACTCCAGACTCCCTCTTCTCAGATGGTTCGGGAGACTTCTGGGCTGTTATCCTATCGTCTCTATCTACCTCTGCCAGCACTGTGCCTCAGCTTCATTTGCAAAATGGGAAAGATGCAAAAAATATGCTTTCACAAGACTACACAAAAATGAAAAACAATATAAAAGAAATAATACTTTTAGAACAGTCCTCACTGAAGCTACATCAGTCTTATTTCTTAACTTCTGCAAGATATCTATACTGCAAAGTGCACACTAGAAATACTTCTACCAAAATCAAATTACTCATTCAGTGCCATCCACAGCAACTATTTATACAGGACTTTTCTACGGAATATATTAGTTTTTTCGCAAATAAGACGAAATAATCCATTATTTAGATTATTTCATATACAACATTCAAAATTTGCGAACTATTACAACACACACAGGTTTACTTACAGAAAGGACGGATTTTAGAAGTCACAATACTGTGAGTTTTACAGAAAAGTACGTTTTCTTTCAAACGATACTTGAATATCGTTGCAGGAGGAATTACCTTCAGCCTGTAGAACATAATTTCTGGCAACACTCCCTAAAGTAGAACACGCTTGCCTCTAAAAATAAGCCATGGTGCTATCAGCAGCACAGATTACTTTTTCCTGGCAGAGAGCGCCCGATGCATCCAGAAATGACTGCAAGGGGCGATGACCAACTGTCTCCAGCGGCTGGTGCAGCCATCCCGGCCGCCCTGGAAGCCACCCCACGCCATGACGAGGCGGTCGGCCTCGCCGCCATCAACTCCGGGTGCGCCCTGCCTGGCTGTAACACAACCATAAGGCAGCCGGCACCCGCACCCACGGCCGTCGCCCGCGGGTGGCATAGGCCACGGGTGCCGTAGGCCACGGGTGCCATTGCAGTGGGCAGTGCGGGGGAGAAGCCCCTCGCCCTGAGGCGGGGGCAGGCCTGAGGTGGAGGCAGTGGTGTGGCCACCATGAATGGGGGGGGCAGGGGGTGTATTTATATGCGTGTACGTGTGCATGCATTCATATACAGATGCATACATGCACGCATACACGCGCATACATATGTACGTCTGTGTCCCCCCGTGCGCGCCCGTGTGCCTGCCTGGCGCCAGCCCCGTGACGGGCAGACCCCGCCAGCCGCCGTCTCGCCCGCCGGAGGCGGGAGGCGGGAGGCCGGAGGCCGCGGCAGGGCGGCCCCACTCGGCCGGCGCCCGGCGGCGGCCCGTCCCCGCCGCCAGCCCTCCCGCGCACGCCGCGGGGCGGGAGGCCCCGGCCCCGGCCTTACCCTCGCCGTTCCCCTCCTTCTCCGCCATGGCTGCAGCCCCGCGCCGTCGCCATGGCGACGCGGGGCGGCCGGGCCTTCTCTTCCCGCCGCGGCTCCCCGCGGCCTGCCCGGCCGCGCTGACAGACGCAGCCGCCTTCCCTCGGCCCGGGGACGCTCTTCCCGCCGCGGCCTTCGCGGCCTGCTAACGTACAAAGCGAGTGAAAGATGATGGAGGTAGTCGGCTGGAGGCTCTGCGTGCCGGCCTCGCGTACTGCAGCGGCCAGGGAGCCACGGCCGCAGTCGCCCCCAAAACGTCGATCGAGCCCAGAATTTGGAGGCCAGTGTGGGGGCCCAGCCCCGGCCTGCTCCCCAGGCCCCGGGGCCCCGCGCCACCCCACGCTGGGGTTTAGGGCCTAAAGCGATGGAAAACGTGACCGAAACCCGCACCTGGCCTGCGAGTTGGGGCACACGCTGCTGTCCCCGCAGCCAGGCTCCCCACGGGACCCTCAAACCCGCCGCCACTCCGTTTCTCCTGCAAGCAGAGTTTCCCCAGCAACTGCAGAGATTCCCCTGTATCTGAGCTGCAGAAAGTGAAAGAACATTTTATTCTAAATACCATCATGCCGAAACAGCTAAAATATTCTGTCTTGGCGATATTAAATAAAACTGTGCAGTTTAAATTTAGCTGTGTGTTTTAGCAGACAACGCTTGTGATGCCTGGTTCTTCTGACTCTAAAACAACTGTGAAAGTAGAGAAAATATAAATATTAATATTCCGGCAAGATGCAACCATATATTCATAGAAAATAAATATTTATGAAATTCCTAGAACTAAACCCTTGTCCTCACCACAGCAGGTGCTTGTTTGTCAGATGTTAAATTTTTGCAAAGCCCATGTGGATGACTCTTCCTCGCATGCTCATCTCCACCTCTCAAACAAAGAGTTACGATGTGCTCAGTATTCATGGAAGCCTGAAATTCCAAAAAAGGCATTGGACCCAAATGGGCTTCTTTGCTTTAAAAGAATCACTTTTTTATAACATCTTAACATTTGCTGTTTGCCTTTCAGCCATTGATTTCTGTGTTTTTATTGAACATGGCTCAGAGTAAAGAGGGTGTAATAGATACCCAAGAGAATACATCTTTGCTCTGTTGGGAAAACAGCTGATTATGCTCTCTAACAAAGCTGATCCCTCTGAAAGGTTATCTACAGATTTGAACAGTTTACTAAAGTAACAAAATATTTCAAATTACATGTTTGACTACAGAAGTAGCACAGATTTGTTTCCTCTCAAATCAATAATGGAAGTTTTGGTGAGAACAGCGTGGCAGCCAAAGTCAGAGGATGCAAAAGCAGCAGCAGAAGGAAAGGCCCTAATCTTTCAGTTTTACAGGGCTCCCATTCCTTAATCCCTCAACACCTCCACACAGAAAACCTTTGTCTTTCCTGGTTGTAGATCTATGGTTGTGGATCAGTCACGTGTTTGAAACTGAAGAAAAGTGCAAAATATGTTGTTCTGGCAAGGACGGAGCTTTCTTATCTCTTCCCTCTCCTACCCCAAATGTGGAATTTCAAGTTCTTGAATATTGTGCCCAGCATTAAATTTGTTACGTCATTTTCCGGATCACGTGATTCATCATAGGACATTTACAGCTCTGCTACAAATGCTACACTAATTCGAAGTGTTTACCACATTTCCTTAAGAAAAGCTCTAAAAAATCCTGTTCTAGTCATTCAGGTTTTCATGCCAAATCCATACCCAGAATATGAACAATATTCATCTTTGAAATAGATAAAAATATTGCCTATTGTGTGAATTTATTGAGATTCGTGTGTTTTTAGAGTAGCCTTTGATTGGAAGTGATTCACTGCAATCATGATGTGGTAAGACAGTAACTCCACTCAGGCCACTACCTTTAACATCTTCCCAGCAATTTCACCAGGGCTTGCACTTGGCTTTCCTCACCACCCTTTCCTATTTGACGCACACTTGTCTTTGTTTCCTCCAGGAGGGATGGTAATGAAAGCAGTGTGTAAAAGCCGATCAAGAAAAAGTAAATCATGACATATGCAACAGCTATGACACGTTGTGTATGCCACAATGTCTACGTCCCATTGCAGCACGGCCCTCTGGCCCTCATGAGCTGCTACAATAGTTCCTCAAGGAGAGCACTCTTCTGAGTATATAAAGTATTGGTCAAATCCTGGGTGTTTGTACTTTTTAAGTTTGATACCTTTAGCCCAGCTGCAGAATCTTTTGTGACTTACAGCTAATACTACTTTCAGCAAACAGTATTTTACACTATCCTGCCCATGTTGTTGAGATTCCACTCAGAACAATTACTGTAAATCAAAGTGCTTCATTTGCATCGTCTGCTCTAGCCAGGAGTTTCCTTTTGCTTTCAGTAACTTGCAGCCAAGTGTCAGCACCTGTTTCCCCTCTTCCCCCAATTCCTGACACACAGGGCTTTGGTGTCTTGCCTGTCTCCAGGAGCAGAATGAAATATGGAATGAGAAAGCACTTCAAAACGAGAACTCACTGCTTTAAAATTTCCTGGCAAAGTATCTTGAAAAATCTATGTAGGAAAAAAATGTTAACAATTATAATGCAGATCAAATATTGGACCTGAACCACATGACTGTTTCCCTTCTAACTTAATGCACAGACATCTCAAACCAAGGGTATGAGTGGGCTGAAACAACTAATCGCATTTTGGCACAGACAAGTACAAAAGGAAACCCAGAACTACTAATTCAACAGCTTGAAATATCAGCTGCTGCATGCAAGATCTTTAAAGAGCTCCTCTGAAGAGAACATACCCTTTTAAACTTGTAATTTTTCATTTAAAAAATGTCAGAAAATATCTCAGGGAAAATATGGAAGAAACCAGCATTGTTGATATAAAGCCTGAATCCACTGAAGTCTAATAGACTTAAGGTACCCTTGCCTCTGCACATAATTTCATCACATACATTCCTCTCAGCTATCAGGGTCCTATCACACATTTTGTATATTTTCCATGCATATGTTCAGAAATTTTGTTCAGCAATAAAAAACAGCTCTAAAATGGGAGAAGTGGTGTAAAAGATAAAGCAGTTCAAGGAGGTATAATAACGTCCTACAAAGCAGTGTCCCCCCATGGCTTCAGGGTTGTGGCATTTGGACACATCTTTGCTCCAAACACTTGCTGAAGACCTTCACTATAGAAGTCCCTCTGTGGGTCCTTGGGGACCATATAACTGAAGGCACAAAGAAGCATATTCATTTGCCCTTCACAGAGAAAGTAAATGAATAGCTACAATTCTGTGACAGGAGTCTACCTAGAACTCCTCTGTAGCTAAATGGGTACAGCCCTACCACTCAGGAGGTGTTTCCATGTCCCAGTACCCTTTTTCACCAATATAACACAAATGACCCAAGTGCATTTGGCATCTTCATTCCACTCTTCCTCTGGGATCAGCAGCTGACCTGAGTGACTCAGAAACAGCTTCTTCAAAACAGAGTATTATCTAAACATTATCTGTTCACCCAAATGATACACAGCAACCAGATAAAAACGAGCAAAAGACTCCATCATTCCTTGCCTATGCTGTATCTTTCCCTTCAGATTTTGGGTAAATTACACTGAGAGCAGCTACCTCATTCCTTGATGTGTGGGAGGGAAGACAGCTTCTCTTCTGGCTTGTTCTCTTTGTTAACTGCAGGCTTTGATCCTATCCTTGGACCAGATGAAGAGAAGCCTGACAGAGTGGGCAGAGACAGACAAATAGGCATGCCCACCATTATTTGCTCTGCCATTGACCTCTTCCAGGCTGCTGGTATTTTCTTATTAACCTCATCTGTTATAATTTTGTTTTCTTTTTGAAATATAAAAGTCTTACTGCTCTGATGTACAGAACAGCAAAAAACCACATAAATTGGCAAGGGAGTTCCTTTATTTTTGATACAGGTAATAAATCTAGAAGCCCAAAATCTGATCTCTTAAATAAAATGTCAGGGTATGATTCCTTGAGACATGTGGAGTTCACCGATGCTGAAAGGGAGGATCCAGCTCTTTCTTCAGGTCTTGCCCTTCTTTCTCTACTGCTGGCTGCACATCCTCCTTCTACCTTGTGCTGGCTCTGCCATTCATTGAGAGCAGAGATGAGTCATTGAAGTAGTAAAAAAAAAAACAACTCCATCAAAAAGTGAATAGTTTTCTGCCACATTAAGAAATTCGGTAAAGGGTCTGACAAGCATCTGAATCAGCACAGCCAGGAAGTTGGACCATGCAAGTAGAAGTGAGGGAGACATAGGGAGGAAGGCAGGAAGGGTGAGAGGTTCTTTTAGAGGGAGAAGCCTCAGTGTTTGGCAGAGTCTGTAAGTAAAACTTAGAAGGAAGGAAGGGGGAAAAATAGGTTTGAAGGCCGCTTATAATAGCAGCATCTCAAATTCTTCTCGGTCCATGGGATGGCTTTGGAACTGCACTGGCAAATATCCCTTGCTGCTCATATACAGCTACGACCCTGTGGATCTTCAGCTGTTCCTGTCCAGCTTCAGCAAAGCTGCATTTGAGGAAAAGTGACTGAATTTGCATCAAAAATGAGTTACTAGGAAAAAGGAAGCATTTCTTTCCCTCAGCAATATGCCTCAATGTCAAGGAGCTACTGGCAGTGCTCAGCCTCTGGGACTATGCCTAAAGAGCTGCAGCAGAAAAAAGCTCTCGCTTTTATATGTAAGTGCCAGGATGCTGTTCCCCATCCCACCCAGGCATAGAAATGGCCCCAGAGATCCACATATTTTAACCTTCAGACTTTATTACCATTAATTATATCTAGAAGTGAAGCCAGGATCCCCGAGAACACGGTGGCAGGAACAAAACACAATCATCCATCTGCCTAGCAACACGGGTTGCCATGAGTACTTCTCCCCGTGCTCCACAGGCAGCGGGGGCTCGCCACTGAACACGGAGCCAAGTTCAGGGGCCCCATACTGGTAAAGAAAGCCTGCTTCCTCAAATGAAGACCTTGGTTTCCATATCCAAGACACCTGTGTTCCTCTGGAGCGTAAAAGGTGTCAGCCAGCAGCCTGAAATTCAGGAATAAGGGACTTCTGGAGCAGCAAGACGTTATCAGTGGAACTGCTCTTGCAAGAGACAAAAGCAATGGTGTTGGCAACATGAATGCCAACTCCAGTCTTCTCTGTTTCCTTTGAAAAAGTTCTTTGCACATGTTTCAATACCATGCCAAAAAATCCCCAAATAACATACTATCAAATCACTGAATTGATGTACTTAGGAAGAAAAGAAGAAAAACCTGTGAGTGGTACTGAATACGTGGAAATACTCTTTAATGCCCCTAGCTCAGGAAGTCCTCGAATCACAAACCATTTGTAGGAGGCTGAGAGAGAGAGTATTTGAGATATCCGTTTGCCTGGGTCTCCACTGAGCACCTGCTTTAGGCCTCACTAGAAGAAAAGATACTCAAAGAGATGGACCTTTGATATGACCCAGAAGGCTCATTTTGGTGTTCTTAAAAAAGCAAAAGGCTGTTTGATTGTTCTTTAATATTTAAGGGAGGCCCTTTAATAATGTAGTTATCTAGAAGCTGTATAAAAATAGAGATATGTGAGAAAAACACAAAATCATAGGTTTCAGACTGACATTTGGACAATCACAATTGAATGGGAATGTTGAACACTGGAATTATGTTTATGTTACCAATGTCGTGAAGCTAGCCTTTAAAAAAAAGCTCTTATTTTGTCATTTGTTATATGATAACATGCAATTTAAGGGTATAAAGGCCATAACGTGGGTAAATTGGCCCAAAGTACATTTTACAAAGCCATCAGCTGCAACACGGGAGTAGTTAGCTTTGGGATGAGAGGAGGAACTAAGGTTACACATCTGAATGATCATATATGGCACTTAATCAGTCTACATGAGGCACGATATAGTACTTTTTAATACTTAGGAAAGTCCTCCTAGCGCATGAGTAGCAGAACTACTTTCTTTTAGATCATCTGTCAAAATTATTTGGGCATGGAGATGTTGCTGTACTCACTAGGTTAGTAATCAAAACCCAAATGAATCTGGGTATAAGAAAACTCATCAATTTAAGCACTCGTAAGATTTTTCTGTTTTCTTCAGAATGCAAGTTTTAATTTATTTAAAAAAAATATAGACCACCTGCTTGTGAAGATAATGTTTGGACAATTTATGTAGCATTATCCTTTTAAATCTACAGTAGGACAGTGTATTGGGTCTGTGTGGCCAGGTTTTGGTAGCGGGGGGCTACAGGGGTGGCTTCTGTGAGAAGCTGCTGGAAGCTTCCCCTATGTCCAACAGAGCCAATGCCAGCCGGCTCCAAGACAGACCCACCCCTGGCCAAGGCCGAGCTCATCAGCAACGGTGGTAGTGCCTCTGGGATAACACATTTAAGAAGGGAAAAAACCCTGTGCAATTGCAGCTGGAGGGAGGAGTGAGAAGGTGTGAGAGACCCAACCCTGCAGACCCCCAGGTCAGTGCAGAAGGAGGGGGAGGAGGTGCTCCAAGTGCCGGAGCAGAGATTCCCCTGCAGCCCATGGGGAAGACCATGGTGAGGCAGGCTGTCCCCCTGCAGCCCATGGAGGTCCACGGTGGAGCAGATCTCCACCTGCAGCCCAGGGAGGACCCCACGCCAGAGCAGGTGGATGCCCGAAGGAGGCTGTGACCCCGTGGGAAGCCCACGCTGGAGCAGGCTCCTGGCAGGACCTGTGGATCTGTGGAGAGAGGAGCCCACGCTGGAGCAGGTTTTCTGGCAGGACTTGTGACCCCGTGGGGGACCCACGCTGGAGCAGTCTGTGCCTGAAGGACTGCAGCCCGGGAAGGGACCCACACTGGAGCAGGTCATGAAGAACTGCAGCCTGTGGGAAAGACCCATGTTGGAGGAGTTCGTGGAGGACTGTCTCCCGTGGGAGGGACCCCACGCTGGAGCAGGGGAAGAGTGTGAGGAGGAAGGAGCAGCAGAGACAACATGTGATGAACTGACTGCAACCCCCATTCCCTGTCCCACTGTGCTGCTCGGGGGGGGGGGGGAATAGAGAATTTGGGAGTGAAGTTGAGCCCGGGAAGAAGGGAGGGGTAGGGGTGAAGGTGTTTTAAGATTTGGTTTTCTTTCTCATTACCCTACTCTGATTTGATTTAATGAATTAAACTAATTTCCCCAAGTCAAGTCTGTTTTGCCTGTGACGGTAATTGCTGAGTGAACTCTCCCTGCCCTTATCTTGACCTACGAGCCTTCCATTATATTTTCTCTCCCCTGTCTAGCTGGGGGGGGGGGGGGTGATAGAGCAGCTTTCATGGGCACCTGGTGTCCAGCCAGCGTCAACCCACCACAGACAGTAAGGGAGAAAATCATATTCTGTAACAAGTCCCATTAACTTAATGTCTTCAGGATTTCACTTTACAGGTCTGACCCCACTACCTGCTCAAGTTAACTTCAGAATTTCAGTGGGAATAAGGTTAAGGTCTGTGAGACTGATCTTAATTTGATTCACAATTTATTCATCTCCACTGACACAAATGGCACAGGATTAAGACTAGTGTTGTAGCATAAGCATCACCTCAATTCTTATTCATCTCAGTGGTTTTTTATTCAAAGGGCTAATTGCATGGCTAGCTTCTCTCATGGTTTCTCCAGGTTTGTGACATTTTCTTATTACTTAAATATAAGCTTTAACTTTGCAGAGATTGAATTCATTTCCACATTTAAATAATGTTAACTCTGATCTAACTAGAGATACTGTACAGAGCATGTTTTGTAAACTTTCCTATATAGACTTACTATTGTAAAATGAAAGTTGCTTTGAAATAAAAATACACTTTGTTACTTTAAGAGCGGGGAAAAAAGGAGCAGAACTAAGACACATCCCAGGAATATTTTCTCTACCTTTAGAATAAGAAAGAAATTGAACTTCTGTTTGATTCCCTCGTGAGCTATATGGGACTTCAATGCACTGTGGCCAGAAGATAACTGTATTAATGAAAATCTAATCTGTGCTCAGAGACTTTGCATGTTGGCTATGAATGTAAAATACCACAATAGACTGTTACACTGTCAAAAGCTGAAGTTCAGCCAATTTTACCAGGAAGAGCTGACATTTTGCTGTATTCTTCATTCTAGGGAACAGGAAAAATAAGCCATCAAAACTGCTCCTCCACTTGTAAGTTTTGCTAGTGTAACTATTTAGATATGTCATAAATCTAGAAATAGGAAGCTTTTGTCTACTGAGCCATTTAGAGTAACTCAAACTAAGAGAGATAACAAATACTTTGGACTGGTTGAGTTTTCAGTGGCACTGTGCCAGGGCAAGCAGAGGCATCACCTGCTTTTGTATCACCTTCTCTGCCATGCCCCAGGGCATGGTCATGAAAGGATCTGAGTAGGAAACCAATTCAGCTAAAAAATTCTCTTTTTGTTGCTGTTACCAGGATGTGAGCTGGGCTAGCACACCAGAAGGGACAGCCTAAGAACAACTGATTGGGGCTGAGGAAACACAGACCTGCCACCAAGCAGCAGCAGCAGCCTGAGATTTTCAGCACAGCCCTCCATCAGTGGGTGGAAGGGGCTTTTGGTCCATCGCTGGCTTCCCTTCTCGCAACTCTGATGCCTGCCATCCTGAACTAGCTTCCAGTCATGTTCCGTTCATGTGGAGGCCCACCGAGGAAGCAAAAGCAGGGCTTGAAAAGAGAAGTAGCATCATTTATTAGACTAGCTGGCAGAGCTGGGGAAAAAAAACCCCTGGTTTTGGACATATGATCCCTTTTGCAGCCCTGAAATAGAAGTTGCATCCCTTCAACAGAATACAGTGGCCATCATTTTCAAACAAATTTAGCTTTATTTTGTTACATCATTTGGACTATTGGAGTGAAATGGCTAATTGATACCTGCAAGGTAGAGGTGAGTGTTTTCAAAGGAAGACAGGATAAGGACATTAGACTTGTGGGACAGAAAGACAAGCAGTTAACACATGCAGAGCCCTAAGGAGTGGGGAAAACTGCAACATGCTAAACTGATACTAATAGATGCTGTAGATAGATGCAGACAAAGGAGACTTAGCAGGAAGAGGCACTTAAATATCCTGATAAAGCCATTTAAATTGTCTTAGGGTTGGACATTCAGAGCTGTATCACTTAAGCATTTATGAAGCTGTGCAATAAACCACACCAGGGAAATGACAAACCTGAAAAATAACCCATGAAAAACAAATAGGCAACAAAGTACTAATGGGTTATTTCTCTGTGAGATGAGTTCTCATTTGCTGAATAGCCACATAAATACTTGCACAGCATAATGTAGGGAGCGACAACTGCTTAAGCCATGGTTGCTGATCAGACAGTTGCTGATCAGACACACTGATCATACACAGACCACTGTCTAAGATTACTGCAACATGTAAAGATTTGCAGCATTAGGAAAGCTGTGATCAATTACCTGCTCACTTAAGGAAGTTATAGCTAAAATTATGCAGGACAGTGAAAATGGACTACCTAATATATGCATAAGTTTCAAGCTGCTAACTGAAGTTTATAAAGTGGAAATATAAGTTTAGTAATCCATCTGCAACTGAGGATCAGTAAACCCTAGACAGGTAACCTCTTCCCAGTTCTATGTCATTGGCACTATGACTTACCATTAGGAATTGGATAGCTATGTAAATAAACCTTAAAGTGGTATCACTTATGGTGTGTGAGAGTTATTTTCTTATAACTGCTTATTGAAGTATATAATTAGAACACATCTTTTATCTGTTTCTTATATACTTTCATGATACAGCAGTATGTATTGACATTGGTGTATACATCATCACCACCTTGAGAGCTACAGTCACTGTCAGTTTAGATTAACTCAACCAAACACAGTCCGAGAAGGAAGGTAGTTTTTAACTAAACCGCAAGATCTGGAAGCCTGAAGACCAAACCTTGCTGCAGTGATTTGAGGCAATACTGTTGTCTCTTGGTGACCTTACCTTCCACTGCCAGCTGGTATCTCTCGCCCTGTAACAGAAGAATCAGATCGCAATGGGTGTGGATGCCTCGGTACATCTTCTTCCACCTCCTTTCACCTCACCTTTCAACACAGCACAGCACATTTAATCCTTTAAATTGATACACAAAGCTGTGACCCAGGGAGTGATCACACATCCCATTTTGTCACTTCTTAAGCAGTGCAGTTGCTGGGACAGTAAGATCATAAACCACTGTAGCTGAACTAGACAGAATCTGCCCATGAAATTATTAAATGTTGTTTCTCTGTTACCAGACCTCAGCTGTGACCCTGGATAGGCCTTTTAACCCCCATTTTTCAAACACTAACACGTGTAAGTGATTTTCCATCTGTAGTTATTTACAGGATTAAGAACAAACTTCCAAGAGCTCAGAATGCCTTACCTGAAAAGTGATATCGTATCATATATCTATTGCATGTAGGCTGAGTGTTACTGTTGTATATTTTAGGATATCTTTAAGATAGTATAGAATATCTTTAAGATAATATTTGTACCTCTTTCCCCATCCCCTTTGCAAGTAGTTTGTCTCTTAGGTGTAGTGTGGAACATCCAAGATGCATTGAAGATACATGACTGAAGAGAAAACTAAAATTTAGTATTAAAGAGGTGAAGCTGAGGTTAATTTGTAGAAATAAGGAAATATAGAATAAGAAAACATAGAGCACATAGCAACAGGGATGTGGGAAGAATGTGGGACCTAGGGCAGATGGCATACCCAAGTGCTGAGCCTTTTGAAAAGGTCTTCCTTTTGTGTCCTGTGTGCCTCTGTGAACATCCAAGGATGCTCCTGGAAGCAGACACATCCTTGAAGCCTTCCCTTCAGTGGCACCACCACTCCTCGTCTTCCCACAGTGAAATATTTGCCTGCTAGAAGTTCAGATTTCACAGACAGGTAGGCAGGCCCATGATCACCAGATCCCAAGACACTAAATAGGCCACTGTCTTTGTTGATCTCTAGCCCTGACACCAGCAAGTTTAACAAGGTCAAATAGCAAGGTGATGCAGTAACATGTCTTCCCTTCTAACTGATGGTCAAATATATACAACCTTGGTCTCACCAGCAAGCCTGCATGGCTACAGTAGTCTTTTCACTAAGCAGTTTACCTATGAAACCTTCCAAAATGGCTACCAGAAATCTGCCAGGATGCTCGTGAACTGATCTGGTAGCCATGGAGATACACTTGATTCTTCTGATCTAAAATTTCAGAAGTCTGAGAATCTCTTGTTCTCCTAAACAACTCTAGCAGCCAAAATTTTCAGCATATTTTCAGAAGTCCACTTTCCAGAGTGACTGAAGACCTCCTCAGTAAATATGACACAGTCCCAGAAAGGACTAAAAGAGGTTTTCTGTCTTTTTGGGATTACTTTGATTCAGTAGTAGGAGGAAGAAGCTGATTTTCAGAGCTCTGTTTTTATCACTTTCCAACCTATATTCATTGCCATAAAATATGAATGCATAAAGTTATCAGCCTAGAGCTATTGGCTTCCCTATAGATTTGAGAAATGAGAAACACAGAGGAGAATCTCTGATTTGAGACTTTGAAAGAAGTAAATACCCATCTCTTTTTCTCAGTATGGACAATCTTCAGTAATATCAGAGTTACAAAGGTGGGGAAAAAAAAAAAAGCTCCATAAATTCACAGATCACTCAAAGCTCCAGGCCTGGCATTTGGATCTGCATAAGGTGTGGTTGGTTATGAAGGAGCCAGTGCCATTAGCAGCAACCCAATGGTTGATGCTAGGAAGATGTCTTCTGTTTTTAAGAAAGCCATCTCCAAATTCTTTTGTCCATCCTCCCAACATCCTTCAATAGCCTGGCGGATTGCTGCAGATAAGAGTTGATTTTATATTAAGCATAAGGTTTCACAGACAAACCTAGATTGTAAGAGCTCTTTTTTGTCAACTTTGTGATCACAAATAATTGCATGAAATTAATCACTTATATTGTCACTTGGAAATCAAGAATAAAAGTGCTAATATCTGGAAGGTGGAGAGAGAGAGCATATGTGTTATCTACTGAGAAAGACAGATAATGTGCACCAGGAAGAGAAAAGATCTGTGAGGTATTAGTGTTAGAAGAATTAGAATGAAACCTAAATGAGAGGATTTCAAAATAGAACAAAAATGAAGAACAGAAGTGAAAAAACACAGTCAAATGCTTGAAACAGAAGCATCAGAAAACAAAAGGATGAAAGAAAAACTGGATATAGATAATCAGATAGAACAGTTGTATTTGTCAGAATGATATATAAAGGATCTTTTAAGTTTTGAAAAAAAAAATGGGAGAGAGGAGGATCTAGAGATCCAAAATATCAGCAGATCTAAATGGATAATGGAAAAATCCCAGTCTTGAGGCATATACTCATACTCAATCCCAATCATGAGGCATATATGTATGCTTAGCTTTACCTCACACAAGTAACACCAGTGAGTTCAGCAGTAAGCTCCACCAGTGTAAATCACACTTCTCCCTCTCTTACACCCCCAGTTTCAGCAGATGCAGCCACAGTAAAGACTGGAAAAAAAAGAAGACAGAAATCAAATGCAATTTCCAATTCAGATAAAACATCAGACTGTTAAAAGTACTGAAAGAAAATACTTGTCCTTTATCATTAAAATGTGGCTCCAAATATACCTAAAGGGCAGAAAGGGGAAAATTAACATACTGTTACCCAGTTTTAAATGCTTTTATTTTAAAATATAGGCTGTTAGGATTTTAAGAGCTCTTGGTGCCCTGCAACAAGAAACTTTATTTCTAATTAAAATACTGTGTTTCATAAATTTCCTTTTCTTCATTCTGAGGAGTTTTCTCATTTTTGTTATTCTCTAGAATTAACAGAATCTCTTAAATGATTCCAGGAAAAGCAGTAATAAATTAGTTTAATAAACTTGACCAAAGCAGCAAAGTAAACTTCAAATTTCAACAAAACTGCTTAAAATCCAGAACATACTCTGGAAGAGCACAGTGTTTACCACTGGTATTTATTCAACGTTTTTTTAAACTTCGCTTTATTCAAACCCATTCTGGCTATCACCCAGGAAAGCACCCTGTAGCATCCCAGCATGAGGCTGCTGGCAGCCCACCCTTGTTCAGGCAGGCGGGGAAGGCAGGGAAGACAGGCAGGCTCCTCGCCGCTCCACCAGCCCTTCTGCTTCAGCCCACGCAGGGTGGGCTGCCCCATCCCTTGCGTTTCACGCTCTTTCTTCCTGCCCTCTGCCTGCAAGTCACAGCCTCCCTGTAAGGCCACAGCACCCATCCCAACCAAATTCTTCCCTTTCTTGTGTCAGGTTGCAGACTTATTCCACCCTTGGCTCAGAGGTATCTTTGGCCTCCAGGTGCTTGTTCCATGGCAGATTGGGCCCAAGGTGCTGCTAGCTCTGGGTGATGAGCGCATACCAGCCCTGGGCTCCTGAAGGGTTTCAGTTAGCTGTCTTGCAAAGGGAAGTGCTCTGTCCCTGGCTCCGCAAGTACAAGTTTCCAGTGTGGTCCCCATCACACCAGTTAACAGTTTGCATGGCGGGGAGGAGGAGGAGGAAGGCATGAGAGAAGGAGGAGTATTTTCACCCTTATGCAAGTTTTGCTGCTGAGTATCCAAATTGGCTTCTGTGGATTTGTTACCTGTTCACAGCAATGAAAGTGAAAAGTGACTCAGCACCCATGTTCATTCCCTTCCCTCCCAGGCTGTCAGTTTGGGGGTTATCTGGGGTAATGTTCTCCAAAGCAGTCCTTGTTCACTTGGAAGCAAACGGAGATCTTCAATGCATTTCATGTGGGCTGCTGCAAGCTGCGATCCACTGCCAGTGCAGGTCAGGTTCAAGCCAGACACTTCAATGTTACAGCAAAGTGAAATTCTGCATCATTATGATGAAGTATTTCAAGTACATGAAAGCTTTTGAAATACATAAAAATGGGGGAGACAATATAGGGAAAGCTATAAACCAGTAAGTGAGAAGTACAAAGGAACAAAAGGAAATATTACCAGAAATATTTCCTCATAATAAGGGTGCTTCAAATAAACAGTGGACCTAAAGATTGCTTCTGATTCACTGCTGGTTGCTGAAGCAGGGCATTAAGTACAAACTCTCACAGTGTCAAGCCTAAGAACTTGGGCAGGGATTGCTAGAGATAGTTACTATGGAGTTAAAAAAACCTGTTGGCTTTTGTGATGAGACCAGCTCCAGAGAAGAAATAGACGATAAAGGAAAAAAGCTGGGTTTAATAATTCATTTAAAGATTTGCCCTCTGAATGCTCTGCATTCATTTCCTTTGAAGCTGATCAGTTATAACATTATTTTCTGTGTATTCATTTCGTTTAAAGCTGATCAGTTATAACATTATTTTCTCATGTAATTGCTTCTTTTTCAAGTGTTTGGGGGGGGTTAACTTTTAATTGCCTTTTGTGCATCAGTATATTAGAATTTCACAGTGCTATCCATAACTAGAGTATCTGAGACTTTCCCACCTGGAATAGACTGGCAATAAAAAAAACCTTCTAGGTATTGTGGACAAACTGATTCTTCTCTGTTTTGAAGGTGTGAGATTTGTGCTTGGAGTGCATGTCTTTTTTCATTCCTTTTTAACAATACTTTTGGTTTTAAGTTCTTGTAAATGATAGACAAGCACACTATTGTTACTTAGCGACGAGCTTTTATTTTATTTCAGAAACACTGTCCTGTATATGCTAATAGAATTGTTAAAACGGTTCCTTGTTATGACTGGCATGCTGTGCTCATCTTGCTTCTTACTTGTTTTAATTTTTGCTGTTGGGGATCTCTTACTTTGCTGGTAAGTGGAGCGGGAGAGAGCAGGAGAAAAAAGTGCAGATGCCTCATCTCATAGAGGACTGCCAGGCAGTTCTGTTTTCTTTTGTATGAAAAAGGACTCATAAAATCCAGAATCAAATTGAGGCCTGACCCTGTAATGAACTCAGCAGAGTCACAGGAGTCCCCAGGACATAGAAAAAGCTATAGGATAGAGAGCCTGGAATTACAAATACTGGTAATTCAGGGTGCTGCACAAAACATGTTGGCCTGATGTTACTAAAAGGATGGTTTTCTTTATGTTCGCTAACAGAAAATTTTAGCTGGATAGTTTAGGAGCTTGTTAACTCCTTGATTAGCTACCTTCCAGCACAAAGCCCCTAGAAAACTTTCAACCCTCCTGCCCCCGGTTTTGCTGGCACTGTTCCTTTAAAGCAGCGTGACCTGATGGGATCTCTGGTTGTGGTTTATAACACCTGCTGGAAGGGCTGCCTGCCTTCTAGCAAGAGTGCGCTCCTGGGAGTATCCTTAGACTATGGATGTGGAACAGCAAGGTTAAGTGACAGTGCTTTTCTTCTGATGCTTATTGTCAAATAGTTGTTCTCAGAAAGTTAGCAGGGGGGTCACTGAGTTTTTGGATGCTTTCCTAGGA
Organism: Haliaeetus albicilla; assembly: GCF_947461875.1. Taxonomy (NCBI): domain Eukaryota; kingdom Metazoa; phylum Chordata; class Aves; order Accipitriformes; family Accipitridae; genus Haliaeetus; species Haliaeetus albicilla. The sequence goes on from NC_091495.1 coordinate 27,917,199, forward strand.
AATTACCTGTAGTCATTTGCTAGCAGTTACATTATTGTGTTGCCAGAAAAGTTTCTGTTGCTGCTCAGTCGGTCATATGAAATGATGCTAGTTCTTCTCATCCCCAAAATAAAGAAAGGCTGAGCAGATTTGTTCCAGCAGAGTGGGTTAAAGAGCAGTGTATGACAAAATGGCTTTCTTTCTAGGAAACATTCTACAGTGAGGTAAACTTAATTGGGTAAAGTCCAGTTTAAAAAAAAAAAAACAAAACAAACCCCACAACCCTAACCAAACCTCTGACCTAATTTCATTTCTTTATCCTGGTTTTCTATATTTCTTGATTTACAGATCATATAGTGTACGGTCTTAAGCGTCACTCATGCTTGTGCTGTGGTTTGCTAGTGCACAGTTAGGTTTTGTGGAGCTTTCTGAGCCCATGCATGTGTGATGGGAGGCGAGAGGACAGAAAGGAAAAAGTTCTGTTTCCTTTTCTCACTGACTGTGCAGAGGGTTTTTTCTTTTCTTTTCTGTGCTGACTTATTCTGGGGCCTAACAGAAAAGTAGCTAGACTTTGGGATGCTGCTTCCAAAGGTAAGAGTGAAGAGATCTGAGACCAAGACTGTGGGGAAAGACAGTTTTGCACTTTCTAATTTGCTTTCTGCTGCTTTCATGTCTCCTGGAGCTACCTTAGCAGATCTTAGGATTTTGTAGCAACAGCCTTGTAGGATTGTCAGAGCAGTGCCTAGACAGGGAAAGCTACTTGGCACCTAGCTTTTTTTTTAATCCTTCCTTCCTTCCTATGTACTGGACATGTTTCCTATGTAGAAAGTGGTGCTGGGGAGAAGTCTGAGGTACTGCCTCTGTCTGCATGTTGTTATCCTGAGGCTGTAGAACTTAAAAACAAATAAGCCAACAGCTTCAGCTGGGATATGTACATTTGTGAATGCTCTGGGCTTCAGCTGTGTGGCATGCTCTCATTACAAAAATGGCCATCTTGAAAGCATGCTAACATGGATTAATGAATATACAAAAATAGCTTGCTTACTCATCTTTGCCCATCACAGATTTAAGGTGTGCAGTTGGACAATGGTAGTAGCTTTTGTTAGCGTACAATGTTCTTCTAAGTTTTAGGGGGTTTATGTGGTTTTGTCTAGCAAGGCCTTCCCAATCTGTAGAAGCCATTCTTTGTGAACTGAGGAGGGGATACAGAGGAGATGGCCTAAGAGCTGGCAGCACTCTGGTGCTGGTGTGTGGCTGCTTCCCTTTTTTGACCAAAGCATCTCAAGAGGGGAAGGACAAAGGTGTATTGAAGAGGCTTAAAGAGTAAAATGATGACAGGAGTGTACTGTGTGTACTACAGAGGGTGCAGAGCATCAGAACGGGAGGGAAAGAAAGTAAGAGTGTGTGTGGGTGAGATGGAGGGTTTGGGTTTCTTTGGGTTTTTTGTTTGGGTTTTGGGGTTGTTTTTTTCTAAAATGAGGTTGAAGAGAAAAGTTGCATTAGGCAAGAGCTGGTCTGTTGGCTGCCAGTTCTGAATTGTCCTGCCACCCACACTTCTTTGTATCTGTCTTCCAAGATCAATCAGTTTTAGTTGCATATATTGACCATATGTTTCTTCTGGTATATGAGCAGGAAGGTACACTGGAACTGACACTCAACTTTAAAACCTACTTATGATTGTCTTAATAGTCCCTTAGAGAGATTAATTTATACTCTTTTGAAATGATTGCTTCACATTGTCTTCTCGCAGGAAGACAGTATTTTTTGGAAGTTGATTTACAATGCTACCTCCTCTTTCACAGACTGACTGCTATTCAGAGGGGTTTAGTCTATCTAATTTTCCTGAGTTCACAGCTCCACTCTAGTAAATGTGTATATGTGGCAAGTTACAAGAAAAATCTCAAGAAACTGCAGATGTCTGATTTCTGGAGCTGAGTAGCATCTTATGAAGTAGTTCATATGTAACACTTGAGAAGTGTGTGGTCGGTAAACTTCTGAATGACTCTGAATAAAGCCAAAATGAATCCTAATTTTAATGTTGGAGGAATGCAGCCTTTATTTCCAAGGCCAGGTTTGGAAACTGTGTGAGTCTTTGAATGCTCTGAATTGAGAAACTATTTCTCAGAAACTAATGGGTTTGGGTTTTGACTTTTTTAAGCAAGAAAGGCTACTTTTTGAAAATGGGGAAAGGGGGATTCTTGTCACTACAGAGTCAATGGGTGCTCACCCTTTAAAGGGTGACAAACATAGGTTGTGCCTGATTTGTGATGTCCCTGTGCCTGATGTGTAGGTTTGCAGCCCTTCCTTCTGCTTGGTGGGACTGCTGAAGTACTTCATCTTCATCCAGTACAGGAAAAGCAAAATAGCATTAGGATCTTAAAAAGGACTTGTGTACTGACCCCTAACAGACGACCCACCTGGGGATGCTGTGCAGGAGTGTAATAAGAGAAAGGTGCTACTGAGAAGAAACTGGCGAACCAGACCAGTACCAGAAACCTGAATTTCAGTCCCTTGAATGCTGTTAGCTCTACTTGTAATCAGGCACTAACTATCCTTAGGTCCGAAACCATCCTTAGGACCTAACTGATCTAGTCCCTGTACAAATAATAGGCCTTATGATGGCAAAGGACCACCTCGTTTCTGAGATGAATTGGACCTCATTTGATATTAAAATATCATGGAGAGATTATAGATAGTACAAGGCAAGGTCAATCTAGTTCAGCATCCTCACCCTGATAGTGAGCAGTAGTGCATGTCAGGGAAAGAGAGGAGCACAGGATGAGTGTAGTGGTATTTCTCCAAAACAGGCTCCCAACATCCTGGCAGAGTCTCCACAGATAGAGCCTACCTATGGAGATATATGGATAGGGGGTTCTTTGGGCTAAGAAATCATCAGAACTGACCCTTTGTCATGCAGCCTCACTTGTGACAAATTAGCACTTTAAAAATGTCTGAAAATTTCTGACTGGCTCTAATAATGATTAATGAGGATTTCATGAGGAGAGATGAAAAGCGAGAAAGAAAAAGACTTGCTCCACATGCTGCCTGCTATCATAAAAGGCAGCAGAGTATTTCAAGAATGATATTCTCTTTTAAAGTAATGGTGTGTTGAATGTGGAATTCTGAAGGCACTATTAATTGAGGGTGGATGGGTTAAGGACATACAGAAGAGACGAAGAGCATATTGTGATGGTCAGACATAGGGTAAAGCATTCAAGAACAGCCCTAACAGGACAGACAAGGCTGTAAGAGAGCAGAACTAGGAAAACATAAATGCCTGGGTCCTCCTGCAACACTGAAGGTGTTGCCGAAAAACTCGGAATAAAGAACTTATCAACACCAATTTAGTGTAGATAAGCAGACACTTCTTTATTGACGGCCGGGTGCACGGGTGAGTCCTCTCACGAACCACGCACCCCTGAACACCAAAATCATACACCTTATATTAAACATATTCATACATATTCATTAGATTTCCAAGAAAGGTTATACATATTCATTGGATTTCTGTGAAGTGATTAGCATATGTAAATGTCCTTTACGCAGGTGCAATGAGGGTCTCTGGTGGTCTTCAGAAGCCCTCTGGTGGTCTTCCATAGTCTTCCTCACTTTGTCCAATAGTTGACCTCTCATGTGATTCTGCGCAGTACGATTTTTGCCATCATGTATTAGATTTACATAAAATACATTCAATGTTAATTCTTGAATTTAATATTTCTAGTGATTGGCCCTCAGTCACACCACCTTATCAATATTCTTATACTAAAACAATCATTGGTTAATCTCACTTAACTCCACTGATTGGAATTCTCGTTAATTAGATCGAAGTAAATCTTTACCAAAGCTTCTGTGGTTAACTGATTTCAGACAATACTCGAATTCTTATAGTTACACATAATACATTGTCTTAAGTTCCTAAGTTCCTATTAATTTGAAATTCTGACATCTGTTATCTAAGTTCTAAATGTTCCTACTAGATGATTTTAACCAATTCCTCCGGCCTTGGTACAGGGCTATACAGGGGATTTCACAGCAGCTGTTAGTTGTTGGTTAAATGTATAGAATGCAATATATAATTTTGCTAAAATATTTCTTATAGTTCCATATTCCTATTAAAATTAAATATGATTAATTCTAACTAATAACAAATCAGTAACAAAGGTGTATGGAAAGGTTCAAAGCCCAGGTGGGATGGGACTTCTGAGACTATCAGGTCCCCTCCTGAAAGCCTGCTCTTCTTTTTGTCATCCCTTTGTCACTGCTCTTGGCGAACAGGAGGAGGAGGGGGATGTGGAAGGACTAAGGGTGAATAATGGAAAGAACATTATGAGTGAGGAAAGTGACTAATTAAAGTCTAAATCAGCACAAACAAAAGTGAGGGAAACCACAGTAACTGATCTGTTGAAGAGCCAAGTCCCAGAAGGAGGATCCCAAATTACATTTGAGAGGGGAGACTGGTTTGGAGAGAAAAACATTCTTTTAAGTTAGAAAGTAGCACAGTCAGGAGGAAAATGTCATATGATGGATAAATAAAGTGCATAGAATTGCATCTGTTAGTATGGGTAGATGTCACTTTCCACCTAAATGGAAAGGAAGATTTTTTTTCATATATTTTGAGACCAAAGAAAAGGCAATTTTAATAGAGGAGTACTTGTGGTTATCAACAATGTTGTTTTGTTTTTCATACGGCCATTGCTATCATACAAGTAGCAGCTTTGCGAATTAAAGCTAAAGTGCTTTCCTCTAGCACTTTCTTGTTTTGGAAGTTCACATTACCAAACACTCATTTTTATAATATGGCTGGTATCTATCTGCATGATCTAGGAAAAGCTGAGTTGAAGGATCTACTATCTGAATTGAGAGGGCACAGCAATGAGGAGAGTGTATCCCCTTATTTTTCCCCTTCAAAGTATGAATAGGGAAGATGCAAACTCCTGAAATGTAGGACTCGAAGAGGACAGGGGAGCTATCTTGGACAGTTTTTCTCAGAAGCAAATTTGTAAGAAATATGTATTTAACTTAAACATAAAAAAGCTTTTTTTTTTTTTTACACTGAGAGGCAGTCATTAGGGTTACGTATCTATTTCAGTTACGTGTGTATTTTACGTACTTAGCTTTATAAGAAATGCTGTTCTTACCACAGTTGAATCACCTGACATCTGAAAATTGACTATTATTCTATAATAATAGGTAACATAACTGTAGTCTGAAAACACAGTCCTACTACACTTGTTTGGTAGTGTAACTAAGTGTGTAGTTAGATAGTAAGTACCCTTACTGCTATGGTATGAATTAATCTCCTTTTTAAAAAAAAAAAAGTTCAGCCTTCTAAGTGGTTTAATAATGAGATAGCCTTAGTAACTTTAAAAAAAAATTCTCAGGTTGGTGATGTTAAATTTCTGGGGAAAAAAATATGATTCTTACTTTATGTATTTGTTTGTGCCTTTATATACAGGCTTGAATGCTTTAGGTTAAGTAAGTAATCTCCTGATGTGTCTCAAAGCTGTTAGCTGTTTTGTTTCTCCATGGTAACAGGAGTATAAAGCAGTATGAGCATGTTACTGAAGTAGGCAGACATGACATTGTTTCGGAATGGGATTACATGTGAGGACTGCAGCTCTAGGGTGATTCTGAACAAGGGCATTTTCTAACACAGAGGTGCTGTGAATTTGGGCAGATGTGCTAATTTAAGGCAATGTTTAGGGATCCAAAACTGGCCTAAAAGAATCTATAAAGTTTGCAGTGGTGGGAGGGATTATCAGGCATCAGGTCGATGAAGCTCTTCCAGAAGCATAGCTCAACATGTGAAGAGGCCTGTGCCAGATCAAGGTTTAAACGAAGGGCTCTGTCTGAAGTTCAGATATAATACAAGTCATAAAGACTTAATGATATATTTTCTGTTTAATTTTTTTTTACATTCAAAAAAAGAACATGGAGGTTGGACAGGCAGATGACATCTAAATTAATGCAGAGTTATCTGTAAGCTTCAGTCAGTAATCTTGCAATAGGACACTAGGTGAACCCTGTACACTTTTGTTCCCACCTTGGCAGAACAGTGTATATATAGAGAGTAGCTCAGCAGACTAGCTAAGATAGCTCTTTCATGAAGAAATGGACAAAGGTAATGACTTATACTGGTGCAGCTTGATCACGCACTGACCTCTCCCTAGCACTGATGCACTCTTGCCCTTTTTTTCCCCTATTGAGATGACTCTGACCTACTAGACTGAGAAAAAAAATCTACTAACTTGCATTTATAGTAAGGGAAAAGTTCTGGCAACCTTTTTCTCATCTGTGTGTATTGCATGAGGGAGTTCTCCCTGTCTCTGTTCCAACAAGCCGTTGTGCAGTGACGAGTTGAGCTAACCTTGCCGACTGAGTCATGTTTCCTCCAAAGGGATACAGCCTGACTGAGGACAGAGCACTGTATGTGCGTGTGCATGTGTGCTTGGAAGAGGCCTTTCATTGTGCTGTTAAAACAGTGTGACTTCCTGGTCTCTCCTCCCTTCCTCTCGGCGCAGGTAAATGTAATTTGTTCTGGTTCAGAAGGCCACGCGACCTGTACCAACACAAGGCAACTTCATGCCAAACACACCTTCCCTTCTGTTGTGCTTCATACTGATGTTCCAGTTGTTTGACTTGCTTTTCTTTTTCTGCAAGTGAAAATTAGCTTTTTATCCAGGCTCCCCAAGGAAGCAGACTTGTAGATTAGTGCTGCCTTTCCATTCATGTGAAACCCTCTCTGCTGTTTGTTTTCAAGGAACTTTTGACCAAATTGGAAAAATTCAACCACTGTACAACTCGGTGGCTGAGGAGAGCCCCAAATTAATGCTGTGCAGAGGGAGAAAGAGGGAAAACTGAGCAGTTCTGGTTAGCAGATCAGCTCTGTGCTGAGCTCCAGACTAGTGCTTTTTGTCCGGAGGAGAGTTAATGTACCTGAAAAACCTTTGTTAGTCCCGTGGCTTTGTTAGCTAGCCCCAGCCCCATGTAGTCAAAGATCGCATCCGTGCACGCCTCTCAGTGCTGCAGCCGGTGAAGGAATGGGTATATAGCTCTACCTTTGTCCTTACGTAACTGTGTTAACAAGGTTGAATCAGGGTAACGATTTTAAGTAGCTAGATTCGTTTTCAAACCCTTTACGCCACAAACTGTGCTGACTAGGCCCGAGATGGGCGCCCGGCAGTGGGGCGGGGGGGGGGGAAGGAGCTGCCGGGCCTGCGAGGCTGTGGCCTGGAAACAGGGCCAGCGCTGGGGGGGGGGGGACGACACGGAACGGACGACCGTTTAGTTGGTCTGGGACCTTCTTCGGGTTTAATCCACGCCAGAAGGACGGGCGGGGGCCCGCTCGGGTGACACGGTGACTGATTTCCAGTCCCCAGCGGATCGTTTTGCCGAAGGGGTGTATCGGAGCGGGGACAACGGCGGTGCCGGCGGCCGCGCTTCCTGCTGCCGCCTTGCCCAACATGGCGCAGGTACAGCTGCCGGCGCGGAGCGGGCCGTGCCGGCAGGGAGAGCCGCTCTTGCCCCTCAGGCTCCGCTCCGCGGCGCGGCGGCCGGCCGGCCCACGGCTGAGAGCGGGCCGGGTCCGCGCGGAGCCGCTGCGCTCGGGCGGGTATTTACGGTACGGGCGCGCGCGGGCGGCCGTTACGGTAGCGGGGGGAACAGGGGGGAGGAGGGACGACGTGCGCGGGGGCGGGGCGGGCAGTGCTGCGTGCTCGGCCCCGCGAGGCGCGTCTCCCTCGCGAGCTCGCTGAAAGGATTTGGCGCCAGGCGGGTCCGCTCTGCAGCTGCCGCAGCCGCACGAACCAGCCGCGCCACCCACCCACCGCCTCCCGCCGGGGCCCCGACCCAGAGCCGCCGCCGCCGCCGTCCGCCCCAGCCCAGAGTCGCCCGCCCAGGGATCGAGCCGCCGCCGCCATGAGCTGCTCGCCCGTGAACGTGAAGAAGCTGAAGGTGTCGGAGCTGAAGGAGGAGCTGAAAAAGCGGCGCCTCTCCGACAAGGGCCTCAAGGCCGAGCTCATGGAGCGGCTCCAGGCCGCGCTAGACCAGGAGGAGGCCGGCGGGGGAGGCCCCGCCAGCAGCGCAGTTGAGCCTGGCAACGGCAGCATGGAGGGGGAGGCAGCCGAGAGCGGCGGGGGCGCCTCGCAGCTCCACCAAGGGGGAGGCCCCGACCAGGCCGCGGCCTCCACCGCGGAGGACGACGACGAGGAAGGGCTGGAGGCCGCCGATGGCGACGCCATGGAGCTGGGCGAGGAGAACGGCGAGCGGGCGGGGGCCGGGGGCGGCCCCATGGAAGAGGAGGCGGGCGGCGAGGAGGAGGAAGAGGAGGAGGAGGAGGATGAGAACGGAGACGACCAGGGCTTCCAAGAGGGGGAGGACGAACTCGCCGACGAGGAGGAGGCCGCGGCTGGGGACGCCAACGGGCACGGGGAGCAGCAGCCGCCGCAGCCCCAGCAGCAGCAGCAGCCCCCGCCGCTCCTCCAGCCGCGCGGCGCCGCCAAGGAAGCCCCCGGCAAAAGCGCTGGCGGCGCCTCCGGGCCCCCGGCGGCGGCCCCCTCCGGCCCGGCGGGCCCCGCCAAGCAGCAGCAGCAGCAGCAGCAGAAGAAAGCGGAAGGTGGCGGCGGCGGCGGCCGCCCCGGGGCTCAGGCCACCGGCGGTGAGTGTGCGCGGCGGGAAGGGGGGGGGCAGTTAATTCCCCCCCCCCCGGGAACCCCCGTTGCGGGGGGGGGGGGGGGGGGCGGGGGACGGCAACGGCCAGGAGGGCGGTTTCCGGGGCGCGCGCGGGAGGGCGTTCGCGGCCGGCGCGACGGCGGCGCCTCCCCCGCGGGGAAGGGGGGGGGTCTACGGCCCCCCACCCCCCACCCCGCGCGGCACCGCGTGCTCCCCTCCAGGCGCTGCGCCGGGCCCCGCGGGCGCTGGTGGGGGGGCCGAGGGTCCCGTGAGGGGCCGTTGTGCAGGGCCGGAGGAGGAGGGGCCGTCGCGCGGGGTGGGGAGGCGCGGGGAAGGGGCCGCCGCGCCGGGCCGCGGGGGGGGGGAGGGGCGGCGGCGGAGGGGCCGCTGGGGCGCGCTGTATTGTGCTGAGGAGCGCTCGGCGGCGTGACGTCACTTCCGGCCTGGGCGCCGCTCGGGATGGCGTTGGGAAGGCCTGGTACAATGGAGGCGGGAGGGAGGAGGCGGAATCCCTTCCCTGCAGGCAGCCGGGCGGCCCCAGGCGGGGCTGCCGGCCGGGCCGCCGCCGGCCGAGAGGAGGCGCAGTCGTGCGGATCGCTGCCCTTGCGAGCGGCCGGGAATGTCCTGCTGGCGGCGGCGGGGGGGGTGCGGGTCTGGCGTGGCAGGAGGGGTTTTTGTCCGGTTTTGTGGGGTTGGGGGGGGGGGGTGGTGGTGTTTGTTTTTTAAATTTTTTTCTTAACCGCTTGGGAGCGGTCTGGCTTTTCTGTGGGGATCTCAACATTGAGGGCTGCACGAGCTGCTGCGTGGTGTACTGGCTGCTTCTGTCGTGGATCAGAGACGATTTAGCAGACAAGTTTTGCATCTTCTGAGAAAATTCCAGATACGGCTTCTTATCTTAGTACAAAGCAGAATTTTTCTCTAGGGTGCTATTGCTTTTCTCGTGCTGTAGGTTCTCACAATTTCCAAAGTTGGAAGTGTCGTATAGGATTTTATTCCCAATTAAAGAGTTACTTTGTGTAATTAAAATAAATCATTAATTCTGTTACAGGAGATGCTAAAACAGAACAAAAACCTGGTGAGAAAAAGAGGGGAGTGAAGAGACCACGTGAAGACCATGGCCGTGGATATTTTGAATACATTGAGGAAAATAAGTACAGCAGGTAAATAAACTTGATGCTGGGCAGCATTTTCTGAATGAGGAGAAGTAAAGTACAGAAATGCTTATTTTAGCAGTGTCAAAATACGTGTAGCTTTATTATCTTTGGTTTCTTTGCTTTTGTTTTGTTCAGGGCCAAATCCCCTCAACCACCTGTTGAAGAAGAAGATGAACATTTTGACGACACAGTGGTTTGTCTTGATACTTGTGAGTAAACATGCTTTCCTTTAGTCTGGAAAGATGTGGTGTTACGCTTTTAATCTTAAAGCCACACTTTCTGAAATGTGGGGTGAATACATTTGTTGACTTTCACCACCACGTAACTTTAAAAAAAAAATTGCAAGCGGTGTTTCCACCCATTTTCAGTATACAAACGAGCAGAAGGGTATATGGGTCTTACATTAGCAGTAATAAGCTTGGTTTTCCTATGAAGTCTGTGATATTGTACAGTTTTCTGAAGAAATCTTAATGAAAACACTAATCTAGTGTGGAAACTAAGCTGGCCAACTGTCGAGTGAGCATGGAACACTCTAGAAACAGCTTGAGAAGCTAACTGTATAGTACATGAGCTTTGCACTTCAGAAAGTTCTGAGAGTCAATAGTGTAGGTCATTACAGTAGTACAATTTGTGAAGTGAGCATCCTGTGTGACCTGCTAAGGCCCTATTTATGTACCAACCAGTGGAGTATTTTTTCATGTTTTCTGATAAATTTAACAACAACAACAAAAATCAGGTAAGGCCTCCTTAAAGTGACCCACTTGTGCAACCTGGGAGTTTGGGGCTGGCGGGGGTGCTTTGTGCAAATGGGATGGCAGAGAGAATTGGTCAGAAAGGGCATAGAAATTGAAAAGTACCTACAAACAGTGCCAGGGGCGGGGGGAGGGAGGTTGAGGCAGATTATAAATGTTACTGTTATTGTGATGTACCATGACTGGGGCAAAGTTGACATTTGTATTCATGAGGGTAAGTATAAGGACTTAGTGCATTATTAGAAAACTTGAATAAGTGATGCTTGAACTCATTGGATTCTTTAAGTGCCATGGAAGGAAAGCTTAAATTTTGGCATTATCTGGCATATTTGCTGGTAGATCCATGTGTTTTTTCCCCAAGAAATGTTTTTAAATGGAAGGAGGTATTAGTTTACAGCTATGTAAATTGCTGAATATGCCATCCTTGACATTTTGCTAACTAAATCTCAAGTTTCTAGCTGCTAACCTGGTGAGTAGCCACCTTTGCAAGAACTTCTGATTTTCCCAGTAACTGAGTAGTAGCTACTTTATTATTATTATTATTTCTAGTAGAAAGTTTTGTTACTGGATAGACATTGTGATTTAGTTTAAAGTGTTGACAGACTGCTTGGAGATCAGAATCAAACATAGCTTCAAGACTGAATTGTGTAACAACTTGGCACTCTCTTTTCTGGACCGTAATGATCCAGACATATAAGAGGTTTAGCACTCTTAAGTGCTTTTTATTACCTGTGTCTTACAAGGAAGCTGTAACTTCAGATTCTGTTCTCATTTGTTGTTCTAAAAGTAACCTATACAGGTGGGTTTCTTCTGTATTATTTTATCTGGTTTTCATGCAATAAATAACAGAAGTACTAATGAGAAAACACTTGGATCACAAATATTGTAGTTGCAACTGGGGATGGCTGTATGCAAACAAAACAAGATCTCATGCATGAGAGTTACCAGTCATACAGGGAAGACTGCATTTTGGTGTACTTGGGCAGCGTGTGGATTTTACACCAGGGCAGAACTCCCTGCTCACTCATTTCACTCCTTTCTTGTAACTGTCAAATAGGTTTGGAGTTTCTTCTATGGATTCCTTGCTCTGGGGAATTCAAGTGCTATATCCTGCACCTCATGTTACCATTTCACAATGTCTTTCTGAAACCTACTAGAAGATAAATTTGAAATTTTGTGGTGTGCGGCTCTGAAGAAGTCTGCAAAACAAAGGTTTCACTTAAGTTCTTGGAGCGATAGGTGAATTCATAGTGCAGATTGTGTTCTTGGGTGAAGTACATTCTCTTGCCACATTCTGTGTGCTTAACCTATCTGCACTTGACTTAACTGACTTTATTTCAATTGGCTTAATCTAATTGGACTTGATAATTGACTATATTAACCAAAGACAGTACTACTTTCAGTGCTTGAGTAAATAGGAACACAAGTATTTTTGTTTCTCAGCTGCCCTTAGGTTTGGGCATGAGGGGTAAGACGACTTCAAAAAAGGTATCTAGCAAGTAATGCAAAAAGCACAACGCAGATTCCTTTGCTCTGTATTGATGGAAGTATCTCAGGTAACTGAAAAAAAAAAGTTAGAACAGATGAGGTGAAATTCAGGTTTTTAAGCAGATAGAAAAAAATAGAGGGAATTTGGTGACAGGAGTGAAGAAGGCACCTTGAAAATTATTCTTGTTAGCTAGCTTTTCCTAAGATTTTTGGCTGAGCTTCAGCCTGCAGCTCCATCTAGGCATGTGTTCAGTTGCTTCCTGAAAGATGCTGAGCACTTGCTGACAGTTTGTCTTGAAAATCACCTTTGAAAGCTGAAATCACCTTTAATGCATAACATTGGACAGCTGTACTTTATTTTGTAATAAGAGTAAACGGAATGATTTTTATGTTAACAGATAACTGTGACCTGCATTTTAAAATCTCAAGAGACCGGTTTAGTGCTTCCTCTCTGACCATGGAAAGCTTTGCTTTCCTTTGGGCTGGAGGGAGAGCCTCCTATGGAGTTTCTAAAGGCAAAGTCTGCTTTGAGATGAAGGTGAGTTAAACTGATGTTTTATGGGAGACTGTTTTGCATGCTTAAATATAATACTGTTTATATTTGTCAGTTTTTTTGGACTTAGCTGAAACTATTTCAGGTGAACAGGACTTTCAGAAGGCCTTCTCTTAGAAGCCTGTGAAATGGTTCTTGATAAAAGATTGGTCAATTGCAAAACTGCTTCCTCTTCTATAAGAACTTCCATTTAAGAAAAAAAAAAAAGCACCTTGCATTTGCCCTGAATGTGTAACTTCTGATCTCATTTTTGAACAAAGAATTTTATTTGGCACCTCATGCATCAACACTTGGAAGAATTTTGATACTTGCTAGTCAGAAGTTTGCATGTACTTTCTGAAGATTACAGAAAGCTTGGCTCTTTTTTTTTTAAAGGCATATAAATTATCCCAGCAGTCCTTTTTCTGTTCCTGCTTAGTCTTTGAGTTTGACCTGCTCAAAGCAAGGATTTGGGCTAGATGACCTCCAGAGGTCCCTTCCAACCTGAATAATTCTGACTTGTGTATGCCGTGCATGTATTTACAGATACTTGAATTTTGAGAGCGAGAGTTCTCCTAAAGGGTGAGAATGGCGAAGAGCAATCAGCCTTGTAATAAACAGATTTCTCCCACTTTTTGGCAAAAGAAGAACAGGAGGCATAGAGTTCGGTTTTATTTATTTATTACTTAACAATTTTAAAGGCTTCTTTGCATATGATGTGCCTGTGTATATAAAGGCTTACTCTCCTCCTCTAGTACTTTCAAATCTAACCACTACCATGAGGAGTGGGTAGTGATCCCATTCTCCATGCTCTTTCATTGAGTGATTTCTGTGTTGGTACCTATAACTTTGGAAGGCCAGTGAAGTGAAATTGATGACAGTATTTATTGCCCTGTTCACTTTCAAATCAGTTTCACCTCGGTCACCTGACTGGAATAGTTGTGGAAACTGGTAGGATGCTGATAAGTTTTTCACTTTAGTTTCGTGAAGTTTGTAAAGGGAGTTAGAAAATAGCTGGTTGCCTACAAATTCCAGTGCTTTTAGGTGGCTTTTTTTGAATCTGGGTATGTTGCTTGGAAGCTGGTAACTTGCCCAGGAAGTCTGCTTACTGTGGAAAGGGATGAGTGTAGTATTTTCCCCAGTCTTGGTAAAGCAATTTTTTTTATCCATTACCACATTTTATTGACAAAGTTAATTTCCTATTAATCCCAACTTTATGGCAATTATTTTTTTTAAATACATGTATACATCTTTGTGATTTTAATACAGTGTCAAAAGGATTAAGGCATTTGGCCACTGAGAGGGACTGCTATGACTTAAGTGCTTTGAAGGTATATGGTATCTTGCATCTTCATTGCTCAGTCAGTCAGGAGATGCAACTATTTATTCATTAGCTTGTGGTTTCACGTACTTAAGCATGTTTATTTTTGCAGAAAGTGAAGTGTAAAGCTTCCAGATGTTACCTTTGTGTTTCCATCTTGTTAATGTCTAATAAATACTACATACCTTTTAATGAATAATTTAAAAATAGGTTACAGAAAAGATTCCTGTTAAACACCTGTATACAAAAGACATTGACATACATGAAGTACGAGTTGGCTGGTCACTGAACACAAGTGGAATGTTGCTTGGTAAGACTTAAACATTTGGTTACTTCTGTATTATTGTGTATATGGTTGAAGTTTTGTCGTTTTTTCTTAAGCAGATGGGAAAAGCTTAGCAACTGTAGTCTGTGTGTTCTGAGAAGTCTTATCTTGAATCGTTCCCTGGTTGTGGTACAAGAAAGTTTATTACTGGGACCAAATAAAGTCATTAAATACTCAGGCCTGTAAGGAGTACATGATTTGAGAGTTAATTCTTTCAGTGGTCAGGTGTGGGTTGTGGAGAACATTCTTTTGAAGACCTGACAAGGTTAAGGATTTCTCCTTTTCGTGTAGTGTCATAAATAGGAAGAGGGGTTTCGCAGCCCCCCCCCCCCCCCTTTTTTTTATTATTCAAAGGTGGGGCATGGTATAAGATTTAACCAGTGAAGAAAGATTCCTGGATAGCTACATTATAATTCTTTTGACTTGGGAGCAGAATCCTCATTTCTGAAAGTAGCTAGGAAGAAGAAAGTACAATTTCATTAGATACATGGGAACTGATCATAATGGTATTTATAACTAATACTTGCTGCTGAGACATATGTTTGTGGGAAATGTATATGAATTTGGTATGTTCTAACAGCAGCAGCAGCTTTCTAGTTAAGTACTTAAGTTCCACCTGGGTCCTTGTGTTTGACACTTTCTGTTAGCTTGTTCCTTGCAGCTTCATACTCAGTTGTCGCATAGGCTGAATGTCTGCTAAACTCCCTTTAAAATGGGGAGGGGTAAGTGCTACTGGAGAACAAATTCAGAAAGCCTTTCTGACTACGTTACAGGTATACTGGTGCATAATCAGGTCTTCAGAGTTTAAAAATACTTGCTCATTTCTTTATGTGGCAGTTCAGTTTTATGTCAACATGAATCTGGAACCAGCAGCATAAGGCTATTAAAACTGGGATGGGGGAGATACTGCTGTTCTATCTCAGGTGTCAGTATTCTTGAATACAAGAACAAGCTGTAGCTGTTTAGGGGTCATAGCTTGTTTTGGCATTAAAAAAACGTACTGAACAGCAGCTTACTTATGTAGCTGTGAATTGATTGTATTTCTAAAAAATGCCTATTTTTAATAAGTTTAAATTATTTCTTCAGGTGAAGAAGAGTTTTCTTATGGGTATTCTCTAAAAGGAATAAAGACATGCAATTGTGAGACTGAAGACTTTGGTGAGAAGTTTGATGAAAATGATGTGATTGGATGTTTTGCTGTAAGTTTTCACTTATATTTTCTTTTGAGGAAAAACATCCTTGAATTTTTAGACTGCTTTGATGTGAGAAGCCGTAAACCAGATACAGGAAGAACTTGGAGCAAGACAAGTTGTTTACTATAGGGAGGAGGTAGAAATAGCAGGCATTATCAACAGTGACTGTTGTCAATGTGTTAAGATTTTATATTCACAGAGAAATGTCTTCAGAGCCTTTTAGAAAAAAATAAATCAGATCTTGAACGAGATGATCATTGACAGTAACTCATTTTAGGAGAAAACTTTTAAGTAGATCCTTTATAATAAAACACTGTTGCAGGAGTTGAGTGAATATAGCCAATATAGTGAAATGTCTAATATAACTTTATAGTGCGAGGTGAGTAATTTTATCCAAACTAATGCTTTGTCTTGAAAACCAGAATTTTGATGGTGATGAAGTGGAACTCTCATATTCCAAGAATGGACAAGAGCTTGGTGTTGCATTCAAAATAAGTAAGGAAGTTCTTGATGGGCGGCCACTCTTCCCACATGTTCTCTGCCATAACTGTGCAGTTGAGTTCAACTTTGGTCAGAAGGAGGAACCTTACTTTCCTGTACCTGAAGAGTATACCTTCATCCAGAAGGTTCCCCTGGAGGATAGGGTCCGAGGACCAAAGGGACCTGAGCAAAAGAAAGATTGTGAGGTAAGTTTCTCATTGATAATCTCAAGGTTGTTGAGATAGATGAACAGAAGTGGTGGAGTTTAAGCAGACTATTGTACAACACTCTGACCTTTTTGATTGGGAGCTTTAATACTTGGTATCCGGTGACTCTTCATCACCCGCCACTCACTTTCCATTAGGCTTGCTGGTCTAAGGTGCATATTAAAGAAAACCTTTGAACTAGTATCTAAAATACAGAACCTGTTGTCACAGGTGGTGATGATGATTGGCTTGCCTGGAGCTGGCAAGACTACCTGGGTTACCAAACATGCAGCAGCAAATCCTGGGAAATACAACATTCTTGGGACAAACACTATTATGGACAAAATGATGGTAAGTGATATTTCTTGGTATGTTAAAGACTTGCTGTAAATCCAAGGTCTTTGGCTGCCATGGGCTTGTTTTGTATCAAAGAAATCTGAGAAACCAGCTGCTGGTTAGCTAGTGACCATTAAAGTTTTGTTGTCTTGCTGAGCTGCCAGCTCATGCATGGCACAGCGGGATTTGGAAGCTTTTTGTGGTACTACATACTTAAATAGTCAACAGTTGACTGTTTCTTCTCTTTATTTTGGTGTCCTCAGAATAGAACGCTTAGCTTTGAATTAGTAATGTAATGAGTATACCTTAGATTCAGCTGTATTGATTCACCTAGTGTCTTTGTTTGTAAAGCTCTATGTCTTATGGAGGCTTTGGCAATTGCAATTATGAGTTTGTAGCTGTGGCCTTGAACAATCCTTGAAGCGAGGTGAAAAGCATTTAGCAAAGAAAAATGTCAGCCACGTGTATCGGGGCTACTTAACTCTGGGAAATCTCTCTGTAGGTTGCAGGTTTTAAGCGGCAGATGGCGGACACTGGAAAACTTAACACACTGTTGCAGAGAGCTCCACAGTGTCTGGGGAAGTTCATTGAGATCGCAGCTCGTAAGAAGCGGAATTTCATTTTGGATCAGGTAGAAGCTTCAGTGAAAAAGGGTTAAGGAAGTTTTGTTATAGGCTGTAGTGCAGTAATTAAATGGGATTAAAGTTACATTGTAATAGCAGTTGTTTCACTTACTACTCATTCAGGGGACGCAAAGTTGAGATATTACTACAAATGCTTGTCTGAACTTCTCTGGATTTATGGGATGTGGGAGGAATAGTGTTTTAACACGTGGATATGAGCTCGTAACTTTGCATTATGCAGCATCTTTATGTCCAGTTATTTGTAAACTTCATTGCAAGCTCTTGTAGAGGTGAAGTCTATACACCATAAGTTGACTTCCTTAACTCTTACAATGACAGCTACGTGTAGTAAGTTACTGCATTTTTTTCAGACAAATGTGTCTGCAGCTGCGCAGAGGAGAAAAATGTGCCTGTTTGCAGGCTTCCAGCGCAAAGCAGTTGTTGTTTGCCCAAAAGATGAAGACTACAAGCAAAGAACACAAAAGAAGGCAGAGGTGGAGGGAAAAGATCTTCCAGAGCATGCAGTTCTCAAAATGAAAGGCATGGAACATAATCCTATACTGTGTTTTAGGATGCTGAGTATCTGTTTAAAGGATTAAGTAAACGTGAAGTCTAAAAAATCACTTTATCTTAAACAGTTGTACTTAAACAAAACTGGAAGACTATTGTAACTTGTAGGACAACACTATATTGTGTTCCCTCTGCTGCAGTCCTTAACACTACTCAGTTATGCTGATATGCTTCATGCAGATGCACAAAGCTGTCTTGGCATAAAGTGCCCTATATAAGTGACGTATTTGGCAGAAACTGGTGTTCTGAGTGGAGGCTTATAAAAGAAAAAAAGATATAGGCAGAATGTTTTCAAGGTTTGGAACAGTACTGGCAACTCCATGAAGACCTGTTTATTTCTTTTGTCACTGTTACATTTCTTAAATGTTCAGATTACGTAATTTTGTCCCTATGCTGAGGGAATGCAGGGGGGTGGGAGGAAGAATGGGAGAAAGGTGGTTAAATTATGGCTTTGGTTGTAGCTGAATGTAGATGCTGAATACTCAGTGTTTTTGCAATTATAGGGAACTTCACACTGCCAGAGGTAGCAGAATGTTTTGATGAAATAATCTATGTAGAGTTGCAAAAAGAAGAAGCTCAGAAGCTTTTGGAACAATATAAAGAAGAAAGTAAGAAGTCTCTTCCACCAGAAAAGAAACAGAACACTGGCTCAAAGAAGAACAAGAAGAGCAATAAAAATCAATTTAATAGGGGTCAGAGAGGACGTGGAGGATTCAACATGCGTGGCAACTTCAGAGGGGGAGGTGAGCCAAGAAATAAGCCTGTAAATTTTGGAGGTTGTTGCTGCTGGGGGGAAGAAAGGTTGTAGTACTTGCATTGCAACTATTGCTTAGTGGCACCCTTGATTTCAATTTCAGTAAGTTTAAAGTATTGGTGCAAAGTTAGTTGTCCAATTTTAAAAGTGAGGATTGTCAAAATCCTGGATTACACTGTCCATGTGGTTTGAGGCACAGTTTTGAGTTTTTATGTTAGGTTTGGTGTTTGCTTATGTGCCAGACTCTACTGGGGGCTAGTACATGGTTAAGTTACCAGTTTTCATTATGACCAGATGACTTAATCTTTGCATTGAAATTTTTATACTGAATTTGGATGTTTTATTTCAATACCATCATTATTTTGAACAATAATCTTCACGTAAGAAGTACTTGGAGACCTAACAATTACTTGATTGAAGTAACTCTCTCCCTGCAGTCCCTGGCAATCGCGGTGGATACAACAGAAGGGGAGGCAACATGCCTCAGCGAGGTGGTGGTGGTGGCGGTGGCGGCGGTGGCAGCAGCGGTGCAATTGGCTACCCATATCCTCGTGGCCCTGTCTTTCCAAGCAGAGGTGGCTACTCAAACAGAGGCAACTATAACAGAGGTGGAATGCCCAACAGGGGAAACTACAACCAGGTGATGCTTTGGGGGGATTTATTAGTTGAACTACAGTAATTTGGATGATGTTTGAAAGGTTTGGTGGCTGTGAATAGCCACCAACTTGGTTGTGGTACTACACTAATCCCACACTGAAAGGCCTAGCTTTCTAGTTTGTTGTGTGTGCCCAGAGCTCTGAACATGGCCTAAGAAGTTCTGATGCTGATGTGGAGGTTCCATGTTAAGACTGTACCTCTGTCCTGTTAAAGATGAAGATTTTTAGGTCATGTGTGTGAAGGCTTGTGTTTGATGTTTGATTTTTTTTTCTCTCTTTTTTTTTTTTCTTTCCTAATTTTTTTTTTTTCTCCAAACAGTAGTAACCGTTGTTTGGCCTTAGGGTCAAGATGTATCTTTATCAAGCATTTAGAGAACTTGCTGGAAATAGCTCTGGAGAGAGTCTTTGTTTTGGTGTCTGGTATCAAACATAACTAGTAAAGATATACTAGGCATGGTCTTAACTGATGGAATATCAGTGGAAGTATTTGAAAACATAATTTTGATTACTGAAGAGCCAGCAGATGGAGCCCATGCTAGTAAACATGGCTCAGGTTTGTCTAATACTGACAAACAGGGGAAATGCACTATTTTATCTACTAGTATCAATGTCCCTTTTTTTGTACCATAAATTGTACTTGAAGTTTTGTGGACTAGCTCTTCCGTTTTCAGTTGTATGACCCATATCCTTTTGTCTGATCAGATAACACATCCTTGTAGCAACTACAGCCTTTCCTAACTAAAAATAGGCAAGCTCTTGTATTTTTAGTTGTCCTGGTGCAGTTCAGCAGCTGGAAATAGGGTGAGTCAAAACTGGATTAGCCAGCTTTCCAGAACACTGGCAACAACAGTTTGAGCTGGCTTATTAATTCTGGGGTTCTTGCTCTATGTTTAAGAAGCAGTTCCTTGGAGGAGGGGGAGAGGCTTTTGGTATTCTAGTGTTTTTCGGGTTTTTGTGGTGTGGTTTTTTTGTTGGTTTTTTTTTTGTTTTGGGGGTTTTTTTTGTTTGTTTTTTTTTTTTTGTGGCAGGGGGGTGGTGGTGGTTGGGGGTTTTTTTTAACCTCGGCCTGATACCTTGTATTTGAAAGATTCCATATGGTCTGTGATGGTTTGGTGGTAATAGAAGGATTGGTATTAGTACACTGCTGAAAAATCTATATAGATGAAGTAGTTAAAAACTGTTGTCCTCTTGCAGAACTTCAGAGGAAGGGGAAATAATCGTGGCTACAAAAACCAATCTCAGGGCTACAACCAGTGGCAGCAGGGTGTAAGTAGTCATAACTTTACCTTTTCACTGATTGTTAACTGGAGTGTTTCAAAATGCTGTCTGAAATAATTAGATGTGTAATCAAAACTGGATAGCAGAATCTTTTAGTGCTGGGTAATATCACTATAAATAGTTTTCTGTGCAGAACTTAATCTGGCTTGATGGTCTTGATATATCAAATATCAGCTATGGCTTACCCGTCTTAATGGCATGTAGTATTTGGCTTCACATTACTACTGTGAAGTGAACTCTTAACTGCCTTCAGTTGTTTAGGAACTTGCTGCTATTTGGGAGGGCTTTAATCTTCTCAAGTTCCAGAACTAGATGTTTGTTAAATGCTTTTTTTTCTGTAAGAAATGTAACCATTATGTGATTACAGGTTAAAATTAACTATTTATCCATTTATTGCAGCAATTCTGGGGTCAGAAGCCATGGAGTCAGCATTATCACCAAGGATATTATTGAATACCCAAATAAATGAACTGATACATATTTCTCCAAAACCTTCACAAGAAGTCGACTGTTTTCTTTAGTAGGCTAACTTTTTAAACATTCCACAAGAGGAAGTGCCTGCGGGTTCCTTTTTTAGAAGCTTTGTGGGTTGATTTTTTTTCTTTTCTTTTTTTGTACATTTTTAATTGCAGTTTTAAAGTGATTCGTAAGAGAACCTCAGCATTGTGCACGATAAGAGAATGTGTCAGTATTTCAGGGTTCTACATTTTATCTGTAAAATGTGACTTTTTTTTTACCACAACAAAAGTAAAACGTTGCTTTGTACCTGGTGTCTTTTTATTAAAGAATTTTCTCCTTTTTCCCCATCCCCCAATTTCTAAGAAACAGTCGTGAGTCATGTCACAATACGATAGAAATGTTAGCAACCAGATTCGTACAGAGGCTCCTTAGTAGCCCTCATGAATACCATGAGATTATGTAAAGCTCCATATTACACTCCATCCTCTCTATGAAGCTTCTGGGTGGGGAGGGGAGGAGGGGGAGGTAAAAGTTTCTGGCAATAACTAGGACTTTTTTGTAACATTTGGAACTCAATGAGATGCTGGGGGCAAAGAGGAAACCTGGGGCTAAATAGTGAAGGTGGAGTGTATGTAGAAGCTCTTAAAGTTGTAAAACTTGGTTGCATTATTTGTGGAGGCTCAAACTTGTGAAGGTACAACACCATAATTTCTTTTCCATTTGTTCTGCATTTTGATTCTGAAAAGAAGCTGGCTTTGCCCATTTCTTATTAAACAAAACTTGTTGTAAATCCAGTTGTCTAATGGGATCTATATGAAGTTAGCTGTGTGTCTGTATAACTCTTTCCCCACAAAATACTGTATACCTAGTGTGCTTGTAGTAGTTACTCCACCATTTTGTAAGCTAATGAAACTGTGAGTCACCCATTTTATAGCTAATTTTTAATCATGTCAATTCTCAAATGGGTGTATCTCCTTAGCCTGCTGATTCCTTTTCTCTTTAAAGAAAGTGGGTGGAGAAATTTAACTCTAGACGTTTGTTTGCAATAAAATAAATTCATTTTACTCTTGTTTTGGGATTGTTGCCATCAAGGTCTAAAATCCCTTTAAGGCTATAAAGAGGAAGAGAATGTATGAAAGCAATGATGTTGGACAGTTTTAAAGTCATTACTGTGTACATGCTGAAATACTTGTGTTTCTTGGAAAAAATCTAAACTGGTGGTTGCTCTGTTAGAGATATATCACGTGTATAATCTCACAGCTTAACATGGTTATATGTATAGGGCAGAAGTCTTTTGAGTTGCGTTTGCATCATGTAAATCCACTTAACCTATTTATTGTAAAATAGACATCAGGGAAGGAGTGGGGGAATAAACTGGACAGGGGGTAGGACAGAAGGAGGGTTGTCATGGAGAATGAATCCTGGAGTTGAACAGAGAGCTTCAATTTGGTTTAACTGCTATTTTGTTCAGACTTAATGCTTTTGTAAAATTGTAGTGGCGATGTTAGCTGCTAATTTCCTTGCATTTTAATGCCGTTAAGACAGGGGAGAGACAGAACTGTCCTAAGTGGGACTCGGGGGTACATGTGTGAAAACACATGTTGCTGCCAGCATCTGGGCGTTGGGATTTGCCTGCTGAGTTCGTTCCTCATGGCAGTGTACAGACTAGCAGAGGCTTACCAGCAGCAAGCTAGACCTCGAGCCAGTGTAGTGTGCTTTAAACTTTTCTCAAATGTTAGTCCATTTCTAATAGTCTTCAGAAGTAAAGTTGTGTTGCTCTTCTAGCCTTCCTAGCAGATGACACTGCATATTGACATTAAACATGAACAGCACCACCCTCCTTGTTAATACTCCTTTAAATCATCCCTTTACTTTGAATGAGAAAAATGTAAATTGTTTTTAAAGAAACACTATTTAATGAACTAGAAATGTGGGGAATCTAAACCCAAATCTGTTTTGCTGAAATGGAATTTTCTTCAGACTTGCAAAAAAAGTTTAGTGTAATTAAAGTCCATCTCCCTTCTACCCTCCTCACAAGAACTAACACTTTGTATGGAGTGCTGATCCTTTGCTTATTTTGGTACTCTATAAAATGATATAGTCTTAAACTGAAATATAAGAGCCTACACTTACTATGTGGTTGTAAAGCTTGTATTTTAATTCAAAAGTCGGATGTTTTGTTTTCAATTCTGCAATATATGGTGTTTAAAAAAAAAAGGCACACAAGAGGAAATGCTTCAACTGTCTTGCACTTGAAAGAGGAGTATCTGTTTCTACTAAAAATACTCTTGTATGAAAAAAACCTGTTTTGGTAAGTTCAGGTACAGGTGTGCCTGCGTTCTGAGGGACAGAATTCAAAAAAGCTTCAACATAAGCACTGCTGAGGCAGGTGCACATACCTCAGAGAGGGGACAGAAAAGTCCCAAGTACAGCCCTGCTTGTTACTGCAGCAGAGCAGAGAGCAGCATGTGCGTGTGGTTGTGTCTTCCTCCAGCCTGGGTCCACCCACAAAGGAGAGACTCCCTTAATTTATCTTGGCTCCGATTATTCCTAAAGAAGGGATTTATTTTGCCATGTGAAAATGGCTTGTATAGAAAAAGCTACCTGGAAAATCACCAATATTTAAAAAGAAACCCAAACACTTAAATCTGCAGTTTGTGTTTAACAAAGGCAATACAAAACTTAGCTGTGATGGCTACAGAAAGGTGAGGAAAGCCCAGCTGTACGTTACCAAAAGGAGAGCGCTGAGCCATCTGCCAGGTTGAGTAACTTCTCGCAGCTTACAAGGACTTGTTTACATGAGAAGTTCCTGTACTAGAGGAGCCGTGCTGCTGGCAGTGGTGGTGCAGATGCTAGTGATGTACAGTAGGGGTTTGGGGTTCTTGTGTGTTCAGTTTTCTTCTAATAGAATACAAACTGGCTTTGCTTTTTTCTAATTGAGTGGTTTTTGGTTGGTTTTTTTGTTTGTTGTTTTTTTTAATGGAGTCCAAACCTGGAGAGCCTTGGACCTGGTTCGGTAGCAGTAGGAACGTGGCGTATGCTGTCTGTGCAGCTGTTAACAGCAACGCTGCTGCTGGTGGTACCTTCCTTGCAGCCCTGTCTGCTGAAGCTGCTGACATGTCTCATCTTACAACAGGTTGTAGCCACCCCACATTGTGTGATGGGGCCATGTGTGCTTAGCTGCAGGCTGGAGGCAGGTCTGTGGTGGGTATCTCGAGAGGAAGTTCCCACTTGAAAAAATACTCCAGTTGTATTTCTGCCTTTGCTAGTAACAGTTGCTAGGATAAGCACAGTGTAAATGGAGGTGTTTCCCTGAGGCACTGTGGTATTGGTAAGGGGCTGTGTCTTGGGTGCTCTGAGGGTAAATGGACTTTGTAAATGGACTCCTACCTGTGGGACATCAGGGCCTGGCTTTTGTTCTGGGGTGCCATGCGCGATCCCTGTTGCCAAACCCCAGTTCTGCTGTTGTGAGCTGGTCCCTCTAGCATGCTGCACTGCTCCTGCACTGCACAGGGAGTCCTCAGCAATGCTGTCGCGTGTGTGTAGGAGCTCGGTGCAAGCAGCACCTGAACACGGGTTCCTTTCAGTGCCTACTGCAGAATAATTCTTGATCAGCAAAGACATTTTTAGAAATTCTGCCCGATTTTTCTGATAGCAGAATGAATTAAACCAGCATTTTAACAATGCCACATGCAGTCCATGCCACTTGCATAAAAAAAAAAATGTCTTCATGGTGTAAGCCACTGGTTTGTTGTTTTTTTTTTAATCTCTTACAACACTCTTGACCAATGTTTTTAACAGAAATAGGTGATGATGTCATCTTTTAAGAGTTGGAGGTTTCCCAGTTCATGACCCTTTGGAAAACCAGGCCAGTGCTTTCTAAAAGCACAAGCTCAGACTAAGCCACAAGAAATCAAACTGAGTTAGAGATGTGTGAGGTACATTAATATTCCTGCAGATGTTCAATAGCCAGGGGTTGGACTCTCCCAAGCAAAGAAGTGTGCATATACCGTAGCTGTGAACTAGTAATGTAGGAGTAAGTACAGCGGGAGCTGTCTCAGCCTAAAGTGCTGTGGAGGATGGGGAGAGCTCCAGGATGTCAGAAAAAACTGCTGAGAGGAAAGCGGAAATTCAGTAGGGCAGCTTTGTAACTCTGGTGCTAACAAACCAACCGGCTGTGGTGAAGTGAGAGCAGTGCCTCTCTGTCACGCGCAGTTCACCTCATCCTAGACAAAGCCACCCTGCGTAGGTGGAGGGGGCCTCTCGTTATTTTAATAGCAGATTAGCGATTAGTTTGGCGCAGCTTTTCTCCCTTTGCCTGGTGACCGAGGCACAAGCTGTCTCCTCCAGTGCAGCAGGCCTTTCTAGAGCTAGCCGTTGCAGGGAATCGGCTGAAATCAGGACTTGGCCAGTAATTAATCTGGTTGTGACTCTTGCCTTAGTTTGTCTTTCTGCCAGCACTGGGAGTGGCAGGAAGATTCAGCAATGAATCAATTGCTACATAAACTCAGCTGTAGCTTAAAAAAGATGCTAAATGCTTAACGCAGTCAACATCAAAAGAGAAAAAATTAAGGCAAATGTAAAAAACTTGTAATATAATTACTCATGAGGGTGATGATATACAAGTGTTACTTTAGAGCACGTTCTTTGTTCTCTTTTCTGGTTTAGTAGACAATCTTTGATCTGCAGAGTAATCTTGGTCCTAAAAGTTACTGAAATAGAAACTATTGGTAAGACAGCCTAGCCAATTTTTCCCTCAAACTTTTTCATGCTCAGAAAAATTTTACTACTTGGTAGTCACGGACAGCTGCAATTTACACTAAATAATGATTTGGGGATCTGCTGCCTGGTTAGCACACAATAAGTGAAAGGGCACTTGTTTTTCTCAGCGTTAATTCTCCCTTAGCTAGGATTAGACAGCTGCTTACTAGGACACCTCTGATAACTAATGTGGCATAAAAAAGCAAGTATGTGTCTTCTGGTCTGAATGTGGCCCTCGTTTATGTCACATCAGCCTATGTTAATTTTCTGCCACTCTGTGCTCTGGCGGTTTTCCACCAGCTTCTAACAAAAACTGGTTTGCCTTAGATGTGGGGAGGTCTGTGCTGGTGAGGAGCACTGATGGAGCACGAGTTCTGAAATGGTGCTGATGCCCAAGAGAGTTGTAAAATAGAAAGGTCCAGAATAGTACTGAAGATGTCCCTGGATATAAAGGCAAGCTTAAAATACCAGCAATTGTTTACAAGGTGAGAGATGCAGGAAGGGCGCAGTTCTTCTTTCATCTCTGGTGAACTTTCAGCTCTGTGGGGCTGTTGAGCAAGCAGGTGAGATAAGCCCTTGTATTATAAAAGGACTTTTGTCTCTCTGGTAAGAAGGTAGTAAGAGATGGGGGAGAGGAAATGAGTAAGCCTCGTTGGAGTGATTTACTGTAATATTTTTTTTCTGAAAGAAATGACACTTGGGTTTGCTTACATCATGCTGAGAAACAAGAGTCGGAAATAGTTGAGCTAGCAGAATCCGCATGCAGCATCGCATGCACGTTGCGAGCAGCAGAGCTACATACCCAAAGACTAGCACCTCCACACTGTACGCACTTTGTCATCTCTGCTTCATGCTCCCTGCTGCTGTCGGAGCACCTGTGGGGCCTCCAGCCCAGCCTGGGAGCACTGCATCGGAAGGAATGAATTCCTGAAAGCAAAACGGGATGTTACTGTGTGGGTGGTCCACTGCACTGGGCTTTTTCTGCCTTGAGTTTTGCAGAGTCTCTGCCTCTCAGTAGGTCACAGAATCACAGAAATGTTGTTCGCGAGGCCCTCTGGAGATGTAGTCCATCCTCCCGCTTGCAGCAGGGCTGGCACTGGTACTCAGGTCAGCCAGGGCTTTGTTTAGCGGAAGCTTGAAAACCTGCCAGGGTGGAAACTACACGACCTCTCTGGGACACCTATTCCAGTGCTGCATTGCCCTTGCAGCACAACAGTTTGTCCTGCTGCTCGGCCTGAAGCTCCCAAGCTAGAGTTTGCGGCTCCTGCCACATCATCTGCAACTATCAGGAGGCGTTTGGCTCCATCTTTGTAACTGTCCTGCAGACAGTATTAGGCAGTTATGAGGTCACCACACAGCCTGGTCCTCCTCAGACCAAGTCCAACTCCTTCCACCGTTTTTCTAGAGGGCATGCGCTTGAGCTCCCTGAACACCTTAAGAGCCCTTCACTGGAGCCTCTACCTTTTTTTTGACAGCCTTGTTGACCAAGGCCCAAAGCTGGACAGCAATATTGTACGCGCTGCCTCAGCAGTGTCACGTACCAGGGGATAAGCGCGTCACTCGATTTGTTGTCCACGTACTTCCTGATGGAGCCCAGACTGTGGTTTGCCTTACTTGCAGTGAGAACACTCTCTTGGCCCACGTTCAACTTGGCGTCCACTGTAAGTCCTATCCTTTTCAGCAGAGCGCTTCCCAGCTAGCTAGCTATTCAGCTAGCTGCTTCCCAGCCTCTAGAGTACACTCTATTATGCAAGCAGCTACCCTGTAATAATAATAATAGTAGTATTATTTTTAAAAAAATCTAATTTATTAAATTGTTAAATAGTAAGCCAACCACCTCAAAAAGAAACATTAGATGTAAAGTACTTGTGCAAATTAAGTATCTTGTCTATTCTCCCTGTTTGCTCTGAGACACCTTGGAGAAAGGGGCCGTGATAGCACAGCAAGAACCATTTCAGTACTTACTTACATTATCAGAGAACGCAAGACTTAAGTGTCACAAAATGCATTTGCTTTCCAGAAACTAGGACATTCCTTCAGTTGCACCTGTTGTATGAACTTGCCTGCCCCTTTTTGACGAAGAGAAGTATCATCTATCTATCTCCTGTGTGGAGCAGGGGCCGCTGAGCACCACGCTGGCTGCTGGCGCTCGAGCTGACCGGCTGGCTCCCATACATGGCTGCGGTAGGAGCTGCTTTCTCTGAAAGAAAGGAGGAGGTGGAAAGAATCGCTGTGATCCAGTGCTCCGGTCCGCAGGGCAGCACGCTGAGCCCAGCTCTGCTCAGCGTTGAGGAAACTCCGCACTGCTCAGCGGTGGAAAAGAAGGTGGAGGCTGGGAGACACTTCCAAAAAACCATCTCCCTGGTGGATCCCGGACATTCTCAGGAGGGGGCTGCTGCTACTGCTTCGGCAGCCGTGTTGGCACAGCCCCGGGATATTTATGTGCCTCCACAGTTTGGCAGCTGGCCAGTCCTTTTTTTTATTTTTTCCTTTAAGGAAACACCCGCAGAAGGGAAACGAGAGACTCCAGCAGTTTCTTTCAGCAGATCTTAGCGCAGAAAACAAAGCTAAGTTTTCAGGAATGCTCTTGCTTTTATAGATACTTACTGCCTTGTAAGGTGTATTAATCCAGCAAGTACCAAGTGTAAGTATCATTCTCTAGTTCCAGAACCAACCAGTGAATATTATACTGCTGAAAGCAACTGAAAGGCTGGTGGGGGAAGGGAGGGAGTGCATGGGCTCCTCCTTGAATGGTGGCTGTATCTTAAGCGTTCCAATTAGTGTGGAACCCACTGGAGGTCACCAGTAGATGAACAGTGTTGCTCATGTATCAGTAACTGAACTCTGAATTTTGTCAGGTTTGCCGCCATACCAGGGGTATGCAATTTAATACAGGGCTGTGGTTTGTGGTGTCTCACAGCCCTGTGGTTCTCAGACCGCTCCTGAAGCACGGGGAGCATGGCTGCAGGCCTGTGTCCACCTACGTGTGCACGCATGGGCATCCTTCACTCTGCTTGAACTGAATGTTATTCCGAGGCAGCGGCTGGCCAGCCCTGTGGTAGGTGGTCACTCTGTGACCCACTTAGATGCTCTCCAGATGCACGTCTTAGATGGTCTTGAGAGTGCACACGTGGGTGACAGAGGCATACAAACTGAGGTGTGGCGTCCTTGGCAGAGGGGTGAATGGTGACACAGAAAATGGTGAGTAGAAATGAATGGTGACTGGCTTTTGGAATGGAGAAGACTGTCGTGCTTGTTAGCGGAGGTAAGAAGCCCTCTAAGGTAGTGGTTCAAGGGGACTTTGTGAGGTTTAGAAAGAAAGGGCTGAGCTCTTTTTATCTATCTGGGACTCCGAGTAGGCAGTTACTGAAGAACATGGCACTTGGATACTATCACAGCTAAAAAACAGAATCAAACAAGTTCTGTCACAGCCTCCCAATGCTGCCTCAGGGTGACCCTCGAGGGCTTTAAATGTTGGATGAAAGCATTGTAAGCACAGCATGTGATAATCACTGGTAATTCCAGATTTCTTTGGGGGGCCTGAACAGAGTATCATCCCCTCTATTTTGAGGAACAGGCTGTTGGAATTTTTTTGCGCTCTCTTTGCTTTATGGATGACTCCTGCAACAGCCATTTGTATCTGCCCAATAATAAATCAGTTATTGGCTTTTCATCTTCAGTGATGTTGCTATTATCTCAGCTAGAGCTTGAATGTTTCCTGACAGGGAAGGGGATGTTAGCTTCCCTTTAATCACTTAAGTTAACATATCCTGAATGTTCTGTTGGCAGAGATTGTGGGCACCCTGACTGAGAATTTGCTCAGAAGAAGGAGCCATAGGAAAACTGGCTGGGTGGATCTCTCATCCCATTTCTGCAGCAGCTGTGAAGTGTCACAGTGACAAGGTGGTGGAGAAGGATCTTTCTCACTTGGTTTGGCCACCTGGCAAAGGTAAAGGTGGTAAGAACTCTTGACCTGGATGATGGAAAGCATGAATATCAGCCAGAGTTGTAAAGCTTGCAGGTGAACTCCAAAAAACCGCCATGCACGTATATGCAGGCTTGAACGTCAAGATGTCTCATGGATATATGCACACCATAATCACTGCAGTTGATCACAAGCCATTTGCCATAAATAGGAGAGATGAGGATCTGTTGTCCAGAGAGAGAAGCCATGTTGGCTGAGAACACACCTGCTGCTTTTTGTTACAGCATTTGACAAAATAACAAGGATTTTAAAAAACAAGCAAAGCATGTGTTTCCTTCTCTCCAGTGCTTGAAGACACGAGAGCGGGAATCTTTGGTTCTGTTAAACAGATCACCACAATACACAGGCTGGGTGTTTTTGGAGCTCTGGCCAGTCTAAAGAGCCCTGCAGTGGTAATTATCTGCTCCCACGGTACATTTCAGGTACTGCCAGTGGGCTCCTGGCATGTTCAGGAAACTTGATGGCTCTGATGCAGTCTTGCTCATGACATGACAGAAGCTGGAAGGATTAAAATAACCTCCTCAGAACAAACTGCTCTTAATCTTTAAAACAAGCAGATACAGGGATGCTGTGACCTATTCCCACAGGAACAGGCAGACCCACTGCTGGATGGCTCTCAGACAAACTACAAGCCCATGCAGAAAAAAAATAGAGAGCACATGAAAACGTGGGGGCCTGCGAACAGGCCTACAGTCAGGGTGCTGCTAGCTGTGAATAAAAGTCTGCATCTTCAAATCACCCAAGGCTCTAACTTCTCTTCATCAGCCTGCTCCTCCGCCTCCATCTGAAGGTTTAGCAGCCATACTTGCTTAGTGTAGCATTTTCATTTTAAGCCTAAGAAGGATATATGTTCCAAGGCCTTGAGTCACATTAACTAAAGCTCAGCTCCACTCCTGACGTTTAATTCTCAGTTCTTAAAAAAAAAAATTTTAAAAATCATCCAAGGATCATGTACTTATAATCTGAACATACTGTAAAACCTTTGTTTTGATCAGTTTTCCAAGGCAATAACAATGTATTTGTTTCAAACTTTAAATGGAGCAAGCAAACAACTTTCACTGGTAACCACTGAGCTCCTGAGCTAAACGCCTGGATAGGAATGAGAGAAGTATGAGAATTAGCCTCCTAAGCTGGGGAAAATCTTTCACTTGGGAGCTCATTACAACTGAGTTCACAAAGTATTTCATTGTTACCTGGGTTGCTTACACCAGAAAAAACAAATGTAATTCCCCCCCAGCCTAAAAAATCATCCTACCACAAGCCAGACTCATTTGTTAATGACAGGAATGACCCTTCCTTTGCAGCATATGAGGACTTGGGGTGGGTGGTGACACACAGAGAATAGCCTGGAAGCCTGCAAAATGCAGCAAGAGCCAGCATCTCCCAAAAATCTCTGCTTGGGTCAAGACATAAATGACAAGTTTGGGATGACAGTTGTAATTGCCTCTGCTGTCAACTTCAAAAATGTTCTTGTGTTTTGAGCCAGTCGCAACTGCCGATGGCTGAAGCGTTACGTTTGCTTTAGTGAAAGGCACTGCGGTGCAGAGGCGATCTGATCACACACATTTCTAGTAACAGAGCTGGCAATTAACCTTGGATTCCACGTTTTAGTCTGTTGCCTTGACAGTGACTTTCCTTCCTGAAAGGCTTGGAGGACACATGCCCTTGCGCCATGGTGCGCTCTGGTTGCTGTTGGGAGCCCCAGGTGTGCACTCCTGCCAGAGGGGGCTGGCAAACACCTCTTCCCAAGGGTATCGCTACTGCGGGGAGTGGGACAAGTAGGGTGTGGAGGAGAGAGTGGGGCCATAAACCCATCTATTTATTTTCGTGGTGTTTTAGATTGCTTTCAGGGAGGATTTTACTAACTTCAGGGATAAAAACTAATTGTGCTTGTCAGTCACCGTTCAGTGACCAAGTAACATAACTCAGTAAAATAAACACGATTTTAGCAACTTTATAGCTTGACATTGCTATACTTAATTCTTTCCTTTTTAAGGCTCATTCAGAGGGATGAAAACCAAACATCTTCAAAATTATGATTCCTCCTCTCTAGTAACAGCCTGGTAAGTTTTAACTTGAGGAATATTTTGAACCTCGATAAGGCAAGAACTATCACATTTGTCATTAGCAGCAATACTTAAAGATATCAAGTCCGATAATAAAACACAGATGCATGCTACATGTTTTCACCAATGACTTAGATTAAAAAAAAATAGCATTAATAGCAATATGGCTCACTAATTTAAAAATTAGTTAGGAAATTGTTTTCAAATGTTAAAATTACTTCTATTAAAATTACTGTAATTTTTATTTTCTTGTGAACGTATCCTAATTTACAACAACTAATAGCTTCCAGATTTTTGGGTTTTGTCCTGTCCCTCACCCTTTCAACAGGGGTTTGTAACCCGTCAGTCACATTCAATCCACTTTCCATAGCTGGCACAAAAGTAGCTGTAGCCGGCGCTTTGAGTAATTACACTGACTTTTTTCCCCTGCATGTTTAACCATGAGTATTCTTCCCTTTGCTATTGCAGGCCCTCCCCTTTCATGCCAACTGACTCCTGCTCACAGCTTCCTTGCCTTATCCCCCCGCCCCATTCAGCAAAGGCTCTGACTTTGGTTAGCTCAATTCCACCTCAAATTTTACTAGATAATGAAGCTCAAACGTGTTGGCGAGACTGCCTGCATATTGCCTCTTTCCCCGTTTTTCTGTTAACATCTGGCATACTCATTTTACATTTTGTAAAGTGAAACAGAACTATGAGATTGGCTATCTACGTAATGCAGATAGATACATCTAGAATTTCACTGTTATTGGCCAGATTTGCTAATACTGTAGTTAGGCTGCTATTGAGCTAACATCCTTAAATGCAGTGGCTTAAACCGACACCAATTAACACCGGGGAGGATCTAATGCTGCAGTTTTCCCCAGATTTTTCAATTTACACAGTATCATGACGCTTCTCCTTTTTTCTCATCAGTCACAGTACTTGTGCATTTTGAAGGATGCCATTATGCGCATGCTAACTTCTTTCCTATCAGTATGAAACAGTATTCTCTTCTTTCTCTACAACTGCTCTTTGCCAAGGAGTAAATTTTCATCTGCATGCTTTTGTTTCCTGAACTCCCCAGCTGAACTATGACCTCGCAGCCAAAAGACCCCCTGCTTAGGTTGCAGTTCCTTTTCTTAGGTCAGATAGGAAAGAACTCAACCATGCATTAAAATAGGAGCTTGGTAAGTCCTGGTTCATGGCTCGCTCAGTTTCCCACTGCCGCTCCAATGGCTTTATGAGGCAACACCTTCTACCCCAAAGGGAAGGAGCTTCCCTCCCCCTCTACCCCTCCTCACCCAGCACAGAATGAGGGGAAACATTTTTCTCTTCTGAATTAAGAGTTAGCTACCAGTTAACTTCTGAGTTTAGATTTTGCAGTGAGGACAGGAAGTCTTTCATCACACTAACTCCAGTTTTCTGGAGACTTTTAATATAAAGCTATTGAAATGAATGTCCTCCATAAAACTTATCTTTATTGTTTCCTCCAAAAGAAACAAGAGGAATAGAGGAAAAAAAAGAAACAGAGTATACAGTTTGTTTTCTTCTTGTAAGAGGCTAATCCACAGAGGGTAAAAGTTTAATTATCCTAGTGTAAATAGCATGTTTGTATAGTGCTCTCAAGTATATTTCCAAATTAAATAAGTAGAGCAGTGCTGCTCTTTGCATCTGGATCCCCAAACCTCCCCACACCAACTTGAGTTAACAACAGATCACAAACTCTCTCAGACTAACAGGGTGAGGGGAAAGGACTATTTTTGCTCAGTGAATGCCTTTAGACCAAAAAGTGCTTACAGCACAACATACTATAAATCATGTTGTGAAAAAAAATAAATGCATTGTGTCACTGGTGTAGACAGAAGCAAGCAAGGAATATTAGGCCATCACTCATCTTTTTACCACCTAACACTGTATTTCCAAATAAGATGGTTTCCTTGAAATTATATAGTGATATTTAACTGAAAATGTACAGTGAAATATACAAGTAGAACATGCCTTTAAAAAAAAAAAAAAAACACCACAACTACTGACCATTGCTACTTACAAATAATGTAAATTATTATTCCACCAATTGTAAGGAAATATCTTAAATAGAAGAGCAAGATTTTTAATCAAGTAAAAAGATTAGTTACTTACATAGCTTAGACTGCTTCTGAAGTGTGATTTTATTCTTAGTTTCGCACAGACAGAACAAAGATGAAATCCTTCAACTTCACTGTGTATATAAATTATCTGAAGTTATTCTGCAGCTGAAATCTTACAAAGGCTACCAATACCACTCACCTTGCACAAGCAAAGTGGTCACCTGCTGTTTAAATGTTCCTGTTTTACAAACAGCACAATTAACAGTAGCACTGAAAGATAAGTTTACTCAAGAGAACAGCTGATGAAAATATTTTCCTATATTGAAATGAGATGTAATTACAACTTCACTAAAATTAACCCTTCTGTTTATAATGGAAGTTAAAGCAGTCCCAAAACCCGTCATTAATCCTCTTGAGACCCTGTAACAGAACACATCAGTTCCCAGATGTTGAACAGGAGGTCAATACTATCTGTGTACACAGTCATATACATACAGACATAGATGAAACAAAGACAGACTTGTATACTGACTTAACAGATTTGCTAAGAATTTCTTGCTTGGATTTGCTAGGAAAACCAGCATGATTTACCAGTTTTAGGCACCTCACACATTTACAGGGAAGACTGCCATTTTCGGACCACCTTCTCCCAAAGCTGTATTAGACCACAGATTCCTCTATAGCAGACTATGAATCACTTCTTTCATTGCCAGTTTGTTTTCTTTCTGGATCAAGAGAACTGCCTTCAAATAAAATTTTGTTTCTCATTCCTTCTTTAAGCATTCTTTGCCGGATCCTGTGTTGGGCCAAATTGTACCTGCAGTAAAACCTAGAGGGGGATGACAAGAAAACAGGATTCCCTGCTTTATATGAGTGACAGTATCAAATCAGAGTTATTCAGCCAGTTGAAAAAGTTGAAACCACATATAATAATGCTAGTAAAATTCATTACAAAATGATGCATAATGAAAATACTAGGGTAACTGCTATTTCTTTAAGGCAAACATTATGCAGCCACTGAGGAGCGGGATATACAAGTCCAATGGAAAAAGCTAATTGCTATAATTTGAATCTTAATGTCATGACCATTTAGTATGCTGCCTTTATAATTAGGACAGAAGGATGACATGCATATGTGAAGAAAAAAAGAAAGAATTAAGAAAGATGGAAATAACTGGCTGGTTTGATCTCTTAGGCTTCCAGAAACAATAACAAGTTTAAAAAAAAAAAAATTAACATAAAAATTCTAATTCATTGAACTCTCTTCCTTTAAAAAAAAAAAAAAAAAGAGAGAGAGAACTATTTCAGGGAGAAAGAAGAGGACGCTTTGCTAGGCAAGTTTTTTTGTGGAGTTTCAAAAACAGTGTGAAAGGTCACATGGGTATCATGTTGTACAAAGCAGCCAACCTAGGTCAAAATTCAAGAAGCGTTTTACATACCAGTATCCCAACATTGTGCAAATAAAGCCACCAACTGCAAAGTCACAAGATCTTCTAACTCTACCTGAAAGAAAAACAAAAATCCTCAAAAAAATTAGAGAAAAAACCTTGGATGACTTCCCATTATTAATAAAACCTGTTTTTTCCATGCAAATAAATATATTAAAAAAAGAAGGAATAAGTACTTACTAGTTGCTAAAAAATGTCCAAGACCCACAACTAAAGATCCCAGGGAGCCATAGAGCACTGATTCTCGTGCACATGGAACACTTTTAACATCAAGAAATCCTAGGAGTTTGAAGGACTGCAAGAAAAAAAAAAAACCAAACCAAAAACGAAACACATAATAAATTTAAAAAATTACTTTTGTAGAGATCTATGATGCCAACTCCATTGTAAAATGGACTTGTTGCCTTAGTAGTCAAAAATAACCACTTGAGGATTTCCTACTTGCAGGGTTATATATCTGAGCAAAAGTGAACATGCATAGCTATATCAGGAACGGTTTTGGAAGAGTTAACTATTGATTTAGGCAGCATCATTTTGTACAAACCTGTTGATCCATCCTTTCTATTGAATATTATAAAAGAACTATTTCATTTTTTCCTTTACATTCCCCCAAAAAAGAAGGGAGAAAACCTTCAAAATCCAGGATCTTTGTTCAAAACCAACGTACATCGCAACAAACAGGTAAGATTACAATCAATTATCCAGTCAGTTATGCCACATAATTTTAATATTTGAAAAGGCAAATGTGCTTAAAAAAAAGGTGAAATTACCAGAGAATGTGCATGTAGTAGGGAACCTTATACTGAACATTGAATAAAAACATTTATAAACCAGTAATTTTTAATCTAATCCTATATACAGGCAGGGCTGTGCACAGAAATTCTTCTATATACAACACATAAGTTTTTAAATGAACCTAGTGATAAAAATTATTCAAACTATTTCATACTCCGTCTCACATCTGTAACGTACCCTAGCTTGTAACTGCTTGTAACCATCAGTTTGCTATTTAATTTTCAAATGGTAATTCCACGTGGCATTCATAAACCCAACCGTGAACTGAAATACACTTTTCATTTCAGACATGCCTACCCTGGCTTCTGCAAAATCCAAGTCTTCTAACGTGAATGCAACTCACATTTCCCACCTGACAAACATCCTTGCACATGCGCATTCGCGCCATAAGCAAGAGTGAGAAACTACATACAAAAAGGCCTCTAGATAACATGGGTCAGGGTTAAGGTGGCTGCACCGCAGTAACATCAGCACATCCTTCCGCTATTAAGTCTTTTGTTAGGGATGGTGTGAGAATTTGTCTTCATTCTATTGTGTTTAAACCCTTAGACCATTAAATACCAACTGTATCAACTAAAATTTCGAAGGATTTTTTTAAAATGTTTTTTTGTAAAGCTATTCTGCTTGGACAAAGTAGATTTTGAAGATGGAGTACTACAGTCAACTCTTTGTGGAGGGCTGACAACTCTGTGAGACAAGGCATTTGGAAACACATCTGACTGTGGTAATAGGGATGGCAAGCATCTGACAACAGCTGGATTTGTATGCAAGTATGGAAATTGCCACCAATAATTTTATCTATGTTCCCTAGGGACAGCCATCAGCTGTTTCCCCATAATCCCTGTGTACAAGTGAGACAAAAAGGATTTGGTCTATGTTGGTCTAATTTCCTAATGAGTAATTTCAAGTCCTCTCATACGGAAGAAGTCACTCGATATGTTGCTGTTGTTGGCTAAGAAAGTATCCCTGCTACATCCATGCAGCATGATGCACCCTTTTAAAATAGCGTTTCACCTGTTGCTCTACTTGAAATCACTTGTTATGAGTTTAACCATTGCTAACTACCGGCGTTAGGCTCGCTCAAGCGTCATGACAGTGTTTCACCCACAAAGAGAAAGCCCTGTAACGGGGTCCGTGGAAAAACAAACACAAAACCCCCACCCCACCCACCTGGCCCTAGAGAGCCTCAGTTCTGCCGCCGGTTTCCGTCTATTGTTCCCTAATTATTTCCTCTGGAGCAAAACCCACGGGGGTTCACAAGTGGTCTGCGATAACCTCCCCCGTCCCCAGCGCTGGGCTCCCCGGCTGCTTTCGCGGGCACTGCCGCGCGTGGGACAGGGACCGTGGCGGCGGCACAGCTCCTCCTCCTCCTCCTCCTCCTCCTCCTCCCCCGAGGGCCCGGCTGCCCTTCAGCGGGGCGGGCGGTGAACCCGTAGAACGCGTGAAAGGCTCCGTGCACCGTCGGCCTCCGGCGCCTCTGCGGGCCACAGGCCCGCCCCGGCCCCGCCACCCCCCGGGGACGACTCTCGGTCGCCGCTCCGGGGGCTTCCCCGCCGCCCAGCCGGGGCGAGACCCTACGGGCACGGCTCCCTCAGCCGCCCCCCTCAAGCAGGGCTGGGGGGGAGGGGAGGAGGGGCAGCGCTCCGGCGAGGGGGGAGGGCTGCGGCCGCGCGCGGGGCGGGCAGGGCCCCTCGCCCCCCCCCCCCCCCCGCCCCCCATTACCTTCCTCGGCTCAGAGTCGCCCTCGTCCGCCATGACGTGACAGCGCCTTCGCCGGCCCGCGCCCCCTCCCCCGCCGCGCACCAGCGAGGCCGGACTACGGCCGCGTAGAGAAGGCACGAGCAGGGGCCGCTCTACCCGCCCCGGCCCGCCCCGTCTCTATGGTGCCCGCGGGGGGGGCGGGGGCGGGCGAGCGCGCCGGCGCCATTTTAGGTCTAGCGCTGAGATTCCAGCAAAATCCTTTGTTCAGTGAAATGGGTCACGGAGCAGGGCGCGCGCGCGCGGGCGCGCGCGCGGGCGGGAGGAGGGGGAGGGCGCGCGGCGCTGGCGCTGGCGCTCGGCCCGCCCCCGCCCCCCCGTCGCTCCAGGCGCGCGCCTCCGCCGGGCGCGCAGGGGCGGCGGCGTCCGGCCCTCGCTGCTGCGCGCCGCGCCGCGCAGCCCGCCCGGCTCTGCCGGAGCGGCCGCGGCAGCGATCGTCGGCAGCGCCCTGAGGGCCCAGCCTGCGGGCCAGGGCGGGCCGGCCCCCGCCTCCCTGCGCCGCCGCGGTTCCCGGTTGGCCGCCGTGAGGGAGGCGGCTGCGGCAGCCTGGCGGGCCGGTGCCGCGTCACCCGTGCCCTCGGCCATCCTTCGTGCGTGGGGAGAGCGGCGCGAGTCCGCCGTACCGCCGCCCTGGGGGCTTTCTGGGTGGCGGCGCGCCTCGCCGCGGAACGGGGCGTTGAGCAGGGCTTTCCAGCAGCTCCCGGCTCGGCGGCGGCCTAGCGGGAGCCCTCGCAGAGGGGCCCTGCCGCAGCCCGGCGGCCTCGGCCGCAGCCCGTCTGAGCCGAGTTCTGAAAGCCCAGAGAGCGGTAACAGGAGCAGGAGACGAAAACGCGCTGAGCGAGTAGCACCTAGTGGGAGAAGGAGGCCATGGGAGGCTCCGGCGGGTAGCGGCGCAGGCACGGCGGACGGGATGGGGGAGAGGTTCTCGCCGGCGCCCGCGGGGCACGGCCCAGGATGGGGCGAGGAGGGGATGTGCGACGGGGAGGAGGGGGCCGTGGTGGCAGGGGGAAGGAGGTGGAGGAAGAACGGTTTCTTTTAAGGAAGAGTTGTCTCAAAAGAAGCGCTCTTGAAAATGCTTTCATGTGGGACATTCGCAACTGAATTGGACAAAACACGAGTGGGTTCGGTAGGGCTAAGTCCTGTGCTAAATCAGGTAGGCCTACTGGAAATGATCCCGTAGATACATAATTATACCTGAAGAGGGAAATAGTGCCAAGTACCGTAGGACAAGAGTTTTATAGTTCTGGAAGATACTGTAAAAGCACATTCTGCTGCAAGAAAACAAGTCTCTACCTGCCAAGCAGTGAATTACAGGGAGGGTTCAGTTTAGGACCTTTTCCATCTTAGTGATGGGAGTATAACAAGGATGAGAGATGCGTAGTATTCCTCTTTGATTTAAAAAACACGTTACTTTCCTAGGAGGAATGAGATGCCTTCAGACCTTGTTAAAGATTATTTTTGTATGTGGGGTTTTTCTAATCCTATGCTAAATAAAATGGTCTTTTTCACACACTGACATCTAAGCCAATTTGAGTTTTCTGTTACTACTTAAGTCTTTTCAGGATTTTGGAAACGATGTACTTTGAGACATAATCAATTTTCATGTATCACTAGTTGAAAAGTGCTGCTGTACATTTACATAAGCTATTTTAAATCTCTGATGGATTAGAAATAAGTTTCAGTCCTTCCCAACAGTCCCAATCTATCACTGTTCTATCATCTTTGTGGACTTCACAGGCAATGCTCTGAATTCATGGAACATGCCGATTCAATACATTTGCTATCTGTTTTAAAAAGATAGTAAACATTCCCTGAATTGTGAGTAGTTAAGCCAGTTCAAAGCTAACGGGTGTTATGTATGTACTGCTGCGAACATAGGACATTTGCTATAGTATTTGAAAAACAAAATTATTGGCATAATCTCTCCTTTGAAAAGTTTGCAATGTCTGTTTTTATCTTAGTTGGTTTAAAAAAAAATGTAACTGCATTTTATTAAGCAATGACAAACATTGAGGAATATAGTAAGAAATCCCAAGAGCATGCTAATATATCTGAGATTAACAAGGCCACAATGGTGAAAAACAGACACTGCTTTTACTACTGATGAGGTGGCCTGGCCTGCAGAAGTTCATATTTTGAAGGAGAAGAATGGAAAGGTCTTTTTTTGCTTTGAAACAGGAAATGGGTTTTAGAATTAAGGTGCTGGAGAGCAGAGTACACAAATAGAGCATCTTCTGTCTGATAGTCAAGAATAGGCTAAGGAGAAGCGCGTGGTTTTCCCTACATGTCATTTATCCCTTTTCCAAATATCCAAATCACACAGATTACACTGAAATACCCATTGGCAATAAACGTAACATTCTAATTTTTTTTCCCTGTCTTTGGCACTCAGTCATTAATCTGCTTTACTGCTGGACCTCACAGTTCTGCTTCGTGGGCTTTAGAAGTTGCTCTAAAATTAGTAACTGTTACCCTTTGTGGAATTGGAAGTAGACAGAGCGCTGTTTGACAGTGCTTGGGATCAGCAAAGACTCTTGGGCTGGAGCCTCCTTAGCTGAAAAGCAGAGGGGCCGCTGATGCGACACTTTGGGATAGCCTGAAGCGCGCAGCTGGCTTTCCCTTGTGGCCCGTAGGGACCTGAGGAGACGTCGGGGTGTGCGGGGGCACGGGGCAATGTCAGCCGGCTCTTGAGGAGGGCAGGGCTCTTGAAGCATGAGCCTTGTACTTCTGCTGCTTTTCTCCTGACGTGTTTTGAAGGCTCTGGAAGTAGGATGTTCTTTTTCGCATCCTGGATTCAAATAAAAATGCAAATAATTAGTTCTAGCTAGCTAAAATGCAGGTTTTAGCCTGTTAGTTGATCAAGCGGGTTGAGGCTGTGTGGGCATGTGGTACTGTTAACGTTTATGAGGGTGACAGTACAGGGAACGTGAGAGCTGCTGAAATACGCCTGCTGCCTTGCCAACTTGATTTGCTACGAGGGCTGGACCGACCTCTGATTAAACCCTTGGTACAGCTGGCCTGGCAGAGGCATGTCCCAGAGTATCTTCCGTTGTACCCTGCCGGTGTGTCCTACAGGGAAGGTGGTTGAGCAAGAGCCCTGGCCTACATGCCTTCCTCCACTGACAGGGAGGCTGTGACGTTTCTGGAAGCCGGGCACCTTGTATATATGTTTGGGATTGCTGCCTTAGTTTTCTGACCCTAAAGGACATGACCGATATAGAAAGATACTTATTTACTTAATGACATTACCTGGAGCTGGAGACCCTTGGCAGAAGCTGCCTATGCATTCTGAATTTTATCCATCATAGCATGCTGACTGACACTCGCTCTCAGCAGTTTGAACTTTTCCTATATTTATGCAGTCCTTATTTTTATTAGTGTTGATCAATAAGGTGTAGCATTCTTTGCTGTGAAGCTGCATGCCTGTCCACTCCATCCTGAAATTGCCAGCTTGGGAATGGTTTGGGTTGGTCTTTGGCAGCAATCCTTGTTCTGTCCCATCACCCTTCACCTCCGTGTTTAAAGGCCAGGCCAGGCAAAACTCTTGTCAGTCCAGCAGCGGGAAAGAGGCCCCCCTGTGCAGGACATGGGGCAGCAGACAAAAGGCACTCGTGTCACAACAGTGCAGACGGGAACCTGGCTCACTGACTTCGCCAGTGCTTATTTCCTTCATCACACAGAGCGCTTGCTTCAGGGGTGTCAACCTACGTACAAGGACCTCGTCACTTATGAAACAATTTGGGCTGTACTCCCTAGAAGGAGGAAGCCATCACACATACGTGGAATTTCCTACCTTTGGCACATCTTGGTCATGTAAGTTACTCCTATACCATAAGCTGTTCATGTAGCCTTGTGGAGAAGCAGGCACCTGCGAGAGATGTGACAAGCCTGTCCTAAGAAATACATTTAATAGGCAGTATGGATGATACCCACTTTAGGTTGATGGCTACCATAGACCTTTCAGATAACTAACCTTCAGTGGGATGAATTCAGCATCTCCCTAAGTGTTGTGTGCTCTGCCCAGGTAGTTTGTGAAGGCTCTCCTGGTCTGTCCATAGCAGTTGTTACTGGCAAGTGGGGGCTGCTCTGTCTGTTGGTATCAAACCACTCTTGGCTTTGCCTTTCAGCTCCACACGTAGCTTAAACTCTTCCAAGGCGGGCTGCTGGCACCAGAGGTGGTCCAGGCCTTCCTCTTTGCTGTGCAATCCTGCCTTCTCGCTGGTACCACCAGCTCTGCCACCTGATGCAGCTGAAAACTAACACTACACAAAAAGCTGTTGCCTGGCCATCATGAGGGGAGAAACACGCTGATCTTTTGCGAGCAGTGCAGATTTAGATCAAGTGCCTCAAGAAGTTGCTCCGTTGCAGATGTTGTTTGGCAGGTAGCAGGCTGTCAGGTTGCTGGGCTAGTAGTTGAGGCATGCCTCAAGACAAATTTTGGATACGTCCAGTGGGACTTTTTATCTGTCTTCATGGTCACCCTGAAGCTACTTAAATAGCAGTCAAGCAATTGCTTGTGGTGACCACATGCCATTTCATAAGCCGTGAAAGCAAGGGGTGCTTAGAATTGCCAGAAGTCAGGAAGAGGGTGGTTATTCCACTCATGTCCTTGGTTCTCATGAGGGTGTTTGTCCTTCAGGAGGAGGACATTATGTTACTGGATGCAAGTGTGTAGGAGTTACATACCTGGATAGTTTTGTGGTGGTAAATGGTTATCATGACAGCAGTAGGTTATGTGAGAGTAACCACCCTTGTGGGCACAGGGCAGGCACAAAAAGTGTGTGCAGGCTGCAGTTGCCAAGGCAGTCAGCAACAATACTTGTGCAATTGAATAAAAAAAATTACTTTTTTTCCCCAAGCATTAATGCTAGTGCAAATTAAATTTCAGCTTGAAGACAGTTTTATTTTGGGTTGGCTTTGCTGATCGTTTCGGTAGGTTGACTTTGCCTAACTGCCCGTACAAATGATCTTTTCAGCTGCAACACATAAGATAGGTTAATGCAACATACTCCTCTAAAAGCCAGGGAAACAAGGGCAGGCTTCTAATGGCTGTATTTCTTCTACCAGATCTTTTAATCTGCTTATCTTATTCAGGCACTTGATTCAAAAAGCAAGAGGGGTTTATGTTAAAAAAGAAGTCTTACGTAAAACATGGAATCATAGAATCATGGAATGGTTTGGGTTGGAAGGAGCCTTAAAGATCATCTAGTTCCAGCCCCCGCTGCCATGGGCAGGGACACCTTCCACTAGACCAGGTTCCTCAAAGCCCCATCCAACCTGGCCTTGAACACTTCCAGGGATGGGGCATCCACAACCTCTTTGGGCAACCTGTTCCAGTGCCTCACCACCCTCACAGTGAAGAACTTAATGGTAAATAACATAACAATAACAGTAAATAACAATAACAGTAAATAACATAATAGTTATAATTGCAGCTATACTGTTAAATGTAGAGCTACATTTAGAATTTCCTGACTTATTAGTAGCAATTGGACTTAAGGATACTTCTGACTAAAAATAGAAGAGAGTTTTTCTCAGTTAACCAAATTTTTTCATATAATGTAAATGACTTCTGTTTTGTCTATAAAGCATGTCTTAAATGTCTTAATGGCAAATACTGACAGACACTAAGCTTTCTTGTATGTCACTGTAATCCACTTCAAGCTGAAGATGGTAGTATTTATTTCTGCCATTTTTTGGTCCATTTTTTTAAGTTGCAACTTTGTAAGATGTAGAACTTGTTTTCTGAAACTAAAGACATTAGGAGATACATGCTATTTCTGAAACAAATGTGAATAATAATGACCTAGTAACCATAGGGTTATAGAAACAGGAGTTCGGAAGGGAACTCTTCTCTTGCCTCACATCTGCTTTACTTAGGCCTGTTTCATTCCTAACAGGTTTATCTCACTTTATTTTAAAACTTCCCCTTCCATTTCACGTCTTAGTTTTTCAAAATACAGTAGCTGTCCTGAGGTTTCTATCACGAAGTGTGGAGGGGGGTTATTATGAACTCTGAGCTTCGTGTTCCATGTCTGTCATATGAATGTGTCAGGCTTAATCTTTATTAATTCCTGAGGGAAAACTGGAGACTAGAATTAATAAGATATTTGTATGGTAATTGTTTCTTTTGCGATGTGGTTTCTGAGAAGTCATAACAAACTGAAGAGGGTTGTGCCAGTAAGAAATTTATTTAGAAATAAGCTGTTTAAACAGCACAACAGAACCAGAAAATTCATAGAGGAAAAGAAAGAAAATCTATTGAAGGCTATTAAATGCTCAGGCACCCTCTCAGGCGTAAGAATTCTCTCAGCACAAGTTGCTGGAGGCTGCAAGGGTGTTCTGAGGAAGTATCATGGTGTTCTTCTCCTGTCCTTACACTTTTCCCTATATATTCAACACTAGCTAAATTAACTTTTTGCATTACTCACTGTGGTTCTTGCATTTTTGCCAAGATTAGGCTGAAGCCCAGAGAAGGGAAAGAACCCTCTTATTGCTTTAATGTGCTATGGTCTGGACAACTGGTTCACTTTTAACACAGACAGTGATATAATATAATGATATCACT
Organism: Haliaeetus albicilla; assembly: GCF_947461875.1. Classification (NCBI taxonomy): domain Eukaryota; kingdom Metazoa; phylum Chordata; class Aves; order Accipitriformes; family Accipitridae; genus Haliaeetus; species Haliaeetus albicilla. The sequence goes on from NC_091495.1 coordinate 27,961,425, forward strand.
GAACTGAAGGGTAAGAGAGGAGAGAAGTGGTGTGCCAGGAGCCACTTTGATGATGTGTTTTGCATGCAATGTGCCATTAAAGTAGATGTATAATTAGCAGCATACAGGGAAAGAGGAGTCACATTCAAGGAGCAGAGAATATCAAAGTAGACACTCAAATCAGACAGCTGGAGAGGATGTTCAGAAATGATGCCATGTATCAACTAGAAAAAAAAATATAGTGCATCAGGTAGATCTCATTACACCTTGGGGTTTCTTTCTTCAATTTTTCTCTTTTTTTTTTTTTTTGTTTTTTTGGGGGCAGGGTAAGGGGTTTGGGGGTTTGATTTTAATTTTGTAATCAAGTACCAAACATTCTGGAGTAGGTTTCACTGACTTATCTGCACCCCACCTTGTCTGGTGATACGGCTGTCCGCTAGTACCCTGCCAGATGCAAGGTGTTTTGTTCCGCTGGAAGTAACAGTATACTCCTAAGAAGACAGCTGCCATCCAAAATAGGTGGAAAGATTCAGAGAATTCAGGGTACATTTTTTCATCATGCTACAAAGGCTGGTTTCAGTATGCTAGGGCAGGATCTCCTATGCAAAATGGCGCACCTTTGGCAAGGGGCTTCAGGAAGATCTCATAAGAAACAGCCAGTCTGCAAGGCTGAGATTTGAGAGATCAAAGTCAAACACAACATATTATTTCCAAACAGTTGTTCCAGATTTGCAGGCACCTCAGGTGTCCTGCTATGGTGTCCAGATTCCCTGGCAAGAATTCAAGGTTTTTCTCATTTTTGACAGGACTGAGTTCATGTCTTGCACACCGAGAGTGTTAATTTAGCATATAAATATTTCTGCACCTGGTGTGGTTTCTGCTGCTTTCTGAGAAGGATCAGAGATTAAAAATACTTCATATCTTGTTGCTGGTGTTTTTGCATCCAGTATTTTTTGCTCTTTCCTGATGCCACACTGTGACCTGGCCTGAAGGCTGAGTCAGTCTGTTGGTGACTGGCTACCGAGGGCTACGACCTTCTGTCGGATTTTGATTTTGGAGGATGCTAGTTTCGTGCCTAAAGCATTGCGTGCTGGGGCTAAAGTCACGTACATCTATGAATTAACTCTACAGAGCACCTGATGCAAGACAGCCAGCAGAATTTGGTGGGGGGCAGAAGTTGTGCTCTGAGGTTTTGGAAAAAAGTAGGGCAACTGGAGCTCTCTGGGGTGCTGGAGGAATTGTTCCTGGGTGGACCGGGGGGGATTTGTGTGCACCCTCAGCACGGAACTGCTAGTTGTCGTCCACCTCCATGTGCACAGTGGTGCCACTGGGGAAGCCTTCAGGAGTCTCCCTTAGTGTAGGGCCCAGTGCTATTATCCTCACCAGTGAGATAGCTAGCTGCTCCTTAAATTCAGTTTCAGACCTCCTGAACATGGGCATCTATTCAGTGGCTACTGATCTATGCAGAAAGGTTTCTTTATTTATGCTGGTAGTTTTATTTTCCCATACATTTTCCCATGCTAATAGTTTTATTTTCCCAGCATGTCAGACTTGTGCCTTCTCAGTACCTCTGCAGAAACAAGACCAGAAGCTAAACATGTGCTTAATTACCTCACTTACAAACCATTTAAAATTCTTAGAGAGCTGGATACAATTGGCGTCTAATAGATTAGTTTTTCTGGTCTGCTGAAGCTAAAATAGCCTAACACCAGCCAGAGGTAGCTGGTGAGTTATTCTTCCAGTCCTGGGGAAGTCTGTGTTGGCAGGAAACTTCTACAAGAAGCTTCACTGAACTTGGTGCTTCAGAGAGGGGCCATTTCTAAGGTGAGGAAGGGAAAGGAGTGCTTATTTTGATGAACGGTCCTTCAGAGTGCTAACTTGGGCTTATGATAATGTAATTCTGAATAATAGTGTCGGTTCCACCCGATTCCCACGTCGTCCTTACGCTTGGGAGCAATACGTGCATTCCCGTATTTTATGGTTTCCTTTTTACATTTCTTTACCTCCTGTGAGGGTACTTTAAACTCGATCAAGATGATCATTGCAATACAGTAGTTTGTCTTAAATCCCCCATCTTTTTGAAATGCTCCCCCATCTTTTTCAAATGCTTGTAATGAATATTAAAAAACTAATGCTGTTCAAAGTTCTGGGTTTTTGGGGGTTTTTTTTCCAAGCTAACTACAGGCAAGCCTTAGATTTATTTGGCACATATTAGAGGTCTCTTTAAAATCTTATCTATAACTGGCATAATTTTCTGTTCAGGCAAATTGTGGTGAAAGACCAATCCCTAACAAGAACTTCAGGCACTACGCTGTTATTTTTAAGTCAAATCACCCTCACCATTTCATTTATTAGATCTTTCTCCAAAAAATGCAGAGCTGCTGTGCACTCAGAGGAGTAAAATTTAAGCATTTTGATTTTTATTTAAAACTCAGTAACCATCAGCTCCTTAGTTACTAGGGGTGTGTCTGCTAAGAACAATCTGTCACCTGTCACTGGGCTTTTAAGCGACTGATTTCAGATCCAGAGCTAAGACAGGTAATTAACGAAATCATGCAGACTTCAGTTGAGAAAAGTGGTAATTTTTTATATTATCGTTATCCACAAGAGTGCTGCTTTTTCAGTTAATTTCACATTCTTATACAATTTCAATCTATAGTTACGACGAATGACATAGAGACTGATTTTAGCTCATTTGTAAAGGTGTATCAGCTACAGACTGTCCAGAATCTATGAATTTATATAAATGCTGGTTAAACCTAATTTTTTCATAATTACTAGAGCTCAGTTTCTGGAAAGTTTCTAGAATCCATTTTAACACACATACACTGATATTTCACCAAAACACTAAGCTCCCCAAATCCTTAAAGCTTCTTGATAACTTCAGATTTATTGAGGTTATTAGTATGATTTTTGGGGGAAAAAGGGGTCAGAGTACAGACACTGAATTTTGACAAGTGCTAAAACATCATGTAATCAGTGAAGAATAGCATCATTAAATAAAACAATAAAACCTGTTTTCTTGTCCAAAAAGATAGAAAATCGTTATTGGGCCTCTATCCCAATAACAGCAAAGTTACCATATTTAATGGCACTATAAACTCAGGAGAAATAGGGCTGGAAGGGATCCCAAGGTGTCATTTTGTCCAAAATTGTGTAGGAAGTGTGGGCTAGATGAAAACAGCACACAAGTCCTTTCTGCCTCTAGCATCCTCCTTGCATATGTACACCTTCAGGTCATCATTACAAATGAATGTTTCCACAACATACTGATGTGAAGGGAACATTAAATTTCATGTATTTAATTTTTAGTACTGATATATTATCTTGTTGGTGCAGCCTGCTTTCACATCCAGCTAACATGTCTGATGAGAGTAAATCAAACTTCTGAGAAAGCTGTGATTTAGAGAGACAGGTACCATACCTTGTATGTCTTCTGTTGTGAGTCAGGCTGGTTGGGGCTGTCCGCATGGAGTGGGAACCTGAGCAGTCCAAGCAGGTTAGCTGGAGGAGCCCCAAGAAGTGGAGTCTCGCTTGGTTTTTAGATCCACAGAAGAGCAGCTGTAACTGTGTTCCCTTCTGTCCTGGTTTCAGCTGGGATAGAGTTAATTTTCTTTCTAGTAGCTGGTGTAGTGCTGTGTTTGGAGTTTGGTATGAGAGGAATGTTGATAACACTGATGTTTTCAATTGTTGCCAAGTAGTGTTTAGACTAAGTCAAGGAATTTTCAGCTTCTCATGCCCAGCCAGCGAGACACCTTCTCTCACAGGGAGCTGCTGCTGGCTGCTTTGTTGTTCTCCCTTTCACCTTCCAAGCACAGAATTTGCTACAGCTTTGCTTATTCCTGGGGGACCTTTGTGCTAGCAGAGCTATGTCTGCCTACGCTGCGTTTACCTCTGGCCTTACCACATGCACTGTGGAAGCTGAACATATTTGTAGCCGTCTCCCTGCAAAAGGGTGGACCCTGGACAACAAGCTGAGTGCCAGTCTTCCCCACAGCCTCTGAATTGCCGATGAGTGCTGTGCCCGGCACAACCTTGGCGAGGAAGCAAGACACTTCCCCAGTTGGTTTGCAACCCACCATCCCACCCTCACTGGCTGTCTGCGTCCTTTTTGACTTTCCTTGTGTCACCACCTGGCTCGGGGCTTTAACAACCATCTCGAGAGCCCTGAGGAACCATCCCACATTTCTCCAGAGCTCTAGGTAACCTGCCCTCACTAGCCTTGAGCATATTAGCCTGTCAGAGAGAAGGAGGTGGCCATGATGGCTTGTATATTCCAGCCTGTAGAAAGCAGTGGTGGAAGATTGCTTTTATGCTGCTTTGTGTCAAGCTGACAGGAAAGGGGAAGGAGCTGGTACATGGTGTGTGTAAATGATGCTTCAAAAGGAGTTGGTGGGAAATGGGGTGGTTGGAGAGAAACTTGATAAAGGGTCTGAAAACAACACTCACAGATGGGAAATTTGATAAAGGTTAGAGAGGTCAGAGGTAGAGCTGGTGGCTCCTGCCCTAGAGGGTTTGAAGGAACCTTCTCTGCCAAGAAACTTCCTCCTCCCCCTCCAACGTCAAAAGCTTTCTCTGTCTTTGCCCCATTTCAGCTCTCAGGAGAGATCACCTATCCTTCCACTGACAGCTTCATGGCCATACATGCCCCATGCTCCCTCCTCAGTCGGGTCCTGATAGGCAGACCTCTTTTGCCCCAGAAGCTTCGCCTCCTGCGGGAAGAAGCACCAAGGCATGCAGATATCTTCACCTCTGTTTTCCATGGAAGGTTCTGGACAGCTATTCATCCAGGGTCAGGAGGGGCCATCAGCAACCCTTGGGCAATATTCTCTGCCCCTTCCAGGTCCCCCAAAGGATACAAATACTAGGGAAGTGTGCAGCTCTAGGCAAAGATCAGACATGTAGTTACAGAAGTAGGTCAGCAAAAGTGTCCGAACACCACAAAGACTTCTTGGTACCACCGTCCCATTCTCACTCCAACCCAGTAGTGCTGACCCCCTCCTACAGATCTCATCATTGATCTTCCATGGTTAGAAGGTAACACGCTTAGTCCAGGCTTAGTTGATCTGTTCAGAAATATTCAGTTTCACTGCCTTTTTGAAGGTCCCTTCCTGCTTCAGAAACTATTCTAAGACCATATTCAAAATTCCCCAGGCTGCTTGCCAGCAGTTACTGACCAAAGAAGTTCCATCTGGGGGAAAATTCTTCCAGTTAGCGGAAGTGAAGTCGTTCTTACCTACGTGTTGCCCTCAGACAGAGGAAGTGAATGCATGAGTCAGATTAAAAAAAATAAAATGCCTCTATTGTGTTACCACTCATCAGGATACACGGATTTCTTATGTGTCATTTGCTTGACTTGCCTGCAGCAATTCTGGATGTATATCTGCCAGCCCCAGTTTCTTCTCACATTGCTGAGGATACTCAAGTCTTACTGCTGTAGGACTGCAGCTGCATGGCAGCATCGGTGAACTGAAAGAACACCTCGGTGTTGCGAGAGAAAGCTACAGAGAAAATATTCAGTAACACTATCAGAAGGCCCTGCTATTGTGCTTCAGGATAGAGTTCAGTTATCACTGTGTGATCAAATTGGATTTGTCAATGTCTCAGACAATTTTCAGTTAACAAGTTGCACGAGATGCTCTTTACAACGCTGATGTAAAGGGCGATCTTCCTGTACTTTTGTGTGCTGCTATTGGAAAGGAACACTGGGAATCAATTTTGAAACTCACTGTCTCCATTCCCATAGAGACTGTGGATCAAGCAAATTCTAGACTGAAAATTGGTTTGCAAGTTGATGTGTTTGACTGAACAGGGGTAAGAAAGACCAGCTGAACAATCTGGGAGTCAGACATGAGCATTCATATCCTGATTTGAGGGTTTGACTGTCTCAGGGCCAACTAGAGGCTTCGACAGCAAAAAAGAACGTAAGGACTTGCATCCCTGAGCAGCCAGTGTTGCTGCCTCTGCTGGGATGAGTCACCCAGTGCGCTGACCTCACGCTGCTCTTCTCCATTTTTCTTCACCTGGCTGTCCAAGGCTGTTTTATTAGAATAGAAAAGCAATTAAGTCTGACAACACAACTCTCTGAACTACATTGTAAGAAAGAATAAAGAAGATTTTGAAAACAAACCTATCCTTTACTCAGTGGGTCCTTACAAGGCAGATAGCCTTTCCTCTAGGGTTTCCTTGAGTCCCTCTCATCTTCTGTCCAGGCTCCTGCCTTGTCTTCTCAACATCAGTTTAACTTCTGACCAAGCTTCTTCCCTAAATCCTTGGTTTGATGCAAAACCTGATTGCTGTCCAAGACCTTTATTTACTATGGGACCCATGTCCTGACTCTGCTCTGGCCCTAACCATTTAGACAACACCCTGGCACTATGTTTTTCCTAGCAGCTCCTAAGTGCTAAGCCATGGCTGGACCAGCTGGAACATTGTCCTGGTTTCAGCTGGGATAGAGTTAATTTTCGTCCTAGTAGCTGGTATAGTGCTATGTTTTGAATTTGGTATGAGAAGAATGTTGATAACATTGATGTTTTCAGTTGTTGCCAAGTAATGTTTAGACTAAGTCAAGGATATTTCAGCTTCTTGTGCCCAGCCAGCAAGTTGGGAGGGGACACAGCCAGGAGAGCTGACCCAAACTGGCCAACAGGGTATTCTATACCATGTGACATCATGTCTAGTATATAAACTGGGGGGAGTTGGCTGGGAGGGATTGCCACTTGGGAACTAACTGGGCATCGGTTGGCGGGTGGTGAGCAATTGCATTGTGCATCACTTGTATATTCCAATCCTTTTATTATTATTATTATTATTGTCATTTTATTATTGTTATTATTATCATTATTAGTTTCCTCTTTTCTGTTCTATTAACTGTTCTTATCTCAACCTACGAGTTTTACTTCTTTTTTCTGATTCTCTCCCCCATCCCACTGGGTGGGGGGGAATGAGTGAGCGGCTGTGTGGTGCTTAGTTGCTGGCTGGGGTTAACCCATGACAAACATGAAGCCACGCACTTTGCAAGCTCATCAGGAGAGTGACTGAGCTGTTCTCCCAAGGAATGCCACCCATGTGGGTGAGAGGGTTTCAGAGGAGATGGAGTACTTTGAGACAAATTGCTCATCCAGGAAGAAAGGTAGTAGGTTGGAAAGCTGATTCCCTCACATCAGCCTCTACCTTCCCTGGCAAGGCTCCAAAGACCATCTGAGCCTCTTGTGACATGAGCTGGGAGGAGGGTTCAGAAGGAAATCTGGGAAAGGCTACATGATGGAGAGCTTACTCAATCTTGCAAATCCTGTCCATGTCAAACAAGTTCCTTTCAAGTATGTGTGAGTTTCGTTACTCCCATGACAGTACTAAATCAGCTGGAAAAGTACTTTATGTTTGGGTGGCTAAACCAAGAGGGACCCAGTGCCAGTATGTAGGCAACTGAGTCATGTCCTGACTGTCCAGCAGCTTGAGTCTGAAGAACCCAAGCCACAGCTCCCCTCTCTGTACATTTAATCACTGCCTTATATGTTGTATAATGCAGTCTTCTTTTGCTGTCCTCACCTATGGAGTGACCGTTCTGTTCTTTTCAGCTAATTAATCATTTTATTGATAGGCTAAGCATACATGTAAAATCAAGTCACTGGCAGCACCATGTGTCTGTTCACACTGCGTATCTTCAGATGCCAAAGTTAGACTTCAGAGCTACCTGTTTCTTCCATAAAATACCATATCTGTCTTCTGAGCTTTGCTCCTCCTTCGACGGACTATAGACCATCATGTTCTACTTCTTAATTTAGCATCTAATTGCTTATTAGTTGTACTGTAAAGTTCTTTATGACTTCAGTTACACGGCTACAGTAATTAGCGTTTATATTCCTGAGGCCTGCGTAGCAGCGCTTTAACGCTGCTTAAGGAGATGAAACACTCCACAACAGAGCATGAATTGAGCTCCCAGGATTTCTAATTTTACATCCTCAAGTTTTGTAGAGCCTTGCTGTCGGAGAAATGGGGTCATGGGTAATACAGTATAGTTATTTTGAGTGGATTTCACAGCAGAGATGCAGAAAAATATTCACGGGAAGCTTCCAAGGTCACGTAGCTTTCACTGCACTGAGGAACATGGGGACTTTTCAATAATGAACACTTGTTTGTTAGTGCTATGATCAGCTGTCATTTGCAGGACTTGAACAAAAATATTTGATGTTTGATTTGGCTGCCTTCAGCATTTCTGTATTCTTGACTACATTTTTGTAAAATATTGGAGCAACTTCTAGAAACTTATCAGAACTCATGCTAAGAATGAATTCCACCCTGCTAACATCTGCTTCCAGATGTTTTCTCTGATTTGCCTGATTATTATCCACTGGGAAGGCTGTTCTTCCACTGAAGTGATTATGTGCAGGTGCTAGCACTGCATTGAGTTGAACACATGCAGTGTGCAGTCCATGTGGCCATTCTGCTGCCTTTCAGAGGAGATGTGAGTCACTACTGTCATGGTGGCCACAGCTTGTCTTCACACCATTGGTTCTGAGCATTAACCACAGGCCTCTGCATGCTACCTAACCTGGGCTGTGGCATTTCTCGTTAGGCTAAATGCCTATTTTCATGGACTCTTTCCAAATGCAACTTGATTGAGTAATTCATAATAAGTAGGGAGAGCTAAGCTTTTTAAGTTTTGCACGTTTTCCTGCCAATTATTCCATCAAAGACTGGCTCACTTTGTTGCTACGGAGCTTCTCTGCGAGGCACGACTTTGGTTTATTCAATAGTACATGTATTTCTGAAAGCAACTTACATAAGAGTTGGCCTACCCAAACTTCATCTTCATACAAGACTGATTTTTGACTGCTTGATGGCCTCATCAGATATCAAAGCAGACACTGAATAAAGTTGTCCCCAGTTCAATATTTGTGTAAGGGGGATAGGCAGCTTCACAATAACTGCGCTTGTCTCTAACCTGCCATTGCTGCCTTTTCTCCTTCCACTTGAGGTTCTGCAGCATAGTGTCCTTGCAGCCTCTTGGAGATCTCGCCACACAATCATACATTGCTACTGCTTCTGCTGGCCAGGGTTTTCCAGGGCAGACTATAGCTTTCAGCCCTCAGAGATGGCAACAGCGCTGCCTCCTGCACTGGCGTGAGCTGTACCCACCTGGATAGAGCTAATGGGACCAGGAAGTCCCTGCTCCTTCCTCCTCCTCCTCCTCCTCCTCTCTCCTGCCTGGGGTTTGTTCAGCAACGCAGGGCAGGCGATGCAGCGCTCGCTGCTGGCAGGTTGTCTCGGGGGTACTTGCAACTTCTCTGACACTGTTTTTATGCCACACGCAGTGTGATGAAGTGACATGTCCCTCTAATTTTGTTAGAGCAAAGCAAATCTGTTGGCTTTAATCTTGGAAGTCCTTTTTACAACATCAATTTTGCAGCAGCTGGTTTCCATGGAAACCAAGAAATGACTCGTAGCACATACAGGAGAGAAGACCGCTGACCTGCTTGTCCTTCCCCCTCCCGTGCCGCCGGGCTTCCCTCCATCTGCACATGCACACACGTTGCTCATTGCCATGAGACGGACCAGCCCGGGCCCAGAGGCTTCAGCTTGTTCCACGGGCAGCAGCCCCAGTGCAGTGCCTGTCCCGGCTGCCACCCGTCCTCCTCATCCCGCCTCATCCTGCCTCTCTGGGCAGCTTGTCCCGCAGCCGGGGGAGGAGGGCAGAGGGAGGAAGGGTCTCGAGATGTCTTCACCCTCCCCTCCCACCGCTGTAGCGTTCCCAGGCCCCAGCAGTGACGGAAGGATTTGTGCTCAGCTTTGAATGTACATGTCCCCCTTCCTTTTTGGACCCCTTACCCGCTCAGATGACATGTTTTGTTCACTCATTTATTCCACTGCTCCTAGTGTACTCCTATAGGTTAACTTGTTAAACAAGTATATTTAGAATACCAGTCCTATATGTATCGCACTTAATTTACAAATATTCTTGGAATTCTTCCTAAATACTACCAGAAATATCTGCTCTGGTGAAGTCTTACCAGCTTGCCTGCTAGCTGTTGTGGTTTAAACCCAGACAGCAACTAGGCACCACACAGCCACTCGCTCACTCCCCCCCGACCCAGTGGGATGGGGAGGAGAATCAGAAAAAAGTAAAACTCATGGACTGAGATAAGACCGATTTAATAATGAAAGTAAAATAAAATTTAATACTACTACTACTACTACTACTACTAGTAATGAAAAAGAATAAAATAAAATAAAATAAAATAAAATAAAATAAAATAAAATAAAAAAAACTAGAAAAGACAAGTGATGCAAAATGCAATTGCTCACCACCTGCTGACCAATGCCCGAGCAGTCATCCACCCCTCCTGGCCAACTCCCCCCAGTTTATATACTGGATATGACATCCTATGGTATGGAATATCCCTGTGGCTAGTTTGGATCAGCTGTCCTGGCCATGCTCCCTCCCAGCTTCTTGTGCACCTCCTTGCTGGCAGAGCATGGGAAACTGAAAAACCCTTAACTTAGGATAAGCCCTGCTTAGCAACAACTAAAACATCAGCATGTTATCAACATTATTCTCACACTAAATCCAAAACACAGCACTGTACCAGCTACTAAGAAGAAAATTAACTCTATCCCAGCCAAAACCAGGGCACTGGCATTTCCAGGTTAAGGTTACGTTACCTGCTTCTCTTTAAATGCACTAGGTACAAACACATCCTTGTGGCTTTTGAGTACGAGCAGTGTGAGCTTCTGTCTGTGCCTGTGCTGTGTCCTCGTTGAATTGTCCTGCCTGGAAAGTGTTCTTTTCCAGCCACAGACCGTGAAGGGATTGGCAAGAAGAGGGAGCAGAGAGCTGCTCTCTCATTGGGGGTGATGGCTGAGGTGTCCCAGCACTGTTACTCCGACACGAAATGCGGTGGTGCCGGCTGGATGTTTACTTGGGATCAGCCACGGGATGGCTTGTAGCATTTCCATAATCAAAGACTTTGACTTGTATCAGGAGAATTAGTGCCTGGCACCAGGTGATATTTTTTTAATTGGCTCATGGACTTCCTTGAGCTTTCAGCAACCAGATGTAGATGAGGTGCTCTTTCTCTGGGTGGTTTTTGGACTTAACTAGACTCAAAGGTAAGCTCTTCCAGCCAGCAAAGAGCAGCGACTGCTTTGAATGGCCTTGGCGGCCAGGCCCTCTCCACGCCTCAGGGCAGAGCAGGCACCTCCACCATCTCAGCCTGTCTGCCCGTGACTCCTCCTTTGCTTGGCTACTGGAGCTATAAGTGGCTTAGCGTGCCTGCATTCTCCTGAGCCCAATCCCTGTGCCCACAGGAGGGACGAGTGACTCAAGTCTGTCCTTTAGCCTCATGATGCCTGAGCTCTCCCATCCCCACAGCCAGGAGTTTACCACAGAAAAAGCAGTTTCCACCTTTACTCTTGTTCCAAGCCTCATATAAGCATGGCGAGGCTAGCAGAACCCCAGCTTTTTGTTTAAATGGGAATATTGCATGATGCAAACATTAGAAAAGCCCTTTCTTTCCTCACAAAGCATAAAAGCCAGGCTATTTATTTATTTGCTGCTTGTCCAAGTGAACCAGGTTGTTGACTGAGTGCCTTAAGCACCTGTACTAAAACCTGCAGTAGAGCCTTACCCATCCGATCCCACCCCACCCCTTCCCATCCCCTGCGTGGGACTAGTACAGGAGCCAGGCTTGCTGTGCAGTTCACAGGAATGCCATTTCATTCCCCGTTCAGTTTTAGAGCCCAACTTTGTAATTTTTCAGGCTCACTTATCAGAGTCTGGCAGTATGGGAATGGAGGGGAGCCCCCCCTGAAGGCAGGCAGTTCCTACCCCTGCGCCAGGGAGGTGGGAGGGAGCGTCGTGTTTGCCTCCCGTGCCTGCTGCCTGGGCAATAAAGGCAGTGCCAGGATGGACCCTTCCCTCCCGTGGCCTTGGCCCCACAGGGAGGGACAGAGATGCTGGAGAAGACTCCAGGAGCGCTTCTGCCTAGCCTTTCTGTCATGGCCCTGCGGATGGGATGCTGGCACCAGGGATTGCAGACAGGTGTGATGGCTGGGCTTTCTCAAGCCTCCCCACATCCGTCTCCCTCCCGAGGCAGGTGGTGTTTCTTGAGGAGCCACAAACCCCTATAATGCTCTTCCATAACTAGAGGTTTTATCTGTGCATTTGGGTAGAGAGAGGAGACTTGTCTGACCCAGGCTCAGCTGCAGCTTTTGGTTGCATTTCTTCAGACACTGTAGGCACCAGCGTGGAGTATGTTACTTTAAAACATGGTTTTAAATTTAAAAGCAGCTTTAGCCCTTGGTCTGAGTGGCAGCTCTCCCTCATGCTGAAAGGTCACTTAACGCTAGAACACTTGCATCAGGGGCTTCTTCTGAAGTGAGAGTAAGGTGATGCTGTGGGGAGGGGGGAACTGAGATGGAGCCCTTGAAGTCCCTTGCTGGGTCTCCAAGAGTCCGTCCTGCTCGTCTGCGTGGCCCAGTGCTGCATAGCACTGGCTCAGGTCTCCTCGCAGGGCACCCTCTGCTTCTGCTGCAGCACCCCAGTGGCAGAGATTTAACCTTGCAGACAGTCTGTCCCCATGGCTCTTGTCCCAAAAGCAAGTTGCTGTTGGGAAAAGAGCACCAAAAGAGCTTTCGTGGGCTGCTCGGATGGGAGGGAAAATGTTTCCTTATTCTAAGGTCATCATGGAAGGATGATGTCATCAGCACAGGCTTCCACAGCTGAAAAACTAGAAGAGCTGCTAATCGGGTCCTTTGGCCTCTCCAGCTGCCTATGGACATGGGGTTTCTAATGTTTCTCAAAGGCTAGCTTCTCCAAATCAAGCTGACACTCACTAGAGGTGCGCTTTTAGGGTGGGTTTTTTCCTATAATACTGAAAGATTAAAATTTATGAAGGTGATCAGCTGAAAAGTAACCTACTTCAGCACTTTTCTCCAGCTTGCGGACAAGGCTTGAAGGCAACAGCTGGCTTGGAAAGATGGCAGAAAGTCACCCTGGAAACTGCAAGGAGGGACAGAATCGAGCTTTTCCAGGCTACCAGGTATACGCTGCAAAGGCCACCACTGGTGGACATTAAACAAGAGCCCGTTTCTGGGGGGGGTTGCTGCTACTTCAAGACATTCTTAGTAAACCTTCCCAGAAGGAAGAAGTATAGATTAGCTCATGACACAATCAGGGAAGAGTGTCATGACCTATAGGGTTACTTGGTCTGCAGGTAAAAGGCAGGCCCTCAGAGACTATTTAGGAAGTTGAACATCTGTAGAAGACAGAGTGAGGAAGAAAAAGATGACTCTGAGGAGCTGATTGCTCTGGTTGTGCTACGTACAGGTTATGCCACGGGCTAGGACCAGAAAGGTGCGTAGTCTAGCTCTGAACAGATTCCTGTTTGTTCTTGGTTTAATTCTGCAGTATTAGTATATTATCAATAAATGATCACATCAGTATAGTTAGTATGAAAGCCTTTTTTTCTCATTGGAAGACAATCTCAGCAATATTGGCACCAATCACTACACCTTTGAAGCTCAGTGCAACCTGGAGAGGTGCTAGAGGCTGTCTGTCTCCCTGAAGGATCCATTGCAGGTTCCCATGCCATGCTCATCTGTACTCTCCGAAAGCACAAGGCGAGCGTGGCATCCCTGCACACGTGTTGCGGCACGGCCGTTTCACTGGAGGAGCGTTTGTGCGGGGACCCGTGGGGCAGAGGCAGCGGTTTGGGCCACAGAGACTGTCCTTCCTTTAAACCTCTTAACACACACAGATGCCATAAGGCTCCTGGAAGGGCAAAGCAGCTTAAAGAAAGCAATTGCAGAGGTGAGAGCATCCTCAAAAGCTGGGGTACTCCTTGAGGCATTTCTCTGCCCTTGACTCCAGAGTGCTGGAGGTAAGAGCCAGCCCAAGCAGCCTCCGCTCAGCTGGTCACCCTGACTATCGGCGGTTCTTGTTCAGTGCTTTTACTGAACTTTCCAAGTCTCCCTGACATAAAAAGTAATTGACCTTTACAGTTGCATTTGAGCCAGCTACGTTGCCATCAGCTCTTGCTAGTCCTCACTACTCAGATCATATTTGCTTAATGGCATGTGAATTAATTTGTTAGAAGCTGACACTTCGCTGCAGGATTAGTTAGTGAGCGTTGGTGCACAAAATTTAAGATGCAGAGCATCTTTTCAGAAAAAAAAAAAGGAGGGAAATTCCAATGCTCTTGGAAATCTTCACTTTTAGGATGCTATGACCAGAGTAATGAATGAGCTGAAGTACAGAAGAAAAATAAACTCAATCCCAGCTATTTAAAGGCTCAGCAATTCCTTCCAGGCGAAAAACAAGCAGCTATTGTGTGCCTGTGCTAGGAGGGCTGGGGGAAGGCAGCATTTCCCACAGGCAAATTAGGAATGGGAAAGCCAGAACAAAACCCACAAGCCTCAGAAGCCCACGTAGGGAACACAAGCCATTTTCTGTTCGACATGATTTGTGTTGTCATTAGGTGGGTTTAATGGGGCTTTATTCTTATTTTGGGAGGAAAGCCCTGGCTTTGCTTGAGCTAACAGTAATGACCGTTCAGACCTGGGAAACATGAGGGAGCCAGCCGAAACTGCATTCGCTGTGTCACTCAGGCACTCACTGGGAACAGAGGGTCTCCTCCTCCCCCCCGTTCCTTCCTGGCGCTCTAAGTTGGGCACGTTTCGCTAGAGCCTGATAGAAACCTGCCTGTGCCCTGTTTGGCAGGGGGTGTCCGATTCATGTCATTTATCTCACTGTAAAGGAAGACCCCTATCAGCCAGCAGCCACACTGGGACCAGATGGGAACCCCACAAAAGGTGCGTCTGACCCCCCCATGCTGCTGCCCCACAGTTGCCTGGGGCAGAAGACAAGGCTGGCATCACGGCTGCGGGAAAGGCTTTTTTCTCATCCGAGATGGCTTGAACCCCTTCCTAACCTTCCTGCCAGGCTATGGTGAGCCCCAGCAGGAGCGGTTCGGCAACTCAGTCGTGGCTTCTTGAAGTCCGGCATTTGGGTGCCTTGTTTCAGGCTGTGTAAGGGTGAAAGGGGTAAAGAGGTAAAAAAGGCTCCCTGAAAGGAAACCTTAATAGTTGAAATCCATGAGCCTAGTTTGAACCATCCCTTTGAGGCACACATGAAGCCCCCCTTTAACCTTTGTTGGCTTCATTCAGAAGACACTAGCAGTGACGCCTCTCCTTTCACACAACTGCACGGGCTAGAAGCAGCACAGCAGGTAATCAGCAAGTGCAGCAGGCTTTCTGCTTTGAGGATTCCAGGACTGACAAACCACTTTGAAAAGAACACGAGAACCGCTGGCCACCCATCTTCCACCTGCAGAAGGAGCCGTGTTACCTTAGCTCTGCTTGTCCTGGGCTGCTGCTCAGATGGAGAGCTGGTCTCGTGTTAGTAACATCCCTCTCTAAGGAGACCTGGAGATATACGTAGCCCTCTATCATCCCCAAAGCAAGCCAGAACTGCACCAGTGCAGGAAATCTTGCATTTCTTTATGGCTAGATCCTGGTTTAGTTTGCGTTATAGTTTTAGTGCACCAGATCATGTGAGAAGTATGGGATTCCTACTCTAGCACAGCAGGAATCAGAGTTCCCGGTGGAGCATAGCTGCTTTCCCAAAGCAATGCCATGGCTCCCCTGACAAGTTGTTACATTGAAAAGTTTGAAGTTTTTTTATGATCTGCTTTAGATAAAACCAAAGGGTATCAGAGAAAGTCAGGAACTGTCCAACAGCCTTTTTCATTGCACTATCTAAAGCACTGTGAAAGAAAACATTTATTTGGGGAGAGTGATATGACTAAGGTGCCTTTAGCCGTAAAAAAGCTTTGCTTATTGAGAAGCGGTTCCAATGACAAATTTGCCACATAAACCCTGCATGCCTGAAGAAACTGTTTTAGAAAATGAAATTTCAATTGAAACATCTCTATTTTCTTCCAGAACGGTTCAGTTAAACTCAGCTACTCACCCATTAAGAAACAATGCAATAATATTTTTTATGTATTGATTACCTTCCTAGAAGTGGATAGGCACTCTTGGCCATTGGATGCCACAAGTGAGTTTATCTGGAGCTCACATTATTAGTTTTAACTGATGAACGCTGTCAAATTTGTCAAGTTTCCTTTCAGCAGGCTACAAGTTCCTCAAACTCTCTTGCAGCTCTGCTAGTGATCAGTCGGAAAAGGGAACACACCTGTATCTTGGCAGCTTCTCCAACAGGTCACGTCCTAGCCAATCTTCATGGGCAGTGCACAGGGAGATGCCAGGCTCAGCATGCCCAGTGCGGTAAAACACATACCCTTTCCAGCTGTGGGGCGAGAGGGGAAGGGCAGCACCAGTTTTGACAGCCACAGGACAGCACTCAATTTTATCAGTGCCCTGAACGTGCAGAGAAGTATCTATCCTGTTAAAACACGTGGGCCCATCTGCGTTTGCTTGCAAAGTCCAGCACCAACACCACTGGGTGCTGGCAGAGCCCATCCTCAAGGGCTGCTGCCAGCTCTGTGCCCGAGCTTGGGGATGTTTGGGGAACTCGCTTTGCCGGCTGGCTCGCCATGCAGCTGCCCCACAGGCAGCGCGGCTGTGAGGAGCAGCCAGCTCTGCTGCCCAGGGCAACCACAGCTTCGAGCAGAGGTGCCACCACCCCGCAGAACTGCGCAGGGCGTCAGGCTGCAACCCAACTGCTCGACTGCCCTCTCTGGGAAACAGCCTGGCAGCTTCTTAATTAAACAGCCAGGAGAGTTTCTCCAGTCTGGGTCAGCACCGGGCTGTGTGACCACTGCCGCTGCAGAAGCGGGTATGCCTTAGCACAAGTAGCAGTGGCTTAGGCTGGCATTGCCACTGGTACTTTACCACAGCCTGGGTACTTCTGCTCTGCTCAAAGGAGCGGGCAAGGCGCAGACGTTGCAGACCCCACGCACCTTGTGGCTGCTTAGTCTGGTGCAAATCCAGACTACAGATCTGGGCTTTCAAGCAAACTTGTAGAATATGGCCCACAATATCTGCAACATATCGCAAGCACATCCTAAGCGGTTTATACCCCAAGAGCTGTAGTTAGTACACCAAATCTGAAAACATTTTGAATTTAGTCTATTAAAAACTAGTGGCTCTTAATAATGCCTCAGACAAATCAAACTGCAGCTCCAGATGCCCGTGTCAGAATATAGCCTAGAGCTTAACTATAGGAAACCCTTGGATAGTTTTACTATCCTTTGAAAGCATCTTTCAAAACCAAAGATCAGGTTGGGTGGCACTGACAAAACAAGCTGTAGGTACCAGGGGAATAACACACACAGCCAACTGTCTTTTTTTATAAAAGTATTTTTAATAAACTGATGGATTTAAGTTTCAGATGCTAGACAACTTGTTGCCATGTACAGGTAACAAAAGTCAAAATTCTTTGAATTTTATACAAATACTATGTAGTACAGTAAACTTGAATACAAGTTTACAAAAAATGCATCAGTGAATATTCAGCTTGTAACCAACTTCCAACAGTGAAAATTATCATGTATCAATAGTGATCAGAATTGCATTGCAAATTTTAGAAGTAATGCAACTATGTTTTTACCAAGCCACTCTGAAGTTACTGGTGCACACTGACAGTACATTGGATTTTTTTGGCTTGCTGAACAGAAAATGGCATTGAAATAAAATGACTTCGAGTTAAAGAATATAATACGTATCAAAAGTACTATCTTACAGAAAATTAAACAAGAATGAGAAAGTAAACAGAGCAGAACCCTGAAGTAGTGATATTTTTCTACCCGTTTTGATGGAAAAGACTCCACAGGTGTCCAGCTTTCTCACAGCATTTTGGAGTGTTCTAGTCCTAGCACAGTGTGGTCATTAGTAGACTAAAGTAATCCCTGCTTGGCAGTAATGCTGGTGAAAGGTAACTTGCTCTATTGCTAACAAATTGGAGTAACCACTGGCAGGGTGACTTCTTGGAGGCATCCAGCGGAGGCTGAGTTGACAGCACGCGATTGAAGTTACAGTACTGCTTGCTTTGATACAATACCCAACAGCCTTCAGGGTTCAGGTGTCAGTTTCCTCACAGGATTTACAAATGGATGGTTTTGAAACAAACAAACAAAAATTATGGCGCATAAGACAGTATTTTCACCTGTACAGCTACCAATAAAATGAACATTTTTGTTACAAACTTTCCAGTCTGCTTTATAAAAAATAGTCTTAGTTTTACTTCTAAATAAAAACTGTGCTGTGATCTGTCATGTTCTTGCATTGTACATGCTGTAGTTGTGTGTTAATGAAGGTGTAGAGATTTGTGACCTAACGCTCTGGATGTATCAGAAGCCTAAAAAGCTGATTTTGGTACATAAAAGTTAGGTAGCAATGAAAATTCATTCTATTCATTTTCCCTAAAACCTAGGAAAAGCTACAGTACATTGCTAGATCAGTGGCCTCAACCCTGAGCTGAAATAAAGGACCTGCCTTGGCCAAGAGACTTAGTCACATTACTACCACAGCTGCACAGCAGAGACAAAATAACCTGTCTGCAGCCTGTTGTCTTAGCTGTAAGTAGTGTGAGATTCAGTTCTGTAATGCTTGAGAGTTGACTGGAGACCACCATATTCATTTTCACTACAGGAAAAAAAGAAAGGAGAACTCAAATTCAGAGATTCAAATGAAAAAAGCACTCAACAGGGAGAGTCAGTATGTCCAGCTTCTGGAGACCAGAGAATGTAGTTAGTAGTAGACTTGTCAGTCTTAGGCGTTTCCCACTTGGTAGAAGAGATTATTAAAACACGTACCAAACTACAGTTAAAAAGACTTCTACTGTTAATCCCACTCTTTCCAGAAAGAGTCTCACTTGATTTTTTCCCCCCAGAACTGAGTGTGTGTTTCTCTGTACCTACACTGCATCACAGAAGATGAGTGAAAACTTAAAAGACTGTCTGACAAAGGATTCAACCCAACTGCCAGCAGAAAAACTTCCACTTGTTTCTAACATGAGTCAGAGCTGGCAACCAGAAGAATTCTTACTACGATACAGCCTACTGCACCTTCCTGTGGGTTTCAATGGCACTGACTACCCATGGCTAGGAGCACTCGTAACATGAAGCATTCTTGCCTCCTAAGAGGACTTTTTTCTTTTAAACATCAGAAACTGTAGAGTCAGTATTTCACTTAATGGAAAAACTAAACCCAGCAACAGACTGAAAATAAAGCTTGTAAGAATCATTTATACTTCTAGTAATGCACACTTCTTTGTGAGCTGATCAGTTTACAGATGGTATGGGTTTTGTTAGTTTAAGGCAGCAAGTCTTATAAAATACACAAGCTCACCTCCCTCATGTTTGTGCTACTGTATCCTTATGTGCACAATAGAACCTCACTAATTTACACTAATGACTGGAAGAACCATTAATTCTCTTGGTAAGTGAACAAGAATAAGGCATTCCATTATATATTCTGATCACTAATTATAATTTAGCTCTAATTATAATCTACCAGCAAACATACTTCTGTGTTTTAGAAAATAATATCTCTTACCTTCAGATATAATTATGTGTGCAGATTAGTGGGTTCTGCTGTGTAAACAAGCAGGTGCATAAGCAATTTTCAGGTTTTTCTTCATTACATCTGACAAGAAAGTTAATGCCACAGATAGAGACTGTGGGAAAATAAATTAGGATTTCTCTATAATTTGCGCAGATATGCACAACTGGGCAGTAATTTATAGCTCAAAGAAAAGGACACTAATGTTTACAAACTCAAATGAAGCAAAATCAGCAGCAGAAAAGGAAGGCCATTCCCCAACCATAAATGGCTTGTATTACACTATTCCAAACTAAAAGAAATGAAAAAAAGAATACAAGCATTAATTTTATATACAAGTTTGAAATCAAGTAAAGCAAACAGTGAAAAACTTGTTGATGCTTCTAACAGATGATGTTCACATCTCTAAATCCTGGCTGAAGTAGACTGTAAATACAGACAGAAGATAGGATGCAAACTGCATGGCTGAGTTAAAAAAAAAAAGGTATCAATGTGCATTGTAATGAGAAAGAAATTTCCCTTCATATGTGCAAAAATCCACAGTTTCATTAATGTAGAGGTCATACTGCTAGTAACAGATCTTAGACAAAACCAGTCTCCCTACATCCTGGAATCTACCTGTTTACATCAGCCACTTTAAGTGCACAGTACCCTGTTCACATATATAGTATTCAGCAGTTTCTGGCATTTCTCAGAAAGTTAACGTTCACCTGCCTTAAATCTTGAAAACAGAGGGGAGAGTTCATCTAGGGCATCATACCACTGCTTTTGAGTTATAACAACAGTTAAATCAAACTCAATTTCTCTCTTCTTCCATGGTGGCAGGAGTCCTTACAGGACTTGTAAACAGCAGTACACAATACTGTAAACAAATAATTTAAGTTCTGCTTTATACAAGATGTTAAGTTAACCCAGGTCTACCAAACAGGTGAAAATGAAAAGGGTGGCTTTACACAAAATCCTTCCCTTTCCTCCCAGCAATTCTTTTCACTACATAAATAATCCTGAGCTGAAACAGGGGCTGATGAGAGCCTTTTTTGCATATAAAAACAATGTTCTAGAGTCAGCTCTCATGTTCTGTCAGGAAGTCAATTGCTGGAGAGATTAAACTGAAGTATTTCAAACCATTTGTTACTTTGGAGGAGGACTTATAATTTGGTGTGGCGTCCAGTTCTAGACCCAGATGCTGAGCTTGCCAAGGAAGCTGATGCTGCTGCATCCTCAGCTTCCTCCAGCTCATCGTGTAGCTCCTGGCTAACACTAGACTGGAGGGCTGCAGGAGTTAGCCACTCCTTCGGCAGACAGCTCTGGAGAAACGGTATACAAGAGCTGAAGTAGGCAAGGCGATTCACCCATCGTGGAATCTCTTTTCCACACAGAATCTAGGGGGAGAAGGCAAAAGAAAGGATTAATTTGTCTTCTGGATTCAGCATTAACAAAACTACAGTACTGTAAATAAAAAGCAAAGACTGCAAGCAGCCTTACGATTTACGTATCACAAATGCAAGTCAAGAAGGACTCAAGTTAGCTGCACTAAGACAACTTTCTCCATCAGTAAATGCAGCATCCCAAGTCACACAAGGAGACTTGTTTTCCACTGTGAGTTTGACACATGGTTCTACACTTTTTCTAGAAGTCCTAAAAAGCCTAACCACCTCACTCTTTTTGAACAGCTTCTATAAAAGGCACAGAAATGAGTTAAGGTATGCCTTCTATTCACCACTAAGTCCTCAGAAACAGAAATTGCAGGAGAAATCTCACTATTACAAAAAAGCACCCTGAAATCAAGTGGTCAAAAAGACAGTGTCAATACTACAGTTACGTGTACAGCTGAGGCTATTTACAGTGACAGCCTCTGATGACTTAGCACAAGACATCACCATCTTACAGCACACAGGCCAAGCACACGCTTCGGTTCACTGGAACAAGAGAAGCTATACAATGCAAAGCTGGTTTCAACTCCTCAAAAATATATAAAGCTGCATTAAATACTTGTTTTTACTGTACATCAGT
Organism: Haliaeetus albicilla; assembly: GCF_947461875.1. Classification (NCBI taxonomy): domain Eukaryota; kingdom Metazoa; phylum Chordata; class Aves; order Accipitriformes; family Accipitridae; genus Haliaeetus; species Haliaeetus albicilla. The sequence goes on from NC_091495.1 coordinate 27,982,941, forward strand.
CATTAAATGGTTTTGTTATCACTATTCAAGAAGCGAGCTGTTTTACTCACTACCTCCATATTCACTTCCAATATTACTTACTCCAGTGCAAATCTGGAGAAAATCACAGCTAACGGGAGCATTACTCTGCTGTGACTGAGCAGCATTTAACTTGTATTTATATCCCTGTTTTCATAGTCAATTTGAACACTAAATAGGACAAGACATAAAACAGAAACAACATGACCATGCGGTTGAAGAGTATGGCAAAAACCTGGCCATATAGGCCAGATGTCATGCCAACTGCAGCTTTGTCAGTGTCTCACCCTACTTACTTGTACCAGCACTGAACATGAATCATCATCTCAATAAAATTTTCCAGTACCAGTGGAAGATCAAACAGTCTACACAAAACACAGGCTATGCAATAAGTGTGCCATTAACTATTTTGAAAAAAAAAGAACAATTAAATTTTATGGAAGTTCACCAGGGAAAAAATAGCCATCCCTTTTTTCAAGTGCTTCAATGGAACATTAGAATAAATTCTCACAAGCACAGATTGCTAACCACCAATAAAATCACAACTGCCATTCCCCTCTTTGTCCTGGGTTACTTGTTCCTGACCCTACCCTTGTGCTGATACACATGTGAGTGACCAGGCATTCAATCGTATTGGCAAACCTATCATGTTAAAATACAGCTGAAGGGAAAAAGCAAAGCCCATTCAACTCCACAGTCAGACACTCTGCATGACCACTCAGTTATCTACATGACCACGATGCAGGTGCTAGCAGAGCAGTAACTTGACAAAAGCCTCTCAAGCAGAAGATTAACATTGTCTGTGAAACTTCAATGCCTTTGTTATTCTTTAACAGTATGTCATAACTTCAAAAATTCTTTTCAGTGTGATGACTCTGTGGGGAAATACTGATAAAAATAACACATGGTTCTATCTTCAGTAGTGATCTCTGTAGCATCTGAAATGATTTTGAAATCCTGTTAATAATTAATTTACTAGGTCTCTCAATTAGGAGTGCACCCTTGCTCAAACACAAACTATGTATGACAACAATATTTAGCATTTTTGGCAGCAAAATCTTGTGCTTTTGGACATAAGCACAAATAAAACCTAAAAAACGGTGACATTTGCCCAAGGTAACAGAGGTAGGAAGTTGGAAGTTAGGCCAAACATTCCAAAGGACAGGAAGGAGATGATGCTCTGTAGCCACCTGGGAAGGACCTTTCTATAGACCTTCAAGTTTGTTTACCTCAGATAAAGCTGAAGAAAAGTGATTGCAGTTTTTGTGCATTAGGTGATAAGCATTTCCTTTGAATTCTTTTCCAAGCTCTTCTACTATTTTTTCTATGTCATCTTCTATAAAGTCAGTACTGCCTAGAACCACAGCCTCCCTAGAAGAGAAACAGAGAAAATAGGTGGTGATCAGGCTTCCATGATATAGGTGGATTACTGTTCATACATTGCTCAAAAATCACCCTACTGTGGCAAGATCTTTCTGCCCTCCAAGAATAACATAGATTCTTTCTATTCCATTTTACAGCACCACTTTCATCTTTACCATGAGAGATTATTTCCTTGCCGATTGTCCACCCGTAGCTCACAAGTTCTTTGCAACTTAATTCTGACAAACACTGGATGCAATTTTCCCCTGCTCCCCAAAGGAAACTGTTTCTAAGAGACAGCTGAGAACAGGTAAGGGCTTGTAACACAGGGAACAGTCAAAGCAATCACAATGAGAAAGTAGAAAAGAGACACGGGGAAACCTTGAAGAGCAACATTTTTCAGCTTTATCGTTGAATAAAAATTTCACTATCTTGAAAAAGTGACCCTGTCATATATACTGTACGAATAACAAAAGCTACCCACAAGTCAACATAATTTGTACACATTTAAGGAATTTAATGGTATGCTAAAAATAATGTTCTTTGCTGTAGACACTTCACTTTCATCACCTCTGTCCATCTTTCATTTCTAAGTAAAGAAAACACACTAATTTCTCCAAAAGTCAGAAATCCTGTAGTATCATTCAACACATCTATCCTCAAAAATAAATGCAACAAGTTATCTTTTTAATATGCCTTCTCAAAAGCAAGAAAATAGGTATCTCTCTTACTTAAATTTAAATGTTTCTCCTAGCTCAGAAGCATTTCCTGGTGAAATTTCAAATATTCCAGAAAAAGGGTACGGATGACCACCATAGGCAAATTCTGAAAGAGAAAGCTCAGATTTAACAAAAACAGCATAAAATGACAGTAAAGAATAGCAGACCTCACTGACTACATCACTTCACAAAGATCTAAAGCCAGAAACCAGACATCTTATTTACATGGGTAACAAATGCAAGGAGCTGGAAATTAATAGTTTGGTTAGTTACTAGTCAGCCTAAGTGAAAACTAACAGGAAATTTCCTGGATCAGTGTACAGGTTTAACTTGAATAACTTTACACTAAGTATATATTATTTTCATTGTATAAGTGAGGATTTACAAGTTAAATTGTAAATCCTACCACTGTTCTTTACACCTGCTTGTCTTTAAAAGTCCACTTACATATTTATAGATTAGGGATTCAAAGTACTGCATCCTCAAAGGTCTGATGGTGCTTCTGTTCAGTGTGCACGACAGCTCTAAGTGTGGCTGCAAGTAGTGGCCCAATAGGGTTTTTTAATTTCTTGATTTGTAAGAGTTCAACTGTCCCAAGTTCTTTACTATAACAAGAAAGCAAGTCAGTGCATGCGTCTGAAGCCTGCACGTAGCATCTGCTGGCATAAGCACTTACAGTACGTGCAAATACAATGGTGTGCTTTAGCTTCCTTCTGTGTCTGCAAGATAACACAACATGCCACACCCAGAGTGCAATAAAAAGCTCTTAAGCATGATTTCACGCTTCCTTTCCTCAAAACTCGTAACACATCATCCAAGTCCAGCATTCAGTTTTGTGGATAATCTTTTTTTACAAGAGGTTAATAAATAAAGTTTGATGTACTTTGAAAAATGCAAGTCATTGTTCTAGCAGGGGTATGACCTGCTATATGAGAAAGCTGTTATAATCCGAACAGGAAGGGAGACACATGTATTTGGCACAGCTCAAGAACTGGGTTTCAGGCACAGCACTAGTAAGAGTCAGGTCTTTCTGGTTTGGATTAAGAGAAATCCAAAAATGCTTTAACAATACGCATTGTATTTTGTCAATTTGTTGCTTTGATAACACCTGCAAACCCAGCTACAATGTGACCATTATAGTAAGCTGAAACATCTATAGTTTAAGATAACTGCGCAATGTAGTGTTTGGATCGCATGCCACACCTTTTTGCTGCTTCCCCTCACCTCCAAACACATTCCAAAAAGAGAACAGAAGTAGATTTTTCTTCTTTAAATGGACTACTTTGAGCAACACCCATCACCTCAGAGCGTCATTATACTGCTAGGCAGGAACACCTCAGACCTGAGCCTGTGCTACAGCATGCTCAGAAACACCTTCTGGCAGCAAAGGGGATTCAAAGCGGCCTGAACAGATCAGGAAGCTGCTTCCCTAAAGTACAACCTATTTAGCAAAATCAGAATGTATTGCTGTATTTATCACAAGAGTATAATTTGTAAACAGCATGCACAAGACACATTTTGAAGAAACCGTCTCTTTAAAACAAACCAACCTACCAATAAGGAATAGACAATTTTTCCTGAGCATCACGCACTTTTAGGAGCCTATCTGCAACAGGCTATTGTTTCTGTAGCTAAAAATTAACTCCTTGCACAAAGTGCTGGCAGAATACAACATGATTCAACTGGGCTTAGATGAAGCACGCATTTGTTTTAACAACAGGTATTTCAAAACCTAAAATAAAGATTTCTATGTCTAGGTGAATAAATTGCACACTTTTTCATAGTTGCATAGCTTTATACAAGAATGCGAGATAACTACCAGATTATTCATATCCAAGGTTTTTTCCGGAGGCAGAAGAGATGAGAACTTTAAGAGAACACTGATGAACAGGTTTCAGGAGCCAGACTTCCCTCACTACCTGAAAAATGTTTTTTAAATAACAGCATTACTGGAACAAAGAGTAAGTTATGTTTTTCTTGTACGTACCTCGGCCATACACCTCTATACCTGAATGGAACACTCCAATTCCAAGGGAAGAAGTATATTCATTCATCCAATACTAAAAGGAAATAAGAAAACAAAAAAATGCTCTATTTAGTTTCCAATACAGATTTGTCTTCTGACAGCAGACTGACATATTTGTCCCCCACATCAAAAGCATAAAACCCTACCACAAAGTGAAACTGCACAACCCATTTTACAGGAACAGAACATGCCGTTAAAATTCCCCACCTGTACACAGTGAATTAATTCCATTAGGTTCTACTCCAGTGTTTTAGCACTGTCAATGTCTGTCAACCAAGGAGACCATACCTGGGAGAAATCCAGATCTACTTTCAATTTGTCAACAAGTTACAGGTTGTAAAGTTTTCCATTAAGTGGAATACATTCTAGAATCAACTGCAATAACTTTGCAGGAGCACTTTTGGTTTTTGTTGGTTTTTTTTTTTAAATAACATCAGAATGTAGGACTGTCATATACACACACTAGCTGTCATTTACAGTAATGACCACACTTTTACTTATGACCAGATGAGCACAAGACACACTCAGAGGTATGTAAGATGGACTGAAATTACCTAGTATATTTTGTCTTTGAGTACTCAATTAGTGGTCACCATACAAGAGACTAAGCTCTCTCCAGGCTCCTGATGTTTGTGTCTCCAGGTGTAAATCTTTTGCATAGGTCTAACACCTGTTTCCAATACATCACTTCTATTGTAGCCAGCAGATAATAGCTGCATTGTAAAAGGAAAGCAGGAAATGATAATTTAAAAAAAGAAAAAAAAAAGGAAAGAAAAAAAAAAACCCTTCCCTTAGTGCTTTCTCTTTTCTTTTTCAAAAGCAGCAGCAGCGAGTGCCTATCAGGAGCTAACTATTACCCTCAGGACCTTAAAGATGCACAGAGTTCTAGAAAGGGAAAACCTCAAAATTACTGTCTTTCCTTGGCTACATCATCACCCTCAAAATATCAGTCTCCAAGCAGTAAAAATTTTCCAAGTGACACATAATTTAAAAAGGAACTTCAAACAAAGGCTAAAAAAAAAAAAGCTTCAGTTGTGTCCTTAAAACTGAAATTGGCTAGCCAGAAAAACCTCTCAAAAATAGAAGGAAAACATTATTTTGTCAATTACACCAGTAGTGGGATACTTCCTCCCAGGTCATCTGATCCTAAAGGGCACTACTGCAAGCTTCTACAAAGCAGACTTCAAAAAGTCAGCTGGCAGGCAGGATACAAACTGAGGTAGTACTCCCAGAAAATTAATATTTGTTTAGCAAACACGAAGAAAAAGAAGCTGTCTTCTTCACACAACCTGTTGACATACGTGCTTTCTGATGTGAAGTCACTATTAAAACAGAACAACTGATGATAAAAATGCAGAAGGTTACAGGTGTCACACTTTGTTAAGATGTGCTAGCTGGAATTAGTGCATAATTTACAGGGCCCTTACAAACATTATGGCATATAACATGCATTTCTGAAAGCTAGTTTTCTCCCAATAAAAATGATACACTAGACTTTGGACTGAGAAGCTATTCATGAAAATCAAGACAAGTTAAATGGCAAAAAGAGCAAGTCAGGTCAAAAGTTAGAGAATTTCAGGTGTGAGAGATGGATGTATTTGGCTTTTACAGTCATCCTTATTCCAAGTATCATCAAATCTAAAATAAATGGTCCCCAAATTAAGTTACATCCGTTGCCAGACATCAATGCATTATTTTTCCAGCCTAAAATTCACAATTGTGCTAGCAGGCACAGGACACAAATGACTATCTGGATAACAAGATGCTGAGGATTTGATGTTCTGTTCTATAGACAAGCCAGCTGTGGGAAATTTTGTCAACATGAATTAACAGAAGACAGATTTTACTCCTTATATTTAAAGTTAAGGCTCATTGAGATCTGTAGATAAATTTTGCTTAAGACTTAACTTTACCCTTTGATTTAATTTCTGGCTTTGTCAATGCATTGCTATGTTAGCTAGAGGGGTATGGATGACTATATTAATCACCTTAGTCTATTTAAAGGCCTTAGCAGTGCTTTCCTTCCTCCCCCCAGAGAAGAGCAGAGAGCTAGTTCGTATGACCAAGCTACATCCAGAAATATACTGCGTTAGATTTACTGTGCATAGAAGGACATAAACTGGGGAGAAAACAAGACGACGGGAAGGAAGGAGAATGATGTTAAGACTACCCAACTAACTTAATGGGTTTGTGAGCATAAAAAAAATGGATGCTGTTCATTGAAGTGAAATCAAAGCTCCCAGGAAAATGGAAGAGCTACTTCAACATAAAACTGTTTCAGTTCTGAAGCCAGTCCTATCCCACACTTTACCAGCTGACCATTTAAAAATAGTTTTAGGTTTATATTTATAGGCAAAACCGTAGGCACATTCAACACACAGTTTTGTCAGCACAGGAAGAAAGTATGTTTGCCTAATGAGAAGGTGTATCGAAATGAACCTAATCTAGAACAGAGCTAGACAGGGTCCCTGGTGCTCTAGTCTATCCTCTCCCAGACACCCATTCGGCCAGAAAACTCTGGGTCCGGCCTCTGACTTCCAAGTAACCTACACATCACAACGCATCAGATCTGCTAATGCCAAGCAAGGTTATCACTGCTCTCTGAAAATGGAACAAAAGTTACACAAGATGTCCCATAAGCAGTAAAAGTAATAAAGCCTAGTTTGTTACTAAGCAGAAAAAGAGAAAAAAATTATTCACAGTCCTCCCCTCCCACAACCCTGTGAAACCTAATACAAGGTATAGGGAGAGGACAGAAAAGCAGGTCACCAACCCTCCTCATCGATCTGTACAGAAGCAGACAAATGGGATGGAAACTGCTCCAACAAGGTGTTCAGCAGGTCCAGTGCTATTCAAGTATGCACTCCTCCTTACTGGTGCCACCTAAATACACGGGGCTCACTAGACTACAAAAACTGAGCACTGGTGGCAAATTAAACAAATGTTAGCAGCTTTGGAAGAAGTGCCTAAAGCAAGCTGGCACTTCACTTAATACTTCCAGTAAGAACAGAGTAGGTTAATTGAAGATAAAAGAATTTCAATAAGGCAAAATTACTTTCCCCCTAGGAACAGTAATTATATCTAATTATTACTTAATCTGGATCAGCTCTTGGAAGGTTGGTCACATTTTCTCATTGAACAAAATGCCTTATCTCACCGAAGAAAGAAATGCAGGACAAATGCAACTTAAAGTATGCTGAATTTGGCTACAGCTGAAAAGATTATAAATGACTTACAAATAAAGACTGTAAATTAAATGACATCTACGTAGCTCGCTGGTTCAGTAACATGCTGTCAGTTCTGGAATCCCAAACTGATCCCAAAAGCTACATCCTTGCTTCCATTACACAAACTAGATTTCCTCCATTTAGTCCTGATATGAACTTTGTTATAGTAGAATGTACAGAAGAAGCACAAATCCATATCCTTAGTATTTTGCATTAAGTCGGTCTTGCAGAACAGGAATTCATATTTAATGCAACTATCAGAGTAGAAATATTAGAGAAGTATTTTTCTATGTGCACAATAAAGTCATGTCACTGAAATGAAAGAAAACCACTAATCCTAGTGCTTCAAAAATATCTTCTTCGTTACTTTCTTCAGAGCTTTCACTTATGTTCATACCTTAGACTGTTATAGCCTTATCTGACAAGGGAAAAAACAGCATGCTACTTTGGGCACAAAATAAAGCTAGACTCCTAAAAATAGCAGTTAGTTAAAATGAAACTATAAAGTGCTCCAGTTCTCAAAACACAATATATCAAAGTCTTCACCCTACCCTTTTAATGATCATAGAAGATTTTCAAAGGCATGAACTGCAGCACATAAACATGCCCTTAGGCTTCTCTCCCTCCTAAAGTTACCAGTACTTGAAAGTCCACTTTCTTGTACAACACACGCACCCCTCCTCGCCCTTTGGTTTTATTGAAGATTTTCGCTTTTTCGGGAGTTAAGGACAATGGAAGGGTATATGCTCCAAACCCAACCAACTCAGTCCTGTAAGGAATTTCAACAGTAGCAAGGTGACCTAGTATTCCCCTGCATACTTAAGTGGCCATCTGGGAAATGAAGCTAGTTAGTACTCAGGTTAAAATACAGCTGTTCGTATGACTGTTGCAATTATAGTAGTGTTGATTCTGTCAACCAGGTGACTAACAGTGGCCTCGTGTTCCAAAAGAGAAACAACAAACCCCAGTCCCAAACCTAAACCACAAAAAACCCCAAAGCCACCTCCAAGTGACACAAAATGTCAGAAACAAACAGTAAACCTGCTAGTGCCTCAAAACACAGTTGGCAGGATTTGATGAATAAACAGAACTTCAAAACAGCTGTTATGAGAGACTCTTCCCTTCTCTCCCCCACTTAGTGCCCCCAAACAATGCAGTATCCTTGATTTCCGCAGGCTGTCTACATGCAGTAATGTAACTGCTATGCAACATGAAAGCGAGGCTTTAGTTTAAGCTCCTGCTTCAAACAAGTTTAAAATGGCCTGAGACATTATTTAGCGAAAGAGTTCGAGACACTGTCAGTGTACATCCTGCCTTTCAGACACTGTTAGAACCTCAGTTTTTCTTTGCAGTTTAAAATAAGTCTGTTTCTCTAATGGTCAAAGTAATGTAGACATCATTATAAAACAAACACAGCTGAAGTAGGATATAGAAATATTCTGCTTAGTGGTCTCAGCTTACACTATGTATAATTTCTGGTGATGTACAGCTTCAACAAATACCACAACTGCAGACCGATGCACAAAAAGCCACCCCTACATGTGATCAAACATCTGCAAATAAAATGTGGTTGCTTGCTTCATTTGAAGATTAAGTTCCTTCCACAGATGGTGGCTTTAGAGACTATGCTACTTCTTGACATAGGCAGAGCTCCACTAATGACGACAGGACAACTATCAGTCCCCAACATGTCCTAAGGAAAGTATGACATTAGTTTTTATGAGCACAACCTTCCTGTTGCTTTTTTTTCCCCTCCCCTCTTGTCAACTGTCAGCCTTCCTAGGATGGCTGGAAGAAAAGTGATCACAGCAATTCAACTCTGGAGGAAAAAGAAAAGACGATATGGGTTGCAGCAAAGAAATCTAAAGAGTAAGAGACGGAAGGAGAACCATGTGAATCAAAGAGTAGACTATCACAAGAGAAAAAGAAAAGGCATGCTGAAGTCACACCCCACCAATGGTATTGTCATAGTGAGAATGGAGTTTCTCACAGAGGCCACAGCATTACTTTCCAAGCAGGCACTTACACAGGAGACAGTCCGTTCTGTTAAGTTTTCACAGCCTGCCTGTGAACTGGGCCCAGGTGACACTTTGCACAGCTAAGCAAGTCTTCGTGAGAATGCTGGGTCTTCCATCTTTGTGAGTCAGAATCGCGTCAAGCCTTGACTTCAAAGATACTACCTTATGTAAGAGTCCTGAAACTGAAGTCCTACTTCTTCCTCTGTGCAAATATTTATAGTTAATAAATGTAAAAGCTTCTCTTTTCATGCTGAAAGAGCTCCAGTGTATATTTTTGAACCGTAGTCCAAAGTAGTTATACATATGCATGTGACAGAGCATCCTTCCCTCCTTAAGTCTAGTAAAAATAATGCACACTGACTTTTTGTCATATCAGCATCACGTATGAGTTCAACCAGGTGAGCAAAGACCCCATTTTTTTTCCCTTCTCTCAGAAAAATTAGTGACTAGGCTGCTCCTGTCTGCAGTCTCCCCTCCTTCTCTACAATGATGGAAAAACAAAGTAGAAGTAACAGGTTATATTCACTGGAGACAGAACTCGGACACAGAAAGGGGGGGGGATAAAATCCTTTGACAGGGACATTGATTTCTATGGTAAGTATTAGGGTGAAAGAAAATAATGACAAGAATCAGGCTAGTTCATAAAATCACATATATAATTTTAATTTCAAGCCAGATAGCTCCCTACTGATTGCTATTAAATATTCTAGCATTTGAGCCTGAGCATTCCCAAGCAAACAAGCTGCATTTTCTCTCTGCCAGCAGTCACTGACTCTACACTACACACCTTCAGCCTTTTAAAACACCGAAAGTTCACTTTAAAATGGTGGTGGTACGAAAGCCTTCTAAAATAAGCTAAGTAACACAAACACAGTTACCTGAAGCTAGCTGTCAATCTTACCGTCCCTCTGTCAGTACACTCAAAACGTGTTCAGAGAACTGGTGCTACTTGTTCCGATTTCCAGCGATTGAAATGCATTAACGGATAATATTTTCTTAATATTACTTATCCGCACCTCCTGTTCTATGCAGGTACTTACACCTCATTTGTTACCATGGCATTTGAGCGGCTTCCAGCTGAACATAAGACAATACAACAGTTGCTGTAGGTGTCACAGAAAAGATTACCCAGAAGGGAGGGAAGGTGAGCTCATAGGACTGCAAACCAAGCTGGAGCAATTCCTTTATTCCTACCAAGTTGCAGCCGTACCACAACTGTTCAAAAATTTCGGGCTAGGAAAAAAAAAAACCCGTTACCGACACAGCGCTAAAAAACTCTTATCCCTACAGAGGCAGTGGTTAACCCCAGCCACCCTCCTGCTGGAAAAGCGGCCACTCATCGTTTCCAGGAGCAGGAAAGGCAGCCCCCCCCGAGCCCGGGGGCAGCAGCCGAGGAAGAAGAGCACTCCTTCACGTCTGGCTGCTCGTTCGCGGCAGGGGGGGAGCTTCCCCCGAGAGAGGGAGCGGATCCACCCGTCACGGACAGACCCGGTCCGGCACCGCACCAAACTTCTGCTGCAGCTCACAGACGATCTGCAGGCACCGACAGACCTCCCACCCAAATTACACCACCCACCCCACCCCCCCCGCCGCGGGTTCGTTATTGCTCCTGCTCCCCCGTCCCCCCCCCCCCCGGCGGCAGCCCACGGAGCCACCTCGCGCGGGGACAGGCAGGGGAAGGGCACCAGAAGTTCCCCCCCTGCCCCCGTCCCCCCCGCGCCCCCGCCGTGAGGGGGGGGCCGGGACCCCGCCCGCGCCCGCCGCCACAGAGCGCGGGGCCGCGCCGCCTCCCACGGCCCCGGGCCGGGCCGGGCCGGGCCTGTCCGCCGCGGCGGGCCCCTGGCGCCGGGCCGGGCGCTCACCATGTCGTAGACGTTGAGGATCACCAGCTGGTTCGCCATCGCCGGCCGCCCGCGGGCGCCCCCCGCCCGCTCGGTCGCTCCCGCTGCGGCGGCGGCGGCGGCGCTGCTCAGGCCGGCGGCGGGGCGGTGGGGACCCCCGGGGGCCGCTTCCTCCTCGTCCTGCCTGTTGCTGCGGGGCGGGGGGGGGCGGCGGGCACCATGGAGCCGCCGCCGCGGAGGGACGGGGCCTCGCCCCCGGGAGACGCGCTCGGCCGGCGGCCGGCGGCGGGGGCGGGGGGGAGCGGGCGCGGGCCCCACCCCGGTAGCGATGGCGGTGCCGGTGGCGGCGGCGGCGGGAGGGGAGAGGCGGGAAGGGAGGGAGGGAGGGAGGGAGGAGGCGAGGCGCGGGCAGCGGATCGCGCCCTAGCCTGGCGCCGGCGCCGCCGCCGCCGGGCCCGCGGGACGGGCTGGCAGCCCCGCCAATGGGCGCAAAATGGAGCCGCCGGGGCCCGCCCCCATCCTCCGCGAGGCGCGGGCCGGCGCGGACTACGGCTCCCGGCGGGCAGCGCGGTTCCCGGCCTGCCCGGCGCCGCGCCGGTCCGCTCCGCTCCGCGCCGCTCCGCCCGGCCCCGGGGCGGCGAGGTGGGGGACGACACACGCTTCTCCACGGGCCGGGGCGAGGCGGCCGTGGCCGTGCGCTGGGCCGAGCCTTTTCCCGTCTCCGTCCCGGGGAGGCGTCTGGGGTGGGTGAGCTGGCCGGAGAGTGCCGGCGGGGGCTGCCGGGCCCGCCGCTGAGGCCCCTCGGGTCGGGCGGGCCCTCGGGTCGGGCCGGAGCAGGCGCCGCCGCGCTGTCCCGGCTGCAGGGCTCCGGCGGGCCGCCCCGTCGTCTGCCGAGCGTGACACACGCGTGCGTTACGGCTCTTGGTTTCCAGTGGCAGGGAAGTCCGTGCCGGGGCCGTGCGGGGAGCGCCCCGCGGCACCGCCATTTTATGCGTCTCTTCCGCGGGAACAGAGTGGGAGTTGGAGCAGGCGTTACCAGAGCGTTTGAGCCTTTGGGGCCGGCAGATCACCCACGTGCGGGTACTGGGGAACGCATGGCCACTTCGGAGGCTGCAAACGCTTTCGATGTGTGGTGGGGTAACCTTGGCGTATAACCTCGCAAGGTAACCTTATGTATGACCTTCTGAAGTGACCTTATGTATGACCTTGCCAAGCAATAGCAAAACAAAATTCCAGCTGCTAAAACCGTCAACAAGAGAAAAGATGCACTCTCTCTCCCAGCAGCTAACCTGAGGTGCAGGTTTAATTTTACACAGACAACTGCTGCCCTTTTGCAGCAGGTTAAAAAAAGGTGCAGTTCACAGCGGGCTGTGGATGGGCCCTTGAGATGAAGGTGCTGCAGGAAGGAGGACGTACCGCCCCAGGGGTATTCTGGCTTCCACTATCATTTCTGGCTGCTGATGTTTAGATGTTAGATGTTTAGACCCTCTTTCTCAGCTAAAACTCCTCTTGGCTGCTGAGCTCTGTGCCCTGCGCTCCCATTTTGTGCGTGGAACAGCTCCGTCCCTCCAGTACTGCAGCACAACTGATGCAGACGGTTAAAGAAGCATCAGTTTATTTCCTGCTGTGGGGAAGGATCTTCGGTTAGAAGAAACTAGTATTGTTGCAAAAACTTAACCAGAGGTTTGGCTACTGGTTGCCAGAATATGAAATTCAAACGCCTCAGAGACTGGTGTGTGAACTTGTGGCTCATCTTAGCCGTATGAGAACTGTTGGCAGTAATGCCTTATTTTGCCAGTGAAACAGTAAACCTGTGGACGGGATGTCCGAGCTCCTTTGGGTCACTTTCTTTGTCTGCACCTGAACTCCTTTGGGTCACTTTCTTTGTCTGCACCTTTGGCTGGCAGCTAGGAAACAAGCTGGTAGTTAATAAATGAAAAAGTTTTGTGGGGAAAAAGTTGCTTCTATGTCAGGGAATACTGAGGAAAATATGATTGTATCTTAAAAACTGGAGGGCTCAAAAACCTTATCTGAAAAGGCAGGGACTCTGTTTCCAACCAACAGTATGCATTATCTAGAAGAGAGAAATACAGGGTGCTGGGATGACTTCTAGTGAATCACTTAGTCCTCATTCTCTCTGGTTCATTGCCAGTCTGCAAGATGCACTGTGAAGAAAAAGGAGAGGAAAACATACCTTCTAGCCTGTGTTGACAGGAGAGAGAAATAAAATTCATATTGTATGAATAAAGCTGAAGAATAAAGCCCCAAAGTGTCATTTATTTGACTTAAAAATGGAATTTTGGCTTTTAAATGTTAGACTTGCTGCATAGAGTACTAACACAGTACTACAGCTCTGACTTCCTCCGTGACGCAGTTTATCTTTTCATGCAGTTATCTGCAAAAGACAGGAAAATCCTTCTTTTGAGCAAAAAGACACTGATTGGCTAGGTGCCAGAAGCAATGTTAAGCATGCATGAATACTGCAGAAAGTTACGCCTTACATGGTATGTTTTATAGCAGCTTGTATTTATCTGGGTGGTTTGGAGAGTGAGAAAGTATGGTATGGGGATACTCCAAGATACTAAGATCAGTTTGGCAATTTGGTGAAGGGGCAGAGATGAATAGTGATCACTGTTACCACAAAAGAAGTGTAGTGTGTGAACCCAGGGACGTCTGCCTTGTAAAACTGAAAGCCAAGCTGCTTGAGCCCTTAAAAGGAACACTGAAAATCGCCTCAGAGAAGAGCACAAACCAAAATCATTGTCTACCAATCTGTACTACGTTTACTTTATGCCATGATATTTTCCTATCCTTGTATGGGAGAAATGCACTTAAAGCGCAGTCTGGTTTCTTGTCTTTATGGAAAATGCCATTGTCTGTTTAGTTTTCAAAGGTGTAGAGATAGTCAAGATTAGAGGAGCACCAGTCTTCAGCCATAAAAGAGAACTGAGAGAAGACTAAGGGACCTTAGATTCACAGAGCGATGCAGAGCACCCTGCACAGATATTGCTATGCAGCTCCTGTGTGTCTCCTGCGTTTGGCATACACGCAGCTAAGGTGGAACACAGATGTGCAAATGCTCCAGAAGGAACTGCAGGGTTCTCACCTATGCTTCAGCCCATGGGACTATCCTCTCCTAAGGGAAGACCGACCTAATGTTCAGTAGGAACAGACTGTTTTCACTGGAGGTGAAATTTCAAAGTTGATTTCTGATTTTTTCTGATTTCTGTCTTGGTACAAACTGTACTGAAATAGAAGGGATGTGAATCATGCAAAATGAATCAGTAACGAATGATTAAAAATGCTCATGTATTCTTTGTGCCAGATTTCAACAGCTTTTATAATCTTTATGAAAATTTTCATAAACTCTGAATATCGAACAAAGCGATTATGAGAAGTTCAACCATTTTTTTACCTATGGAGCTTTATTTTAGGACAACCAGAACAATTGCCATTAACAGTATAAGCTTTACAAGCTATCTTAACGTGCCAATAAGAAAATTCTAACTAGAAGTGCAAAAATGTCTTCAGCTAGAATGAAAAAATAGATTCAAATAAGACACAACTATTATAAGAAGTATTGTAACCTTCACATTTATATATGGAAGGAGAGAATAAGCTTGAGAGGATATATAATCCAAATACATACTTTAAAGATAGAATTAACATTTGTTAAACAAGAAGTAAAACGTAGTATCAAAAAAATACCTTCAGGAACATATAATACTCCCTCTGTGGACTGTGGTGCTCATTATGGGAACTGAATTTGCTGCAGCCCCTTGGAGTGGAAATTTTGCATACATATTTCTGTCAGATTTGTCACTGAAAAGATAGGCTAATAGCTTAGGTAGGTCAGCGAAAGCCGTAAGAAGGTGAGGCTAACCCCAGCATGAGGCTCAAAACTGCAGCTTAACTTAGTTTGGCTTGAAAGGTGTCTGTTAAAGGCTATTAGCCACCACTGACCTGTACTCACAAATCGGTTAAAGTTGTATTCAGTGCCATGTCCTTTACATTTGAAACTAAATACATTAAATGGTATTACAGAGATACAAAAAGTGCTTATAAAAACATTAATAAACAATATTTCAGCTGTCTAAAATGACACCATATGTTGACCAGTTGTTTATGGGTTGTCGTTAGTATGTCGGATAGTAAGATACCAGTCTTTTAAGTCTTGCTCTAGTTCTCTTGAAAGCTGAGTAATGTTTGTATGTTAGTAGTAGTATATTTGTAGCTGATGATAAGGATGACCGAAAAGATGAAGAGCCTGATGACTGAATAGAGCGTAATTCTAGGTCTATCTGACCTGAAATGCAGATGAAATAGGATTAAAATACAATTACTTTTTAGATTCCTGCCTTAATTAGTCAAGGATATCTCAGATTTCATACTAGCGGTACATTCACTAAGTACAGTATCTCATGACAATATTTATTTGGTTAATTATTAGGGATTTCTTTTAATCTATATGGTCATAATGATTCAGGATCCAATAGGAATGCCTAAATTATTTGCTTTTTCAGCCAACAGTAATTGACTTTTTCAGTCAATGGCAATTCCTTTGATTAGGGAACAAGAATAAAGCCTTTTCTTAATAAGAGGTGACTGTACTGGGGTCCTTAGAAGTTCATTTGGTTTAAAAAGCTTTCCAACTCCAGGTATGTTTTGTACAGAACACAGAAAATAAAATACCACAGAAGTTGGAATGAGAAGCAGGTAGTATCCACTGGTTTACCACGCTGAGGCCTGCAAGTTGGGATCTGAGTAGTATGACTGAATGCTTTTCACCTAGTCAAATAAGTTGTAAGCCTGGCTAAAGCAATTCTCTGAAGTTTCTGGATATGTTGGAGAAGTGCTAATGGGGGAATGTTAAATTTTTTTTGATTCCCATCCACGCAAATCCTGTATTTTTACCAGAAGGCTGTAGAAACATGATTTCTGCAAGACTAATATTAATGGCTAGAAATTAGTCTAAGCAGTTGAAAGGGATGTGTCTAGCTTTGTGGATCTTGTAAGAACACTTGGATTGCA
Organism: Haliaeetus albicilla; assembly: GCF_947461875.1. NCBI lineage: Eukaryota > Metazoa > Chordata > Aves > Accipitriformes > Accipitridae > Haliaeetus > Haliaeetus albicilla. Next base: position 27,999,183 of record NC_091495.1, read on the forward strand.
GCAAGTGAGGTTTGACAGGCAGGCAAACTTCCTGTTTGCTTTCAAATAATGATTCTGGAGAAACTGCATCATTAAAAATGTGTGGATAAATTCTTCTGCCTTTATCTGTGAATCTTCTGCGCAGAACAAGAACATGGTATCTTGTCTTTATGCTTTTGTAATATCAAGTTTATTTCACACATATTAAATAATAATAGAATAAGACTATAAGAATAATTTAATATATTAAATAACAATAATATTTAGAAACATCTACTAGCTGTTACCTTTCAATTACACCATATGTACGGACTGCAAAGAATGCTTTTAAATAGCAAAAACTGAAACACATAAAAAAGCCCTGTTAGGTTATTTTCACAGCTGAGAGCAAAACCAGAGAATCTTATGAAACTGTCCAGTGCCCAGAATCACCCATTCTTACATATTTAATGAAAAATTTAAGTTCTTGATAAGCAGATTAGAATTATTAAATGATTCTCATTACTCAAAACCTTCTAAAGTTATAAGTAACACTCAAAATGCAGTACATCATAGTCAATTTTTAATATATTTGCAGTTACAATTATTTTCTCTGCACTAAAGTCAAACTTTTGGGAGCATCCAGGCATGTAAATACCCATTTTTGTATCCTTTGCCTTGGAAAAAACACTTTTTCTACAAGAGTCATGCCAGCAGTTCAGCAGGGCTTGTGGAGGTGTAAACAGGAGGTAACATGTTTCTGCAAAGATCAGGATACAAGGGAACATTTATGGCTTTGAGAGAGGTTAGAAAAAGCTTGAAAACTGTTCTCTTTACTGTAGGCTTAGTATAAGCAGGGAACATTGCAGAAGCTGCAGTGCATTAAGCAGTCCTGACTGTTTTCCATCTGACCTCTGTGCTGGTGGTTCAAGGAAACAGATGTGAAAGGAGGGGAGAAGAAAAACCAGAACTCTCTCCTGTGCCAGGACCTTTTTTCAGGTTGTGAAACCTTACACTAGTTGGTTTCAAGTGTAAGGTTGCCTAATAGAAGTAAGCCACCAGGAAATGTGAACATACCAGTTTATTTTCTTGACTTCTTATTGGAATTTATCTATGTTCCCAAAATATATGACAATATATGCTGGCTGGGCATGAGAAGATGAAAAATCCTTGACTTAGTCTAAACATTACTTGGCAACAACTGAAAACATCAGTGTTATCAACATTCTTCTCATACTGAACACAAAACACAGCACTATACCAGCTACTAGGAAGAAAATTAACACCATCCCAGCTGAAACCAGGACAACTTAATACATGGATTAAATGCACAAAGGAAAATCAAGTCAGAATCAAACTAAAATTATGTATACAGAGAGACCAAAGATGCAGTAGGGTAAAAGAGAAACATACAAAGGAAAATCGAGTTAGAATTGATTTCTCATGATTTGTACAGAGATCAGGAATGTGAAAAGGTAGAGGAGACCGTCCCATTGAGTCACGAGGTTCAGAGGAGACCCCCTTGCTTTCTAAATTCCTGTCAGAGTCTGGGTGCGGCTGAATCAACTCCTAGTCTCGGACTTGGTCAACGGTTTATATCTAAAGAAATTATAACAGTGGCCTGAGATTCACTGACAGTCGAATAAAGTTCACGACAGTAATTTAAGTATAGACTGGAAAAGCAATAACTTGTAATATACTTGCTATAGAATATTCAGGTTAGTACGCACACATGTGTAAAGACACTAAGAGATATACATATAAGCAAGTAAAAGAGGTACAGCTGTTAAAAATTCCCCTCGAGTTCAGTGAAAATATTCACATCAAATGCTTTGGCATCTTTCTCAACAAGCCAAGGATTGAGCCTCCAGGAGCGGAGAGTATCAGCCCAAGTCTTGTTGGCTTTTGGCAACAGACCTCCAATCTTCACGAACGGAAAAGTTTGCGAGCTCTGAGGGGTGTCCCACTCAGAGGGAGATGCTGGTCGCTGTGGCCCAGGAGAGCTCAAAGGGTTTTACTTCATACCACTGTTTATAGGTTCAGGAGATGACTGGCTTTAGTCATTAGCAAATTACTGGGATTCCAGTTGTGCTGGTACCATTACATGAGTTGTGATTGAGATAAGGAAGGCTCCAGAGCTGTCAGAGAATGAGTTAAGATTCAGATACGGGATGCTCCAAGGCAGTTAGGAGAGGACTGAGATATGTCTCAAGGTTGTCAGGAGAGAACAAATTATCTCTACTCCCGTCCCCCGCCTCCGCTGGGGCAGCAAGAGTCCTTGAAACGGTCAGTGTGACCCCCCTGTCTTAGCCATGCAAGAGTTTCTGGTACCGTCAAGGGACGCGTAACTGCCCAACTCATTACACTTATGCTAAGGCTCAGCGAGACTTCCCAAGTTTGTAGATCAGCCCAGGGAGGGGGAAAAAATGCACCACCACACTCACGCAGTCCTTCATTTGTAGTGTTCTAATGAAACACAAAACAGGATCTGTAATTCTGAAAAGAAACAATAAAAGAGTTACTTATTTTTGAACTAGCTTTGAAAAGCAATTAAACACAGATTCAGTGTGGTGGTTTTTTTATGTGCAAGTAGTGGCTGAAAATTAATAGATTCTGCTACATAAATGTTCAATTGAGCATAAATTAAATGTCCACATGAACATAAATTATATAATTCAGTCCCTTGACAGACCTACTAAGAAACTGCCAATAATTTACCAAACACATATATCAGTCTTACAGTAACTGTATTTCTCCTGAAGACATCATCTTAGAGAACGTTGTGATCTTACAGTTGTAAGTCAGTCTGTATTCAGTTTACCATATTCAGTCTGTATTATACAGACCTTAAGCATACTACTAGACAGAAGAGACAGAATATAAAATACATAGAGCACTTGGAAGATGCCTCAGAATTTATTTCTGAAAACCTCCAGAAAATATTTTCCTCAATCTGAAAGGGGCATGAAGATGCTTCATAATTATGGCTACAGTCCTGCACAAGAAAGTCCTGGACAGGACAAAGTATTAGTTCTGTGGATATTACAGAACATACTCTGTTTTTTCCCATCCAGCTTGGCTGCTTGAAGGTGAAAACCCCAGATCTCATGGTTCGTACATTGTCCTTACATTCTTTCAACCTCGTAAAACTTGTGGGTCCCTGGCATGACTTCCAATGGGAATCTGATCAAACAGCAAATATAAAATGAGGTTACTTCCTCCAAGTTTCTCAAGATGTATTGTCTATATGTACTGTGGTGTGTTGACCCTGGCTGGAGGCCAGGTGCCCACCAAAGCTGCTCTGTCACTCCCCTCCTCAGCTGGACAGGGGAGAGAAAATACAACAAAAGGCTCATGAGTCAAGGTAAGGATAGGGAGAGATCACTTGCTAATTACCATCACAGGCAAAACAGACTCAACTTGGGGAAAATTAACTTAATTTATTACCAGTAGACCAGAGCAGGGTAATGAGAAATAAAACCAAATCTTAAAAACACCTTCCCCCAACCCTCCCTTCTTCCTGGGCACAGCTTAACTCCTGGATTCTCTACCTCCTCCCTGCCAGGACGCAGGGGGACGGGGAATGGGGGTTGGGGTCAGTTCATCACACGTTGTCTCTGCCGATCCTTCCTCCTCAGGGGCAGGACTCCTCACACTCCTCCCCTGCTCCAGCGTGGGTCCCCCGCGGGGTCACAAGTCCTGCCAGAAAACCTGCTCCAGCGTGGGCTCCTCTCTCCACAGATCTGCAGGTCCTGCCAGGAGCCTGCTCCAGCGCGGGCTTCCCACAGGGTCACAGCCTCCTTCAGGCATCCACCTGCTCTGGTGTGGGGTCCTCCCCAGGCTGCAGGTGGATATCTGCTCCACTGTGGACCTCCATGGGCTGCAGGGGGACAGCCTGCCTCACCATGGTCTTCACCAGGGGCTGCAGGGGAATCTCTGCTCCCGTGCCTGGAGCACCTCCTCCCCTCCTTCTGCACTGACCTGGGGGTCTGCAGGGTTGGGTCTCTCACACCTTCTCACTCCTCCCTCCAGCTGCAATTGCACAGGGTTTTCTTCCCTTCTTAAGTATGTTATCCCAGAGGCGCTACCACCATTGCTGATGGGTTCGGCCATGGCCAGTGGTGGGTCTGTCTTGGAGCCGGCTGGCATTGGCTCTGTCGGACATAGGGGAAGCTTCCAGCAGCTTCTCACAGAAGCCACCCCTGTAGCCCCCCGCTACCAAAACCTGGCCATGCAGACCCAATACACGTACATGTCTACATTCATACCATTGGTATGTGTATGTAAGCTCTGTTAGAAAATCATCCTGTTAATGTAGATAGAGAGGGTACACTAACGTAAAAGATGTGAAGGGTTGCTTCTGCGGAAGAATTAATTTTAGGAAAAAAGATGCATGCAAGCATTTTCCTGACAAAATAAAAGTAAAAGAAAATCTTGGGTAAGAGTTTTATGTGTATTCTAAAAGTCATGTTATCTTCACAGAAAACTAGAAAAAAGGTCAGCCATGAGGAACTGACTCTCACCTACACTAATGGGCCAAGGTAATGGTGATTGAAGAGGTAGTCTTAGTGGGCAGGTTTAGAAGACGTTTGTAGTCCCATACTCAAAGGATTTTCTTATTAAAAGATGCAGAAATTTAATTAAGGTTCCATTAAGAGAACAGTTTTCTGGCAGAAGAATTGAGTCTGCTTTTCTCCTTCACAAGTCTACCATCAAGAGGGTGGGAAAAGCAGATTAATCTTCACATACAATAAACTTTAACCTAATAGTGCCTGGCTAAAAAATGGCATGAAATGAGCTGTCAGAGCTATCAGAGCTCTAGTAGAGCTAACTGAGAGACCAAAACTCTTCAATTTGAATAGATAGTAAAGAATCGCTGTTTGGAGTAGAGCTCATAATGGGGAATAAGATCTTCATGAATAGTGAGCTGAAAGCCTTTTCAACTTGCCTGTCTCAACAGATCTTCTGGATTCCTTTCTCCTGTTTACAAGAATGTTCCTCACTGGTAAGAGCAAGGTTATATTAACCCCACTAGCATCCACATCCAAACAGTTAGATGTAAAGCTTTTAAGAGAAAAGACATATTGCAAGTTGGTATAATAATAATAATGGAAGTGTCCTGTAGACTGAAAGTCTCAGAAGATCCTGAAGCCAATGTTGCTGAGGGAAAGTTAGACTGCTGAAGGCCAGCAAAACCACTTGGTCTTGATCCTACCTTACCTTGACAGTCTCCTATGAAAGGCAGGAAACTGGGGAAATGTGTACATCAGCTCTTCTAACCATATGATCAGGAATGAGTCTGATGCTGAAAGCCAAGCCTCCCCTAGAATGTGATATCAATAATATTATTAATAAAAGAGCAATACTGAGCAAAAAGAGCTCTCTTCAGAAGGAGCCATATGGAGAAGACAAGGGGCAATGGCTACAAGTTGCACCAGGAGAGGCTTCATCTTGATGCAAGAAAGAATTGTTTTACAGTGAGAACAACCATTCACTGGACGTGGTATAGTCCCCATCGCTGGAGGTTTTCAAGATGTGACTGGACATGGTACTAGATGAGATTACTTGGGCTCCCTTTCCCATGAAAGGTTGGACCAGATGAGGTTTTGGAGTTCCTTCCAACCTGGGCTGATCTATGATTCGAAACTATTTTACAAAGATATTTAAATTGTTGTATTTGTGATTAAGATTAGATTCTAGCAACGAGAAGGGTACAAATAGGTCAGGCTTCTTAAATATGAGTTGATGCATAAAAGCAGCATGGTTTTTATTAGAATTATATTCTAATGGTAGAAGTGTTTTAAACAGACAGATGTAACGGTAATGATGAAATAGATTTCACCCTAAATTTAACTATAGCTGCGTTTCTAGTATCAAGACCACAGATAGATAGACTACTAAAAATGCTTACTGAATTGTAATGACATTATTGCCTCTTTGAGCAAAAGCCCAAAATTGGGGTTCTGTGAAACAATTTTGTTTAGATGGGAAATAAATGCTATGAAGTTGACCTAAATGCCAAGGAAACTACTGATAAATAGGATATCCAAATGGAATCCTTTCCAAACTGGCATTGCTAACAAAACTGTTTCTGGCTTTGATGTGGAGAGGTTTTCAAACAAATTTCTGTCTCTCTGAACAACACAGTGAAGACAAGATTTTGCAGAAATTTCAAGCCAGATACTCCAGCCTTGTGCAAAAGAACGAACTCATTCTTTGCCTTTATTTTTCAGGAAGGATGAACACAATTTTTGTTGCTTATTCTAATTCCACGGGCTTGTACCCACTCTTCTTCTGACAGCTTCCTGGTGTGTGTTTGCATTTGAGGAATGTTTTTTAGTTCTATAATCCCCCTCTGGCTTCCCGTCTAGCACTCTTCTTTGTGTTCCACTCTTCTGTATTACAAGAGTTTCAATTATTCCTATTGTTGACCACAAAGAATGCTTTACTGAGTATTAAGTGATACCTTTGCCTTTCTTGCAATATAATAACTAACAATGCTGATAATGTATTTTCAGCACAAAATTATCCTTTTAGATCATTTTATGGTTAGACCAATGCAATATTGTCATATAAACTTTATTCCACCCTGTCAATGCTTCATCATGCCCTCCTCCTCCAAGGATATCAGTAATGCAAGAATATGAAGTAAGATAACAATAGATTTTATTCACGCTATCACCAGCTATTTCTAAACATACATTTTCATACCTGTGGTCCCCATATTTTATCCAATGCAGAGTTTTTACTTTGTTTAAGCATCATGGGCCAAGACTGTGCTTTATACAGACAACCTGCCTGTTAAGAACACAAATTTAAAAACCCAAAACAACAGATTAAAAATGTGAATTTTAAATATGTATCATTTGAAAGTATGGTACATGAAAATGTGGCATCATGCTTCAGTATATTTGATTTACTTATCTTTAAGAGATGGCTGTATTTGTCAGGGTTGCAAATGACTAAGTAGGATCATGTCCAAACCTCCAGCATAGCTGTATATGTATACATAGAAGAGTGTCAAAGAGTTCTTTCATAAATTGAGCTGTCAGAGGAGGCTACCAAAGTTCCTGTAACACTATATGTACATGAGGAGCTGGCTTAAATATCCTTTGCCATCCTACTGAAAAAGGAAGCAATGTACTAATTTTAATTATAAATAGATCAGGAAGAATTACTTTTGATGACCATGTGGATTAGTGCATATAATTTTTCTTCTCTTTGGAGAGAAGGCAGTCTGAAATTTCAAAGTGATTTTTGACGTTTCATTTCCCATACTATATTCTATTGGGCACATTTTTCTTCTGTTTACTGTATTATTTTGATACCTCCCACATGCATAACTTTGAATAGTCTATGATGTTAAGTCCAGTATATGAAGTGTTTAAATGTTATGCAGCTATATACATCCATTCAGACTGAAGAGTTCTCAGCATGTGTAAGAACAGTCATATTTTGCATGTAGGCCATTATGCATAAAACATTTAAACTACATTCTCAGCAGATGGCTTACTTCTTTCATTAATGAAGTGTACCCATAGTCAGTTCTGCCTTTCATCTCCCATAATACAAAATTTGCTTCAACATTTCTAACATATGAATCACCATCATATCTGTAAAACGTGTGGAATGTGACATCCCAGTAAAAGAGCACAAGCACACAAACAGCCTTTGTATTCAGAACTGTGCATGGATCAGTAAGCATGTTGAGCTGCCGCTGTGGAGGGTAAGACAGGTATGCAGTATGCTGACAAGACGTTTTACCCTAAGGCATCTTAAGGTGTCTTGCAATTACAGCACTGATGTGGTGCAGCAATACCCACTGAAACCAAAGCGTCCTATACTATGTGTGAAAAGGAACATAAAGATTTGATAACATTACTCTTGCCGTTGGACTTGGATGCTTTCTGCAGCTTCACATCCCTGCATGATCTTGGTAGAACTCTTCCTTGTGCCTCACAGCTTATCAGCAGTTTACTTACAAGGAAGTAACAGGCTGGAAATACTCTTCACAATGAAGTTCCATTAGGCAACTGTATTTACCCCAGTCTTAATAGGCTATCTAAAAAAGGAGAAGTTTTAGTCAGATATTGAATGTCGCACTCTGTTTCTCTTTTTCATATGCAGCCTAACTAGAATAGAACCTATAACTCTTACCTGGTCCTCATCTGTTGGGTTCCACAGAAATTTCCTAATGAAATGAAACATTAACAATCATTAAACCTCTTATTTTTATTTATCTTGATATAACATAATGTCAATTGTTTAGACAGAAACATTTCAACCTGCCACTCTTCTCTATGACTTACAAACATAAGTAGCAAGTGTTTCCACTATACAGTTTAAACTTCTTATGTTATTAAAAATCAACTTAAAACCGACACTAGTTTCTAAAGATTTGTAGCCAACTATTGCTATCAGCATTGCCCAGAACTAGTAACTAAAAATTTAGATAACAGAAAAATTACAGGCCCCAGTTTCTTTACACTGTTCATTTAACAGCACAAAGGTGAAACTCTGAACTACAGCAAATGCCCATCAACCTGTTAGGATCAGGTACAGATAATGCTTTTGCAGATATTTCAGAGAGTAATCTCAGAAAAGAAAAAAATATTTCAATAGTTTTCTGCATTGATTCAATCAGGCTATTCTGGTAGAAGATACTTAGAATACTAGTTCACTTTAAGTTCACAAGTACTGTCTCTGTACTGTAACAAAAGAAAAAGATGGTAGGAACATTAATATCAGAACAGCCTCATTTTATATTAAGTGATATATATTCAAATATAGCACTTTATTTCATATGACAGTATGTCCAAAATGCCTAGTCTTCTTCAGGCTGTTAATACAGTGTCCTACCCAGGTGTTTTGTAGGTAGTGAAATTATGTTTTTCACAGATGACATCTACAGATCTAAAAGACAAAGAAAAAAATAATCTGTATAAATTAGCTTCATTTAATACTTCATGCACAAACATGCAAATGATTTTTCATTATTCTATGCTTTAAGAATTATCATTATTTGTACAATAATTTTTCATCTATTATTTTGGTATTCTGAACTCTATTCACAAAAAACCCTTTCCCAATAATTTCAGGATGTTACAGAATTTTCTAAGGATATGAATTTTTCAAGAAAATATGAAAAGCTGGCTTTGGGGATGAATTTTAGGCTAGTTTCAAATTAATTCTAAAGGTAAAAGAGATCTATTGGTTATGCTTTTACTTTCCTGAACTCTTCGATATGTCAGAAGTCTCAGTACAAGAATGAAGTTTGAGTTAATAATACTGTACTTCCAATCATGGATTGAACATTTCAGAGAGTTACAGGAAAATAAGGTTGAACGAACCACAGATCATCTTCTCCATCCCACTGCCCCAAGACAGGATAAAGGATACTTACATTATGCTGGCTTTCCCAGGGATGATAATGAGAATTGATAATATTATGGAAAGTTGGATAGTTTATGTTTAAAAAAATTTTGCTAGTTTTTTTTCCTCAGAAGTTATAAGCTATATAAGTCTGTACATAATTCTAAAAGATAAACATTTTAATTATTTTTATGCCTTTATGCAGCAAAAGAAACATTTTATAAATCTAAGAAGTGATATGTATGAGGCTAAAAATACCACTATGTCAGCATTTATTTCAACTAGTTACCCAGAAGTAAATAAATGATTAAAACTTACATCTCAACAACAATAGGCCTTCCTGGAGAGCAGTCAACATAAATAGAAGATACCTGAAAAAAATACAAACTTTTGTTTACCCAGGAAACCTTCCAGAAATGAACCTTGTCAATGCACTTTGAGGAGTCTGGTCACTACTAATGGGAATAATGACTATTGCACCAATTCTGCATACTGGTTCAGTACTACTGTTGTCCCACAAACAGGGTTCATTTACCCAGTGTGCAAGCCAATAACACAGAGAGTCGAGGTATTTTCAAATTGATTTCATTGATGTGCATCAATGGGTGCCTGTCTCAAGACAGCACACCCTTGTCTCAAAAATCCTCACATTTATACACTTAACTAATACATATTCATTGTTATTTTCCTGAATGATTGGTTCTTTCTTCTTCACCCCTCATGTAAATTAGTGTGCAGACTCTGTCTTCTTCCTTCATTGTCTTCTTTTGAGTAGATGGTATCATTTGAGTAGGTGGTCAATGAGACAGTGGTCGCAATCTCCCCTGTAGAAATTACCTTTTACCTACTTCTTCCCTAATCTTGGCAGTTCCAAGCAGTTCTTCAAGGTTTATTGACCAGACCAGAATCCATTACCTTTTCTGACATGAACATAAAGCCCCATTGTCTAATAGTTAGTCCCTAAACCCTAAATCATGTCTAATTGTTTCCCTATTTTAAATATTAACTGATGGGGGCTGTACACAGGACTTTAGCAGCTCCCTGGTTATTTCAATCATACTATACATATTAATTGATAACACTATGGCTCCCTTCTTGTCCACAAACTTTTTCATATCTTACTCTCTTGGACACTTTTTCATCAGTACTGTACTGTGAACTTCCTCTCTTCTGCCTTTCTACTTAGACAATGTTTATATTATTTTATGTGATGTCAGTTAACTGGAAGGATATGAATTGGAGTGAAATCCTCCTGGCAGTGGGTCAGGATTTGCTCATAAGAATCTGAGAAGCATTGTTACTGCATTTTTTTTTCAAATTTCCTTATCAAGCTACAGCGCCTACTTGATGCTGCAATTTACATGCATTTTCAAAGATGCTATGCTGCAGTTCAACTGACAGAACACTGCTGGTTAATTCTCTATAAAGGAATCCCCTGCCCAAACCAGGAATTTGTGTTAGAATTTATTTTGAAATAAATCAGTAACACCAAGGAAATGAAATGGAGCAGTATCAATGTCATTTCATTTGGAGGCAAGAGGCACCTATTATTATTACTTATTATTTCTTATTTTATTATCACATCACCTACAATGTCAGTGTCCCATTTTACTCTCACTGTACTAATACAGGTATCATTGTGGTATTACAGGTGGATGTTTGAGGGACTATGAGAGTCAGTCCTGGCAGCCTGTAATTTTTAAATACTTGTTGATTCCAGAGAAACAAGTTTGACTTTATTAGACTTCCTGGTTACTTTTTTAATAATACAGCAGCTATCCAAGGACAGACTACATTCTTCAATGTTAATTTCCAGACTAGTTCTCTTGGAATGCTAGAATAAGTTTTGCTTTGGGAGGATGGATTAATGATTACTGTGAAATAGGTCTTTATAGATAAACACAAGCCCAGTTAAAGTGAGATAGTGAAGACAGCTTAGAAAATGTGAACAGATGAAAGATTTTTTTAGTTTGCAGACAAACCATATTGTAAAATGCAGAAAAGTCAACTTCACGTGGGAGGTTGATTGCTATTGTGGGAGATTTGGGCTTATTATTGAACCCATTAACAGGTGCAGTAGAATCTGGAATTAGGAAGATGGAAATAAGTAGAATTACAGACATCCTATCTGAATTCACTTTTTGCAGAAGTCTGGCTTGTGTTGAGATAAGATGAAAGGCATAAGACAACTTACTGTAGCACTGAAGCTGAAATCTATCAGTCAGAGCCTGTTGACTCAGGCAGCCCTAAACCAGAACACTTAGCTGGTTGCTCCTATTGTAGTTTTCCATAAAGAAATCAATTTCAGAAAATCATCGGTCCTTGCAAACAGTACTGAAGACAGCTGACTGTATTTCCCTTCTGTGATCTCAGATTCTGAAATGGCGAGGTTTGTTCACTAGCATTTTTAGGACTCCTTGAAGGAGAATATTAGAGTTGAATTGGAAGCTTGATTCAAAACTTCTAAAGATCAACCATTTCTGACAAAAGAATAATCAGGCTACTTTGTCCTTTGATGCAGGGCATAGTGATGATATCATCAGATGCATATAGGGGTCTTTATGGCTCTATACTCCAGTATACTAAGGCAAAGACCTTTGTCCTTGAATCCTGGGCTAAAATCAGCTGCATGAATGCTGTAACTTGCTGAGAAGCAATCCATTTTGACTGATTTGGATGGAGGGAAAAAAAATGGAATGGCGTATCCACACAGACATTTCGGGGATCCTGCCACCATTACAGGTACGAACTGATATGGAAAGAGAAACTGAACAGCAATGCTAAGGGGAGGGAGCAGAGAGGAGGAAGTCTGAAATACTCTAACATGCTTAAATGAAGGGCTCAAAGATGGATTCACATCACAAAAGTGACTAGGGAAGTTACCTGCCTGAAAACAACCAGATTTGACTGCATGGAGGTGCTTGGGAATAATACAAGCAGAATTATCTCAGGAACCACAAGTAATTTCTGCTCATAAAGTAGGTTTGATAAATTTGCAAATCTGAGTTAGAAGGAAGCAGAGGAATACCTGTACTAATACTAGGCATTCAGTCCCTTATAGTCCTTCTCCCCAAGTACACAGTGCAAACTGAAAATACGTTTGCTTTTTTATGTATCACTGTTACTATCAGTGGCACAGGTGATTACCACTGTAGCTAAAGAGAAATACGGTATTCTCTGCCAAGACTTGGTATCTTTGGAGATGGGGGTGCAAGATGTAGGGCCCTGCCAATGATAGATTTCCTGATAGATTTAAGATTGTTTCAGTCATTGGCGGTGACATCCTCATGGGTGATACTTGGTAGAAGAATTCAGAAGACTGCAGGAGAGCTCAGCAAAGTATAAAGTCTTTGCTAATTGTTGAAGAAGGTTTTAAAATCATCTGGTATCCTAAAGCTATGGTGGGCTTCCTCAACAAAATGAAGGTGACATTATCAATGTCTGATGATACCTGCTAAATGAATGAGTATCTGGATGAAAAAAAAAGGAATGAATCCTGGCGTAAGAGCTCCAATGCCAGTGATTTTAACATGGGTTGCAGTACTGCCGATTCAAAGATGAACTCAAAGAAGAATGGCCATTTGGAGTGTTTAACCTTCTTCACGGATCATTTGCCAAGATCTTTGGCTGGATACTTCACCTAACTGAAAATGTGAAAATCTTGTCTTGGATGGAAAGCAAAAGAAGATATTCAAAATAAAACACAATACAGAGTCTGAGCTCATTACCAATTGTCAGACCAATTTAAGGGGACATATGAGACTGGCAAAATAACTTCTAAAATATAAGTGTAATATGGGAACAGATAAATGAAAGCTTATAGTAAAGCATACAAATCACAGTAGTTAGGACTATTAGGCATCTACTTTTGTTTTCTGAGTATGTCAGGACATTTTAATTACATCCCAATTCTTTTGAAGAAAGCACAGTAAATTTAGTTAACTAAAGCATTTCAGTTCTTAGGTGACTACTTTGGGACTTTGGTGGTGCAGCCCCCTGGGTCACTCTGAGATCTCAGGATAAGCCATGCATGCTCTGGGAAAACCTCCATTGTGCTGTTATCTTGATTACAAGTGCAGCGACTGTTGAGCATCAGGCACTCTGGCCACACCTGGGCCATCTGCTGCCTGAATTGTGTATCAGATTGATAAGAATTGTGGCCAGAATATAAAATAAAGACTGAAGCCAAACATCTTGAGACCCGATAAATAGTGATCCAAGGAGACACCTTCTGAGCTCTCCAGGACAGCAGCAGGCTGTGTGACCCCGTGTCTCCCCTGGGCTGGGACACTGGGACACCTCTCGGGGTGGATTTCCCAAGGATTGAAAGATTGTCTGGCGAAGATTTCACGAGGACTTAAAGGCCTGATTTTGCGAGGTTCACTGACTGTCCCTTGATGAATGCCAGCACATAAAGGTGAGTAATTCATGAAACTAACGAGAGAGAAATTTTAATCATAGCTTAACCTCCGTGTGTGTGTGGGTGTGTGTAAAATTTGGTTCAGAACTGTTTTATCTGTGTGTGTGCATTGGCAGTTTGGTTCAGAACTATTTGCCTGCCTGTGTGGTTCAGAACCATTTTATCTGTCTATGCGTGTGTGCGATTTGATTTAACCTCCATCTGTGTGCAACCCTGCTGTAAGTTTTGGGTGATCCTTGCCATTTCAAATCTTTAACTAAGTTGCAAATTTGACTGTAAAAAATTCCATCAACTCACTCTATTAAATTGGCTGATGATTAAAATTATACAACCCAATCTTGTGATCTTTCTCAAAAATATTGATAAATCCTAAATTGCTGCTAAACCAAAGCTGTGTAACAAAGTCTCTTTGATGACAGTGACATATGAAGGCTTGAAGCCTCTGAAATAACAGGGAACAGTAATTAATTTTAAACATAGGAATGAGGTCCAACAACCCATGCATCCGTGGAATAACACTCTCACAAGTAGTCTGATATATTAATCTGTGCTCAAACTGATGCTTCAAAGGAGACTGAAAACAAACACACCTTCACCTCACAGAGAGTAATTTGGCCATTGTGTACTGGGAAAACCATACCTTTCTAACTCCTACAGCATACCTGATGGAACACTTAAGCCTGAGATTAAATTACATACATTTTCTTGCACAGAGTTGCAAGCATTACAAAAATGTTGAGGGCAATGGCCACTTTCTTTTATCAGACATGAAACAAATTGATTTCTTAGGCATCACATTGCAAACCTTTTCCTTCACTAACTAGACAATTTTTGTGATCCTAAAGCCTTCTTAGTATTTTTACATTCCTTTTGAACAGGGGGTATTAGAACTGGACACCAATATATTCATCTCAGCTTTATCAACACTGTGCACTGAAGCAAGCTGACCTTTTTAGTTCTTATTCATATTCTCTTTCTTATATATACAAAAATCCCATTCGGTCCTTTGCCGTAGCACTGTACTAAGGCTACATGTTGACGTGCTTATTTTAACAGTAGCTGAAGTCATATTCTTCAGAGAATGAGGTGGCTCAGTCATGTGCCACACTCAGTACTCTCTCCTGTGCATCTTTCTAGGAAGAATAGCTCATAGTTTATATGTGGAATGTAAGGCTAATCTCCAACCGCAGATCCTCATCAGTGAATATAACCTGGGGATGTAGGTTTTTTCAACAGCTGTATTTTCATCCAAGAAAACATAAATGCTGAAAAGCCTGTCAGCTGGAACAAACAGTGAAAAGAAACTTTAGAATGAATCTATGTATTAGGTAAAATGTGCATGGTTTTTCTGTCAATAGGACGTAACAGGATTATCTATTTTATATTTTATAAATATTTTATTTGCTTTCCCTAATGTAACTTATGTCCATTGTGGGCTATATATGGCCCTTCTTGATGTATTACAGCAACAAGCAGTATTTTCTCTTTAGCATTATTAACTATATTATTTAATTTATGTAATAACTGTCAGGGCAGTTAGTGTAGTACTGATGAGATTTTTAATTCCCACTTATCAAAACTACATTATCAGCTCAACATGTACTGAATAAATTTTCTGATACTCACAACGCCTTTGTATAATGGGCTTCTAAAGTATAGTTGGTTTGGTGGTAAAATGTAAATGTCTAAAAGAGAATAAAAAATAACAATAATAAAAATCTTTAAACCACAGTGACGCTTCTACTGAGATAAAGGATATCTTCATGATGTCTAGGGAATTGGAAAAAATTGTGCAGTTCCACTTCTGGAACTTATTACAAAATAAGTAATACTCATACAAATGGGTCCTTCACAGTACCTATGTTAAGTGAGAGGCTGAATCTTTTCTCTACTCATGTGGTTCTAGGTTGCCCAAACAGTGTACCTGGCATTCACCTACCCTAAATTAGATATCTGAACTATAGGTCGATACATCCCATAAACTAAGAGCCTTCATTTAGTTGAGACAAGTGTCCTAGCACAAAAGACTAAGCCTGTGCTCTTTGAACCTTTCAGCAGTTTTACACTCTTCAGATTTCTTTGGAAAAGGCGCCCGAGAGATCTATTCTCATCCTACCAATGCAGCTCCTTCCTGAAACATCGGAAAATAAAAGCCCTGTCATGCTTGCAGTGTACTTGCAAGGACTTCACAATTCAGCACCCTCGTTCCTATCTCCTGTCTTTTCCTTGCTTCATACAGACACCCTCAGTGATTTGGCATAATTTCTTTTTGGAATCACACATTCCACTTTCCTTTGAAGATCTCCATGTCACAGAAGAGAAATGACTAGCTTCTACTGCAGACACTGCTGTAGTGAAACAACTTGGTGTCTTTAAGAGGACATTACCATATGCATGGTAGCTACCTCGTCACCTCTACCAGAATGCCAATCCCATTCCACAGTCAGCTTCAGAAGAAAAAATAAATCCTTTTTTTCTAATCAGTCACTATTTCAAACACTCCAGCACTCAGTCACCGCAGCCAGTTCCCCATTCTCAGCCTCCCATGGGGAAGAAGCAAAGAGAGGAGGATTACAATTCCCTGAGAGAGGGTGGGAGCTGGAAAGTGAGGAAGACAAAGGAAAAAAAAGGAAGATCAAAGAGCCAGGGTCACTGGACAGCAGAATTATATAGCTACCTACCTCCTCAACTCTCTCTTCTTCATAGGCACCACACAGTGAAGGAAATAGTTCCTAAGACCACAACAATTTTCCTTCAACAACATTGCCACACACAATAAGAACACACTCTGCACAACATGATCAGGCATTCTAACATATATTAGAGGAAAACAGTGATGTCTGTGACATGACTGGAAATTAATCTGTCTCAAGAAAGGTTGCAAAGATACATCATGGCATTGAGATAGAGCTGGAAACAATCTACCCACTCTATCACCAGTGAGAATCACAATGCTGCATCTAGAAGGATGAGGTGTATGCCACGTGACCTGTCCTCTACACCATCTGCTTTTGGTATTTCCTCTCTCTTTAGTCCAGGACCTGTCCTAAACCTTGCCAAAACAATCATGCTTAGGTCAGTGTTTTTATACTAGTGGATGGGCCTCCTTTATGGAATTGATAAAGGAGCCTTGTTTCTGAGCTATTTAGGAAAGGGTGAGCTTGTAGAGAGCAACAGGACTTAAATTCTACAAAATGGCAGTTGCTTCACAACATGCTATGAATATGGTGTAGGCATCTAAATTAGCAGGTTGTTCAAGCACAAGAGAGACACTTTTGATATGTTTGGATCATTAGACACCTGAATGAAACATCGCAGCAGGAACGGGGCAGATAAACAAGATGAAAAGCTGACAAACACTTAAGAGATATTTAAGTGTGTTCCATACGCCTAAATTTGGGTAGATGATTTCCAGCTTATGTGACTTATTGTTCATGTTTATTAAGAAATCTTCTTAATATTGCAGAATTGTGTAGTTAATACACAAATTTAGAGTGCTGACCTTAGTTAATATGCTATTTTGATTTATAGTTTTAAGGAAATAATAGCTATATCAGTAGAAAATTAATCTGCATGGACCTATGTGAGCATATACTCTGCTGCACAGTCTCAACAGCAGTGAATGCGTGTGGAAAGAAGCCTTTCTCCATTCCTTCTACATACACATAAGGACTATCCCAAATATTGCCCAAATACAGCAGAAAATCAACATATGTAGCAAAATATAGTGGAAATAAACTCATATTTGAAAGAAACTTGAAAAAAAACCCAACCTTACCTCATTTTTAACACAGATTCCATGAGCAACTTCATAACTGCTGCTTTTTTCTAGTTGTAGTACGTTTGGCCTGGAGACTTCCAGAGATGTACTTATAGCGACCTTTTCCTCAAAAGCTATCAGAAACAAAAATGTCACCTCATCTCCCATGTTCAAATAGTAGACATTCAAATCACGCTGTGTTGAAAAGCTACAATTGAGCAAGAATCTTCAGAGCTAAATGTAGAGCTAAATATTTCAATTTCCAAAGGATAGGTCTGGTGGTATATTCTCAAACCATTAATTAATAACATGCATACATTAGCAGATAGATTCAATTAAAGGACCATGTTTTTCTTTCCATTTATCCACACAGGAAGCTTTACTAATTCTTTCAAGCCAGTTCTTGCAGCAAATAAGATGTTATTTTTCATTTTTATCAATATATTCCCAAAGTAGTCTGTAAGAAGAAAAGCAGCAAGAATACACATTTGTGTAATTTAAATTTACAAAAGATTACGACTGTATTTATTTCAAATTCATTTTTCTTATAGTTGTTATCTTTCTCATATGATATCTAGATGTACTTCATTCATATACATCCCCAAGTTAAAGAGAAATCTTTGGACAAGCTATAGAATCATAGAATTATAGAATCATTTAGGTTGGAAAAGACCTTCAAGATCATCGAGTCCAACCATCGTCCATGCCCACTAAACCATGTCCTGAAGTACCCTGTCCACTCGCTTTTTTAATACCTCCAGGGATGGTGACTCAACCACTTCCCTGGGCAGCCTATTCCAATGTCTGACAACCCTCTCAGTAAAGAAATTTTTCCCGATATCCAACCTAAATCTCTCTTGCTGCAACTTGAGGCCATTTCCTCTTGTCCTGTCTCCACCCACCTGACAGAAGAGACCAGCACCCACCTCACTACAACCCCCCTTCAGGTAGTTGTAGAGAGCGATAAGGTCTCCCCTCAGCCTCCTCTTCTCTAAACTAAACAGCCCCAGCTCCCTCAGCCGCTCCTCATAAGACTTGTGCTCCAGGCCCCTCACCAGCTTGGTTGCCCTCCTCTGGACACCCTCCAGCACCTCAATGTCTTTCCTGTAGTGAGGGGCCCAAAACTGAACACAGTACTCGAGGTGCGGCCTCACCAGTGCCCAGTACAGGGGAACAACCACCTCCCTGCTCCTGCTGGCCACAATATTTCTGATACAGGCCAGGATGCCGTTGGCCTTCTTGGCCACCTGGGCACACTGCTGGCTCATATTCAGTCGGCTGTCAACTGTCTTTCTCTGCTGGGCAGCTTTCCAGCCACTCTTCCCCAAGCCTGTAGCGCTGCATGGGGTTGTTGTGACCCAAGTGCAGGACCTGGCACTTGGCCTTGTTGAACTTCATACGATTGGCCTCAGCCCATCGATCCAGCCTGTCCAGATCTCTCTGTAGAGCCTCCCTACCCTCAAGCAGATCGAGCCTGCCTCCCAACTTGGTGTCATCTGCAAACTTGCTGAGGGTGCACTCAATCCCCTCATCCAAATCATCGATAAAGATATTAAACAGAACCGGCCCCAACACCGAGCCCTGGGGAACACCGCTTGTGACCCGCCGCCAACTGGCTTTAACCCCATTCGCCACAACCCTCTGGGCTCGTCCATCCAGCCAGTTTTTCACCCAGCGAAGAGTACACTTGTCCAAGCCATGAGACACCAGCTTCTCAAGGAGTATGCCATGAGAGACAGTGTCAAAGGCCTTGCTGAAGTCAAGGTAGATAACACCCACAGCCTTTCCCTCATCCACTATGCCTAGTGGCTGACAGACATATCTTTTGCCTCTCAATCTCACTCTCTCTTAAAAAAAAAAAAAGAAGAAAAAAACACAGGATCTTGCAGGATCATTTCCTTTGTCAACTGGAATTCTTTTGCTTAAGAATCTGGATGTCATGGGGATAGAAGATGGGTCTTTTTATAGATATAAGGAGCATTATTTTGAGGAAGGAAGGCAAACTCCTTAATTTGCTTTTAATGACTGTATAAATTTCAATCTACTGACTCCAGTAGTGTTACCATGTATGATCTCATATGAGGAAGGGGCGATACCAGTGTCTTTAATAAAACAATGACTGGACAAACTAGTTCACCAAATGATCAACTACTCTAAAATACTAATATACTGCACAATGTTTTATGTAATAATGAAATGCCAGTGGTAACTGTATACATTTCAGATACAGGAATCTTTCTGAGAAAATAGGAAGGTACTCAGCGCTAGCTGGAGTTTTTGAAGATATAATCCCCATAGGCACACTGCCACTCTGGATGCATGTGCTGTTAGTACTTGAAGCCATATGGCTTGAGCAATATTCATGAAGCATGGTCATGCTTCATCTTTTTGCACATAGGGACATAAAGGAGACCACACCATATATTCTGTAGTCCTCTCAACCCCATAATTCTATATCTAAACAGCTCTATGAGGACCTCTTCCAGAGAGAGATAGAAGATGAATAGGCATATGGCATACGCATCTCAAAGAACTTCGATTAATGCTAAGTAGCCCTTTAATTTTATTTTGACAGTATACATAATCCACCATACTAATGGTGATAACAAGAAGCTTCCCCTTCATATCCAGAGCTAATATGGAGTTAGCGTATGTTAAGAAAAAGATTGCTCTAAGAAACACTATCATTCATAGATGCTTTTACAATGGCATTGTAGGTGGAACTCCAAGTGGCTGCTTGTGATGTCTGACATTTTTAAGCTCTGAGTAGTATACCTTAATCTCTGAAAGCACTTTCACCGTGGAGGGGCTATTCAGCTGAACAGGCTTTGTAAGGGGTTTGTTGTGCTTTTCATTCTTCTGGCTACAGAAAGAAGGAAAGAGGAGTTTGTCTAAATAATTTCGTCCTATTCAGATTAAGATGTCTGCTGTCCAACTCAGCCCTGAAACTACAGGGAGTTTAAGAAAAAGCAGAGATTAATTAATTTCCTAACTCTAATGAAATTCAGATATGGCTGAAATTTTGAATGAGTTCCAGACCATTCCACATGGAAGAAGAGCAACCGTTAGTGCCTTGATCTTTTTTTTTTTTTTCACCCTGGTTGAAGTGACCACCTTTATACAGAGGTGAATGAGCAAACCAAATCACCATAAGCTCAGCTGTCCAGTTTACCAAAGTCGTGCAATAGTTGGGCTGGCAGTTCTGCCATGCTCTGCCTAGATGCTTCCTGTTCTTTGTAAGCAGTCTCTCAGCTGCTGCCATATTTCCAATGATAAGGTCAGCTCTCAAGCCATCACCAGGCTATGTTGTTAGGATCCATCCTCTATGTCACATAAGATGCATCAGTAGGTAAGAGTGAGCGTCCAGTAAGCCTGATAGCTTCATCTTGCAAGCTTTGTCCCAATGAAATTTATTGTGGCCTTTGGAGCTGGCTAATTTTGCCTGAGAGAGCTTTTCCATATGATCCTGCACACTCAGAAGGGTTTTTGATTAGAACAACAGCTCAAAACCGTAGAATAAGATCTCTCAAGTTTCATGAACAATTTTGTAGGATATGGCTGTAGTAGTGTCCAGCACTGCTCCACTGAACTCCAAACTTCATAGAGATGGACTCAGATTAGACTTTGGTACAGTTACCAGGTGACTCAAGTAGTAAAAAAGACATACCATTGTCTGTAGAGCAAATGGTACCTGCTTAGTTGAATTATCCTTTAACAGCCAACTAAAGATTAGCAAATACCTTGGGAAAAGACTTGATGGGGTTTCCTGAGGCTGCAATAATGAATAAAAGGACTTTTCTTAATAACACTTGTGTTCTACTTGGGAATTCCAGGTATTTTCAATATGATGCTGTGATTATAATCTGAAAGCGAGTGCCTTAAAGTTAGAAGGTTGTAAAATAATCTCTCTTTGATGTACTGAAAAAGTTGTAATACTTCAGTCACCTTCTCTTGAGAGCTATCATGCCATTAAACTCCTAGTCAAACAGAATTGGACAAAAACCATCAAGTTAACTTCCTGTAACAAATGCTAAGGATGAAAGCCAGAGTTTTCACATTAGAATCATACTGAATAGGGAGTGCAGGTTAGAATCATACTGATATGGATGGAGGTTAACAATACCTGAAGAATAAATAACTAGTTTGCAAACTCTCTTCATGGTATGTCTGTCCATCTAAAAATAACAATTTTCACTCTTGACAGACCAATGAAATGAATAAGTATTATTCTACTACTGTCATTTACAAAAAGGTATCTTCAATGATCTCTTACTTGAAATTTCTTTTACTTTACCACTTAATTAAAAAAAATACTTAATAAGTACTTAAAATATAGTATACTTATCCAAGAATAATCTGGTGAGTAATGCTGCCATGTGACATTTCTGATGGAGAAAGTTTTGATCCAGATATTTGAAAATATCCATTAGTTGTGTTGCTTTTCTAAGTGTAGTAAACACTCACGTCATCTTGCAGCAGCCCAGATGATAATGCTGCATTTATGTATATCATCCTCAACAGAACTGTAAGGAACAGGTAAGTAAAAATTTCTTAAGCCCCCAGATTGTCTGTCTTCATTATAAACTGCCAGAAAAAAAAGTCTGGAGGAGCTGCAGCCACTGCAGATCAGCAACAATGTAATTTCAGATGGGACTGGGTCATAGCTAACAGCCTCTCCAGATAAAGAAGCAGTGTTTGGAAAATCTAATAACTTCACAAAGTTTGCTGTATCGCCTGTGTTATTAGATGTTTCATTATATCCAAGATAAACCTCAGAAGATGTCCATGCTGCCAAAGTACTTAATTGTTTTCCACCCTGTTAAAAAAAATGGCAATTAGATAAATAGTAACTTCTCTTAAAGTTTATATCCAGGATGTACACTAAGAAATCAAGATGTTTTGGGATACATTTTCAGCTAATGTAATTAGGAGAGCTTCACTGAAATGCATTTACAAATTTAAGCTGTGATCCTAAAAATTATTTCATATGGCTGCATGAGCTCATGCAGTGAGAGCCACAGACAATGTGCAGACCTTATTTCAAAACGTTCTTTAAATAAACTTGTTGCTGTCTGGTCATTTCTAATTCTAAACCCAGCATTACATCAATGCAAAGTAGATCTAAAATAGATTCATCCAGACATTTAATGAAGACAATCTGTATCTTAAATGTCAAATGAGAACTACAGATAAGCCACCTGCACTGGATAGACAGATGAACACCAATGTCTTGAATGTATTGCAGTTATTTCACTTTCAGGAAGCTTGTGTTCTACTCCAAGTTTAAAAAAATAATATTAGCTTCTTGTTTATAAAAAGTACCATTTATTAAAAATATGATTCCATTATGTGTTAGAGCCACATCAGTTACATTGTTATTTAGGCCTTGGGTCAAAGCATCTGAGGGAACTTTTATTTCTATGTAAGTGTTGAATCCATAATTTGTATAGCACGTTCCGAAATTTGATAGTAAAACTGCTTGTTCTTGGAAAACATGCAGACCATTTAAGGGAGAGGTTGCTATTTTGGGGGAAACAGAGTGAGATGTAATTTTCCTTGCTAGGAAGTGATTGTTTGGGTCTTGGAATTATAGAAGGAGTATCTAGAACAAAGCATTGCTGAAATACTGTTGGCTTTCCATGTATTTTTGCCATGATGTCATCAGATATTGCAGGTATATCGACTGTTCATAATCTTGAAATGGAAGAAACAACAGACAGACTTGAAAACTTCAGTCAGTTGAACTGACTGAAAGAAATTCAACTACATGATTAATGTCACATTCTTAGAAGAACTGCACCTTCAGTGGTGCAAAATTATTTCCAACTTCTGTTTTAATTCCAGAAGACAGATGATGAAAAGAAATCATGGAGAAAAAGATCAAAATTTGCCTGCAGTTGGACTTTAACTTCTAAATTTACCAAACCAGGCATATTCCTATCTCAGTGCTGTCTGAGAACTGTACATGACTGAAAGATCTGGCTGAGAAGATAGTATCTGGAGTTAAAAATTAATGGTTGTAACATTGTAACTCCATGGAGTAATACAACTTTCACTATTACTGAGGACACGTTCTCCCCATCCTTCCCACAACCTCCTTTGAGCTACTTGGAATGTGGAGAAGAAATTGGATTAACAGAAACTAATACCAAGCCACGTTGCAGATGATGATCAGGGCCACTGATAATTCAGCAAGAGTTGTGCTGATAAGCAGTAAGAGAAAATGGGGCTGAAAAGAGATAACCTATGTGCAGGAATAGGCTTATTGTAAATCATGCAGACTAGCAAACATGACAACAGAAATAGTAATGAATCTTGGGAATTTCTAAGTCTTTGGGAAGAAGAATTCTTAGCTTCTTACAGTGTGTGTCTGTGTGTGTGCGTGCATCACATTGACAGTTACACATGCATCCCTAATGCAGATATTCTAAGCACTGAAAGCAGAAATATTAGTATGCTTGGTGAGCAACTAACATAGATAATCCTACAAAAAATAACAAATCACATGATGTAATTCTATATCCTTATGCTTATATGCTTCACTTGCCCATGCTCAGTGTATTCCATAGAATTATTAATTAATTTTACTAATCCATTCATCGATGGATTCCTTACAGAGATCAACAATCTGTGTGGTCCTCCAGTTTTAGGTACATAGCATACTGTCACTTTATTAGGATATACATTGATATGAACACAGCTCTAGTAGCTCCAACACATCAAGTCTGGAGTGAGTTGGAAACTTAAATGGTTTCCTTGACAAACACTCCCAGGAAACAGAGTGTGGATAATGCAAGCTAATCAAGACAGAGAAATGATTTTTGTTACTTTTCAAATTAATAGTAGCTGCAGAGCTTTCCAATATTAATTCCCTAACTTCAGTTGGCATAATATGACTCATTCATTAAATACAAAGGATAATAATGGATCTGATGGGGTGCAAAAGGCCGGCATCTCTGAAGAAGATAACTTGTTCAAATATCAAGGCCCAAACAGTTCTGTTTCACTACATCAGGATATAGCAGGGCTGACCGAAACTTAAAAATTGAAAAATTCAGCTCAGTACAAAGTAGACCTGGGAGGAATATAAGCTTTCTAGTTTAGGCTTCTGGAGAAAATGTCATGCAGAACAGAATCTATTCCTATTCTTACAAACTGTTTTGTTTCCTGAGAAGCTGCTGCTGATTTTCAGAGACCTAAGAAGCCGAAGAGCCTCTCACTGTTTACCAAATACTGAGCAAAACTGTTGAGTCTGTCCAAGGTTCCAAAAGCAAAAGAAGCTGGTAGCTCAGTTAAGACTGGTCTTGTTTCTTTTTCTCTCATTTCACTGGAAAATATGTCTCCTGAGAAACAGAGTTTGAAATTTCAGTTTTCATACCTTGTCTAGTGATAAGCATCCTGTCCAGTCTGACTAGAATTTGAATTAGTCTACGGGCTCAGTGCTCTGAAGAGGGATGCTAAGGACACTCTTGCATATGATTATTGGATACAAGTTGTTTCACTACAAACTTACTTCAGTGTTTTTCTATCAACAGATGTATTAACTTCCAGACTTATCTCAGTAAATGAAATATTTGGAAAGGCAAAAATGATGCAAATTCTGTTCTTGTAGATGCTAACATAAGTGCCACTGGTGTCAATAAATGGTGTTTCCACAAAATAACCAAGCATATGTGAGATGATTCAGATGAATCAATAGAATCTCTTCCTTATTTGGAAGAAAAAAGACTTTTTTTTATAAAGCAATTTTATTTTCTCTTACTTGATTATTCTGCACTTCAGTTGTCTAAAAAAGCAGCAGTTAATAAGACAGAAAGGACTCACACCATTAAGAAACAATTTACTGAAATTGCCAGAACGCATATGTTCCCATTTCGAGGGGTGGGGTGAATTATTTAAGCTCTGCTGTGAAAAATGCGATAGAAAAAGCCCACCTCTGGTTATAGCAACTTTTGATATGGAGCGTTGCTATGTTGCCATCTAGTGAAAAAATAGAAAGGTACAATGGATAACGACTGAGGGAGAGCAAACCAAACTTACATAAACAATACTACATATCCCATTAAAAGTCATACTCATTTCTTGCAGTATAATACATAGCATTAATTACATGTTGAGAGTAAACTCTTTAAAAAAAGCAAGTAAAGTCACAGAATAGTAGTGAACTTCTTATAATTGGCATTAAGAGAGTGTGTAAAATGGGTAAGGGTCAGATGGTGAATGTGCTGCAGGAAATATCTACAGTTGAGAACCCCTTGTAAAATGTAAACCCAGAGTCATTCTTACTACCCCATGACAAAATTTAGCTGATATATTTGGATTAGCTTCACTGAAAGCCTTTGTAGGATAAAACTTCACAGATCACAAAACTTGTTGACAAATACCTTTGCTGCACATAACTCCTGTATGTTCATATCACTATTATTTACTGGTTAGTTCTATTTTCTCATGAACTCGTAATCAAATAAAAACTGTGAATTTTTGTCACTGTTGACCTGTTGTGTTTTCATGTCACACTGCAAAATACGGTGAATACTACATACTCTTAGAAAGGAAAAGAAGTAATTGCCCTAAAATGCAGTAAGCAGTGATAAAAGTAGAGCAACTGACAGTATCAGACTCCTTATATTAGTTCTAATATTTACTGGTCCAAAATACTAGAAATAACAGTGCAGAAGAGTTTCATCAGGGGCCCCAGCACAGAAAAAACAGGAATTGAAGGGGATGGCACTGCTTCAGGAAGCTCTTCAAATGTCAGGTTTGTCTGGATACATGAATTGCCTTTTTTGTGACTGTCCAGAGTCACCAAAATCTTACCACAATCCCTTTATTTATTTATAAGAAAACTGACAATAGTTGCTTGTGAAAAGAAAGAAAATAATTCATCCTTTGGAATCCTATGATGTTCCTAAGAAAAAAGCTCCTATGAACATCACTTGATGGTGGGTGCTGTAGTATGAGGAGGCTCCGGGATCCCTTTTGCTTTTCCCTCACCTTCCAACCACTTCCTTGCTGTCCTATTTTCTATACAGAACATGCAAACCTCCAGTCAAAGCATGACTGTAATATAAGCAAGCATTAAAAGAAGGATTAATACTTTTGGTATTATTTTATCACGTATGTTTAGAACCATATTACTACTGCCATTGCCCTATTACTGCTTATCAAGGGTATAGTTCACTGCTGATTCACAGAAAATGCTGAATTCTTCAGCAACAGGTGAAAGAAAATGTCTAAGATGTGGTACTTTGCACAAATACCTGAACTTTACCCTAAGCAAGCTAGCAGAGACACTGGAAGCAGTTTAACTGAATCTGAATGTTATTCTGCCTGAGCTACCTTACTTCTTTTTTGAAATTCTGTCTGAAATAGCACATAAAGTAAAAATGTGCAACCCCCACTCAGAAGTCTAGAGAAGGCTAAGGAAGGGTATCTGTCCAAGATTCTTTTCTAAATGAGGATGAGGTATTCAACGCTCCACCTTACACAAGTCCTGAACTTCCAGGAATGGCATACCTGAATGGGGGGATATGTTGGAACTTTGAGCTGATACCTACAACTTGACAATTAAGACTCAAAGATCATTCATTACAGTAAAAATTTTAGGTGATTTTTGATCTTGCTTTCTACTCCATGAGCTTCTGTGCATATGAAGTAGAACAATTACATGTAGTTAGTTTTTTATGATTGACAGAAAGGCCTGCATAAGTTTAAGTACTATGGTGAATGAAACAAAGGGCAGCTAAACATGTAGATGACAAGCTGTCTTCAAAGAAGAGGAAAAATGGCAAAATTATTATTGAAGCACAAAGTTATATCAAAGTAGAAAAAAGAGGCTCAGAGATGGGCCTTTCATCAACAGCTCTCATCAGCAGCTCTCATCATGGCCCTACTCATCAACAGCTGTTTGTAGAGTTGCAAGTGTAGCTATTTTAAAAAGCAGTCCACAAAAAAACTCCAACAGAAACCATACCCTAATTTTGGATGCTCCTGAGAATAGTACTTTTCTTTTTTCAAATAGGTATGAACAACAGGTTCCTGCCCCAAATTCCAAACCAGCCTGCTGAGTATCTGAGAACACTGTTTAAGTAAAATAAAGGTTATTATTAATTACATCTTTGTCCAGTTAGTGTAAAGCTGTTTATTACAACATTTCTCTTTTGAAATTCTGAAGTTGTAATAAGCTTTGATATTATAAAATAAATTTTTAAACAATGACATACCATTGAAATCATATTTACTCAATCTAGACATTTCAGAATACACAACAGTCAGAGCCAAGTTCAGTTTTCTCTGCATGCTTTCCATAGCAGCAGACAGAAAACAAAACCACTTTCCTAACATCTAGTTATCTAACAACAAAAATGCCTTCACAATACAACTAATATTGCTACCTTTTTCTTCTGTTTCATTTTAATCTTGAAGATAGTAACAAATGTTACAAAATTAAAAGATATAATGATGGCAACTTAAAATAATAATAATAACAAATATTAAAATAAATTGTGGTCCCATGCATGCATGCCTTGTGTCAGATACTGTACCAAAGACTAATCACTTTCTGCCATTTGTTTAGGTCAGAAACCCATTCCTAACAAAATTTATTGTACCTATTAATCCCTGCAACTAATCCATGTCAGATAATGTCTTAAATAAATCTCCATTCAGTCCAGAGAACTATCTGTATAGATCAGCTTGTACATAGGTTGTCACATTTTAGGTCTAAATTAAACCAGTAAATTGTCATCCCTGTTTATCACATATCATGACTTCCACAATGCTTTTGCTTAAACCTTTTTGCAACAGTTTGCTATGCAGGTGCATGAGGAGATCTGAAAAGAGACTTCTGTTTAACTGTCACACATTACTGCCAGTTACAATTTCTTAATATAATTTTCACAAAGACTAGAATTTGACTGAATCACTAAAACTTGCTAATTATTCTATCTCTATGAAATAGACAATAGGTTTCACCTCACTCTTTATACCTGTGTTACTGTTGCAGTATTAACAGGAGAGAAAACCCTGCAAACTTGTTTTCTGTAACACAGTAAAAGGAAATCAGTAAAGATGTATGCAGGCAGTATATTTCAATAAGACATTTCCACTTTCAACTGGTAAATTTTCACAAGACATGCATTTTAACTTTTTTCTTAAGTGGCATCATTTCAACGTACTTGTGATGGAGTAATTGCAGTGTGGTTCAGTTCGGAAGCATCTGCACTTTCAGAATCATATATCCACAAAAATAACTTCTAACAAGTAAAAAAGAGACACAAGTTGATAGTTTTTTAACAAACACCAATATTCTACCACTGTGATAGTATTTCTTCTTGTGACAACACGTAACATAACAATATTAACTTGAGCAAAGCATATGCTGCAAGCTAGTATTGTACTCTTTCTTTTTGATGTGAACAGGCAACAACAACTGAGGGAAGCAGCACCTCCTTTCTCAGAAATAAAGGGAGAAAGAGTAAGAATTTATGTAGAAGAATTTTTTGTCCTCTGAAGCTGTCATACTTCCCTCAGAAATCCTTCCTCAGTCTCTCTCCACTCTTGTGGGCTATGCAGCTATATACAGCCTGTTCTGCTGCAGCAAAGGAAGAGGGGTTACTCACTGCTGAAACAAAACAGGACTTGTTTCTTGTCAAGGAAATGTTACGAAGCTGTCATTTAAATGTGCACCATGTATGCTTCCATGACTGGCACATCGCTGATATACTGCTCTTGCAGTCAGGAAGAAAGCAAACGCCTGGTATTTCCATCTCACGGTACATGCAGGGGCAATCATTCAGTGAGGCAAACTCACCACCTTTACCACGAAGTATAGTGGTGTAAGGATGTGCACAGAGGCAGTTATCATAAAACAGCTGACATGCTGCAAGTTTACATCCTACAGTTCGCATCCTGCAGTTTCCTATTCATCTACTCAAATCAAAATGCCAAGTTTTGCAATCCATCCTTAGAATAGGGCAAGCTGAGTAATCATACAGCTGCTTGCTCAGAGGTGGCTGAGTAGAATAACTTGCACAGGGAGAATATAAGCTTGCTTCCGCAGCTGTGAAGTTCAATCATTTTTAGCAGACTGCAAACTACTTATGAATTCAGTTTGTCAGCAAGGACACTTTTTTTACTATTTAAAGTTTTTGTATTTCCCCACATGACCACAATCTCTCTCACAGTCAAAGAGGGGGTGAGATAGGAAATAATTTATGTTACCATCTCTTTATATTAAATTTGGCAGATGCTATGAAATAAGGAAATTTATAAACAAGATTATATTAGTTTCCTGTACCAATGGAATGTTTAATCAGATTCATTGTATGCCACACACATTTAAAAAATCTCAAACAAGTACACAAATTCAAATAAACGAATAGTAGGTTGGTCTGACATTACTCAGCCTGAATTTGTGTCAAAATTGTTTTCCATAAAAATGAGAAAAAAAAATTTGAGAAGAGCTAAATTAAGATATAAGGCCAAAGTACACATTCAAACTTAAATTTACCTGGCTTTCACTTATGGAGAGTGGATCTGTTCTACAAAAACAATAAATTACATATTACTTTAAATTATCATTAAAAAGTTTGCTATTGAATAAAACTATTTTACACAATTTAAATCAATCTGCTTGTATGAGATGTGTATACAGTGTCTAAAATAATGTTTTTAGCATACTGGCTTTGGTTGTTCCACTGCATAAATATTTTAATATTTAAAGACAGATCCATATTTGCTGATGTTTCTCATTTAAAAATACATTCTAAGCATCCTTCATAGGCTTTTTCATAACCTAACCTTTCTCTCACCAAAAAACCATACTGTTTAAAGAAAGCATGTCTTCTGAAAGTTATCAGATTAAAAAGATCAGTTTGCAAGGAAGTATACCTGCTGTATCAGAGTGCACAATGGAGACCCTGTGTTGTGCCCTATATGAGGAGAAGACTCCCCTCTCCAATGAGGAAGACATGCTCCTCTCTGTAATGACAAAACAGGGAGCAAAGTGCTGCTTGTGTTAGAATTGGGGTCTCCGAGTCTTCTGCACTCTTGCTGCAGCTGGAATGGGTAAGGTCCGAGGTCGAGGGAAAGGCAAGGAAACTGCTGTATCTTGGATGTCAGAAATACAATAGAATTAGGATTGTATGAAATCAAACCCCATTAAACATCCTGGATGAAATGTTAATTCTGATGAAGTCAATGCTAAGCATCCACTGCCTTTTAAAGAGGTCAAGAATTCATCCATCAGTTCAAGTGGAAAAAAGAAGCTGTAGACAAGGATCAGAGTTTATAATATGGAAGCATGTTTTAATCACCACTCAAGTAAAATGTTAAAAATCTACCAATTATCTTCAAATTTACTGAAAAAAATCCATATAACTACAAAACTAAATTTGCAGTTTTCAAGCAAAGACGCAAGTAATACTAACTAGTGTGACTGAAGTAGAAGAAAAAAGCCTGATCTATGGTTCTTCTAGGATAAGAGAGATTGCTGCTATTAAGGCTGTCTTTGGCTTCTTGTCAATCACGTTTTGTTTAAGTTTGGTAACTGTACTCAATGCATTCCTTCCAGCAAAACAAAACAAAAAAGCAATTAAGTGCTCCTTTCTGCAGCAATATCTGGGAAGTAGAGGAAGACATTTGCTGGCAATATTAACACTAATCAAAACAGAAAACATGCATGAAAGTTTACCCTGGGGTTGACAGAAAAAAATCTGAGTAAGGAGCTTACTAGCCTACTATACAACAAACAGAACAGTTACATGGCTTTGAGGGCAAGCACATGATGCTTTGTATTACACAGGAGTTTTCAGAGGGGTTCAAAAACTGTGAAAAAGAAAGCTACTGCTGTTTATTTCTATTATGTTCAGAAAAACAGGACTTTGTACACCTATTTTGTGAGCAAAAGTATGCAATTAAAAATATTCCTGACTAGTATTGTAGATGTAGATTTCCTCCTAAATAAATAAAGCAAGCCAAATACTGGCAAACTCCATGGATGATAGGAGCAGAATACAAGTTACTGTTTTCACCTAAAAACTACTGGTTTTATTCAGGAAATCTACAAAACTTTTTCAGTAGTCTCATGACTTTCCTAGTGCTTCCACGTATAAGGTGATCATAACTCTGGTAGGGCTTCCCAGACTGACAACCACTAGGGTTCCTGCCTGGTCCTACTATGTTAAAACATGTGCTTTTATGCTTCACTACTCATTTTTTCTTGGCCTGTCTAGCACACTTCACGATCATGCTCTCTGCCTCCACACAAGTGGCGCCTCCTGTTCAATTATTTTTAATTCCTATTTGTTTGAGCAGAGGTTTTTTTAGCTGCAACTTCACTCTGACATAGCCTTCTTCAGAGATGTTAGAGTCTGCAGGGAGACATGCTTACATTTTAAGGTTTATAAATCATTACTTCAGTGAGTAGGATAAATACACATACATAGACAAAAGAATAAAGTCTCTGCCTCATTTTTCTCACTTCTAACAAGCATTCTTTGGAATCCTGCAACAGCATCCAAGACATTTTTATTTCTAAAATTCACTCTTTCCAAGAAACATACTTGTTTCTGACCCTTGCAATCAAAATCCCCCTGCATTCCACAGTAGATATGTTCTTCAATAGCCTTCAGACCTGTTAGACATACATCCTCCCAAGTTCATCTCTTTCCTTTGTAATCTATTGCTTATGAGCTGCCTTCTGTAATAATTCTGTCTTGAAACACTGATTTACCCTGGACAATGGCTGGCTGCGTTTTTGTTCCATGCTACATCTGAATCCACATGTCAATATCCTTCATTTTTAGACCTGTACTAAGTACAAAAGCTCCTCTTTTCATGTTCTATGGATTTTAATTCAATATGCAAACAAAGCAGTTCTTAATTTGACCCATACATATATATACATACAACATCCAACATTATGCAAAAATCATAAATTCCAAACTGTCAGGTTTTTCATTTATTCACATAGATCATTAAAAATACCATCCCTGTTAGAAAATGTTACTATTATATATTTCCAAACATATTCACATAGAAAAAAACCCTTACCTGTCTGTTTGTGAAGCTGCTGTCACATACCACATGAAACAATTAGAATGATCAGAAGCCAGCAAATACCATTCTTTACCGTCAAATGTGTAGAAGACAGAAACATGTTTTGCTTTGATACACTGTTCTTCCTAGTGCTACTGGTTTGTGTTTTACTTGTATCAATATATACATCTACATAATGCTTTATTACTTACAGAAAAAGCTTTGATTTATGAATAGTCCAATTGAATTCAGTAAGACTATTTACAAACACGCAAGCATGCTTGGAGACTCCAGGTCCTAAAGCCTTGGTCAATAATCACATATGTAGGTTACAACTCATCCCAGCACTTGCTACCTCTTGTTCAACCAGTAGTTGAAAACTCGAACAGCTGAAGCTATTCTGGAATAGCTCAAGAGATACTGGTAGGAAATCGAAATATTAAAGGCGACAAGAGAGCTTGAACACATGGGTAGAATTTAGGATTATTTAGATAGAAAGGGTGAGGTGAAACATAAATAGGAGAGAAGTAGGGTTTTGCAGTGGGAAAGGCTCATAGGAGAAGGAGAGAGTTAGAGAACACGAACACATAGGCAACAATTGGTTTTGATGTTCATGAAATAAGTGGCAGCAACCCCATCCAGTAAGAGAAAATACCAAATTAAGAGAGGTTTCTTACATGAAATGTATTTGTTTTGTTTTGTTTTAAATGCCTGTATATTAGATCCTTTCTGCATAGAATGCACTGCATTTATGCAGTTTACACATGTTTTTGTGCCACCTTAAATGGCGGTGTAAATGGGGACATAGACCCAATACTATTCACTTCTTTGTAACAGTCTTATCTAATGAACAGGGATTCAACATGATATTACAAACTTCCTTAATACCTTTAAAAGACACTATAGTTCCTTCTAGTCAGTGATCACAATAAGGATTCAGCATGAGCTTCTTCAGATCCAAAACCAATTACAGTTCAGATACCAAAACACCAATTACATTCTTTACAAAATACTGAAAAAATCCTAGTAAGTCAAGGTGGTTTTTTTGTAAACATGGTAGAAATCTGCGACAACATCCACATAAGCTGTGCTGTTCCAGTGTAACAGGCAGGAAATACTATTATTACAAACCTATTTAAGAATCAAGAGTTCTGATGAACTTAGTAAGAAAATTAATAATGTCTGCACAATGTTTTCTTATCTCTCATTTAATGTAAGATTAAAATCTGTTAATATTGTCCCATACATTTTTTAATCTTTAATCATACTATAGAATTTGGTATAAAAGCACTCAATAGTCATTACAAAACTACTGTGAGAAAGCTGAGTTCTTCTGCAGCTGTATATAAGCAGCTGCCTTTTGTCCCCAGAGAAGATAAGGGATGCAGATAGGTCTGTAGAGCAAGCAGAGTAACTGGAGCTTAAAGGGGTAAGTGTAAAATATTTAGTAGTTCAATAAAATAAAAGATGCTATCAGAAATCTCAGAATTCATTGATTCATCTTGCAAGCAAATGAACCACCTCTACACTAGTTAAACTGTGTTCTTACTTGGAAGTTTTCCTTCACAACCCTTAGAGATAAAGACAGGTTATTTGTAAATAGCATATTCAATTCTGGAGCTCTATTTCACAACAGACTATGGGTGCTGTGAGGCACCAGCATCCAAACCATCACCAAGTACACAATGACACAATGATCAGACCACAGTTAATTTTCTCACAATTTATTTTCACAGCTTACCTCAGCCTTTACTATTGGTTTTACTCTGTAAGTCCCAGCAAATGGACAGTTTAGTGTTGGTTTTGGTGAACTAAAATTATTTTAAAAATAAACACGACCCGTAGCACAAATGTTTAACATTAGTTAACATGAGATACATGCATCTGAGAATCTACTAGAGTAAATCTTGAAAATTTAGGATTTCAGGGTCCGCTTCATAAGTTTGTGCAAGAGAAAAACCCCACACTTCTATTAAACAGAGAATACAATCTAGCAGTTCAGCACTCCAGTGACAGACAATCTACATCTCTAAGACTGAATGTTTAGAGTTTTAGGGCATTATTTCTAAGCACATTGGACAAAATTTAAAAGGAAAAAAAAAGAAAGAAGAATGTGAGAGAAACTTGAGCCTAAAAGCATGTAAAATATTCATTAAGCTTTTGGCTCAAGTTTTTTCTTACATGTATGTGAGACAGCCCAGCTACTGTACAGTATCAGTGACACTTTGGGGAACTAGAAGTTGACTGTCTCTCAACAGCTACATAAACAAGCCCCTTAATGACAGACAACTGGCAGGGCACACTTCCCAGCCCCTGAGCTCTCTAAGAATGTGGTATGGGTCATTCTAGAGGCCTGCACATCCTGGTCACCTGCCTTGAAGGTCACACTTCACCCCATTCACCAGTTTAGTCTCATCCTATCTTGTTCCAAAACGTCAGATAGGACTAGTAGCAAAATAAATTAAGGATTTATCAGGACTCGGGTATTATGGGTTACAGGTTAACACAGACAAAAACCTTTATTCTAACCTATATTTGACA
This sequence comes from Haliaeetus albicilla, assembly GCF_947461875.1. NCBI lineage: Eukaryota > Metazoa > Chordata > Aves > Accipitriformes > Accipitridae > Haliaeetus > Haliaeetus albicilla. Next base: position 28,034,273 of record NC_091495.1, read on the forward strand.
ACCAAATACAATCTTCTTTGGTGCAGCAGCTCTCATCCACAGCCCTTGTGGCACTTTCAAGAGATGGTGAACTCAGGGTGCTGTTTTCAAACAGATAAAACTGATGCAAACCAGGGCTACTGTGCTCCCCTCCCTTGAGCTGACACTTTTGCAGTGACCTGGATGAGGGAACAATTCTAACCAAAAACCAGACCTAGGAAAAAGGAAAAGCTTTCAGCCAATTCAAGATCTTTCTTAGTCAAATATTGTATGATATTTGGCATCCTGTTTTAATGAACAAAAACAACAAAAAGGATTCATCCATTTATTAGCAGGTTTTTTTGTTTGTTTGTTCCCCTTACACAGTGCTTCATTCTCCCCAACTGAGACATATTCTGAGAAATTTATAAATCTATAAAGTCCTGCAAAATATGAATCACCCAATATCTATCACACATGCATTCTATTAAACTTTCAATGGCTGATGCTGTCAAAGGCTAAGACCAAGACATAACACAGTATCTTTGTACACACTTAACATATTATAACACTAAGGAACAGGGAACGTATTCACACCTGCCTTGGAGAGTAAGCTGCTGCTTGGATCAGAAGAAGCAATGAAATTCTGGGGGAGGGGGGAACACTGTAATAAGAGCTAACTTGTATCATATATGTCCATTTTCGTATTTAACATATTATAGGTAAATATTTAAATTACAGTACCATACATACAAAAAATTCCATTTCATTTCTGCTCTGCAAAGACAACAATTCGTTTGCTGTTCTTTCAGAGAAGAGAATATGCAGATCTGAAGAACACACTTAAAATTTTTTTACTCTCTTTTTTTTTGTATTATTACATAAAATAGTTGTCTTTGCAAATCATAATTTACAAATCTCATTTCCAAGGAAAGGATTTAGCTTTACAACTTTTCAACGACAGAATTTTATTTTCCTGCTTATCTCCACTTTTGTCAGCTGCTACCTTATTTACACTTGCATGTAAAAAACACGCTTCTGTAAACTGCCCATGAAATTTCAAAAGTATCCAGTATTATCTTAACTTTTCTCTCACTGAATTCAAAATCTTGCTATTGTGATGTGTATGATTTTTTAAGCTCTTACCTTTTATCTTCTGCAGTACATACATCAGGAAATTCCCACTCAATAAATGAAGTTCCTTCATATTCTAGAAATATCTAATCAAAGAGTTGATAACACTTGCTAGTGTGTGCAAATACATCAATCATGACAACATACACAGATATTACTTTATAATGTTCTTAATCTTGTTTTTATCATGATAAAAAGATTAATGAATGTAACAAAAATAATTAGGGTAAATTTTAACTGGAAAAACTAATTTAAAAACAGTAATAACAAGCAACAAGCAGGGATGAATTACATTAGCACACTGTTCAAATAAAATTATGTATGTCCTAACTGTATAATGATTTCTATTCCTCCTAAACTAAGCTGACAGCATTCTGGACAGTTTGAAGTGCTAAAGTTGCCAATTGTGTCTGGCACAGTGATTCTTAGACTTTTTTTGACCATGGCACTAAACACCCTACATTTTTTGTGAGCCACTGTACATCTTAACATTCAATTAAAACAGGAAAATACTCTAAAGATGCTGTAAATAATCAGGAAGTAAAATTAACTTACCTTTTACTGAATGTTTTAATGAGATAAATGTGACAAATTTAAATAACACAGTTCTGTAGGACACCTGCAGATTAGCTAACCATGGCCCACAGACCACTTTTCTGCAACCACTGTTCTAGTGTAGATAAGACCTCAGTGTAAAGTATCTGAGTATTTCATCATTGTCACAGGTAAAACCAATTTAACAGAAAACTCAACCATGGACCACGTGCCCTGACATTTTCATTGCCAAGGGCTATTTCTTCATCGCATACTTCCCCTGAAACTCAGAAATTGCTTACACTAGGAAAAACAGTACCAGAAAAGTATTAACATTGTTCAGTCATCCTTCAACACAATCAAGAAGTATTAATAAGGAGAAAGAAATAGCACTCCATGACCCATCAGCCATGCTGAGCATTAGCTAATAGTCCAGTTTACCTTCTTGTTACAGCATTTTCCCTTCATTCATGGTCACCCTTGATTTTCTGAACTACTGAAGTTCTTATCAAAATTCTCCTCTAAACTACTTTGTGTGTCAATTTTTTTAAAATACATGATCAGAATATGTGGGATACTTCATCAGAATAATTGAAAACATATAGATGTAACAATTCTGCGTATCTCTTCAACACATCTGAATGAAATGCAGATCTCGCACTGCTTCCGTTCAGTGTTTATCTATTAAAAATTCCTGTATGAGTCTCCTGCAGTTTATTGGGAGGCAGGAAACGCAGTCATATGAAAAGCCTGAATATACCCAAATTAGAGTGAAATTTGTTATGAATGTAACTGCCTCAGTTCTTCATATCCAGTCACTAACATTGAACAATTCAGAAGACAATACAACCTAAACTTTATCAGTATAAACTTCTACCATGGGTTCAGTTTTACAAAGTCAATCCTGTACACCAGCTTGCGAATGCCAGAAAAGGCAGCCACATTCCTTCATTCCTTGAACATAAACTCTTGCCACTTTGTGCCACCTCTAAATGCCCACCTGACCTCTCACAGAGCAGATTCAGCTTGCCCAAATAGCAAACCAAGTTAATATAGTCCACAAATGTTAGAGGAAAAAAACAGTACAGTAACATTGCATGTTCTCACTGGTTTTCTTGCTTATACTAAATGAACTGAAATAAGTGCAATTGGGAGTTTCTGCACAGTTTTATTCTAAGCTCTTATACTACAGCAAACGCCTGTTTTTGACAAGGGGCATTAGACACCAGCTGTGTTTGTACTTTAGTCAAGAGTTACCATGTTTTAGAACTATACTATAAATACAGTTAGTGAATCATGCCAATAAAGAGTATTTAATATGTTTTACAGTATTAGAATGAAAGCTTCCATTTAGTTGACAAAGAAAAGGGGGTGGAGGAATGACAGACCCCTGAGACCATGTATTAAATAAAAATTCTAAACCTTGCAGTACCAATCAGTATTGATTAGCTTGATCTTAATTAAATACTTACAGGTTTTCTGGAAGTGAAGAGTTCATAGTTTTCTTCACTGGTTCTACACCTACCAAGAAAACATAACCAAAACATAAATCTCAAAACTCTTCAACACCAAATAGCAGAACAATGGATTCGTATGCCTGAGACCTCTTTGGAAAGTGGCATTACACTAATACCACACTGTTAGGACACTACCATGACAGGCTCAAATTTATTCTGAGATTTGAGGGAATATTTGTGTTGGCAACAGTGAGATGTTAATACAATTCAGCTATACTGGAAAACCATATCCTGAAACATTAATCTGGACCATTGTTTGGGGAGTCATGAGATGATCTATGGCCTCAGAAGTGAGTGCACTAAAACAAAGTTTGCCATTGCGTCAGCAAGACTGGAGAAACTGACTTCAGCAGTTCCTTGTGGCTTTTAGTGACTTCCCACAAGCTCTGTGCAGCAATACAGAAATCATGGCTGGTTTTTTTTTCTAGCACAAGCAGACGAAAATATTAATACTATGGACTACACTGAATGTTTAAGGAACTATTTGCTCTTTGAAGTGTATACAGGCAATTGCCTTGTATCATTTGTAATTGCTGAACATCTCTGTACTGAACCGACTACTTTGTCATAGCATCTCTTTGCAGTGACATTCAGGATTCAGATATTTGCATTATTTTTTTTTAAATGTTCTCTGTCAAGTCCGTATTTAATTTTCTGTTATGTACCTTCCCAGCTTTGCAAGACACAACCTTTTCTCCAGTGGCTTTTATAGATCCTCAAATTCTTGGTTAAAGTAAACCTGAAGGAGCAAAGAAGCAACTAATATCAAACTCTATGACTTGCCAGACAGCTGCAGATTGTGACTGCTTAGTGAGTCAGGTTTTTGAATAGCTGTCTTAGCAATAATTACGTCATTCAGACTTACGTCTTTTTAATAGCTACTTTACAGAAAAAAAATCTTCCCCCAGGGGTGTTGATTCTGTGAGGCAGGAAAGAATGAAAACAGCCACTGAGACATCAGTTCCACATGTAAACCCTCAAGTATGCATGATGAAGGCATTTCTCTGCTATGGGTTTTTTCCATTATTTTTTTAACTCGTGAATAAGCCTGGGGCCGTGTTCCGGTGTCTCTGGAGAAAATGGCCTCTTACATTTAGCCCCTGCTTCTACAAACCCTAGATTACATTCTTAATGATAAGTCAGCAAAACTAACCATATAGGCAAAGCTGTGATATACTGCAAACCCACGCCAGCAGGCCTGACATCCGTGACAGGCAGGCCTTGCCCACAGCAGATGTAACGTGAGGGGGAACGGGGAGCCGCACCAGACCGAGACCCTCCGGGCTGGCAGGGACCAGAGACTCCCGCTCTGTTCAGGAGCGGTGCGGGGACACCTGTAGCACGTCAGGCCGCGGGCTGCTGCTGCCTCCCAGACAGCCAGCTCTGGCGAACGGACACGGGACCTGTGGCCACCAAACCCCAGGCCGCATACATCGAGCCGAGGCCAGACCCGACGCACAGAAGCATCCCCCCCCGCCCCCCGCCGCCGCCTTCCCTCAGCGCCCCTGGCCCCCTCCTTCCCCCTCCGCAAGGCGCAGCCGCCATCCAGCCTCAGCAGGGCCAGCGACGCCCGGTGAGGCGCCCTGGCCGCTCCGCCGCAGCCGCCCCTCCCCGCTCCCCAGCCGACACGGCCTCGCGCCGCCGTCGGGGCGCACGGGGCAAGCGAGCAGGAGCCAGCCCGCCACAGGTGCGGCCCCCGGGGACTACGCGCCCCAGCATGCACCGCGCCCGGCCCCCCGCGGCGCCCTGCGCGGGGGAGGCCGCGCGGCGCGCTGGGTAATGTAGTCCGGGCTGCGAGGCGCGGGGGGAGCGGCGCGAGGGCGAGGGAAGGGGGTGGGGGGGAAGGCGCCGGGAGAGGCACCGGCGGCTCCCGTTTTCCGCGGGGGAGCGGGGCGGGGATCCGCCTGAGGGCAGGGGTCTGCCCGGCGGGGAGCGGCGGGGGAGGCCGCGCTGGCGGGGCCGGTAGGCGGCGGCACCTGGACGCGGCAGCGGCACCACCGCCCGCCCGGGAGGAGGCGGAGGCGGGGGTGGGGGGAGCGGAGCCGCCGCGCGCTGCCGCATGTGCCTGGAGCGGAGCCGGAGCGGGCAGCGCGAGCCATGGCGGAGCATGGCGCCCCGGCGCCCGCCATCCCCAACGGCGAGTGCGCCGCCCGCCTCCCCGGCAACAAGGTGACCGTCGTGCTGGGGGCCCAGTGGGGCGACGAGGGCAAAGGCAAGGTGGTGGACCTGCTGGCGCAGGACGCCGACATCGTCTGCAGGTGCCAGGTGAGGAGGCAGCCGGGGCGCGGGGGAGGCCGCGGGTGTCACCTTGAGGCGGGCGGCCCCGCCGCCCGGCTCCGCGCGGGCACTTGTTCTCGCCCCTCTTCTCCCCCAGCGCCCGCCTCGGCGCAGGGCCGGGCGGCGGTGCCCGGGGAGGCGGCGGGGCTCCCGCCGCGCAGGGCGGGCTGCGGGGCAGCGAAGCCCTCCCCGGCGGGGCAGGAGCCGCCGGAGAGAGCCCCGCGGCCGGGCTCCGCAGCCCTCCCGCTCCTCCTTTGTCCCCGTCCCGGCGCCGGGGGGAGGAGGAGGAGGAGGAAGGCGCCCTCCTCGCCGCCGAGAGCCGTCCTCCAGCAGGAGGAATGCGCCCGCCGGGGTCGCGTCCCCCCCCTCAGGCCCGCCGCCGCAGCAGCAGCAGCAGCACTCTTTGTCTGGGGGGCGCCGGGAAGGGGCCGCGCTCGGCGGTTCCCGCAGCATCGCCGCTGGGAGCGGGGCGAGCAGCCCTCCCCGCCGGCGGCGTGGCCTAAGCCGCACCGCCTGCGAGCGTGCTCGCCGTCCCCTCTCGGGGCGGGCGTGGGGGGGTGTAACGCTGGCCCCCGCACGAAACCAGCAGTTAGCTACGGGATGCACGTGAGGGTGTGCATGCAGCCCGCAACAACTTGGTCATCTTCAGATAAAACTAGCTTTTCAAAGACTCGCCTGCCCTTGCTTCAAGATCGTGGTTGTGTCAATGAAATCCCATCTTCCTCTGTTGATTTATTTATTTATTTATTTTTAATTTTTCTTCTGGAGGCCTTATTCCAGCAAAAGAGTGCAAAAAGTCAGTCTGGCGTGCAAGCAGAGTACTCCTAAATGCCTACGTAAAAACAACACAGTTCCGAGGAGGCGTTTTTCTTAACGTTTCTAGTGCAATAATTCTGTAGAGCACAACATAATGAACTAAAACTATGTACCGTTTTTTCTTGAAGGTAAGAGATACAGCAGTGTAAGATGCCTACAGCATACGCAGACTTCACGTAGGTGTCGTTATCTGTACGCTTTTGTTGAACACACAAGTTAAATTTGCTCTTAAATATATATATTTTGGAAGAGCGTACCATTTGCAGAAGAGTGCAAACACTGGAGCATTGTGTTATCTAATGAGAACTGCACGTAAAACTGGTGTTTTCAAAACCCAGTCAGTTGCAAAGCTGACAAATCAAAAACTTGAACTTCAGAGACTTTAATTTTGAAGTAAACAAACTTAAATAGCTGTTTTCGCAAATGAATTACTTTTTCCCTTTTTTTTTTTTTAATAATACGATCTGATGTGGTGCTGTGGCATGGTCGCCTGGCTTTGTGAGTTATAGAACACAGTGACTCAGTTCGTCCTTTACGACTTTGTTCTTGAAACTTGAAGGGCGTCTAGGTAACCGTGTATGTTTAACGCTAAGAAGTTTTGGTGGAGAGAGAGAGTCAGATGGTAAATTTTTGTGTGCATGTGCTTTAATGTGTTTGTTACTTCTTTTGAATCAGCTGGGTGAAGGATCAAGAAAAGGGAAGAATTATGACATTATCTCAGGCTTGAATTTCATGACCAGTTGTGCCATTTCTAACAGCTTGTTGCTCCTGCTAAAGGAAGGAGCTTTTCTTCCTTCTTTCTTCCCTTTCCTGTTGATGGCTGTGCTGTCTGGGTCTCCTCCCGTGCACTGACTCTGGCACTTGAACACTTCTGTTAAGTTGATTAACTCACCAAAATGGCAGGAAACTATTTTTTGTTGGATTTACTTCCTGCTGTTTTAGTAAATAAAGCTGAATTTAATGGTCTTGGAGGACCTTAATGAAAAGAGGAGCCCAGGATAGGGTAAGCACAAAGAACAGTTTCTCAGGAGAAGGGAAGATAGGAATATTCTCTTTTGGTGGTACTGAGCTATTAAGTCATCTTGCTATGTATGCAAGCATATTCTAGATGCTACTGTTAGTGCTGGTAAATTAGAGTATGACTCTTGCGCTTTTCATAGTGGTACAAGTCCAGAAAGAAAGACTAGAACACACTTAGTCTGCCTATGGTTAATATCAGCTTTCTGTAATTGGAGCTTCTGATTCTTATTTTGCCATTATACCCTTATTCATTCTAGGATGGTTCTTTCTATTCATCGTGCCACAGAGTTGCTAGAATGCCTGTGGATGAGATCAAATATTTCTAGCATGTTCTTGTGAAAAATTTATTAGTACAACTATTTTCTTGGAGGACTTGGGAAGTTGTTGCAGCAGGTCTAAGATGTCTTGGAAACTTCCGTTGTATTTGCAGTGAAACTGGGAGCTCTAGTGTGGGTTTCATATCACTGTCCTTGGTTCTGTGCAGATGCAGAGCATAAAAGTGGTCCTATCCCAGAACTGAGAATTGACTATCACTTTTACAGTGCCTGTAAAGGCATTGCAAGAAGTTGTACTCTAAAATCTATGGCCATACCATCATGTATTCTAGGTAGCAGGTGTGCTAATGACTTCAGCTACTTGTTTAACTAGTTGACTATGGCCTCTGGAATGAGGTGCTTGCTTAGGTACCATCAGCTGAATAAGTGTGTCAGGAAATAAGATGTATTATGGCTCTACTTCTAAGTACCACCCTCCAAAGTGTTTTATCTAGGTTTAGAGGTGGTTGAAAGGACTCTTGTGCTCAGTGCAAGAGTATGGGATTTTATTTTCAGCAGACAGATTCACATTTATCAAAAGTGGTATTATGGTTTCAACAACAACTGTTTGAAGAGACTAAACTAGAATTAAAACACATCCAAGGGCTGTATGTATGTATTTGCTAATGCAGCTGCACTGGCAACTGTGGTAGTTTCATGAAGGCACTGCTGGTGTAGAGGGTTCAGATGCAGTTAATATAAACATGTTGACATGACAGGCAAAGTATGTACTTGTTCTTCCACTGTTAAATTTGAATTGGCCTTCATTTACCTCTAGGAGATATCTTGTAAAATGATGCTTTTGATAAAACAAATGTATTGGTGAGACTTTTGCACTTAAACCTGCATCTGGTCATCTGGCTTACAGAGCAAAGTCTTTTTACCTGCTAGCACATAAATCATAGTCCAGACAGTAAAACAGAGCAAGAATTGGTTTGAGATTCAGGAGTAGTTGCCATAAAAACTGCGCTTTTGTGTTTTTTTTTGACATAGTTTCCCTCTTAGTAAGCAGCTGGCCTTACTGCCATTTAAAAGTACACATTGTATTTTTTTGCAGTTCCACAGGTAATGGAAAGTTAAAGGAAAATGCTTCTTGTTCCAATTAAGGGACTTCCTACCATTGCAGAATGCAACCAAATTAGGGAATTTAATTACCAGATTCTAATTTGTTATTGGATATAGGAGTGGCAAATTAATGCCAGCAAGTTATTTTAGGTGATCATTTTATCAAAACAAATACTGTACTAAAATGCGCTATGTATCTCTTATATTACCACCACCTCCTCCACCCAATCTACCAGTGTATGCAGTACAGCAAAAAAATGTAATGTCCGCACTGCATGATTCTGTTCTCATTTACTCATTTCACCACCAAATTTTTGGTCACTTACTGTTGGAGGTAGCTGATGTATGCAGAGTATATAATTCACACAGGTGAGTAAGATTTGTCTTCAAATTTTTTTAAGCCATGCTTCCTATGCTAAAGAATCCTATTTTCCTGCTTCTTCAGTTCTGTTGTACATCTTGTTACTACTTCAGAACAGAATTGCAGCTTCTTACCACATCTTCTCAACTGATTTCGCTGTGGTCTGCCTGTGACTTACCATTACTGCTCTGCCTGCTGTGGGGTCACACGATTCCTACTCCTGAACTCCTAATGCATGGCAGTTGCAATGTGTAGATTCTTCGTACTCCCTTTTCTTCTTCCTCCCCCCAAACAACAGTGTGTATAGTGACGCCACTGCTGATCACTTGATAATGTGGTGATTACAGTGCAACAAGTAGTAGAGAAGTTTTCAGTGCGCACATTCTTGGGGTGAAGCAGTTACCATTGATCGGCTGATAACTGCCAGCTGAAGTCCTCAGACCAATGCTGCCTAATGCTGCCATATCACTAGTCTGTATATAGCCACTTTTTTTTGAAAAACTGTAATTTTCTTATCTTCCATTCACCAAGCCTGATTTTTCTTTTTTCCTAAATGTTCTCGTTTGAAAAGGTGTTTCAGTCTGGAGCCTTTGCAGGCCATGCAGAATTAGGAATAGCAGAATCAGTAGCTATAGCTATTAGTGCTTTTTTAGCTGCTCAGGCATTCGATACGTGATGTCTAGCTAGAGCTCTCATTTTTTTTTAAGTGCTGGGTGCACTTTTGGACCTTGTAGTGGTTGGCAGCATGCCAGTAATATGCTCTGGTGAGGAAAGAGAGGTCAGTAAAATGAGTTCTTTAGCCTGCCCCATCAGTGAGTCATATGCTTTACAGACCTGCTTTAGAGCATCACTGATAGGTGATCTCTTGTTATTGTAAGCAATCACACAATGTATCAATTATTTCTAACAAAAGAACAGTTGAAATCTGATTTTCCAGTTCATAAAGTTTGTACCATTAAAAAAGGAGATCTTAATAGCACTAAAGAGCAAATTACACCTTGATCTACTGGTTTCTTATTGTTCTTTCAATCTTACTGTTAGTTACTACAAAAGCTTACTGTGTTTGGTTGGTTAAGATGCAGTACTCCATAGCAGCTTATTAAGATTTCAAATAAATTTTTTATTTCTACTGTACTACCTCACACATTTGGAAGATGTTCTCTGTAAATATTCCCAAAGTCACTTTTTGGTTTTCATATCCTTTCTTAAATATTCTTGTGAAATGTAGCAAGCATCGGTGGGGTTTCATGTAGTGGTGGACCAATCTGTGCTTTCAACATTTTTCTTGTTCTTTATCTGCCCTACCTCACTTGATCTCTTTTATCTCTTAGGGATAGATTGGTCTTTATTCTGGACTTGGATAATGAATCCTGTTCCCTACCTAACATACATAGGCATTGCAACATTATAAGGTTTTGCAGATCACGTGAAACTAAGCCAAAACCAGATCTAGAGAGCCTTTCTGAATATTGTCTTTAAATAGCAGTTCCTCAGAGCAAGTTCTGTCAGTATAGAGAAATGCATGGAGTTTTTTGAGATGAACAGATTAAGTAAAGTTAATGTTTTCTTTTATTTGTTAGGAGAATACAGGTGAATGTGTAAAACATAATGTGCTTATTCTGTCATATTCTGCCTCAAACCATGCTCTGGATCTTGTTCTGATGCAACAATTCTTGTACTACACGTTCAAAAATTTCTGAAGACTAGCCAAAATTTCAGAAACTTTGATTAAGTGTGTGACATGATGACTCCTTGAACTAGGTTTAGATCTTACAAACGTGAATGGATTGTCAAGGAAGAAAATCGCTAGCTGCTGGATGTTGTTTATACTGAAATTCAGGAGTAGGTTATGCAGTAGTTTGTTAGCTGCTAATTCATTGGGGGCGGAAGGGGGGGGGGAAGCAAGAAATTAGTCACAAAATCTGGGATGTGAGAGAATGAATTAGTTACCAAAACCTTGATTTTTTAATTTTTTTTAAATTTTGTTTTTAAAGGGGGATGGTTTGCAATCTGAAGTTCAAAATAGATTTTTGGCAATATGTATTGAAATGAGAAGCAAATAGCCTAGTAATTGCAAAGCTATGTCTAGTTGGGGTGCATCATAGGAGTTCAGATATGTCTCTTTGCTATACTGATCAACTTTTAAAAAGTGTGTTCAGTGTTCCCGGAATCTGATTGTGGCAAGAAGGAGCCTTTCTTGTGTTTCTTGTAAGTTATGGTAGTATCCAGCTTTCTTGATGTATTTTTTACTTTTCATCTAAGAGTTAAATGAAAATGTTTACAACCAAATGATGCCAAAGCAACATTGACTTGCTTCTTGCCCAACTTGGCAGTCACTTGTACAGCTAGCTCAGAAACAACAGTGGTTGCCCTGAGCTAAAAATGAATGCTGGAGTGTGGTAGCAATAAAAGTAAACTGTAGAAAAAATTATGCACACACACATCTGATAGAGAGAGTTGAAAGGAGTGTATGGCTTCTTCCTTAACGTAGCATGAGATAACATCTCTTTAAACTAGACAACTAATTTCTATTCCAGAGGAGAGAACTTGAAAGACTTTGCTCTACCCTGAGGCATCGTATTTTTGAGACAGACAACTTGGCATGATCACGTCATAAGAAAAGGCAGTGATTGTCATCGTAGTCTTTTTGGGTAGATAGTTCTCTTAAACGCATATGTCAGTATTTCAGAGCTGCTTTAAATACTTTTGTATCTAGTATCAGTATAGAGAGCCATTCACAATATGCTTTTAATAGTAATTTCAGTCTGCTTTTCTAATAAATTTTTTTTCCCTATGCACCTCCACAGTTAGGTGAAGTTGCAGTAAGGTAGACCAGTCTTAGCAGTTATGGGAGTACTGCTGTACGTGAGGCATCAGGGTTTGAACTGCTTTCTTGTCTTGATCTGTTCAAGATGGATTTAACTGTTCTGGTTTTTATGCTAAAGTCTAGTCTGTCCTTAACTAATGAAGATACACTCAGAAAATAAAATGCATATTTTCAACTTGCATAGATCTAAAATGGAGAAAGATACACTATTGTTCCTCCAACTTAGTTTCAAATGCACTTTATTTTTTATGTGTTCCTGCAGTGACTTCTTACTTGCATCTTCTACTTATGTATGTACACACGCCTCATACTTAAGTGTATGCTTCCTTGGCTAGCACACATGGCACACGTTTACTTTTGCTCTTTGTGCTCTATACAAAGGTTTTAAAAAGCAGAGAATGTTTTTTTTTTTGTTTGGTTTTTTTTCCTTACAAAGGAGGAGAGTATTTTTGCTTTTCGTTTGTTAACAGGCAACTCTGTTTTGCTGATTATCCAAGTTGGTACATTAATGTTTCCTGTTAGACAGTTTGCACTTCTCCCCCCCCCCCCCTTCAAAAAAAAGGAAGGGAAAAACCCAAAGTTTGAAGCTAGAATGAATTTAAGATTGAGAGTCTTTCAGTGAATGATAGATATACTAAGTGTGTACATTTTTCCTGGAAGAGTCCTGTGTGTGTCAGGAAAATGGGAGAACTGCAAATCCTCCTCCCTTAAACTGGAAGGACAAGTGGTCAGGTCCTTTGCATACTTTTCAGGTAAATCAGTGAGCTTGGCTGCAAACCCAGGAGCATGGAACTTTTCTGAGCAAACTCACCAGAGGAAAAAGTCCTGGTTAAGGATTTCTCTATAAGCATTTGAGTATGGCTTTGTATCATTTTCAAAGTCTTTTTGGAAAATGAGATTCCATGCTTCCTCAATTGTTGGCTTCACTTAGCTTCAGATGAGCTCTTGTTAGCAGGCATTGCATATAAAACACACTGGAGCTTGTAACTCCCAGTTTGATGATATTTTTTTTAAATTTAAAATTTTTATGTCCTTGGTAAACATTAATATTGTTGAAGCATATTTATGGAAAGCCAAATTAGTTATTCTTGAATAAATTACTTCTTAGGAAACATTCTTGGTTGTACCTTCATATTTAGCAAAACCCAAAACAAAACCCGTAGCGGTGGTTGTTTCAACCTCAGTGTTCTGTTAGCCAAGTTTTGGTAGTGGCTGGTTAAGCACTGTAAACCTGAAGTCTTACCTGATAAACTTTCTTGCACTATTTTAATTCAGCAAGAAGATAATATTTTTGTCTAAAGAGGGCATCTTTAATCCTGACAATAAAGGTCATGATGCAGAAAGGTTGGTGAAGTAGTCATCAAGTAGACTTTCTGAAGACAGGCATAAGTCATTACTATTTTGTCAAATTAACTTCATTAAATTATCAAGACACTGCCATAACTCCAAAAAAGATTGCTGCTTATTTGTCCAGTGAATTAGCTCAATACATGAATGTTCCTTGGGGGCTTTTGACTAGTACAGCAATGCAATGCCAGAAGAAAAATTGCTGTTAAATATTATTATGAATGCTCCTTCTCCATGCTTTATACATGATTTGGAAGCTCTTCTGCATGGACAGAATTTAACAAGCTGAAGAGCTGTTGTGCTATGTGAAGGCTTAAAGTGAGAAGACTTGCCTTGCTTCAAGGTTGTTCATATATTCTTTTGAGTTTACCAGTTTGGCTCCAGAACACACCTTTCTAAGAGTTACACTTCTAAAAATTGTTTCAGTCTTCAGAGCTATAAGGAAAAAAATAATAATATGAAACTGTAGTCAGGTACTTGCATTAGTATTGTTGCTAGTTCTATTCAGTTCTTTAGCCAAAATACTTCAGTTGGCAGTTAAGGTATTTAAAAGGTATAGAATACAAGAGAAAATAAGCCATTTTGCATAGATCGGAGAAGTGCTGAAATGATTTACCTGAAGATTACAGTAGATGTCCTTTTAGAAATACTGTTCAGTCAATATGTTTAAAATGTAGTCCTCTGATACTATTGATGAGTCTTCAGTATGTTTTCCAGTGGTACTGTCTGGACCATGGTACAGTATTGTGGTAACTGGTGTGTTTGAGTCATGTGCATGAGTGTATTGTTTGTGGTAAGTATTGCCTTCCAGTGCTTCGACAATGTTTTTTGGCTAGCAGGAGTCACGTGTTTGATTTATTGAAATTTCAAGCTTGTTTCCAGTAAAATGTCAACTAGCAGATAATTTTTTTCCTTCCCAATTATTATTTTCAGGCACTCAAAACTATTGCAAAAAGGGTGTTTCCTAAGAATGTTTATCAAACGGCCCCCAGACGTGCAATACTTGCAGCTGTCTTTGCTATCTTTGCTAACCGCCCTCTGTGCATATGTAACTGATTCTGTTCACATTTGCCAGGATAGGTACGTTTTAGAATAGTATCTTGTTTTGTGTGTAGTACTGACCAACCTATCTAAATGGAATATATGGATGCAGATTCTTGGGTGTGGTGCTTACACTGAGAAGGATTTTTAGGCTATTTAATCTTCTTTAGCAAGCTGAAGACTCCCCTCCCCTTTTTTTTGTTTGCTTTAAAAAATATCTCTGAGCAGTTTACCACTGTAAAAGGAAGTTTCAAAAGTGGTATTTCATAGGGAATGTTTTTGGAATCAGGCTTCTAGAAAGTGGGTAAATATAGGGTTTTGTCACCCGGATTGCTGTCAATTCTAACAGTACTCGTGTGATAATTTGTCTATTACTATGCACCTTTCTGTCAGAGTCCTGTATACTTAGCTGTTCTACATGTTGAATAGCCTGGATATTTCAGGATTACCAGCCTAGTGGTCAGGGATCATATGCTTTTTCAAGGAAGTGATTTAAGCATACCACACCAGTAAAGTTGGAATAATGCCTTTTTAAAAAGCTTATGCATTTAGTTATCTTACAACAACAGGTTTTGCTTAAAATGTTGTAGATTGGGTCTGATATCACTTTCACTATTCCACTTAATGACTTAAAATACTCTAAAATAATGGTATAATATAATAGTGTCAGGATCATGAAAGGAGAAGAAAGGCTGCTGTGTCTTAATAGGATTTTAAATTGTTCATCCATCAGAGCATCAAACTAAAAAGTCCCTAAACTAAATCCATATACTGAAATGCATAGGTTCATGCTGCTTTTTCGTGATGACTTTCACACTGTCTCTCCAAATAAATGGAAAGAAATTTTTCATTCCAGTCCAGCTGGCACCCTTTTGAGCAGGATATGTGCAGAAGTTTAAAAAAAAACAACCAACACAACAAAACAATAACCAAACAAACCCTCCAAAAAACAAACCAACAACTCTTTAAAAAGAGTACTGGGAAACTGTCATGGCTGAGGTGGTCTTTTGTTTTGGTTTGTTTCTTTTTGCATCAAGGCTATTATTAAAACAGCTATTTCTAAGATGCCCAACTTCATAATTCCGTGAATTGTTTGAACTGATATTGTTGGGGGGGGGGGGGGGAATAGGTGTTTGGTGCCCCCTTCACTTTGAGCAAGCTCGTGTTTTTTCCCTGTTATCAGCACAAATGTTCAGTGTCACCTGGTGGCAGTTACTCCTTCAGCATTGCTGGCAGCAGTGCAGGCAGCAACTGGTAATCTGAAAACTGGAGGCTGGGTCCAGCCATGAAACCAACCACTCTAACTTTGGTGTGTTGTTTCAAAGTCTTGAGCAAAAACAGTGGGCCTTGGTTGAAAAGTTGGGGAAATTCAATTAGGGACACAATTTAACATTGCTATTTGGTAAAGCTGTGGGCTGCTGAAAGGGCTGACGCCTTGGTCACTGAAGAATCCTTTGGGAGAGGAGAGAGAATGGTTGCAAATACTGTGTTGAAAGATATGAGGATAAAAAATAGTGCAAGGAAAAAAGAAAGGACAAACAAACTGAATGGAAACCTCAGAGTATGCTAAAACGGCAATGCTGTGCCTTGATAGAGATGCACAAATACATGGTGCTATATCTAAGCCAAGTATGCTTGGGACTTCAGGAGTAGTAAGCCTGTGTTAGCCTCTTGATAGGAGTATAGTGTGTTGTTACTGGTTCTTATTGCTCTTTGTTTTGGGTACATGCTTTGTTGCTAGATGGAGAATCTGTTTTATGTTCTGTTCTTTAGCAAAGCATGCACCTATTTTTAATGTATACTCAGTTTTCTGTGATGAAATGAGCCCAAGTTCAGAGGCTGTTTTCTAATGTAAAGAAAACCTGTAAAGAAATGGTTCGGGTTTTGTTTTTTTTTTTTAAATACTGTTCTGTCTTCTATGTGAGCATTATTAGAACCTAAGGGAGATCATTTCTATTCTTACCTAAATAGCCTAGTAATAACCTAATCTAGAGAGATACTTCAGTGTTAAATAAGTAAAAGTTAAGCATTATGCATATTAAATTTATGAAGTGTTTAGTCTCTGGTGTAATATTAACAAGAACTGATTTTTCTTCTTGATGATTTCCAACTGTATACTTCTAGTTCACAGTACTTGAATGCTAGGTGATGCAGCCTTTTGGGCAATAAACACCTGTGTTTGTTGTCTGACTGTGTCCTTGGTATGTTTCAGGGATGATGCTGTACTAAGAAAATTTTCAGGTAACTAGCAGACACCTTTTGGCATGACTTCCAGAATGAAAAGACTTGAAATAAAAAATGTTGGGATATTCTAGATTGTGTTTGTTGAAATGAGAAGCTCATGGCATGTAAGGATTCTGCTGTATGTATCCAAACTTGAAGGATGAGTGCAGGGGATACTTAAGTATGCAAAACCCAATTTATCTCCTCTGTGGTAATTATATGTTTAAGAAAATAATATACACAGTTGTTGGTAGAATAAAAATCAGAATTAATTTTCAGTGATTAATGTTTAGAGTATTATGGTTTTTAAATTATTTTTAAAATTAGAATTTTTTTCTTAATAGCTGTTTGAACTGACAGACAGGAGGTTTGGGGAGGAGAGAGAGAAAAGGTTGTGAAATGACTTTTAAGAGAGACAGTCTTATTTAGGTTCAAAATTTTGATTCTGCTCTTCTGGCAGATGATCTGAGGGTTTAGAAAAAAAAAACCCAACTTTATGAAGGAGGTTCAGTGGGTTTGTGTTTAGCAGGTACTTGGACCTTGAAAGCTCTCTTCTGGTCCCACCTATACTGCCTATCCTGAACTGTTTTTTTTTGTTTTGGTCTTCTGCAAGTTTAACTTACCTAAAAATTGCTAAAAGGATCTTTCTTTTTTTCTTAAGAGGGCTTTCTCACTTGTGTTTTGCATTAGGTATTTGTGTCTTTGCTGTATTTCAGAAAGCCTCTTTTGCATAATTTTGGAATAAAATATTGCATTGCAATACCGAGCAAGTGAAGTCTTGAGTCTGTTAGACATTCCTGACTGTCATGCTATTCAGTCTTATTGATTAGCTTTATTCTTAATTTTTTTTATTTTTTTTTTTTTTTTTTAATCCACACAATATTATTTCTCTTACGCTGGCAAAGCCAGCTCTGCCTTGGCTGCCTGACCTCCCCCACAGCCTGCATTCTGACTTCTGGAGGGGCTTCCTCTGCTACTGTTCTGCAGAATGGGAAGAAAGCACCCCAGTGAAGAAGTTCTTTGTTCAGAGTGCCACTGGTGCTGCCTTGTACCTCTTGTGTATAAGAATTGATCTTTTCCAAGAAGTCATCTTTTCCACCCCTCAATCCTTTTCTGCAATCTGTCTGATTGTAACTGAATCCAGAGTTGCCTTGCCCTAATGGGTGAGTATGTTGGCCATGGGACGCTTGTTGGCTCAGATGAAGGAAATCTTGCCGTTGTGCAGGGAGAAAGGGAAAAGTAGTCATCGCTACATGCACGTAGCATATTCCAGACTGAGCAAGAGCATCTTTTGGTCTTGCCATGCACTTGGCCTCTCTGTCTGTGTTGGCCCAAGGTAGGTGTTTCAGTTTTCACGTGGCTGGGAGAGAACTCCTGTGGTTTAGCTACCTAGAAGGTTACTGAGATATGGTAGACTGATTGCTCTATTTAGTTAACTGGGGAGTATTGCCAGCCTCAAGAAATTACTTTTATGTCTTAATTTCCCTCTGGCAAAAGCTTTATACAATGTATTGAAGATCATTTGAGCATGAACTTTGTTTAACTAATGGTGAAAATAAATTCCACAGTTAGTTCTCCATTAATAATGTTTAAACATTTGAATCAAAGGAGTGTTAGCTTGAATGACCTAACTGGTCCCATTTGGTTTAGTGGGATGAGGGAGGAGAAGTGAGAAATCCAGATGGAAAGCATTGAAGCCAGGAGTGACCTCATCAGTTTATACCTTGAATAATGCCCAGAGGCAATAGTTGCCTTCATTACAAAGATGTTGGCATTATCATCAATTTCTGGAGGAAGGGAAAAAAACCAAAACAAACCCAAACCCCATAACCTAACAACAACCCACCCCTCCACCCCACCACCACTAGAACTCTGAGTTCAGGTTTCTGTAATTGGAATTGTTTACCAAACCCGTGTTGTGCAATGTCTGAGCACACAACATGTGTACACTTTACTGCTAGTTCACTGTAAGTGTACAGTGTGAACCATTCTTTTAATATATTACAATTCCTAACTCTGTAACTATACGCTTGCACTTCTGCAGTTAAGGTAGAGCTTACCTGTAAATCAACAGCAGAATTTTGAAAACCGGATTAATGAAATGCTGTTGTTTTAATGCTCTCCTAGAATATGGTTTGAAATTAAAAATATTTTTCAAAATGACACATTTTGACAGAACGACATCCAAAGCATGATGGGGACTGACTTAATGTTCTACCAGACGGCTGCTATCAGTAGTGCATTTGGGATTGAATCTTTTCATGTCGTAGGAATCATAATATAAACAACTAAATTCTGAGATTCAAATTCGAGTCCAATCTGAAAACAAGTATTTGGAAACCTTGAGGTATTAGAATGGCCTAGGAGTGTGTTCAGATGGCGATTCATCACACATCATGTCAAGTTTTCTACTTTAGTCTCTAGCAAAATCCCTTAAAGTATAACTGCTCACATTAAACATGCAGAAGTATATATAACTTAGCTTGCTTCTAGATGAAGTGTGAGCTGTGCTGTGCGTGTAGTTCAAGGTTTAAAAAGTAAGATGCCATTTTTATTCTGTCAGCCAGGGGGTATTTTCCAATGAGCATGGAAACAACATACCTTGGCATCACTCAGCAGTGCAAGGGAGAAATCTGGACACCACCAAAACCCAGCAGTTGTTCTCATGATTAACAGAGTCTGAGTCTGCATGCTGTACACCTTGCTCAAGCAGATGGGACCGCTGAACTTTAAGTTACTACATCTGAATGGCACCAATAGCTTGTCAGACTTCAAAAGATTAAGAATTTATTGTTAATTGTGATCTAATCTCTACAATGGCCAATTTTTTTTTCTCTTTATTTGACATTCATGATGCTAGAAAACCTTTTTTTTTTTTTTTTTAAATAAATTGAGAAGCAAAACATGAAATTAAGTCATCCAGTTAGTAGGGGATTTCAAATGAATAGTCATTCACTAATCCTAGTGTTGCTTATGGATTAGTAGTCCCGTTTATTTATGCTGCAGTGGGAGAATTTGGACTCATCTTCCCATATGTAAATTACTACTACCTCAGTACTTCAGTGTTGTACTTAGGCCTATTTATTGAATTTTCATTTAAAGCACTTCAGTGCTCTTGTTAAATTTGTCTGGACTGATATTACCGGTGAATCAAATAGGACTAATTTGAAGGAATCTGAGGAAGAAGATAACTACCACTTTCAGCAGATGTACTTGACTGTAAATGCTGCTTTAGTATATAGCTGTTCTTTCTTCCTCAGGAAAGGTTTTGCTTAGGTTCTGAAACACTGAGTAGAAAACCAATGTCTTTTCTTACTTAAAAAAGCTTGTATATTTTATGTATGTATATAACTTGTTAGTTCTTAGAATATTATCTAGTTTTAGAGTAACTTGTAGTAGCTCAGGAGTATCAGCATTGCATTTAAGAAATAGTTGTAAATGATC
Organism: Haliaeetus albicilla; assembly: GCF_947461875.1. Taxonomy (NCBI): domain Eukaryota; kingdom Metazoa; phylum Chordata; class Aves; order Accipitriformes; family Accipitridae; genus Haliaeetus; species Haliaeetus albicilla. The sequence goes on from NC_091495.1 coordinate 28,054,151, forward strand.
TACCTGCTAATGTAGCTAGTTAACATCCTTTCAAATCAAAGATACAACTGTAGAGTTGGTAGACTGCTAAATAATCTTTCTTAACAGCTACTGTTGAATAGAAAGGATGGAAGGACGAAGAGGAAGGTTACACCTGAACATTTATTATTTTCTTAAAAGAATAAACTTGAAAGGCTTGCTTTATTTATGCATTCAATATGTTTCACATGTTGTGAATTGAAAATTTGGCATTCTCTGATTAAGTCAGATCATTTGCAGTGAAAACCATCTGCATCCAGAAATCTTTACCACGTCTTCAAGGTACAGTTCACTGCATGGAAAAACTCTACTAAATTACTAAATCATTTAAACTTTTCTTAAATTCAGACATTTCCTTTGTTGGGTGAAGGTTTGTAAGTCTTCCCTTTTTCCAAAGGAGGTGGAGCGGCTGTAAGTCCTGAAATAAATAATGCTGAAATTACAAGAATTTTCATTGCTAACTTCACTGAGATTACGCTTTTACCTGTGGCATGTGTATTTACATATTGGCACAAATGTTTGATATCTAATAATATTCTTTATTTGTAATGTCAGATATATGGCTTTATGTATTGCATTCATGCTTTGTAAATGTAGTAGTAGTGAGTAGCTGTTGAGTCCATTGCTTAGAAAAGATCTTTTGTGATACATTATTCTGAAATCTTTCAGATTTATAATTTCATAGATTAATTTTTCATATAGTTTCTTTTTTCTTTTCATATAATGCCTTTCTTCAGTTTGTCTTGTGCTGAAAGAATGCTTAGATTAAAAGTCTTTTCTTTAAGGCTTTCCTTCTATGAAGCAGTTTGTTTATTTCTGGTGCAAGGTACCTGTAAAGGATGTTCCTGTAGTTACGACAAACAGAACCATTTTGTATGTAACCTTGTCTTGCACAAATGACTCGGTCACAAGAGAGTGAAAGCTTATTTTCAAAAGTACAACAAACAAGAACTGGGGATATTTAGTAACTATTTTGTAATCTTTTTCGTTTTATAGGCTTGTCTTGACCCTCCTTAAGACTTGGTCATCAGCTTCTTTTTGTATTTTAGACGTACTTCACAGTTTAACAAATCTCTTAATACTCTCTGTGGTAATGAAAAATGCTAGAAATGTTAAGTGTTAGGTTTCCGGTATCTTACAAAACCACAGTCATCTTAGTTGCCTCTAGATTCACTCCTTAACAGCATATTTCAGATATAAATGACTTGTATTATTACCAACCTCTCTTATCGCTGAGGAGGTACAGAATGAACAAGTTAACTTCACTGGTTACTACTCATAGAAAAACATTCAAAAGACTGAACCCAAAATTCAGAACAACAAGCCTGCACATTGCCAGCTAGACTTAACCTTTCCCAATAGATGTATGGGTTTATGTACTCATTTTGACTGGTGATTTTTTTTTTTTTGTAAGGTTGCAGTTCCACTTTTAATACTTACTAGGTTCCTGTTACAGTTAGAGAGAGTAAAACTGATGATGGCTTTTAGAAGTGTTTGCATGTACTGGAATATTTATGCTTCTGTCCAATAATTTTTAGAAAGTTTTAATCTTATTCCAAGCTTTTGTACCTTTGATAAACCAAAATACTGTCCAAAGTCTATATAATGGATAATACTGATGTTGAAATTGTCAAGTTTGACAAAACAAGTTTGGCTGATTTCCTGGGAGAAGGAGATCTCTCAAAGATCTTTTGTCAGTAACAGAAACAAAGGCTGCAGAATTGGAGCTGGAACCAGTTTATTCCATCTTTATACTGTGTTCATTTGTCTTTTAGTATCAAAAACTATTAACACTTTTTTTCTTTCTTCTCCCACCCGCCTCCACCCCACCCCCAGGGAGGCAATAATGCAGGGCATACAGTTGTTGTGGATTCTGTGGAGTATGACTTTCATCTTCTGCCAAGTGGGATCATCAATCCAAAAGTCACTGCATTCATTGGTGAGTGGGACATCTCTAAAAACTAGACAATACTGTAGCTACAGACTTCTGACAAGTTAAAATAGCAAAGTATATCTGAGGACCTACAGGATCAGGATATTTCATTCTCAAATTCTCATAGGCCTGAACTGCTCTACTATCTTCTTAATACTGTCTTAACTCAGTTGTGAAGTTTGGATTATGGAGGTTTCTTTTATTGTCTTGGATAGTTTATCTTTGTTCTTGTCTGTCCTATCAATGCAAACAGCTAGCTGCCCAGTGTATCTTCATTCTCCTGCTCCCTCTTATTTTCTCTACGAATTATTTCTTTTATTCTCAGAATTCTTCCTCTCTGTTTTAACCTTCAACCCTGCTAAGTAACTACCAGTACCTTTTGAAAGATAGATCTTTCCTCCCTTTTCTGTTGGGTTGTGAAATGAATGCTGACTCCAAAAGACTTCTGCACTATATAGTTCTTACCAAGAAGTCCTCTCTGGAGAGTACATTAGAAGGTTTAGGGCTATGGCAGTACTATGTGATGTCAGAATCTATGATTTGTTTGCTTCCTGAAGGGGGGTTTAGGTTGTCCTGTCTGTTGTCCCCACAACTGTATTTACCCCACTCCCTCTCTTGGAATCCTGTTGCCAATCCTACATTGTTTATTTTCTTTGGAATGCTTGTATGACCAACCTACTTAATAATGCTGTGTAGCCCTTAAAATTTCCTTCTAAAAATTAAGGTAAATATAAAACATGTTGACACAGCGTTATAACTATGCATGTACTCATGTGCTTGTTTAACAAATCAGGTGAGTCTCTGGATTGCTAAAGGCTATGACCTATCAACACTTCCATCCTGCTTTTTTGATACCCAGAACTCCTGTCCCTTACACAGTGTACTTCTCCAAATCAGGAGTCTATTGCCATGCTCTTCCTGTCACTTCTTCCTGCATATCTCATTGCTTTGAGTCTATAGTCTTGCCTCTCAGCTTGGTACATGTGCCAGGAGTAAGTGATCATTGACACTTTGCTGAACACCATAGCAACTAAAGAGCCTCTGATGCTAGTTACTTGGTTCATAAACAGTACTTGCTGAATTCTTGGGTCCAGCTTGTAGTGACTTTATGCTTGCAGTCAGCATTAACTCTTTACTTGATGGGAATTGGTGGTTAATTGCCTCTTTTCAGCTGCTACATTGTGACTTGATAGCGAGATAGTTTTGGATCAACTTGCCCTGCCTAATACTTCTACAGAAATTGAGCCAATAGGCATGAAAATTCCTCTGATGAAAGGGACGTTGGGATGTTAACCGCTTCTAGTTTTGCGGGCTGTGGCAGATGGTAGTACTTTTATTCTCTTTTGATGTGTTACTGTGTTATGTTTCTTTAGAAGATTATTGCTTGAAAACAGTAAAAAAGGATGCTCATTTGCCATATTTTGTTTGGTGGACTCAGGGTTGAGTAGGAAAGACCCCATCCTTTAAAAATAGAGTAGACAGGAGAGAGCTCTTTACAAATTGTCTTGTCTGTATCCTATCTCTTGGTCTTGTCTGTTTGGAAGTTTGTTGTTCTACTTTAGGTCTGCTCTGTGTTTAAAACCTCTTTTGGGGAAAAAAAAAAATCTGGCTTAAGGTTCCACTGAAAGGGCTTATAGGTTAAAAAAAAAAAAAAGGGTGGGGGGCAAGGGCAAAATGATTGGAGTGTTAGAATAGATTATTACTGTCAATTAGGACTGTACCATGAAGGTTACAGTGATGAAGTCTTAAATACTTTGTATTTTGGTGTTTAGAATGCTTTTTGTCTATGTGAAATTAAGTAATATGCAAATAGTTACAAATGGCAGGTCCCTTCATTCTTCAGCTAGATGTTACCATACTGATAGCTTTGGATCTGCTGATGTACTGAGTTTGGTATGACCTTAAGATGGTTCAGTTTTGCTAAATGGAAATGTTCCTTCTTAAGCAGTCAGTGATGCTGTTTAATTGTATGAATTGGTAGTCTTTTTCTGAGCAATGTGACAGCTGTAGGAAAGCGAGCTTGCTTTTGATAGAGCTTTTTCCTCTGTTATTTTTGCTAGTCTGTTAACAACCCCAACTCTATATACAGAATATTCTGTGTCTATTTACAGCAGAAGAGTGCCTGAGGGGATGCTAATGTTTATAATGATGATAGAAATGTGCAAAGCTTTTAAAAAACAATAGGGTTATTAAAATGAAGTACAAAGGGAAGTTAATTTTAGGTACAAGGAAGTTGCATTCTGGACTGTCCCACGATGCTGTTACTGTTTGTCCTGATCTAAATTGAAAGTTTGTTGAGTTTATTAGAAAGATTCAATGCATTTAGTTAGAAACACATACTTTAGGGGTAAATAAGTCTTTAACAGATTAATTCATAAGACTAAAAATTGCAATGTCTTCAAAGTTTAAAAACTTAAACAAAATACTCTGCATTCAAAACATGAAATGTCTTTGAATTGTTTGGAATGTTTTTTTCCATGCTCAACATAATTCACTAAATTTTGCGTAATGGTTTTCTTCAGGAAATGGTGTTGTAATTCATTTGCCAGGACTCTTTGAAGAAGCTGAAAAAAACTTAAAGAAAGGAAAAGGTGAGAAAATTTTAAGATACTACCCTTCAAATAGTTTGTGTGGCCCTCCTCAAAAGATTTAGATTGCGGATGCTTCTGTAGAGGTTACGTACAGGTTTCTTTTTTTCCAGAAATCCATTTAGCTGCTAGTTCTTGACAGGAGTCTCACTAGAAGTCCCAAGGCCCTCATGGGAAGACGGACAAAAGGAGTCTCTGTACAGTTTCAGAAAAGAACATGTTCTAAATATGAATTATCTGCAGACATTTTTCTTTGCTTAAAGCAGTGAATTTAAGAAATGAAACAACTTGTCGAAGTGTGTTACCTGTTCATAGTCATTTTACTTCTTACAATATTAGTGTACAGTTTGATACATGTTAATGTAAACAAATGCTGTGGTAATCGCTTCCTGATTCAGATCTCAGTTTGGATACTTTCTGTTATGTGTATGGCCATGTTTGGCAGCAGTCTACTGTAAGTGAAGTAAAGCAATGCTCTCGATTATTCAAAAACAAAAAGCTACTGATTGATTGCTGAAATTGAGGAACTCGTAGAATAGCTAGTATTCTTCCTCAGAATAAGCCTGACTTTCTCAGCTTTATAGGCTGATGCCAAGTTTTAATTATTGAAATCTACTGGGTTTTTTTCTCTGGAATGTGATTGTTCAATCTTTAAATAGATTAACTGAAGACTAAATATGAGAAGTATTTATCCTTTATACATCAGAAGACAGAAATGCTATATAAAACATAATTTGAGCTATTTCATTTTGTCTTTTAAGGGCTAGAAGGCTGGGAAAAAAGACTAATAATTTCTGACAGGGCTCATATTGGTAAGTTCCTGTTTGTGGTTTGGTTTTTTTTGTTGATTTTTTTGTTAACATTTATTTTCTCTAAACTTCCAATGGCAGTAAAAGCATGACAATTTTTAGCCATCTCTTCATATAGGTATATACTTTTCTTTGGAGTAAGTCTCCATATGCTGCTTTGGTTTATTGAAGGTCCTAGAAAAAATCACTCGCCACTCAGGATCCTCCCAGGTTTATATTCTAGCGACTCTCTAATCCTATTCCATAAGCATAACCTAGGCAGAAAGCAGGTTCACTTTCCAAATCAAAGATCAGAGGTGCAAAGCAGTCAAAAAGCAGTTCAGAAGTTAATTGACTGAAGGATTCATTTCCCCCTTTGGTGTAAGAGCAGTGTTGGTTATAGCAACTTCTCTGCTGTGAAACCACTTGACTGGGCGTGACTTCCAAACTAACAGGCTCCCTACCAAGTAAATTGCTACATACTTCAGAAAGGAGACTTTATGGGGAAGGACTCTATAGGGATGCAGAGAATGGCAGCCCTCCTCCCAGGGAGCTCATCAGTCAAGCGTTGATTCCAGCCTATGTTCCAGACAACTCTGCAGTTCAAAGCCTGGAGTAAAATAGCATTTAGAATCCAAACCACTTGAAACAGAGCTTCGGAGGCTCTTGCTATATCACTCCTGGGACATCTTTATTACATAAATTAATCCTTTAGATTAGATCTTTAGATGTCGTAACATAATAGTTATGTAACTGCATGTATTGGGAAATGGGCTTATTGCTGCTCAGGTAGTCATCTTCTGAAGATGCAAACTTTTTAGGTCATTATCAGATAAAAGCTTATAACACCGGAAAAAAGGTTTTGCTTTTGGTTTTGCTTTTTTTTTAAGGAAAAAAAAAACCAACACAAAACCCCACAATCTGGAATAGTTTAGTGAGTGAACATGTTATTTCAGAATAAATACATTTTTACTTTGGAGTAACTACTGAGTTTGAAATAGTTGAGTAACTGTTCCTAAGTTACTAAAATCCTTTCTGAGAGTAGAAGCACTGTAGGTTAATTACTTGGAAATGACTAGATTGTTAGAAAAACTGTTCTGCGATGATTATATTGCAATGGCAATACTGTGAAGTTTTCATAGCTAAACTGGTCTTGAGTAAAAAGGACCAGTTATTGACTGTCACCCTTAATTATTCAACCTGTTAACATAAATGAACTTTGAGAATGCTTCTGTTTAGAAAGTTTTGATGACGGTCTGGAGATCTATTGCAATGATAAATATGTCTTCTCTAAATTGGGTATTGGCGATCTGTGAATGATTAGTCTGTAACAAAAGATCAGCCAAAAATAGGTTCAAACTGCTGGGGATAATCTAATCCTTTAAATTACAGAGATGTGTGGAAAGAAACACAAAATAAATTGGTAAGGCAAACAAGGAGAACCACTCTTGTTTTAAAGAGACTAGAGTACTTAATTAAATGAGTCTGTTTCTTGCAAGTTTTCAGTCTTTCCTATGTAATGTGTAGATTAGTTTTTTAACTTCAGGAGGTAGTACTTAAGAAAAATAAGCTGCCTTCTGTTAACCTGCAAATTGTTGCACCACTGTTTGTATTTGACATGAGTCATGTCAGTTTTTTTTTTTTTTTTGCTTTTATGGTAGACAGAATTGGTGCAAGGAATACTTTGCCTAATCTGTCAATAATACGTAATGCTTTAAAAAATAATTGGGGCTTGTGAAGATGACTTCTGTTTACATAACAGGTGTTGGTGGGAGCTTTTGTATTTCCAAATGTATTTTAATTGATGTTGTCTAAAACATAAAAATAAAGTGGTTTAAGAAATCTTTAGAATGAATAAGAATTTTTACTTAAAAGTTCCCACTGTAAATTTCAGCAGTTGACATTTTTTACTATAACCGGTTTTCCCAGATCTTTTTTCAACTGCATATTTTCTTTCTTTCCTGTCCATATATTCTTTTGGGCCACTACAAAGCTGAAATGGCTTAGTAGGGGGAGGTGTATATACAGTCTGCAAGTATTCTACAAAATAAACACTTAAAAAAAAAAAAAAGTCAGTCTCTGAAGAACCTCAGAACTTTCCTGTGAAAAAATGTAACTTGTAAAAGAGGAGAAAAAACTCTTGCCATTTTATTTGCCTCTCTTCAGTGTGTATATTTATGTTTTCCACATTGATGAACAGGGCTAGAGTTGGTTTGAAGAAATAGTTACTGATATGGTAATTTGTTTTACACAAATTTTCTACTTAAGTTATTTTTTTATTTTCTTAGTATTTGATTTCCACCAGGCTGCTGATGGCATCCAAGAACAACAGAGGCAAGAACAAGCAGGAAAGAAGTAGGTAGTTTTGTTTTGTCAAACATAGGATGACTTAGTACAAATGTATGACTTGATACATTGGACTTCTGTTATTGTTTGTCATTGAGTTTAAACAAGTATTAATTATCCTTATAACTCTTCAATGTGGAGTATGCAGGGATCATTTCTTACACTTTTGTCCGCCAGTGGCTAGCAAAAAGATTATATTCTTAATGAAAGGGTTGTATCTTGATATTTCGCCTTACAAAAAAGTTCCTAGTTCCTAATTTGCTTTATAAAAAGTGTTCCTGCTTCCTAATGTTTTGTTTACTGGAGGTGTTTGTTTCTGTAAAAATATATTTCTGTTTATGAAGATCAAAAGACCCTTTCGTCATCTCCAAATAACTGAAAGGTCTGATATGACTGATTTGGTATCTCACAATGCTTCATTGTCAGAAGTGCATGTAAGTGTTCACGTTGTCTACTACATGCTGCTACTGACTTTCTGAAGCTTTTGAAACTTTTAGAAACTAGCTGCTATGTTTCTATCTTGTGATTTTCAAGTAGCTCACTAGTTCTTGAGGATGGGGAAAAAGCTGGCAGAATTAACTGTGCCATGTCTACAGCTGGAAAGTAATGCAGCACTATAGACTTCTGAGATACCAGTGAACTTAATCTCTCTTCTTGGAAGTTTGTCTGATGGATGAAAAGTAATTCAGGCTTCCTTACTGAGACCTGTAAAAGGTATCATCCATGACAATAACATTTAAAAGAATGTCTGATTTGGGCATATCTTGCTTTACACAGGTTGATATTGAGTGATAACTTGTCAATTATTCTTACACTGGGTCATTTTCGCACTTGACTGTGCTGTACCAGCTGTCTTGTTACCTGCTATTTTAGGAATTACAAAGTAAACAGGACGAACATACATATATATGTCTATATAATGTATATGGAAGAATATACGTATTTTTCTTGTATGAGCTAGTATGTGTATATCAGCTGTGCTTGAATGTTTACGGACCACAAACTAAAATTGCTGTATAACAATATTTGCAGTTAAAAACACTGTCAGTCAGTCAGCTACTTGTGAGAAGGAACCACTTTATTAGTTAGTGTTAAAGGTTGTAAGGGGAAGCCCAATGAAGAAATAACCACTTTTCTCCAATTAATTTGTTTTAAAGAAACCCAGAAAAAAAGTTACATTCAAAGTTAAAAAACTTAAGTCACTCTTAAAAGGGCTGTATTTCTTCTTTCTGTGGGGTTCTTGAAATTCTGCAACAATCATACAGTTTTCAAGCTTGTTAGAACTGCTGATGGATTGAAAATGCTAAACTATCTATTTCCTTCTAAATTTTAAGGCTCTGTAAGTGACTTTGGGGGGGGGAGAACTATTACAGGCTGGTTAAGAGCAGGCTATCATGAACTACTTATCAAAAGACTGTCTCCTGTTTGGCGGTGGGGTGGAGAATTGAAATAGCCTGCTAGCATGTCGAACGGTAGATTTGACTGCATAGCATATTTGGTATTAAAATTCTTTTGTGTGTAACACTTCAAAGTTGATCATTATAAATAGAAAGTTTATTTTTTAACTGAATGCTTTTATCTGTTCAAATGTAGCTCAAAAACAGTCACAAGTAAGGCTCATGTAGCTTCCGTTGCAGAAAGGTTATAGAAAAGGTAAACTAATATAGTATATTATGTTTATACAGTTGTTTTAACTTCTATAAATACAGTCTTCTGACAGCTTAACTCTTTTGTGAATTGGCAGGTCTTAATGAAACAAAATAAATGGAAACCAACTCCTCCTTAAAAAAGTTCTCTGTGGAGGGTGTGAATTAAACAACTGTTTAAGCCACAGTGTCCTGGTCTGGTTAATGATACTGTATAATGCAAAGTTGATCAGAATGTCTGTCTTCTTGCACTGGAGGCAAACACATCACTCCCTGAGATTACTCAGTATTGAGTCCAATTGGAAGAATCTGTTTTTTTCCAAGAGTATTGTTTAATCTACTCCAAACTACTAATGACCTAACTAAAATGAATTATGTACTGATTATGAACTGTGTTTCAGTTCACTCACAAACCAATTGATACCCTTTATGTTAAAGTTTAGATATGACCTGTACCTTCTACTTGCAATGGAGTCCCTCTTGAATCGAGTTATGGTATGGTACCTTCAAGGCAGTTTGAAGAAATCTGGGCCACTCTGCATATGCAGAATTTATAATTGAAGAAGATAAGGCTCTGTGTGTCTGCTCAGGGAAAAAACAAGCAGCAAAACAGTTAAAACTAAGTGCAAAACTAAGCTTAGCAATGTACAGCACATTTCTGAAAATGCTGCACACCTGTTCACTTTTTAAAAAGTTACTTAAGCTTTTGAGAGTGATGGGGAAGGTGTTTGATAATCTACCTATGATGAGTGCAGTTTGGCTCCATTTTGATAGCTATTTAGCAAGACTCTGGCAGAAGACACTTTCTGAATGAACTAGCTGTACTTCTCTGACAGTAAAGTCAGTGCAAGTAAATTGTATCTTTTGTTATCACTGACATAAGCTGAAAAAGGCTTTCGTGTAGAGTGGGTAGGTAAGGGTAAGGAAAAGAATTCAGGTTTTCAGAATCAGCTACAGTGGAAAATCTATTCCTGAACCCGTGCTAATGTACAGCATTTTGAGTATCATTGTCCCTCTTAGATGCTCGGTAGCAATTTGTTTTCCTGGCTCCAGCTGAGGTATTTAGAATTAAATGAAATATTTCTTACATACAAACTTGAAATCCATACAGTTTGTGCTGTTGCATTATGGAGGACTTTCTTTAGGTCTTCAGGACAGCTTTTTAGGAAAGTGTTTAGTTAGTTTCAGTTCATAGTACTGCAGGATGTTGTCTTGGCATTCAGTTCCTTAAGTGTAAAAGTTGGGAATTGCGTACAAATAAATACGTAATTGTTCACTGAAGTATGAAGAGTTATTGGTTTAAAACCAGAAGTGTGTGGGAGATTAATATCTTTATGTCTATAAACAGTGATATTCTGAAACTAAGTTGCATATTAAAAGTATCTCATGTTTTAAGTGCTTAAAACAAAGTTCTAAATGCTCACAATTAACAGCATTTTATTTTATGCTAAGGAGGTATTAGCTTTAAAGAAAACGCATCTTAGTTTTATATCAAGAATAACTCCTGTTATTATCTTTTGAAAGTTTGGGAACTACCAAAAAAGGAATTGGTCCAGTATATTCTTCAAAAGCAGCTCGAAGTGGACTCAGAATGTGTGATCTTGTTTCTGATTTTGATGAATTTTCTGAGAGGTAATTTCTGTATTTTAATGCACAGTTTTAAGCATAGTTTTCAGTTTCTGGGTACTACTCTGGTTGCTGTTACTTTTTATATTAAAAATTATTGTAAAATATGAAATTAATTTTATTTATAATTTTATTAATTTTTCTCTTTTATAATTGTTAAAATATTTTATTGTTTAAAACTGTTTATTCACCAGATAATTGCAGATATGTAACCAGTAAAACCTAAGGTTGGTGGGGGCATGAGGAGGAAAACAAACAAAAACCTTAGTGAAGCATTTTTACCTTCCAGGTTCAAAGTGTTAGCCAATCAGTACAAAGCGATATATCCTACCTTAGAGATAGATATTGAAGGGGAATTGAAAAAGCTCAAGGTAAGCCTGCTTCTGTCTGTTAAATGATGTAATCACTGTGTGCAGTTACTGATATGTAAATTTCCTGGTGACTGATGCTTGCCCTTGTGTGAGGAGTTAAAACATAACACATATTACAGGAAATTGGTATGTATCAATTTTAAAGAGTCTGCTAGCATCCCTAAAGACACTTTTGACCCTGCTTTATGCAGCATTTCAAAATTTCAAGAGAAATACTGTGAACTTCTAAGAAAAAGGCTTGTATAGGGAGAATTATTTTTGATTTCCACTTGCTCAAACATACTGGCTAGGAGAAAAAAACCCTAAAATAGTAGTTGGGGAAGGTATGTTTCATTGTAAAGCACAATATTAATTCCTTGTGTCAGAAACTTAAGAACTGAAGTAAATTATTATTCTAATAAGCCTTAAGGGAAGAAAAAAAATACGAACAACATGTTAAAATGTAAGTTGATAGCAGCAGAACTAATCAAGCCTGACTGCCAGCAGACTAGTCTTCTGGTTAATTATGAATTCTGATTTGATGTTTTCCCTGCAATTGGGCCAGCTGTGAGATTTCTCACTAGTATTAATTTTCTTATGCCTAACAGTGTGATTTTTGCGATGCACCTAAGTTCTTATTTGGAAGAAATTGTCAGGTGTTTTACCCTTACCCAGCCTTTTTGTTCATGCATTTTATAGAAACTTAACTGTGTGAGACTATGTTGAGCTGTAGTATTTTTATCAATATGTAGACCTAAAAATCAGTTCAAGTTGAGTGTTTTATAATGCTTTATAGTTTACTTAGTACACATTAGGATTATAGAATATCTGAAGCTATTTGTAGCTTGAGGAAAATTACTTGCACTTAATGTTTGTTTTATGCTATGCACTTGATTAAATTCTGAAAGACAAAGTGTTATATTTCATGTGAAGTGAATCATTAGAATGAGAACTTCATATGTTCTCATGGGGAAAGGGCTGTGTACCAAGTGTTAATCTGAACATTACCGGCTTCTTACATCCAGCCACTCAGTGGCATTCAGGCACTTCACACTTAATTCCAATAAATAACTTTTTACTTCTACTTACAAACATACCTGTATATATGTCACAAATTAATGCTGCTTTATAGTTGTGTGCATTTGTTGGCTTCAGATGGCCAGAAGCGGAACTCCCCACATGCTGGTTTTGGGGGAGAAATTTTGAACACTTGGAAATGAATTACCGAATACAGTAAAGTATTGTGATTATAATCAAGCTTGAGTTGAACCATTTCAAAAGTTTGGAATTTATACCCCCCACCCCCCCACCCCCCCTTTTTCCCCTCTTTTGTTCTTTCTTTCCTCCTAGGAAGAGCATACATGTCTATTGTATACATCAGAGTCTAATGTTCTTCCTTCCCCTGTTCACCCATTATGGCATATTTAGCATTTCTTTGTTTGCTTTTCCTTTTCAAAAGGAATAAGAGCATTGTTATGAGAGAGGAATAGCACTTGTACTCTGGCTGGCTTTATCATAATGAAATTATACTATACAATAGTCTTTTGTATTATTCAGGGCTGCATGGAGAAAATAAAACCAATGGTAAGGGATGGTGTTTATTTCATGTATGAGGCTTTACATGGACCACCAAAGAAGATCTTAGTAGAAGGTGCAAATGCAGCACTGCTGGACATTGATTTTGGTAGGTATAACCTTTTTGAGAGACACGTTGCTGTATACTTACGTTGTGAAAGAGGAACACTAAATATAAACTCTTCCGTGCTTAGCTGTTCTTACGGCAGAAATGTTTGGTATTTGGGAAGAACAGTACTCTATATGACTAGCAAATAATTAGAAGAAGAAGTTTTTAATTAAATCAAAAAAGCTTTAGACTCTCCCAAGATTAATTATTTGAATGACAGTAAAGATCAAGGGACTTTTCTTAAGTAGAGTGTAACTATTACTTCAGTGTCTATAAATTTCATATGAAATAACTCACAGTTGTATATGTCTGTGGAAGACACTTGAGAACTAAAATGGAGAGCTTTGAGAGGCAAGGTATATATGCAAAGTAGTTGTTGACTTTTGAAGAATCAGCTTGCCTTTTTTTTTTTTTTTAAAAACCCTTTGTATAACATTTAGTTTTCAACTGTTTCATGGTGTAAGGAAAGATGTTGGGAATCTGGATTGCTAATGAGGCAAGAGTAAAATATTATCCCAATCAATTTGAAATTATAAATGGTGAAGTTTTTCTTAAAACACTGTAATTTTGCTCATAAAATTAGAAGCTTCTTGATAGAAGCAGCTTTTTTTTTTGAGATTATTATGTTTGTTATCATTATGTTGCAAGGACAGATAAATTATTATACCTCTGTATAGGCGTAAGCAGCCTATATGATTGGCTCCTGCATTTTGTCCCATTTTTCTTCAGTCTCACTAGCCTTATAACTGCATCATTTTTATTGTTGGAAAGATGCTTAAGCCTGAAATTGAAACCTGTAAGAACTACGGTCAAACAAATACAAAATTGGTACACACTCTGCTTTCAACTGATAGGAGTTCTGATATTAGGCATTTTCAAATATAGTGAGTTTGAAAGCCTCTTTCTTGTGCCTCTTTCTCTCCTCTCCTGACACAAGGAAGATGCGTCTAAGGCTGGTCACTGTAAGTGTAAGCACCAAGTTTTCCCATAATAATCTGAATATTGGAAGAAACTTCCTTTTTTAAAAAGTCAAAAACAATAAAAAAAAAAAGAGAAAGAAGTCTTCAAATATGCTTGTCACAGGGAAATGTTTTGATGCAAAACTTGAGATATTTGGAGAAAACTCTAGGGGGGGTGTGTTTTTTGTAAGTAGTGAGGATTTTAGATTTCATGTATGTATAGGAAATGCAAATAGTCTGAAACTCATCAGATATGTCTATAATATGTACAGAATTGTTCGGGCACTTACATTTTTCTCCTGCCTGTGCTGTGAGACCCACACACAGAGAGTATATCTGCTCTCCTTAGGTAGATACCATGAGTGGATTGGGCACTTGGGTTAACAATAGACAAGTCCCAGTCAAAAGATGTTACAATGCCAAATTTGATTATTGAGCATTCTGAACGGGGCTCTTTTCTGTGCCTTTGTGCACAGAAGTCTTAATACTGAAGTGAGTTTTATGAGTGTGTGTCTGTTGATGGTGAAGATGGTAAATCCCCAGCCTTGCAGTCCATCCTGCTTTTCTGGAGCGTGTAATGAAGTTCACATGTGCATGTGTCTGGGGGTTGGGGTGTAGGGGTTGAGGTGTGTGGTCTTCTGTGTATTTAAACACTGAGTGAGGAGAAACCAATGTCACTACACCAGGCTGGGAGCTGAAAATGAGTAAGAATTGTCTCATTGACTCTGTGACATCCACTAGCTGTATTTTCTGTCAGTAAAGAAAAGCTCAACTTTGGTGTCCAAAGAAGGATAAAAACTAATTAGTGCTTGCAAACTGGTGTGACATATCACCTGTAAGTCTGTGTCTTTCTCTTGTTGAGTTAGACAAAAGAAGCTAGAGATACCTGAAGCTAGTTTGCAAAACCTCACTGAACAGTCTCTGAAGGGTTCTACCTTTTTAAAGTTGTCTATATTGCTTTCATTTCCTTTTGTTTTGGCTGTTCCTCTCTTGTCCATTTCTGATTCTTATACCAAAAGAAAAGAAAGTCTGAAGCATGAGGTAGAAGTTTCTCACTTATATGTAGTTACTGTGTGGCTGAAGTGTTTGTTCACAATTCAAATCAACTAAGGATTGGCATGCTTCGTTTCATCTTCCATTACTTTAAAAAAAAAAAAAAAAAGTGTAAACCCAAGGATTTTGAGATGTTTAACTCTTTTATCTTTGCTGTCCAGGCTGTTTTTTAAACGAGGGCTGAATATTTAATTAGAGACAAACTCTCACCACTAATGAACTAGACTATATTCCAGGACTCTTTTTTTTTCTTTTTTATTTTTTTTTCCCTTCTTTAATTGTGGAATTTTTTTTTTTTTTCATTTGATTATGTAAGCAAAATTTTTCTTTCTGGAATTCTACATTTCTTTGCAATTTCTTACCCTTAATACATGCTGACCAGTTTGTAGAGCTTGTATTTTATTTTTTCTCCCAAAATGAAAAGTGATAAACTTGTGTTTTCTAACCTTTTAATACCATTTTCTTAAGAGAAGAGTCTCCCTTGAAATTTTCATTGTTCTATTAGTGAGTATATTTTATGTAAGATAGCAAGGCATGGTTTTCTGCTGTCTTACTGCAATTTTTGACTTGTATGATCATTCAGAATTGTCATGTAGTCAACTTTTGCATCTGTACCAGTTGAAGTAAGTGGTAAGATTCCTACCTTTTTCAGTAAAGAAGGATCAGACAATGTACATACAAAGCTAAGAGCTCATTAAATATCTTCTTGACCACAAAATACATTTATTGTGTGTTTTCTTTTTTAGTGTGTAACACCTAGGTAAGTGCAATGCAAGTACTAATCCTCACCAGGTTAGATTTTTATATGCATATTTTTTTAATAGTTTAAAACCAGTGTTTTAGTAAGTTTTTAAAACAAATTTTTTTTAATAGGCACATATCCTTTTGTGACTTCATCAAACTGCACAGTTGGAGGTGTGTGTACAGGTCTGGGCATGCCACCGCAGAATGTCGGGGAAGTGTATGGAGTTGTGAAAGCATATACAACAAGAGTTGGAATCGGTGCCTTTCCTACAGAACAAAATAATGTGAGTATTATCAGCCCTAGATGTGACCTGTAACTGGGCGAAATAACTTGGTGTGTCTGTCTTATGTTAAATCAGTGTTACTGGTTAAATGCAAGTAGATGACAGTGTGTTTGGATGTCTCATTCTTCCGATTCTAGACTGAGCTTACAGGACTGCCAAATCTGATTGTCAGTTTCTCAGACCTTCCTGTGGAATAGAAGGCTAGAGCAGGAACAAATTTTGAGAGATTTGCTCAAATAGCATTCTCTTGAATTAGAAATAGCATTTTGTATTTCTATTTTCATCCCAATGGACAACTTTGTGAAAAATTGGGGAAAGAACTTTTAAGGTAATTTACAATGTTGTTAAATATACACCTGCATCATATATTGCAAATAAAAAAAAAAAGGCTCATGTAATAGTATTACTCTTTGTTAGGAAATTGGAGAATTGCTGCAAACGAGAGGTAAAGAGTTTGGCGTTACCACTGGTAGAAAAAGAAGATGTGGCTGGCTGGACCTTGTGTTACTCCGATATGCCTACATGATTAATGGATTTACTGCGTGAGTTATTTTGACAGCTTTGCTGGCAACTTGACATAAAAAGCATGAAATGCTACAGATTACTGTAAATTGTACATATACTAGTTAGTAACATGCAGACTGTTAGTATTCATTTGTTGATTGTTTTGATATTTTGATAAATTAACTGTCCTTCATTTTTCCTAGCATTAAATGTTTTTTTATTTGACATTTTCATACTCATAAATTTTTCTTTCCTTTACTTGTGGCATGTTGTTGTTTCTCATTTAAAATGATCCAAGAAGCACTTACATATCTTAGTACTTGATGCTTCAAGGTACCCCAACCCCTGCCATCCTGCCAAACCAAATCAAATTCATTACAAGGGCCTTAAAACCTGATATAGTTTGTGGGGTTTTGTTTTGTTAGTTTGTTTTCAAAATAAGACAGATGGGAACCCATCAGTATCTTCAGCAGTATGTGTAAGTGTAGAAAATTCTGATATGACTTTGGGATTTTAACTAAAATGAAAAATAGGTATCTGAAACAAAACTGGTATAAAATTTCTAGTAGATCAAACTATGTAAATACATGCTTTACTTACATTTTCCTGTTTTTCTTGTCCTTTGTGTTTTTTATTTAAAATAGGATGCAGCCAGGTATTTACAGAGCCAGTGTTTGATTATTTTGCTGCTTTCACTGTAGGACAGGAACATTTGGCAGAGGACAGGAACAGACAGCAACAGGCATCGTGCTATGAAGCCATCTGAAATGAATGGTCATAAAGTATCTTGGCAGCACCCTGACCAATTAAAATTCTAAGACTTAAAGCTATAGACCAGTAACTTTAATTGGAGAATACCTGTTCTTTGAATTTTGCCGTTTTCTTACAGTAGTAAATCTAAGGATGCGGATGCAACAAAAAGCCTGTTTAAGTTTTCTTCTCTTTTTTGTTTTAAAGTCACACCAGATAAATAGATTAGTGCCATACAAGCTATTTTTCTAAGGAAAGAATTAATTGCAATGTGCAGGAATCAATTTTTCTTTTGGTATTTTTACAATGTGATGAGAGTTGAGAGGTGTTGAACTTGTTTAACCAGAGTCATGTTTCTGTATAGATTGGCACTTACCAAATTGGATATCTTGGATGTATTTCCAGAAATCAAAGTTGGTGTTGCATACAAACTAGATGGTGAAATCATACCTCATTTTCCTGGTAAGACTGCTTGTTTTAACAATTTTAGATTTTAGTGAACTGTAATCTGATACTTAAATGCATTTGACTTTTACTTGTAAAATTTATGCAGCATCAAGACATTAACGTCTTCCCAAATGCACAGAGACACACTGTACCACACCTGTACCTGCACCCTCAAGACACCTGTACCAAATACTGTCATTTATCTACTAGAAAGATGCAAAGTGCTGTATAAAGCTTCTTAAATGTGAAGGTTGTTACTGCTTTATCCCTTTCCTTTAATACAGCCTGCATTACCTTCAAGCTAAATTGGAAGCTTGTTTCACACTCTAAACCCGGTGTCTTATTCCCACTACTGTATTCATCCCCTCTTCTAGCAGGACAAGTCTTCATTTAAGCATGTGGTGAACCACATGAGAGAACTGATCTGGTTGAAAAACCAGATTTTTCTCTCCCTGTGTTATATTTCTAACAGTTCATTTCCCTTTAATGGTTCACAGAGTAGCCAAAAACCTGTCACACCTACGCAATGGAAAAAAGGGAGAAGGGGTGGGGGAGGAAATGAGCAATTAGTTTAGATGAAAGCAAGACTGTTTTCTGATTCAGGACCACCATACATCAGCTTGGCATGATAGAAAGTATAGTTCCTGAGGAGGACAGTGATCATTTTTACCTGAAAAATGTATCTGCATGTTAAAATATTCAAATATTAAGCCTAGTGTTTTCATGGATAATGCATCTTTTTCAGTTTGCTGTAGCAGAGATACTCCAGAAAAAGGAAGAATGTTAACTAGTACTAAAGATTGGGCTTTCTCATTTTCTAATGTGCGCATAGATGCCTGTTTCTGTTCTAATTGCTACCTCAGGGTTTGATGCTGGTCGCAGGTTACAATTTTTCATGTGATATCATCAGCAGAGAACTTTTTGTGGGTGAGGAGATCAACTGTAGTAATCAGATACAACTCACAGCAGGATTTATGTAGTATAAAGATGTAATTATGTATAAAGGAATAAGTGATGATCTGCCAGTAGTTCTTGCAAATAGCACGTACCTGTTAGGGAAATTCATAAGGCATTAATAAAAAATCTTGTTTCTCCATGTGCTTGGGGGAGTTCTCTAATTGATTTGCCTTCCAGTATCTTCAAACAAAAGTGCCAGTTACAATCTGAATGCATACTGAATGACATGGCATGCACTTTTATTCAGGAAATGTACTACTCATCTTGCACTAAACCAGGGAATGCTTTTCCCTTTTAAGACTCGTATTCCCTGATCGATACCCTTATCAAAATATTAAGGAAATTTGTGTGTACTTTAGATGGCTGTTGAACGTAATGGGGATTGCATGTTTGAATTGAGAACTACTTAGTAAATGCTTCATCTGTAGCCCTGTCATCTAAGCTGGGGGCTATTTGGACTTCGTGTGCTCAAGCCAGGAGGACCTTCTCTGGCAGTCCGTCATTAAAGATGACATAAATAGGTGGCCATGTTTTCCAGTGCTAAGACTTAAGTGATTACTTTTTTTTTCCCCCATTCATTTTGTGTCTCAGATGGGACAAGAATCTTGTTACAGTTCCTGAGGGCAGACTTTGCTCCTTGTATATGCCCAGGTAACAGGTAGCTGACATTTGGTCATAGCACCACAACGTGGCTGACCTGCATAACTGTGTTTTTCTTCAATGTATGAACAATTAAGAATTCTGGTAGAAATTTAGTAGAAGTTGTTGTCTTTGCTGTTGACGTGCTGTCTTCCTTAAGTGTCAGGAAGGAGTTTGAGCTGAACTTCTGGTAAGCTGGAAGATGCTGTCTCTCACAGTGCCTCTGTGTTCCACACCTCTCTCTCTGCTATACTCCTCAACATTTGGCAGCATTTTCAGCACATATGCTGCAGGTTACTTATTACCCCTGCCCCTGGCATAAAAAACAAAAGGTAACTTTCTTCACACTTTGTGTTTTGCAGACCATTAGATTATTTTTGATGTCTACATCTCTGCATGCTGTGCACTTGTATAATTAATTTATTTTTAAAAACTTGCCTCTTTGACATTTTGAATTTAATTTAGAAGAGATCTAGTCTGGGAATCTCTTGCTGGCAGGGTATTTCTTTCTCTCTCCCCTCCCTACCCTCCCACTCTCTTGGAGATGTTAGTGATTTACCCTTCTTGTGAAATGACTGTCTCTAAATTAGAAGCACACACAGTGCCCACCATCTCAGGAAAAACATGCCATATTTCATATATTGTTCCTTTTTCCAGCTGGATCAGAGAATCATACGAGTCTCACTCCGTTTTTTTAGCTTAGATTTCTGTGGGCATTTCATAATCTCCTGTTAAGAAGGAACTGAAAATGTCTTGTAAATTCACAGCTGACTTCACTTGGTGTTGTTGAGGCTGTAGTCTTTTGCTATGGAGCTGGCCAGTATCTGCATTTCTATTCAGTCATAGGAGTTTATGAAAGAAAGATAGAACTCCCTGCTAGCTCTGAGCTGATCAGTTTAAAAGGAATGCGAAAGCCGTGGTGTAGTCCTGCTAACGACTCCTGTCCAAGTTCAGGCATCAGGTGATCTCAGCACAGACAGACACAACCTCTAGCTCAGGAGACTTTGAAAGCACAGGAACTTAGGAAATTGGGAGATTATTTTGGAGAAGCTTTACTTCATGCTTGCCTTTTGTTTTTTCTTGTGCTCTTTCCCTGGGCATCTACTGTAGATTAAAGAGCTAGGACACTGTGCTAGTTGCACCTTTGGTCTGACCTATACAACTGTTTTTATGTTCAGTTTCAGGAAATTGCTGGAGGATCCTTCTCTTAAAATGGTGCCAAGATTCTAAATTTCAGCTATTCTTTTTTGAGTTGGAAATAACATCACATAATTCCTTCTCCAAATTATACTACCAGACTACCAAATACCATTATATCTGTTCTCTCTGTTACCTAATTCAGCTGTTAATAGGGAATATTCCAGAAAGCCTAAAAGATAAATCCCCTAAGGGAAGAGCTCAGAGAAGTCTAAATGGTGACTACATCTGCTACTACACTGAGCTCAGTTTATGGCTTATCTTTCCCACCCATTATCTTTTATCACACCTGCTGGAGTAAAACGAGAGAATTGTTTGAAACATCAAGAAATTTATCCCTTCTTTTTCTTCCTCTCTTTTGGGGAAGTAAGGAATTGAACTAATACAGAGTAATGGAAGATTGTAGACAAGATTAGACCGTTCATTTCTAAGTGCTTTCAGCTTTCTCCCAGCTAGCCTCATCAGAGAGGCTTCAAAATAAAAAATGCCTGTGGACCTCCAAGGTTAGGTGTTCAGTCACTTTCCTTCTTCAGAAAGAGAGAGTCTAGCATCCTATTCTAGACCATCTGCACTGCCCAGAGATTAGTTTGTGGGTTTACACTTTGAACATAACCGGACAGCAGATGACACTTCAGTTGTTACTACTGATGACATTAAAGAAAGTGCTTATCCTTGGCCTCTGCAACCCAACGTCCTTAATTTTCCTGTCTGTCCTGGTTACAACAAGTATTGATTCAGGATCATTTGCCTTAACCTGTGAACACCTCAGTCCAAAAATTGTGCATTTCTTCACTGTTGTAGGCTTTGAAGTCAGTAGAGCATAGTCCTCTTTCACCCTTACTCAAAATGCCTGGTTTATAAAGGCTGTCCTTACAACATTGCTACTATCGAAATCTTATTTGCACCAGGACAAATTATTCAGTATGCTGAGCCTGAGTTTGTTGGCTACACACACACTGATGGTTTTGTATTTGCACCTCTACTGTGCCTCTTGCACCTAAAACCCTTTCCCAGGTTGACTAGCTGTCTTTGCAGGAATGACTTGATCTGAGGCATGGAGCCTACATAACATTAATTACAGTGCCTTTGGCAGAACTCTGTCTTTTTCAGGATGGCAAGAATGCCTGACACCTCCCATTTTCTTATCAATGTATTTTGAGGATTTTCAGGCTTAAGGCTTTTGTTTTGCTGCCCACTGTCATTCCAAGACTAATGTTCAGATAATTACTGGAATAATTCAGTTCCAGAACAATGTGCCTAGCATCTTTTCCAGTACTTGAAATCATCACAGGATTCAGAGTTAATGGACAACATTGTAGCAAGTTACCAAATGAAGGACAAAATGGAATACACTCATTGTTTCTATTCTGAGAAGTAATTGGAAGAGTTACTGTTCATACATCATGTGGGACCCCACACTGATTGACAAATTCATTGTAGAGTTTTGGGGCAAAGGGTCTGTGGGCATCAGAAATCTATTATGTATGAACTGCATCTTATGACTATGTTTAGTAACCTATGCCATTTTAAAATGTGTTTTAACTGCCTGATACTTACAAGCTGGTGCCTAATTTTGCTTTCACATCACCAAATTCCCTCGTGAAGGGGGAGTTGGATCTTGGTATGTGTTCAGAAAAAAAAAAAAAAATCAACATTTTGGGGAATTACTTTTCCTGAAAGGTTGTTTTCTGAACTTAAAAGATTGTGTTTTAAGCAAAATATAGGCATGTGACTGTGAGTACTGGAATTCGTAAAGTCTAAGTCCTGATAGTTACTGGATTTTTTTTTTTCTCTGCTTATATTAACAAAAAAGGACACTTCAGCACCTTCAGTGCTGGTATTAGCTTATGAGTAAACCTGTTTGTATAAGAAAAGAATAAAAAGCTTTACAGTTATGTATTTAGTGGTAGAGAATATATAATCTTTGTGGACATAATATTTTTGTTCCTGTTTGCTTCTCAGCCAACCAGGAAGTCTTAAATAAAGTAGAGGTTCAGTATGAGACACTCCCAGGATGGGATACAGACATATCAAATGCAAGGACATTTGATGAGTTGCCTGTAAATGCACAAAATTATGTTCGCTTTATAGAAATGGAGTTGGGTGTTCCTGGTAAGTAATCCAGATTTTTTTGTTGTTGTTGTTTTGGTTTTTTCCTGCTCCATGAAACCTATCTTGTACTTTGTCTTAATGAACATTCAAAATATTGAAAACTAGTTTGCAGCTGTGCTTATTCTGATGTACCTGGTGATACTTGTAATTATTGTTTTACTTCTTTTTATTTATCTGTTTAGCTGTTGAATTGAAAGCTTTGGGAAGTTCTAATATGCATTCTTTCTTTGGCTTATACTATAGTTCTTGTTCAACTGAGATTTTTATAACTTGCTTAAGTGTTTTTCAGATTGGTTATAATAGGGGTTTAGTTCTGCTGCCATTATAAAGTCAGTGGGACTACTGGTATATCAATGTAATTTAAATATATGTGACAGTCAGAGGTCCTAAACTAACAAATTTCTCTTATGCTCCCTAATAAAGATGATCCTGTGGTTCCATCCAAAGATAGGAATTAGGAGATGATGCAAATCTTTACTTTTCTGACAGTTTCTACGTATCTTTTTTCCTATGATCTGGAAAACTGATTTATTTATTATGGCAGCTTCAAGACTGTTCCTGCTTTTCTAAATTATCAATGCATTCTTACTTTGAGAACAATAGACATAGTTATCATTTCTTGACATACTAATACTATATGCTGTGTTTTTCTTCAGACTATGGTACTTAAGTGCTTAAGAAGATAAGTTTGTATCTCATCTTAAGATACAATCCAATCTTGCTTTGTATTACTTATAATAAAAGTTTGCTTTTCTCTTCTGCAGTTAAATGGATTGGAGTAGGGAAATCCAGGGAATCAATGATCCAGCTGTTTTAAAGATTTCAGATGCATGGAAGAAAGCACACTCCTCAAAAGACTGCTCATTCTTAAATGCATTAGTAGCCCGCAAAGCAAAGATGTTGGAAAGATAGATTTTTGCATGGAAAGAAATGCTAGAGTTGATACCCCCAAATCAGTCGCTACTCCTGAAAGAGACTTTTAACATGAACCTGTATCAATTCTTGTTCTACTGCAATTTCCAGGATACTTGTCATTGTTGTTCAAGGTGCCATCAGATTATTTTTTTTTCTTTACCTAATATTTACTTCATAATGTAATTCCTGTTTGAAAATCTAAGGTAGCATTACTTTCATGACTGTTTGTCTTTGTTATCCTCTCTCTGCTTTTGGCGGTGTTACTTCCCTGAAATTTTAGACAGTAAAAATAATGCAGTTTTGCACAGATAGTTTTACATCCTCATTATTTGTATTCCTAAAGCTGTTGTATTCTTAATGGCTGCTCTTGTGAGTGATTAAAGAGGGGGATTCTGATTTTATAATGCTATAAATGCTGTCTAAATTATTGTGTGATCTGTTTTTTTTAAAAAAAAAAAGATGTGATACCAAGTTGTTAAGAATGTCCAGGTTTTTTTAGCTGTATAACACAGAAACTTACTCTTTGTAACTCACAGAGGATACTCAAGTGTTTACCAGGAAGTGTGCCCAGAAAGTTAGAAAATCGATATTGTAAAAAGTTCATTTGCGATTATTAAAGAACTGTTCTGATTTTGAGTTAAATGTTTTATAATGTTACTCTTTTTTTTTTTTTTTCTGGTATTTTAAAAACGCTGTACTTCTCTACTTCCAAGGCGCATATCTCAAACTGTTTCCCTAATTAAATGAGGTTATATTTATATTTGGTGAGAAGTCTAACATTTTGATGCCCTTTTAAATTCCTTTCTATATAGCCAATAGAAGATCTTTCTCTGGAGAACTGGCAAAGCACAGACACTTTTATAATTATAAATTGAAGATGCTTTAGAAATAGCATTTAAAGTATTCAATATATTTGCTTTAAATGTAGGGAAAATAACAAGTATTCACCTCAAGACATCTGACGTACTTTGGCTTATTAGTGTTGGGAAATGTTCTAGAATTATTTTAATTTATAACCATTATTATATATTCCAAAGAATGTTACTTGTTTTGGCAACAATTCAATAATTACATATTCCCTTTCCAGATTTTTTGAGAATGACTTTGTTTTTACACACTATGCTATGGTATTCATGTGCTTCCTTTTCACTTAAAATAAAATTTACTTTGTTTCCTAAAAACAAGTTTGTGTCAGGGTGGGGCAGGAGTTTTAGATTTAGTTTAGTAGATTTTGGCTATGCAGGTGAATATAAGAAACTTTTAATGCAAAATAAAAGATATGAGGCCTTCCAGATTATGTCTTGGGTAACCAGACGTTTCCTGAAATGCAGTAGATTTGTTGGATTGATGCTGCTGTTGAGGTGTTCAGCACAATGTTTGTGTTCTCAACTGGCATAAAATAAAATTGATTATCATAAGGGGAGGAACAGCAGGGTTGAAGGATAAAAATGCTGATATTTAAGGAGCACTTTCTATTGAATTGTTTGCATGTGACAGCAGTTAGCAGGGTATGTATTTTGCTTGTGTAATATGTGGAAAGAGAAGGATACCATTGGCAAATACATTTAAAGATCATTCTCCTCAGCATTAAAAACCAAACAACTTCATACTCAGTTTTTTATGGAGGGGATGAGGGTCTAGTTTTCGTGTCAGCCTCGTAGTCCAGGAGAGAACCATACCCTCCCTCCCTAGCTAAGGGACATCTTGAGTTAAAAATGTCTTCCTAATTCCTTGGTGAAGAGAAGGAAGGATATAACTGTGTGAAACATAAGTTCCAATGTTCATTTAGAACGAAAAAAAATACTGCTGTTTTCTAGGTGATGGAGGGAATTGACCTTGCAATGTGAACAATAGGTAATAATTACTAAATATTCTTGTCTTCCTGTAGCTGTAGAAGGCACCAAGGGGATTTGTGCTGTCAGTGAAACTACCAGGCAAGGACTGGGGGCCTAGCTGGTTCAAGGAGTGAGTAAATAAACAAACAAGAGCATGCTTTCCTTCTACAGTGAGTGAATAAATGAGGGCTTACTATATAGTTGTGTTTCACTTATGCCAAGCAGAGACCTCCAAGTTCAAGGCCTCTTTCAGTTCTTTCACTGTTGTAACTCCACTGTACAAACTACTCTTGTTTTCCAGTTGAGGAATTCATTTTCCCAGATGTGGCAGGATTTCTAAGCAATATAGCTATAGGCTAAAATGGTACAAACTATTTGTGCAGTTAAAGAAACAAAACAGAATTGTCTTCCGTGAGAGTGATTTATGTTCTTTTGCTTTCTCTTAAGTTGAGCTGAGATTTTTCTTTGATTATTCCACTCAAGTGCAGGCCTGGAAAGTTGAAAACATCCTCTTACCAGTGCTTGTCCAGATAATATGTGGTCTGGGATCTGTTGGCGTATATTTGCTCTCGTGACCTGGAGTGAAGAATTTTTCCTCTTTAAATTTCAGGTGGTTAAACCTGACATCTGTAAAGCTTATTATGTTGTCCCCAAATGCCAGTTTTGCATAAGTTTTGCTAGAGTGAGTTCTTGGACTGGTGCACAAACACTTTCCTGGTGTTAAACAATGGTTATAGAATGGTTATATTCTACCAAATTTTCCCCTCCCCCAATGCTACTTTTTCTACCCCGTATTTCATTTGTACATATGGGGAAATAGGCTGGGATGTGTTATCACCAACCTGAATGTTGTAGAAACAAATGTTAACAGTTATGGAGGTTGTTTCAAGTGCTGTATGCTCTGCTCTTGAAGCCATGCTATGCTCAACTATGGAAGCAAGGAGGAAGAAGAGAAGAACAGCCTAATACTCTACCACCAGCAGTGTGTTTAGCAGGGGCAAAGTTACATGTCTTTGAAGGTGCTTTTAGTTTTTTCTCCAGACAAAATTCACTGTTCTGCTTTTTTTCTCCCTTCATTAGTCAAGAGCCCTTTGGCCTCAAAGGAATTGCCACACTCATTGGCAAAAGGCTTTTGGATGTCTGTCACAGGCTAGTAATAAGCTGTAATAAAAGGAAAAACCTTTGTACTTCAATGACAAGCATGTATTTCTCAGAGCCTTCCTGTATACTCCCTTCCTCTGTGAAGTCTCCTGTTGCTAGCATGTGAAGGGAGAGGATGGCAGCGTAGGATAGTAGTTGAAATTGATTGTCCTTCAAGTGTCCCCTCCCGCTAATGGGATGTTTTCAGGAGGCACAGATAGATACCTGTTAGACCTGACAAGGCTGATGACAGACAAGGTATTTTGATCTCACACCATTCTTGCTGCCACTGAAATATTTATGAGGCTGATTCTCCTAGGCTTGTGCTGTACTGCAGCATTTAATAGCCCTTAGGTCCCTACGGTTTAGTGAGCCTCCTTTACTAAATAGGAGGGGAAGTGAGGCATACTTCTGCTGCTTAGCCGTTACATTTGTACTCCATGTGTAACTGGGTTTTGGTACGTAGCTAATGGACAAAACCTTCAGAAAGTGGCAGACAGATAATGCTGATGCAATGCATGACAGCTGCTTTCCTCGATCATCATCCTGGAAATCTACTTTCTAACAGAAAATCGTAGTTTCCTTTTGCTGTCACAGCCAGCTCCCTTAATGAAACATAATCAGAGGTTTGGCTGGTATAGAGAAAGTAAAGGGCAAAGTAGCTGGGAATGAAGATAAGGGACAACTCAATCTGGTGAGTTTTCTCCCACCCATACTGTTCCTAGTGTCTGAAACAGTGAAACTTAGTAAACCTACTGGTATAGTAATCAAGCACACTTCCTTTGGTGCATGACAGCTTTACCTACTTAAGGCAGACTGCTGTGCGTACATACATACACACAGATGCTGCTTTATTTGCAGACTTAAAATTTTACACCATACTTTGTTGGTCTGAGTGTTGCAACTCATTTGACATGTCATCTTCAAAATACCTTGCAATAAATACATGTTCAAGTATCTTCCATTCAACTTTAGACAGATAATGTTGAGTTAAATCCTAATGTTCTTCACTGCCACTTTAGAACTGTCAAATCAAGTGTATCAAAGCAATGTATTTTCTCATGCTACGTTAGTTTTTTTTCAGTGAAGAATCCATTTGTGCATACATCCAGGTACTTACTTTTTAACTCTTTTGATACACACTACTGGCATTATCTGCATGATATCTACTACTGGCTATCTGCGTTTGAGTAGCTGTTTTTAGATAACAGTCTGCACAAGTGCAGATAGTTTGCCTTATTGGTTGCCCATTTGCTGGTTGCCCTCTGCATATTAGAGAGGGAACTGGGATTTACCTGAGTGTTGGTAGTGGGGAGAGGGTATGACTTTGGGGGACAGGTGGCAGCTCTTTTCTGGAAAAAGTGAGATGACTAGTCACTTTTTTCTCCGTGCAATTTAGGACTAGTTTGTTTACAGCAGAGCAAACCTCCCTAGTTCATCTTCTATGCCCCTTTTGGCAGGAAAAACAGCATAGATTACTTACTTGTGTTGAGATATGGCAAGTCAAATGGTGCTTTCTATGAAGATTGATTGGTACCGGTTGCTGGTGGTGTTTTTCTTTTTTTTTTTTTTTTGAAAACGTAGTACTTCTTGAGAGCTGAATTGTCAAGGTCAGGTTGGAATGGAGTTTCAGCTTCATGGTTTACTGGAGCTGGTTGCAGTTTACTGGAAAGGTCTAGGCAAAAAGCATAAATTATTCTGTAATCTCATACTGACATATGGTATGTAAATACCATGATCCACCCAAAGGGTAGCCAGCATTATAAATGTACTTTCTAATCTCCTGTTGAAATGAGCACTCAGTATAATGCAGCTGTAATCTAATAGATATTAACAGCCTGAGAATGTACAGTAAGACCTTAATAATTCAGTATTGTTCGATTGGCTCCATCTGACTTGTAATTAGCAAGATAAGGGTTGTGCCTTTTGCAGTCGAGCAACTAACTGCATTAGTTTAATATTACTAGACTTTTTAAAGCCTTGACTTCCCAATAGGAATAGCCTACAACATTTTAATTTTTTTTTTTAAATTGTAATACAACAAATTTTCATGGGGGGGGGAGGGGGAACCCAGCATTTTTTTTACTACAATTTCCATTCTAGATTCTCATATACATAATAAATTCAGGTCATGCAGCACTCCTGGTATGGCCAAAAACTTTTGGTTGTAGTTTTGGTTTACTCTGCCTGGATTCTCTTCTTGTTCCTCTTTTAGGCCAAAGTCATAAAAAATCATTAGAAGTTGTTGCAATGTTGCCCACAATAGGCATAAAAGGGAAAGGCTTATTCCACAGGTCTTACGGGTTTATGTTGATGCACAAGCTTACCCTGGAGCTCCTCTGGATGCATGTGCCTTGTGGACCTGTCTTAGCTGCCCAGGATAGAAACCACAGACATCCTTTCCAGGATAAACAACTGAGCTGATGAAGCAAGCAAATAGAAGATGGTGAAGGTACAAGCAGGAATCCCACCCAAGCTGTGGAAAAGCAGTTTTTCTTATACGGCAGTTATGGAAAAGAAATATTTTTGTCCCAGTACAGACCTTAAAAGCAAATAAGGGAATGACATTGATAACAAGGCAAAATCTTGCGTCTTTTGAAAAAATGTGAGTTTGTGTGGATGAATGAACTTTTTTTTTTTAAAATTTAAGAAATAAAAGTGGGCAGAATTCCCCCCCCCCCCCCCCCCCCCGGTACCCTTCTGAAATGCTAAGAGTTTTGAGCAGATTTTTTTTATACAACTAAATGATAGCCTGGCCTGTGCACATAATGTGTGCTGTGTGTTCATGAGGCTTACCCTAGTGGCAATATTGGTGCAAGGTCTATAAACTCCCTTAGTTTATTTGCGGAGTAAGACAGTAAGACATGCTAAATTCCTGCAAATGATGTAAAATGTTGGGGGTTTTTTTGTTAAGGAGCTGCTGATGGACCTAAAATAACTTGCTTATGTGGCTTGAATGTATTAATCTCCATTCTGGTAGCAAAATCTGCTATGGAATAGTATACCTATTAGGAATCCCCCAGGAAAAAAAGAACCAGTGTATGCATGTAAAAGTAAAGGTTCTACAAAATGTTAAATTTTGCAGAGCTATGGGAGTTTCTAGAATGAGTTGTACAATATTAGTGGCAGGTCTTAGAGTAGAAACAAATGCAAGAACCAGTTAACTTATTTAAACAGTATTTTATAATTCAGGACAACAGCATACTGTTCTGTGACTCAAAGCAGAATTTCTTTGCAGACTGATTCATTATATCAGTGGGTCTGATGGTCTGCTCGTTTGTCACAATTAAGTAATAATTTATTCTACCTCCTGAGGAATTAAATTTGGCTGCTGTGTATAAAACACTGACTCACCAGTATTTGGAAAATAAAGTAGATGTTTTCTGTATTTTGTTGCCCATCAGAGTTGGTGAATTATGTTTTGGCCACTCCATGGCAACTACTTCACTGGAGCGTGAATTAATATTGCAGCTCCAAGAGTTTGATGTTAAAATCGGTTCTCACCAGAGATCTTAGTCAGACTATTGTTTTGAACAGTGTCATGACACAGCTGTCTTAGAAACTCCTTGAATGCATCCACAGTTTGATTTTTTTTTTTCTAAAACTAAGACCATTGCATCTTCCACTTAGTTGTACAGCATGATGTAAAAACTCCTTATCCAATTCAGTCTACAAAAGAATGTATTTTCATGCTTTAGATAATTTCAGTCAATCTTGGAAAATGTAGCTATACAACATACAAAAGTGACAACTCCAACACTCACACACAATATGAGCTGTTGAGAATCACTGTTATATTTACCAACATTTCCATATCCCTGTCAGCCAGTTCTGCACAACTGTTGTCCTCATCATAGTCAGCAGCACCAACAGAGATTCCTCTCCTCTCCCCAGCTCCTCCCCGGGGGTGATTCTTCTCCAGTTTTACCCTTAGTGCAGCTTCAGTGGGAAGTGTTCCTCATCCCTCATCTTTGGGAAATGGGGGACGTTGCATCTTCTTTCCTCCAGCAGGAATCATGTGTTGAGGTTGCCAACCCAGCTACCTGAGATTGTGCCAGTAGCGACTGTGTCTACCACAGAACCGAGAAGCTTTCTTGCAAACCTCGGCTTGCTTACCGGTCTCCTGGTGTACACTTCAAAGGCCCTCATGTTAGCATTTATCCTCCATCCTGGATACATCAGGAATATTTTTTAAATTTGCCATTTGAATGCCTAAGTTACAGCATGTAACTTGTAACTTTGCACATAAAACTTCATAGTTACAAGTCTCAGAAGCTTTTGGGAGTTGAAGTATTAGAAAAAACCTCATCATGCTGTGAACTAAAGTGGCTTTGGTCTTAACAGACAAGGGACGTAAAGCTCAGTAGGAAGGAGAGAGCCTAAGACAGGTTAAATGGTTCATGCAGGAGCCTGCAGGGAGTCTGTTGCAGTCAAGGGAAAGCAGTATATCCAAATGCTACAGCCATACAATTAAAATTGCAGGACCATCTGTAATCTACCTGCTCATGCTAAGTAATAATCAACCATAAAAAATATCCTAGTCTTGTTTTCAAAGCGTACTGATCTTAACACACTGAAAAATGATTTTTCTTCCAGGATGAAATCCATTCTGCTTTTGAAAACCACGGAAGTTCACACCAATAAAATTTATTTAACTAAGTGGTATTTCTGCTTACAGATTGGGTGAAGACTGAGGCTGCAATGTGAGCTTATTACCTTTCACGGTTTGTGCCGTGGGGTTACAGACTTAGATAAATCGTAGAAGAAAGATCAGAAAAGGCAAAGCTTGCAGGCACAGTCGTGGAGGCTGTCTGCCTGAGCTCCCTTTCCCTTGCTAGGCTGCTGTGAGCAAGTCCCTCTACCTCACTCAGCCCGGCTTTGTGATGGTTCCTCCTTTCCTTACTGGCATTGGAAGGGGAGTGCCTCTTGGCCTCGGGACAAGGGGAGCAGTCCCACTGGTGCCAGCCTTGCGAGTGCATTTTTGAGGGCTGTTTGAGCCAATTTACTAGCAGTGTTGCTATTGACTGTATACACAATAAAATGGACTGGTGTACTGAAGGTGGAGATCTAAGAGCTAGACAGGGGAGGGGAAAAGCTCATCTATCAGCAAATCACTTGGAAACTTGGGCCCCTGCACACCCAAGCCACCGTGCTGAGTGCTGCTGCGCTTCGGTAAATTAGATGGTAGTGTCTGCTAGTCCTCAGGTTGCGTTCTCTTCAAGTTACTCCTAGATCCGAGTGTAGGAGCATCTCCTGACAGTGGTGAAGTTTAAAGAAAAAAGTTAAAGGGTGAGAAAACAAAAAAGATCCAACACAGGAGGGAGTCCAGGGTTGGGTCTTCAAGGGTAAACCTTTTTCTGATGCTTTATTGGACGTGCTCTCCAGTACATCTTACTTGCTGTAGGCAGAAAGTAAAGCTTTCTTTAACCTTTCTAGAATTGGAAACGTAGGCGTAATTTGAGTCTGGATTTTTTTATGCACCCTTCTGTCATATGAGCTACGACCTACATCTCAGCACTGAAAGAGGGAGACTTAAGGAAAGGTTGAGGTGGGGCAAGGAAGAAGGAAGAGCTTTGCTTCTGAGACACAGACCCCTGGAGCCAGGAGGGACCATGAAGGGCCTCGAGTCGCTGGGGCCTGGGATGGGAGGAGGATCTCTACCTTCGGTGATCCAGACACTTGCCTCACCTCCTATCCTGAGACTTCACAGCCTCCCCGATAATCTGCTCCCAGCATTTCACCCTTAGAAATTTTCTCCTACCATCCACTCAGATTGCTCCTGCTGCAATTTAAGCTTGCTGTTCGGTGGTCTGTTTGCTATGGATAGGGAGGACAGATTATTGCCTTTTTCTCTGCAGCAATGTTTTGGGTATTTGCTACATCCTAGTTGTTTTTTCCTCAGGCTGATCAATTCTCTGAACGCTCTGCTTGGAGTTCATTTTTAGCTGTCTCCAAGGCTGTTCATTTGGGTTATTTTCCTGTGTCACTGGGGAGTGAGGACCTGAAAATGGTTACAGTTCGTTCACCGATGTTTGCAGTGCTGAGTGGAAGGGATGGATGACATCATGTATCTTGCATCAGGAAATCTAGTTATGGATTCTAGTATGATATTTCCCATCTTTCCAATGGCATAGCTTTGCTGATTCATATTTTGGTCCATTTTGCATTTGCGCTGTTGATTTTTTTTTTTGCTTGCACGTAGCAACTTGCCCACAGCCTTACTGCATTGCAGTCTATTTTTCTCAGACCATTTCTCCAATTTGGTAAAATAATTTTGAACTCTTACCCTGTTTTCGAATGTATTTTCAGTTTCTCTCAGCTTTGCATCACCTGCACATTTACTAAGTACACTCTCTATCCCATCGCTGACTTCACCAATGAAAAATTTGAATTGTACGGAAGCAGAACCCGTTCACTGAATACACTTTGCTGTTTTGATGGTGAACCACTTTCCAGGGTGTGATTTTTTTTTTTTCCCCTGACCAATTCTGCACCTACCCCAAAGCAGTTTTATCTAGACCACATTCCTTCATTTGCTTATGAAAACATCCTGCAAGTCAGAACACGTCACCATTCGAGCTGATACCAGCAGCTTGGTAATGCTGTCAAGAAAACATCCTGATTTTCACCTTGTGGTTGCTGAGCTTTGTGCCAAACCAGTTCGCCTTGCTAAATAGGCAGAAAGCAAACCGGTGAAAAATAAACAGAGAGGTGCCTGTGGGTTCAGCAGGTTGACTTGGCCCAGCAAAGAGTCCTGGGAGCAGCGGAGGTGCCGCCAGGGAGGGGACGACACTCAGCCGCGAAGCGTAACTTCGCGCTGAGCCGGCGTCGGGGCCTTGCCGAAGCCCGGAGGTGGTGTTTGCAGCTTCCCGTGAGGAGAAGGGTTGAGTTTGCCTCTTGGGTAAAGAATTGGGAGGCAGATGCAAACAATGTTTTCATTAATTTCTAGCTAATTGTAACTTAATCATAACTAATGATTAAGGTGATCTTAGGTAATCTTTTTTAATTGGATGATTTTTTTGTGCCGCTTTTTTAACGTGAGAACACCCTAAACATACTTGGTCAGTCAACCACGATTCATTAATTAATATGGATGACAGCCCTGCGTACTGAATCACTGAAAAGCAATTCCAAAAAGGACATATATGTCTCACACGTGTTCTCTCTCGCTCGCCTCGGTATCAAGCTGCCTCCACAGCAGGATGGAAAGATGGGTTTTCTTCATGTCGACCACCCGGCTCGCTCCAGGCTCTGGCCGTCTCTGCGGGAGACCAGTTCAGCTCTCATCCAGAAACAGGCAATGACAGTCAGATTCAGTCCTGGTATTTTGCAGCCGTTCTGTCTTCCCGTTTTCTCCCCTCAGACAAAACTGTGTCAACCCAGTAACCTTGGCACAGGTGGAGATTTGTCCCTGGAAGAGCGTCCTGCAAGCGGTGGGGCGGCACAGGAGGTGAGAGGCAGAACGTGGTAGTGGCAGAGGGCACGTGCCCGAGCTGGCCCTGGGCTTTGCTGGGTTGGCAGTTTGGAAGAGAAAGAGCAATTTACAAATTCGGCACAGTCTGCAAGGGGAAAATTAGACACAGTAAGTAAAGAAACCTGCAAAGTTATTTTTATAACTATAAAAACTATAACCATTTTTATGCCTATGAAGTCATTCGTGAGGACAGAGCTGGAATTTAAAAGCCCCTTGGCTGCGACACTGGTCCTGCTCATGGCCGTGGTCTGTGCCCAGTAGCAGGCGAGTGGGAGATTTCATTCCTTATTGCAAGAAGTCCAACTCATTCCCATTATCTTTTTTTTTTTCTTAAATAAAGGAAAGGATTGAGAAGATTTGCCTCTTTCCTGTCAACTTACCCTCCCAGAAGTTTCCCAACACCGCCCTGGCCTTGAAGCTCACGCTAAACATTTCCCTTCAGGCGCTGCCCTCTGCAAAGTCTTTTCGGATGGAGGCAGCTGGAGAGCTGAAGTTTGCCGGCAAGCCGAAAGCGAGCACCTCTGCCACCTGAGAGCCACCGTCCTGGTCCGGTGCTGGGCAGCTCACCGTTTGCTGGCAGACAAAGGGAGCCACATCTGAGCCGTGCTGAGGCTGCACTTGCCGGAAGAAACCTAACAATTCTTATTTAGCAAATTGACAAAATCCTATCATTGCAATTAAGGGGATATGTAATTAACTGTGTCTTAATTACAGCAGCTGCCACTTCATCTGAATGCAGCAATTTGCGGAGAAACCGGGGGAGATGCTTTAAATTCGTGTGTGTAAACAGCGAAAGCACAAACAGCGTGGCGTGTGTGACTCCTGGGGGTGCGATGCCCTGCCCCGGGGGGCACGGGGCAAAGGCAAAGGCTCGCTGGCTGCCAGCCTGCCTGGCCGGGGTGGCTGCTGGAAATCTTTTGGCGAGGCAGAGAGCTTCTGAAAACCCTGCTATGAACCTATCGCCCAGGGGTTTTCAAACGTTTTGCTCCGCCTCAGCTTGCCGAGCTGCAGGGCTGAGCGTTGCCCAGCGCCGCAAAGACCTCCTGACCGAGGAACGTTTTAAAGAGCTTCTCGCTCCTGACTCCCGGCCTCTGTAGGAGCGCGAGCCCCTGTTGCGTGTGCCAAGGTGTGCTGGGCGAGATGGATTTTGCTTGGTCTCTCACCGTGCACTTTCAGGGCTTCATCACTCTCGGCTGGCAGGAGCAAACCGTGCAAAGGAGCGGCAGGAGCACTCGCTCTGCCAGCCTGTTTCTCTTCTGTCCCCTCACCGGCTGCGCTGCCGGTGAGCCGGCTGACCCCGTCCGGCTGCCGCAGGTCTGCATGACGTTTTCAAAGCGTTTGCACCCTTTGCTGCTGCAGCCTTCCCTGGCTTACGTGAGCCATTTCCTGGGAGCTGCTGTGGACTTCCAGGGTGGCCGAGTTTTCCCTGCTGAGGTACCCAGGAGGTGATGGTGTTTGCAGATCCACCTGGGTACAAACCACCTGGGTTTTGCCACCTTTCCAGCCCGCCTCAGCGGTTGCCTGCTCCTGCTTCCTCCCTGTAACCAGGACTTGGTGGCTGCCTGGGTGGGTTTAGGGTAGAGAGTTGTGACGGGATGGACGTGGTTTCCATACCTGGAGAGACAGCATGAGGTTCCCTGTTCTTCTAAGGCAAGAGCTATGGATGCTTAGCAGGTAAGAAGAGGGTGCTGCTCTGCCGAGACCTCCTTCCAGCTCTGCTCCCCAGCAGCAACTCCTCCTGGAGATCGTGCTGAGGAGCCATCTTTTCCCTCTGTGCCTCAGCTTACCCACCAGTAACGGGCTCAGAGAATTCGCTTGACCTCAGCACGCAGCAACTGTGCCTCAGGTACAGTTCACAAATACTGAGCTAAGCCCAGAAGGCACTTATTGCTGAGCTGTAGCTTGGAAGGAGGGGTGATGCCCCCCGACCCCTGCTGCTAATAAGTAGGATTGATGCTACAAAGGCTAAGGACTGCGCCTGCTGAAGTTGGTAGACGTTATTTGGGCTCCATAATTCAGCTGCATTGATTTGTCCCATATTTTTCACACGTGAAGTAAAAAGCTTCTCTCTACCAAGCCAGCACAGGAAGGATATCCTGCTCGGTACTGGCAATGTTCCTCCTAACTGAAACCTAAACTATTTTCTGAGTGTTTCAGTGTTGTGCAGCATCAGAAAAGACTGGCTTATTAATATACACATCAAGAATTTGAAAAGATGGGATGACATCCCATCACTATTTGAATGACGGCATGAGCTCCCATGGACACTGGCATGACCAGAATTTCACCAATCACTGCTACTCAGCTGTCACAAGCTATCTTCACATCATGCTGCGGGCCTCCGGATTGCAGTCAATGGCACTTTCAAGAAACAAAAAACACAGTTAAAACTTGTTAAAACATGTCCATATTAATCTCTTAAAAAGCACTTAGTCCCAGTAGCTTTACATGCTGAATGAGGCTTCATGGAAAACTTTTTAAAGTATGTTTCTCTTTCTGTCTTCTTGGGATGGAGTCCTACCCACACGGTGGTTTTAATACCAGTTATATTTGCAGGGATACATGCGCTTTGTTTCATCGACCTTAGGATTTTGCTGACCACATTTTTAAAGGTAAAATAATATAATATTCTGAATCAGTTATTTCCACAGCACTTCTCTGTGGTGTTACTGGCTGTGCTTTGGGTATGGTCTTAGCAGCAGGTATTACGTAAAAAAAAATAGAAGAAAACAAAGCAGCCTTTCAATTTGTTTAACCCAAGTGCAGCATCCAGGCAGCAGTGATGTAATTTTCATAGCCACTGAGCACTTCAGCTTTCACCGATGTCACTTGCGGGCTCCAGTATGGGTGCTAGGCATCTAGCTTTCAGTAACAGGATTTGGAAACGCCACTCAAAGGTTCTCATTGCCATCCAAGTGACCTTAGCGATGAGCACAAAAGAAATGCAGAAAATACCGGGCACCAGAAAATGTTTTTTCTCCAAGTTCCCCATTTGATAGGTGCAGGGTCTTGTCCCACCCTACTGATACTACCATCTTCATAGGACGCATAAAATGCTGTCAGCACAGTCACCTACCGAAGACCTCCCTCGACACTGCCATCAGCTAAGTGAATTATGTTTGCTCTCCCACTTACCTGGAGAGACAAATCCGCAGTTGGTGACGCTTAGGCAGTTTATGTTCGAGCATCTGTTATGCAGTTAAAAATGGTTTTTTTGACATCAAGGTGTTTAACAGCAGTGAATGTCCGACACCCCGGAGGTAGTGAAAGGTCTGTGAAAGCCCTCCCTACCCTACCCCTGTTGTTTCAGCAGCTGAGATCCCTGGATTAGAGGGGCTTGCTGGTTTTTGCTAACGCACCTCCCCTCTGACCCATACCATCTCTGTCACCCAAATGCTGGCCCCTCTCTGCAGGAGGCGGGCAGGAGCCGTCGGCTCTATCAAATCGCGGGGTGTGAACAAAGGACCGTGAGGAACAGGAATGAGATCACCAAATCCATTTGATTTATTCAGGATTTGAGCCTAGGTCTTCTGGGTGAAAGTGAGTACGTTAACCCACTGTGGGAGTTAATTCCTTGCCTAGTCATTATTCAGGCACCATTAAAGTATGCATTGTGCTGGAGGTCAAATCAGATTACTCTAAAGAATTTGGAATGGGAAAAATGCTGGAGGTTTTTCATCAGCCTAAGTGTTTGGTTATCTCAGTGTTTAGCTATTTATATTGTGCCCGTCACTGTGGCATGTCACTGTATAAACAAAGGGATGCTCTAAATCTCTTATTATTTTAATGGCATTGATGTTCTTCAGCTGGGGAAAAAAGAAAATAATTTCCCCCTGGAAGATAACAGAGTAAGTGGTTTAAGGTAAACAGCGGCTCTGGGAAAACTGCTCTTACAGGCTTACCCAGGCAGAACGGTCCGGCAGCTCCACATCGCTGGCACCAGCAGCCGCCCAGTCACACCTGGAGATGTTGCTACCCGCACCCTCTCCTAACGCCAGGGACAAGCCCCCACTGCTGCACGCAGGGCTACCCTGCAACAGCAAAAATGCGAGGAGGATGACAGCCTGGATCTATTTAACGCTTAAGGAGAGGAAGAGGAGCAGCACTGTGTGACTCTGAGCTCTGGTGCACAAGTGTAACTTTGAGCAGAGCTCTCCTCTGCAGAGGTAAGCTGGGTGCCTCGTTCAAATCATACGCTCTGGCAGCAGGGGGGAGAAGCGACACATGGGCTGGATCAAGGAGTATTCATTTCTTGGCGATTCACAGAGATACAACTTGTAATTGCAGATCCAGACATATGCTGCCCTTATCACAGAAAAGAAAAATGCCAGGATAATAGCTCTGTGCTGGAGGGGGATCAGCGAGGCAGAAGGGAGCAAACGAGGGGTGCAGGAAGTCAGCTCCCACCCTGGAGAAACCTGTCTGACTTTCTGGTTGTGCCAGCAAGGGGAAAGGACCTAGAAACTGGAAGCAACTTGAAAACCAGATCGAATTGGTCTGTCACTGTAAAATATGATGATGGTCCCCCTTGGGGACACATGATAGCTGGGGAGAAAGTCTAAATACTGAGACTATTTTAGTGCCGAGAGACGGTGCTTGGGGAGTGTTGGTGTCTGGCACTCTCCTGTCAGGATGAGAGAGGAAGGGTGAGAGCCCCGACTGGCAGTATTGGGGATGACAGGCAAAAGGACCCTCCTAGGGCTGAAAGAGGCCTCC
Organism: Haliaeetus albicilla; assembly: GCF_947461875.1. Classification (NCBI taxonomy): domain Eukaryota; kingdom Metazoa; phylum Chordata; class Aves; order Accipitriformes; family Accipitridae; genus Haliaeetus; species Haliaeetus albicilla. The sequence continues at coordinate 28,092,856 of NC_091495.1, forward strand.
ATAATCTGTGGGGCTTTCATGTGGAAATAAGGCCTAGACCATCACTCTGTTAGCTCCCTCCAGATGACTCCCAAACTTTCTGACCAGCTTGATGAAGGTGATGTTCTCAAAGACGTTCAGTCCCTGCAGGTCAGTTCCTTTGTGCAAACAAGCACGTGAGAAGAAAACACAAACCCAGACCTGCAGGAGCTCAGTTACAGCGTTAGCCAGGTGCTGTGAAGGAAAGAGGGTGTATGAGCGCCACAGCTGCAGATCTGTGCCTTCTGCAGTGCAAAATGGAGAAACTGCTAAAGGGACCGCGTTAGACAAGGGGTAATCCAGGAGCAGGACACACAGTTGTAAGGATCCAAGCTTCATACATTCATCTGCCCAGCAGTACCTATTTGTAATTAATTTCAAATTGAATCTGAAATTTCCATGAATTTCTCCATCCAGGGACTGAAACACCTTTGTGTACTTTGAAATCCCCAAAGGGATGTGTGTCCTGAGCACAGGGCTCAGTGCAAGCCCCATGCTCGAGGAGTTTAAGGGACATCAGAAATGTACTGAGCTGCAGTGCCCGGTCAGCATGGGAGAACAGGACTGAGAGGTGCACAAACCCGAAAGCGCGAGGAGCACCCTCCTGCCATCTCCGCCACTCTTCACGTGTGAGGGACTGAGATAGATTGGAAGTCCTCTCGAGGCACTTCCAGCCCTGCTGGCTATGAATCCGATATAGAGCTGAAACAGTGTATATCCAAAATGTCTTTGTTCCAGGCCAGTAATGCAGGGAGCAGAGACCACTAAACACCAGACAAGGATCCAAGCCATGTCATTCATGTTTTGACCTAGCATGCAGGGGGCTGGCTCTGCGTGTTAAAGGAGATATACAAATTGCTGCCTCTGTTTCAAAATACCCTGGTTCAGGCCTTATCTTCACCCTGCAGCAAGGGATCCTGGAAGCACAGCGTAAGATCAGCTTCCTAAGGAGGCAGTTATTTGGTGCATGCAGTCTCAGTGGTGAAAAACACTTTGTGCCACGTCAGGCATGGTCCCGCTCTCGCATGCACCTGGATTTCACCCAAGGCTTTTGCCTTCTCCCCAGATTCACCTGGACCAGCTCCTCATTGCCTAACCCTTCATTGACCTAGTGGCCTTATACCTCCAGCACACTTCTGCAGGATACTGGCAGGAGTTTCCTAGTCTAGCAACTTCTTCCCCATGGTATGTATGTGATGGCATTCAGGGCTGACCTCGCACATGGGCTTCTGAGCCCATGCATCTCTTTGGGCCTGGACCCCTAATGTGCAAATGCCTGCTGATCAGCATGGATTTTTTTTTCCGGTAGCATGGACTCAATTTACAAGGCAAACTAGGATGATTGCACTCCTACCATGTTGTGCCAGCCTGCTTTGTCTGCCTGCTCCAGCCTGGCAGTTTGACCGGGTCCCGAATTCAGTGATAGTCAGCCTGTAGCGACTGCAGGAGGGCAGGAATGGGAGACACTGTCCCATTCTCCCGTAGGGAGATGCGCCTGATGCTGGCTGGGTGCACCCGTGGGTATGTGAAAGCCAGGATCCTGCCGACAGTATGCCTTGCACAATTGTTTGGCCGTTCATTTTTGTTTTCAATATTAAAGAAATATTACAAAAGAATTACACTGAGGATTGCTAATTTAACCTTTGATGGAGCCCATTTAACACCTCGGTGGAAGACTGTGATGTTTAGCTCTTGTTCTCCAGCAGTAGCAGTATCCACTGATATCTTTTAAGAGACAACTGGGGCAGAAGTGATGCTTATGCTGTGAAATAGGTCAAACGTGATGCGACACCTTATCCGTTTAGCTGTGAACCCCACCATTGCTACTCAGCCTCTGTATTGATTATCCGACAATTTTAAAATGCTCCTGAAACCTTTGCCTCTCGCCTCGTATAATTGCATTAAGGAGTAAGCACTGGCCCCATGTCCTTTCAGCTCAGAGGATCCAATTATTGTTTCTCATTTCTGCAGCCCAGGAAAAGAGAGAGGGCCATCTTAACGCACAGATGGCCTGTGATTTACATCAGGAGCCATGGGGGTTAGGGACCGTCCCAGCAGAGAAAGCTCACTAGCCTTTCTTTTATTGAAGTGTCTGCGAATGATGTGTAGTCAAAATCCCGGCCACCTGTGGCCATTAAAGATCCAGTGGTGCTTTTTGCAGGACTAACACCAACATCCTGAGCACATTCGAGGCGGAGGGGGTGCGGGGGGAAATACAGTCCAGCTTCCTAAATCCTACTTCCTGACTAAATTGCAAGAAAGAGGCATTATCTCCTTCCTGCCCGGAGTTTTCCTGTAATGTTATTAAATTGTAGGCAATCAAATAGTTGCTGCATATTGCCCCAGAGCTGGGAGCGTTTCTGCTGTGAATTCAGGAGATCCAAACCTGTCATTTCAGTTTGTGAATTGCCTGGGAATGGCGCTTGCTGCCTTGAGTCCTGCAGGCAATTTTACGAGGCTGGAAAATATGCCCAAGTCTGCGGAAGACTGAAATATTAGCAAAACAAAGCAAAAAAAATTGAATGCACTTTTAAGCTTCACTTTAAATCATTGGATTCGTATGAAAGATTAAAACACCCATGTAGGAGCTGAACTGCTGGGGAGGAGGCTCGGCTTTGACAACAGCAATGGTGCAGCCGTGTCACGAGTAGGTGCTTCGTGGCACAGGGTGGCAATGTCTGGAAGAGACACAAACCACACTTGGGCTTGTTCTTCCGCTAATTGCATGACTTTTATTGAGGAATACGCAAAATGAGCACTTAAAATTAGGCTCCGAGAGCTCTTGCTTAAATGAAGAGACTGGCAGTATTTGCAGAGCAATGCTTGGGTTCACCCAGACGGTATCTGAGTACATCGCACTTGAATGGCTGAATATATGGAGCACTCTCTTCCCCTTCTCTGCTTAATGAAAAACAAAATGGGGAGAGCCTGATTTTGCTTTTCAGATTCATTGTGTTCACGTTTTTTCCAGATGCTCCCAAACTTGGTCTTGACTTTTCAGCAACTACTTCAAATAGCAGACTCAGCACAATGGTACATACTAAGACACAAAACAGAAGGGGGGGAAAAAAAAGACCTTTTTTTCCCCAAATGTTGTAGGTTTCTGCTTCTCTAATCTCCCTTTCTGTCTGGGTTGTGAGATGAAATACCCAGAGCAGACGCCGACTGATTCCGGAAGCAGAGCGGGAGTGCGTTGCCTGAAGGCTGAATTGAATTGTAACAGCGTGATCTTGCCAGGGTGGCTGGGTAAAGCATACCATACAACACCCTCATTTCTTGCACTTTTATCACTAAGAAAGTGATGGGCATTACCATCCCAGGTGGCTCGCATCTCTTTGTGAATTTTTTATTTTACTTTGCTGGAATAGCAGGACACGAGAACCTAGTCTGAGGCAATTTCATGCTTCTCGGGTAGGGCCAAACTCTGTTGGATCTGTAAGTGCTGCAAGCTGAAAGTATCCCCAGTGAAGGCTTCTGCCCTCTAATCTTTCTGTGCTCAAAGCATTTCTTATCCATCCCTGACCTCTGATCCCTTTGGTATCTCTGGCTTTTGCAGTTAGCTGCCCTCCCTTGCAAAACCTTCCCTTTCTCTGTCTCCCAGATGACGGGGAGGCTGATTCCCACCACAGGGGATAGAAAGTTTTGCACTCCACAGCAAGCGTGGCTGCTTCCCTGCCCCATTGCATCCTTCACCCTGCATGCACCTTGTTGGGTACCTCCGCTGGAAACAGCAAGAGTGTGGGCGCAGTTTACCTAACAGCACTTCCCACCACTTCCATCTAGATCTCCATTTGATGAAAGTCTTGGAAACCTACTTTATAAAGCAGGCTGAATATTATCTTCCCCATACAGCTGGGGAAACTACAGCTCAGATGCTTGCTAAAAGTCCTATCACATGAGGATCTCGGTTTCCATTTTCCTGAACAGATGTCCTGGCCATGGCACCATGATACGTTCACCAGTTGCCCCATTTCTTCACACAGCAGGTCCCTGAATGCGAGGAGATGTTCCCCACCCTGGAAGCGCTCGCTGGCCCATCCCTCAGATCAGGGGATACAATTTCCAACCCTGATTTCCTGGAACAAACCAGCCATAAAAGCAGAAGTATCTGACAAATTTGGTCTGGCACAGACTGTTCAGTGCAAATCTTAATGCAAATAAGAGAAATGTCAGTGCTAAAAGAAAAAGAGTATTTAGGAAAAAAAAAAAATCTTGTGCTGTTTTGTGGCATTTGTGCATAAAATAATGAGACCAAATATATCACCATTGGATTTGAGCCAGGTAAGTTCATAACGTCTAATCCAGCTGGTGGATCATGACTCCCTTCATTATTTAAAGCAATGCTGTGGGAAACGACACACAGCAAAGCTAACAAGATGGTGCTTGAGCTGCCATACTCCTGGCAGCTGAACAAATGCAGCGTGCGTTTTCTCACACCAGCAGGGAGAGGAAAGGAAAACGTGGAGCTAACGAGGAGCCCAGCATCCCCTCACGACGCAGACTGAGCCTCACCCGCTGCCATCTCCCCTGCAGTCTGGCTCTGTTCGCCTCAAGTGAGAGTGTTTCCCTGCTCCTCCCGACCACAGTCCTGGGGTTTGTTAAGGTGGCGTGATACCCAGCCAGGAGAGGGCTGCGCTGGAGCAGAGCGGTCCATCCGGCTCTCCAGCCTCTCCCTTCGATGCCGGGAGACAGGTGGCAAGCACCTATTTTGCAATGCTTCCCCTAAGCTCGGTCCTCGGCAGCTTAGGGATGGAGCCAGAGGATCAGCCCTTCGGCGACTTATTTTCTTCTCCTGATGCACCCAGTGTCCCACACAAACTTTTTGGGTCATGGCATCGGCGTGGAGATCATGTCTTGGTTGCATCGTCTTGCAATACCCTCAGCCATCTTCTCCTCTCCTGGTATCCGTGCCCCTCCTGCACTTCTGCCTCCTTGCTTGTGCCTCCTCCACCACTCAGCTGATGGGGCCTCCCAGTTTTTGGCACTGTTGATTTGGGGATGGTCTATAGGCTCCGCCACAAGCCTGTCCCTGCACACGGTGCCCTGCCTGTCCCCTGCCAGTCCTGCCCAGCCTCCTCGCAGGAGCTGGCGGATGTCGCCCCAGGACCCCCAGCACGTCCCCACCCCCAAAGAGCCTCCAGCACCTTTCGGCTCCGGAAGGCGTCATGCTGCCTTGTGTTTAAGATGATGTTTTTCAGGCCATGAGCACTGTGGGTCCAGCTTGGCTGCCACAGCAGGGAGGACATGAGGGCTCTGTGTAACTCGGGCTGTACGGGTTGGCTCAGAGGCGGCCATGTGTGCGTGTCTGCATCGTTCTGTATAGTTGTGGGGAGGCTGATCGGGGTGCAACAGCACTGGCACGCACGACTGCTTCTCCTCCTCCGTACTTAGATCTTTCAGCTCTTCTTCGCCTGTTTTGGAAGCGGCTTTCTGTGGAAAAAATAAAAGGACACCCTTGCTTCATTGCTCGTGATATATAGCTGCTAGGAAAAAGCATTTTTTATTTTTCTAGGCAAAATTTAAAAGATATCCTGGTCATGACATTTGTTTTCCCTCTGAGGTTTGTTTTCCAGGAACGCTGATTCTCGTCTCGGAGAGCTGGTCGGGCACTTCGGAGAGCTTGGCGCTTGTCAGCGTGGTCCTTAATTGATGCATCAACAGGGCTGTCAGTCTCTCAGGCATCTCCCAAATATATGAGATACGCAGATATAAACAAAAGCTCAAGGCACAACCAAAAGTACAAATACATGATTAAGTAACTTCCTCGCAAATCAATTTTCACCCGCTTTTTTCCTCCTCTGTCTCAAACTGACAAGCTCCTTTGTCATCCATCCAGGCTTCCAAGACAAAAAGCAGGGCAAGACAAACATTACCTTCTATGGTGGGAAAACAAATTGACCCCTCTTTGTATTGTAGGTGAATTCTTCCATTTCTCCTTTACAGAAAACAAAGAAGACAATGTTATCCACATATTTGTACATCAGCATCTGAGTCCTGGAGCTCAAACAAGAGGAGACAAAGAGCAGGAAACAGAAACAGCTTTGTTGAAGTGCTGGGTGTTTCAGCAGGTGGGTGGAGAATGAGGAAGGACAAGAGACATAAAAGAGCCCATAAACACCCAGAAATAGGTGTGGTGCTTCCACCGTGTGCTCAACAGCTGCCTGGGGATGGTTTCCTTGGAGGGCAAACATTGACTGCCTGCAGGCTGAGCTCAGGAGGCAATGAATTTGGGCAACGATTTTGGGTGGAGGGGGCAGAGGCCAGGTCTGGGCTGTGGGGAGAGCAGGAGGAGCAGCGGGACGGCGCCTGCTCAGAGGATGCTGAGCAGCAGAGTCCTGAGGCTCGGGAAGCCAAGTGTCTGGCTGGGCACCGGCTCCGGCATTGTGGTTGCTGCTGGCTCTGCAGCTCTGCTGGCTGTTTTGCTGAGGCAATTTGAGAGACCCACCACAGTGCTGCTTTCCTCAGGCTCCCAAATCTCAAAATACACCATTAAACCCTCTTGCTGGCTCGGGAGGGAGGGAGGGAAAAGTATCTCGCAGGTGCTGTCCAGAGGTGAGCGGGCGCCCCAGCACTGCCACTGACCCGTGTGCAAGGCAGGGAAACCCGCACAAAGAGCACTGGCACATTTCCTGCCCAACAGGTCTTGTTCAAAAGCCCTTTCCCAGGAAAAGGGTGAGCACAGTAAACGCCTGCTTGCTGAGCCAAGAAGCAGCACCTCTCCCGGCAGCACCCTCCCTTGCTGCTCTCTGCGTGTGCCACTGCCCTCTCTGCTTCCAGCCAGCGTGGAAAACTGCCTCTTTCTTTCCTCGTTACCCTCCGTCTTCTCATTCCTAGAGTGAACAAACACAATGCCATTGACCGCGCCCGAAACGCAGTGTTTTCGGTCAGGCTGGCCTTTCTGGTGGTTGGGCAGCGGCTGCTCACCGGTGCAGCTCAGGGTGAAGCGGTGTCGACCCCAGACTGAGGGCTGCTGTGGCCTAGGCTTGGGCTGAGCTTTGGGAAAAGTGACGTGTTTGCGCCTGCACGGTGGGGTGAGGCACGTGCCAGAGAAAGGGAGCGGGACAGTTGCCGCAGCATCACCTCTGCGGTGATGTGTGGAGTTGCACAAACTCTTTAAGGCCGCTTTTGGGTTTTCCTTGAGGGAAGCCCCTCAGCTTTTGCTCTCCTGCTGCTTTGCAGGCAGCCCTACAGGCACGGGATGATGCCGGGGAGGAGGATGTGGCAGGGAGCGGGGATGGGGACAGGGAAGCCCATGAGCACGCAAGATGCTACCGAACCACAGAGGATGAAGCCAAGAGGCCTCCAGAGCTCCTCCCAGCAGCCGCCCAGGGCAAGTGTTAGCACATTTTTTATTTTTGGACGTTGGCTGGGTGTTAGAAAGTTTTGTGAAGTGACGGCGGCTGCCCGAGCACAAACTCTCCCGCCATCCCTTCAGAGAAAGGTGAGGTGCCGTGCAGCCCTGGGCATCCAGACGCCCTCGCAGCCCCGGGGCCGGGGGATACGGAGGCTCAGCCCCGGCGTTAGTCGGCCCGGCCTGCCAGTGACCCGACGTGCGGAAGGGTTGATCTTGCAAGGCGGGGAGGGTCCCCGCCGGGCCCCCGATTGCTTGTGCCCGGCCCCTGGGGAGCGCCGGATGCTGGCGGGGGGTCGGGAAAGCGGAGGAGACATCCCGGGGGTTCGCAACGCCGCGCCATCGAATTCGTTGCTTGCTTGTCGCTTCCCGTCGGGGGCAAAGGACCCAAAGCCGAGGCCCGTCCCTGCGCCCACCCCTCGGTACCCCGCCGCAGGGGCGGTAAGGGCTCCTTCCCATCCCCCAGGACCAGCACCGCGGGCTCAGGACCCCCGGCAGCCGCCTGAGCCCGCACGGCCTTCCGCTGCCGGGAGCCCGGGGCGCCGCGGGCCGGGGCGGTGGGAGGGGACGGAGGCCGGCCCCGGGCGGCAGGTGGAGCCGCGGCGGGGGCTGCGGGCCGGGCCGGCCCCGGCGGACGCTAGAGGTCTCCCGCCGCTCACGGTTGGGCGGTGCCGGGGCGCAGCCGGCGGGGCCGCGGCGGGCGCTGCGGCAGGCGAGTGCCGAGGGCCGAAGGGAACCGCCGCCGCCTTCCCCGCGGCGGCCGGGGCTGGGCCTCCGCTCCGCCGCCTGCCTCCGGCCCCGGGGGGGGGGCGCGGCCGGCCCCCGCAGCGCCGAGCTGCCCGCTCGTAGTCACCGCGGCTGCCAGCAGAGCGCGGTCAGCGGGGACCGGGGCGCTGGGGGCGAGCGGGGCTTTTCGGAGCGAGTTAACACCCAGGGCATTAACCTGCCCCTGGGGGTTTTGCTGGGTTTTTTGGTGGTGGGGTTTGGGGGTTGGGTTTTTCTTTTCCTTTCCTTTTTCCGCCGTGTTACACAAGGTGAATTCTCAGCCGGCTTCTCCGCGGGCCGTGCAAACGTCCTGCGCCCGAACGGACAAAGCGGTTCTGCTGCAAGCTCGGGTCAATGGGGAGCGACTGCGCATCGCGCCCAGTGCCTGGCCGTCCGCTTTGTTTCTTTGTTCGCGACCCGCAAGGCGCACGCCGTGCCAGCGCTCCCAGGTGCTTGCGCCTTGGAAGGGAAAAAGGAATGGAAGCAATGGCCAGTTTAAAAGGGGATTTCACCGGCTGATTTTAGGGCTGCCGTGAGTCCCAACTATAAAACCTGACTGAGAACTGAACGACAATCGAGAGTGCAGGAGGTGGTTTTTTTCTTTTTTTTTTTTCTTTTTTTTTTTCTTCCCCCAGAGACTCTGGGTTTTGTTTCAGAAACTTCATAGGCGTAGGAGCTGGCTGCAAAGGTTGAACCAGATCTATTCCAAGTTTTATCTGCCTCACAAAAGTCATTTTGGCAGCCGGGGAACCGACAAGACCTGAATCCAAAACCCAGCAGAAGTTCCCTGTTAGAAACTTTAGAGCAGGAAAATGTCTAGCACTTCGAAACAATGTAGGCTTTCATGTGAAGCTCTTTGCAAACTTACAACACAGTAAAAAGTTCTTGGATTAAACCCTGTTTACTCGCATTGCACGCTGACACCAAGTCCAGGTTCCTGTACCCAAGGCGAAGGGCCTGCGAGAGTGTGCAAAAATCGGCTCTAAGTGCATATTTGTGTATGGCACCAACACAAAAAAGCTGTGACAAGCAACTGAATGAAGTAAATGCTTTTCCTACCGGAGTAGTTCAGCGAGTGCATCTGAGGCCATTCCTCTTCTCCTTTCTAGTTTGACGTTTTCCTGGCCCTGTATGCTAATGGAAACCGTCCTAAACTGGCAGGTATCACCTGCCCCTGCAGGGAAGCAGCATCTCCCTCTCCTAGTACTTGCCACCAGTGAAAATTTCTGGAAACAAGTGAGAAAGCTGAGTTAAAAGGTTTTATCTTGCACTTGTAACACTGCTGCTGAATGTGATACAGACCGGTGAGAATCTGAACCTGTTACAAAACCGCCATTCAGCATGGAAGCAAGTTTTCTCGAGCATCACAACGTGTCCCCGCATTGTCCTTCTGAGCTCCCCGATACAAGGCTTTCCTCTCGCCAAAGACCTCTCAGATGGGGCAGCGATTGCCAGGGGAGGAAATGATAGCCGAGGAAAGTGGAATTAGCCATAGCTCAGACAGGGCTTGTGTGTCACTGGTTTCCCTTGAAAAATACGTTTATTTTACTTGTGATTTGAATTGCAGCTGCAGTTTGAATTGTGGGACCCTCTGTGCTGCGCCATGCACAACTGCATAATAACAAGACGGCGTGCTCTCCACTTGATTGCGATCCGAGCAGGGTGCTCCCTCGCACCCCGCCGAAATGGCTCCCAGCCAGGGCCCACCAGCCTGGCTGGGGGGAGGAAAACCACCTCCACTGGGAGCTGAGGGTGCAATAATTTTCAGGAAGAAGTACTCCCGGTTTGTGGAAAACTTAAGGGTATCACAGAAGGCTGCAAAACCAAAAAGGCAGTCGGGTAAAGGATAATGCTGCAAAGGACAGGGCTGGAGGATATTGGCTAAATATTAGACTGCTTGCAGCCTCACGGGACTGAGGGTGCTTGGTAGCCATCAGTAGGAAGGCTCCGGCTGTGTGGGAGCATCAGGACTTTGGGACTGACACCTGGAAGCTATTAGGCTTCACACAAACAGTTCTCCGAGCTGCTCCAGGAAGACCGACGATTAAAACCAACATTAAGCTTCAGTGTGCATACTCCATGACTGTCTGGACATGGCAGCTCTTAGAATAACATTCTTGACCTTAATAACGTCTTTTACCTAGGGAATCAAAACACCCTAGTGCATGACCTCATGGTGTACGGGATGGCAGGGCAGTTAGTGCATGCAGGGGTCCCAGCTCTGAGGCTGAGGAAGTCTCATTCCAGTGCTTTTTCTAATGATGTATTTACCTGCTTACGTGTGCCAGGTAAAGTGCACTGAGACATTTTAATCAGCATTTTCAGGAGATGTTTCTTGTCTTGGCCTGAGAAGCCTTGTCTGCATCCTGTTTCAGCTGTCCATCTCTTCCTGTCTAATAGTTGTTGTGCTACAGAATTTAGATCTGAAAGCAGTGAAGCTCCATGGACAGGTGACCCAGAAACTTTCTGGAAGCACGATCAAGGCAGATATATAACTTCTTCGATGACTTTTTGTATTTAAGTGCTTTTCTCCTCTGCTTTATTTCTGGGTTCACATCAACAGAGCTTTCTTATTTATCTACTTCAACCATGATGTCTCCTTCCAGGGCTGCTATTTAATTATTTTCCTGTAATATGCATCTGGAAGCACTGTAGTTTCTTTCCTCTGTATTACCGTGCACGTGATTTGTTTTCTTGCTATCCAGCTGGATCATGGTTTTTTATAGATGGAGATTTACTGAAGTGAGAATCCTTTCTCCAATTAAATGCTCTCAGTTTAAGAAATCATTCTCATTTTACGTGCAAAAGGATCTTGAAGCTGATCCAGGCAATACAAGGTAACTGATGTTTCCTCCTTGGTGAGGTGGGTTTTTTCAAGTTGGTTGTGCTGTATCAGGGAGAGCACTGCGTACTCAAAAGGTTATTCATAAACAATGAGCATACAGAAGTCTTGGCTGTCAGCTGAAGTGAAAAGGGAGAGAGAGAACAAGCCCACAGCTCCTCCTGAGGCTGAGTGTCACCATCAACATCTGCCCCAAAGCACTGGCATTCATGATGGACTTGTGCTTTCCAGGGAGGGTGTTCCTAGGCATGGGGAGTCTGGACCCGGGCAGGTGACGCCCTGCCCACATTGAAAGGCAGAGTTCAATTTTAAGGCAAGAAATCCCTTTAGTGCAGTAATTTGGGGAGACATCACAAATTTATGGAGCCACTCTTTATCATTTGAAGCTTTTCTTTGAGACCTGTACCTGGACAGCATGTGCTGAAGATGAAATGCCAACTCAATCATTCTTCAGTGAGATGTTGTTGCATTTTATTTTTTTTTCCTGAAGATACATTTAAAGGGCAACTCATTTGCATAACATTTTCATATCCTCGGTCTTGAAACGGCTTAAGAAGCCAGGACTATGATCTGAAATCTGATATTCTTACCTTTTGTGGTGGCAGAGGACAGGGGTAAATGTCATTAAAAAATGTCTCCATTCCTTTTGTAAAAGAGCATTGTGTAAACTGGGAAAGACAGTCGATGAAGGGTTAAAATAGTAAATAGTGTTATAGCTTAGGGTTTTTTTAATGCCTTACCCCAGGCATTTACTGTGGGTTCTCTACGTGAAATGTGGTGGAATTATTGTGAAGACGTGTTGTTTAAATATTAAACATTAATGTTCTTCTTTTGATGGTGAAGCCAGTATTAAACCCGTTAATTTTTCATTAAAGCACCTAAAGCCAAATTTGTTTAAACTCTCAGTTTGCTGTCATCTTCATAATAGAAAGCACCAAGCAAAAGCCATGCAGACCTGAGAATAAACAGGAGCGAAATGTGGGAGCCAGCTCCAGGCTTCCTCGCAGGGTGGAGGGGAGATGAACGGGAAGAAAGAAGCAGCAGGAGGGGAAGGAAGCAGAAAAGCAGCTCTGGGAAGAGAGGATGAGGGAGGAAAAGATGAGCATGTACAGAGCAACAAGAAAGGGTTTCTAAGCATCAAACACACCAGTATGGCGACTTCTGCTCAGCAACAGGCATAAGCTCGTCTCGGGTTGGAGACAGGTCAGCGTCGGGGGATGCCGCCTGCTCCTGCGGACGAGCCACTGCAGGCAGGCGAGGGATGTGGGGTTTCTCAGCTAGAGCCGGTGCCCTCGCAGCATTGCCAGGGGGAACTAAAGGCAGTGACACTTCACGGCTGAGTTTGGCCCCAGGTGCATTATTTTATCTCAGCGTGACAGCGAGATGTGTAAGTCAGCTCCTATTCACCGTTCCTAGCGTCGAGGGCTGCACCTGTAAAATCACATCCAGGTGGGAGCCTGTACCTTCACCATTGTTTTGCGATCACCGGAAAGAAAAATAACTCACATGAGGTGTTTGTGTGTGATCCTTTGGAGCATAAATGATTTTAAGCTGTGGTTGGCGGGTACGGTAGTGGCTGGGCAGGGAGATGGAGTAGGAAGCGCTGGATGAGGCTGCATTTGCCAAGCAAGGAGAAGGATTTTACAGTAATTGAGATGTGAAATGCTGAGAGTCTTGACAAGAGTTTTAGCTGTACAGATGGGTAAGGAAGGCCATATCTCAGAGATGTTATGCAGAAAGAATCTGCAAGCAGCAGAGAGTGAGCTTGGATGTGAGCCCGGGGGAGGCACCCGCAGGAGCCGCTGCCCAGGTGACTCCGTGGAGTGACAGCGCGGAGCGATGGATGGAGGGATGGAGGGATGGGTGGAAGGATGGGTGGAGGGACGGGGTTGTGCAGAGCTATCAGAAACAGGATCTGTAAGAGGGAGAGGCAAAAGATGGGTGGCCGTGTTTTAACCTTGCTGTGTGCAAGCTGATGGCTGCTTGTCCACACAAAGCTGAGAGACTTCAGGTTTTGATATGGGTAGGAGACAGGTCTCCAGTAAAGGAGACAAAATAACATGTCCTCATGGCTAACGAAGGACTAGCACCATGACCTTCGTTCAGTGAGATTTCCAGCTACACAGAAGACCAAAAAGCAATCCATTAATATTTAATATAGGCTAGAAATAATCAGGAAAACAGGCCCATATTTAATGTTCGTCATTGGACTTTTTTTTTTTAAACACCACTTTTCCATTGTTTTAACCAATCCAAGTAATGCTGAGGGAAAAGTCCCATTTGATTTAATAAAGGTGACATTGACAAGGACTTACAGACATGTTATAGAATGACTACAAAATCTGGGGGGTCGTGATACACGGGTGGCCTAAACTGAGCTGTCGGCATGTGAGCACTGAAGTAAACAGGGCAATCAGGGATGCTGCAGCAGTGGGATACGGTCCAGCCAACTGACGGGGCAGTGAGGGAACAGCACTATTTTCTGTTGAATTGTGCAGGGCAGCCCAAAAAACTACATCTCTCCCTCTGGTCATGTTTTTCACTTGAATTATTTAAGCCCATTCCTGGAAGGGCCATCTCTGTGTATTCCTCTCCTTTGCTCTGTCCTTCTCTTCCTCCCTGTTTTCCTTCCCTCTCTCCCTTATGTGACCAGTTCATTTGCAACATTTCTGCTGCAATCCCGCCGAGATTAATTTTCACTTTTTTATTGAAAAATCAAAATCTTTGGAATTAAAAGCTCCCAATATTGAATTTTCAATAACAGGTGAAAATTATGCTCTGCATGACGATGAGGAGAAGGATGCACTGAGCTGGGAGCGTGATGACATGGGCGCCAGCGGGCTCACATTTGACCCACACGAGGCAACTGGGGCAAGTATTTAAAGAAAAGGAAAAAAACAAAGGTCATTTGGGAAGTGCAGCAGAGAACACGGGGGAAGGAAGTTTTCCATTCAGGGCAGGGGTGGTAGGAGGAGGAATTTTCCTGCCGTTTGATTGCAAAGCAAAAGCAGAAGCAGGGTGCAGGTTTTTTGGGTGATGGATATGTTTGTGGAAAAGCACTGGGGACTCGAGAGTTCCCTTTAGGGGAGAAACAGCTTCATAGGTGCTGCTCTTCCTGCTCCCAGCCATCCTTCCCAGGGACCTCGTGCCTGCAGGCGTCTCGCTGTGTGGCAAGCGGTGGGACGGTGGGTTGCGGCAGCAAAGGGTGAACTCCTCTGCTGTGGCAAACGCAGCGAAGCAGCCGAGGCCATTTTCTTTACAAAATCTTCTGCCACTGAACTAATGCAGATGCAGCAGCAGCAACATCGCCAGCTCACTGGCACCCAGCATTCCTTTAATTACAATCCAGCCTTGCTCCGAGCGGGGTTAAGCAAGGCCACGGTGACACTGCCAGTACGCGCTGTGACTGCTCGCCTGGGCTCCCACCAAGGTATTTGCATCTTGCACTTTTCTGCGACTGTCCTCCTTTCTCCACAGGGCCCTTTGTGGCTGCCTGGATGTGTGCCCAAGCGAGAGGTGCACGCTTGGAGAGTGGCCACCCCGGGACCCACGTGCTGAGAGAGCGGCCCTGTGGTGCTGGGCGGTGGGTCGGGGACCCCCAAGTGCAGGGGAGTTGGCCGCCTTCGCCAGAGGTTGGGCCTCATTCTGGGCATGCAATGGCTCATGCTAACCAAGGTCAACCCCTTCCTTCCCTGGCTGGTATTTCTTTAGGTTTATTTTTTAAAAGTTCCTTTTTCAGTCAGGTCTTTCAAACCCTCGCCTTGTTTTTCATCTGGTGTGGCAGGGCACGCAGAAGCAGGGCTGGATGGCCTGAGGCGGCACGCTCAGAGTGGCTGAGGAGCCGCTGGGGTGATGGTTAGCAAGTGGAGAAGAGCAGATGAGGTACGCTTCGACCACGTCACAAAAAGTTTTTCCACCAACTCCCCAAGAGCACACCCCTGCTCAAGCGCTCTTTCATTTTCTGCTAAACTGTTGTCACGGATGGAGACTTTGAAGATGAGGAAAATCATGTAGGTCTCAGTTTCCAGCCAGTGAGATACTCCAGAATTAATTCAGCGGAGCTATGGTCTGCTGCTGCCCCTGCCGCCTGCCCAGAGCCCAGCTCCGCTGCCTGCAAAGTCGGGGGGATTTCTGCTGCTGGCGTCGACTGTCCCGGGTATAAAGCAGGGCAAGGCAGGGAAAACATATCGCACAGCAAATCCCTCGGGTGCCTGGGCCACCCAAAGCGGCAGGTAGCCTGCACCGAGGGTCTCGGCCATATCATCCATGCGGGCAGTCCTCGCCAGCCTGGAAGGAGCTACCAGGCATGCCCCTGGAGCAAGCCCTGGAGCAAGCAGCCACGCACCGCCTGGCCCCATCGGGCTGGGCACCCTCGGGTCGCCTTAGCTGTGAGCCCTGCCCCGCGTGAGCAGGCGACAGGAGGAAATCGGTCAGGAGGCAAAGCGTTGTCTGAAAATTTCACTGTGGCTCCCTCCCTCCCGCCGGCCCCGGCTCCTTTCCCAGCCGGCCCCAGGGAAAGCAACTGGCGGCAGCACGTGAGAAGTGCCGCAGATGGACGGTGCGTCACGGGCACAGCTGGACGGATCTGGCACACAGGTGTCGGTCCGGTGCCTGCCAGCTGCCCAGCTGCCCCCAGATATTTGTGGCTGAGGGATGAAAGGGGAGAGGAGTCTCCCTCCTCACTTGGAGCACAGCGAGGGAGGCAGCTGTGCCGGGGCGGAGCGGGAGGAAGGCAGCAAACCCTTCCCGCAACAATCCTTGGGGACAATCCGGGGCAATCCGCCCCGCTGGCGGGGGCACGGAGGGTCCCAGGGCTGGACACAGCGGCTGCTGCCCTGCAAACCGGGTGACCTCCGGCAGCCCCGCAGGCACTGCCAAACCGACCCGCGTGGCTGCGGCTGAGCGCGACCGCGCGCGCAGGGCAAGCCTCCGCAGGAGGTCCTCTCCTGCCGTGCCCGAGGGGGTCTCGGCGTTGGAAAAGGCCACCTCCCAACTCAGGCGGCCCTGCTGCCGTCCCGGAGGGGTCCTGCATCAGGTGCCATCTTGAGAGGCAGAGCAGTTAATCACAGAAACAAAAGTTGGCGGTTGCTTAGGTGATCATGACCTCATTTTTTTTGGTGCAAAAAGAAAAGTTAAAACCCAGTACTTATTAGTGACATTTGGTGCTTAGGTTGCTAGAGATTATGGGCTGAATAACCTGGGAGAGAGAACAAGAAAAATGTTAACTGTTATCACTGAAAGGTATTTTCTTAAATGCCCCAATCCCTAAGCTTGAAGGCTTGAGAGGTTATATCCAACCTGATCAGAAAGGAATGAAACTAACTGAATTTATGTGTATATATTTCTAAAGACATATGTGTTTGTGAGGGTTATGTGTGGAGCGTGCATACATACATATGTTTGCACACACATAAAAATGGACCTGGAAATCAACTAGTAAGGGGCGAGATGCTGCAGGATCTTCCCTGGACACCAGGCGTGTGTACCGGTGGCCTTCAGGAGTGGCCAACAGGAGAGGTGGGCTTCCTGGGTTCCTTCCAACCTTTGGCAGTTCCACATTGATCATGATGTGTCTGGGAGTCTCAGTGTTTGTTTTACGTGGACGCACGTGCACCAGCGGAAGAAGGGGAAGTGGTTGCAATGAACATTGCCTAGAAGCAAGGAACAGCACAGAATTGGTAAAATAAAAAATAATGGCTTACTATTATACAAAGTTATATTTAAAGGCAATTAATGTTTTTTTTTAAAGCATATTAGTAGCACAGGAAATCTGAATAACAGTGTGTCACTAAAGGGAAATTATAAACTGTCAGTCAAACATTATACAAAAAGACTTTGCAATCAGTAAATATTCCTCTTGTGCTTTTGGGAATGAACATACGCTATATTTGCATCCCAAGGGGAGGACAATAACAAGGATGCCCAGCTTTCCAGCCCCACGTTGGCTCCGGCGCGGTGCAGAGCCCTGGAAGGCGGTGAGGGCTTTGGCCGAGGACCTCCCTGGCAGCTGCTGCTGCGATCGCAACATCTCCAGGCCTGTTCCCTGTGATGGGCTACCACAAAAACTCACCCCCCTGCTCAGGACGAGTCCTGCCCCCCATCCCTCTTTACGTATTTTGCCAAGCCAGGCTTGCACTGACCTGCTGGAGGGGGACCCTGGTGACAGCGGCGGGTTCCTGCTTTGGAGGGCTGTCTGTCCTGCCTCCCCCCCATCTTACCTGGACAAAACCCACCACACGCCCTGCAGTGGGACAAATTGACCCCGCATAAGGTGAGGCTGCCCTCACCAAACCAGGGCAGCACACCATTTAAAGGCTGCCCTTTGAGAGCGGTTCCCCTCTCTGTGCACACTAACTGTTTTTACCATTAGTCATTATATTAATGGGACTCTCAGTGCAGATTTTTTTCTGAAGTGCAGCTTGTATAATAAACAATTACAACAGAGATTTCAATAGCTCCCATTACAGATTCAACTTTAGCCAACAGCTGGGAGAATCTCTCAAGATGACGTTTGTTATCTGTTTTCTGCACAAGAAGATGCTCGATTGGCTTCCATTGGTCAGCAAGCAAAGGCATATTTCTCTAGACCGGTCTCATTTGTAATTGTATTGGTTTCTGCTCCTGTCTTTAAAGAGGCTGTCAGAGCTTTTTGATTTCTCATAAGCTATTAATGGAAATTACAAAGAAACGTAGGTTGGCTCCTAACTATCAGACAAAATTAGCTTGACTTAGCTGTGAACCCACTGTATCTCCTTCAGGACCGTCTTGCTCTGCTAACATCCCACACTCTACTGCCTCTCAGCCTGAATACACAGAAATATTCCGGTGCTGAGCTGAACACTTATACATCATCTTTCTGTCGCTCTGCCCAGCCTGTGATGTTTGCGTGTTATCTATTCCCATCACACCACCCCCCTGCACTTCAGAAACTTTGGAGATGTATGGTACCTGACAGCCTGCAATTAAGGGTTCAGCCGGGCTGTGTAGTGATAGCGCTTTGCCCTCCCTGAAGGATACTGACTGCCTTCCTTCAAGAGAGCTGTTTGGTACGTTCAGATTGCTTTTGTTTGTTTTTCTTTATGGAGCAGGTTTTTTTTTTTAATTGCTAAAGCCCCTTTTCCTGTCCCACTGGAAGCTGGAGTAAAGCAAGTTACTACAGAGTTTAGCATCAGTGGGGCTCCTCTGCTTATTTCATAGATTTACTTGTGATCATCAAAGTGACATAATACAATAAAGAATCATTTTCTTGCCTTGCCTCCCCAGCAAGGACAGGACAGATGTGGGCAGTCCAGAAATACAGACTCCCACAGGAAGCGCAGCCTGGGGACGTGAAGGTAAAATCCTTGACGCGACTCAGCAGAAACGCGAGGGAAGGCTTTCTGAGCGGCGCGGTAAGAGCAGCAACGCTGGAGGGAGGCTCTGCAGTGAAGTGCTGGGGGCATGGGGTCCCCCGCCGTCCTTGGCACCCCGTGGAGGGGAGCCACCCCGCACAGCCCGGGGACAGGGCGAAGGGCAGCACCCTGGCACCGGCACCGTGGCAGGGACCGAGGCACAGCTCGGGCCACGGGCGCAGGGGTGAGGGAGCGCAGCACGGCTTCGTTGGCAGCACAGCTCCCTGTCAGCTGTCTAAAACACGCGGGCTCGCGCTGACGGGTGGGCCCACGGAGCACAGCTGTGGCCAAAGCCACCCCTTCACGCCTAGCTGGGGAAATCTTTGGTGGTGGCTGAGAAAACAGATGCTTTGCTGAAGGGAGGCAGCGATCGCATTGGATGGAAAAGGCGGTTTTAACCCCTGCTAGGACAGGGAGGGCGAGCTGCTCCCCTGCCCCTCCGGGAGGGAAGCCAACGACGGCTCGGACCAGCCCGGAGCCAACATCAGTCCCCACGGTCGGATGAGCAGCAGTTCGGTCTTATCATTTCAAGTATCTACGGATGCAGGTTGGCACAGCGTGCGCTGAGCTAACGCTTCTTTTGCGAAAGGAGCGTTTTTCTCTGAAAATGACTCACATGGGCAGTCTCCATCCTGCTTGAGCTCAAGGGCTTTGATGGTGCGGAGGGGGAACCCCTCTGGGTTGTCCCCACATGGGGTTGGAGCCACCGCAACAGTGTGGCACTGTCCTGGTTTCAGCTGGGATAGAGTTAACTGTCTTCCTAGTAGCTGGTACAGTGCTGTGTTTTGAGTTCAGTATGAGAAGAATGTTGATAACACTGATGTTTTCAGTTGTTGCTCAGTAGTGTTTAGACTAGAGTCAAGGATTTTTCAGCTTCTCATGCCCAGCCAGGGCACAAGAAGTTGGCACAGGTCACAACCAGGGCACCTGACCCAAACTGGCCAACAGTGTATTCCATACCATGGGACGTCCCATCTAGTTTAGGAACTGGGAAGGGGGGGCAGGGATTCGCCGCTCGGGGACTGGCTGGGTGTCAGTCGGCGGGTGGTGAGCAATTGCCCTGCGCATCATTTGTACATTCCAATCCTTTTATTACTACTGTTGGCATTTTATTAGTGTTATCATTATCATTATTAGTTTCTTCTTTTCTGTTCTATTAAACCGTTCTTATCTCAACCCAGGAGTTTTACTTCTTTTCCTGATTTTCTCCCCCATCCCACTGGATGGGGGGGAGTGAGTGAGCGGCTGCGTGGTGCTTAGTTGCTGGCTGGGGTTAAACCATGACAGGCACCCATGACCAGCCCTTTGCCTCTCTCTGTTGGGGCACCAGGAAACCTGCACTTTCCCACACCACAGGCAAGACCCTGTTTGTGGCTTGGAAAGGTGGCCAAGCTCAGGGCCCCTCTGCGGGAATAAGCAGGGGGCTGGGTGGGAGGGCTGAGTGCCTTGGACCCAGTTTTGTTCCTGGATGGAGCTGGGACGCAGCTGGGGGCCAGCTTGGTTGTTGCATCCCTTCCCCAGGGATTTCTTTGGGATGGCAGCCAGGGTGCAGAGACAGCGTCCAGAGCTTAATTCTTGGTTTTGCAAAATTCATATTCTGCAAAATCCAGTTCAACCCCAGCGTTGAATGGGGTCGCAAAAGAAAACCCACATAACCAGTTACAGCGATTGCACAGCTGCGGCATTGGACCCCCCACACCTGCAAAGGGTGGGCTCCAGGAAGGGTCAACCTCAGTCACGGGCTGGGGGCTGCTGCGTGGCCCCTCTGTGGGTGCCTGGGGGCTGCGGGCTCCCTCACTCCTGCCCTGCGTGAGGGCTTCGAGGGCCCCGAGTGCCCCCACCAAGGGGAAGGGGCAGCTGGCTCCTGTGCCGGTCCCGTGGGCGGGTGCCGAAGGGGAGAAGGGCTGAAGTGCTGTGGGGCTGCCCCGCAGCGCAGTGCTGCTGACCAGGTCTTGCTGGTGATGCTGGGACGAACACCCCTCACCGGCCACATCCGCAGCGCTGCTTCGACTCTCTGTCCGAGCACAGTGACCTACGTCTCCTATGAGCTTCCACCACACAGGCAGGCTAATAGAGGAGAAACCGCAGACTTTAAAAATAGCGCGAGAAGTTTGGCATTACCCTGTGACCCCTCGCTTTCCCCGGTGAGAGAGCCGGTGCCGAGCCACCCCGCTCCGGTGCGCAGGGCGAGCGGAGCCCTGCTCCAGCCAACGGGATCCAGGGCGTTTAGCATCACTGCCCATTTTAGAAAGGCCCCTTGGGTTAGTCCGGTAGGGAGGATTAAGAACAAAACTTCATGTTTCCCCCAGTTTATTTGTAATGTTTCTGCTACGTTGATAGCGGCAATTTGTTACGGTGAACAAACAGGGCTTCACGAAGCTTGTTGGGAGAGGGGTCTCTGCGGAGACGACTCTCCCCTCTCCCTCCCCAGCTCCGAAGGGTGCCCCCGCCAGATCTGGGAGAGGCAGATACTAGGGGATTAGCGCGCGGCGCTGGAAGGGCTGCAGCCGGAGGGGAGGCTTGGCACCGCTGCCTGGATGAGAGCTCGCAACAATGGCGAGCTGCAGCCTGCCAAATCTCAACACAGCAGGCAAGGCTAGGCTCAGCTCTAGCTAAACGGGAGCCGTGTAGGACCCTCCATTTTGGAAGAGCGCTAGCAAGGTCTGGCACTTGGAATTCTTGGCATCCACAAGTGTCTTCGCTCTTTCTTATCCCCTCCTGTTCCCAGTAGCTTTTGCATCCTTTACAATGGATAAATTATACATGCAGAGTTTACTCTCCTACCCGAGCTTCGAGAATACCCCAGTGCCAGCCAAGGGAGCTGGTGCATGGGGGAATAGCCAGGAATGTTTAAAATAGTCTGGCCATGTGACTTTGGGGATTGGAAAAGGAAAAAAAAAAAAAAAGAAAAAAAAATCCTTTCCCCCAGCTCTTTAAATGCAAGCGAACTTTTTTTCACGGGAGAGAGTCATGAACTGGTGATCTGTGCGCCAGTCACGAGCCAGCAGCTCTGGTTTCCCTCCTGGCTGCAGAATCGGCTGCGTCTGGGCCCCGGGGCGAGGCACGCGGAGCCAGAGCCTGCACGGAGGATGGATGGCTGGATCCAACCTGGGCCGAGGTGGAGGCAGCCGCCGTAGGAAAAGTGGGAAGGCGGCAGAGCGCTCCTGTCCCTCCCTCTTTGGCTGGCGCTGAATGATTAAAACCGAGGGCGGGTGTACCTGCGCTTGTACATACAGCTTGTTCTGTGTCAGCTCTTTGAGGGAGAAAAACCAGCCGTGAAAAGGGAGACGCGGGCGATGCAGATCCCACTTTGGGCAGGGAACCAGCTGGGAGAAGCGGGGTGCTCGGACCCACGTACTCCTCCCTCCCCGGCTGCCCAGCCGCCCCCCGTTCGCCTGTCCCCGCATCCCCCTGCCCGCGGTGGGACCCACCGGGCCTGTCCCGCCGTGGCCGTTCCCGGGAAAGCCCCGTCTGCCCGGGGATGGGGACGGGGACGGGGACAGTGCTCCCCAATCCTCCGGCAGCTCCCTGCGCCCAGGGGCGATGGCTGCTGTCCACCCCTGTGCTGGGGGGCAGAGGGGCAGCAGTATTAACGAAGCTTTTAATGACGGCTACCAGCTCGTACTACAAGCATCTGAGTCTCATTTGAATTCAGGCAACTTTAAGCTCTTTTGGCAGTATAAAAGGGCCTGAAAGTGGATTCCAGTCACATGTGCGCTTGCTTTTAGACGCCAGCGCGGTGCCAGCGTGATGTAAAGGGGCCTCCGTGAGCTGGAGAATCAGGCCCTGCATATTTTACACTCTTTTGTAGCTTACTGTGACTCTGCTTATCTCTAACAGTTAAAAACTGAGTGCCAATGGTCTACACGCTGGATACGTATCATGCAAAACCAAATATAGCACGGCTCAAGAACACTCTTTGCATAATGTACATATGTATTTCATTTATTTTTGTAAAAATTCTGCTTAAGCATATGGAAGGGAAGGAGTGATAACACTGCCTAGAGGCAGATATAATGTGGTCAGGCAATGTGCAAGCTTCCTCACACAGCTCGAGGAATGTGCCTGAGTTTGAAGTTGTTACATGAGTCCTGGACAATTCCTTACCAGGGAGAAGCAAGTAGGTCATACAGATGATTTTGTGACAGGGGTCTTCCTTCACATCAGATGGCAGAGAGCCTCCAAATGCATTTCACCTGGGGCTTATGTTTTCTAACCCAGAACTATGGATGTGCAAGACTCTGGCTGAAAATAACCATGTAGATCCATATTTAGGAGCCTGCATGCATGAATTTTTCTTCAAACTTTTGGCTTGCCACATCGACGCTGTCCTATCAGTAATTCTACAAACCCTCTGGCTTACATTGCATAGCACAACCACTACCGCCAATTGCAAAAAAAAAAAAAAGCAAGCCACTAACAGAAAAAAATAACCACGTTTAATAAAATTTAAAGCTTCTTGTCCTCCCTGGGCAGGGACAGCCAGACAAGACTGACCCCAGTGCCTGGCCCTGAGACATGCTGGCCTCCTGCCAGTGCTTCAAACAAGACCTGTGCTTTGTTCATCTCCAAGTGTGCCTCTGTCCGTGCTGCCTTTTCCTGCCTTCCTTGTATGCAGATGAAACTCTGTTTTTAAAAACCAGAGTAGCTGCTAGAGACTGGGGTGAACCACGTGTCAGTCAGCTTTGACCTGTACATTCATCCCCTCTCAGCCATGGTGGGAGCCACCGGGATCTGTTTGACATTGCATCGCACGTATCAGCTTCTGGATGCTTGGCCAAAGCCAGGCCCAAGCCTTCTGGGGCCATTGGCCAAACCTCGTGGCCTCGCTCTTCCGAGGGGATCTTCCTGTCCTGCCGTGGCTCCCGGCAAGCAGGAAAGCTGGGAGCATTGAACTGGCCGGCCTCTTGCTCCCCCTTACTGATCTCTGCTGGATTTACCCCTGATTTTTAGAGGTGCAAATGACAGGTAACCCAAACGCATTAGCATTAGCTGCTGTTCACAGATCCAGCAGCTCGTGAGGCATTTGGAAGCCGGCGTGTAGAAGGCAGCTGCCTGTAGTGGGACACACACAGTTTAAGGGCTGATCTTCCAAGCTGGTTGCACCTTGGGTGCGGAAGATGCTCAGACATATTCTTGAGTTCATGCTTAAGTTCATCTTGTTCAGGAGAACACCAAAGCACATATTTAGCCGTAAGTGGATAATTTAGTGTAATTCTTCTAAAAAGGGTGCTTCCCTAAACAGGGACCATAAGAACACACCTAAGCTAAGCCGAAGTCAGTGGGCTTTACTTCTGAGTAATGTTAGCTGGTGCCTGAAGCACCAGGACCAGGGTCTAAATGGCTTGATGGAGAAGGGAAGGATGAAGAAATAGAGATTACAGTGACACTGACATGGTTACTCATGGACACAGGCACAGGTTTAACTCATGAACATGCATTTTACCTATGGGTTTGCGTAGATTTTAGCTAACAGGCTTTTTTTCAGAAATTGCAGGATCCTTGGGCACGCTGTTATCTTACTGGCATGCAAACACTTTCTGCCGAGAGGCTGTTTTGCAGAAGGAATTAGAAAGACTGGTCTGAGTGAGAAGAGGTTGGAGCAGAGACCTTTTAAGAGGACAAAGAACTGTCAGGGTACGAACACACGTAACAGAGGCAACAGCATCCAACAACAAGATGCCTTTCTCTGTGTCGTGCTCTCCCTTTCTACCCTGAGCCAAATCTTAATCTAATATTTTACTGGTACAAAGTTACTTGCTTAATATAGTCTTATGCAGCTGTAACTGAGAATAAAATTAGATATTGCTGTGCTAATTGGGGCCCCGACCCAGAGGAGCAGTTAAGCATACGCTTAACGTGAAGTATGAGAGCCGATCCACCCAAGTCGGTGAGGGTATGCCTAAGCTTTAGGTTAAGCGTTGTTTCAAGTATTTGGAGCACACAGTTCACAAGAGCTAGTATTTAACCTCCTCCCATTTCTGCTTAGATATCTCAAACCTCCAAACATTATCATGTTAAAATAGCGAGTGTTTCGCAGGGAACTATTATCATTTTCCTACCTTCCTTGGAGGAAAATTGCCCTCCAAATTAAGGGGTGAATTTCATTTTAGGAGAACTGCAAGACTAAAGACAAAGACACCTCTCCTTTACTGACCTTCATTCCCATAGCACTGGGTGTTCTTGGTTGCTCCTGCAATGCAGGAATTGAGAGAGGTGTTTGTAGGAAGTCTATGGTTCAGTGGCGTGCAGATCGTACAAGACAGGAGGACTGGATTTTAATTTAAACTACTAATTTGGAGGGAAGCAATAAAACAGAAAAGCATGTAAAGATTTACTTGCTCAAAAACCTCTGAAATGTCTTCTATTTTTAGAATGCTCTGCAAATGCTTTTCATGCAAATGTACACGCACGTATACATACGTATGTGTATCTCTGTTATGTAAATCAACTCTGGCTTCTTATTCACTGTGTTAACGAGCTTTGAAAAGGTTTTGGCATATCCTTTCCTGTGAAGGGATTTTTGTTTTTAAAGAATAATTAAACCTGTGTATCATAAAGGTACTTCTAGAGCAGCCAAACTCCAATAGCTGTATTCAAGCTAAATATGATCTGGTTGTGCAAGCAGCCCCCTGAAGTACTTCCCTGAATGTTGACAACCTTTTAATCACTAGCTTAAAGCTGATGTTGAAGTACCTGGCTGAATTGAGGCCTTATGCAGTGATCTGGGGTGTTTGGTTAGCACCCGGGGAGCCAGGCACTTGAGGGGGTGGGACAGGGGAAGTTACGAGGAATTCGCTCAATCTCCCCACCCTGCCAAAAAGCACAGATCTGGCTGGTGGAGCCATGGGGCAGCCTTCACCTGCGGTGCATGGTCACACCGAGTCTTGTGTCCTTGGTATGCCTGGTCCTGCAGCCACATCTCCAGTGACGGCACTGGGTGGGCAGCTCTGGTTGCGCAAGGAGCACAGCACCCACCCGGCAGAGTGCGTCTTCTGGAATAAAAATTCTGTTCTTCAAGTTTCTGTATTAGCCTCCATCCTGCTGGCACTGAGTCAGGAGATGACTACCATGGACCCCTTCAGTGCAACACCACCATCAAAGTCATCAAAACCCAGAGGGAAGCCAAGAATTCCTGAGGCTGGATTGCATCCCAGAGTGTCCAGTAAGCAAAGATGTACATTACATGTATGCCTAAAATGGGAACACGAGCTGGTGCTTGCTTCTACAGCTTCAAAGGCAGCAGCTAGCAAATTCACTCTGGAGCCCAAATGCTAGTCCCAGCAGACAGCCCACCATACTGGCTGAGAACAACGGTGAGCGGCAGGTCCCAGTCCACAGGTGCTGGAGCATCTGCAGAGCAGCGGCCAGATCGGGCTGTACACCAGAGGATATCTGCAAACAAAGTGGTTGGGTCCCACCACATCTGAAAGAGGACTAAAATGTGCAGCAGTCAGAAAACATCTCAGCAAATCAAGGTTTTTTTTCTGTAAGTAGAAGGATGTTTCTTAGTAGCAGTTTCTGCCCATGTCCGTCATTGGCTGCTTTGTGTGACATCCTTTTTCACTTTAAGCTGTCTGTACTGAACGCCAAAGGAAATGAAGCAGGATTATTTTACACCCAAGTTGTATACCCCATAAGAAAGGGAGCAACCTGCTGTGCCAACTAGTGGTTTCCATACAGCGGCAATGCATAGAAAACAGACACTGACTTTTCAAAGTAAAACCCTACAGGAAGTCACTGCTCTCTCTGAGGAAATATCATTTGCTGTGCACCAGCTCCATTTGTTCCAGGGACATTTCTAACCTGTTGCCTGGATTTTAATGCAATTCAGGTTGTCACATCACACCAAGCTATGAGCTGCCTTTAGTGGGTAAGAAAAACGGGCTCGAAGGATCGGGTTTTGTTGCTTATAAATATTGTTTATTGATGAAGATTAACGAAGGAGCAGCCGGCGTGGAGCAGTCAGGTAATGGAGGCACTGATGTCCCTTCCCTGCAGACTGCCCTTCTGGCATACCAGGGATGGGAGGACTGATTACCCCCCGTGCTTGGCTTCCACTGGGGTCTCAGCACTGAGCTCCAGCCGGAGAGGTGAAACTGAGCAGTTTCCATGTTGCCTGCATTCCCTGAATATTTATCCCTCCTGCTCAAAAAGGAATAGAATAAAAAAAAAAGGAAAGAAGAAGAAAGCAAGCCTCACATTTTCTGTGGCATCTCAAGCTGAGGGGAAAGGCCGAGATAAATGGATACTTTCAAGGTCATTAGCTTGTGGAGCTCACAGTTTGTATCGCCCTGCCAGAGCTCGGCTTGGAGAGGTTATAAATGTTTTTCGTCTGAAGCAGGGAGCTCATTGTTGGAGTTTGGATCCTCTGCTTGGCTGACAGTGAAAAATCCAAATTCTGGTGGAGCAGGGCCCCCCTCCCCGCCTGGGAGGTCTTTTGTCTATTCATCTAGCAGAAAACACAGGGAATTAGATGCGCAGTTGAAGATATTGCGATGCCTCGCCGCTACGGTTGCCACCACCAAAAACACCACTGGGCAGCTGACCTTCCTGGCGGTCCACCAAAAGAGATGCAAGGTCAAGTGGTGTTTGCTCTCCAAGAAAATTACCTCAAAATGATGTCCAGTCTTCTCCAGCCTCACCAGTCGGCAGCCCCACTGTCTGTGGAGAAAAGACAGGGGGAGGGACAGAGCCAGAAACCCAGGCTGTGGGGCAAGGCACCCTCTCCCAGCCCTGGCAGACTGCAGATTTTGAGGGCACACTAAGCCGAGGCAGTGGCAGGCATTTTGCAGCTGCAGCAAGTGCAGCACTGCAGCAGCTGAGCCCACCTGCCGATGTGCAGGTGTCTTCTCCTCGCCCCTGCTCCCAGGCCTGCTGAAAGTCACCGCTTTTGGCCCTGTGTTTGTCCGAGTTAATAACCCCTGCACCTGGCTCTTTTCTGTGCTGCTCGAGGCCCCTGAGGGGTTTGGAGGTGCAGGGGCACAGCCACGGTGGCCGCGAAACCCAGCCTCTGTGAAGGGGGAACTGGTGTCACCCTGCCTGGCCGTCTGCATCTCTCCTGCCTTTTCCCATTGCTTTGCTACCCAGCAGCGACGCTGGGTGCGGGGAGGCTGTGGGCAAGGGCAGACATCCTTCAATCTCATCACCTTGCCTTGAAGGCTGCTGTATGATGCTATGTAAGACCAGAGTTCTTCCTTCAAAATTGGGTTTTCTCCATTCACCCAGGCGCAGGCTGGGTTTGCTTGGTGGACTGACGCTGCTCCCGGCATCTCAGGCCCCACGGGTTCCGGGGGACTCAGAAATGGTGCAGATAAATTGTCGTTTGGGGTCAATGCCACAGACTGAAACGAATAGAAAATTCCAGCTATTTGGTGCTCAGTCAGGCCAGATGTTTTATAGCCTCTGGTGGAATATCAGTAGATGTATTTCACAGCAGTAAAGGTCAAAGATGGACTCTAAAATAAGTGGAGCCAGCATTTTTGATGGCTCTCAGATTAGAGGAATATTTACTGGCAGATAATATCTGCAGAACAAAAACTTCTCGCTTAGGAAGAGAAGAAGAGTTTTAGCAGTGGCCAGGACCTCTGGGAGCCCTCAGGTCTCCCAGACTTTGGTCTGGCACAGAGGGTCTACAGGGATTTTGCTTTCTTCTTCCAGGGCATGAAATGCACCCTGACAAAATGCGGCCAAGCCCCTCTGCCTCTCGACTGCGCACCGCTGAAGGGATTGCCTTGCTGGCTAACCACAGGGATTCCTGTTCATCATTTCCAGGTCATGACACTGAAGCACAGGGAACTTGGGAGCTGCAACCTCTGGGATCTCCATCGACTCTCCTTCCTTTACCCTACCAAGCCTGTGGGTCTGGCTCACCTGCTGCCTGCCCTTTCTCCCCACTGCCTCCAGAAGCCAAGTCCCAAGAGCCTCCAAAAAGCTGCTGCTCTGTAGGGATGCCTCAGCAGAGAGCAACTAACATTTAGTCCCACTTACAGCAGGCTCTGCAGGACAGCTGGACTGATCTGAGATTTAACTGCCAGGTACAGGTCCATTTTGCTACTGAATTTATCCCCAAGATAATCTTCTGTGGAAGTTTTAGTTTATATAAAGATCCATCCCCAAGCATATATAAACTAGAGGCTGCAATAGTACAATTTGAAAGTGGACAGGGCATGAATTAGCAGTGCTCTTCCAGAGATATTTCTGAAATGGCACACAGAAATACTGAGAGCAGATGTTATATTGCTTTTAGAGGACAAAAATGGGTCAGACCTTATAGCAGAGTTTCTAACCACCACGTAGTCTCTGCTGTCCTATATTTCTCAGGATGAGAGTGGGGAACACTAACTCTCCTGCTCCAGGTGTCCCAAAGCCCTGGAACAGTTTCTCTCCTAAAACGCTACTGAGGCAGTGCTGGTGTGTGCGAGAGGAAGGTCTGCCTTTCTGTCTATTGTCTTCAGAAAAATAAGCCGTCTCCATATCCAAATCAGGCAAAAGTAGAATGATCAGCCCAGATGCCACCATCCTAAGAATGAGAGTCTGGGGAGCGTGGGACGAAGCCCAAATGGCTGCGAGTGCTCTGGATGTGGTGTTACACCATGGCCAGGGGCTGGAGGGGAGGAGGAAGACCCACGAGACCTGTTCGACACCAGGCATGTAGCACAGACCTGGCAGCCAGGGCAGAAGCCGTGCTGGGGCTGGAAACCAGGGACCGAGTGGCAGGTTGTGCCTGTAGCCTGGGCAGGGCTGACCTTGGCTGAGGTGGAACGGATGGATAGCCACGAGGCACCGGCAGGACGTCCCCCACAAACAGACCAGCCTCAAACATGAGGCCTCCGGACGGGAGCCAGATCGTTTGCCATCGCCTTGTCAGTGTCCTGGGATGACCTGGACACTGAACCAGTTTAGGCTGACCCAATGTCTGGAGAGCCTGTAGCTCCTCAGACAAACAGCTTACCTCCACCTTAACCTGTTTGGTTTGGCTAGCAGAGAACTACAATGCTGTGGGTTTTTTTAAAGAGGTTTGATCTTTTTTCAAGTAGTAATTGCCCGTTATGGAGGGTCTTCCTGAAGAATTGCCTTTAAGTCATCTGATGCTTGTTAGAAAGTGAGGTTTCCCTGGGTAGCACTGGTTAAAAGACACACTCATGTCCTTTGCATATTGCCAAGGTCTGTATCGCTCTGTGCTGACTGCAGGCAGTAACAAGTCAGCCTGTGGCTGTAGTAGCAGAAGAGTTACAGGAAAGGGGAAAAGCACGCAGGGGCAGCATATCTGTGATTCCTGCTAGCAGACCACCAGGACAGCAGAAAGCAGGTAGCGACAGTTCAACTCCGCTGAAGACATCAGCAAAAGCCCCCCTGCCTATGCGTGCAGCCCAGGCTTTGGCTCCAGCGTCCCCCCTGACAAAAGCAACTGGGACAGGAGGGCTGTCCTCCGCAGGCATGGCAGAAATCCCAGACAGGGTCTAAGAGAGAGGCCACCCCTCTCCCTGAGTGCCTGCGATGCCAGGGCAGGGCTGCAGGAATGGCCGGACCTGGCGGGGCTCCCCCCGGCGCTGGGGGTCACAGCCCGATGGCTCCCGGCTGCGTTGTATGCTAACGAGGGTGAGTCTCGGGGACAAGCATCTCCAGAGCAACGAGGGAGACAATGGCAGGAACGCCCGCCGGCCCTGACCAAGTAGGCCATGAGTCAAAACAGGCTATCACACCCAAAATCATGTCAGGGGATTTGCTAGCACCACTGGAAACCTTACTGGGTTTCATGCTTTAAATAAACCGTCCTAAAATATCCTAGCAAGGTACCCAGTCAGAAAAATGCCGAAAACCGGCCAAAAGCTTACCAAGGCAGTCAGCAATGCAAAATAATTCAGCCATTCAAAACCATTCGTTTTTCATGTCAGTCCTTGATTAATAGGCACTTAAATTAAGTTTTGTTTGTTTGTTTGTTCTTCTGGGATTAGCTGTTTCGCTTTGAAAGAACACAAGCCCCTCAAAAGATAAATGAAGGCGACAAACAGCAAATGTCCACCCGCCCTCTGCTTTTTTTGAAAGGCTTAGATGACTTCTGACTCTCCTTCTGGGTTTCCACCTGCCCAAGATGTGCAACAGCAGCTTTGCGGGTGTGCAAGGTGGCAACAGGCTCGCTGCTGTGCTGGACTACGGCGAGAGCATCAGCGTAGCCGGGCTTTGGTGACGGATAATGAAGCGGGCAGGAGTTTTTGGGTCTTCCCCTTATCCTAGAACACCATCGCAGGGAGGTGATGCCAGGCGCTGAGGGCTCTGGTGGAACAAAGGTTGGATGTGCTGCCCACCTCGGTGAGAGGAACAGAAATTAAACTTCATGAACTTGAACAAAAGACTAATCTCTGGGAGGGGAGAGTGGAGAGAAAGAGAGAGGAACCACAGACAATTAGTACTCTACAGGCTCTGACAGAGTCATTAATGAGGGATAATATCCAATTAAGGAGGAGGACGGGAAATCTGGGGAATGCCTGTATATATTCTAGTAAATTGCTTGTGGCTCCTCCCTACTCCCCTCCCCAACTTTGATGATCGTCTAAACAGGAAAGAAACGTTCAAATGAAATATAGTTGATGGAAATATTTGGAGCCCACAGGTAGGTGGCTTGCTGCCCAGATGTCCTGGGAGCGCATCCCCGCTCACATGCCTCATCAGAGATGCACGCATTGAAGGGTACATGAGAGGGAGCCTAAAAGGTTCTGGCAATGATTTAACTCAATTAAAGTCTGTGGGAGGGTTCAGCTTCACATCATGAAGCAAACACAGGATGAGTAACTGATATAAAACTGAAAGGCACTTTAC
Source organism: Haliaeetus albicilla (assembly GCF_947461875.1). Taxonomy (NCBI): domain Eukaryota; kingdom Metazoa; phylum Chordata; class Aves; order Accipitriformes; family Accipitridae; genus Haliaeetus; species Haliaeetus albicilla. The sequence goes on from NC_091495.1 coordinate 28,124,042, forward strand.
TTGGTGTCTTTTGTCTTTAGGATGGCAGGAGGTGGATGATATTCCTGCACTGACAGGGTAAGGCTGGAGCTGGGCAGATTCTTGTAAAGCATTACGGGTTTTTGTTGTCAAAAAGGTCATCAGCAGCTTGGAAATGCAGATTTCCTTCCAGCAGGAAGTCTTTTTTTAAAAAAAAACTTTCTACTCATCTCAGCATTTCTTTAAATGGAACTGTTAGTCCTGTTGATGTGACCTAAATCAGCAATGTCCTGCATAAGAAAGAGAAATAACTCACAGTCCCCAGTGCCTCAGAAACACTTGTCTGGATTGACAGAGTGAGAGTCTGTTTCCAGAGTCTCCTATAAAAATAACTGGTAGCAGTTTTCAGAAGTCTGAATTGTCTGGGTTTGGGCGTTTTTTGGGTTTTGGGGGGTATGGGTTTTTTGGATAATTTTATTTTTAAGGCAACCCCCCCAAAACATTAATTATGTCAGCAGTGTTGTTTTTAATTTAGCACCTCTCTTAAAGTGATTCCCAAGGTAGTTCTGGGAGTAAAGCTTAATTTGTCTAAGTCTTTGCACGCGCTATATAGGGGGAGAGCTGGAAGAACTCCTAAGAATTTTCCAGACCTTTGGAGCTTCTTTGAAAACCAGTAAGTCCCTTTTCCCCTCACGCTTTATGACTGAATTCTCTCCCCAGCATTGCTGAACAGAGACCTTTACATGTCTGCATTTACAGATGGGCTCTGAACAGCGTAATCACCAAGTTCTCAACACTCTGAAGAATGGGACTTCATTTGCTCTTGCCATTGCTCCTTTTCTCCATAAATACATATATATACTTAATACCTCTCAGCTCCAGTGTATACAACCAGTGGTTATTGCATCAGTGAACGTTACAGATCCCATTTTTCCCAGGGCAGGGCCCTTAGTGTGCACAAAGGCACAATGCAGGAAAGATTAATATCAGCTTCTGCTTTGCCATTCCAAGCCCCTGCTAACTGTAAATAATATTTTAGCAAAGATCTTGATGCATCATGATCTATTGTGTTGCAGCGATGATGCCGCTTGTTATGTCTTTAGCAGTGATTTATCATCCTCTGCAATGACACAAATCACGGATGGCTCATGACACTCCAGGATGTATGATCTCTTAGTGGTGGCAGTGATGAATTCTGCGCTTAGATCATAACATTTTGAAACCTGGGATGTGGAGCTGATCCTTTGCTTTTTACTTCTAAAAGGTACCTAAAGCAATAAAATCCTCTCTTTGTTAACAATACGTCAAGTAGCACATCTCCCCCTTTCACGACAGCTCAATACGGTTAATTTTGGCTAAGCCTCGAAGGGTTATCAGGCAACTCCAGATTACTCATTCTTTTTGCTTTTTCCCCTACTACCTCCTAACCTTTAATGTCCTCCTCCTGCATTCTGGTCCCAGGGACATATTTTGAAATTCTGCTGCATGTATAATGAGTATAAAATGTTCCTCTAGGAGCTGGAGAAAGCTCAGATGTTTGGGTACAGTAGGCCCATTCCGACACAACAAGCCTACGCTCAAGCTGTGATCCCAACAGAGAAGAAAGCGTTTCAGGTCTGAGCTGCTCTCATCCAGTGAGCTACTGCCGTATCAGCTCCGCTCCGAGGAAGTGGAAGTACTTGCTTTTATTTATTTTTATCCTGTGGCATCGAAACGCCCCAGGTAAGAGAGGACAGAGTGGGGGGGGAGGTGGGGAGGGGTGTTGAAGGTTCTCACTCTTCACTGCTGGGTCCCTGCTGCTGAGACAATGCACATTTCTTTCAGGCAACACATAAATTATTGTGAGAATGCAGGTTTTCTGGTTTTAGCGTTGACAAACTAGACATGAATGTCAAAGGCAAAAAAAGAAGGAAAAAAAGACGATGACGAAAAAAGAAAAAAAAAAAAAAGAAAATCGCCAACAAATCACAGGGAGCCAAATGCTGCCCTTGGTGACGAGCACCTGAGGAGCTGCTCTGGCTGCAGCTGGGGGACCCTTCATGCTGCCTTCGCCTCGCGTACGGCTGGAAACCTGGGGCTGAGGGCTCGCTCCAGCAGCCAACGCTCCCCTGGGCTCAGGCTGAAGAGAAGGGGCCGCTCCCGGCCTCGGCCCCCGTTGCTCTGCCTCTTCCCAGAAGCCAAGGGGGAATCCGCCACCCCTTCCCCACCGCCCCCACCCCACGGAGGACTCGGACAGGAGCTGGCCGGCCACAGAGCACCGCTGGCGGCCGAGGGCGAGGGTCCCCCGCTGCCGCTGCTTCCCCGGCGGCCGGGGCGATAAGGCAGCGATGGCGCCTGGCGGCCGGAGAGGTGCTGGAGCGCCGAGCCGGCCGCTCTCCGTGGGGACGACGGCTGCACAGCGGGGCTCCGTGCGCTCCCGGGTCCCCTGGGGGGCAGCCGGAGCAGGGGACGGCAGGCGAGGGCGTCCTCTTCCAGGGCTGCGGGAAAGCCAGGCCCCCCCCCGGCTGAGGTGCCCTGAGCCCCGCGGCCTCGTCCTCCAGGCCTGGAGGCCCCAAGGTGGCTCGTCACCGCTGGATGGAGCAAAAGAGGTGGGCGAAGAGAGCCGAGGAAGCCTCCCGGGATGCTGGGCCGGCTGCCTGCCTGCCCTGGCCCCGGCCCCAGCTCGGCTTCCAGGGAAGCCGTTAATAACGCGGAGCCTGCTTCCCCCTCTGCTAGCGGGGACGGGGCCCCTCGGGGTGCCCCCCTGCCGCTCGCCGCCCAGCCTGCGGCCTGCCAGCCCCCTCTGCCGCAGCTGCTGCCGGCGGGCGCCAGCTCTCCAGGTGCTCCACCGGCCGGAGACGCCCCGACGGCCGAGAAGGCCTCGGCCCGGGGACCTGCGCCGGCACCCGGCACGCTGGCTCTGCCGAAGCAGCCGCCCGTCCCAGGGAGGGCCGGGGACGGCGCCCGGGGTCCGTGCCGCCCCCCCCCCCCCCCCGCCGCAACCTCCTCCCGGCCCGGGAGACGGGACGGCGTGTTCCCCGACGCCCCGGGCCGCCGCTCGGGGCGGCAGCGAGGCCGCTCGCCGCGCCCCCCGCGCAGGGACGGAGGCCGCTGGAGGAGCACGAGTGATGGCGCCGGGACAGCCGCTGCTTGACCGCGCGGCCTCGACACCCCCAGCAAGGAGAGGGCCTGTGATTGCAGCGTAGTGCCGGGGCGCGGGCAGGCGGCTCCCGCTCCCCGAAGCGGGAAACGGGGAGGGCGTTACGGGGGCAGCAAGGGCGAGGGAGCGGGACGCGGGGAGCGGGACGCGGGGAGCGGGACGCGGGCGCACCACCCCGCAGCCGTGTCGGCTCAGGTCTGCCCAGAGGATTTCGGCGCTTGCCTCCAGCCCACCTCTGCCGGACACAACCAACCTGGTTCCTTCCAAGCTGTGACACGGTCAGACGGGGCGGCGTTCTGCGGATACGCCGTATTGTTATCAAATCTCAGAGCGCGGACGTTTTTTTCCTACTCCTGCCATCAAAGAACAGAAGTCCGAAGCCAGTCAATTAATGCAAGAACTCATTTCACATGAGAGAAGGGCCCTATTTAAGGAAGGAGCTTTTTTTTCCTAAAACTTAGCAAAACAAGAACTGTAATTATCAGCCTGAGACAGCCAAGCATCACGGAAAATTTTACCTCAAGTGGTGAATGTTCAGCCAAGTTGGGACATAACAAAGCAAGATTTTAGAATAGAAAATCTTGGGCAATCCTGCTTAGAGTCTTCAGTGCTCATTAGTGCCTGTGTTTTCTGCAATACTGTAATTCATTCGATATCATCCTATGATATTGCTGCAGTAGGCAATGTTGTCCCCTAAGAAGAGAGTTATATTTAGCAAGAAACAAATGTATTATAACGTAGGCTACATACTCTGGAGTGGTCAGCTATAAAAACACATAGCAACCCTTCAAACTGAAGCCTTCCTTATTACTAGTCTTAAATGTCCAGGTCCAGAAAGGGAAACGTCTCCCGGTGGCTTGCAAAGGTGCGAGAAACCGTTTGAGATACACCTTCTCATGGTGTCACATTTCTTCGCTTCCCAGTGCATAAATGTGGTTGTCACTGAAATTCTTAACAGTGGGGATTTTACACATACAATGAATTTATCACATATAGTGGTCTGTAAAAATAAATATGTATTTGAAACTTAAAGAGGTCCACCAAGAGCAACCTTATATCTTTTAGTATGCAACACTTTACAATATGCTTCTATTTTATATTCTTTCTTTACAATAAACGTATTTCCATACCTCATATTTCACCACGTATTTTCAGCTTAACCTGTTGAAAATGTTGTAAGAAGGACCGTGCAACTAATTAGGTTGTTGAATGTGTATATTGAAAGTATGAATAATTGGATTTGATAAAGAATTAAAAAGAGTTAGACTGACCAAAACCAGACAAGAATTAAAAAGGAAATCTAAAAGTCATTTGATTCAGGTGGAGAAAATGAAACATCTTCCTCAGCCAAAACAATTGCAACAAAATAATTACAATAAAAAATATTGATGAAAGCCAAGGGATGTAAAAGCTGGGTTGACAGAACAGGAGAGAAGTGCTCCTGGGAGCCAGTATCGCAGCAGCCAGAGCAGTTTTGTTAACGTGGAGGGCTCAGGTTTAATATTCAACATTCTCCTGTGCCCAGAAGAGATGTGAAGACGCACCACAGCCCTGTTCAGACAACACCCTGGACACAGGACTACAGGTTTAATAGAAGCCGAGTCTCCTTGTCTTCAGCGACTGCTCTAACCACTGTGCTACTGAATAGAAGGGGATCCCTTGCCCTCGATTTTATAGGAAGCCTTCCCCTTTTTAACAGGTGCCTGAATCTTTTGACTATGCTGAAACAGCTAGCAATGGAAATTTTGGGACTGGTTTGTCTACCATGTTCTGATGTATTTCTTTCAGCTGAAAGTCTCTGGCAAAATTGACTTGAATTTGCAAATATGTTTGAGCTGCCCTGAAATATCATTTATGGAAGCACCCGGTACTTTCCAAAATATGATATGATGATGATGATGATGATGATGATAAAAGTAATGATAACAGCTGTTATTGTTCAGGTAACTCTACCACTATTTTCTTATTTCTTCTTTTATATGACTTTTTTACTGCTTCCTATTTCTTTACCTACCTGCAGCATATTATTTTATGTATATTTTCCTATTTATTTTGCTTCATCCTTTCCACTGCCATACATGATGGTGCCCTCATGGCTTCTTTATATATCCTCAGGTGCACAGTCCCACGACTTCTTTTTATATTGTCTGGGCCAAATCCTTCACGGTGTTACTCCAGTTTCCCTCAGGTGTGATGCCAATGAAATCGAGCTACATCAGCACAGAGTTGTGCAACTGTGCAAAAAGCAGAGCCCTTACCTGTTTAATGCCTTGATATATTTTTTTGTTTTGTAATGTCTTTCTCGGCACATGTCTTCATTTACAGTTTCCTTTTTTATTTCTCTGCACCTTGTTTTACAAACCTGGCTTCTTTACATTCGGTAGCCATCATTGTGATCTATCTGATCTAGACAGCTGTGCCGAGACAGGGGATTTTGAAATATTACTGTAAAAAACTGGAAGCTTTTTGCCACACTTGTATTCATTTTAGTGGTTATCACTGTAACAGTTAACAAAAGACACAAAGACATCCATACCCAAAACACAGCATATGAAGATTTAATTTTTTTTTTTTTAAAATGGCACATACATTTAAATAGCTCCTACTTTTCCCATTTGGCAAGGCCATTGTTGTGGCTAATGTATGTATTTCTGAAAACAATGATACATTTCCAATAGTATCTTCCACGATTTTTTTTCAATGAGCAATAAAGGAGGTTGAGGTGGGATGTGTTTTATCCCACCACATTATATCATTCCTCTTTTTCCTCTTTGTTGGATGGCAATCAGGAACCCTCATGCCAAGCTTGGGAAGCAACAGCATCTGGCTCCTTGGCAGATTCTGCAGGCGGTCTTGTTGCCAGCCTTTAAGCTGTGTCTGGGTCTGCTGCATGGTTTGGCTGCAGATGGGCTCTCTGGGTTGCCTTGTGCTTATGGGTGCCAGTTTTGGCTTACCTTTGATTCTGAGGACTTTACTCATTTTTATTCATTTGTGAATAAGGACCCATCCAAATGCTTCATGAAACCAATATCAGAGTGTACCGATATTTAAAATGAAAAGGGAAGGAGGCTGTTTGCCTTCCCCCTCCCCTCCCCAGGATGAAACATTATAATAGCATCTGCAAATGGATCTGGATCTATCAGTATTTCCATTATAAATCAGAGGCTTAGAGCTTAGCCATGAATATTCCTCCCAGAATGAAATGCAATGCTGCCGCTGATATCAAAACAGCACCGGAGGTTTTTTCAGACCACCTAGGCATTCCCACGCTCACTTTCCCTTCCTTCGAGGGGGATCATTTTGAAGTCTAACATTTGAGCATCTGTCCAAAAACATCTGCATGACAAAAAAAATGCTTCTCGCTGATGTTTCTGGACGCTGAGGTTCAATACAGTTTTGGAGCCACTTACAAGAACAGTGCCTAGGCCTGGAAGAAAAGCTTCAAATTCAGAGACTCGGTGGACACGGAGGGAGCTGTGGCTGTGACCACAGCCTTCCTGCCTCTCCGACCCGCAGAACCCCGAAGGCTGGGAGGGTGCAGCGGGAAGGCGCTGTACCTGTCTCCTGCTTCGGCACCTGCTTTCAGCTCCTACAGGTGTTGCTGGTCAGACCCAGTTCGGCCACCCTTCTGCCCGGATTTGGGCACCCAAAGACCCCCCCCCTGGCAGGAGCTGCCTCCCCCAGAGAGGATGGGGGGAGAGCGGGGCGCAGGGAGGCTGTGCTCCCTAATCGGAGGTGTCAGGCTGTTGTCAGGGGGGAGCCAAGTGCCTCTGCCCAGCCAGCGTGTGCGGATACCGCCTAGCACAGATGGCGGGGGGGGCTGCCCAATTACCAAATTAAGCCTTCAAAACACGATGTGACTCCTACTATTTTGGAAGGAACCTTTCCGGACCCCGGACGCCAGTGCCTGCACCTCCGCATGCCTGGCCAGCCCAGGAACGGCTGCTTTCAGTCATCTTGGGATGGGTGCCTTTGGAGTAGCTTCATTTTTGGGGAAGCAACCTTCCCGCTGAGCCAGGGGAGGTGCGAGAACCTGGCATCCGGGAGAAGTGGGTGGGATGGGGCTGGAAGGAGCAAGGGAGCGTGAGGAGCTTGTTGGCACCCTATCAGAGTGTGCATACGGTAATATAGGTGATGGTGCTGGGGGACCAGGGCACTTCCCCCGCCTACAATTGGGTCCTCTTGGTCATGCTGGATACTGGGCAACGCTGGGTCACAGCTGTCTGTGCTGATTCCCAACATGACCCTGCTTCCCTGCTGAGTGCTTCTAAGTGAGCAGAGCAGCCTCCGAGCAGCCAGCCAGGCACTGAGGACAATGCACAGCAAAACCTCTCCTAATTACAACAGGATCCACAGGCAGAAGTTCCAGTACCGATAATGACAAAAGAAAATTAAAGTAAAAAAACCCAACAAGACTTTTTCGAAAGGGTATTTCTATTTTTCTCTTTGCTATATGAAATGTAAAATACCACCCCACAAAATTTTATCCCTCTCTATATGCTGAAGGAGTCACGTCAGTGACACATACTGTTACACGAAATCCAACTAAACATAATGCAACATTCAAAGCAGCAGTGTTCTGGTGTCCCTCGCTTCCTTTTTTAAACCTGTCTTTTCTGTATTTAGGAAAAAGGTTTCTTTCCTTTCCATGTTTCCCTGCAGTCTATAGACAGTCTCTGCACATGATTTATAACAATCTTTCTTGTGCAATATCTTCCAAGAGTCATCTTTTTGCAATCCTTTGTAACAATCTTTCTTACAATCTTATGTTCTTGCAGTCTTTCTTAAATGAATCAAGGCAGGATGTCAAATATGTAGGTCTAATGGCTGGCACATTTCTTTGCCTCCCCCCCCCCGCCCCCCCCCTTTTCTTGTAGCAAGGTAGGGAAAAAAGTTAAATCACAACAAAATTGTTACAGATTCTCTTTTGCAGGTTATTTGGGGAGGGGAAGTGGCTGTGTAGTGCTTAGTTGCTGGCTGGGGTTAAACCACGACAAAGGTGAATCACTTCCCCAGGACAACATTTAAAAGGAGTGATGCTCCTAGTTTGGTGAAAGACTTGAACACCCATGCAGCTCCAAGTATGGGAGGAAGCTACGTGCATTTGATGAAATTACTTGCCTTTTAAATTAAAGCGCTTAATAAATTTCAAATGTCAGGTCTTATTTTTGCATGTAGGTCAGAACCTTGTCTAAAGTTAATTTCTTTTTTAGGTTGGTAAGAGCACACATTACAGATCAAAATAATAACCAAATAACCAGTTAGGCTCCTTAATGTGAACCTCTCCCCTCTCCTGCATGAGTAGTAAGAGAATTCATCAGGAAATCACATGCTAGCATTAAAAATACAAGCTAATATTATCTCCAAGAAAGACTCCAACATGACCAAAGACTGAGGGTCCAAATAACAGAGCAGGTTAAGTGCTGAAAAACAGGACTGGTGAATATTTGTTTAAATTCCATTTGAATTCTCATTCCATGCTGTGTCTTCTGGATATATCCTTAGGGAAGTGAAGGTTGACTATTGTTGGAGTGGTTGGCTGCTCTTTGTAATGTCCTTATTCACACAAAACCCACGAATGTTTATGTGTTCACGGTGTATTTCCTTGTTTACTGTTCTCTTTGACAAGTTTCACCTACCCAGAGGGAAACAGAAGGGGTACTGTGTGGTTTAGGTGATCAGCTCAATACTATGAGGGGTGAATGGCAAATAGGAAACTGTCAATTCAAACAGCTCATAAATAAGGCACAAGATGAAAATCATGAGTCTAAACCATTGACAGCCAAAAGCAAAAATATACCAAAAACTTCACGAATATGCTCAATGCAGTTCCAGCTGGTCCATCAATCATTCACCAACAGAAGTGCTACAACCGTGGCAAATAATATTTAAATAAATAGTATTACTATTGCTAGCTCTGTTGTGCATGACTCCTGTCTCACAGAGGAGGGCTAGGCAGGGATCTTCTGCCCTGACTTTAGAGCAGGACAGAGATGCTCCACAGAGATGCGTACTGGCCCACTCTGTGTGTCCAAAGCCAACTCTTCCATCTCAGGTCATTGCTATATAAGAATAAAAGTACAGGATTCAGTTATTGCTGAGGGTGGTTTGCTGTGGATCTAGGCACAATGGTTCAGAAAGGCATCTTTATTGCTGTCTCACTGTTCAGTTTCTAGTGGGCCAAGGAGCACAGTACAAAAGCTGTCATCCCACTTGGCTCTCATTGCTCTCGTTTTTGGCACCAACAGCTGAGGCCAAGGACTGAATGAGCACAGGGGATGAATCCTGCTCTGAAAGCTCGCAGATCAGGACTGAGGCATGTTGGAAGATCAACGCGAGATGCCTGCACATCTCCTTCTTGCATGGTCCTGTTCTCTGGGTGAAGAAGGGGCTAAGGTTCTTCTAAAAGTTTTGGCATTCTCACTAACGGTTTGAGAAGGCGGTCAGGTTTAAAAGCTGTACTCTGGGAAGGGGCACTTCTGGAGAAGATTAGTCTTTGGGCTAAAAGCTGCCCCTTGACCTCTTGTCCACAGGTAATTTTTTTAAGGAAAATTTGGAGAAAGCCCATGTCAGATATTTCATTCATTCTTTAGTTTGATTTGCAAGCCCTGCTTTGCACTGCTTTGAACAGTCATCCGTAGAACATTTAAACAAACACCTTCTTACATTTTCAGTTGGGCCTATCTTTTCATTTCCCTTCTGTGGCATTTTACCTGCAAACTTAAGGCTCTTGCCATTTGCCAAGACACATCCTCAACTCCTCACTGGGCAACAACGCATGCACACATGAGCAGCAGCTGCTCCTTTATGTGCCTGGAACAAGCAAAACTTGGAAAGTTGGAAGAGCCATGTAGTGCAGCCCGATGTATGCAGAACCAGGGTATTTGCCGCACAGCAAGCCAGCTATGTACATGTTGGCCCCGCAAAATGGCAGAAACCCTACGTGCCTCCTATGTCTGCCCATTTTACTCTGCTTTCCAGCTAGGGCAAGGCAGCCCTGCATGCATCGAGTCTCCGCTGTGCCCCCCGTCCGTCCTGACCGAGGAATGGAGGTAGGGGACAAATCCTCTGCTCTGGCTCCGGTTCCTGAAGCAGAGGAACCATCAGCCAAGAGTGCAAGTAAAACAATTGAAGTAAATCTTCAGGTTTCAATAGTTTTTTTTAGATTTCCCTTTTCTACTGTGTAAGCTGTGTCTTGTTTTTATTTTCCACAGGTTTGGCAAACATTTTGCTTTTACAGCTCAAGCTTTGCCCAGTCACCGAGCTGCATATAGGCTTTGCTTAGCTTTTGACTTGCATGTTAAACAAGAATTAGGAAATAAAAGAGATATTATTAGGGTTTGGACTTTCTGGTTTTGGAGTCAACAGGAGCTTTGCTGTCTGCTGCTGGCAGAGGAGGATGGAGAGCAGACTGCTTCCTTTTACCATTGTAACCCAGTAAGTTTGCTCTTGAACCCCAGGTACGTGCTGCCCATCTGACCTCTTCCACAGCTTTGCTTTCAGTCCCTGGCAAGAAAAACCCTTGCGTTACGTTCTGCAGCAGCAAGATAGGGTCCAGGATGTTTAAATCCTCAATACTTTCTGTATTTCCTGACAATACCCAATTCACGGGGCCAAGATTTGAATACACATCTTCCTCGCACCATTTCACAAAAGGCTTGGATCCCAAGAATAGGAGAAACCACTGCAATACAACAAGGACATATAAATATGAATGTCAAACTGCCCCATCAATGAAATGCTTTAAAATGCAGGGAGTGCCATGGTGCAGTGGGCCACAGAAACACAATGAAATGATAATGAGGACAAGCGGAGATGAAGACCACCCACCAGTAGTTTTATAACTGTGACTTGGAACGACAGTTCTCAGCGGGGCCATTGCGACTGGATGCCATTGTCATTTTTAGCACATGCTAAAGTAGCAATTGTGCACGGACATTTCAACTGTTGCCTCTGACAAACAGCAGCCAGACTATTTATGAACAACCCCCAACCCCATTCTTGTGCGTTTGGCTGCGTCTGTAGGTAGGAGAGAATGGAAGACTGCTACTTTGTTCTGACAGGTTTTCCCATAGTCACTGTCTGCTACTCCTTGCATACGCTTAATTTTCTGAAGAAGAGAAATTATTTACTCTGGCCCCTTCTTAGCCAGCTCTCCAGCATTAATCTTCTCTTACTCAAGCTTCTGCTTAAGCTGTAGTAGCCTTCATGCTCCATTGCGTTTACCCTCCTTTCCTAGAAAAAACCTCAACATTCAGAATTATGGTGTCAAAGTAAACTTTTCTAGGACTTGGTTGCACCCTTAAGACACAACTTGGGTTTTGGAGCAATGAAGAAGAGGAGGGAAAGACGAGGAGCACGTATGTTCCTGATATGTTGATTCACCCTGCTGGGGACATGCATGTGCTGGATCAGAGCATCTCCCAGGTGTCCTGGCTTAGGTTTCTGCCTCTCCACCCCCAAAATCTGCCACTCACTTTCTTGGCAACTCTCACCAACACCTCACCTCTAGTACAGGGCATAGGGAGCACAAACAGGGTGTAGGAGAATTTTCTCCCACCCAAATTCCACGTCAGAAACAGTTTGGCTCAAGATCTAGGTAAGCAACAAGTCTTCAAAACAATAATCCAAATGCAGATCTTTTCTGTTTTGTAACTCCGCTAGAAAATTACCAAGTCACGTTCAAAGAACACAGCCTTTTAGGTTTGGTCACTGTTTCATAAATATCTGTAGATTTCACAGCACCCTACCAGCTTGCCTTTAAGTCTTATTCTATGAAGAAACTCATCTGAAAAGCAGTTGGCAACTAATATATTCTTAATCTTTCACTCTTGAGATCCTGTCATAAAATGTGTAGCTGAGGGAGGCTGTTCACATTAATGTGCCACCATATCAGGTCATCACTCCCAAAGCTTTCATCATGGGATGTCACTGAAAGGTGCCACCTTCACAGCCAAGAAATGCCTAATTTATCCATTAAGCATTCCTTCAGTAGTCATATAAAGTGAGCATGATTGTGGTTTTGTTTTTTTTTTTTTTTCTATGTTTCACCAAGAAGACAGCTATAGCATGGCTCAGAAAATAAGCACTCATGTTATTCTCAATGGCCTGTGCAGAAAAATATGTTTAGTCTGCATGCACATGGTGGTAGAGGAAGCTGACTCAGAGCGAGCTGTTGGTAGCAGGTGCTTCTGGATGGTCAGATTTAAGGGACTGCAGGAGCACTGAGAGGTCTCCAGCATGGAGCAGAGCATTGCATGTCTGGGTGCTGTTCTAGGTGTTGTATAACCCCTTTATAAAAAGATGGGGAGTTATGTACTCATCCCTGAAAAAAGAGGTGGGAAAAAAGGGAGCTAGAGAGGAAGAAGGAGGGGAAGAGGGATGCATGGCAAACAGAAATGCACAGCTGAAAGCGCAAAGAGACAGGCACAGCGCACCCAGCTTATTAACACTGCGGAGGTCGTTGCACATTCAGGCCTGGGTTTATCTTGCCAAAGCTTTGGGAGGAGATCTGAGACACCTCCCTGAGACATACCTTAGGTAACCTATGTAGTCAATGGAGAGATAGACTGGAGAGCAGCAATTTAATAAGACAGTTCAATAAACCTCAGTCAAGAGCCTCTTCCGGAGCTATCTATCACTTTCTGTCCAACCTTGAAATGTGGGGTCCTACACTGTCACAACAGCACAGATATGGAGCAGGCAGCCAACTTCCCTGGCTCGGGAAGCTTCTTATCAAAATCTTCATGAGACTGACAATCACAAAATACATAGCAGGAAGCTGAGTGGAGCAGGAGCTCCTGGAGCGGCTCGCAGGCAGGTGGTGACCGTGGCTCTGCAGGAGAGGTGTGCTCTGCCTCTGTGGCTCCCCTGTACAGCTCCTGTGCTGCGCTGATAGCTCAGGACTGGCAGCAGAACTCTTGAGCCAGAGGACTGTCTGCGTAATCCAGACTTCTGCTTCTGGAGAAAAGAGAGCCAGAAAGGCCTGCACCATGAAGTTGTGCAGACCAGCTGCATGCCCAACCCGATCCCATCCCACTACGGAGCAGAGGGAGCCCTGGACAGCAGATGTCATCTCCTGCCCGAGCATCTCCTCATTGCAGCTTTCCAAGGCACAAGGTAGGGAGGGGATGTCCAGTGATTCTTTGCTGTGAACGAGATTCTGGTTTGTAGATCTGGGTGGGAAACTCAGCCTTTCTGTGCAACACAACTTTCCAGATATAAAGCCACTGGATCTACAACGGCTGTAGAATTGATTGAGAATAGCACAGGAAACTGGAATTCCCCCTCACTCTTGGTTGTCCTTGAACTCACCACTCCTTGTACCATCCCACGACTTCTCTGAACTTTCAATCAATGAGTACTTTGGTTTGCAGTGGAAATGCGGGGCAGGTATATGGCAGTGGTCTTTCATACCTCATGGGATATTTGCTGTTGTGTAGAAACAAGAAGAGCCACCTCACAGAAAGTTCAGCAGAATACGCTTGGCAATAGTATTGACATTCTTTGCCAGGCATGAATCCTCAGACTGATGTTTCCAGATCTTAGAGCCTCCGCTTCCTTTTCTGCCTGGTTAGTTAAAAGCTTCTCTATGGTGCTAGCCTAAGTGGGATCTCAAAAACTCACAAACATGCATCAAGGACATACAGCAAGATCTCATAGTGTGGGCTGTCTGGTGTCCCCATTTGACAAGATTTCCCAGTCGAGGCACATGTTGGTGAACTGGCATGTGCAGCAGTGTGCATGAAAATTTCTGGTAAAACTGAGAAAGGAACTCAGTGACTTTGACTTCTTCTCTGCCTTAACCCTCACTCCTCCTTCCCCTTCATCCCTCCTTCTCCCTGAATCTCCATTCTTCTTAATGCCTCAATGTATAGATTCAATAGGCCTTATATGAAAGAGAGAACACTTGTGGCTGGAAAACACTGTATGTTTAAATTCAGCATAGCTGTGAGAACAGGCAACAAGAAATGGGATTACAAACAGTCAAGCAAGTTCACACATGTTAGTTATGTCCAAAGAGAGTTGCTCTCCTTTGTTACAGTGTGCTCCGCTCATCTGTGCAGCTGTGCATCTGGCCTTTTGTTTCTCTACCTATTCTCATAGGTGACTGTTGTAATGAGGAGTGACAGAGCCGAGGAGCTGATGAGCAGAAACCTCCTGGACGGGGTGAAGTGTGGGACTTGCATGAATAAGGCACTTGAAGCAAAGGAATCTGGAAAGATATTCAAATATATAAGAATACATAAATATTATGAACAATACTATCATGTCAGCCCTGCTTTCCAGTAGACCTCTGTAGGTATTCAGCCTCACATTGGACCCGCTAGGAAATCTCTCCTGTTTATTCTGTGTGCATCCAGATACCATGGCGGAGACGACACAGTAGCTCTGTTTGAGCACCTGATCACCAGTGTATACCTGGTCTCTCCTCTGGACTGTGCTGAGCTTCTCCGTGTATGGTAGAGCTTGTTCTCCGTATCAAGCACAGACCAAGCGACCTGGCGCAGTATTTTTCAAACTCTGCGGCTGATCTCTAAATGGTGGATTTGATACCTTGTAGGGGAGATTGGAGCCTGGCTGCCAAGGAATGTTTATTTTTGTGTTCTTGCCTAATCATTGTCACAGATGATTCAGCAAGAGCAGAACCGCCACTCTGCCTGAAAAAAAATTCTGCCAGGGCTTGCTCTTGTTCAATTTGGAGTGAAAATGAACAAAAAATATATAAAAAGCCATCCTTGTGCTCCCAGAGGGTACTTTTCTGCATTTTGAAGGAGGAATATTGAGCTAAAATTGGAGAAACTGCACAGGTAGAAACATTCTTAACATAATGAATGGCTTATGTAAACCAGGAATAATGTTGTCTGGGGTATATTTTGCTGTCTGCAAAAACCCAGAGACCTACAGGTACCTGCAATTCCATGTCTTGATGTTATTTAGCCAATTTTCCCCTGCCATGAGGAGGTCAACAGTCATGTACCTTCTGTGTTGGACACTGTCAAGCCTTGTTTACTGTCATTATAAGGTCCCAGGAGAAAGCTGGTGAGTTTTTGGCAGTTTGTGGCAGAGGAGAGAGCTACAGCTGCAGAGCAGTTGTTGTCATAACACCTATTCATCATTATCCCTCCCATCATGAATCACCTCCTGATAACCAACCCCTCTTTGTTTACATCCATCACATCTAGAAAACCTGTGCTCGCATCCAGGAATCACGTCTCTACCTGGGAAAACTCTGGCTGGTTTTGTGCCAGTATTTCTTCCCCAAACCCAGAAAATTCTCGAAGTCTCCCTGCTGAGAGAACAGGGACAGCTTTTCAAATGTTTTGTTCACTTCCACTTAAAATTCAACCAGAGTATCTAAATTAGGAATGCTGCTACATTCCAGCTCAGAAAGCTGCAGTGCTCTGTTACAAAGAGGGACTTCGTCTCCTCCTCGTTTTCCAGAAGCCCGTCTTTCTGGATCGTCTGGTCCATTCGCCTAGGTGGAAAGCTTGGTAGGGGGCCCATGTTGTACCCTTCCTTCTGTGTCTGGTACAGTGCGGAGCACCATGTCAGCGATGCACTAATACACAAGAATAATCAGCTCATCAAATCAGCTTCATTAGTTGGAGCTCGAGAGCACAGCTCCGCTGCCCAGCCCCGCAGACACGCAGCCTGCCTCACCGCTCCATCTGCTGCAGCCGAGCAGGAGGGGTCTGCCCATTCGGCTGTTCACGCAGAAGTGCAAAAGCCCGGGACACGGGGGTACTTCGAGCATGTGCCATGTTCCTGCCTGACACATGTCACCAGGGGACTGCTGCTCCTCCCCTGTCTCTCGTACGTAAGACCAAATCCAACTCCGGAGTGCCAGCGATGAAGCCGCTAGAGCGAGGTTTTTGGCCACTAATGATTTCCCTGGTATTTGCGGGGAGGGGAGCGGGGTCTGGTCCAGAAATTCTGCCTTGCATCCCTATTGCAAGGTGGACTCCAGGAGGCCGACCCGTGCTCCTGGTAGGTGGCCCTGCAGCAGGGACCCTCTCTAGAAGAAGTGGCAGGGCAGAGGCTGCTGGAAGGTGGCTCGTCCCCACAGCAAGCTCAGGGCTCTGTGGTCCCTGTAGTTCGATAGCAGAAGAGCGGGACACCACAGGTCACGAGTTTCACAGGTTTGTTCGCTGCTTGGAATTTCTGAGCGAGAGTATTTATGGATAGCTCTGGAGTTATTTTTATAGGAATGGCTCTGTAACTAAGCACTTCAGAAAAAAATCAGGCCACCACGTAGATGAAAAGGCAGGTGGAGAGGGCTTCGCTTGAGCGTGTCCAGGTTGGAAATGGATGGGTGTAAGCACCTAGCAGGCGCTTGCTATGAAAATCCCTAGGGCCGGTTATCTTCACAAATGCTCTTCTTCAAACAATGATGAATAATAAACACATGTATAAATCTCTCAGTCTTTGGTATTGCCAAGGGTCTGTGCAGAAGTATCTGTTGCTTACACTCAAGTTCTCTCTCTTTCTCTCTGTGTATTTTTAGCATGGATGGAGATATAGTCTCAGAAAATGTAATGACATGTGACATGCAGGATTCATATGTATCTAGGCAGTATGGGAATGTACCATGTAGGAGGAGATGTAACATACTGCTTGGCTTCTAATACCCATTACTTAAGCATAATAAGGCGCATTATGGAAGCCGATAAGGGGGCTCCCCATTGCGCCTAAGCATTAGAAGACATATGTTTATCCCGCACCCGTATTCTCCCTTTGCTTTATGTCATTACATTAAAGTTGATTCATGCAATATTGCCTGAAGATTTACATTGGCTTGTCAAAAATGCTCTAGGCATTTGCCTTCAGAAGATGATCAGTTTTCACAAGAAAACAATGATCAACTTGATTCCACCTCTCCCATGTCATTAACAAACACCTGCTAATGAGTCCGATTGGATACCAATGCAATGCTATGGCAAATAATCTAAAGTTCAGGAAAATTTCTCTGCTGATTTTAAGAGAGTCAAAAGGCAATGTTCTGTCCTGGAGTTACCTTTGTAACTCTAACAAGATGAGACAGTGAAGTTTTGCCTTGTAAGTGGTTCTAATGACATGTTTTCCAAAACCCAGCATGTTTAAGGAAGCATTTAATGTCCACATATCTCTGCCACTGGGAGGAAGTGTCTCAAACAGAAGGGATCAGCCTCTTCCATCCCTTGTTTTCACGTTGCAACCTAGTTTTAACAGGAGCTGTAACCTGCAAGTGGATACAGAAAAGGGCTGGAAAAGGATCTTAATATCATAGTTCAAGAAAAAATGCGTATTTTCCTAACCAAGGTTTGGATTGCATTGTAAAGATAGACACTAGAACGGTTGACAGCTTTAACAAGAAAACTGTGACTGCAGTCCTAGTGCAAACCATACATCTTGTGAGATCAAGTGGAATGCTCTGTACAGATGCCAAAAAGAGCTGAATTTTTAAAGCCTGTTTTTTTATTAGTAGTTAATGGTGTATATTTAGCACTGAAAAGATCATTTGACAGCACATCAGTCTTGCCAGATATATGAGTAAAAGGAAACTCAAAAAACCACATTTGTGGGGGGGTCTTTTTTGTCTGAAATTTTAGGAGGAACCAACCTACCGGATGCAAACTCTGCTGAACTAGATGGAAAGACTGCCATTGATTTCCACGGACTTTAGATCAACCATAAGGAGAGGAAGCAAAATGCATGCTAGGATGTTTCCTTGGTTATTTGCCTGTCCTTTTAAATGCTATATGTGACATTTTAAAGTTCAGGTGTTAAAAAAGGAATGATAGCTTCATGAAGGGTTTGTCAGTGAACTGCAGAGTTTAGAAGGCTGTTAAAAATATGAATATAAATGTCTCTGTGCATACACACTACAGGGACAGAATTTAATTTAGCTGGAGCTGGTGGTACCTGACACTTTCTGCTATGAGAGCCTGTTTTCAGTTTTCTATAACTTTGCCAAGTTTTAACCATTCAGTGTCTACCTCACACTGAATATTTTGCATCTCTTGATTCCACCAGCAAGGTGATAAAAAGCTACCCAGTATCGCAGAATGGAGAAGGCAATCAGGGGATCTGGCCACACAGGAGAGGGAGTAAGTGACAGCGAGAGAAGCATGCGGGTGGACAAAGGAGGGGACAAAGTGAAGTGGAAGGTAAATCAGATGGGGGCAGCCAGACATGAGAGAGAGTGATGGGGTGGGGTGAAGGGCTAGGCCAGCAGGAGAGGCAGCCTGGGAGAGAAAAACAGGAAAGGGTGAGGAATAAAAGACCCCCAAAGCAATCTCAGCAGTAAATCCTTGAATCATGCATTCATCTTCTTTAGTTTTTGTTGTTTTTTTTTTCTTTTTTTCCCCAGGCTAAAGAAAATGATTTATGCAGCACCAAGCATAAGGGGGCCCCATTCTCCACTGGCTGGTGAGCATTGCTGTGAGGAACACAACGGCAGCAACAGCAAAGACAGGAGAAGATGCCTGTTGTCATTTCAAAAGCCCTGGGAATGACTCATTGGTCAGACTGCTCCCAAGAAGAAAACTTGCGTATCGCAACTGTTGGCTTTCTTTTCCTGTTGAGATTGCAGTTTTTATATTCATTTTCCAAGCACTAGGAAGAGACTATGGGACCTCAGAAGAAGGCAGAAGAGCGGAGAGGGGAAAGGGAGGGCAAGGGCAGGGGGGGACGGGGACAGACAAAGACACACAGTGAGGAGGGAGACAAAGCACAGATGAGGAAAGAGAGCAAGTGAGGAGATGCAGAGAGGGGAGGAACCACCAGATGGGGAGCAAAAAGCCAGATAATAAAATCTCTCAGCATTTGTTACTCTACCCCAATGTATGTGTATGTTCCCTGTGCCAACATTTCTTCCTAGAGGCCTCTTCATCTCCAGGGTACAGCGATGAGTGCAGCAGGAGCAGGAAGGACAGCTGGAGAGGTAGGTGGTTAGATGCTGATATGTCAAAAGATGTACTCCTGTACACCATGCCAGTAGAAATGCTTGAGGAAAGTCCTGATTCCCGTGTTCTCTCACTCTGTAGCTGCTAGGTTTAAAGCCTGATTTCCAGGCAAGCAGCAGACATTTCCTTGTCCAGTGACGATGGGACCAGAAGCCAGCCCCACCTGGGGCAACATGAAATTTTCCCATGTTGAGGCCCACCGGCACATTGCACATCACATCTGTTTTGTGGAGCTGTTTACGTGAGGTCCCACTAACATGCACTCTCCTCCTCGAGCAGCCTGCGTCTGCATGTGTCCCTGATCCGCAGATTAACGATAAGATTATGCTTGTGGTAGCTGCCTTGTTGCACTGCTGCCGGGAGACAGCATGTAGGCAAGGAGGCGTCCCTCATGCTCTAACGGCATGTACCCATCGCAGGCATTTGTGTAAGGGAGGTTATTTTGGACGTGCAAGGAATCACGTGATGCCAGCATAAATGTTTCCGGGAGATGTTGCTCTTCCTGCATCTGTTCCGAAAGGGAAAAGGAAAGGGGAAAGGTAGAGGGAGGCTTCCAGCCAGCCCCATTAGCTTTTGCAAATGAATTCTCTAACAAACACAGCCTTCTCCTCGCTGCATGAATTTTGCACACAGGGTGCACCAAGTTCATGGGCATGCCCTTGTTCATAGCTGCCTGGCAAGGAATTAGGGCAAAAAAAGAGAAATACATAAAAATGCCACCCTGGACTTGTTGATAAACAGGTTACTTGGAGTCTTGGCTAATCATTTTCTCTGATGGATCTGTCACCCAACCTAAATGGCATTGTCTCTGTGCGTGGCCGCCATAGAAAAAAAAAATGTTTTTTTCTGTTTTTTCCTGTTCAGAAATTATCCACACACACTCCCTAAACATTTGATGGGGTTTAGAGTGTGAGGCTTTTCCAAATGGCTGCAGAAGCCCTTCTGCAGCTAATTTATCTGTGTGTATATTTATTTTCTAGCAATGACACCATTCCCCTGATGGATGCAATCATCTCTGGTGGTTAGGCTGCTTTGCGTGACAGGACCCTAAGTGATGACCAAGAGAAGAGGAGAAGATACAGATGTATGGGTGGAGCGGAGGAAGGAGGTCAGGCCGAGGGACTGCTGTGGTTTAAACACCCCCCAGCTGTGAAGAGGTCATGGCTTCTTCTGCTTGTCTCACTGTTCCTTTCACAGATAGTCTGGTGATTACAACCACCACCACCACAACCTTGCTAAGTAAATAAGGTCCATAACACCAGCAGAGGGAATCAGTAGTTTTTATTCACTAAAATATGTGGTGGTTTTTTTTTTTTTTTAAAAAGCTGTAGTCACACAGCTGTAGTCTGGACTCCCACGTTTCAGCTGTTCCCTCTGTCCACAGGCAGAAGTAATGCGTCACTTTCTGAATTGTTTCTTTAAAAAAAAAAAAAAAAAAATCGGTTAATCAACAGCAGCAGTAACGCTGAGTGGAAGCGGTCGGCTCAGCTCCAGCCAGGAGAGACAGTGTCACCCCTACGACTGGTAGCAGGTAATAGCTGCGAAGCTCAGCGTTGTTTTCGGCACATACTGTCCTCCCTCGGCCCTGGAGGGAGGAGGCTGGCCCGCCTGACCAGCACCCAGCACCACTGCAGTGCACCAGGCCACAGTTCACAGCGCCCAGGTCTGCCTGGGCACTGAAGAGAGCTGATTCTGTTAAAATTTAAGAAACGCTCAAAACATGGCACGTTCGAGCAGTCTGCTGCGGGCCCCCAGAGCCGCAGCCCGGCCGCAGACAGGGCAGGAAAATGCTGCGTTCCCCAGCAAGACGCACAGGATTTCCTGCAGCAGGTCAAGAAAACATACCTTCCCATTGTCCCTGCCATGTCACGGGGAGTCCTTGTGCTCCGCCGGGGACAATGTCAATTCCTACCCTGGCAACCAAGGAAAACAAGGAAGGTTGTTTGGCATTTTACGCGAAGCTGCCGCCTGCCTCCCTCACCAGAAGGGCCTGGCACTGGGAGAGACGGCCTTCCTCATGGCCACTAACGAACGTCCCTCACCGGCCGTTGGTTGGCCGCTGAGGTGGAAAATCTGTGGCAGCCCCAAGGGAAAAAAAGCTGTATTTAAGACAAACAAATGTTTAGGGGGGAGGCAGGGAAGAGCGGACACCAGCCAGCTCTTCAAAGCACGGTGCTGACTCCTGCCCTCGGCCGGGAGCAGCGGGCAGGCCGCAGCGCAGCAGGGCACAGCCGGGCGCGAGGCCTGGCCGGCCGGCTGGCCAGGGACGGCCTGTGCAGCGCGTTTTGGGCCAGGGTCGGGCCCAGCTGTGGCGAGGGGGGTGTCCGGTGATGAAGGCCTGTCCCAGAGGCACGGGGCCAGTGCAGGAGGCCATCTCGTCACCCTGCAGCATGCCTGGGGCTGGGCTTGGCAGCCACTCCTCCATCAGCCCGGGGTTGACTGCAGAGTGGGCTTCATATTGCCCTGTCCTGATGTTCAGTGTGTTCACTGTTATTGTTGCATTTTTCCTCCTTTAAAATCACTTTAACAGGAAAAGAACGCTCGTAGAGAGGAAACTGTAGTTCTGCGTTCTTGCAAAGCCTGGGGACTGAGTCTTTTAATGGGTGTTGAATGCACAGAAACACTACGTGCCATGCTGGACCTCAGAGATGTGGCACAGACCTCGCCAGCACAAGTCTCCGAAGCTCTCCAAGTCCAGGTCCCTTCAGCACAGGCTGGATCCTGACTGGCTTCGGAGCCCCGTGATGGAGGTCAGGAAAGTCTCAGCTCTGATACTGCTGGGCTGGCACACCTCCAGGATTAAAGGCACTATTTGCTTCCTGTAATGCTTTTGTGAACCTGCGTTTGCTTTTTGTCATAACACCAAACCAGCAAGTGCGGGATGAGACAGAGCACCTGGAAGGCAGTGGCAAAGATTATAAGAAACTGAGCATTTTACTACAGCTTAAAGCAAAGAAATTCTCACTCTGACCCTTTAAAATAAGGTCATCTCAAAAGACACAGAGAAAAAGTGTAAATCAACTTATTGTTAACAGTGACACACTGTTTTTGTTTTTATTACTGATAGTAACAAAATCTCTGAGAAGTTGACTCGAATAAAAAAACATCAAACTTTAAGAGCTGAAGAAACACACACACAGTGCATAGGACATTACCTCTGGGCTCAAGAAATGATGTTTCAGTTTCTGGCTAAAATACAGATTTTCCCTCCTGTCTTGAGAGGTCAGTCTGTTCTATGTTTCAGTGCCCCCTAGAATACCAGAACTGTTGTTTGAATAATACTGGTTATTTGCTTGATTAAGGATTGTTAATCAACCTCAGCATAATGTGAAGCTGAAAACACCTGAAGTACAGCTCTAGGGATAGAAGTGCCTACAGTCCACAGTCCTAGGCTTCGGAAGTGCCCCTGCCACTAAATCAGGCGCAGACCCAAACTGCCATGAAACAGAGCTGTGTCCAGAGCCAGTGTTATTGTTCGGCAAGGTCCACGGAGGGTATTGTGTAGAAGGCTGCCCATTCAAAGAAAGGGAAAAAGGACACATATAAAGAGATTTCAAACATATTTTATTGTTAGATTAAAAAAAAGATTTGAAGAGTGTTTGTCCAGGAAGGGGGAACATGTGTCTTTAAATTTATCATAGATAAATGGGCAGAGGGAACAGCAGCCAAGATTTCCTTGTCTGAGAGGCTGAAGCTAATACTGTCATCTGTGGTTAAGACCCATTTGTCAAACAGAGTATGCTGAGAATAAAGAAAATCAAGTCTCCCTTCCCTTTTTAATTTGACTTAATTAGCCGTAATTCCCCTTACTGAAATAAAGGCATTTCCAATTGCAGGACACATTTCTGTGCCCTTACTTTTGCTAACACAAATACATAGCTCCGCATGCAGGGAAAGCAAAAGCTGAACAAATGTGCTGCAAAAACAAGATGCTCCACTACACTCACCTCCTTCCTTGGGAGAGGAGGACAGAACAAACAACACGTGGCAGATGTTAGCCACACAGTTCAGTGCCCTACTGGGAGGCATGCAAATACTATCGTGATACGCAGGCTGGGAGAAGCTACATAAGAGAAAACAGCGCACTTGTTGTACGCGTGTCAGATTTGCCCCTCCATAGCTAGGAGGACACATGCATTCATAGCACGGCATGGAGTACATAACGCAATTATAATTGGGTGCAATATGTTCACAGCATTTAAAAAAATGTTGTCTTAAAAAACTGAGTGCCATGTTCAGATGGCTTAAATTCCCCATGAGCCCCTGTGCCTACTGCTTCCTACTGGCTGCTTCTGGTCCTTCAGCGGTGCCCAGCCAAGAGGAAACTTCAGGGCACAGATGGAGTTCAGGCTAGACAGTCCATAACCTTCACTGGATCCCGCTGGCATCCTGTGGTGCGAAACCTGCATCCCAGAATTACTTGGAGCAGTCGTCCTCCCGAACCCGATGAGCACACTTGCCTAAAATAGTCGGTTGCAAAGGTGTGGTGAGGCCAGCCTCGGGGCTCGCAGAATCGCTGAGGGGGACTGTGAGCCTCAGAATATCCTTGTAATTCATCTGTAATGTTAAACTTTAAATAACTGCCTTCCTCTCTCACTCCCTTCTACCTCGGCTAAGAAATGCGACATGCACTGTGTAAAGGGACTGTCACCAGCTGTTAATAAGAAAGCAGCTTTAGCTTCTCTCCGCTTCTCTTGTTCACACGTAGACAGTGTTGGAAATCAGTGAAAACGGGTGTAGCCCCTCTGCTACCGCCACCGCCACCTCCCACAAAGAGAGCAAGTGAGAAAGGGAAGAGGAAAGGTTGAAGAAATGGGCTGACCTACTTAGGTACTGCGAAGGACGAGCATGCGGGCTCCGAGTGCTGGGATGGCTGCGCGCGTTTGTTCTGGGCACCTACTGTTACCCTGGCATCCCTCCAAACAAATGGCTTTACACCCAATTCCAAAACAGCTCCTTCCTCCTCCTCTTCAAAATATGCCCTCCCCACCGTGCACGCTCTCCCTGTGATCCTTGCCGCCTTGGTTTTAAAACGGCCGCTTCCCCGAGCAGGCAGCCAGCCCCTGTCTTCTCACCCACCTGTTAATACCTGGCCTCCTGTTTGTCACATGGCAGCTCTGGGCTCTCGACCAGGATCCCCCCCTGCTCCTGTGCCGCAGCCACTGCTTCCGGCATGGGCCACCTGTCCCTCCTGTCTCAGCTGAGAAAGGACAGGACCTAACTGCAGGGTAGGTGGCTGTCAGCGAGCGGACCCGGCTTGCGAGGAGCGGCTTCCAGAAGCAGGAAGGAGAGAGGAGGCAGGTCTCCTTGCTCTGGGGAGCCCTGACTCAGACCCCTTCCCGTGTGTCGCACGCCGCCCCCTCCCCTCCGCTGGCTCCGAGCCCCCGAGTGGCATCACTCGAACCCTGCGAGTTAGCCAGCCTGAAAATTATACCCACTGGGATCTGGCCAGTTTGCAAAGCCTAATATCAGCGATTGCAAGGTGGGATCAACGCATCCAGGCGACACAAAGATTGCATTATAAACCCTTTTGGATTTAGATGGCAAACGATCCTTTTGCTCTTCAGACGGCATTTCTGGCAATTCAGAGCAGTTACAATTGCTCGTCAGAACAACCAAAAGTGCTTCCCTGGCAGCACGGCATATCTTACTGAGAGACTGGAAGAACCTTCTTTGGTTTCTATATAAAACCCACTGATGACTCATATAGGACTCAGAAATTGTCCTAGTTAGAGATAAATGGGAAGATACACTGCAGATCTGGAGAGTGAAGCTTGAGTCACAGAGCTGGAACTGGGATCAGAAGGCAAACTTCCCCGAAGTTTGGGGTCTTAGGGAGACAAAGAGGGGTTAGTTTGCATTTTCATGCAAGCATCACATTTGGCATTTCTTCTTTCTCTTTTCCTTCCCACTTCCTCACTGGATGTGTTCTGGAATATGAGAGGTCTCGTAGTTCCTTTTATGTCTACTCCCTCTACCACCTTTTGTCTTGCTTCACACCAGCGATGTCTCAGAGGCAATTAAAAGAGGTTCCACTGAGCTCCACAATGCCACATCAGCTTTGGTCCCTTACCAAAGACTACGTAATGACATTACACACACAAACCACAGTGAAAGTCATTGCTAAGGGTAGCAAAATCAAGTGCTGAGAAGCTAGAAAAGGCCACTGCTAAGCTGGCTTGTGGAGCTTCAGTTTGGCCCCTCTGTGCAGATGCACATTGTGACAGTCTTTAATTATGAGAGCGTAATCCTGCACTGCTTGTCCCACAGAACTCCTGCCTCATCCAGCTCATGGAGCAGGTGGTGCTCACTTAATGAGCAGCTATTTATATTGGGTCTGTGCTCAGCGCAAGACCCCACGCTTTGTTCACCAAACACTGTTCAGACCCTGATGCGAAGATGGAGTGATTCACTTTCCTGCAGGCTCTTCTACTGTACTTACCACTGTTGCACTGGTGGGCTTCATTTTCATGACACCTTTCAGAGATGAGAAGGTGGGATTATTCCTGTTTATAGGTGGTGGATTACACAGGGAGATGAGAAGGGTCCAGTTCTTCGAGGTGACCCCTGCAGGGCCCCTGGGCTTTCTGTGCTCCACACATGGGCTCCTACCTGCATGTGGGAGCTCAGGACTTCTACACAACACTGTGGAAAATCTGCTCTCAATGCTTTGCCTTATATCATGTAGGATCTTCTGAAGCCTTCTGGGATTTCCTTCGTATACAAATATTTGCCAGAAATAATAGTGGGAAAGAGATTCTCTCAGCAAAACTTTTACAGCTCTTGCACGCTAGTTATCCAAACCAGCTAATTTTAAAATATTCATATCTCTAGAAGTCATTTAATATACCCTTCAGTTATTTGTAGATTGGAAAGGACTTTCACATCTTCGTGTGATACTGATATGTTGCCCCACTTCTTTCCAAGTAGAACGAAAATATGCACTGAGTATTTCCTCATCATTAATAATGCTGGCACACCCCCCCCCCCCCCCAATAATACGCTGATGCCAATTCCTTTTGCTTCTACTATATTAAATAAATAATTCTTGACCTTCTCAGTCTGCTGTTTCCCCTGCTCTTTGAACCTACTTTGTTTTTGTTAAAACTTGGTAAGTTATAATGCCTCTTATTTGGTCTTTCTTGCCCTAAGAAATGGCTCCTCTTTGCCTTGCAAACAGAATGAGTTGTCAGACAAATCTGCCCTTTTTCTTAATAGTGAAAGCTTGCCCTCTTGACCATATAATGACCTGAGTATTCTTACACACCATTCTTGGTTGCAAAAGAAATTTGCAAATTTTTACTCCCAGTTTTCTTCACGTTTCTTATTAGCCCTTCTCAAGTGTCAAGTATACGTACTACAGTGGATACTGTCTTTGGTGTAGCGAGAGCAGTCAGGTCATGAAAAATGTCCTTAACCAGCTACCAACTTCCAGTCCATTGATCTTCACACACCGTAAGGAAGTCCAAACTGGAATTCCCTCATGCTGGCTGCCACATCTTTTGTGTCAAAGAAGTCTCATCTACAGTGCTCTCCTGTGAACACATTTCTCCAATTGGAGAATCCATTGGGATCTCCCATAACAGTACAGTTCTTTCCAGATGCTGTAGGAAAGTCACTAAGATATGCACTCTGCTGGTCATAGTTCATCTGCCCAGTCCTCTTCATGCTTTGGCCTGTTCTGCCTCCTGCCCTCTAAATGATTTATGCCCCAGCCTCTCCGCTCCCTATTCTTGTATTCTTGTTTCTCTTGCCTTCTAGACTTCAAACGTATTTAGCCAGGGCTCCTTACCTCACTAGATCCAGTCCTACCAGGAGTGTCACTGAGGCAGTAAGCTGACTGAGCAGAAAGTACTCAAGGTTTTGTGATCTGATCTGCAGTCCCGATTCCCTGGTCATCTGCATCAGAGACCTTTACAGAGCCTCTGCCCACCTCTCTGGAAGCCAGTTGAGTGGTAACCTGATGAATACCTACCTACAAGAATTTGGACATGTTTGCAGGTCCACCAGCATAAACATAACCTGAGGGTATCATATGGATATAGTCCTGTACACTACAGATATGGCCCCTCTTCTCAGTGCTGGCTCTAACTCAGCCTAGAGCAGCTATTACAGGGAAAGGCTGGCTTCTCTCCCGTAACGCTGGCCTCAGGCGTGCTTTGTTATTTCACGGAGAGGTACATGTTCAGTCTCTATTGTCTCTTGGAGATAATGACGAGATGGAGCATGCTCTATGACAGTTGCATTCTTGGGGGGGGGGGCTTTATCTGTTAACATCTATAGAGTCTCCACTGAGCAGTTATGAAGTGAGATTTTTTTTTTTCCCCAAAAGCATGTGTTGGGCAAATTAGGTGGATTTTCAGAAAGATGGTACAAGGCATATCCCTGAAGTCGAGGCCAATCCCCTGCCAGATTTCAAGCCCTGCTTCGAAGCATGGGAATGCTACAATGGTTCCAAGAAAAAGTTGCCAGAACATTTAAATTTGGGCAAAACAACATATTTTCCCCAAACCTCATTCTTGGAAAGGCCAAAGCTGATGGATCAGAAATTTTCAACTCCCCCCCCCCCCCAACCCCATTCAACCTGAACAGTATGGTAAGTTTAACTTCAAATCATTAATGTTTGGCACAGCTGTAAGGTGCCAAAACCATGCTCTTGTAATAAAATAATACTTAATACATAATAATTAATACTTGCAATAAAAAGCTGTGGACAGTTTTTATAATAAACAGCAGGCCCAAATAACATGTAATCATTATTATCCCCCCTTTAATTTTTTGTATGCTTCTGTCTTTCCCTGTTGTTTACAAGTTAAAGCAGATTTTCATGCATCCTAAAAGGTCTTGTAAGGTCAACACTTCATATTAAAATATGCAATGGAAATAGATACCGTGCACTTACTTTCAAAAACAAAAATCAAAATTACAAAACAAAAAATAAGACTGGGAATTTGCTATTTTTTATTCCACCAGCACACCTCACAAATGTCAAATTTCTTAGCTGTACAATCAATAAGTGAGGTGTAGAAAATCACTAAATATTTTTCATCCCATTCTGAGTAAACACACAAACTGTGACTTATTTTCATGGAAATGCACAGGAGTGTCTCCTTGGCTCCAAAATTAATTGCCATATCCAAGACAGCTAAAAATGAAAAATTTTGAAAATGAAAAAGTTCTATGAGAACCAGTTTTGTGCAGACACCTGAGGGCCCGTTATCACTCAGCAGTTGCTAACTGAAAGAGGCCAGCTCTTAAAATAAGAGTCACCAATGACAGCATTACAACCGTGTCACTGTATCTTTCCTCTCATGATACTGGGTGTTATCACTTGGTGCCTTGCCGCAGATGTTGTATAGCCAGAACTTCTTTGACTTGAAAGTGGCTTTTCCTGTGCAGAGAATTGAATTTTAATTTCTGATTTACTAGCTACAATTTTTTGCTCTTGTCTCAGTGACTTTTCTTCCTCACTACAAAGCGTGCATTCAGATAGCTTTTTGAGAGTTGTCTCCTCTAGCTTCCCCAGGGCAGCAGAACCACTTATTTTCCTTCATGAGATGGCTGAGCTCTGTGGAAACCCTATTAAATGGTTTTAGAATCAACATGAAATAACGTAGAAATCATCTGTGGAAAATTGCAAAGGGTGGAAACGATGTCGTCATATATTAGCAATGCTCAAAAATAAAGTAAAATAGCTCCACAGGGCTTTTCCAATATTTGTGGAGTGGCACACCTCCAAAGCACACTCAGTAAGGACAGGGTGCTTTTGGAAAGCTTATTTGCATGCACCCAGGCATGCAAGCACACACACACATGGACTGCAGGCACAGAGCTATTTTGCTGGCTTGGAAGAAGTCAAGTGTTGGAGGCCACTAGTCAATGAGCTGCTGCCTGCTGCCAGGCTGAATAGCGTTTCTCAGTTTTTCTGTCCTGGCAGTGGGTCACAGCTGGGAGGAGCAGTCCTGCCCTGCCCTCTGCTCCCCTGCCACTCCCCAGCAGGGCAGGCAGGACGAGGATGGCCAGCGCTGGCATCCCCCATGGGAGACACTGCACGGGAAGGTGCCAGCAACGCGCTGGGGGTTGTGCCGGCCTCTGGGAGGGGAGAGAGGCGGCTGGAACGAGCTCACGCCCCGGGCCAAAACCGGCTGGGGAGAGATTTCATCAAAGGATTATATTCACAAAAAATCAGGAAACTGGGTATCATACCTAGCAGAGCCATCCCGACATTTCCAAGTGCACTGCTTGCTGATGACGATCTCCACGCATAAACCTGGTGTGCCCCGCTTGCCTCTCATTACGTTTGTGGTAGACTTTCACTGAGGAAAGTTGCAGTCGTAACCAGCTTAGTTACTCATTTTCTCCCCGGCCCCCTTAGCACAAGTAACGAGCACGCTAAGGCTCTGAAATGGGTAGACAAAAGATGACAGCATTTCCTGAGATCTACACAGCACATAAATATTTAGCATTTGATTTATGCCGTGTTGATGCTATTTGTCAATTGCCTTATTAAAACCCAGAAGCTTTGAGAGAACGTTGTAGAC
This sequence comes from Haliaeetus albicilla, assembly GCF_947461875.1. NCBI lineage: Eukaryota > Metazoa > Chordata > Aves > Accipitriformes > Accipitridae > Haliaeetus > Haliaeetus albicilla. The sequence continues at coordinate 28,153,627 of NC_091495.1, forward strand.
GGGAGAAAGGAGAGGAAAGTCTTCCCTCTGATGTTGGAAATAAGGAAGAGTCAGAGGTCTACGTGTTGTGGGAAGAGTGAACCGCTCTGTTGTGTCTCTGATCACTGTGGAAGCTGCTGCTCTGCTTTTGGTTCACAGCCCAAGGGAGCAGAAAGATCTGCTCCTTTTAACAGGCAGATAGAGCTGTACAAAACCCCTCCACATCAAACCTGGTGGATCTGGAGTTGTGCTGCTTTTTCCTCCCCCGTCCCCAACTTAGATCAACATAGCTGTGAGGACGTTGATGTGCCAGTGAAGGCAAGGGTGAGCTCAGCTGCACATCATTTGCCAAGCGGGTGAGTGTGTGTGCACGGAGCTGAGTCAGGGTGAGGGCATCTTTTGCCGTGGCCTGGGGGAGCGGAACAAAGGGACCGACCGGCAAGATCGCAGCCCCAGAAAGTTTGCGGTGGTTTTGTAGTCAGTAGCCACTGTACCAGTCATCTCTGCATATTTTAAAAATGACAGGCAGTTTGGGCATCTGCTTACATCAATATTCTGTAAATACAAGGATAAATTGGTAGCCCAAAACAGTGAGAAAGCTTTGCATAGGTTCTGTTTTGAATGCTATTTATTACACAGCATGATATACACAGAACTCTTATTCATGTCAGTGGGAGTTTTATGCAAACATGGAAAGCAGAATATGGCTCAAAATTGTAACTTGATTTGCTGGAGACAGGCCTTTCTGCATGCAAGGCTGTGAAGGCAAGTTCTCCTCTTCACACAAAAAAAGGTGCAAACCCGTTACCTAAACGCAGCGTAATAAGGAGGCTGTGGTAAAGTGCGGAAAGGTCCCGCTGCCTGGCGTTATTTTACACCAATTCACATATCACCGACAGGAATGAAGAGAAAGAGAGAAGGGAGCAATACTGGAAAATATGCATAGCTAAAATGTTTCCCTACAGAATTTGGTTCTATTCAAATTTGCAACTGATTGTTTTTAAGGGATAAGTGTATTTCTAGAGATGGGATATTATTATGGGGAGATGGTAAATTCTCTGTAGATAATGATGTACTTAGATTGCTGGTAAAAAAGCAATTTCTATCCCCCTGGCATCATCTAACCTAAAAGGACTGACCTGAATAATCATAGCTTTATGGGTTTATAGTTTTACTCTTTTGCTAGGTGTTTTGCTTGTTTTTAAAAGTAGCGTTGAGAACACCTGCCTTCCTGACAACACAAAAGTTTAAAAAGTAAGGATTTTTTTTTTTCTGATTCTTATCTAAATTTTTTCTTGCCCTAAGAGTTAGAAATCTTATTTATACTGGCTTCTTGCCCACTAGCACTCTGACTGCTTTTGAACGGTACTGTAGTGACACTTCAATTTGAACTTTCAGGAAAGCATATACCTTAAATATACCTTAAAGTAGCCAGATTTTATTACATATTAAAACAAGTGGCCACAGGGTTTGTGTAACTTGGAGTTCACAGATGAAGAAACACTGCCCATGGGAAAACCCAGATGCTTTGACAATACGGCATTAGTACCGTATAGCATGGCAGCACTGATAAAGATCTGCCACTGAAGGCTTGGACATACTTATCACCCAGAACTCCTTCTGTGTTCGTAACTGCCACAAATAAACTCCTGCAGAGCACATAAGCTTTGCACAGAACAGACTTTTTTCCCTTATTTTTCTTGCTTAGAATAACGATGGTCTCCCTTTGCAAGCAAGATTTACCCAAGACATTTTTGAAGAATGTGTAGAGGAAGGAATCCCTAAAAAATTGTATATCAAATGCTTAATTAACACACTTAGGCTGTAAATGCAGATATGTACTATAAGGAAAAAACCAGTGTCTTATGTTGAGTCTGTTTCATATTCAGTTTGGAAATTCTAAGCTCAGACAAAGTTTTCAAGATATTTCAAAATATACTTGAACAATTCAGCCTTAGAGCAATGTGAACCTTAGCTCTGCCCACTACTGATGGCAGCATTGCCCTATACGTCACTGCAGAGAGCAATGTACCCTGTATATCTACTGCCGAGGACACTACCTACTCAAGGTATCATGGCGCATTATGGCTGAGAAAACCCTTCTAATCACAGCAAACTGCCTCCCAGATTTGCACTCTACAACACACCATGTGTATCACACATGGGCCAACCAGCTGGAAAGCAGCTTTGCAGAAAAGGACCTCGGGTCCTGGTGAACACCAAGTTGAACGTGAGCCAGCAGTGTGCCCCTGCAGCAAAGGCAGCTGACGACAGCTGGGGCTGCATCAGGAAGGGTATTGCCAGCAGGTCAGGGGAGGCGATCCTTCCTTGCTGATCAGCACTGGCGAGGCCATATCTGGAGTGCTGCGTCCAGGTCTGGGCTCCTCGGTACAAGAGAGAGATGGAGCTACCTGAGAGAGTCCAGAAAAGGGCCAGAAAGATGGTTAGAGGTGATTGGAGCATCTTTCCTATGAGGAAAGGCTGAGAGAGCTGGGTCTGTTCAGCCTTGAGAAGAGAAGGCTTAGGGCGGATCTCATCAAGGTGTACAAATATCTGAAGGGAGGCTGTAAAGAAGACAGAGCCAGGCTATTGCCAGTGGTGCCCAGTGACAGGACCAGAGGCAATGGGCACAAAGTGAAACACAGGAGGCTCTGTCTGAACATCAGGAAACACTTTTTTACTGTGCAGGTGACTGAGCCCTGGCACAGGTTGCTCGGGGAGATGGTGGGGTCTCCATCCTTGGAAATATTCAAAAGCTGGACAAGCTGCTCTAGGTGACCCTGCTTGAGCTTGGGGGTTGGACGAGATGACTTCCAGAGGCCCCTTCCAGCCTCAAATGTTCTGCAATTCTGTGGTACTACTAAACATGCTGAGCAGCACATTTAAGCCTACTGACTAGAGGTGTCCTTTCCATAGATGCCTTTCTCAGGCCTATCCAGATACCTCTGGGGGTTTTGTACCACAATGGAAACAACTTCTCTGGTCAAATATACTACCTTGCAATTAAACCACTGTCCTGATCTTACCTTTTAAACAAATAATGACCAAGCAGTGTCACAGTTATAAACCTTCGAACCAATTAGAAAGATTTTGATCTTTCATGTTGTAAAGAGTATATGCACACTGTAAGGACATCTATCATAACATTCCTGATGGAATCCACTTCGATCACAGCGATATCTTTTATTGTGGTAGAATATAGGGGGAAAGTTAGTGTGTGGGGGCTCCCTCATTTTTTAAAACGTCTACTGCTTGCTTTTTTAAAACCTTTACTTTCCATTTCAAAATCTTGACTTGAAAAAAAGTCTTAATTTAAAATGTTGTCAGCTTTTTTGCAGTATTTGATCTGTTTTTGCTAATTCATCTTCATTTTCTGACCAGAAATAACTAATTTAACTAGTACTGCTATATATTTTAGTAACTGATTTAGAACTGGTGCAACCTGGTGGGTCTGCTTGTGCCAACGGCATGACGGTTACGTCTGCAGCAGAAAACCTGTCATCACTGCTTGTCCTGAGGAGTAAGGAATCCAATTTGGAAAATTGTAGCTTTGCTAACCTCTACCCACAAATCCAGCCTCATGTACACATTCAGTCCCATCCGTTTTAGATATGACCTGGATATGTGCCAGTCCTGTCCCTGCAGCACCATGTGTACCAGCAGGTCTGACCTGCAGAAGAATTTTCTGGGGAAGCATTGCGTGGCTGCTGAGAAGGGGGAGAATGGAGAAACCAGGATAGGATGAGTATCCCAGGGATGGGGAAAAGGGGCATGAGGGGAGCACTGTGAGGTGGGGAAGCTCCCCCCCTGCACCAACCAAGCTTTCACCCCTGTGTGCCTGTGTCCTGTGAGTGATTTTCGGTGCATGTAACATTCCTCATTCAAACCTCTCACTGAGGAAAGTCATTGCCAAAAAGACCCCCCCCCCAGGAGACTTCAGTCCTTCCTCACATCATATATTAGCACCTCAGATCTCCTGCATTACTGCTCAGACTAAATGTGCATTTAAAAAGAAAGAAAAAAAAACCCCACACATTGCAATCTTCCTGTGAAAAAGAATCACAAACATGAGGATAACACCCCAGCCCCGGCTGTCGGGAAATAGTCTCAGTTTGGGGGGGGTTTGCTAACTCGTCCTCTCCGTGGCGGCCGAGCCACCTCAGTGCACAGGCAGTGGAGTGTGTGCAGCCCACTGAGGAGCACGGCCCTTCTTGGTGTCGCTGCTGCAATAGCCGACTCGTTAAATAACTGCAGCACTTGGAGATACATGGAGTGCTCAGTGACCCTCATAATTTCTCATTTCTTTCCTCAGATGGAGTGGTCGGCAAGTTGTGCTTATGGTAGTAGTCTGAAAGATGTAGGAGCTCTTGGATGATCTCTGCAAGATGTGCTTTCACTTACCCATGTGCATCTCTTTGTTTCTGAATTTAAAATGTGGTACATCTGAGTGAGGAAAACTAGGCTTCTATGCAGGCTGCTTCTTTTTCAGCTCAGAAGTAAAAGATGTCGAAATACGCTTTTTGAACAAACCTGCTCAGAGGCAGGAGGCTTTGTCTAATGATCAGAAAAGCTCAGAATGACCAAACTGAAGTAAAAATCCCAGAATGGTGGGGAGGAGGGTATCATTATTTTTTACAGATGGCATGTCTGAGCAGTGTTTGGCTTTGGTTCCTGGACCAATGCAGCATGTTCTTGCTGCCAGTAGTGGCAAATCCAGCCTACTAGAGGTAGGGGTGCTGCAAGAGACTCCTAAGGGCTCCCTGGGATTATTGCAGCCCTGCCTCACTTGGGGTCATGTGGCCCCTTCTCCAACCTCAAATCTGTGTCAAAGTTAATAGAAAACACTGAAGGGGGTTTATTGAGGAAAACCTGAAAGGTTTTCTGTGGGATGGTTGAGTAGGAATCCCATTAAGTGCTCGAAAGAGTTTTTAGTCTGAGCACCTGTGTCACTTAGGCATCTTTGAAAGCTTTATCTGCAGCTTTCCTACTCTAGGGTTGGTCCCTGGCAATGCAGTTGCTACCTGGAATTTTTTTTGCAGGGATTTGTCTGCCTTCGTTTCTGAGGACTTCCTGTTGCAAGTACCTAGAGATGTATGTAGCCTAAGACATGTGATTAGAAAGGACTCTATGTATTTTGTGGTTTTGTGGAGTGGCAGTGCAATCCAGGTGATGCAACAGTGCCTCTAATTTCTGACACTGGTAATTCTTTCTTGGAGTAATTGCTAACCTTCTCAGTGCTGTGGTTTCTTCGTCTGCACACTGAGAATGGTGGTACGTACTTGCCCTCCTCTGTAAAGTGACCTCAGCAGAGTTGGAGGAAATTTCAAAAGCAGCAGACTTTGTCATCATCTTGGAGCTGCATAAGTAGGAGCAGAGAGTTTGTGGGTGCTGAAGAGGCTCAGTATGTCTGTCACCACTTGCTTGTCTCCCCAGATAGCAGCTATAGAGTACTGGAAGCTCAAATGACTCAGGAGGGGAAGGGGGAGCCTGTGAAATCAATGCTACGAAACCCAGCAACTAAACAGTGAGGGCGAGTCTTCCTCACTTTTGTGCCTGTGAGTAGGACAAAGCACCCCTGGTGCCAGCCTGGAGCCAAGTAACCCACAGCAAGCTGTCCTGTGGGGAGTGAGCTAATTTACTGCAGCCAGGTAGACGGCCACATGCCCTCCTCCACACACCCAGACTGCTCATTTGGTTGCCGTCTAGACTGCTGTGCCTTCCTGCCCTTCTTGCACACATTTGCTCGCGGACTTCCCCATCGTGTGGGGCTCCGGCGCCGGTCACTCCTCGCCTGCTGCCCACGTAGGCGGCCAGGCTCCGTTTGCCCCTGAGGACACCAGCTCAAGCATCAGCTGGAGGGAGGAACCTGGCGGCAGGAGAGAAAATGAGCAGTTTCTCTACAACTCCTCTTAAAGACAGTTACAGCAATTTTTATGCGCCGCCCAGTGAAACGCAAGTTAGCTGTTACATTGGCAAGGCAAACTTTTATGGACTGTTCGCGCCCTTTGGGCACGACCCCGGCCCCACGTCTAACCTCGCTCACACATGTGCGAAGCAGAAGTGCTTCATGGCAGGCAGCGCAGTCACACACGCCTAAGTGAGATGAGAACCAGACTCGCCTTTTTAGTAGCCTCTAAATGCCGCTGTAGCCAAATGAATCTTTTCATTAGACGGGCGTACAGCACAAGTCCAGGCAGTAAAAACGTGAGATTAACTTGTAAGGCAGAGGTCTAGCCATCACAGGGATGAAATGATAATATCGGTATAGGCAGCAGGCGCCCCAAATCTCTACTGGCAATATGCTCCAGAAAATGTAAGCGAGCCCTAAAATTCCAGGTCAGTGTCTTGTGGAAGGGACCCCCCCTCCCAGCGGTTTCCACTTCATTTTTTGTATTATTAAAAGATCAAATGTTGGAATGCTGGATAGCCTGAATTCATTTGTCAGATCACGAAGTACTCATAACATTTCTCAGCCTTAATAACACATCTGCTCTTAAAATGTGGTCTCTTGATAATAGCTGGCTGAAAGTGTCTGAATTTAGGGATTATTTGAGACAACAGATTTCCTTCTATTTGGAATTGAATGAGGCATCTGCTCCCTCACCGTCAGCTTTGTGGGATATTCTCAAGGCAATCATAAAAGGGCAGATCATTTTGTACATTATGAGAACGAAAAAAGACCTCTGTTGGCAATTATGACACTTGGAAGGGTGAATTAGGGACCCACAAAGGTACCACTCCATGTCCAAAAAACCTAGCTACTCCATCCATTCTCCCCTCTGCATAGGGTGCAATGCAGATTTAGCTGATGAGCAGAGAGGGAAGGGGCAATTCTCCTGTCAAAGCCAATGTTAGCAAAAGAGAACGAGAAAGAAAATGAGTCAGGAAAGGATGTACGCACTCCATCTTGGATAACTGACCCAACAACATATTAGAGAGATTAGGACTCAGGATAGAGAGTGAGGCATGGATCCCTTGGAGGATTAAAGGAGATTCTGCCAATATTTATGCCAGTTTGGTACGTTGGAAAACCAGGACAAAAAAATGAATGCTTGCAAATTATTTAACACATATTCATCATCAGAATCTCCTCCCACATATCAGCAGGAGATGATTAATAAAGAAGTAAAAACAAAAGCAATCGGAGCTGAGAGGAGGCACTGCTTTGCACTTTGTAGGTATATCATTCATTTCTAGACGTGAAACATTACAGGCAGCGTCCAGATGATGACATTTGCCAAGGTCGGACAGGATGCATGCTCTGAACCGCCTGCCCTGCCGAACACACAGGTGAATGCACACAGATACATAGATACATAAATATACACAAATACATACATCTACATCTATATGCATCCATATATAGCATATGTATGTACTCACATACATACACATGTCTATACGTATAGATGTATAGACATGTATATATAGCTTCTTAGTCAAGTGACGCAAACTGCTGCAGCTGGAAATAACACTGTCTGCTCATGAAAAAACAGGCATGTACTTAGACTTATTTATGTGGTAGAAAATGTGTTCAAGGGATGTGAGCTGCCTCAAAGCCTTTGTCAGAGGAGAGGGGAGCAACCTGCGAGACACCTTGGCTGCATTTGGGTCTGGGAATAATTACTTACTGTAAGACTGATCCTGACATGAAACACCCGGAGGGAGACCTCCTGCTGCGGGATGGGATACAGGCAGGTAGGAGCGTGTGCCCCACGGCCACACCGTGCTGCACAGGAGTCCCCAGTGTGTGTCGGGGAAGACCTTTTGGGTTGGAAGGAGGTGAGCTGCCCTGTCTGTTTTACCTGAGATGGGTAGAAGAAGGTGCCTGACACTGGGCTTTGGCACGCAGGCATATTTATGGAAATATGTAGCTTGAGTTTGGAAAGGCCACTGAACCTTAAGGGAGTTGCCAATTATTTCGTGCTTTCTGATACCTCTCTAGGTACCCAAAGACTGACTTAGGAGCCTTGCGTGAGGATCCTTTTTTGAAAATCTTGGCTCTTCATTTTGAATGAGTGAAATACTAGAATAAAACATTAGGACCTCCCAGCTCCCTGCCCCAGCCGCTGCACCAGTGCCGTAAGCATTACAACCGCCTCCATAAAACAGGGTGAGGCAGAAGATACATGGTGCTTTCCCACCACAGCGAGTGTTTGGCACCTTTGCACAGTCCGATGTACATAGGACCCTGCCAGAGACGGAGGGGTCGTGGCTGGGCTTTCTACCCTGGGCAGGTAGCGTTGCCGCTGGGTCAGAGCAGGCTTTTGGCTCACAGCCGGCTGGGGGAGAAGAGGCAAATGCGCCGCATAACACATAATATACCCACAGGTCAGTGAGCATCGCGCAGCCTGCTCTATGGCTGCGCCGCAAAGTAGGAGTCTGCTCTTGTTCTCAGCCCAGGAGACGTGCTCTTTAGTGAAAGCTGTAGAGGCTTATACCGTGAAGGTCTGCGGTGCGATGCCCGGCCTTGGCGGGGACGCTGGGCAGCACCAACGCCACCCCGCGCTGCCCTGCGTGCTCCCCAGCTGCAGGCGGGAGCCCGGCCAGGGAGCCGGCGGCACATCCCTGCGCAGGGCTCAGCGCGGCTCCCACCGGAGCTGGGCTTTAGCAGGCTAATCCTCGGGGTGCGGGCAGGGTCTTTAGCTACAGGGTTTTCATTCGGGGACAGCTCGGTTTCAGAGGCAGCTTTTTAGCACTTTGATTGAGGCCCGCATCAGTTCTTCATGTTTTATATTAAATATTGCAATTTATAGTAGGAGAGGTGTTTGAAGTTCCTGATTTTCCCCTTGGCCACCTTTAAATCTCATTTCTAATCCCTTAGCCCCTTTAATGAAGTTCTCGGTAGTTTACATTGTTATTAAACCTCTGTTTGGGGAATATAATTTTAATCCTCATTATATGCCAAATATAGGTATCAAATATTCATTGTGTAATTGCAATTAAAAAATATGGCCCCCCAAAGGATCTTTTATATTAATTTAAATTATCCTGCACTTATATTATGATCAGAAATAACCTGTACTGCTGAAAATGTCTTCATTGAAGTAATGTCTGTCGTTACATTTAGAACACCTCCTTGTTTTGGCTAAATCCTGTTCTATGACACTGTAGCCATGCAGATAGAGAATTACAGCAGTATTATATTTGAACCCTTTTTCCCCCCTCTTTGTACTTTAAAGAAACAGTTGAAATCACTGATTTTGCTTTCAATGTTAGCAAAAGTAGAGTAATTAATCCAGGCAGCTTTTTTATGCATTTGACAAAGCTTCATGTCACATGAACTGTTTTCTCTTTATAATCAGAGAGACAGATTCTTCACTCCTGAAAAGCCCTTGTAAATATCAAAAGAGTAATCACGAAAAAAATCCATGTAACAAATTGAATGACTTAAAACCATGGAATTTACAGTTTCCAACTCAAACATGGAAAAAACAATTTATAATCATTTGTGTATAGGTGTCATGGGTTGGAGCACATTTGCAGTGGATTTCAATAAACTGCTAGCAGCTTACAAGATTATTCATTTAAGCTAGTGTTTGTAGGTAATAATACCAACTTAGCTTTAATGTAGCTCTTTTTATTTTTACACTGAACGCTCTTTACAAGAAATAAAGAGGTTTTTTGAAGTCTTTAGATGGCAAATGTTGTATTTACAGATTATGATCTCTGTATTTGAAAGCTACATTAACTGGCATCATCTTCAAGCAGAGATGTTTAGGCATGGCCAAGCTTAGTGTTATGTAGCAGGTCGATTACAAAGAAGGGACTCCAGCCTTGACCTCTGGAGTCGATACTCCGAGCAGCCAGTACAACTGGGTGGATTAGCCACAGCAAGACCCATCACTAGCTTGCAGTCTGCATTGACGTGATTGCGTATTTTTATGTAAGCACTGTGGAAGAAAGCATAAAAGGTCAGATTTCTGCCTGCCACATAGACCTTTTTTTTACAGCAGTGGTAAGTGTTAAATGGAGAAGCTGTCAGGCTAAAATAGAATTAGGATTAAAACAAAATCTGAAATCGAAATCCCACTACACTTGGAGAAAATTTGTATGTGATTTTTGCAGTCCTCTTTTTCTGCAAATTGACAAACCGACAAACCCAAATGGGAGGGTCAGGTGCAAATTTTCAAACTCAGGCCCATCCCTGTTTGAAGCATGACCTCCTAGTGTGAGTGGTGGGAGAGGGGACAGGAATGGGAAGAAGATTTGGCACAGCAGAGGAACTGGAGTGCTCCCCATTCTTTCCCTCTAACAGCCTGCTGCGGTCACTTGGGAGAGCAAATTGCCCCAGCAGTATCTCCAGAGAGAAGCACCTCTCCAGCCACTTGGACGTTGCTAGCAAATGCCTTTTGGAGGCTGAACACCCTTCCCAAGAAGATATACCAGGGTACTTTTAGGAGTGGCAGCTGCTACCAAAACCATAGTGGGAGTATTTAAACAGCAGTGGGAGAGACTTTCTTCTGTTGCAGAAGGAGAACGAGGGAAAGTTAAATGGAGCCCAGGCATGAACACCATGTCCATGATTCCTTGTGCCCTACAAAGGCTGATGGCAGCAGTCTGGCTAAAAAAGAATTTGAAGCCTCTTGTGATCCCTGGCGCCAGTTTTGGTTGCTCCTCAGGCTTCCAGCGCTGAACTTCCTGGGCATCACCCATGTTAGAACGTGGCCTTCCCAGTCCTGTGGTTAGACCCGGTAGAGGGCATGGGTGGCAGGGACTCCCTTCCGACACTTCATGTCCAGGAAGCCTTGCTGCCCTTCACGTGCCATCTCCCCTTTCTCTGTCGCGCACGGTCTGCATGTCACCAGTCCTCAGCACGCAGCTCGCTTCCCTGGCCACCCGCAAGGCAGCTGGGGCCAAGGGGACGACTCCTTTTCCTGGAGTCTCGGGAAGCAAAGCCAGGTGGTGTGGGGGACTCAAACACAGCCGTTGCAGGCAGGGTGAGGGGTAGTAAGCTCACTGCCTATGTGGAGATTCTCCTCAAGCCTACCAGGTAAGAAAGTCTTCTTTTGTTCAATGCTGGATGCTCTTGGCCCAGCCCATTACTGCCAAACCGTCCAAGGCAGCTTGCAAGTATCAGCAGTGCTACTCACTGAGGAAAGGGAGGAGGTTGGGGCCTCTCTACTCTTCATGTGCATCAAGACCCTAAGTGGCAGTTCACCCATCACTGGGGTCATCTGCAATGGGGTGAGTCAAAGCTCTTGACAAGGTGGGACTTCACCTTGCCTGTGCCTCCCCTTCCTCCCACAGCCCTGGCTGAAGCTGGGACCGTGGTGGTTCTGGTGGCAAGGACCTCATTTGATTTGCAGTTTAGCACTAAGGTGGTCCCTGGGTGTCCTCCTGGGTAGACCCATGCCAAGCTGGTTTCTGTGGGCTCCCCGCCTGCAGGAGTCACCCCACGGAGGTTGGGCAGAGCTGGGTTTTTGGTGATGGTCCTGGGGAGCATTTTGCTGGGGAGCTCAGGGGCATGGGGACCTTTCTTAACTGTCAAAACTCCACATCCCTTTCTCAGAGGGCTGGGTCTCTGCTTTTGAATAATGAGCACTGCAGGTTCACTGTCCAAAATTGCACCCACATTTCTTTTACCTGCAGGTGTCTTATCTCCATCCCCATTGCTAATTCCATGCACAGGCAAGCATTGTTAGTACTTTAAGAATTAATCACATACTGTTCGGAAAAAAAATTGACATTTGCATTTCAAAACTCTTACCAATTCTAAACATTTATTCTACAAAACTTGGAAAGATTGTAGTTCTGTTTCAAATTATTCCAGCACCGTGGGCATTGCCACAGAATGTAAAATTACAGAACATATGAGACTGAAACCTGACACCCGTTCTTCCCTGTTGTGAAGTGTCGTTGATGAAAAATATACTAGTTTGAAGAAAAAAAAATAATTACGTAGGAGCATGACCTATTCCCAGAGCAGTTAGCCAAATTCACTCTTGTTTCACAGGGGGCTGGGTATGTAAATAGAGGAGGGGACCCTTCTTCAAATACAATTAAATTGATTTAAAATAGTAAAAAAACATGAAATAGCTCCTACAGAATAATCTCCTGATGCTCCTGCAAGAACATTCGGAGCGTTAGCAGAAAAGAAAAAGGGCAGGATACTTTCTGAACTGTATCTCTTCTGTAACAGCTATTTTGTAAGCAGAATGACACAGAATTTAGTAAAATCAGTCTTTATCGCTATTCTATAATCCTTCTTCCTTTAAGCATTTTCCAACTAGGCATTTTTAAGTTTTGTAACCAAAGAGACAATGACTTTTGAATGTAATGCATAATCTACTCAGACATTTCAATCCTTTAAAATGATCTAGAAAAGATGGTGAGATATAGGTAGAAAGGAGTATTTGTATGGAGATGACATGAATAAAACTGGAATTGGAATATAAATACAAATGTATTTAATACAAACAAATATAAAGGTAAGTATGTGATGCATGTTCTCATTCAGAAGAAAAATCTCATGTGTGTATTTGTACATAGACATGTATATATTTCGATGCACACACACACTGATGTAGCTATACAATATTTTCATCTGAAGACCCCAAAATGCTTTAGAAAGCTGATTTCTAAAGTATGCTGAGTATTGCATTTTGCTGCTCCTATTTTACCGATGGGGAAGTTAAAGTGCAGAGAGGTTACATGTGCAAAGCACATTGCTTTCTTGAATGTAATAACCAGTAAATGAGTTCCCAGCTAGCAAAAGAACTGCCTCTGCCACCTTCAGCAAACCACCTGTTGCTTTTGAATGAAGAATTAGCATCTTCCCATTCCAGCTGCTAGTTTTCATTCTACCTGAAAAAAGCATGTAAAGCCACAAAGAAGTTTTGATATATTTCAAACAGAGAAGTCTGTTCTTTAAAAAAACAAGCCCAACCTCATATGGTACACGCCATTCATTTTCTTAGATCAGGACCTAAGTCCTGCTTCTCACCCATGCAGCGTTTAACTCACTTTCTAAAACTCTTCTTTCTCCACAAGTAGGTAGGAGTGTTATTTGAGTAAGGAATGAGCAAGAGCTGTAGGCTTTAGCCTTTGAGTTACAGAGACAGAATAGCTTGTGCTTACAATATGTTCGAAACAGGGAAATAATTTTTCTTTGTGAAAATTAAATTTAAAACATATGACTGTGATCATCCACATCTTTCACAAAACACTTGCATGTTCCTGAGGGCCCTGATTTCACAAAGGTGGGACAATTTTAGTTTGATTCCCTGGACTGTTCATTTTCTCTTCTCTCTCTGATCTGTTTTGCCTCTTACTCCATTTTATCAAATTACCCAGACAGATGAAAATGAGCTGATGGTCTGTTCTGGAGCGTGTATGTAGCAAGAAGCCCTCCAAAATCCCAGGACTGCAGAGCTGGCATCCCCCCCTCCAAGCTTTTATACATTGAAATCCATACATTTTCATATGACTGATCTGCCAGTCATCTCCACATCTCTACAGCTGGGATGAACATGGCTGGAGCCTTGGAAAGACAGAGCAGCTAAAGAGACCTGCCCTATGGGCGTACGGGAAGAAAGATCTTCCAAAGGCTGGACAGTAGTGTCATCAGGGAGAGCAGAAAAGAGGCATGACCCTCACCTCGAGTCTCGTGGCAATCAGAAGCACCTTGGTACTAAAGGTCATGAGTCAAACCGTGGTAACATTAAGGCTTTAATATGAGCAAACTAAAAAGTGTTGCTCAGTCTCATTATTTAAAATGGTGAATCTGCTGCAAACTGCTGGATTAACTCCAAACACTTCCGTAAGACACTTTTGGTTTCATCCTCTTTATAATAGTTACACTGGGATTTTGCTAAGTAGTATGCTCCTTAGTGGTGCATCATTCAGAGCCAGATTTATAAAGACATTTAGGTGCTCCTTCCCACTGATTAAGGAAGTAAAAGCCTAAATTGGTTTAAAAAACTGCCCTTGGGAGCTGCCATGTGTGTCTGGGCACCCGAAGCACTTGAAGATTTACTGCATCTAAAGACCCAGTGAAGATCAGAGAAATTCTTTGCCAAACACAAATGGCAATGAGACATACTTTGAACCGTCAGAAGTACTGCCTTTAATTTTCTTTTCTAAAGATCAGTGTCAATGAAGAATATACTGAGTCTGGGTTTGGGGACCAGTTCTGCAGATTGGGTCTGATGCTACTGCCATGAGACCAGTTGTTGTCTCCAGCAGAAGCCAGACCAGATCTAAATGACTTACTCGGTGGCACACTGCAGTGACATTTCTCCTGTTGGAGCAGACATTATTTGACGCATCTCTTCTCTGGTTTCCATGGGCTCAGGGGAGAAGTAAGACACTGTGCCCATTGAGCAGCAGAGAGCTGGATCCCAGCTAGCCTGCAGGGACTGTGTGCAAGTCAGTGTGCACACCAGCACTTCTTCAGCCTTTGGCTTTAACTGTGAGCTTGGGCTTTTCATGCCTAGCTGGCAACGTCGGGCCTTCTGAGATACACCCGTTTGTTTCTAATAGGAAGCTGGAAACGGAAGATGCTTCAAGATATTGTGTGATTGTTTCTGCTTGATCTGATGAAATTGATTAGAAGATATCACAGAATCAACAAGCAAACAATGACCTTTTCAAACACATGCAATTTCTTTGAGTCCGTTAGGCTTACGAGAATAAATAAAACCTTCTTAATGCTTCATAATATCGATAATACCCCAGAAATTATTCCACACTTAAGGACCAATTTAAGAGCATTAAATGCTGTTAACAATCAATTTACTAGGTATTATTGTGCTTCTGTTTATAAATGTCTAATTATATAGGTCAGACTTGCTTGTAGCGTGTTCCCTTTGGTAGCCAACTGCAGCCCTCCAATTCAATGCAGTAAAAACCAATTGCTTTATAAACCCTTCCTAAAAACAACAGCAACACCGCTGTTCCCATACAGCTCGCTAGGTTTTTGCTTTGCTATCAGCATGTGGCCCCCATTCGTGTGTCCCCCCCGCCCCAGTCCTGCGCCCCACCGCCCCTCCAAAAGCAGGTAATGAGGAGGGCAGGGCTGCGGCGGAGCGGGGAGCTACACGCCTTGGCAAAGGCTTCCCATAAAGTTCTGTCCTCTAGCTGCAGATACAAACTCAAGCTGGTCGCACGCACAACTCCAGCATGCCGAGCCCGCTACCCCTCGGCACAGCCAAATGTTTCGGCAGCTGCCCTTTTGTCCTGTTTCTTAAATAAACAAAGAACAGATACAAATTAATGACCTAAATTTATGGCAAAACACACTTGCCTTCCCAGAGCAAATAGCCTTAAAAGAACAGATGTTAAAATAGCATTTTGTACTCAGAGAGAGAAAACAGCTACTGTGCAAATGTAAAAGCTCGGGATGTATAGAAAAGAGTATCTAAAGCATCTAATTGTGCCACACCGCCTCCCGCTACACCACAAACCCCGTAACCTTCTGATGGTGCCTCGTACGGAATAATTATCCTCCCTGGGGCATTCCCCAGCCCTTCTTGCCTCCTCTTATAATCCCAGTAAACTTTCTCCTTTCATTCCTTTATATTCCTTTTGGAGATGAAAAGAGCAAAATGATCATTTTGCCAGCACGTTAAATAGCGACTGGCAATCCGGTGCTGTAATCCTCGATGTAATTTAGCCTGGAAGAATTGTGCTCCTGCAACGCACCATCTCAACAAACCATTCCTTTGAATTACCTCTTTGTCTTACCCCGAAGGGTGCATTCATTACGCAGGAGAGATTATTTATTTCTCACTAATTTTTTTTGCTGAGACTTATCTTGCCAACGCCTATATTTAAGCAATTGTTAATTATACCCATGTGCAAAAAAAGAAGGAAAAAAGTAATTAAAAGGGACAGAGGCTTTGGGGAGGGGGGTAGGGTTTTTTTAATTATTATTTTTTATTTTTATTTTATTTATTTATGTGCAAAAGCAGAGGGAGAGATGATTGCAGGTGGGAGGTGAACATGCCTTTCGGGCGGCGAGCCGTCCCCGCAATCCAGCGCCGGTGAAGGCAGGAGCAAGCGGCGCCGGGTCACTGTGAGAGGAATTAAAAGGCATCTCTGCTTTCCCGCCCAGCGAGTGCATTCTGTTTATACTACACCACATTGTATTTCCAGTCTTACTCAACATTTTAATATACATTTTCTTGTCAGGCGTCTTGGCAATCGGGTACACGACTTGCAAGATGGACTGAGAATTCCACAGGTGGACTGATTAGTGGGTGGCATTTCTGAGCTCCAGCAAGCTGTTAGCATTATGTCTGTTTGCTTTAGGTACAGATGTGAAATGATTTGACAGTCAATCTCAAAGTGTGTGTGAGTACTTGGGCTTTCTTTTTGCTTTTTTTTTCCCCCTTTTTTTTTTTCCCTTCTTGGTATGTCAAACTCTTCTTATAATACAATCCTTATCCGTCTGGTTGTCCATTGAAAAAGCATCCCCCCCCCCCCCCCCTTCCTGTAGCCAATCTGGATGCGTCATGCATTATTCAGGAGATATAATTTGTAAGTGTCAGAAGTGGCTTTGGTTTTTTTTCCTGTTCGCTCATTTGAGGACCACAGCTGTCGCGACCAAGAGTCCTTGCTGGGCACAGGGGTTATCCCGCCGCAAAGGCAAATTGTTTCCTTTGGGCAACTTGTCCGAACACAAGTTTCCTTAACAAAGCCATAGTCGTAAGCAAATGGTGTTTGACAAGTGGAATTTTCTGTTGACTTGCTCATTTCATTTCCTTCTTTTGGCAGAAACACTTGGAACTTGATTTTCTTGCAGTTACTATGAGCCCAGAATAATAACTCCTAAATCAACACTGAGGAGGTGGAAAGGTACAACAACACAAACACTCAGTAACAGTCAGGACAGCGACATGGAAATATGAGTTGACATGCAGAATAACCACAAGTGGTGCATAATTTATTGATTGCACCTTGTCATGGGAATGATGAGCTCTCAGCTAGAGGAATTATATTTTATATATTTCACAACTTTGGGGGAAAAATATAAATATTATATATACAAACTGCATATACAGTAACTAATGGATAGAGCAAGAATCCTATTTCCAGTTAGTGAAAAAGTTATGTGCATCACAAGGCAACATTGTCTGGTGCAGGGTAAGCTCAGGAGAGGGGAGGCAGGAGGGCGGCGAGGGGGGATGCGGTTCTGTAGCACCGCTTAGGTGTTCGGGTGGACATGGTGAGGTTAGAGCCACTCTAGTGTTAAAATTTCCCAAATGTTGGAAGGCAGCTGTATTGTAAACACTGAGCGTTAAACTTGCCCTAAGTTATGATATAATATTTCAGTTGTGAAATATTATATATGTGAACCTGCAGAAAACCGCAGCATGAAGCAGCATGTGAAGAGCAGCAAACTGCACTGGAAAAGTAGGGTAAAAGGTCTGAGAAGTGTCTATTTCTTATCACCTTTAAAGCTTTCAAACAGGCAGATTCTCGAGTCTTTCCATGGCTAGGCACAACCCAAGAGCTTCTTTCTCCTCTCCTCATGTTATTTGTTTTCAGCACCAGGAAACCTGCTTGCTCCCGGGCTGGGGCTGCCCCCCTTTCCAAGCTGTTGCTGTTTCCTCCCTGTTTTAATCACTGGGTAAGCAGGGCACCGACTGAAGTGGACCGTTTCCTTACCCTGGCGATCACGCAGAAGAGGAGCCACAGCCACAGCATCGTTTGCTGAAAGACGGCGGCTAAGTCTTGGGGTGGGTGGCCGGCAGGCGAAGCGCAAGCAGGAGGACCACTGGCTGCTCCGCCAGCAGTCCTGACTCAACTGGATGGTTGAAACCCACAAAATAAATGCACAAGAAATCCAAGCGTTCACCCTACCTAGGTTTCGTCCTATAGGAGCAGGCTAACAGGTTAGCCAACTGAAAAATCAGTTTCCGCTACTTTAAATAAATTGATCTTTCCTCTTTTTGCACTGGAAAAACATGTAAGCTCTTTGATTTCTGCCGACTACCTACTACAGCACTCGATTTACAACCCTGGAGTCAAAGATTTCTCCGAGTAGAAAAGCTGTTTCTCCAAGTGCCTCTTTTTCAGTGCTATGAAGAAACATGTCAGAGGAGACACAGCAATGCACTCCAAATGAGAAACAGGGGCTCGGCTCAGTACTTGCTGGTATCAGCAACAGATTTGTCTATATCACCTTCTGCAGCTAGGAAAGTTACTGCCGTGCATTTGCCATTTAAGTTTTGAGCTGGTCTCATGCTGCTTAAGGAACAGCTTAAGTTGGAATAAAAGCAGCTTCATCGGGAGAAACCAGTAACAAAGCCTTGGGTACCAAGAAATCACAGCAGAAAAGTGCCCCTCAGTATAGCTAAGAAGAAAGAGCCTTCAGCAGAAAGCTGGTGGTTCTCTAGAGAACAGCAGCCGCTGCCTGGGCTGAAACGCGGTTCGGTTTAAACATGCTCAGGGCCCACCCTGGTTACGACACACACTTTGCTTTATTTTCTCCCTCCAGACCCAGAAATATGTTTCCCACCCTGCTCCAGGCGATCTAGATCTCACCGTTTCCCATTATTTACAATTAAATCTTATCTCACAAGTGGAAATCATTTCTGAGCTGTTTATAATGTGAATGTGATGGAGACCTATGACTAAATATCTCATTTATTATTTTGCATTAGTCTTCTGACTCTTTATGAGGTTTCTCTATGTTAAAAATAGAGAACGCTTCTGTTAAACACATATTTCGGGTGACCTTCTCAGAAAAAGAAATTACCAGGCTGAGTACACCCAGATGTGAATCACAAGGAGAGCGCGGAGGGCTGCGAGAAGAGGCGAAGGCCCCTGTGTGGATGCTGCTGAGGGCCGCGGTGAGGGAGGCAGGGTGGGAGGACGCTGCCTCTCCCCCTCCCCGGCCGCTGCAGAGGCACCCGCCGAGCAGCCGGCAGCGGCTGACTCACCGCGGTGGCTGGCGGCGGCACTGGGGTGCCGGGGGTCTCTCTGACAGAGATCAGTTCCTGCCGGGAACCGGGTCTGCCTTCCTTAAAGCAGAACTATTGACCTCGGCAGCCAGGGACTTGCTGGGGAGGGAGGTGCATTTAGCGGGTCCCCAGGAAGGAGGGGAGCGGAGGGCGGCAGTGCTTTGCTAAATGCCCAGGCTTCGCCACGCTCAGCCCGTGGCATCCCTGGCGCGTGGCTGGAGCCCAGCTCCCTCCGCTCAGCGCAGTCGTCTCTTGCTGTGCTGCTGATTCACACATCCCAGCTCGCTCCGTCTAGCTGCCTGGGTACCGATGCCAGGGAAGCTGAAACACCGCAGGCTCTGCAAGCCCACCCAGACCATAGGCTCCAAAGTGCACACTGCTGCCTCTTCCTCCAAAATTAATATCTCAGCTAGCTAAATTAAAGCAAGCGGGGTTTCACCCAGCCGTGTTGTGATCACACCTCTGACTTGCAATATAGACTTAGCATGTAAACTGCTAAGCAAGGTACAGTGCTCTCCCAGCAGGAGAAGACAATGTCTGCCTGCAAGGAGAAGAGGCTTGGGGCGGGAGAGCAGGGATGCGGAGCCCTTCTCCACATGGCTCCTGGGCACCTATCCACGCCGGCACAGGAGACGTGGCACACGGCGAGAGGGCTGCCTCAAGACGTTGCTCACCCGGAGAGCACTGAAGTCAGAGGCACAAAACTCATTTTATAAAGGAGGCAGAGACCACCACAGCTGGGCGAGGTGAGGCTGGGAGGTGGATGAACAGAGCAGGCCACCGCCGGGGCTGAGCCCCTGCTCACGAGCCCAGTGCTGCGGAGGAGGCTGTCCCTGCGTATCCCAGCAAAAAGGCATATTTTAGGATTTTTTGCCCATCTGCGCAGAGCTCAGCGTTTGCAGGTGGGTCGTTTCTTCTGCCCAGCCGCTCGCTGCGCCTCTGCCGAGCGCTCTTCAACGCAGCTTTGTCTGCGCCCGATGCGCTGGTGAGGCTGTTGGGTTTTTATTCTTTGCTTCTAAATCAGTAGACTCGTTACCATTTTTTAAAAGTGTGAATAGCTGCAACAGAAGCCATCAATTAGCACAAGCAAACAGGGCCAAAGTCCTTCCTTCCTCCTCCCCCACAGCATATTGTGAGGAGAGCTGTGCTCTTCTACTTTGGAGGCTGCCGGAGAGGCTCTGAAGTTGAGCGGTCCCGCTGCCGCCTTGCATCTGCTCTAGGACGGACAGTTCGCTCAACGCGAGGGAAGCAGGATGGGCTTTCAGCACTGGCACCGGGACAACGGGAGCGAGACCAGCTCAACAGCAGCAGCAAAGGAAGGCAATTTTTTTCCCCCTTTCTGTTCCAGAGAGCCTTCCAGGGCTAAGGGAGGTTGCCAGAGGTTGCCTGGTTTTTTTCAAGCACTGTTCCCCCTTCCCAGTATTCAAGAAGCTGCAGAGGGAAGCCCCTCCAGCAGCTTTGCTTAATTACCCTGATCTGTGGAGAGGCTAGAAAAGCCTCTCTGCTGAATAGTTTGCAAACCGGACTGTGCATGCCAGAAGATTTCTGATTAGACGATGCAGAGTATTAATTAGAATATAGATTATATGCAGGGGCTTTACCATAAGTTTGCTGCCATTTGGTCCAGGCACATACGTTCCTTGCCACATTGCTTTTTCTCCCAGAAAACCAGTCTCATGGAGCCAGCCCGGCTCCTAACATGGTTCCCATCCAGCAAGGAGGAGGCCGATTGCGTTCCCACTTGTGAGCGAGAGCACTGGTCCTTACCAGTCTTGTGAAGGATGCTAAGAATTAGAGCAGCGTTGACCAAAACTCACTGAAACACGCAGCTTTTGGGTGACACCTACCACCCCCCCCGCCCAGCCCCTCGGCCAGTGCCACCACGCTGCAGTCGGACACCGGTCACCAGCCAAACCAGGCATGGGAAACACAGTTGGGTGGCCACCGATTTAAGTGCCAGCATACTCTTGGCATGGGCTCTCCCTAGTCCCTTTTCACACCACACCAAATGCAACCTCCAGGGCAGGAGGCTTGTTCCAGCCGCTGGTTGCTCCGTGTTTGCTGGGGCCCTGGGAGTTGCACGTCCAGTCCCCTTGGGCCATGCTCTGAGTGGCTCTTTCCAAGTGCAGAAGGACATCTGGGATACAGTTACTACCAAAAAACCCACTGTAATTTTTCAGACCACAGGGCAGATCAATAACCTATCTATCTCACCTGCTGTTCTTGCCGACAGCCTTGAGAGCAAGGTACAAGAATCCCATATTGGGCAGTTTGGGAAACGTGTGGCCCACAGGGAACATTTCTTTCCAACTTTTGGTTGGCTTACTTCCTAAAGCATGATTTATAGCTTATTATACATATAAATACATACTTTTTCTTTCTGTAACCTTTTTGTGCTCTTCCAAGGACGGGTACCTTGTGGCACAGAGTTCCAATAGTATATTACCCACGCTTGGAGAAAATTTTCTAGTGCTGGTCATGTGTAAGTAAATAGAAATTACTGTCTCATACGGAGTGAATAGAAGCACAGACTTATCTCCACTGTGCTGTTCACTGCCTTATATACCTCTAATGTGCCCCTCTTCCTTATCCTATTTCTAAATTAAACAGTCATCCTGTTTTTCACATCTCTCATTATATAGAGGTCTTTCCATATGTCTAACATTTGTTTGAGTCTCAATACATCAGACCATGTAACATGCTGATTCACAGAAATCTCACGTTCTGTAATGACCCAGCCTTTGAAATCTGCTTGCATTTTTAAAAATCTGGCTCAGATTTTGACTTATCAAATGTTATCTGACCACCTCTCTTAATCAGGGGTTGCTAGTGTTGCTTTCAAGTCAGATTTGACCTCAAGTTTTCACATTTGGTTCAAGCTCAAATTTATTGAAAACAGCAACTTTGTTCAGCTCTTTAAAATGCAGATAAACATTTCCCTGCCATGTTTGCAACTTAGAAACGTCTTGCCATTACCCTGGATCACAGCTCATTTAAAAGCAGGCAAACTGGCCACTGCCCCTTCTGAAATACCGCCTTCATATCCAAGAGCTCCTATGCCTTCAGATGTTTCCAAAACCACTTCAGCCCCGCAGACGTCGTGCTTCTGCAGTCCAAAGCCGTTGCCTCGTGGTGTTAGAAGAGCTACTGACGGCCCCTCACTAGGTAGTGTGGAAGATGCCGCGGTGCGGAGGCGGGCAGCGGGGACATCCCCGCTGGCGCTGGACTTCCATTAACTCAGCGGTCGGTGCAGGTGGAGGTAAATCATTTCTGCTCCCATGCAAAAACTCAACTCTCTGTAGAAAACTGGACACGCAAAACGACATCTGTCTTGCTTAATGTTTGCAATTGGAGATACTCAAAAGCCGTCTGGACGTGGTCCTGGGCAGCCTGCTCTAGGTGGACCTGCTTGAGCAGGGGGTTGGACCAGATGACCTCCAGAGGCCCCTTCCAACCTCAACCCTTCTGTGATCTGCGACTCCCTGATAACGCATCTGCTTCCGCGACTCGGCTGGTCGCAGCAGCTTAATTAACGACCAATGCCGTAGAGCCGGCGTGGGTCTGCAGCCCAGGTTCACCGCTGGGAGGAGACCTGCGGCCTGGGTCCTGCCGTGGGCTCGGGCTCTGCCCCAGTCGCACCCCTGCAGGGCTGCTGGGAGAGCAGGTCCCCCCCGGGGCCGGGGAGGGCACCTGCTGCCCCGCAGGATTTACTGCAGGTCAGCACGCCTGGGCCAGAAAGAAACAACTCATCGGCCACATCCTCAGCTGAAAGACAGCTGTGGCTGAACTTGATGCGTTTCAGTGTTACGCGCAGGTGAAAAAGTAGAGCCGTCGTGAGCGTGGCTTTGCCCGGGTCCACAGACACCGCAGCCCTGTGGTCACACGTCGATCGTTCTGGGACCACAGAGGCGTTTCCCTGACCCACCCCTCCTCATGGTACTGAGTCTCTCCGTCTCAGTCTGGACGTTGGAGAGGCAGAGGGCCCTGGCCCAGAGGCCCCCCCCGTCTTTTCCACTGTGCAATTTCCTCGCCCCCTTTACTTCTAACATTAACCATGAGGGGTTGTGCCCCCCTGCACCGAGGATGCACGTTCGTCACCCTGCGGTTGTTTCCTGTGACCCCCATGTTCAGATCGGCGTCCGACCAAATCGATCCAAACCCAGGAGGTTTCCTACGTGCCAGTCCTCCAGCCGCTCTGCAGTGTAACCCACACTGCCTTTCACGCAGCTTTGATGTAAAGTGTCCCTGGTATCATTTCATCCTCTTGAGAGCCTCTACCTGTTGGCTCTTTTTACATTTCACACACCAGTGGATTTATTTCCTGCTTGTCTTAGCCCCGCACCCTACTCATACTGACCGTCTCCACCTTCCTCAGATGCCAGTCCTCCAGCCCCATCTTCGAAACCCACTTGCTCTTTTAGAAAAAAGACTCCGCCATTAATTAAAATAAATTGCATTCACTTTTACTGGCCACAGATTGCCACAGTCACTGGCTTAGGTTCATCTTTATGTTCAGGCAACTGATCTAATACAAAGCTCTGGTTGAACGCCATCCCTTTGCTGTTTTTAAACAGAGTTAGGACTAGAGAGGGGATGGTTCAGTGCTCGGGACACTGAGCGGCAACACAAGGGACTGTGCTGCAATTTCTTTTCTGGCACCGGCTTCCCGCAAGGCTTGGAATGGTGACTTGGTCTCTTTGGCTCTGAGTGCCCCAGAAAGGGCTCGCCAGCACAGCTCCACCACCCAAACACAATTACAGCCCATTGCAGCAGGCGACAGCTTTTCCTTGGACATCCCTAAAAAACCTGCTCCCTGCGCATAATGATCTAACCCAGGAGAAGAATGTTTTACCCCTCTAAATGCATCCCCTCTTAGGCTGCGATTAGCACAGGTACAGTGATGAGGGACGTGAACTATTTCAATCCTTTTTTACCACTGCCGCTTGCCAGGTTTGCATGGAGAAGTTTTGCTGGTGTAGCCCGGGCCAATGCATCTCCGAACCTTATGTACGAGGGACAATAGGCAATCCAGGCCTCACAGACTATTTAAGAATAAACTCCAGACTGTGAGCTGCTCAGACATCTTGGTTGTCGACTGCATATAGGTGCCATCCTAAAACTGTGAAACTGAATACCCTTAATTTAAAAATTCATGCCCAGATCTGTGCTTTGCCCTTCATCCTTGCATTTACAGAAGGCTAAATCGAGATCCCAGATTTTACATCCAAACGCTGAAATGTTCACAATTCAGATTCCTGCGAAGGCTTACAGACAAGCACATTTTAAAACCGCATCGTGTAAACTGTTTATGTGCTGAAGGAAAGCCAGGGATTTTGCTAATGACAAAGAAATTGTTCTCTCCTCTGATAGCTGAAAGAATTCCTCTAATGACAATAAACCCCTTCCTTTGCAAATTTGCTTTGGGTGGATGGCAAGATTAAAGAACATCCAGCCCAGCTATGATTTTTCAGATCGCATAAGTACCTTAAAAAGATGCTCATTATCTAAAGCGACGCCTCTTCCCTAATTGCAGTGCCACTATTATGCGAGAGTAACTTTTTTTCCCAAACCCTCGTAGACGGTAACACAATGTTTTCGACTCGGGAGCGAGCCCCGCTCAGAGAGGTGGCGTTTGCTAATGGAGATGGGGGCAGGTGCGGGTCCCCCCCGATGGCCGCCCGTGCCGTGCGGCGAGGACCGCTCTGCTCCTGTCCTCGCGTCACCCCGCCACATCCAATCTGCTGCCCCAAATCGCAAACGGGAATAAAAAGGAGCGCAAACGCCTCGACTGGGAAGCGTTTGCAGAAAAAGAATGAGGCTGACACTGAAAACCACGACAGCCCGGACCAACATCTCCGGCAACTTGCGCGCGCGGAGAAATGTTTGTTTGTTTGCTTGCTTCGCCTCCCGCTCCCTCCCGTTCATTCAGCCCTTGGTGCCTTGCCAGGGCCCGGCCACACGTCCCGGCAGGATGGGGCACCGTGCCGGAGGGGGAGCGCCCGCAGCCCCGGCTTGCTTGCCGGCAGCCGGCCGACACAACGGCTCACCGGCTGGGGAAAACCGGGAGGTTTGCCGTCGCTGGGAGAAATTCGGTGCGACGGAGGATGAAAGCAAGCGTCCCTGCCCAGCCAGCGCAGCGGGCAGGGCGGGCAGGGGTGCAGCCTGCCTGCACCGGAGGCTTCCCTTCCCCTAGGGATAACGGTGGAGACAAAGCGTCTTTCTTGCCTGGGTGCGTCAGGCATAATTAGTCCCAGGGGCCAAAAGGGCACCCGCCGAATGGCTGTGAGCAGGGTGGCCGCAGCACCCCAGGGCTGCTCCTGTCACCGGGGGGCAATACGCGGCCGAGGCAAAGCCTGCACTGAGCCCCCCGAAAGCGTTTGTGTCTCCTGCCCCTATCCAGGCTCCTGGCTCCCACCAGCACCAGCCACACGGCTGTCGGGGCCCCGCAGCTCACCCGCATTTGCAGGTGGCCGTCAGCATGGAAAAGGGGCTCGGGAAAGAGATTGTAACCCCCTTCTGTTAGCTTTTCACAGCACCGGTGTTATTAGGGCAACCATTTATTGAGGTTTCCATTTCTCTTTGAAATACCGAAGTATAACATATGCATCCGTACGTACGCTTGAAATTTCCGGGAACTCCTTAAACCTTGTAATTTTAATCCTATTATACGGTTTATATTTAATTGATTGCTAGTCAGAGATGAAAATTTCACAGATCTTCTAAAAGAATGAATATTTTTAATCAGCTCATTTAGCTAGGGAAAAGGATATGCGTCCTCTCTCTAAACCAGCATTTCACAGCGCCACGCAGGTTCCAGTTACTGCGGGAGTCGATTACCCCTCAAAAAAAAAAAAGTTGAAAATTAATCCAAAGCTAAATTAGTGACATGATTCTATTCCCATTACATTCCACTTAAATGCATATGTTTACAATATCCTTTAATAATAATTATTATTAAACATAGTAAAATACTTCCAAACTTGGCTCATCGCACATTGTACTTCTAGTGGAAAAAAAATTATCTGAAGCCTTGTCAATATGCCACTTCCTCCTCCCCCATCTTTTAACAGAAGCAGCCTCCAGTGAAATAATCCAAGCTGTGTTCAAGAAGTTGGCAAGTGGGTCCAATTAAATGTGGTTTTAGTGTATTCTGGCATTTGCATATCTAGTTTGCCAAGAAGTAATGTTTTAGAAAAAAAAAAACAAAACCCCAAAACCATAAAAAAAAAAAAACCACAAAAAAACCCTGCGTCGGTCCAGACAGAGAGTGGATGGTGTGATGCATCACTGAACTTTGTCCCACGAATCGCAGAGATTTAAAAAAATAAATAAATAAATCAGTTTGGTCTCAACTATTGCCCCTTTTTGGTTGCCAGGCTTTACAATAATCTGTATCTCCTATCAAAGAAAACATGCAGAGGGAATATTAGAAAATTAATGCAGCAAAAGAAAAATCAGCTTTAATATTCGGTGAATAATTTAAAAACTTAAATCACAATGACCTTTATTTCACGGAAATATTTAATGCCTTAGCGGAGCCATTCTCCAGCTAAACAGTGATTAAATAAAGCAGTCCGTCAAAACAGCGCCTGTTCTCCAGAACGCAGAACTGAGAAGTCAGTCGTTGTTAGTGAATGATCGTTTACCGCTGCTGAGAGCGATACCTTTTTTTTTTGTGGCTCCTTCCCCTCCCCTCGCTATAATAGCTGTCCCATCTCTCCGGTACCCCAGCCCCCGTTTCCCCTCTGCCGGTGGGCTCCGTGCCGACCCCCGGCCGCGGTAGCTCTAACATCCCGGTGCCTGGGCCACGCTGTTGCCACCCTTTGTGGGACATCAGCAAAGGGCCATGGATGCAGTTCCTCAACTCCTTCCCCCCCTCCAACCCCAAGCAACGCAGACGAAAACACTGGCAGAGGAAGGTTGTGTGGAAAAAAAACCCCACCCCAAAACCCCGCAAACCCTAATCCTTCACAAGGCAAAGAGTAAAATGATGTTTAATGTATACTGGCCAGCCCTTTCACTCATTTATTCCATGGCTGGGACAACCTTGCTACAAAGCGAGGAGAGTTAATTAATAAAACGAGGCAGTGTGGGGTTATATGGAATCTTTAAAGCCTTTATCAGTTTGCCAGTCCATTAGCGGGGCTGCATTCTCCGCAAACTCCCTGCT
The DNA here is from genome assembly GCF_947461875.1 of Haliaeetus albicilla. Taxonomy (NCBI): domain Eukaryota; kingdom Metazoa; phylum Chordata; class Aves; order Accipitriformes; family Accipitridae; genus Haliaeetus; species Haliaeetus albicilla. The sequence continues at coordinate 28,180,687 of NC_091495.1, forward strand.
CCAATATGTGCAGCAGAGCAGTTAATTTCTTTTGGACTCGGTCTATGGCACCAAGCTGGTTTTTTTTTTCCCCATCTTTATCCAAACAAACTATTAAATAATCAACAAATAAGAATATTTAACCCAAAATAATGAGAGGAACGATCGCTCGCCTAAAAACTATAAATTAAAGCTATCCAGTCACAAAAGAAAGTTGAGTCATCCATTAAGCAACAAAGGAGAAGGAAAAAATAGATCGCACTCGGATGTTTTTGTGGCGTTGGTTGCCTCGCAAATGTGCCTAAGCCGAGGCCCCAGGAGGATGGACGGCTGGAGCCCAAAATCACTCTGAGACCATCATCAGGCAAGAGCTTCCAAAATATTAGCGTACGCCCCAAAAAGCAAGAAAACAAAAAGACGAAGGCCGCAGTGTCCCTCTCTCTGACCAAGGTGTAGGTTGGGACCTGGCGTTTGGAGCTGGCTGTGGAGAGGGAGCCTTCACCCAGGAGCAGCACATGGCCCGGAGAAATACACCACGCGACGGTGGTAAGGCAAAGCCCGGCGGCACCGGGAGCCAAACCACCCAGCGCTGGTGCCACAGCATCCCCATCCTTCACCAAAGGGCTGGGAAAGGGGTGGCGAAGGCACCTCCCTGCACCGCTGCCATCCCGTGGGGAGACCGACGGGGCCATGATGATGCCACCAGCCTCTGTCCTTCCCGGCCACGCCGACCCCTGCCCCGCGCGGCTGCCGCGGGCTCGGGCAGCGGCAGGGCTTTCCACAGAGCTGCAAAGGAAAGCAAACCCCAATTTTAGGAGGCTCCGCTCCCTCCTTCTCCTCACCTCCCCGCCAGCCGTGCAGAAGAGCCGTGTTTAAAAGTGTGGCAGGGGGGGTTGCAGTGATTTCCAGCCCCCTGGTTGTACTTCTCAGAGTAGTTGTCTTGCGGATGCTGTGCTAACAAGATGCTTGACAGGCACCAGGCTGCGCGCTCGCAGCCACGCTGCCGACTGCCGAAATTCACAGCCCACTGCCGAGCGGGGCGACGGGCGAAAGCCTCGTTTGTGGCATGTGCCTGGAGTGGCAAAATGGTCTCCTAGGGAAAATGGGGCTGGGGAGGTGGGAATGAACTGGGGCAGTTGCAGGAGTATCTATATCATCTGGAAAAATGCTACAGCTGAGATCATTAGCCTGCTTCTTATTTTTCTAAATAAATAACGTAGACACAAACCAGGGGTTCCAGCAAGTGCCCACTGAAGACCACCAAGTATCTCAGGAGGATTTATGATGGAATGAAGACTTCCGTAAATAGCTTAATTTCTGCTCAGGACCCCGGGATGAGCTTTTATTCAAGCATACACCTCAGGTGTTCTCCAGAGGACTTGAAAATTATTTTCTCTCACTGACAAATAACTCTGGGAGAACGCATTCAGCTCGGATCAGCCGACAGCAGAAAGGCGTGGAGCCATCAGGCATCAAACATGGTGTACAAAGGGGCTGGAGAGGTAGCATGGACGATGTGGTGAAAACACTCTGAAATACCAAACCCTGCATCCAGCCCCAAGATAAACATGACTTTCACTTCCTTTTTTCTTCCATCCTTCTTCAATAATTTCAGCGGCTTTGAAAGAGCCACACCATTTTACCAAGCAGCGTTGGCCAAGGGCTCCCCATCCCAATGCCTCATTCACTAGGAGGGCAGAAGAAAGCCAGGGACCTCTGCTCCATGGATGGGGTCTCACACTGACCCAGCAATGAGACTTCAAGTGCTTCAAGGGCTTCAGAGCAGGGATTCTGCCATCTGTAAAGTCATGAGGAGGAGACTTTCCTTTCTTTGTTAAAAAAAAAAAAAAAAAAGCCTTTGAGATGAATTAAAAATGCTTCATCCTCCAGGACTGCACCAGGAATGAGGCTCACAACCTTGCCATGGTATATTGCTTCCTTCCTAAGAGCCAGCAAAAAAAAGGAAAAAACCTCATAAGGCTTTTTGTCCTTAATAAGAATCAAAGTGGTGTAGAAAAGAGGCTTTATACCTCCCATTCCCATAGCCTGATTAATGTGCTCTGTCTTTCAACATGTGCTTTCCCTTAAACCTCATTTTTCTGTAATTTCCTTCATTCTTTTAACAATGTGCTTATCCCTCTCCTAAAAAAAAAGCCATTATTTACAGATGTTCCCTCTTCTCACCACATTCAAGTCCAAAGCGCAGGCTCCTCCTCCTTCTTCTGAATAAAAGGAGATAAGATCAGAGATAAGATCGTTTCAAAAGGTGAGCACCAATATTAAATTTTAGCAATACATGCTAAGCTGATATCTTTGTAAATAATTTTTTTCTGCTCCAGACATATTCCTACCCTGTTCTGGAAGTAACAACAGCTACCCAAAGGAGCTGGGTATTTCCAAAAGCAAAATTTTGCCTGCCGTTAACAGAGGCAGATTTGGATGGAATGAATCTGGCTCAGCCATGAACGACTGCAAGACCTATCAAAGGCTCTTGTCAAAAAAACCCCAACGTGTTAAATGGTCGTGCTTTCGTGTGGGGGAGCCCTGAATCTGAAGAGCATCAACCTAAAATAGAAGGCTAACATTAGGACGAGTGCTAGTCATCTATCGCTGTCTTGAGGGTGACTCACATGTAGTTCACACCAGGTAGGTCCCAAATCTTAACATCTCCGCTTGCCCTGAGGCTCCTATGCCACGAAGAAGGGTCGAGAGATCAGACCCTTACATTTATTACATATTTTTTTAAAATAGCATTGCAATACAGCACCCAGATATCCAGCTCCAGACCATCCAGCAGCGTTGTTAGTTCAGAGCGTAACACTTAAGATCAGCTTCTACCATCAGGTACTTCTGCGACTTGCGCATCCCTCGGCCCGGGGTGGGCAGCGAGCGCTTCCATCTCCATTCTCTGCTGAGAAAGGGCGAGCGCGGCTGTTTTAATGCCTGGTTTGAATCACTCCACGTTATCTAACATCTTTCCAGAAGCAGCACTTCAGTCATTTTCGATCCCTCCAGCAGAAGCGTGCCTACAAGCCTGCTGTCGTTTGGGGATGAAAGTACCATTTGGCACACGATGATCACCTCCAGGTCGGCCCCACGGACGGCCCCAGTGTTTGCCTCGTACCCTCGCCCCGACACAACACCCTCGGGCTGGAAGGTGAATATGGCTCGGCTGTATTTTCTCCGCTCAGCGGGAAGCCCACCTTTTCCTCCGAGCTGCAAACTTGATGTTATATATTAGAGAGAATAAAAGAGCACATTAAAATTAGCGCTCTGTTTAAAAAAGAAAAAAAAAGTAGAAGAAAAAAAGCTTGATCTGCTCTCATTTTTAACTACTGGTTATGGGCTTTAAAAGGTCTCCTTGCCGAGATTTTAAAATGCATGGGTTCTTGATGCAAATTTAGGCTAAGAATAACAAATTTCCTAAGTGAAGTACTGCTTTATGCCATTTTTTGTCCTCGCTTTTTTAGAAGTTTTCTCTCTATGAGACTTTTCCAATCGTTAACGAAAAAGAAATACATTTATGTTTATCACACTGAATTGGGCAAAACACAACTCTGTGCTCACCTTGTGTCTCAGGAGCCTTTTCTTTTAAGCACAGAGTAGCAGTCGAGAAATCCTTGGAAGTAAGTCGCAATGAGTTACCCAACATTTGCCGAGGTACGTTGGTCTGTCTGTCAACAGGGAGCCCAGCATTCGTGTGCTCATTAAATTACGTCCTCATAATGAATACAGAGATGTATGACTCTCCATTTTCCCCCAAATTAAGAATTGCTTAGTTAGTTTCAGCTCATTAAGACACAGATCTTCTTAAAAGTCACTCAGTCATCTGAAAATAAAGAAATATTGGTATTTATAGTGTTTTCAACCCGTCATATATATAAGCCTGAAAATCACCTACGAACAGAAATCAGATTCTGGATAGACAGTGCCAGTCAAACTACTTTAAAAAGGGAGAATAAGCTCCAGGAAATGAAGACCTGATAGCTATAGCCTATGAAGATGGGATATGTTTCATTAAGATTTTAACTATATTTTATCTTCGTATGAATTTCCAAAATTATCTCAACATGAATCCTTACTAAGTGCGAATACGTGGCAAATGCAGTTGAAAATAAATCATATCTTGTATGATAAACCTCTATCAGTTTCAAGGGGGTTTATTTATAGATAAAGTACATTTTTAAAATTGTAAAATGTATATTGGGAACACATCCAAAAGTTTATAAAAAGTAGCTTTAATGCTAAAATTGAAGACAATTTGACAAAAGCCTAAAATGTAGCATCGAGGGTAGTTTTTATTTTGTTAATAGCTGTAAATAAGACTTAACCAAAACGTATTTCGGGAAGGTTGTGAAAGAAATATTTAAATCCCTATCTAGATTTACATCCAGATACAGCGTATACCATGCCATAGAGCTGTTTTGAGACAGTTAAGCCTTTTAATATACCTCCTGTAGTACTGAGGCAGTAACATATTGCTTTACCAGTTAAATCCTTTCGGAAGTCATGCTGTACATGTAACTTGCTCTCTAAATATTTTACTAATTTAAAGCTGGTTTTCATGCACTGGGTTGTAATGGCTGGGGATGTGCTGTGTAAATCCCTATCTGGCATGTTCCGGACGTGGCATAAAAAAATCCTTCTTGGTGCTCAGATGAGCACTGATAACTGCAGGAATCACAAGCAATAGGTTGCACAAGACCATGTCATGTTGGCTGCTACATACGAACACTAAACACATCTTCTAAAGGTCTTTAAGGAATAACTGAGGCTGTGATTTTTGATGCACACCTAAATAAAAATTAGCAAGTTATTTTAGAGTACTTCCTCATGCACACACACACATATGTTCATACACAATATGCATTTTAAAGCACAATGCTGAGTTAAGAAATACCAAAACACTACACATTAAAACATCCTAAAAAATAATCACCAGCTGTACTTCGCAATTAATCATTTATTTATTTCCTGCAATCCCAAAAATCCCCGATCACATGGAAATTTCAGCTCCAAGGCTAGACTGCATACGCTCTCCCTTTTAGCCCCAAGCAAAAGCTTGTTAGAGCCAGGCTGTAAAAGCTCAAAAAGAACGGAGAATTTGGCCCCGCAGTAACAGCCGTGGTACAGGAGGCACAAAGTCTGTCCCAGCAAAGGGAGCGTTTTCGCACAGGGGTGAGTGCTCGTGGCCCCCTGCTAGAAATGGTTAATGTTAAGGAGTTCTCAAGATTGAAAACTCTGTATGTTCTGCACAAAGACGATGGTGTATTAGTGGAGTGACTGTCTTCAAAGGAAAAAATCCTGTAAGTAAGAAACTAAATTAAAGCAAAATGAACCTGAAGATTATAAGCAGACAACCTAGGCAAGTTCCGTTAGCTGGAAAAATTAACTAACCCAAGAAATTGCAATATAAGAGAAATACTCCAGGTCAAACATGGATTATTTCTGGGAAAAAAAAAAAAAAAAAGAAAACCACTTTTTTTTTTTGCAAACACCTCTATCACTCGAAACCTCTGCAGCATTTGCCGTCACTCTCAGTTAAGCCTGTAGCACCTTTGGCTTTACTGCTGCCTGGCTGTGCAGAAGACTCACCCCTCTCGTGCTTTGGCAGAGCTGGGGAAGCTGCGTGTTATTTGCACCGAGAGCATTTTGATTTGACAATCAGTTAAAAGTCACACTGCTTTTTTAGCTTATGAGACTAAAATGGATAATCTTTCCCAAAAGGATGTAATCTCTCATCGGTAAGACCCATTAACAGGTTTAGCTGAATTTTATCACACTAGCAGGAGCTGCCGGCTGTAGGTTTTAATAAGCAGGGCTCTTCCTGTGACTATCTTCATGTGCCGGCAAAAGGGAACATTTCCACCTTCTGCCCAAAAGCATTCATACCAATAAAGAAAGAACTCCTCTCTTACCATCTAGAAAATATTTTTTATTACCAAACTTACTATATTTAATGACATGATTAAAATATGAGTGAAGCGCAAAAGAACTTAAACAAGGACTCCTGAACTAAAATATTTTGAAAGAGCCCAGGTGATTTGTGCATCACTTACTCCTCCATTTAAAAATATCAGACAGTTCTGTTGAGACTCACATTTACCACCCCAGTAGAAAAACCTTAATGCTTTGGTTAGATTTCTTTAATAAAAGCCTATATTCTCTGGAAATATTTCCGTTTGGAAATCACATGGACAAATAATGTTAATAATGTGTAAGTTTGAGAACGCTGCTACAGAGGACTACATGATAGTATTTTAGAATCGGCTTTCTAATTTTAGGCTAATACTTGAAACGTATTTCACCTTCATTCTGAAGGAATTTGCATTGCTTCAAAGTGAGGGGAGCGAGCAGGTAGAGATTTTCTGCCCTTCCAAGTTCTCCTCAGCTGCAAATTGCTACAGCATCGTTGAACATAAAATGGGGGTTCGGGGTTTCATTTTTGAAAGTCAGCTGGAAAAACGTATTTTAGAAGTTATATATTAGGAGTCCATTAAAAAGTTAGAACATTTGATTATTGTAGAATTGGGGGGAGGGGGGGAGACAGTCCACGGCCGAAGAATCACTTGATCCATCACCTGCAGAAGGCAAGCAGAGGGTGTGCTGCTGCAGGGACAGAAAATGGTGGTGTCCCCCCGAGCAGGTGAGCCAGCACGGCCGCAGGGCTGAGGTAGCACAGGGGGAAAAGGGAACCTGCCCCTTTGCAAATTAATTTTAACATTTTATTTAGGCTTCCTACAAGACGATGCATGTTTTGAAGGGATATGCTGGGTTCATTTAGGCTCAGCAGAAGTATATGGGATTGTTTGGTGTTCACTTTTACCCTAATGCAGGAGAGCAGCAAAAAGCAATGAGGATCCCTTCCTTTCCTTGGCCAGAAAGTTTCATTTTAAACTCCTACCCAGTTCTTCTTCAAATCACACCTAAAACATGCAAAAGTCTCAGTAAGTAGATGGTCTGTAAAATGCTATACCTGATTCAAAAGTCTCTGTTACACCAAACCCCTAAGCTTGAGTTTAGAGAAATCATTCATAATTAAAGAATATTAAGCTATCATCACAGGCAGTGGTTAAAAAAATAGCCACATGATATATGTAGCATGTTCCCTGTGAGTCTTGGGCTAGAAGTATTCAGTTAAAAAGTAATGACTACCACCGGTCAGAGAAGGTCTTCTGAACCTGCAAAGTTTAGAGCATACAGTTTCCATTCCTGCAACTTGCCTTCAACCATCATTTTGTTACCACATAGCCTTAAGCCAAATAAAATGTTCTCTCATGCGTCATTATCTAGGGACTGTATTTAAAAAAAAAAAAAAGTTACAGCTATTTAGATATGTCAGTACATTAAACCTTATGGAGAGAAGCAACACATAGGAGTAAGTTTCATCTTTTCATTGAAGAAACACTTTTGATAGCCACAAGCAAGCGTGTGCTGCACATGTATAGACCATCTAGGTAAAACCTGAAAGTATAAAGGATATTTTGAATTATTTTGTCATTAATGCCTAAGTTACTTTTTCTGTACCCTTCTGAAGAAGGGCTCCTTCTAAGCCTGGTTTTATTTGGGAATCTACAATCCTTGAAAATCTTAATGTTGTAGAACAAATGGTGAATCTGCCTAGAGTCACATCCAAAGCTCGTCAGCTGCACAGATTTCAGAACTGCAGTATTAGGCGTTTTTCAGTCTTGACAATACTTTAAACCATCTTAACTACACATAATATTCTATCATATGAAAGCCTACAGAAAACGTCTGCTGCTAGAAAAAAGAGGAAACTATGCGGCTGAAGACGCTAACATTGACAAAAGGAAATGTTTTCAAAGTATTTGTAATAACTCAACCCCCCCCCCCCAGCAAATGATGACTGAAAATTGTTATAAAGAATAAAACAGTGAAAAAGTTCATTTTGGCTAAGTACAAATTACCACAGAGATAGGAAAATAAGCAGAATAGCATTAGGCATTGAGATTCACTTGGTCAAGGTACAACTTCAGTTGTACCTAGGCAGATGACAAATGTAATGAAATGTTTAGATTCAGATTTCCCCCCCCCCCCTTCAAATTGCTCCCGCTGTCTCTGTTCCAGACTTCTAATTTAGCTCTACTTTCATATTCCCATTGGGCTCTGCAGTGCTGGTCTCGTTCCTAGGATGGAGCTGCCTCAAACAAGAATTCTGGGTATATCCTGCAGCAAGCATCTAAACCAGGTCTTTTTCAAAGGTTTCGCTACGCTTCCTTTTATTTTTTTTTTTTTTTAAGAAACATTTAGTCCGTAAGAGAAATCCCCAAACAGACGTAGGATTATTTCAATTTTCCTCTGTGGTCCAGACAGTTTTGATATATTACCGATATTTTGGACATTTTGACTGCCTACTGTAACGCTGACAGCCAGTCAGTGCTTCAGATTAAGTTGTTGTCTTCTGCTCCGATGTTCTGATAGAGACTGAATACAAAAGAGTGAGCCTGAGAGAGCTCCTTGGGGTGAAATTAAGCCCAGAAAAGGAATTGTGTGTCTGCATAGATAGTTGCAGGGTAGCAAAATTTCTGGAAGTTAATAGATTGCTTCTGCAAAAGTCTTTGGGGAAGAAAAAAAATAATAATAATAAAATCCCTCTACAGAATGATCGAGAGCTACACACAGAGAAATGCTTTCAAAACACAAGCATTTAATTTTTTTTAAATGTTAAGTGAGATGTAAATATGTACGTTAGCAACAAAGTGCTCAAAAGCATACTGAAAACATATTCCATACACAGTTAGCAATAGAAGTCTGTACAAAAGTAATAAAGTTACACATTATAAAAAATACTCCGTAACTATAATTTAAAAGAGGGAAAAAAGACAAGGGAATTGATTTCTCAGTTCATATAATTTATTGCAGTTAGCACACAGTTTAAAAATTCACCAACACACCAATAGTACAAAACTAAACAGCATTATAAGTTATTCCCCCCTCAGGAAAATAAAACATACTATGATTGTCAAAGCTAGATGTCAGTCTAAGTTTTAGAACAAAAGAAGAATGTGAAACTAAGGAAAGGAAAAAAGCAATCACTCACGAGGACCACAAAAAAATCCAAGAGAAAGTCCATTTTCCTCAGACACTGATTGTCTTCTCTAACTTAAGAAAAGAATGTAGTTTTAAAACCTAGAAACTATTCAAGTAACTAAAGATAACGCTCCAAGGCCATTTTCACAGCTTTTTTTTTGTTTTAAATGCCATTACAGCCAAATTAACACACATTTGACCAAATATTTCCAAAACAGTCCAGCAATACACAATGGAGTTTTCCATTCAGTATCTTAAGCACAAAAATAGGCTATGTTTACAGTAGTTAAGGCGATCAAATTTTAAACAAAAGCAGAGGAAAAAAAAAAGAAAAAAAAAAAAAGGAAAAAACAGCAAACGTTTTCCATGCTACTCCCATAGACCTTATTTGTAAGTGCAAGACAGGAAAACAAACACTGTGCAAAATGCTTTTGACCTGCGTGTTGGTCATTAAAACCACACGTCAGGCTGCAGTCTCTGCTGCTTGGATACACATAGTCCTTCCCCTGCCCTCCCCCGGCCCCCCTGTCACTCAGGCCTTCCCAGGCCTTTCAGCCCGGGGCTTTTTTTCCTTTTTTTTTCAGTCCACAGCCTCTTTTCAACGGGGGGAAAAAAAAGAACGACCTATTGTGGTGGAGCGGTGCAGCAGGAATCCTACAAATGCTCATCTGGGGAAATGGACGCACCTCAGCTGGAGCTGGCGTGGGGTCTGTGCAATTAGAAGGGGTCTGGGGTTAGTAAATGCACACCGCACATGCAAATCTCGAAGCCTGGTTGTAAACACTCATTTTTTTTTTTTTCCTTGTTAACGTAGCTAAATCGGCGACTCGTAGCTTAAGTTCTTCTCAACTTAAAGACAGTGGGAAAGTAAATTTAAATTAGATAAAATAAAAACAGTGCATTTCTCTTCTTCGTAACACCGGCATTTTCAACGGTGTCGGTTTTTTTTCCTAAGGAAATTAAATAATTTTCAACTCACTCGTTAAAGTTATACAATGCAAACAAAGACAAAAATATACTGAAAATCATGCATTTCTGTAGCGTTAATATTTACTTTTCAAGACTCAACTAAGAGCATCAACACAACCTGCCAAGTTCTTTGATACCTCCCCCCGGCCCATGTAATCAATTACAGTATACAATAACAGTAATTCACATTTTTTAAACACACAGTTCATCACTGCTGAAGCTGCAATATCCTTTTTCATCCCAAGCAAACCTTCACGTAAGACAGAGTCCCAGTGATCCCAGTGTACTCTCAGGGTTTTTGTTTTATGTTTTTGTGTTGTTTTTTTGTTTTGTTTTGTTTTTTTCCAGTGGGAACTGTCAGAAATCCAGAAGTTGCCATAATAAGTTTTAAGTCAACCGCTTGTTTAAAAATAGATAATCCAGCATTTCAGAAATTTTCCATTTGGGTCTAAAAGCATTCAGGTTTCCAACAGCTAGAAAGGACTCATGCAATTATAGAAATGTAAAGGAACTGACAAAATTGGGAGAGGATCTCTACATTCAGATTTTAAGAGGAAAAAGATCGAGAGCTTAACAGAACGCAGTGTTTTGGGGAGAATAAAGCCACATCCAAATTTTTTGAATTGGAGATTCCTTAGAAGTAAAGTATCCGCTGGCTTCTATTCCGAAAAGGGGGAAAAATACGCTCCGTAATTTGTTACTTTGTCGGATTACCTCTACAGTTCATTTTTATCGGAGTGCTAAATTAGTGAAATATTCATGCTGCCTTAAAGTGCAAAAACAAGCTAATAGCCAAACTTTCAGTTCAAGGAAACAAGATTGCTTTTAGACTGTACCACAACTATATAGATTTATATATATATTATTTATATATATAAAAATTTTATTTCCAAAGTTCTTGTGAGCTATCTTCTAAGGTCCAGTCTCTGACAGTAGGTAAGCTCAGTGCTTCGCTTTTGACAGACAATGAGTTCACCAACTCACAGTGAAACTTCCGAATGTGTCTGTAAAGGTCTCCGGACTGCGTGAACCTGCGTTCACACCACTTACAAGCATGAGGCTTCTCCCGCGTGTGAACCACTGCGTGGCGGCTCAGGTTGTGGGAGTACTGGAAGCTCTTCCCACACTGGGTGCAAGTGTAGGGCTTTTCACCTGAATGAGTCCTCTCATGACGTTTCAAGGTGTACATGCAAGAAAAAGTCTTACCACACAACGAGCAGGTCGGGACATTGACATCAGTAGCAGGCTTGCTGCGGATCCCGTCCTGCTCTCGAAAGTGCGTGCTTAAATGGATCTGCAGGATGTGGGGGCTAGGAAAGACCTTGTTGCAGAGAGGACACATGAAAATTTGGCCAGCGGGGCTAAGTATGTTTGACACGTAAGGGAGCAAGCTGCTGTCCATGTTTCCTTCCACCTGGACTCTCTCATTCTCTGGAGTTATCATTTCATCATCGCTTGCTTTGTCCTCTCTATCTAGCTCCCTCAAGACCGAATCTTCCCTCATCGGAGCCAGGTGGGCCGGCTCATACTGTACCCTGTTATTAGTGCTCACACTTTCTTTCACAGTGCTATGTTCCATATCATAGTCATTAGTGCCAACATCACTCTCATCACAGGAAGCCTCTTTCTCCACCTTCACCTGAACCAGGCTGCTTCTAAGCATGTCCTGCGAAGAGAAATAAGAACTGTTCAAATTTTCAACTCCTGAAAGGCTGGACTTGACAGACAGGTCCAGCACGCAGTCAACATCTGCTGAATCCCTCACGGAGGTGACAGACCTCTGGGACAAAGACTCTGTTGAGCTGCAGGGGCTGGCTACTGTTTTTCCAGCTGCTGCTGCGTGCGTCTCTGCCTCTCCGCCAGTCTGGGGAATGCCTGCTGAGTCTGAGGGCAATCTCATCCACATGTTCCCAGGCTCAGCCGCCAAGTCCCTTTTGCTAGGCAGGATGTTCAATTTTTCATCTTCTCCGTCATCTTCATCGCTGGGCAAGTCTCCTGGCATGTGGCTGCTGCCGTCGGAGAGGCTCTCCACTTTGTCTGAACAACTTGAGGCGTCTTCCTCCTTTTTTGTACTGTCTGCCTCCGTGGTTGCTTTCTCTTTCAGCTTCTTTTTGCAGACTTTGACAATATCATACATGTGGAGATAACTGGCAGCTGCTAGCACGTCTTCAATGGGCAAGTCTTTGAACTGGAGCTTTCCTTCGTACATGAATTCAAGCAGGAGAGCGAAAGCTGGGGCTGTAACAATGTCGCTGTTCAGATGAACAATGTCCCTTTTGTCCAGCTGGTCCTTGTAAAAGAGGTGGAAATACATGCTGCATGAAGCCAGTACAGCTCTGTGTGCTCGGAACTGGGCATCTCCTACCAGAACAGTGCAATCACAAAGAAAACCCTGATGTCTCTGCTCACTCAGACACTGTAGCAAATGTCTACTGTGGTCAGGAAACTCCATACTGTCTTCATAACCTATAAGCAATGAGATTTTAAAAAATTAAATGTAGGTCGGAATCACAGAACTTATGAATCCAAGTTATTCCACTCTAAAAACCTCGTATTTATGTTGCCAGAGTTCTGGTACTGACACCATGCAAAGATTATTTAACACGCATGTATGATGGCAACTCTTTCCCCGATCAACCACTGAAGTTACGATTTCCTTTCCATGGTAAACAAGCCGTTCTAATAAGCGCATAGGTACATTTGTAATTTTCTTGGAAGTATCACTGCTGTTCATAAAATCTGTTCCACAGTTATTTTTTGGGGGGGAACTTCCTCCAGATTGCATCCCTAGGAGGGCAGACCCACAAAAAGAATTTTTTTTTTTTAACACTAAGTTTGAGAGATCACAGAGGGAGAACAAAAAAACAAAAAAAACCAAACACAAAAAAATCAGATCATCAACCTTCTTTTTAAAGTCAAATTGTAGCAAGAGGAGAGGTTCGCGCATGAAGAAATGCTCATATACCCAAATCTGAAGGTCTAACATTCATAAAGTATAAAAATTATTTACGGGTGTCAATTTATATTGACAGCAAAATCAAGGTTTTTAGAAATTTAGTTCATCTGGTTTTCTTCTTGTAATAAGTACAGTTTCAGGTTTTAAACCTTCTCCATACTGTACAATAGAACATGAACATTTTGTGCCAACATGCAGAATTTACAAAAGAAACTAACAACCAAAATGCCAACGAGCACTGCTTCCCCTATGCAGGACAGAAATTTCCCTCCCCTCCCACACCAGGCAGAGTTTGCAGTACCAAACTTAAAAAAAAAAAAAAAAAAAAAAAAAAAAAAAAAGTCATTCAACGTGAGCATGTGTGCATATTTAAAATCAGTATCCTGAGTACTGTTCTTACCCAAGTATTTTTCTATTCACCTTCTTTGATGATAAAGAAAAATTAAACTTAAAGAAGTAGAGAAGTCAAAACTCATATGGAAGGTAAAATCTTTTAAAAACCTGTCTTAATCTATTCTTCTGTGATTGATAGCAATGCTCTCCCAAACCATCTAAGCAGATCGTGGCTCTCTAGGCTGGCAGATATTACTGAAAAATCCTCATCCCTCGCAAACCAAGATGTACTAAAACTTACAACACAACCCCTACTACATTCTGTAAAATACCATTGCTAGAGTAAAGCACGAAGATTTACAATACAATCACTTTAAGTGCCCCACAGCCAACATCAATCCTAATCCTTAAGAGGGCTAAAAATAAAGATTGGAGGGCAGCTCACAAGGTAGCTGTGATCAAATTAGGAGGCTGAAAGGACAGAGAGGGACGAAGAAGGAAGCTTATAAACATCTGATCCAGCTGACTGTGGCCATATGGCAGCTGCTGCCCAGATAAAGAGATTAAGAATAGAGGAGTGCGATTACAGCTGTCTGGCCAATTCAGGCAGCTCAAATCTACAAGTTCTAAATTAGTCGCAAATACAAAAACTCCTTCAAATAATTATTGTTATGCTGAAATAAAAGATTTCAAATGCTACACGCGAGAAAGAAAAGAGGAAACCAGTCAAGCCATTCTCCCGGGTACAAAAGTTTTTAAACACATAGCTGATTTCTATCTTTCAGAAGCACTACAGCTGTATGCTACTACAGTTCTGAGCTGCTGGATATTTAACCGTGAAGTTTAATGAAAGACTTCCCCACAAACACATTTTAGCCAGAACGGTCCTTTTTTTTTTTTTAAAAAAAAAAAAAGCACACTTTTGTATATTTCCCTAAAACCCCCGTAAAGTCATTTAAAAGATGCAATACAAGAACATAAAGCAGAACTCTCCTTAGGCTTGCCACTAAATCCATTGCAGTTTTGGTCTCAGAAATGAAGAATGAACTTGCTCTCTCCTTCTTCCAAACCAAGACATTCTCACTATATGCATTAAAGTTAATGCTAACAATGTGCCCGAGAACTGATATTCTCCAACTGTAGCCCAAGCCTTCTGAGTAAGTCCACTTGTCTATTTAATACTCAATTTCATATATTACCTCTAAACTTGGTTAGAAAAGTAATGTGATTTTTTTTCTGAAATTCAATAAACAACACACCAAAACAGAAATATGCTGTATCTAATCTATTGCTACTCCTACCTTTAGTACACATAAACCTGATTAAGTCCTTTCCTCTGAGTCTTGCTGGCTCCAGGTCTGTTAGATCGGTGGAAAAAAAGCAGACTAGGAGAGACAGATGCAAAGTGGAGATGATGTTAGAGAGGAATGAGATACCTTCTCCACACACAGATCTGCACACACTAACTCCCTGTCTGTGTGTTAGAATAAAAGGCTGAGGGATGGCAGGCTGTCAGCTGCTCTGACATCATGTTCAGATGGAAATGCTACCTCCAGCTGTGCTCCTTTTAATGCCATATGCTACTCCTCTACACTCCTGCCACCAGCTTTTTCTTAGGAGAACTTTTCTCTTCTGTTAGTATAAACAAAATACTTCAAAGTCTCTTTTTTTCAAACTTTCTAACAGGGAGGAAAAAAAAAAAAGAAAATCCTAAACATATGGGGCTCTACTGTATTTGCAGCATAGCAACACTTCTGCCTTAAGTTGGAGGACCGCTTTATGTACTGACAGCATACCCCAGCCACGGGGTTACCCGAGAAAGCCACACCGACTCGGCTTTACTGAGCCCAGAGGTTCAGTTAAAAGGAGTAATTAACCGAACCTATTCACTCAACCCACAGCTCCCCGCCTCGCCGTCGGTCCTTTCAGTTTCAACGTTTAGGCAGCGTAAGCGATACCGAGCACTCAAACTCCAGCTCATTTCTACAGCGAAGCAGTTAACCTGGCCGGGGCACTATTTCGGGCGTTCAGCTTCACTCCTAAATCGCTTTTCCCCTCCGGGGGGCGGGGGGGGGGGGGCAGTTCGGGCCGTCATTTCTTTGACGGCTGTGGCACCGGGACGCCGGCCCCCGGCCCCGCCGGCTCCGGCAGCCGCTCGGCAGGGAGGGGAGCGGGACTCGGCGCGGCCGGGCGCCCTGCCCCTCGCACCGCCGCCGGGATCGGCCCCCCCCCCCCGACACTCACGCCGCGCTCGCCTCCACCAAGTTGGGCGGTTCACCTGCCCGCTGCCGGGCGGGGGCCGGGCCCGCCGCCGCCCGGGCCGGGCCGGGCCGTGAGGGGAGGCGCGGCGCCGCGGGCCAGCGGGGAGGCGGCGGCGCGCAGCAAGTTCCCGGCGGGCCCGGCCCCCCCGCCATCCCCGCCGGGCGGCGGCAACTTTTCGCCGGGGCTGAGCCCCCCCCCCCCCCCTCCCCTCACCCCCCCAGGCCGGGGCGCGGGGACCTGGTCCCGCCGGGCAGCGCCGCCCCCCCCCCCCCCAGCCCACCCCGCCCGGGGCCAGGGCCGGGGCCGCCCCGCGGGGAAGGAAGCAGCTGCCCGGCGCGCAGGAAAAGCCGCCCCCGGGTCACGGCGGCAACAAAAGAAAAGTAACCGGGAGCGGCGCCGGGGCGGCCGGTCCCGCCGCCCGGGAAGGGCTGCCCCCGCCCCCCCCCGCCTCTCCGCCCGGCTGCGCCCACCCCCCGCCGGACCCGCCGCCAACTCCGCCCGCCCCGCGGGGCCGCCCCGGCCCCGGCCCCGGCCCCGGCCCCGGCCCGGCGGGTGTGTGGGGATGGGGGCAGCGGGACTCACACTCCGCGGCGGCCCGAAGTCCCCGCGCTCCCGCCGCCGCCCGCCGGCTCCTCTTCGCTCACTTGCCGCTCCGGGATCGCGTCTCGCCCCCCGCCCGCCCCCCGCGCCCGCTGGCCGCCGCCCCCCCCGGCCTCCCCCCTGCCGGCAGCTGAGGAGCGAGCGGGGCAGCCGGCGGAGCGAAGCGGGCCCCGCGCTCAGCGGCTCCCCATGGCACCGACGGCCGGAGACGGCGCGGAGCCCGGGGCCGGGCGGCCGGGCGCGGGGGAGGGGCGGGGGCCGGGGGGGGGAGGGCGGGCGGGCGGGGGCGCCGGGCGCACGCAGCACGGGCGGGCGCACGCACGGCGGCGGCGGCGGCGGCGGCGGCACAGCCGGGCCCGGGCTGCGGCAGACAGATGTTCGCCCCCTCCCCGCTCCCCACTTCGGACTCCGCTCCCTGACTGACAGCCCGGCCCGCCCGCGCCGCCGCCGCCGCCAACCGGCGCGGCGCCCCGCCGATGAGTGACGGGCCGCGGCGGGCGCTGAGTGGAGGAGGGCGGCCCGGGAAGGCCGGCGGCGCCGCCAATCGCGGCGCGCGGAGAGGCAGGGGGCGTGACCCGGCGGGGAGCCGAGGCGGAAGGGGGCGGGGCCCCGCCGAGCCCGGGGAGGGGGCGGGGCCGCGGGTGGGGCGAGCGGGGAGGGGGCGGGGCCAGCGGGGGCGGAGCTTTGCTCCGGAGGGCGCGCGCGGGCCGCGGCCTCGCGCCGGTTGCCCGGGCGGGGGGGAGGGGGCGTGGCGCGGTGCATGGCGGGACGGCAGGTGCGGCCCAGGGCGGGGGTCGGCCCGGTCCCGGTCCCGGTCCCGGTCCCGGTCCGGGTCGCGGTGGGCCGGGCTGCCGTGCCCGGGGGGTGAGGCCGGCCACCTCTAGTGTGCCCCTGCGCTCTCGGCCGGCCGTGCCAGCGGTGGGGCCGCCTGTGCCGGGCTGGGCCGTACGTGGTGGCGGTGCGTGTAAGCGTGCCCGGCCTGGCCCCGGAGGTCATGGCAGCCACCGGTGGCGGCCTGGCTGGCGTGCCCGCCCTGAGGAAACCGCCCAGCCCCGTCCTTTCTCGCTTCACGAGGAGGTTGCCCGCAGTCGCCACCGGCCCGGTGCAGGCAGGCCCGCCGCCTGGGCTTTGCTCACAGTGCTGCTACCTCGGGGCCGTTCAGGACGGTGGGTGCGATGTAAATCGCTGACACCATGCAGCCATTGGGAGCCAAATTAGAGTATAATTGCTGTGTTACTATCTCAAGACCCAAGACCCATCACCTGCCCCTACTGAGAAGAACAAGCGATCTACCAAGATAAGGAAACTTTTCACCAGATTTGCTGAGGGATCCATATCTAGGAGAAACACGAGTTGCTGATGCCTGATAACTTTGCAGAAGTTGACGACAAGCATCTGGATTAACAGATAAGCCCCAAGGATGCTGACGGATGCTGCTGCTGCGAGACATACAAAAATAGAGTTGCTTTGCCGTACCGCATTTATGATTGGATAATTAGAGATATGCATTAGTAGGTAATTAGGTGATTCATACCATACCCTTTTACAAAACTCCTTCAGAAAAAACCCTGGGGTGTGCCCAGTTTGGCTGGGGCACATCATGCGCATGAATAAATATTTACCTTTGTAATTCCGTAGTTTGTGTCCTAGCCTCTCTCCTCAGCTGGCACAGGCCAGTTGTGAATTTGTAACAAGAGTGCAATGGGAGCATGCTTTGGCTCCTCTCTCTTAATGAATTGCCCTGCCTTGGGCTAGAGTTTCCACCTCTAGCATTGGCGTTTCTGTCGGTAGTCTTTGTGCTTCCCGCCACGGCAGGGCAGATTGCGAGGAGCAGGGCCAGCAGGTCAGCATCATTGGGAGCGTGCATGTGCCCAGGCCTGCCTGCTCCTGGGCAGCGGTGGGAAGGACGGTCAGTGCCTGAGGGGAAAAGGAGCTCTCCAGACCTCGCGGTGGTTCACAGGCAGATTGAGGTCAGCGGCTTTGGAGAATACTACGGCTTAATAGTGGGTTAGGACAAGGCAGTGGAGGCCGGGTTTGAAGAGCTAAGGTCTTCCTTAGGAAAAGGCTAATCCAAGGAGTTGGGTATTTCCCCGTCTCCCCTTCAGTTTCAGGTAAACGGTTAATACAGGGAAGTATTTTGAAGAAAACAAGGCTCACCAACAGAGACTTGGAGTTTAAAGAAAAAGAACTCAGTTATGTATTAATAACCAAAATCGACTGAGTAGATATAAAAGCTGAAGGCACGCACTTAGTCTCCTTCAGTAGTATGAAACCGTTATAAAGAAACATACTGAATTCTAGCTGTGCCTAATTTATTTGACAGCACTTGCTATGTATATCTCACAGCAGCTAGCATCTAGGTGCCCATATGCTTCAAGCATTACATACATATATATAAAAAAATATAAAATATACATACATACAAAAGAAGACACTTTTCTCTCTAGCCTTTGGTGAACTGATTGCTCATGCAGACCTGGTGTGGGATTTTTAAATTATTAATTGCATAGTGTTTCAATCCTTCTTAGATACTGATACAATTTCATCTTTAAGGTTTGGGTTTTTTTTTCCATTGGCATCATGTTCCGTATTCCATTATACCTGGAACTCGATGGGGTTTTGTCCTTGTCTTCAAGATACAGCAGCTAAGATGCTGACTCTTCATGTTTCCTGATTGTCTCCTCAGTGCTAATAATCACCTCATCTGAGAAAAATCAGTACTCTGTTCCCTGCTGCCTGTCATTTCTTGAACATCTTGACTATAACTACTGAACTGCTTTTTCTTTCAATTGCAAAAATAAATGTTGAAAGTATTTTAATAGGAAATACTGTTGAAAATAGTTCTAAAGTGGTTTTTTTTTAATCTAAAACATACGAATAACTTACGCAGTTACATATATTTGAACTGTCAGTGAATATGCCTGAAATGATTACACTAACTCTGTTGTCCTAGATCTCTAAACTGCATCCTGCCTCATGCTTCCTAGTATAAGCCATCTCACCAACTGCTTGGGGTCGGTTAGTAAGACCTCAGTTTGTGAAAACTTAACTTACACAAGTGCAGCTTTACTGAGGGAGGCAGTTTAGTCATTCTCATGATACAAAACTCTGGGGAAAACAATGCTGCTTATAGAGAACATTTAACAAATGGACTTTCTCAGGTCCTTATAAACTCTTACAGGATTCGGAATTTAAAAATCTTAAAATAAAATTTCATGGAGCATTACTGTTTATACATTCTATTCATTTATTATTTCCTCCTCATACACATGAACTTACCTCCTTATGTTTTAAGATGTACTGAGAAAAATCTTACTGCCCCTCACCTAGTATTTATTGTGCTGACTGCTAATTAAATCAGGTTGTATTTGCTTTTCCATTCTATCTTTTGACTATATGACCTTGGGCAAATCACTTTGTCCTTTTTGCCTCTTCAGACTGGTTTGCCCTCGGGGCTACAGGTTATTTTTTAGTACAGTTATAGTTAAGACAATGATCTGCAATTACTGTTTACACAGCTATTATAATAAAACAATTTTTTACTATTTCTGAATAGGAGATGGAGTGAAACAGAAAAAAAGTGAGTGTAGGTAATACTTTAAGGTTAAAAATCTTTTTTGGCAGTGAGTCAAACTTCATTGATTTAAACCTGGAACTGTTGACATTTGTCTGCAAGTTTTTTTATGTGAAAGGAACTCTAATTTTTTTAAAGAGTACTTAGAGAGGTTTAAAGACTTAGCATTATTTTAAATATAGAAACAAGATGATAGAAAAGCGAATTAAGAAAAATCCTACACAGGGAAAACTCACAAATACCCTGTAGTCCAGTTGATCCTCTATTAGTAAAAATAATATAAGATGGGCGTTCCATTGGAAGGGATGGTGGAGCCTTGTTGTAAAGGGACATAAACATCTGGCAGTACACCTGGTCTCTACACATACTTATAAATCACCTCAGGCATCCCAAGGTACTGTGGAGAACACACACAAAAATTGAACTAAGAACACACATAAGCCAAAGAAAATAAAAATCTTCTCGATATAGCGTGGAAAGAAATGAGTCTCATTTACTGCACAAACACAGTTTGGAAAGACGTGATGCAATTTTGCACTTCTTGCACCTTTGCACCTGCTGACTTTCATTTATATCCTCCAGGCAACAAGGAAGCCTGAAGGCCTTTGGCTCATAACCAATGCTGACGTTGCAGTGTGGTGCTACAGGAGCGCCTGCAGCTCTGGTAGAGCCTCCCCTCTCGCCTCTGATCCGAGAACGTTGAGGTTTCCTGGCATCTTTTCTAAAACGGTTTGTGCAGTGAATCTCCCAGTATTGTTTATTGCTGCTCAAGATTGATTAATACGTAGCAAGCTGCTTTGCAGGTGCCAGCTTTGCCTGTGAGCCTCGAAATGTGTTCGTCACATTTGTTTCTGGAGCCTGAATGGTGCTATATACTCTTGGAAGCTCTTCTTGAGGACAGTCCAGCAGAAGAACCTGAGCTGACAAAGGTCAAAGGTGCCTGCGTGATATTCTGGTCCGGAGCCATGGATTTAGATGTTAACACAACACAGTTATACTGTGGAACCAGCTGCAAATTTGGTCCTTAATACTTCTTTCTCATACCTGCTATAACACAATTTTCTACATTTTCTTTGAATTGTAGAGTAGTGCTCTGCTAATTACCATACATAGCATCCATTTTGTGCTCCATGGAAAAAAGGAAATTGACGATGAAAACTGCTCATCTGTAGTCAAATGTCGCAGGTTTATGCTCTGCGGGTTATGTTGGACTAGATACTGTCATATGCATTACTACTGTTTTCATTGATAGGACAATGGAAACTGGGTACCCCTTTGTAAATTAAAACTCTCCCAGAATGCTTTGACTGACAGGACTGGAGGTACAGCAGCAAATATCTCCAGGGTTCTGTATCCCAGAGAAGTGAAAATTAGGACTTGTGGTCGTGGCACACCTGATTTTATTTATTTATTCATTTATTTAAATTGTAGTGAAAGTTAATTAATGGCAGTCTGCTTTTCAGAAAAATTAAAAGTTAAGTAGTTTCTGGAGCTGCCATCACACTTGAGGTTCAGCTGATGTCACCATGGAACTGAGTTTTCTCTCTGGGGACCCAGTGCTGAGGAAGTGCCAAGATAATATAATACAGCCTTTGCATGAATTGGCTAAATGTGCATCTTAGTGTGCCAGAGTCTGACTGGATCAGTAATTCTTATCAGCCCTAGCCATGCTGGGTAAGCCACCAGGATGTGTTCAGCTAAGAGCTTTTCTTAGCACGTGGGCCAAAAATTTCTGTCTCCTCTCAAACACGATCACGTAAAGGAGAAGGAGCACCACACGCTGAGATTTATCACCGAGGTGGCTGCTAGCAATCACACTGCAAGCTGAGGACAGGCTCCACCGATACACTTTCTTTAGGTCCAGCTGTCCTTTTCTGGAGCATAGATTTGTCTAGCTTTAAGCTACAGCTTCTGCTTCACACGGGGATAATTACCGAGATCAGTGACTTCTTTGTGATGTCCCAAAACAATTTCAAGGCTCTGTGTAAAAATTTGATCATAAAGAATGGAATTGGCCTCTTGGGTGGAGACGTGAACTGGAGTTCAGTTGGATTTGTTTGTTGAGTATTAATGATATGCACACCATCACTGGAACCAGAATAGAAATGTTTTCTCTCAAAAGACGGCTTGTTTTGGATACAAAGGAATTGGCTTCAAATTTCTAGCCTAGGAACACCTGGCTGCTGGAGTCCAGTCTCCCACAACCCTGGCCAACCATGAACAGACGCTCAGTCCAGGACAGACCTACGCCATGTGCCACCGCATGCTCGCAAGAACACACAAGTATTTCCCCAAACACACGTAACAAATGCAAAACCTGGAGTTCAGAAAGACAAGAGACACAAATTACGATGCCCCAAAAGGAAGATGGCAGGAGTGGTTGTTAATTCGTGCCCTGGTCCCCTGCAGTGGCAGAGGTGTCCTGGGTGGGACTGCTCAGAAGGTGTGTAAGTATCTTCCTTCCGCAAAACCTTCTGTGGTTCCTGCTAAGGTCGCATAGGTGTGACTGGGTGTTGTAGTCGGAGTAATTCTCAGAAAGCTTGAAGGTGTGAAGCCTTTTCAACTAGTGTGGTGGCCAACACCAAGTTCTGTAGGATTGCCTTGTTCAGAACTTAATAAAATGCCAACCTAGTTTTACAAAACTGCTTAATTTTTCTCTCTTTATATGCTATGTGTGGGTGTACGCAGCTGGGTACATTTGGGGGGTGCCCCTTCTACAAGGACGTGCTGTAGAAAGAAAATAAATACTAGCCGCTATACTATTATTTCACTAGATTTAAAAGCAGACCTGAAAAATACAATATTTAACCAAAAGCCAATTAAATTCTTATGCTTTTTCTGTAATTTCTTTCCTATCATTACAGATTACAAAGACATTTATGCCTAAACAGAAGCTGTCTTCTTCCAATCAGCCTGCTCTTTCTGCTCAGTTCATTCACTAAATCATTTAATCACCCAAGGCCATATGTTACCATCTTGTGTAAAACGGGTGGAAGAGAAAAAAAAATATGCAAAAATCTCTGCACAAGAGTGGGTGTCAGCATCCAGCATAGCTCCCACTAGGAAGCACAAAATATAAAATGTTATCACCAGTGAATGTGACTACGAAAATAAACCGAGACAGACAAAAGAAAGAGACAAGACATTGCAAAGGTGAAGGAGACAATCTCTGAATCTCAGTTCTGGGCAGAAAAGTTATGGACTAAATGTTACGTGTTAGTCCACATGCTCGTATTCTCAATATTCTGCCATTAATATAGCTGCTGCGCTCGGCTGTAATTAGCTTGAAAGTGCATTAACTCATGCTTACAGTCCTGTTTTTTACATTGCATGAATAAGACGCAGTCCCGGACTTGGTTCCCTCTTGGCTCTTCTCTTTCTCCCTCTCCATATACTGGTGCACATTTTGTCCCAGGTATTTCTGTGCGAAGTCATATGCTTTTACCACTCGGCTTCAGCTGCTGTTCCCTGTCACGATTACTTTGCGTGGTTTTCTCTCTTGGCACGTTTGCTGGGTGACAGACCCTCGGGAAACGCATGGCTTGGAGCAAATTGTGGGATATGTGCTCCCATTGGGGAGCGAGGAGGCTTGAGAGAAGTTAGAGGTGGAAAATCTATTATTTGTAAAGCAAGGGGACTTTCCAGTTTTATGAAAGGACCCATAATCCACCCTTTCTTCATATCTTCAGGAAGCTATTGTGTGTTTCCTTGCCTGTGAGCTCGTGACTGCTGCAGTTGGAGACGTGAGAGGAGCTGACTGAGGGGTCTCCACCGAGAAGCCGCTGCTGCTCGCCACTCGCAGAGGCTCCCAGGACAGGGGCGCAGCACTACAGGCTGCAAAAAACCCCCGTCCTCTCAAACTGCGCATGCCCGTTTATCCTAAGACTATGAAAGCATAAAAGTTTATATTTTCATTTGCATGGTTTGCTGGTTTTTATTTGGCAGCTACAATAACAACAGGCTACAGTGAGCCCATAAAACAAAGTGAGAACAGCAGCTCATTTTTGTGGCAGAATGTAATGGCTATGGCTAAAGGGCTTACATAATTCATCTTAAACCCTTATGCCTCTATTTATTGATGTTTAAATGAAAATTAAACTCTTAGAGCCATAAGGAGGCTTTTGGTATCTGAGACGGGATTTTGATGCCGATATTTTTATCCGACAGTACCAGCTGAAAGCTGTGGTCGGGAAGCGTCGCGCTGGAAGCTCGGTGGCTGGGCAGGGCTGGGTCCCCCCGCCTGCTGCTCAGGGCGGCACCAAAGCCCTTGGCCACCCATGAATGGCAGAGGGATTGACCGGCCCTACCTGGGAGTCTGACCGGAGAGGTTGCACCCGTAAGCTGTGCTTGCGTGATGGGAAGGTGGTCACTAAGGTGGCTGGCAAGAGAATATTTACTGCTTTAGCAAACTGGAAAGGTGAAGTAAAACCGAGGCATCTGGTTTCCTCAAAGGCAGCTTACGGTAAGAGCAGCGTCTCTGTGATTACTCTTCCTAATACACAAGAAGACTAAAGATTCAGCTAACCATAATGTTAGCATAGAGAAAGGATTCTTATTTCCCAGAGGCTTTTAGATGGTTATTTTGTTTGTTTCTCAGATTTTTCTGTGATGTATCATTTTTTCCCCCCTCCCTATTCTCCAGAAGATAGAGCAGACTCAGGAAGTGAATTGCTGCTTAGGGAAGTGTCCTGCCTCCAAGCTGACTTATATAGTAGGACATATGGCATAAGTTATATTTGGACAGATGTGAACAAGTAGTCAGTGGATTTGATAAGATTCTTTATTTAAACTAACTTGCACAGTGTCACTGTTCTACCATCTTTCTCTCCTTCCTCGATCTGATCTTTTGCTGGTTTCAAGAATTTTAAATATACCTTACGTCTAACTAGTCTGTAAAGCTCTAAATGCATTTAAGAGCATTCAGTCATGACAACAATATCTGATTTTCTCCACACTATGATTGGCAAATATCTGCTTTTGGTGATAAAGCAGGCACAGATGATAAATTGTGTGAGTTGCAAACCCCAAGTGATTAACCAGTTTGAGACAGCCAAGCTCAATGCGAGTCATTTTCATTGATTTGTTTAATTTGGCTCCTGATACTTCTGTTTCACTGGTGTGGAGTTGAGGCAGAAAGTAGTTCTCTACCTCCCACGGGTAACATAGACATAAAAAAAAAATAGGATTGAATGAATTTCAAGAGATCACTTAGTTCATCTCCCTGCCTGGATCGCTGTCAGGATCATCTGTATCAGGGCTGTTTCTGAGAAACTCTGGTCCATCCTGTTCTTGGAAATCTCCAGTGAAGGAGACACCCCCGTCCACCCAGGCAATCCTTCCTTCGGCTCCCTTAGCCTTTCCAGAGATATGTTTTTCCTGGTGTCTTCTTGCAAGTATTGTTGTAAGAAGCTTGTTTCTTCTTGTCCTACCCAGAGTGGCCATGCAGAAGAGTTTATTTCTTCCGTACCCTAATAGCTCGTGTACTGGAGGTCAGCCATCATACCTCCTCCAGTCCTGTCTTCTTTAGATTAAACAGCCCTACGTGTTCCTTCTAAGTCATGTTTCTTACGTTTTGATTCATTGTTTTCATCTTCTAGTTGGTCCACATCCTTCTTGGCCATGCCCTGGCTGTGGATCCTGCACTTAGACAGTTTACTATTCCTACCGAAGCAGAAGTTGTTGCTCTCATCCTATCTGCCACGCACCCAGCTTTTTCATGCCATTTTCCAATCTGCCAGAACCATTTTGAATGATGATCTTTCTTCTGGTGTCTGGTGCAGCTCATTCCAAACTGGTGTCATCTGCAAATTTAAGAGTTGTACTTTTAATCTGATTATCTGTATTGTTAATCAAAAAATTGAGTTGTATCAAATCTAGGACAGCTATCTAGAGAACTGGACTCAATATAGCCTTTCAGTTTGGCAGTGAACTTTTGGTAATGATCCCTTCTGTATGGCTTTCCAGCCAGTCCTGCCACCACTGGTTAGTTTTGGCTTAACCATGTTCCCTGGTTTAGTCACAAAAGCATCAGGTAGGGCAAGGTAAGCAGCCTGGCTGAAGGCAAGACATAGTGTCAATTATCTCCCCTTCTCTCAAGGGCTCTTAACCTGTCTCAGAGAGGAACTGGATTTGTTTAACGTGCTTCATTCGTGATAAATCAGTGTGGACCGATGCTCATCTCCTTGTTGTCTTCTAGGCGGTTTTAAAATGTTTAATTCCTGTATTTTTCTGAGAAATTAAGTTTGATAACTGGCCTATAATTCTCTTTTCATCCTCTTTGAAAGGTAAAATACCCTCCTTGTCCTCCATGAGTTCTCAAAAATGACTGCTACTGATCAGGAGATTGCTTTGACCAGCCCTTTGCTATCCAGATGCTGAGGGATAAGTACACTACAGGTAAGGAAATACCGAGCGCCTTATCAGTAACTTAATACAAACTGTTTGGCAGTGCAAAGGAGGGGTCGCAGTGCAGCCTTTCACCTCAGCACACCGCTTTCTCACCGGCCTCAACGGAGCCCACTCCCTCACGTTAGCTCCTAAACCACAGCTCTGCAAAATTAAACTTTTCTAGCGTGTTATAACTCTCAAAAGATAGCGTGGGTGGGTGAAAAAATACATTCCTCGAGGCTTGAAAATAGATGTAAGTGGATATTTGGCATAAAGCTAGCAAAAAGAAAAGCCATGGAAATGTATTAACTTCCACAAAGATGGGTTTTAACTGCCAGTGGCGGTTCAGCATACAGGTCGATAACTGGGGCTAATGCTCACCTTTTTGGTACAGACATTTGCTGCATAAGCATATGTGCCATTTTCATTTCCAGCCCCACTTTTTAATGGTTAAGAGCTAATTAAAACATACAGTGGCATTTTGAATCAATATAGCGTATGGACTGCTGCAAATTCTCTCATCAGGCGTGTTGCCCTCAGGAAGCAACATTAACTTCAACAGCAAAATAGGGCTGCGAGCTCATTAATCATCACGCTCAGAGACAGTCTGGGTGGCAGTGGCAGCAGCTCCGCCTGTTTCTGGTGGTGAAGATCGGATACAATGGTTAGATATGTGAAGTGTTGCACAAACATTAACTGTTACAGCCAACTGTCTTTGCAATTGGCATTTATCATCTCCGCTCTTCAGATTAAAAGAACAGAGATGGACCATGAGGTGGATTTTTTTTCAGGCAGTGAATAGGTGTCAGGCTGCTATAAGAGCTCAGCATCCTGGCTTCCTAACTCTGAAGTCCCCTTATTTCCCTGTAAGAAAAAAAGACACCCCCCCCCCAAACAACACCTCCCACCCACCTGGGAATGTATGGGGAAGAAAAAAATGTAAAAGAGGGAGAAAAAGAAAAGGGAGGGAGGTGGAAAGAAGTGGAGGAGAAAAAAAAGGAGAATGGGAATCAGAGGTAAAGCTAAGGCTAGAAGAAATTAGGCAGTAAAGGGAAGGAAACATCAGCCTTGGTGAATGAGATGGGGCTTGCCAGACCAAAGCAGAAAAGGCTCCTCACAGACTTCTCTGTCCTAATCTTGCTGGTCACCCAGTTTGGCGTGGTGGCCTCTGAAGCAAAGGCTCACAGACTCTCTTCTGCGCTAAAACCTCCTAAGCGGTGGCAGTTTTGCTGTCCTTGCTGTAGCCAAGGGCCTTTCTTACCTTTTGTGTGGTCTCTGACAGGCAACCTCCGAGACATACAGCTAACATTTGCAGTGTGACCCTGTGCTTGATTTGTACCTGATTTTCCTGGGATGTATTGAAGAGCAGAAGGAAAACCTGAATGCTGGTGCTTAGCTTTGTATAGGATTCAGATGCACGAGCTCCAGTACAAGCTCTTTTTATAGGGACTTTGTGTTTAGAAGAATTCAGTTTTTTTCTTTCCATCAAGCCTTTGTTAAGCTTTCGAGCTTTTGTCTTGTGTGTACACTACAGAAGAAGCTAGAGTCATCTCCTGAGTGTGTATGAACGGAGGGTGAACAGTGAAGTCGGGGACCGAGTGTTGCTCTTTGTCTTCCTCTTGCACTTGCTTTCTCCAGTCCGTCTGACCGCTCGCCGGTCCTGCCAGGAGAGCACTTTGAGGCGCGGGTGGGCTCTCATGGTGCGAGCTCGCCTGTGCATGGAGCTTCTTCTAGGGGCACAGTGGTGTGATTGTGGACCCATCTTCACAAAAGCTGGAGACAGAACGCAGAAGCATTAGTGATTGATGAGGACTGAAAAAGTGCCAGGGAAGAGAGAAGCTTCCAAAGAAAAGGAAGTGCTATAGAAGCACAGGCTGCACGTGTACGACACTGCTGGTGCCTCACGGGGTAGGGGTTCGACTTCCCTCTGGTTGTCCAGGAGGAAATATCTGCATAATCCACACCATGGTACAACTTCTACTCACCAGCTGCTGGCATCACATCAACCGCGTACTCCTTCATCTCTGCCCCATATAGATCCATCGGTCCTACATCCCTGTACAGTGGAGTTGATTTTTAAGCCAGGCAGTGAGTTTCAAACCTCCTACTTTCACCTCTGGAGCCATACAGCTTCTAAGAGCTCCTGCCATGTTTCTCCTCCTTGAGGTGCTAGAGCCCTCACTTTTGTTCTCTTTCTTTAAGCAGTTTTTGAACGGAAGATGGAAGAAAGATCTCGGGGGAGATGTAGGCACAGAACTAGGAGAGGGGGATGCTTGTAGGACCTGGCACGGTGAATCAAAGGCACCTTTCCTCAGACCCTTTCAACGGGTTATTTGGCTGTGTGCTGGGGCCAGGTACGACCTGAAGGCAGCTGCTCAAAGAGGTCTGTCCTGCAACGGGGAGGCTTCAATGTTAACCCTAAATTAAACAGAGCCAGCGTTCACCAGGCCTTCCAGGCAGAAGAAAATAAGATAGCGTAACATAAGAGGGCACAGGAGAAGGATTTTGCTCTGTAATGGCAAATTACTCACTCAAAAATAACATAAAGAAGGAAGGAAAAAATTAACGAATAAAGTCTGCACATTATTTTAAATCACAGAAGTGTCAAAAATGGTAATGCCTATATCAAGGCTGCCCTAATGTAGCTTTAATTTACATGCCATTGGCATTGATTTGATGTGAATATTTACTCTCCTATTCAATTAAGAAAATCCATAACTGCCACCATATTTTAATGTTAATGTATTTTTACACAGCTCTCTGTTTACCTTATTTTCTCTTCTATAACATTAACACTTTTTTTTTGTTAAAAAATGTGTGAAAGATTAATTTGTAGAATGACGGGATATGTGGGTGTGTAGCACAGGCCAGATGGAAGGGGTGTAACATGACAGTTTTCTTCTGTGGCTTCGTTTTGTTTTTATTGTTGCAAGCGAGCAAAGTATAACTAAAATTATCATTTCTTCTCTGGGCAAAAAGAACTAAGTGGTAAGTTCCTCTTTTACTCCTCATGGCTCTCTGTGCTCACCATGCAGCTGCAACCTTGTTCAGTATAGCTGACAGGTCAATAAACATGTGTCTAAAACTTCAGCTTATGTATTTGAAGACCACTGTTATTTAAAGAAGGGAATTTGTATGCAGGGGTCTGTAATTCTGTATTGTGGAATAGATCTGAATGCAGATTTATTAATAAACAAGAGCAATTTGATGACACTTATTAGTCTTCTCTTGACTGATAAGGGTACATAAGGGTGAAAACAGCCCCAAATACCAAAAAAAAAAGAAAAAAGAAAAAAAATCTATCCAAGACAAAGCCTTTTAAATCTATAAAGCTATCCATTCAAGAAAGCTTTTTAATTGTTGAAAGAGGGCTGTTCCAAGGCCAAATTCTAATTTACACATAAGTATTGTAGGAGTTTGGTATAGTAAATGTCCTTATTGAAGAATAAAGCAATTAGCACAGTAACTTGCTGTCATCTGGCACGTAAAGGCATTCCAAGAAAAAGTTAAGTGTTGAGGAAAGGAGAGAAATTCAGGACAGCATGTGGGAGAGGAATATGGAGGCTCCTTTTTATGCCACTCAGGAGAAAAGGAGGGGAGAGAAAACCCACTGCAGACTTAATCTGTTCCCTTACCTCATCACAAATTGACCCAAGTTCCGTCCCTTCTTTTGAGGGAAGTGTGTGTGGGGGGGGGGGGGGGGGGGCGGGGACCCTACCTATGTTCTTACTTAGAGGCTAAAATCCTGAAACCGTGATACCATAAGCAAGAGCTGTACATTTTGCATCCTCATCCACAAATGCTTATTCTGCTCTGTGAAGGTGTCCGTGTGCCTGTGAACACGCACATGGTTCATGAGCTTCATCTGATACTCAAATCTTCTGTGTCAGTGCTACCCACTGCCCTATATATGGGAAATCATCCCATAAAAGTGGCTACCCTTTTTTCCACAAAAAACACGCCCCCACACCTCTTAGCTATGTTTTAATGCCCTGCAAATATACCTGCTGCAACACCTGGAATCTTTAAACAGGCACACAGCACTTTCTTCTGTCTATAGACACACACACACAAAAATGCTGTGAAGTTTGCACATCAGGAGACCTTTTTACTTGCCATTTCAACCACTTCCAGTGTGGGTGCATGTATATGCGTACCAGCAAAAGTGTCTATTTTACTCCATTCTCTTGACTGAAAAAAAGAGGGTTTGCTTGAGTTTTCAAACAAACAAATTGGTTTGGTTTAATGCTCAGCACAGCAAGTTTCCATCCAGAGAGGAAACTTCTGAAAACCAAAAGTAATAGAAATGGAACATTATAATTCAAATAACTACTTTAGCAATAACTTAATTTGATTTTCTACTGTTCTAGTAATAAAACAGAGCTAGAAAGATGTATTAAGTCCTCCCATACCTGTCCATCCATCCTGCTGCAGATGGAGGATTATTCCATTTTGAGTGTTTTGCCCAATCTAGGCATTCCTGGGTCATTGTGGGTGATTTCTTAAGTAAAAATAACAAGGATTTTACCAGTTTCTCTGGGAAAACACTGCTTTCTGTTAGTGCCAAGTCATTAGTCTGGGGCTTGCTGAGTCAAGAGTCCCTTTTCCTTTTACTCTTACCCATATATTTTTCAAATGTTAGCAGGTTTATGCCCTAAATTTAACTGACACATAGTTTTCCACTTTTGTCTTTAGTATTTCCCTCAAAATCAGGCCTTCCAAGTCTGTGAGCACTTGTAGATTCTTCTCTGATGTATCAACTCTTTGATGTTTAGCCTCAGTTATGTACCTAGAGTTACTTGGAGCGTACTCCAGAGCCACCAGCAGTTTATCTGGTCTGTCCTGGGCTTGGTGTGACTGGGGATGTTTTGCTCCTATGTCACATTGTGAACTCATATCTAAGGCTGAGGAAGTGATGCAACTACAAGAAACGAGGAGAACACTTCCAGCGCACTGGGGCGAGTGCAAGAGTAGACCGCAGTTGTTAGCATTGCACATCATCCTTTTACGTAATGCCACTTGAAGGGTGGTTCTGTAGATGTGCAGAAGCTTTTGGGTGCCATCCTCACAGCTCCTTCCCAGAGCTAAGGGGGTGCAGTGCAAGGGCATCTAGTGCTGTAGTCACCAGGCATGCAAGATTCACCTTGATGGGGTTTATATGGCCGTACGTGCCAGCCCTGCGCCTAGAGAGCCCAGTCCATGCCTGGGTAGGTTTCGTTTTCTACTCCAGTGAGAAACAACGGAGGATGTGAGCTTAGCAAATGCCGTCAGAGAGGGGCAAGTGAAGCCTCATGTTGGAGGTAGGGAGAAAACTAGGCAACAAGAACAGGTACAAACTCATTACGCTTGCACTTCCACTACAAACACACCATGCTGCTTTGGGTGGCTGTCAGGAGCTAGCTGGCATTACTTAAGTCCACATAGCAATGAGCAGTAGCAAGACTAACTATCAGAAAGCAAGGGCTGCCCATTTCCAGGTAGGCGTGCGCATCCTGGCTCCTAAGAGGGTGCCGGAGCTGCTTCCTCCATGCCCAGCAGGTTCCACCCACTCCTGGGGATACGGCGGGTGTCGGATGGGGAGATAACCGAGCAGGAACAAACCGTGTCAGCAGGCAGAAAGGTATATTTGCCTGGGGAGACCCTTTGCAAATCAAAGTAGGTAAAGCAAGCAAAAAGAATAACAAACAAAAGCTTCCTCAGCCCAGGGGGGTCGACGTCGTTCCTGCGTCCAGGCAGGGAGCCGAGCTGCCCACGGACGTGCTTCCCTCGTCTCCCCAGTCGCCTTCACTACACCCTGCCTCTCCCTTCCTTCAAGGAAGGAGGAAGGCTGGAGTTCATTCCCTGCTTAATAAAGCCATCTTATGCCATGTAATGCACTGCGTGCTCTGCAGGGACACCTTATTCTTTCAGTAGCACTTGGCTGTTTTGGGGTAATATTTCTTGTCCCCTTCCACCATGCCCCCCGGCACCCACTTCTCTGGAGATACTGTAGTTTGGTTCCTGTTTAAAGGGGAATGAGAGCTAGCTGGTGGGCCACAGGTTTAAAAACTGGCCCTCGTCAACACTATTTATGTCAGTCATTGGCTGCATATTTGTCTGTCTTGATATGGGTAAGTAGGTTTTAGTTTCCCACTAGTAATACCAACAAAAAGGACCTTCTTTTCCTTCTTAAAAAATCCCAAGAAAACCCAAGTTTTAATTGTTAAAATCTCATTGTCAGTACCTTTTTTAAAAAAAAAAGATAACAAACAAAACTGAGAGATCTGTCTTCAGAGCTGTTAAGACAGTCACAGGTGAGGCTTTGAGGATGAACAGGTACACGTGGGCTTCAGAAAAAAAGGTATGCATTTCATCACTGTAAAAAAATAAACTCTGACAAAATTCAAAGTACTGGGGGAAAGCAAGCAGACTGTCACGCTGTATAACCTTGTCCACTGCCATCTTCATACCTGATATACAGGATTCAAATCAGTACTGAAAATCTTGATTACATACCACATTTTCTCCCCAGTTTTCGGAAACTAATTTTTTTTTTTTTCCTTTTTGTCTTGTATATTTACCACGCTGCTGCAGGGCTGTACGTGCTCCAGAGGTGCAGCTGAGGATGCAGAGGGGTGGCTGCATGCCAGCCTGCTGTAAGTCCTGGGGATCTTGGAAATGGGCAGATGCCCGATCAACGCACAGCCTAACCTGGGCCACCCTCAGGGGGTGGGTGCCAGTTGCAGCCCCGAGTGCGGGGATCCCCAGCAGCCCAGGTGGGAGACGCCTCTGGAGATTTCCCATTTTCTCCCTCTGCTTACACTCCTCAGCTTCTGGCACTGTTCTGGAGTTACGCGCCTGGCACCAGGGCAGGTCGGGCAAACCTTCCAGGTCTCCCATATGACACAGGGGGCTCACATCCATTGATGCAGCTCTTGGTGGAGAGGCTGGACTATGGCCTGGAAGCAGGACAAAATGCTTGATCTCAGTTTTTCGTGCAGATTTGTGTGGTTGCTTTTCATTGTTAGGTTGCATTTTCTAGCTAACAAAAATTATTTCCAGCCTTTTTTCCACTGGTTGGTCTTATTTTGTCTGTAGTCCTCATAAAACACTACAAGTACCACGATGCAGAAGTTTCTTGTGTATCAGTCCCTACTAGTAGCCAGCTTGACATGGAGTCACATGCTTTTTCCAAGTCAATTTGATCAATTTTAGCAAGAGGCTGGAAAAACATTATGCACATCTCTAGAAAATATTCCTTGCCCCAGCCAAATGAACAAACATTTTGCAAGGCTGAGCAATAGTGTCGTGCTTTCAAGATATTCTCTGCCAAGGATTTTGTTCTCCTGATGATACTTAAGCCTTCTGCTGATGGGACAAAGACCTCCGGGAACCAGCCGCAGCCAGAGCTTTCCCACTTCACCAAGAGCATGGGGCCAGCAATAATTTCAGGGAAAGGAATGAACAGAGAGACTCTACTGAAATCAGCTTTAGAGAAATACATAATTTGCCTCTGTTCCTTTATTTCAAAAAGATTAGATACTGGAGCATTGCTGTTTCCTTCTGTGAGACTTTACTCAACCTCAGGGTGGGTCAGGGCAGGTGACTGCACCCTCGCCCTACCACCCGCCACCCCTCAGTGGGGTGGGAGCCAGGAAGAAAGATCAAACCTGGCCACCTTGTTTCTGGAGAAGCACTGACTCCTGTCCTGCCAGATGGAGCTTGTGTGGAGTGTGCTTATTTGTTGACGTGCTTCACAAAAAAACGACACTCTGAGCTTCCTCTGTGTTCAGACTGGGTTTTATAGGAATGGCAAGATGAACTGCAAGGAAGTCATCTGGAAGGTACTTGGTTTCAGCTGTCGTACCCAGAGGAAGGACATGGTGGAAAGCACTAAATCTACATTACTTGCCACCGGCTCACTGGCAAACCTATGTTTTCTTCAGTGACATGGGGGTTTCCCTGTAGGAACCTGAAGAAGAGACAGCAAGTGGTTTAGGTCATTGGGCTGGGACTCGGGAGATGGTCGAGGGTCTGCCTTCAGCCCCACAGCAGGACTCCCTGTGGCATCCCCTACCTTGGTAAAGGAGGTTTGAGTTACTAGTGCTCTGCTCTGCAGAGCTACTTGGGAGGTTCTCAGATCAGACAGCAATGAGCTCCACAGAAAAGCTTATAAATATATTAAATTTATGAACATTTACTGTACGCTGCACACTGAAATCTGCCAACACTAATCCAAAAGAATTACACATTTTAGGCCTGAACATAACATACTGTATGCAGTAACTCACATCAGAGCAACCCATATGCTACTGTTAATGTGCCAACTGACACATGTTAAGCCACAAACATAAGAAAGTACTGGATTTCAACTGCATTTTTGTATTCCAGTTATTCCTCGGGTCCATTATTTTTATTCACCATCATCTTCTCTCCTCTCTCTCTAGACAGCCTGCTCTCCCTAATACATCTTCCACTCCCCCTACCAGATTTCCTGCTGGGTGGAGGCTGCCCCAGAGACAAAGCGACTAACATAAGCACGTAGGCCAAGAAGCACAGAAATAGAACCCCTCCCTGCAATAATCTAGGTCACTTAATAGCCTACTTTCAGGGTTCTCGGTGAACTCTGTACCCACTCCTGCTAGGCAAAGAGAAACCCTGAGAAGAAGTGGGTGGATGAGTAGACAGCCAGCCATCCCAAGTGTCAGATCTGACTCCTCGGGAGAGATGCATCGAGGATGCTCTGACAGAATGTGTCTGAGCTGGAGGCAAATGTTTCTGTATTACATTCATGACACAAGAGTTCTGCCACCTCGCAATATGTGCGCACTGTCGCTGCTTGATGGTAATAACTGGATTTTTCCAGGGAGCCAGTGAAAGCACCCCGATGCTGCTACAATAATTAGGTCTCAAGAAGATTTATTGAGCTAGGATAATCCTCCAGAAATTGCTATGTTTTACATAAAGCAAGTCAGGAGCAACGGCAGGAGACGCCGAGCATAAATGTGCCCCACATAGCAGGAAGGAATCTGCTTCTCACCTTGCAGGTTTGTCAAGGTGTGACACCAGCAATTGAAACATGCGAGAAAGGACCAAACCTCAACCGGCTTCAGTTCTCCTCCCCAAGTAACCAAACTCATAGATTCTCATGGAGTTAGTGGCAAAAACTGTGTGAAGGATGCTATTTCATTATGTAAGCAGGAGGGTTTAGAAAAGGAAAACCAAAAAGAAGACAAGGGTACATGTCATCATGCAGATTTAAACCACAAACTTTCGGTTACCTTATCAGATAAATACTACTTAGGGAAGCAACTACTGTATTTTATGTAGGCCAGCTACTGAAGAATATCTGACAGATATTTAAGTGATAGATTCCGCAAGTATTTGGCAATGCATCAATAACGCACTGGAGAACCAGACTCCTGAGTCTCTTCTTGATTAAAGGAAAGCAGCTGCTGGAGTCTCAGAGCTAGAAAAAGTGGCTAAATATGCCATGTGAGAAACCAGAATTTGGCTCCCACCTCTGCTAGAGCTGACCTGGCGTACATTGTGAAATGAAGGCTTTGTGAAATGTGGCTTGTGTTTAAGGTAGGAGGTGAGACCACACAGTAAAAATGTCCTCCAGTGCATGGGTAGACAGAGACCACAGCGCACATACCCCCAGCCTTTACTTTGACAGATTCCTGAGGATTATTTGGATCCTCTCTCTTTCTCTGTCCTTTCGGCCTGTGTGGGCAATGCAGTGTAACCCATAGTGGCACGTGCTGCAAAAGCTAATAATACCCTGGAGATGATGGAAATAGCATCCTTGAGCTAAGAGCTTGCACTTTAATTTCAGCACAGAGAAATCTTGTGGGATTCCCTTATTCTGAGTTATATACCTCACTCTTTTCTAGAAACTTCAAAGACTTTTATGCTAAAGAACCCTTTCATCATGTCCTCAGACTGGCTTAATTAAATTTAGGAGACTACTGCGCTTTTATAAAATAAGCAGAAAAGTGCCTACCGTTTAAGCATACTACTATATTTAATTTTATTTTTAATATTATTCCAACTTTCTTTTTTATTTCAAACATACACATAAGATTTGCATGTGAGTGACTGCAGAGCCTAAACCCAAAGAGATTAGGCATGTTGATAGCCCTGCTCATGAAAGTCTGCAGGATTTAGGCATTTAAGACAGTTCTGAATATAAGACAGAGGGCTATTCGTGAATATTAACTTTGATAATTAGAGAGGCTCCCAAGACTCTCTTTCTAATCAGTGAAGTAGGAGATAGTCCCCTGAGGTGTCTTCATTAGACCTGCGCTCCAGAGCCCTGCCCACCTTGGGGTGCAGGACAGGACCTCCCTTCACTCCCTTGCCGTAAGAGAAACATAGCAGAGAATAGCTGCTGAGCAACGTATCTAATGGAATTATTCGGAATAGCCTAGCATGAGTCCTCTCCATAGTGTGTTCAAAACAATGCCTGCTTTTTATGCCTAAAGCCTTTGTCTGTAGAGATGAGACAGAAGTCACTATGCGGAGTCAATGTTTGAAGTTCAGCAGCTGAAGTTCAGTAGTGCAAGTTCAATGGTTGACAGAGGGTATGAAAGACATGAGAAGAGCCATGCTGTGTCAGATGAAGTGTCCATCTAGTCAAATATTCTGCACTGAACAGTGACCAAAATATGTTGTGGAAAGAGTGTAAGAGCAAGAGAAGCATGTAGTGAAACATGCCCCCATAACAGTCCTCCAGCCTCCAGTGATTTGCAAGTCAGTGACCTTCTGAGCCAGAGGTGGTATCTTGGTGTTTAACTGTCCTTGGTGGATTTTCTTTTCTTCTATGAATCTGTCCAGTTGCTTTGTAAGCCTGTATAAACTTTCAGCCTTTTGTGGCAGACCATCCCTACCTAAACCACATGCTGTGTGTCAAGGTGGTGAATCTTCTTTCATGTATTTTGGACCTGCCATCTGACTGTGTAGTTCTTGTATCAGAAGAGACAGTAAACAATCCATCCCTATTCATGCTCTTTACACCACTCATTTTTTTATAGACTCTTGTCATGTCCCCTTCTTTTCTAGGCAGAAGAGTCCAGGTCTACTTTGTCATTCCTGATATGATGTGCATGAATCTACGAGTTAGATTAAATCATTTTGTTCAAGAAGACCTAGACTGGATAGACAAACAGAAATGCTTAAGCACAAGTAAACAGGGGACCAGGAAAATGATTAGGCTTTGGTAGATGTGGTACTTATAGCCCGTGGCTCTCCCAAGGAAAGGTGGCTGGAACGCCTGTCTCAGTCCCTGCAGGTAGTTCTCTTGGGTTGCCGACATTCCTCCAGTATTTACCAGAAAAAGCAAAACCTCATGTTTTCCATTTACCCTGTTTTCCCATCGCAGTTGTAGAAAGCCCGGTGAGAGGAAACGTCCTTCATGCTCTAGCAGCTGTGCCAGGAAACCCTTTCTTCCCTAAAACATGGTTTTCTTCTGGCTTCTTCTGTAAGGGAGCTAAACTGGAAATTTTCTTGCAGATTACCCTGCCCTCCCAAAGGCTTCAATTGATCAGGGAAAAATGGTTGCTCTTCCTGAAAATGATGATTAAGACTGAGCATGAGTATGGTGCCCTTGTGTTCACACACATGCACTGGCCTCATGGCACTGCTTCCACCTGCGAGGAAGGCTGGGGGAGATGCACATGCTGCGACACTGCCAGCATGTCTATGTGCTTGGTTAGTATCCTGATTGAAGGTGTAGCTGGTTGGGAGGCAAGAAGATCTTTATGGATGACTCCTCCTGAAAGTGAATTTGGGCTGACAGTATTGTTCATTGCATACATGAATGTCGTCGTGACATCTTGGACCCTGTCTTATGGTACAGCTTTTTCAACCTGCACTAAAATTAATAAGGAGAGCAATACAATGACTGAATTTAAAACTTTGTCTTTAAAGTGCCTTTAAAGCTTAATGCTGTCTTATCATACTTGGGGGCATTACAGATGGAGTGGGGACAAGATACTGAAGTACTAGTGCTTCCTTACAAACAGATTATATTTCTAGTGACCTTCCACTGCCATGCGTTATCTGGTACTGAAGCTGAATAAGTGAGTCAATGATTTCATTTCCATGGTTTGAAGCAATAGATTTGAGATGTTCGCTCTCCTCCTTCCCCCATTCAAGTGAGAATGCAATCTTTGCAAAGCACTGCTTTCATTTAGCTATACCCAGTTGGCACTTGTTGCCAAATGGAACGTGGATGTGCCTCAGAGAAGATCACTCTTGACTCATGAAATGGCAATTAGTTTATGCAACTTATTAGCATTAGTATTTATTTTACTGTAGAATGTTACCTAAAAGCAGCTCTGAGAAATTTAAACTGCAGCATTATCTGTTCAATGCTATCTTTTAAATAAATCGTCCTACTAAATGTAAAAAGCTGGCATTTGTACTGCATGCACCTATGTTATCATCGTCGCAAAGCAGATGCAGAATGTAAGGCGACTTGAACAATCAGCACTGTAATTTGCACAGTAACATTGTTTTAGATCTAATTAGTGCTTATGCAGATCCCTTACAAAAATGTGAAAACCGCACCAGGATGTAATTGTTAATGAATTTAGTGCAAAGCACATCTGCATAAATTCCATTTCAGCAGGAAAAAAAACCCCAACCTCTAAGTTCAACTGCTATTTGCTCAAGAGCCAAAACACTGTGAATTGTGCCCACTATGTTTTAGCCTTGCTCTGCTGGCTTTGATATTTCAAATAAATACTACAAAGTTAAAGCCTCCAGCTGCAGACCAACCCATCTGTAGATGTTTGTTATATTTGGCAGTATTCAAAGATGATTTGCCTTCCTGCTGAAAAATAAAATAAAAAAAGAGGTTCTCTCAGCAAAAAACCAAAATTGAAATACTTATCAGCCAAAAAATAAAGTTTAAAAATATTCTGTGTGGGTCAAGTGGCAGAACTTTTGGAACAGCAGGAATGCATGTATACTGCGCCTATAGCTTGAACTCCATACCTTGCTCCATGTGTGTGCGTAAGTCCATCTGCAGTCGTCTCTCTCTGGTCTGCAGAACATATCCATGGCTAACAAGGAGTGCCACTAATGAATGCAGTTAACTGATCTTAAACTTCATGCAAGAGCTACCTTAGAAACTGCTCATCTGCCCTTCAAGAATAGCATCAAGATCTACTCCACACACCTTTGTCTCTTCAGAGTTGTTTTCTGGGTTTTAGACAGGGCTCTGGAGTTGGTCTTCCAACAAAGAACTGGGCTCAGAGGTTTTTGTACCAGCATCAGAAAACTTACTCAAGAGTTTGAAGTTTGTCATGAGTGAGTTTCAAGATGAGAAAGTCTATTTGGTGGGTCTTGGCTTTATTTATGGCCTTTATATGCAAACATAACTCAGGTGGACCTTGCAGCTACCAAGGCTTCAGTAAACTCTTTTGTAGGCTTCTTTACAGAAGTCTCGGATCCATAGTTTTCCTCCCTGAGTAGAGTGAGGATGGTTTTTACAAGACCAGGTAATATTATGATTGTTCTGACTGCTCTTAGGCTATAACAGGGTTAGGGGAACATCAGAGCAGGGAGTCAGGAACATCCAAAACAGCAACCGTGCCTGTCTTCCTACCTTGGTCTACATCTGTCCTGATTTCAGCTGGGATAGAGTTAATTGTCTTTCTAGTAGCTGGTATAGTGCTATGCTTTTTGAGTTAGGTATGAGAAGAATGTTGGTAACACTGATGTTTTCAGTTGTTGCTAAGTAATGTTTAGTCTAAAGTCAAGGATTTTCAGCTTCTCATGCCCAGCCAGCAAGAAGGCTGGAGGGGCACAAGAAGTTGGAGGGAGCACAGCCAGGGCAGCTGACCCAAACTGGCCAAAGGGGTATTCCATACTATGGGATGTCATGCCCAGTATATAAACTGGGGGGAGTGGGGCTGGGGTGATCTTCGCTCAGGGACTAACTGGGCATCAGTTGGCAGGTGGTGAGCAATTGCATTGTGCATCACTTGTATATTCCAATCCTTTTATTATTACTATTGTCATTTTATTAGTGTTACCATTATCATTCTTAGTTTCTTCTTTTCTGTTCTATTAAACCGTTCTTATCTCAACCCATGAGTTTTACTTCTTTTCCCGATTCTCTCCCCCATCCCACTGCGGGGGGCGGGGAGTGAGTGAGCAACTGCATGTTGCTTAGTTGCTGACTGGGGTTAAACCACGACAACCTCAAAAACATCTTCTGACAAACTCAGGTCACTCAGAATGAGTGACTCAAAATCCGAAGTTACATAGTGTGTGATATTGGAGAGGTCTTACACACCAGCACATTGATACCTATAGACCCAAGAGACATACACTTGAAATAGATTATCAGTCTTGGTCTTATTTTTTTGATTTCTGGCAGTTTTTCCCCCAAATCCAGCATTCACAGTCAGGCTCACACCCTTGACTTTGGCTATAATTATCTGAAGCGGTTTTTGTATTTGTAGTTGTTTAAAAAGCATCATTTTAGTTTTGCATCCACAAGGTCTGCCTGTGCCTTTTGTCTAAGAAATCAGAATGGATTTGTGGAAGAGGTGGGGATGGTGGTGCCATTCAGAGAGCTATCTCTGACTTCAGGCTCTGTCACAGACTTCCTACGGGTGATTAAATCAGGCAAGCAATTTAACCTTCCATACCTTCATTCTCCATTTCTGAAAATGAGAAAAAAATAGCACTGGTTTACCTCACTGAGACATTCACAATGAATGACTACGTTAAAGATGCTGAGACATTCAGATATCATCTGATGGACCTACCTAAAAATCCTAATATAATCTAGATTCTTGGATTGAAATGGGTAGCTTCACAAGTTAATAGATGAGTCTAGTGAAAACCTTCATGAGATTGCTATCCATAAATTTGTTAAAGGGAGATTAGTAAGATACATCCCGGCCAGCAGGCCTCATGTTTCCTTTGGCCAGCAAAAGCACGTGCTAAATGCCTGAGGCCCACAGCACTTCAAATTTCAGATGATCCCATGCCAGTGACAACTGCTGTCAGCCCCGTAGAGACTGAACCATCACTCCCAAGCTTCTAACAGTGGGTGTTCGTGCTGCAACCTTGACAGCCCAAGGGAGTAACAGGAGAGGAACAAGAGGGAACCATAGCAGACCTGTAAGTGATGGAACTGGAGGGGGACACCTAACACCCAGTGAGACCACAAGAGCATTGTGTCTTGGTTGTACACATGCGTTTCTTCATATAGGTATGCACCATTTCATACAGAAAACTCCCCTGCCGTGCTGAGTTCTGCTCAAAGGACTCCGAGAGAAGACCTCCTGGTGTGTTTTTCAGTTTGAACCAACAAGCAACCAATTTAAACCAGGCTTTTCATCTCCCCCTCTTTTTGCGCATTCTTTAGTAGAACCCAACATTTCTGGGACCAAAAGATCCCTTTCTATCAAAAGGTTACTACTGAGCTTTTCAAAATTACAAGTTAGGTTGCACAGGTTTTTTTTTTAACATGATACTCACAAAAAGGACTTAAGGGATTGAGGGAAAGAGACTACTGGTAGACAGTAGAACAGTAGAACATGGTGGCAGGAGAAGTGGAGATGAGAAGGTCAGCCGAAGGAATGGAAGCAGGTGAGAGGAAGGTGAGGAGGACAGAGAGAAGTGGGCATCATTAAAAGGAAATGAAGAGATAAAGAACAGAGTAAATGCATGCGAACTGCAAAGGAAGCTTCCTTTCCAAGAGCCTCAAATCTCAGCAGTTATCTTAGTTTTCTGTTTTGTGAGGAAAACGAAGCACTGCACAAAGATGAGGGGACAGAAATTCATTGAATGCAACTGGTTTGCACGCAGTTACGGTGGCAGTGAGTTTTGGCTGGTATGCTGGGAGCATTAGGAAACTGTTCCTGTTCAGAAGGTGGAAAGGTAGAAGTTGTGGGCACCCAGTATAACTGTTTTCCCTTTTGCTCCCTCGGGGTTGATAAAAATGAAAATGTAATTTTTCTGAATAGATCTTCAAGTACTTCATGGTTTCCAGCTTCCAAAGCCTTGTTTTACCCACTGGGAAGTGAGGAGGTACGTGAGCTACCCAGGGTAATGACAGCCAGCAATGGAACCAGTCTCTTATCTCCTGACCTGCTCCCACATCGCTGGCCTGGCCCTGGGACATGCCACCAGAAAGATTTTTCCCACTTGAGTAGCAATTAATGCTTCTAATTTTATTTTTTTTTCTGTTCAGTTTGGATTTTTTGTGCTTACGTTTCAGGCATTTCTCCATGCTCTTTATCTGTTGTTGGAGATGACCGTGTGTATCTGCTTCTTTTGAGACCTATTTCATCCAAGCCGGTTGCTTGGGTGACTTGAGCAGCCGTGGGAGGTGAGGCACGCCACTGGCCTCGACCAAGGAGGAGCCAAAATGGGAATCCTGAGGAATCCTAGGAGGGGGAAAGCCTCTCCTCCATCAGCACATTGGCTGAAACCTGGCATATGGGGAGGACAAGTAGACATTTTCTTCCTTGCCCTTTTCATGTAAACTGTGCAGTATAGAAAATTCAGCTGTTCCCCGTTCCTGCAGGTTAGCATGGATAATAAAGGCGCTTCACTCTTTGCTTTCAGATATTTTTCTGAACAGTTTTGATCCTTGAAACATTTATACTAACAAAGAAATTCCACTGC
This sequence comes from Haliaeetus albicilla, assembly GCF_947461875.1. NCBI lineage: Eukaryota > Metazoa > Chordata > Aves > Accipitriformes > Accipitridae > Haliaeetus > Haliaeetus albicilla. The sequence goes on from NC_091495.1 coordinate 28,223,433, forward strand.
CTCCTTGTCTCCCTCCCTCCCGCCCCCACCCCAATAACTTGCTCTGTCTTGTATCTCTGACTTGATTTTTGGCATACATTTGCATACATTAGAAACGGAGAGAGGATTAAAGTTTAAGAGGAAATTGTGGCTAGTGTGAAAGGGGAACAAAAGGACATCTGTGAAGTAGCCCACAACTGGCAAGGAAAGCTATTCCACCTCCAGCACCAGCTGCAGGGGAAGTGGTGCCCACTACCCCAACAAGACCTTCTTTGTTTTGCTGCAAAAACTGGGAGTGGCGGCTTTTAAAGTGACACAATTTGAGGTGAGGAGTTTCCCTTTTTGCTGCTCTATTCCAATATTATATGGCAACAGATGTTTCCTAAGGAATTAATTCCTCCCACTATTACCCAAAAAATCTTCCAAATGCAAAGGGAGTACAGATTCATGGTGCAGGGTCCCTCTGCACCCACAGGCAGGCGCGCAGGAGTTGCCACTGCAAATCCCTCCAGGGCCCACCAGCCCTCCTAAACCCACCACCTCCTCCCATGGCAAAGGAGGACATTTTCTGGCACCACTTGGTCCTGCAGCAGCAGAGCTGGGGACTGCGGGGAGGACGTGGGAGATGGGGGAAGGCGATGCAGAACAGAAAGAGAGCTGGGGTCAAAGGGGAAGCTTGGGAGTAAAGGAAGAGGAGGACAAAAAGATGCAAACTGGAAGAAGAAATGTTGTGTGCAAAGCTGGCCGTGAGTGAAAGAAGAAGGAATTGAGCCTGCTCTGAGGAGGAGCGGCAGAGAGGAAAGAGATGGGGAATCACAGGAATGTGAACCTTATCCTGTCCAGTTGCGGACTCACTTTTTAATTCTGAAATGGCGGAAGCTCTCTGACTGCATTATAAACATCCTCCTAATACTCAGTGAAAACGATACTCCAAAGCCTTGCTTACCTTCTGCTTGCAGATCCCCTGGAAAGGGTAACATATGTTCATCCTTTTACTGGGCACCCTAAAAAGAGCAGTATATGGAGGCAGACTGGTCAAATCTCTCTCCGAACATTTGCTTTTCTCAAGAGTTCAAAGTGCTGCAGCCAGTCCCCTATTAATATTCCCTGAACATATGGGTTTGTGCCATGAGTCTGTAAGACATAGGATTGAAAGCTTATGTCTTTTCTTCCCGTGTGTAAGAAGAATTTGGGCTGCTTGGCTCCATTCCCCCCTCTGCCTTGGCCACTTTGCTGCTCTCTTCTCCCCTGGTTAAATTCCTGCTTGGAGACTGTTGGAGACCATGAGGTCAAAATCAGTCCTGGAGGTTTTCCCCATGTGAGATTGATGGCAATGTAATGGTGACAACTACCCAATGGGTGCCGCAGACTGCACGGTGCACACAGCTTGCATGTTGTGATGAGTACCTTCCAGACAAACTCACCCACACTACTTTTATCAGGCTGGCAGAGGCCTCCCTGCGTTCCACCATCATTAAGCTTTAATTAAAAAATAAAAGTGGCTCCAACCATCAGCTTTAAATGACTTTCATGGAAAAACCAACCAGCCAAACAAAAAAAGCCCTGCACAGGCTTTCATTTGAACATACGCAACTAAATGTTTTTAAAAGTCTCTGGAAACCTTCATGTGTCGATTTCATTTTCTGTAAATCACTTGGTAACTGCCAGGCTCCCTTCTTTCCTTGTGTGCACTTGGAAGAGGAGGAGAGGAGGATATCTAAGCTCAGAGCATATCCAGGTGGGGCAGAGCTGAGCTTTTTCAAGGGTTTTTTTTGTTACTTGGTTTTTCAATTTGTTCCCATTAAAACAGGGTGGGATTTCTTCTTAAAGATGAGAATTATAGTTGGAAGTACTGACTAATACAAGTACCAACTGCTCAGCTCAAGGTCATGTAGTTTTCAAGGACATGTGCAGCAAGGACACATGGGGAAGTTTTAGAAAAAAATCTTACTTCTACATGTGATTTTGTAGGAAAATTATTATAATTCTTGAAACTGTAACCTAATTTTTACTGTTGTTGGCAAACCCAACTGATAAGCTGATATGTTTCTAGTTGGGAAAGTCCTGAATCCTGACCTGTGAGGGGAAAATTAAGTGCTGGGTGCCACTGAAAGGTTTATATTTCTACCTGTCAGTGTCCTCATAACCTGCTATGTGGAACCTTCTGATGAAAATTGACTAGTAAGATGGATATGAAAAACTCTTATATTTATCTATACTGACAAAATATATCTGACAAGATAAAAAAAGAAGATCATTGTTAATGGTCAAACCTGAAAAATAGCCTAGAATATGAAAGAAGAGATCATTTTTTTTCCTGGCTCTCATTAGCTGAAAAAAGCTGATTTTCCATTTTGGCTTCTGCTGGCTCTACTACCAATCAAGTAGACCAAGTGTCTTTGCTTCTCCCTGTGTTGGCTCCCAGCCACAGACAGAATTAGGCATTGCATATGGAGTTTGAGGGTTAATGGTGATATGGCTGGTGCACCAAATGGCCCGGGTGCCCATTACATGAAAGCTGTCGCTCTTCAGAACTTGCTGCAACAAAACACAGGAACATTTTGTGTTCATCACTAAAATGGTAGCATGGCTATATTGGCAAAAGAAACAGATCTCAAGTATAAGAGGGTGCCATTTTTTTCATAGCAGTTTCAAGGCAAAACTGTCCTGAAAGGTGGTGCAGTGAGTAGCCAAATAGTGCCAAACTGAGAAACCCAATCAGAAGTTCAGAGTATGGAGACAGACAACCGCTTAGTGTGAGAGGTGGTTCATCTCAGATTGACTGGACCTAACTCAGAGAAGAACTGAGTGACTTAGAACAGAATAGAACAGAACAGAACAGAACTAGACTAGTTCAGTTAGAAGGGACCTACAATGACCATCTAGTCCATCCGCCTGACCACTTCAGGGCAAGTGGACTAGATGTTCATCTATTTTGAATGATTTTTTTTTTTCCACACCCCTATCTAGCTGTTGGATATTAGCATGTATTCTTTATCATGGTGTGCAGAGATTTTGCCTTTATGCTTACTGGCTGATTGAAAAAGGAAATAATAAGCAAAACAAATGTATACATTTCAAAGGTATTGAAAATATTTTAAGTTTTCCTTTGTTTTCACAAGAGTGAGCTCTAAAGTAAGCACATTTGCAGGCGGCTGTTCACTGTTCCAGCACTATTCTGTGACCTTTTTTGAAAGTACACAATCTAGTGCTGATTCAGGACAACGTTTCGTGCCATGTCAGCCCATCATTGGCAGGAGAAAGAAAAGAAAGGATCCAGCCCAGATGTTTCTCAGAATGTTCTGATAAACTCAAGGTTTTAATGGCATTTGCTACAATAGAAAAATAATGAAAAAAAGGAGAGAAAAAGGCGAGTGGGAATGCTGGGCAGTCATGCAGAGGTGATCACTAAATGTCCTTTATGTACCCAATTTGTTCTTGATACTTAAGGACACTGTGGTGCTTGTACATGAACTGGAGCCACTTGTCGCTAAAAAGGCTGCCAGGATTAAATCAGTAAGAAATTGTTTATTCAGCCTGTTCAAACAAAAAATGAATTGTTTTGATGAATGAGATTTTTTTTTAATGAATTAGCACATGTCATGCCAGTAGTTTTTAAATGTAAAGCACTGAGAAGGTTTTTTTTTCCTTTCATTCTGACATAACTGCCCTAAAATAACTGAATTATCACAGCTCCTGCAGCAACACATTACATCATTATGTATTCCGAAGGAAATAGTTGCAACTGTAGGTAGACAAACACCACTTAACCCCCAAACAACAAAAAACCTCAAACAACTCCCCCCCCAAAACCAAAAAGCAAAGAACAAAAAAAACCCCCTTCATACATTGTATATATTCTGCAGTAGCTTTGATAACATCATCCTTCTTTTCTGCAGCAAAAATCCAGTGTTTCAGCTAAACGTACTTTCAGTGATGATGGACTTTTTTAAGTCCCTCTATTAGGATTATTACCTCGGGGCAAAAGTCTTCAGATTCTTTTGAGAGAGGTCTTAATAATGGTGATAAGTTGCATGTATCAAGCTAAGCCCTCCTCTTCCCTACTGTTTTCAGTAGGGAACTAACCTTCTACTTGTGGAAAGCCATGTGCCTGCTAAAGCTGAGATTGCCAACAGTGGGGAGACCACAGCCACACATTTACCTTGCAAAAGGTCAGAAGTATCACCAGTTCTCGCTGGTTGCTTCCACTTTTCTCCTGTGAGGAGCAGAAAAGCCAGTACTCCTCTCCTGGCAGTAAGTGAGCACAAATCAGTGGTGAAGGTGGTTTCAGCTGATGTGACTAATGCTGCATCAAAGCTGTTTGGGGTAATCCCAAGGCCATGAGCGGTGGCAAGTGTCTGAGAGGTAGTAGTGGTGCACAATATTTGCAAAATTAAAGTCTGTGGCCTTACTTTTGCTTGTAGTCCTGTTGTTAGAGCATCCATGGCATTGGCATAAACTAGTTTACACACTGCTCACGTCTAGGAATGTGAAGATTGGTTCACCTTGGAAGAAACGTGTGGCATCAGGCAAGATGAGGTCATGCCCGTCAAAACTCTGACATCATACCTGTTCTAGCTGGGAGGGGCATGGTGTCTGGAAAAGCCCTCAGTTATAATTAGCAAACTAAGCTTGCTCTATACTCAAGGTAGGGAATCTGGCATGGAAAACTTCCAAAAGCTTTTCCATCCCATTCCAAATTGGCCACCATAGTAACATAAGACAATAGGGATATTATATTAGGAAACATGGTGCTAATAATAGGTTACCTTATTTAAGGAGCGTCTCTTCCCCCAGTAAGTTTTGGAGATGCCTCTAGCTGAAAGAAGGGAGAGTGAAGAGAGAATTCACTGACATACTTGGAAAACAAGTAGCCAAAATCTAAATTACAGTTCAGAAACCATACCACCAAGTCCATTTTATTTTAAAGGCTTTGTCAACCCCTTGCTCTCAAAATAAACATGAAAGAAATAACATATATAAAAAAGAAATAACAAATACAGAAATCTATACTGGTTGCCTCTCCTGCTGTGTTGATTGCTTTCTGTTGAAGCTACCATTTGATGAAGCAGAACATTTACAACCTGCTTTGATCAAATGCCATGACATGCAGGAGTGCTTCCAGGGCACCCACCTTCCTCATCTGATTCCCCAAAGTAACATGCCCTTCAGTAACTGGTGGTCGCTCCTGACAAGCCCTTCCTGCATTTTATTGCTCAATAGACTAGTTAATTAAGACAGCAAACTGGTCACAATACTCCACATTTTAGCCATATTTAGGAAATCTTAGGAAACTTTGCATAATCTCCATGCCTAGATAGATTTATCCCTGTTAGCACTTGGATTACATGTCTTTGGTTAATCTTTTTAGACAGTAATAGCTAATGTTTATAAAGCTTTCACATAAAGACTTGGATTTACGTTACATTCTTCATGTTTTTACTGTTTCTTGTGCCTATTGATAGAGCAGATGGACAAGTATTGGTGGTTTCACTTTACTGGTGGTGGAATGAGCATGCAAAAGGCTTGGGAAATGTAACCAAACTCAGGGTGCAAATCAGTGACAACGGTGGCCCAGGAACAATTCTCCAACCAGCAGCTCTGAAAGATGAACAGTACTCTTGTAAAGCTGCCCTCATGCTTTCCTAAAATTTTGAGGGCAAAAAAGCTTTCTGACACAGGCATGAATAAATGGTAATACTGACCTCGTGATGGGCTGGTTTCTGGTACCCTGAATCACTTGGAATAACAGCTTAGTCAGTGAATTGGTCTCAGTGCAGTTGCTCATGGAGGGAGCTCTAACTAGAGCGAGGGAGGCGATCTGAAGGTCTCCGTGTAGAGCAATTTGCCTTTACCACCTAGAGTACGCAGGCTTGGAGGTTCTTAATCTGTCCCCACCCCATCCCCATCCCATCTCTCTGAGTTTCTAACTCTGTGGTGATTGCGGCTCAAGGATCTTGCAAGGAATTAAGGCTGCTCTCTAGTACCTTGCTGACCACCATCTCCTTCCCTTGCCTGCAGCTGGTGCTGCCTTTGGGTCCATTTTATGCTCCTTACCCCACTTTTTAAACAGACAAGTATATATGCTCTTACCATGGGGACAGTTGGTCTGTCCCTACCAGAAATTCACAGCCTTTGGTAAAATCTTTATGAGGCTTATTTCCCTTATGCATGAAGTGCAGCTGTTGCCCCTTGTATTGGGTCTGCGTGGCCAGGTTTTGGTAGCGGGGGGCTACAGGGGTGGCTTCTGTGAGAAGCTACTGGAAGCTTCCCCTATGTCCGACAGAACCAATGCCAGCCGGCTCCAAGACAGACCCACCGCTGGCCAAGAATGAGCCCATCAGCAACGGTGGTAGCGCCTCTGGGATAACATATTTAAGAAGGGAAAAAAACCTGTGCAGTTGCAGCTGGAGGGAGGAGTGAGAAGGTGTGAGAGAACCAACCCTGCAGACCCCCAGGTCAGTGCAGAAGGAGGGGGAGGAGGTGCTCCAGGGCTGCTCCCCTGCAGCCCATGGGGAAGACCATGGTGAGGCAGGCTGTCCCCCCTGCAGTCCATGGAGGTCCACGGTGGAGCAGATCTCCACCTGCAGCCCGTGGAGGACCCCACGCCGGAGCAGGTGGGTTCCCGAAGGAGGCTGTGACCCCATGGGAAGCCCACACTGGGGCAGGCTCCTGGCAGGACCTGCGGATCTGTGGAGAGAGGAGCCCATGCTGGAGCAGGTTTTCTGGCAGGACTTGTGACCCCACGGGGGACCCACGCTGGAGCAGTCTGTGCCTGAAGGACTGCAGCCCATGGAAGGGACCCACGCTGGAGCAGTTTATGAAGAACTGCAGCCAGTGGGAAGGACCCACATCATTGGAGAAGTTTGTGGAGGACTGTCTCCCGTGGGAGGGACCCCATGCTGGAGCAGGGGAAGAGTGTGATGAGTCCTGCCCTGAGGAGGAAGGAGCAGCAGAGACAACGTGTGATGAACTGACCCCAACCCCCATTCCCTGTCCACCTGTGCTGCTGGCAGGAGAGGAGGTAGAGAAAATCAGGAGTAAAGTTAAGCCTGGGAAGAAAGGAGGGGTGGGGGGAAGGCATTTTAAGATTTGGTTTTATTTCTCATTATCCTACTTTAATTTTGATTGGTAATAAATTAAATTAATTCTCCCCAAGTCGAATCTGTTTTGCCCATGATGGTAATTGGCGAGTGATCTCCCCCTGTCCTTATCTTGACCCATGAGCCTTTCGTTATATTTTCTCTCCCCTGTCCAGCTGAGGAGGGGGAGTGATAGAACGGCTTTGGTGGGCACCTGGCGTCCAGCCAGGGTCAACCCACCAGACCCCTGCTAGAGCCAAGCCCAGCATGGTGACCCACGAGGAGATGCCATACCCCCTGGGAGAGGAGGCACAGGGTGCCTGCACAGTAGCCCTCAGTGGGGGTTTCCCTGACTATCTGTGAGCTCACAGCGACAGGGCAAGCCTGAAAAGGGACAGGCAGGAAAAAGCTACAAAGTCCTTTACAAAATAATGTCCACTTCTTCTGCTTTCCATCATACAACAACTAAACGTTAACACTTGATAGTGTTATATTGATAATGAATACTCTGTGCTGTTCTTGTTTTTTATGGCATTGCTCTCTTAAACCTTTGGTAATGTAAGTACACTCACACATATACCCAAGCCTATTACAAAATTTTCTGCTGAGATTCCTGACCAGCTAAACACTGTTAGAGCCACCGCCGACTGTATCAATACATCAAAATGTGCAACAGGGTTTCTACAGAGTTTGGAGCACTCTTTTACAAGTGATGCGAATGAGTAGCTGATAGCATCAGGGGCAGGGTAGGAATAATTAAAAAAAAAGATCTTTTTGAGGGTCAGGAGAGGGTTAAAGACCCATATAAGTCTAAAGAAAGATGAATAACTACAGGAAATTTTAAGGACAAAGGAAAATAATTAAGTAAAGCTGAGGAGCAGATGGGGTAGGGGAAAGAGGAAGAACAGGGGTATAACGCTGGATCACCTTCTGTGCTGTAATTTAGTTTTTGTTCCGCAGAGGAGCACATCTGGTATTCTCTCTGTGAGCTGGACTGCTTGAGCCTCACCTAAAAAATGCAACCCCTTCTCCCACCCTTCCCCTGTGACAGACAATCTGCCATTTAAAAAGCCAAACTAAAATCTCTCCACTACCAGTTCTGCTTGTGTTTGACCTTAAAAGGCTACATTATTCTGAGGTTAATCCCTGGAGGAGTACTTAAAGCTGGCAGCAGCTTGGGGCAGTATCCAAGGAGGACAGAAGGAAGCTCAGCATTCCCAGCAAGCAGCTTCCTTGCCTCCTCACCACTGTCCATAGTGGCCCTTTCTGGGTTTCACGTTGTGAAAACTGGTTTTCAGAACATTTCCTTCCCCAGATAACCAGTGTCAACTTAACTTTACATAAACCAAGCTTGTATAGACTGACCTATCTGCTACGTTTGGCTGGTTTACTTAGTTTGATCCCTGTAATTCAAGGTCCTCCTAATGATCTTGGCTAGGATGGTTTAATGTGATGACTGGTAGCATGCTGTGCTGACATGGTATTGAGCAACAATTCTGCTTTCACAGCTTTATCAAGTGGAGTGACTAGGTAAAGTGAATTGTCTTACATGAGGCATGACCCCCTGTTCAAGATGAGGGGGTTCAGCTCCCATGAACACTACCTCATTTCTTCCCATCTGTCCAACCACAGACATAATACCTAATAATACCTAAAATAAATCATACCTAAGTAGCAAAACTCCATGTAGGCAGGGACATCCCTACGGGCAGGAAAGGTTGGGGTGAAATGGAGAGGATGCCCGCTTCTCCTCTCCTCCTTCAGCAGTGTGTGCTGAAGCCAGTGAGATTCCTCCAGCTTTGAACTGGTATATCTAGGAACCAAATCTGGTTCTGCACTTGGCAGAAGCACAGATACAGAAACATGATGCACAGCCAGATCTGCGAATAAAGATCTGCTAGATTAAAGGGCAGATATACAGTACATGTTTTGCTTTCCTGGTAGCCTGGAGAGAACCACCCAGACTTCTAACTTGTGTACGTATACTTTCAAAAGGGCAAAAATGTTGCTTTCATAAATTAATTTCACACACTTTACAGAGATAAAAATAATCACTGTGACATTTTGTTTGTCTTCCTTTTTTCCTGTGTGCATGCAGCCAACTCTCAATTACTTACAGCCCTAAATTTGTTCTGCTCAATTGTGAAAAGCCCCCGCAATATTCAACAGGAGGGGAAGAATTCCGATTTGTGGAAAGTCATCGTGTTTGCAAAGAAAGCAAATTTCCTCCTCTCCCAATATGCTGTATATATCAGCCAAAACAAGACTCTTGTACTGAGTGCCAACTGGTATGAATTCCAACCATTTTATGTATTATATATTAATGTTATAAAAATATGCACCCCGATTTTTTATAACAAGAGACTTTGTTGTGGCAATATCTGACACCACTTCTGAACTGACGTAGATGTGACAGCCTAACAAAAACATGCCTGCCAGCATGATGGCATTGGTTATGTATACAGAATTGCCTCGACAATTCATGGGGTTCTGTACTGGCTTTTCTTCAGTAACAACCACATCAGACTTGCTGAGCTTTTCTCTAGCTGCTTACTACACTCTAAGCTCAACCAGGTCTAAAAAAAAATCAAGTTTTGATTATGTTTCTTCTTATATATTACAAGTAACAGAAACTGTACAGACACTACTTTGTTGTTAATTTTTTTTGCTGATGCCTAGTGGGTGACTGCCCTGGATACTTCAGCTGGGTTCAAAGAAGACCCTTTATTTTTCCTACAAAATCTCATCTCCATTATCCTCCATGATGGGAGATGTCTCATAGGAGACATCTTTGTGGTTTCACCGTGTGATGAAGGAAAGCATTACATAAACTTGGTGAGGGCTCCGGAGATGCCTTGTGTAAGCATGTGGAGTATGCACAGGCTGCAATGAAAGGCTGGGATCAGCAGACAGGTTTTTGTCACGTTTGCTGAATACAGAGTCAGGGTACAGCACTGGATGTGAGCCCATGTGGAAGCTGGAAAGAAAGCTCCTGTTCTGTGAAAACAGGCAGGGACGATAGGATAGAGCAAGTGTTAAGTAATGCCAAGTGCCTCTTCAGTGCAATCCTTGTCTCCTGGTGTTTAAGTATATAGGAACTCAGAAACTTTGACTGATAAGGTATCTGAAGATATAAGATCACATAATTGTGTATTTTGTAATGCAAATTAAGTGGGTCCTGCCTTATGGTGGTGCAAATCAAGACTGTTGCCAAGGCAGTGGATGTAAGTGTATATGTCCTGCGCCGCAAACAAATGATGCACAACAGGCGTGAGTGGAAGAATGAGACACTTGCATGGTGAGCGCAGCCTTGTCCTTTCACTTGTCATCCAGTCTCATGAATTGTAGCTCCAAGACTGGCACACACACTGATTAGTGGGTGGTTATAACAGAAGTAAATTAGATGGTCTATTTACATAATTACCGAAAGGTATGACAAAGCCGAATGCTGCAATCTCTGCTCGTAGTGAAAGCTGGTAGGCATAGCTCACCTGGATAGGGAAAGTTTGCAGGGCTTCAGGCTGCCAGGGCGAGTGTTTCCATGGGCCCATTGGGAGGGTCACAGGCACCTTTTAAATTTCCCGGTCGACAGCACTGGGAAGCCCCGACTGCAGCGAGGCCTCCCCGGGTTGATGGGCGATGCGTGCGGCCAGCTGCTGGCGGGGATTAGGAGGATCGGCCCCTGCCAGGTGCTGGTGTTGTGCCCCTTCACCAAACATTTTTATGTGCTGATCACCTCCCACGTAGGAGACAGCTGTTCCTTCTCCTTCTTACCCAAATGCTTGCTTCCCTTTAACTTTTGGGTTCTTAAACTCCTAGCCTCTGGGTTGTGATCCTGTGAAATAGATAGCTGTCTCCTTGATCACTCAATCTCATTGATTTCAAAGAGTAACACTGCAAAAGTTGGTGTAAAACACATTTTTTGTTAGCAAGCTGCTTTTCCTGGTTTTCCTCTTTCACTTTCCCTTTTCCTTTCCCTTTCTGTTTCCTTTTTCTCTCTCTTCCCTTCTTCTCCACCCTCTCCCTCAAAACAGAAGTGATTTCCAGCTATTTTCTGTCAGACCAGGAAAGGCTTCCCCCCAGACTGTCCTGTTAGATTCTAGATCTCCTCAGTGCCCCACTGATTTTTTTCACATTTCCCTTCCAGGAAACCTACTCTTTTATGCTGGTTATAGGTACAAAATCATTACAGCTACAAGAAACAAGGGGTCCCGTTTTCTAATACCGACAGTGCGTGGAACTCGTTTCCCCTTCAGCAGCATGCTGTTAGTACTGCTATTAGTATGGTTAATAGTAACCGTTCAACGTGCATTGCAGAAGTATTGGGCCCAGAATCAGGACCCCACTTCAGGCTAGAATTGCTTAAAAATACATGAACACCTGAAAACACAAATAAGAAGGAGCTCCACTGCAGGGACAGCTACCAAAATGCTGAAGATGAGTAGCCCCAAAGAGATTATTCTAATAATTTACACACTGTCTGAACATCAGCTGCTTTTAAGGGAGCATTGCAGATGAAAAGACCAAAGAATATAGAAACCTGCTGGAAGGCAGCAAAGCCTGATGTGTAGCCCTTCAGCACTGAGGCTTTGTAGCTGTAGAGCTGAATTAAACATAATTCAGCGATATCGGTGCCAGAAATCTCACTAAACTGTGCTTCATCCAAGATCCTGGTGCGCTGGGTACCAGAAAGCAGAGAAAAGAATATCCCAGTGAGACAAAACAAGCATCATCGGTTTTTATCATGCTCTGTGCTGCCGTTTATAACAGTGAGTGCATTTCCTCATTGGAGAAGGTTCCTCTGCGGGGTTCAGTGAGGAGAGGCTGTGCAAACCCTGCCCAGGCTCATCAGCTGAAATTAAATACAGAGCTGTGCCTAGTATCTGAAAAGAGCGAGAGAGTACTGGAGCTGGCTTTGCACTCCGCAAGTTTGTGTTCTCGGGTTACAAGTGAAAAGGGCCATCTAGAATGAAAGTGGAGGCTGGTCACACAGGCTTAAGATGACAAAGATGACCCAGCGCTGAGACAAAAATGAGGCTGTCTTTCCCACAGTGATTGCAGCTACTGGGAGACAGAATTAGACCTCTGAAGAGCTAGGACATGCAGTTCTTCTGGGTTCATGGATAGACCCAATACTGAAACTTCATATTTGGATGGGAAAGGAAGGTCTGGTCTAGACTGGAAGAAATACTGTACAGTTCTTGAATGTGCAAAGCCCAGTAAATCCCAAAGACAGAACCTGCAGAGACATTTGTCCTCTCAGCCGCAGCCACATCAGAAAACCTGCAGTAGCCAAGAAAAAGCAGACAATGTAATGAGATGACTCTCACCCAGCCCTATATATCATTACTTATTTTATCTTCCAAGGCGAATGTACAGGTATTGGGCCCTAGTCCAGGGAAGCACTTAGGGCCGTATTCTGATAGCATGCAGAAGAACAGTACTTTGCTCAGCAAACAGCACCAGTGAAGTCTTTGAGGTGATTTATGGAGTTAAATTCGTGCAGTGTAAAGACACTAGCATTTGTTTCCTGAGCATTTGCGTAGTGCTAACTCCAGTCATGTAACTTGCTGCTGGAGGTTATTTGCATGTGCACGTGCTCTGCTAATAGACGGAACTGATTGCCCAAGACAAGGAAAGAGAGGCAGACCTGCCTCTCTGACTCCCACTTGAAGCCTGCAGTGAAAAAGGTTGACAAGGGACCTCCAGAAGTTGGGAATTTGCTGCAAAAACACACCTGCCCTGTGGGCCAGGAGAATGTGTTTTGGGGCACAAGCTGTTAATTCCTGATTATTTAACTCCATAAACTGTTCAAAGAGGAAGCCAGAGGTACTTCTGGATGAAAGTACAAATACTCTGGATTAATGTTGGGCTAAGAGAAGTGAGTCACCTTCCTCTCTCCAGGGCCCCAAGAAGATCCCCAGCGCGCAGCCTAAGCGCCTAGACCAGTCCTGGGGAAGTGATGTGGGGAGAAGGTAATCTTAAAAGTACCCTGATTCAGAACCTAAGGAGAGACTTCCATTGACCTAACTGAGTTTTGGATCACAGCCTGCAACAGCCTTGTCCAGATTTGAATTGAAGAACTACATAAAATACTGGGGAAAGAAAAGACCTAGACAATTTTCTGATATAGGAAGAAGTTACGCTGCTAGATGAAAGAGAGCTCATCATTTCAATGAACAGAAATCAGGTTAAAAATTCATTTAGAAAGTTGGATTAACTCCATCAATATAGGAATTGATTGAAGGTAAGGTATGGAATTACAGCAAAAACCAGTGCCACTCTGTTCATAAATGATTAGTTGGTGACTGTTAGGCTTACTGTGACTGCAGCGGCTCCAAGGCTCTGGGCACTTCACAGGTGTTAAATGAAGACACTACTCCTTTTATTCTGGGTGTTAGACTTAGTGTAGCAAAGGTATGAAGAAGAGGTAGAAGTGGTAAGATGACGGTGTTACCCATTGGGGGCACAGGGCTATTTCAACAGCCTAATAAAAGCTATGCATGGGGTTTTTTGGAAATTGGAATGTTGGTGTCCCTGGCTGTTGAGGCAGGCAGGGTCAGTCACTGGGCCGGGGTACATCATGGCTCCTTGTGGCCGCTACGCCCAGGCTTCTGTTCTGCAGAAGTGCAGCAAAGGCAAGAGAATGAGTGGGTATTGGTGTCCTGTCCCAGTGGGCTGGGGTACCCAACCAGACCAAGGAATTTGGAAGTTTTCCCAGGTTCACACACCAGGAATAGGAGGGAGACAAAAGTCTTGCTCCAGGTTACACAAGAAGTCTGTGGTGGAGCAGGCTTCTTGACCCTAAACCAGTACCCAGACAACCAGATTTACGTGGTACAGGGAGAGCACACCATGCACAGTGGGCAGCACATGGATTAGGTGAACGAGGGGATCATTGTGGCTGGTGCCTGGGCATACAAAGGGCCATTAGTCATTATTTACTAACTCAATGTGCAACCTGTACCTGCTGTCGCAACAGCGTGTGCTTTAATCATATTAGAAAAATTGCACTTCTGCTTCCAAAATCAATTTCATGGAGATGTTTCCTCCATAATATACAGGGCCAGATCCTCAATAAGGCAATCAGCAGAGTTGCGTTGACTTTGGAGAAGATGTAATGATTCATGTCTGCTGGGGAACCGATCCTCAATCACGGAGTGTTGAGATAAGGGAAAATGTTGAGCTGTGATGACTGAGCAGCATCTTGAGAATGATTAACAGGCTTCCTTTCCAGGGGGATGGGTGAAATATGGTCTATTTGCAGAGAGACAGCACCCGTCATAGACAGTAATTAAATCCCACGTGACCTTTATTTTGAAGGTTTAAGTGGAATAAAAATGGTGCATAGGAGTTAATTTTACAAGTAAGCTTTGGTCTCTTTAGAACACGGTGGACTCGAGTCAGAAATTTGGGAAGACTAAATAAAAATGCAACACCTAATACAAAAGTAAAAGGTCATTGTGTATCACGAACAGACACCCACTGCATATATAAAACAGAGGAAAAAAAAGATGTCCATCGTTACCTTTTTTCCACGAGCAAATGGCTGCATTTTACTGTAGGACACACCAGGAGCAGGAAGCTCACCGCAAGGTCGATAGAAATTTTCTTTGGGGTGTGTCTGCCGGCGTACAGGGGGGGATTAGCTGCCGCCCCCCCCAGTTGCCACCCCAGCTGGAATATCACACCCCGGCGGTAGCTCTCCAGGGACAGCAGTGAGCCAGCATGTGCAGCAACTGTTTGAAGGGGGGATTAAAGCACGTCGTAAAAGCTTGTGGCCAGAAGCAAGAGAGGAATGTTTTCATGAGACATCCATAGGTTACGAAGCGCTGGGTGTGCAGACAGCTATTAAATAAAAAGCAGAGAGCAAAGCACTCACAAAACACAGGAAACCACATGTTTATTTCTCCTCAAGAAGCCCAGCGAGCAGTAAGACAGCAGCCCAGGCAAAGTCCTCGTCTCCCTCCCCTCGTGCTGAGTGTTCAGGCTGGCTCCTGCTGGAGATCCGCCGTTCATGCGTGGCAGGTAGCGACCGGCCAGGGGTGGCCGACAGCTATCGAGGGATGGCTGTGCGACCAGCTGTAGGGTCCCCACCGGGAGCAGGCGGTGGTGGCGGCTGCGTGGCCATGTCCGGGAAACCAGGAGAGCTATAGGCAATACCTGAACTTGGCTTGAAGGAAGCAGACCTGTCTTAAATTGCAAGGGTCAGCTCATCAGCTGGGCAACCTGGAAAAGAAAAGTTACTGCAGCTACGCTGGTATAAAGGACCTACTCCTAATTTTATGGACATTTACAGGCTGGGTTTTGTAGCAATCCGCTGAGACCGATACTTATCCATGCTTGAAATGGAGGGACAGGAAATTTGAGTTTTGCTTTGAATATCTCCGTTCCTTGTGGCATAGTGGGGACTACAGCTGAGCAACACAGCTTTGACTTCCTCTACTCCAAACTATTCCCATTTTTGTTTTATGAGGGTTTAAATTGTAGTTATCGTTTGATAAAGTGCGGCTGACTAACTAGTGGTTTTGCACTGTACAGCACAAGGTAGGGGAGCACATGACTAAACAGAGGACAAAGAATTGCTTAAAATGGCTGAGTACTAAAAACCTCACCAGCCGCGACAGTACGTATTCATTTGAGGGTTTTCAAGCTGTTAAATATTTTTCAGTTCAGTATTTTTATTAGTTTGTCCCGGGTCTTGTCCTTTTTTTTTTTTTTTTTTTAATCCTCTTTCCTGTGAATTCACTTTACTAAAAATACCAACCAACGGTCTCTTTGTGCAGCAAAATCAGGTTGGTGAAAACTGGTTTTGTGCAAGCACCATGATAAAAGGTGCATTCAGAAATATATCCAACAAGTAAGCTCTCTGCAGGGTGTAAGTCTTCTGAAAAGGGAAGCTGAATCCTGCAAGCCCTACCATTGCGGGCTTCTGCTGCTATTGAAGACAACCATGAATAAGGTTTTGCAGGATCAGGCCCCAGAGTTCAGCAAAATTCACTTCCTGGCTGCTCTCCACAGCATTTAACAGCCGAAATAAAAGAAGGAATTAATTTCTGTTTTAAATCCTTGGCAAGCAACTTCATCTTGTTGCTTATCTTTTCATGGGAATCAAAGGATCCTGCCTCGTTACAGCTACTCGTGGAGTTGGGGCTTGAGGGAGAGCAAGGTATTTTCTTTCTCAGATAAAAATCAGATTCTGACCGGTGGTATTTTCAATAATGTTTAACAAAGCCGCATTGCTAAAGAAAAGGCAATATTGTGGCTTCTCCATTTTTTCACTCTTGCCCTAAGTATGGTTTGTTTTTCAGCCAAAGAGTTAACCATTTCTGCGGTGCTCACCCAGCGTGCTGCTCTTCTTGGTGGCTTCTATCAAACTCTGTTTCATTGTTAAGCATTGCACTTTTGGAAAATATAGCCCACCAATTTGGTGGTAAACAAGCCTTGGCTTTAAGACAAAGCTTGTTTTAATCTCCATGATCAGGCTACAGATCTGACCACGTTTTTTAACAAACCTCTTATGAAGAAATCCTATTCATGATTATTATCTATATGAGAATAAAAATGTCTAATTACCTTATATTAAATCTGTATTTATCAATCGTGGCTTTCTCTGGGAAATTGTAATTTGCAGAAATGCTCCACATTCCAGGCTGTAACAGTTGGAGGTGGATGTCCTTAAGGATGGGAAAAAAAGTTCTTTTTTAAATGGCACATTTACTAATTATAAAATGCTCTTATCTCTCTGCAGCCAAAGCCAAAATGAACATGTGCCTTGCACTAAGAAATCCCAGGATTGTCACAACTTGTGCCAGCTGTTGAGGTTATGACACCTGTGCCAGCATCGCCAGCTCTGCCCACTGTCATCTGTTCCAACTGTTCCATCTGCACTGTTTGTACCAATTCTCCCATTTCTGCATCTGTACCTTCTGCAGAAACGGGTCCAACAATGCCAGCTGTGTCATCGGTGCCAAATATGCCAGATGTTCTATTTGTCCACCCTGGGCCAAATCAATGTAGTTTTGTGCTCATTAGTTTTAGCTGGTAGATTCTATTTCACAATTTTTTGAGATGCACTTAGATCGAATCAATTCTAAATCACCACTACAACTGCTTTACATCTATCTCGCCATAAACAGAACTTTGTTTGTCATCCCGTGTTCGGTCAAAATTATTTTGATCTTATTAAATCGTGCGTAATGATACAAGTTCTGTCTTAATGACAAGATTATTTTTTTCCTGTAGAGGATGTAGCTGCAGAGAAATGAACAGAAAAAGATAAGGGTCATGGTATCCAGGCTGTAAATAATCCCCACGCTTACAGTAAAAATTGCCCACACATTGATATACTGACTGAGAAATCCCGCATCCCAATCCCTTATTCCACCACTGCAGATCAAGAGAAGCCCATCCGATGTCAGTTTAGTTGCACCAAGTACATTAAGCTGGAAGGGACAAAGGCAAAGCTCTGGATGTGTACTGACCATGGGCATGTTTACCAGGGCTATGCGAAAGGTCTGTTCTCCGCACGACCATCCTGCTCAGGAGAGAAGGAGCCCTTGTGCTGCCGCGGGCCCTCCACAAGCACCCTGTGGCTGCACCCCGTCTCGATAGCTTTTCTGTTGGCAAGTTGAACCTGTATTGATTTGGGTGACATGTGGTCTGCCTTTTCTGTGCTTCACTAATGACATAATATCGGAAAGCCAAATCCATGAGTCACTATTTATTTGGATTCATCGCTTACTCACAGGACTGTCCCAGTTTGTGTCCTTGGCCGTATCCTGAAAGATCACACTATGCTCATTGAAGGTGATGGGACTTCTGGGTACGTCATATCCTCTGGGATTTGGTGCTCTGGGCCAGTAAGGAGGGTCAAAATTTGCCACTGTCAGGTATCTCAAAACAAAGTTGATTCCTGCATAAGAGAACAAGCCCAAGTTTTGCAGCCCTATCTAATACCACTCAAGCCACCTTTCACGATAAAACACAAGTAGGATGTGGATGGCGTACCGTGCTGGCCCAGGGTCTGCAGGTGACCACGACTGAATGGGCACTCATTCAGTGCCAGTGACGAGCTGAGACCCAATCCCTGTGTGTCCCAGCTCTGACCCAGCGGCTCCAACGTGAGCTTTTGGCACCATGGTCCAACCTGCGAGTTGCTGCGCGCCAGGAACCGGGCGCCGTCGGCACCTACGACCCCACGTGGGCGTAAGCGTGCTCGACAGCTTGGGAGCCATATGCGGCATCCTGGTGTCCTGGACCCGCGGTGCTGGAGGTGTCACCCGTGGTCCCATCCGCGCCCCCCGCCGTGACAGAATTACTCATCCCCACCGCAGACAGCAGCGTGGCATCGGAGAGAAGCGGCTCTGCCATGTGGGGAGCTAGAAAACGGGCTTGCGTAAACTCAGTCTGCCACTCCGAGCTATTGAAATAAGCAGAGCTGACAGCTCCTCGTCAAAGGAAGGTACAGATTAAAAAACAGCGAGTCAGTTAATTTAGGAAAGGAGACTGAGGCAGAGGAAAAAGAGGCATTTAACGGAGAGGAAGGCGGTAGGAGCGGAAGGAGGCTGGAGGTCCAGCAGCGCCCTGGAGGTGTGTGTCCTGGGGACCTCTCCCACTGGCAGCAGGGACCCGTGAGGGAGAGGATCCCAGTGACGCTGCAGAACACTTCGGTCCTGTCCTGCAGCTGTCACAACAGATTTCATCTTAAAAGATCTTTGAGCTCGAGGAGGTTACTGCGCAGAAGGGCTCCAAAGGCAATCCTGTCTGATCTGTTTGTCCCTTTCTTCCATGGGATTAAGAAATAGGGAGGAAAAGGAGAGAGAAACTAAAGAAATGTTTTCTGCATCTGGTTTGGGTAACTGAGTTGGCAGCCAATGAGGGGGACAGATTTCTAATAAAGAAATAGCTCCTGCAGCTTCTCAGGCAAAACTCCGCCTGAAAACTGTGATTCATTACTTTAGAAATTCCTTGGATTTCCAAATTGTGCAACTGGAGGACACCCCGTCCCCGGGTCTGCGAGCTCTGCCGTTGTGGTCAGCGGCCACCTGCCAGGCGTTGTCTTTACTCACAGGGCAAATGCCTTGAGATGGGAACTCTTTATTTCTATGGCGTTTACAACAGTGGTCCCCGGTCTTCACTCTGAGTGCTGCAAAACACCATCTGATAGTAATGACCCCAAAATCCTTTCTCTGCTCCACAGTCACCTGCGGAGGCTATCCCATCACTGCGCTGCTGTGAAGCAATGCACCGGCTTCAGCCCACCCCGCCTCCTCGGCAGGGCTTACGGAGGAGCCCTTGGAAAGCATTTCTGAGCCTGCCTTCCTCAACAGCTGCGCTGAAAAGATTTTGTCCCAGGCGTAAAAAGGAATTTTTTTCTCCAAGTCAGGTTGGCTAAGACCTCTGGGGTATTTTTTTGCCTCTTTCTGTCACACTCTCTGCTTCCTGCAGCCATCCCGGAGATTTGCTTGTAGCCCAGAAGGTAGAACAGCTTCTCTCGCCCGCTCCGCTGGGCCTTCTGCTGGCTTTTCAGTGTTTACTGCAGGTCCTGGGTTTGCTACAGGGCACTGGTCTCGGTTCAGTGGCCACTGCTGTGTGGTGGCAGGAGCTGGTTATCTCCTTACCAATTCCTAGGGTTGGCCTCACCAGCGCAGGTAGTCCCTGCCAGCAGCACAATCCCACTGGCTGTCTCAGGGGTCTTCGTTGGCCCCTGTGACCTGTTTCCTAAGGGAAGGGCAGTGAAGAAGGACTTGTCACCCCCATCGTTTCATGCTGCCCTTGGTGACGGGTGACATAACAGGTTTCTTCCCATCTTTCACTTTCAAAAATAAGGAGAAGTTTTGGAGGCCAGGGAGATGGAGAACCAGCCTTTGCTTTAAGAGAAGGTGTTGTGGCAGAGCCCTGGGGATATTATCAGCTTTCAGTTGTGTCCTGAAGAGATTTATTCCCTTTTCCCCTAAAGGCCACTGCTTCCTCCTGCTTCCTCCCCTTTCAAGTCTTCTTGAATTACATGGATCTCCCCCTCTTTGTCCCAAGCAGCACAGCTGACCCTTTAATCACTGTTTGCCACCTAGCTAGCAAATGTAGGTCACTTTAATTTATTAAAAATAAAATAAAATACAAGACTGTGAATACAGAGCAGCTCCCAGTTTAGCTTGAGTTTAGCTTGTATGCTTAAAAAGGAAAAAGGACGTGGCTGAGAGGGCTATGTGTTAAAACCTGGCATTGTGGAGCGCTACCTATTTAAAAATACTCACTTTGCTCCTTGCCACTGCTACGAATAACACTAACATGAATGTGCACACATTCACACCCCCCCAGATGATTGTCTCTTTACTGCTGTGTTTGTAGGCAGCACAGGCCAGTTCCCATTAAAGTCCAACTCTTGAGTTCACTGGACATAAATCACCTTCAGGATATCTTTTTTTTTTTTAATAGCATTTTATAAATAAAAGAATTAAAAGTATGAAGAATTAAAAAGGTTTTATTTTCCATTCTTTCAACTGAGGGACTATCCAGATTGACTTAGAGGGAGGGTTTGCACACTGGGCAAAGAAAATGTGCTCCATCCCAATTAGCTTCTCTGGCTGGCCTGATCTTGGGACTGGCCAAAGGTGAAAAACGGTCCTCATCCCACATCCACCCTTGGCAGCTCTCCCTATGGAGACGGATGCTTCATCAAGAGACTGTCCTACTCTGGCTGCCCCCACAAGGGAAATTCTCAGTTAGCAGAGCTCAACAGAGTGACGGAAAAGGGATGTAATCGGAACTGTGGTTGTGTTGAAGAATTTTATAGGGCTCCTGTTCTTTCTCAGCTTTTTTGCACCTTTCTGGTTTCATCTGGGTGATGGTAACAAAGACAAGCATCCTCTTTAAAATCCTCCAGAAGAATTCCTCAAAAAAGGAATTTCCACAGCAAACTCTGCACATGAACAGCCCAATGGGTGTGACTGGAAATTATTTTTTTTCTTGCAGCAGCAAACACCCAGGCTTTTGAAAAGAATGAACCCACTTTGGTATTTTTAGTTTTTATTGCATTCATTTAACGAATGTCATTACTTGCAGCTTAAAAAATGCCAGTAAGTTTGTGTGAGCTCTCCTGACACTTTTTTCATTATCCTGGTGGGCAACAGAAATAGGCAGGGGAGAGAGGAGGAAAGCAGCTGAAGGGTGCCAAAAACCGACGAATATCTATGCAGCAAAAAAACGTTTAGGTGGTACTGAAAAATTTGCAGCATTGAGCAGTGGTATTGGACTGCCTATAGAAACTTTTTTAAAAATATGAGAATAGCTCGTTTGTTGGGTTTTCAAAAAATATCAGATTTCACACTGGGCTGCTATGAAGGGTGGAAATTTTCTTGAAAAATTGTCATTTTATACAACTCTAATTAGCAAACTGTTCATATAAACCCGCAAGCTGTGCAGCAGATTTCACTTCCAACATCTCTACAGACAAGACAGAATTTCACCTACTTATTTACTGATCATGTCGCAGCATCCTTTTCCTACTTGCTGATGACTGTTCAGTGGCTTATGTAAAATGTGCTGGTGATTTCACAGCATTTCCATTGGACAAGTGTCCACGTGCTAACGCAAATCACCATCACTGGCACGCTCCTGTTGGCAGTCTCGTTAGGCAGGAACCAAGGAGCAAAAGACTGAATTATCTTTTCAACCCAAGAGATGGTACAACCAAGAGGAATTGAAAAACATGGACGGGGCTGTTTGGGGTCTCAGGCACTACTCTTTCTCTCTCGGTATACCTTTCAGCAGCATGAATATTTATGACTGTATTTTGTCCTGTTACAGACAAAATAAGAGATGCCCAAGGGGATTCAGTCAATGCAAATAAAAGCAATGTTTGCAAGCATGAGTAAATCTCAGTCATGGTACTTGGCATTTTATGTCAAATACAGCTAAAGCGCAAAATTGCAAGAGAGAGAAATTATTTCAGAACTGTTGTTGGAAGGTCACTGGAAAGAAGTGGAGCCTTGAGTGAGGAGTCCTCCCTCTTTCAGGCCATGGGTCAGGCAGGGTTGCCTGTGTTTCGTACGTAACCACTTGGGAATCATTAATCCTAACTGAATCCCCTGTTTCTTTGAGGTGGTAAACTCACAAATATTGGTTGGATCTTTCATTCCTCCTACAGCCAACTTGTAGCTTCCACTAGTTTCATTTATGTTTCAAAATGCACATTTATTCCTGAAAAGATTTTCACGCTGGTAAAAATCCTTCAAAACTACACTTGTTGGACACCATGGCAGAGGTTGATGAGGAAAGATAACACCTGATTAAAATCAAGTAAATTTATTTCATTCTTACTTTATTGGTAGCCCATCTGTAATGAAAAAAAAAAAAAAGACAGTGCAAGAAGGCTTATACTCTGCAAGCATCTGCTCAGTATTTCTAATGAAGAGTTTGCCTTCCACCTCTAATTGTCTTATGTGGTGTCATGGGGAACAGAAAACTCCCTCTAACTCTATTGATTTAATTCCACCACTTTTGCCAATATTTAGAGATATTGTTGTTGTATTAATGTTAGTTAAACTAGATGTATTTCACTAAAACTGTTACTGATAATATTTATTTTGCCATTCCTTTGTATGTCAATAAAATGAAATTTCCCCCAGTAGAAACAAGCCAAGTGAAAGTCTCCCTATGCTCTTCCCACGTCTCTGTAAACTTAAAGCATTCTCAGATAAGGTGTCTTAGATTTCAAGAACTAGAAAGTATATAACGATATGATTTTTTGTTCATTTTTTCTGCAGTCATTGTGACTTCCAGTTTCAACTACATGGAACAATAGAATTAAACTTATGTATATTCCATTTTATATCTTTCATGTTGTATTTATCTGTGCATGTCTTCTTTATTGTTCATGTGTATATACATTTACTTACACATAGTGACCACCTCAAAGTATTCTTTCCCAGGTGCTCTATTCTCTGATTTTAGATTTTATTTGCAATTTGGAGAAGCTTTAAAAACTGTTTTAAAGCTTTTCGTTGTGGATAGTTACAGCTTGTCTTAAATACAGAGCTTAGGCAAATCCATTTTTGTTTATCTTTCTCAGTACTCAATATAAATGCTAATCCAATAGTTCATTTATGTTTAATATATATACTTACTAGGGCTTGGATTTTCTAAGCGGTGCAAGTATAGTCCCTCCCAAGACCCACCAGCTCCCTTTGGACATCCAATTTATTTTAAATCCCAAGCTTCTTTTAAATGCCAGCATAACTCAATTTATGAGCATAACTCAATTTATGGGCATGAAATGTCTGTTTAAATTCATATGCATTTATTTATTTTTCTATACCTTTCATTTCTTGAAGCTGCTATAAACTGAAACGAAAAAAACAATAAGTAAGTGTAAAACCAGCAGATCACTTTGAAACGTAATAGCTGCAGGTTTTTATTATTTAGAGCTCTGTGGAGCATGATCACAGGTGCATTGAACTCACAGTCAGGTATTTTCTGACATGGCTTTGAGTCTGTGCCTTTATAAATTGGTGAGAAAGCTTTTACTGCCTTTGCCAGATTATTAATCTGCCTTGCCTGATTATTCCTCTTCCTTGCAAAGCGCTGCAGTTGTTTTGTGTGAAAGTAAGGACTCGCATCCTCACAGGTTGCCTTTTCTTTCTGTTTGACTTTACAATAAAGTCATAATGATGAACCGGTGACTCTTCAATTTTATCATGTCAGCAAGTCATGTAAAAACAGAAGTACAGATTCACTGCAGGATGAAACAGAAAGAAAAAGTGGTTTGGAGAATGCTCTTCTCAAAGGCCATTATTTAAAAAGGTATATCATAGGCCAGAAGTATGCATAAAAATGCCTGTATTTGTTTTCACCCTGTTGCTTTTTACTCACCTTTGGTTCAGTATAGTGCCTGTCAGCACTAAGTGGGTTATTAGAAGGTCCTGCGCAACTTGAATTACGTTGGTCTTGGTGTTTTGCCCTTCATAACCCATTGTCTGATACAACATGGGGCTCTGGTAGGTGCCCCGGTGTTTGGCCAAGACCCTTCCCTCTTGCCATTGCTCATGGTCAGCCTCCTGGGCAGAAAGCCGAAGTGTCTTTTCTTTGGAAGGACATACCTCTGCAGTGAGAGCAGGGTTGATTCTACTTATTTATCTGCTCTCTTTCCAGTTATTCAGGGCCAAATGCCTAGGCCTGTACTCACGGTGAGCAATGATTTACTGCCTTGATGGGACTTAAATGGAAGGATAGTGCAGCGCTTAGTGCGAGTTGCAGAATACAGTCATCAAAGATGAAAGAAACTATTTGCACGGTGGATTTGCCGTCGTATTTGAGACTTAATATTTCTAGACTTGTGCTGTCACTGATGCAGTGACATTATTTAGATGTGTACTGAAGTCAAACTGTGAGAGAAGGTGATAATAGAACAAGTGTGGTGGTGAGAGGAGAGGCCTGTCAACATTTAAAGCACAAATCTGCAACCACATCTAAATCATTCCTTCTAACGTATTTTAACTGTAGGGATGGGCATCTCTAAGGGTGCAAATCTGAAATGAGTTTAAGTTCTTCACTGGCATGTAAGTAAGATAAGGTACATGGCAACACACATTCAGTGCTAGTGTTGGGTCTTCTCCATTTAAGCAGAGAATCAGAGGTGTGATTGCCTAATAAGGGCACAACCAGAGACAGTTATTGAATTGCTTAATCCATTCAAATACATGCTTTCGTACAGCTCTAGAGAAGAGACTTTATCTCCTGAATTAAATGTTGGCTTTGTGATAACAAAGCTCGCAAAAGATCAAGAAAGATTCTGACATCAAAACTATTCATCACCAAAGAATTTCTAAAGGCTGAAACACTGAAGCTGCATATAATCGTGCATTGCCAAAGCAAGCTGTCCCCATGCAGAAGACCAGCACAAGTCAAATGGAGTTTAAAGTCCTTGATCACTTTATCAGTGGGGTTGTCATGGTACATAGGATTCATGCTGTTCATATTATATAGGGATGATTTTTTTTCCTAAATGAAGGAAAGATTGGGTCAGAAGTGCATATTTATGACTATATTTAATATGCCAGTTTTTTTAGAATACATTGATTTTGTTCTACTTTTGTCATATGTATTTAAAATATTATATTTTGTTCTTCAGTTTTCCACTATTTTTAAAAAGGATTTTAATATGCAAGCACCAGCTTCAATAAAACTGTTTAAGGAATTAAAGGAATATATTTGCCGTGACTACCTTTGGAAGCCAGGCTGTGTCACCTGGGTTTTACAAATAGGAGTTTCCTTGAAATGTGGCTTGACATATACCATGTTGCTTTCTACAAAATGACAATGACATTGTCGTTTACCAATAATCACGGTCCTCTTGGAAGCTGAACATAAATGGTACTGTCCTCTAACATAGGAAATATCCTGTAATTTGTGTTGAATGCTTCTTTGCCCAGTAGGGACCACTGGATGGTACTCTGTATTGTTCAAAAAGTTCAAGTCAGGAGTGATATCTAATCAAATTGTCTTTAAGAAAAAGAGAGCCTGAGTGGACTGGGATGACATCAAAGAAGACAACAAAGTGGAAAAGAATGTGAGGTATGGAGAAATGCTGGCAGAAGGCTTGGATCTTTAGAGGCTCAGGGTTTGACCAGGAAAGCTCACAGCTTGTCATCTGACGAGAAGGTAAAGAGAACATGAAAGACTCAAGGAGGGGTCATAAGAAGTCAAGTTTCACAGGACTGACTGTATCAATGAACTGGAGAGAGATCGTCATTTCTCCACAGAGAAATTGCAAGGGTCTTATATTGCACAGGTACCGTTTTAGTGTTTATAAACCATATTGCTGGTTTATCATTTGACTTTACTTTGCTGAAGTACTGCTCCCACACCTCTTGTTGCAGTGGAGATGACATGTATTTTCTGCCTTTGGTTCTGCAGGCCTCTCTGGTGCAAGGGATGTGTTGGCTGCAGCAGGAGATGTTATTGTAGCACAGGTGCAGAGGAAGGGGTAATGATGCAAACCCTTCTTTTAGTAGCTCCAAGTTCAGAATCAATTTGCTAGAAATTTAGCAGATGCCAAACAAATATAGTCTGCCTTTGCAGAGGAAAAACACTATCACAATTACAGCCTTGGAAACAATAGGTTTTTGGAAAGTGCAGCAATCTCTTAATCTTGGTATTGATCATTTCCCTTATTTTCAATGCTGTACGGCTTTGAAGAAACTTTGCAGGTAAGCAGACCAGGCTCTCTTCTGTCCGGTTTCTGTGCCGCTGCCTGGAGGCAAGCTGGACCACCTGCAAAACTGAAATGCCCAGCACGTACCAGGCTGCGCTGGTCCTATGTCGAGAAAAAGCTCGCAAGTCCCACCTTGCTCTGTGGTGGTTCCCCGGGCGCGACCAGGCTCCACCACCTAACCTGGAAGGCGGACAAGAGTTCAGAGGGCCTTCAGTCCCATCCACAGCAGTGCCACGTGCTGGTCTTTGGGGTGGCTTTACCTTTGGGAGGGTCTTTCGTCACAGCGCTTCAGGCACAGAGTAGACATGGCCAGTGTTCTGAATGCTGTGTAAATAATAAGTCCTACATCTTGCAAATCCATGACCTGTGCTAGCATTTCAGTGGCCTGTGCCCCCTCTGAGCGCTGGATGGCATTGCGTTTGCCAGCAGGACTTTCCTCAGGGCACAGGGTGTCCAGGTGCTTCAGGGGCAACTGGCTTTCTGTCTGTCAGCTCGCTGTCTGCACAGTCCCTGCTTTGAAGATACAGGAAGGATGGCAAAAATTGGGGAATTCCAAGAATGCTGTGTATCTTTGCAAACCAGAGCTGAATGTTTTAAGTTGGGAGCCCTAAACAAATGGACAGTAAAAGATGTTGGCCTGAGCTGCCTTGTCTCAGGTCCCTCTCTACAACATGAGTATAATCATCTGGTTGTGGCCATGGGAGCGATGCAAAGGACAATGATCAGAATCCATGATTAGAGCCCTGTGGAGAAAACGGTGAGATTAACAATTTGATATTCAGTGTATTGATTCACACTACAAGGGTGGGCAAATTAAAGTTTCATAGGCAATAGTACGGCTCCTCCTTCCTAACTGTGATTATTTGACTTTGCATCTATAACATACCTTTAACATCTCAAAATGCCACTGTTGATTTCAGCAGAGTTGCACTGACCTGTGTCTGCTGAAGGTTTGCCCCATTATAATTCTGTTGGACAGACACCATGTCTAATCACTCCAAACCTCAATTTCCATCTTTTTTCCTAGGAACTTAAGTAGAAATCCTGAAGGGAAAACAAATGTCCAGGATGAATCACTGGGAGTTTTGTGTGAGTAAAAAGAGCTGTAAATAGAACTCAGGGTGGTGGCAAGTTACGGTACTGAGACATCTATTATTTGTAAAGTCAAAGAATAATTTGTCAAAGAAATGTGAACACCATGACTTGGTACACCAGTGATTGAAATAAACATCATCCACCGTAAGAGAAATATCTGTTGCTGTACTTGTTCTGTATATTTAAAATGTCTCTTTTAACTTCAGAGGTCTATCTCCTCTCCTGTAATCAAGGAAAATATGTGAACATTTACCACTTTGGCCTGAGTGTTACAGGCATGTCCTGGTTTCAGCTGGGATAGAGTTAACTGTCTTCCTAGTAGCTGGTACAGTGCTGTGTTTTGAGTTCAGTATGAGAAGAATGTTGATAACACTGATGTTTTCAGTTGTTGCTCAGTAGTGTTTAGACTATAGTCAAGGATTTTTCAGCTTCTCATGCCCAGCCAGGGCACCTGACCCAAACTGGCCAACAGTGTATTCCATACCATGGGACGTCCCATCTAGTTTAGGAACTGGGAAGTGGGGGGGCAGGGAATCGCCGCTCGGGGACTGGCTGGGTGTCGGTCGGCGGGTGGTGAGCAATTGCCCTGCGCATCATTTGTACATTCCAATCCTTTTATTACTACTGTTGGCATTTTATTAGTGTTATCATTATCATTATTAGTTTCTTCTTTTCTGTTCTATTAAACCGTTCTTATCTCAACCCACGAGTTTTACTTCTTTTCCTGATTTTCTCCCCCATCCCACTGGATGGGGGGGAGTGAGTGAGCGGCTGCGTGGTGCTTAGTTGCTGGCTGGGGTTAAACCACGACAGGCAGAAAAATCACAGAGTAGAGCTCTCAGCACATTGATACGCTGAAGACACAGCCTCAAGTGACAGAATGGTCTTAAAGGGCTAAAATGAAGAGAGATTTGGTGAACTTCCAGAAGATGGTTGAGCCAGGAGAGGGATTGTCTGAGCCTTTGCTTGTAAGGGCCACTCCACGCTGCTGTTCAGCAAGAGGCTTAGCAGGCAGCAGGTGTGGGATGCCTGTGGCTGCTATAGTCGATGTCGCTTGGCAGGGGTTGTGATGGTGCACGATCATATTTTGAGCTTCTTCAAAGGAATGAAAGGAATGAACAGAGGTTACTGTAGTGCATTATCAACAGAATAACCCCCATTCTCCACTTAAAGTAATAATCCTTTCTTTGTGAGCACCAGTAATCTGCAGCCAGCGTGCACAAAGTAATTTGCAATTTTCTTTCACTTCTGCACAACCTGCAACAGAAAAACACAGACGATACCCAAAATAACTTGGCAAGCCATTTGCTTATGTGTATAACAAGCAGAAATGAGCAGGATTGCACTAAAAAGAACATTGTAAAGCCCGAACTTTGCTCAGTGGGCTCGTGGCAGTCTCATGGCATCACGTAAGTTTCCACTTGTTAACAGACCCTTCATTTTTCTTTCTTTTCTTCTTTTCATTTTTCTTTCCTTTTAGCATATTAAAATGGTTTCTGTGAGCTGTCATCAGAAGCCAGAGTAAACATGTTGCTTTTTCTTGGGCTAAATGTAAACTAGTACACTTTGCTGAGCCCCTCTTGTCGATGCTGAAGAACAGATTGAACAAAGCGAGGCTTATTGTCTCGAGCTACTTGTACAGAAGTGTTTTTGGAGCTTGTCAAAATTACAAAAAAATATGCACAAATTTGAAAGGTTATACCACAAATTAAAGGAGCAGCAATTTCTTTTGTCTTTAGATGAAAAGATGGAAATAAAAGACAACAATGGTTTTATGAATGTGTTAACAAATAACCTGGAATAAACAAGAAATTAATTATTTTTAAAACCTTGAGGAAATCTTGAGAAAAATAATTAAAAATCTACCGGTAACTCCCTAGTCTCATAAAAATTATTTTGGAGGTATCAAGTTTCACTGAAAAGACAGTATTCTTGATTTTCCATCTTAATAAAATCTGATGACCTGTAGTGCCTTCTTTATTCCTTTCATATGCTAAAGTAAGAACATGTACAATTATGCTTTGTATTTTACCTTATGTTCCTAAATTCAGTACATTATTATAAATTGTCGGGTATAAAAAGACAGGAGAAACACCGTTCATACCTGAAGTTAGAATTGCTCCAAATACACTACCATTAACAGCTGAAGACCAGAAGTATTAGCCTTCTTACTAACATGATGAGCAATGGCCATCTGTCTTCACAAAGGATTCCCGGCCAAAAATGATTACCTCAGTCCCAGTAAACTCTTGAACTTTTCTGCAGAGCAATAAGGGGTTTAATGAAGGAGATACAGAGCGAAGGCCCAGACCCTCAAAGGTCTATTTAGGTTTTTAACTCTTGTAGAGGCTCTCTCTTCCATGAAATTCTATACTCCAAAATACTTGAAACAGTATACATCTTCTGTTAGGAAGATAGAGAATAAAAAAAAAAAAGTCAGTGGAACAATTTTCTGTAAATACCTCAGAGAATCTGGTTCAACTTCTTCTCTCACCTGAACTCTCTGAAATCTGAGTTAGTCTATTAAAAGTTAGATTAGGTTTATGCCAGCATACTAGAAAAAGGAAAATAAGCAAAAAACCTAGAACAAGTTGCCTTTCTGAATTTTAAATCGATAATATAAGTTATATCAGAGCTAACTCGCTACCTGAACGTCTGCTCACAATGCTATGTCAGTCAATGCCTGGTGTCAAGCATCTCTTGACTGATATAATGGGAAACAAACCCACTACCCCAGGACTAAAAAGGTATCTGTCAGTACGAGCTAGAAAATCAGTCTTTTATTGTAGTGGCATGCAAAAATCCCCATCTCCTCAGTGTATCGGCACAGAATGAAATGTATATATAGTCTGTGCAGAATTAAAGAACTTGACCATAAAATCAGTGTGCATCAAGATCAATAGCAGCAAATAATTGCAGCCAGATTAAGGCAAACATCTGCGGGTAGAAACGCATGTGTGGGTATTTGCATCCACACGATCCCAAAGAAATCAAAAAGCCCTACCCAGGAAAATGGTTCCTGCCACGTGGATCCATTTCCTTGAGAAAAGCCATAAATTGTTAGAATTAGGGGGTATATAATCCAAACAAGGCCAAAAGAGTCATTGCAGTTCCAAAGGTAAGAGGACGGACACTGCTATCATTGAGAGAAAAAAATAGCACAAATTGGCATGAGCTGTAAATCAGTACTGACAGGGACAGAAAGCAGGCTGACTTCAAATATTAAATAGGTGAAATTAGAAAAAAAAATATTGCAAGATATTACTATTTGGAACATATGTAGCACTTTTTCATTCATAGATCCCAAAGCATTTCATAAGAATGGATAAAACTCCTTCCTCCTGAGTTTGTAGCTAGAGTAAGTAGGGCATAGAAGAACCGCAGTGACCTTGCTAACATTTGTCTTGCGGTGCTTCCATAACTACCAGCATGGGGAAAAAAGATCCTAAGGGCTGTATTTTATAAAGGTAGTAGGTACTGAACTTATAATGGAAAAAAAGAAAAAGAAAATATCTCAGGAGGAAATGAGGAAGAAAAGAATACGAATGGGAAATAAATAGGAACGAGGAGTGCATGTAAGAGAAAAAGAAAAGGAAAATCTACAAGAGAATAAAAGGAGAGGGTTTGTACAAGCGTGCAAATATACACACATCCACCGCAGATACACACACAGAGATTTACCTAGCACTTGTGAATTTTTAATAGGGGTACCTCAGTGTCAGGCTCCTGCCATGCACGCAGATTAGGAATGCACCTGAGCTCCGCGCGTGGGGCTGTGGCAGGGGACCGCTCCAGACCAGCCTGGAAGTCGCTCCCGTTAGCATCACCTTGAAAAGTCTCATCCTGAACGGTGAGATGGGCCTTTCTGCTGACAAGGATGCAATCAGCTGAATGACTAAATAGTTTGGCTTCCTGCTGAAAAGCTTGTAAGCTAGTCCTATATTAGGACAATTTTCTGCCTCCCTTTTTTAAAAAAATCTGTGAACTCAGAAGTTTCTTAGAAGGAAAAACTGCATGTTTTAAAGTCAGTGAAAAAAATAAGCAATCCTCAAGAGATCTGAAGCAAATGCAGACAGTCTGTGAAAAATTTGTTTCTAAGTATGACACTACAATGAAAATCAATGATGGAAAATGGTAGCTTTTTGCTCAGCAGTTCTTAGTCAGCCACATCTGTTTGCTTTAAAGACAACAACTTTAATGCTGTTTGCTTGTGTTCAGATTGCAGCAACGCAGTGTCCAATCAATAGATCGGCTTCCTCAATTTTGATTGATTATATTTGTGCCAAATTTTTGGAACTCTTCCTTTTGTAGCCTGATCTGAATCCTGCTGAAATACCTTCTTTTCATTCACTTCATGCAATTTGGCTCAGACTCATGAAGATTTTAGCTGCACAGATATTATTTAGAGCCTGAATTTCATGTTCTGAACCCTGTGTTGAGTGTAGAAAGAGCTCATACCCACCCCAAGATATCATGTTGATTTTTTTGTAGTTAGCTTATAGATGGTCTGGTTTTTTAAATTCTAAAGGAAGCAGGATCAATATAAAAGGGAAAAAATGCAGTGCCGTACTAAATAATTTTTGTAAGATCAATCTTTGGATATTTATAATTGATTTCCCATGGCAAGCTTTCTTTTATAACTTTTATTTCTTCACTACTATTTTTTCTTCTATCTAACTGTAATATTTCTTCAATGATTTTCTGTTTATGACTGTTTTCTTTAGCTATAGTAGAAGAGTAGAACAGTAGAAGAGTATTAAATAGTTAGAGAGTGAAAAACATGGAAATAATCAAATTCCCATACAGATTAAAAAGTCAATGAAGGACTTGAAAGAAGCAAAAAAAAATCACAGTGTTTAAAATATGCATCATCAAAGTGTAACAAAAACTTTCTCATTTAAACATTTAAGGTGTGCAATTGTTTTATTTCCGAGTGGGACTACTTCTACAAGAAATGGGATAGTGAGGACCAAATTGCTAAAAATGCTTAGGTCTGTATTTGAGCATCTGTGCACTTTGCACTGCTGCAAGTTAGCCCCTGAAAGCCACTGGAACTGGCCAGGTTCAGTCCAAAAGAGCACTGCTTCTCATTTCCAAAAATTGTGATTGCCTGACAGTAATGTGTGTTCGCTATTGCAGCTCAGGCTGCACTGCATGTGCATTTGTAGGGTAAACATGAAGGATGATAATGGCCACAGGTCTCAAAGGACTGGAGCAGTCCCAGAATAGGATTTGGGTAACGTGTCTTCAGCAGACCTCCTCCTAGATGACAAACTTTCGAGATGTAAAGATTTCTTTTGTAGCTCATGGTAAAGCATAGCTGACCTATGAAAGAGAGAGCATTAAGTACCAACTCCATTCACACAGTGTGTATGCTGTGACTAACATCCCAATTTTTACCCGCTGGAAGGCATTTTTATTGCCATTGCATGACTTTTACAATATTTGATAGGATTTCTCAAGATTTTCCGTTTGAGGGAGGGTTAATATCACAGTTAACAAGTAACAGATTATGAGGAATTCACTTCATGAGTATTTACATGCTTTGTTAATCTAAGGATGGTATGCTTTTTGCTTACCTTTTATGACAGTTGTTTACAACTTGGCGTTGTTATTTTGCAGGAATATTTCAGGTGTATTTCCCGTACCAGCAAGGATGGTGTTGAACTTCCTACTTTGCCCAGGGCCATAGAACTGCTATAGGTAACATGAAGGAACTTCTAAGCAATATTAAGTAAGCATGGCTAGGTGGTCTGCCTCAAAACGTGGGGTGCCTCATGGAAATATGCCCTGAGGGTTAGGGATTCAAATGGAGCCTAAATGGAAGAAGGGCAGTCCCCTAAATAAAAACATTCTGAAAATTGCTGTGCTCTACCAATATTTTGAGCTTCAGGCCTGTTTATACACCCACTGATCCTGGCTCAAGAGTCTCATTGGAAACATGATATTGAATAAGTCATTACTGTGGGGGAAAAAAGAGTCAGGCTCTCTGGCCTAATGAATTCTGCAAGAAATAAAAAAGCAGAAAAATTGTCCTTGGGCTTTCCAGGTCATGTGCCAACTACCACATGACATGATTGACTCCGAAAGATATGCCAGGACCACTGAGTAAACCAAGGACCTCCCTCTCTTGACAGCAGCCGGAGAAAACTCTGGAGATGTGTTCTTGTTATTGCTTCAACCTTGTAGGGTTGACTCCCCTCCCCTGGAGGATGGGATATTTGAGAGGAAAGTCATCTGGATATATTAGATAATCAGAGGCATTAAAATTATTTTCTTAAAGATAATGATTTACTCATGGTTGGATAGGAAAGGGCTGATGTGATTCAGAGGGTGGGCAATAACAGCAGGAGGATCATTTAGGGCAAAGGGAGGAGGATGAGGGTGCTGAGTGGCTGGGCAGGAGGGGAGTGCTCAGGAGTGGTCATCCGTGGAGACCCTGCACCCCGTGCCAACCTGCTTTTGCCGTTCAGCAAGGCAGGGGCAAATCCAGAGACAATAACCAAAATCAGCCAGGGGCCAGTGACTGCCAGGCAAGCCCCAGGTGATGGAACAGGCTGGGCAAACCTGGGGGAGAGTCAGCCTGTGGCTCTGGGTCTCTCTGGATCGCGGGGGGGGGGCTGGCCGGGGGACTGCCTCCACCTCAGGCGTGAAGTGAAGTAGTGAACACCAGTAGTAATCCTTAGCAGGGTTGTCCCTTTGCCTCTACTGACAGATAAATGTTTTACAGATATGTTTGTGAATGAAGGAGGGTACTCTTAATACCAACACATCTGTAAGCAGGTAATTTGGGAAGGTGGACTTTTGTTTGGATAATACTAAGAACTATGAGTCTGAGTTTTTTCGGACGCACAAAACATAGTGAAAACCAATGTTATATTCATGCAGGTAAGTTTAAAGAAACTAGACAGATGTATGAGTTATGAGAGTAATTTGAAATTCACAAATGTTCACACAGGAGTTTATACTGAAATTCAGTTACATAAAGGATGCCAGCCAAAAGGCAAGGTGTAGTTAATAAAAGTAAAGGCTTGCTTTTCCAGTTTAACTGTAAAGGTAAGCTGGGTTTCTCCCTTACCCCAATTTCATATTAGCTGAGTCTGAATGTGTCAGTTCCTCAGTTTTCTGCTGTAGCTCCGTAATAGGACTATCATAAAACATACCTTATTTTTTGTCAACA
Organism: Haliaeetus albicilla; assembly: GCF_947461875.1. NCBI lineage: Eukaryota > Metazoa > Chordata > Aves > Accipitriformes > Accipitridae > Haliaeetus > Haliaeetus albicilla. Next base: position 28,257,982 of record NC_091495.1, read on the forward strand.
ACTGTAAGTGTTGAACTTTATGAAGATTTCAGCTGCCCTGTTCTACTCCCTGCTAACCCAAACGTATCAATATATACAATGCATATATATGCACATCACTTTACACACTGCTTTACACACTGATTCATTTTTGCGTAAGATTTCAAGGGTATGTGTAAATACACACATACAAATGCATAAAGTATATACTAGTTGTGCAGCTGTTCATATTAGTAAATATTTTTCATGGTTCCAAATAGATAGAGATGTATGTGCAGTAAAAGAAAATGTGTAAGTACACATTGAACTAACATAAAAAGGTGAAGAAAAGAAATACATAGGAGGAAGGCCACAGGAGAAATCAAGAGATGTTACACTGCTTGTGAAAGAAAGACTGGCATCTAAAAACTAACAGAAACATGAAAAAAAATCTGTGTACTTACTTTTGACTATGTTCCCTTGAGTTACAGGGAAATGGAAGAGTGACATTTAAAACCAGTGGCTACTGAGTAAGAGACCTATCTCATTACTTTGGATTGCTAAGTAATGAGGCAGAAGAATTATAATTAACATATAGACGCATCAGGTTTTTTAGATGTCTTTGCTTGTTTTTTCCAGTACATCTTTAATTGACAAATTATCACATGAGAACAGTGACAGAGAATCTAAAGGCCCTTAAAGTTTCTAGGTATGATGAATTTCAGACTCCAACAAATATATTTTTATTTCTTTTTCATGGGACGCAACTGACTTGAGTTTTATGCTTTGTGAAGAATAGCAACAGTGCTTTTATATATACATTCTTTTATCAGCTTGCCATTCCAAGCTTAGTTTTATGCAATTTAAATTTCAGGTGGAAATTGTTGTGAAAATCCTTTAAGTTTGGTTGAAAGCAAGCAGAATTTTATTTACCCACTTTTTTTCCCATTTGCAATAATTCTTGCCCCATGGTTCTTCCACCTCTTTACGTAGCACCCTTGTCTGGATTCAATTTAAGGGAAATTGCCTGGGGATTTTTACATTTGATACCCATTTATTATCTTGCAGAGAATTTTCTTACACGTAGTATCAACATGTGATGTCAAACATCTACATATACATGTTTAAGGGCTAGACTCAAACAGGTGCAGAAAGTTGTAGTGAGTCATTCCCCAACTGAGGATGAATCATGCCGTCAGCACCTGGGACTGAATCATCCTTCAGGCAGGCAGCCATTGGCCGCTGCCTTTACAGACACAAACACTGTCTCATAGATAGCAGTTGTCTACATTAGGATTTTGCTTGACTTGTTATTGCAACCATTAATTGAACAGAAAAGAAATGGCTAAAAAAATATCAGTTTTCAGTCTGAAAGTCTTCCAGCCCACTTTCTCTATCCTTTGGATGCTTTCTCATGTCCTTGGAGGATGCTTTCCAAACACTCAAGGAAAATACCTGAAAATTTTGTCACTGATTTCATGTGAGAGGTGCAAATATTGCTCACAGTCTTAGTCTATGCAAGCCCCCCATGAGTTATGCACTATCCAGAGCTGTGTTTCAGATCATCAGCTTACACCCTGCTTTGGGCTTTGATATCAGTTTCTCTCTGACTATACTATGGCATGACCTATAGTTTCCCTGTGGTGGCTTATTGATCTTTGCCTCCTGAACTTGGCATGATCTCAGGCTTTCTGATTGAGCTGTTTGAACGTGGCTTGATCTCTGATTCTGGCCTGCCCATGGCCATGAATTTGGTATCCACGTCCTGGAGCAAACCACAGGACAATGTTTCCCACTGTCCCAGGAAAAACCAAAAAGCTAAGGATTCATGTACAGGGGTAAGTTTCATCAGTTAAGGCAATAGAGTTAAACTACTTCTTACCTCAATATGGCTCAAAAAAAGGAAATATGGTGTTTGGGGATTAGAGTCTTCTAATGTGACAGAAATCAAGAGGGGAAGAAAAGCCACCCATTCTGAGATATGAGTTAGGTATGATATACCTGCTATAGCTGCAATGATTTAAATAAACACTGAGTTCTTACAATGTACAATGTTTACAAGCCCTAAATGAGTTGTAAATGGCACATCTTCAAAGTAACACAGATTCCTGATTGTGTACAAATGCATTTTTCCCCCTCCTATTTCTGAAAAAGAGTATCTATTTGCCATGAACCTTCAAGGGTGGTATTCAGATGCAGTAGGTACCTATGCCATTTTAGATGGCATGCTGCCACTCCAGAAAAGTAGAGGTCTTCTGCAGATTCCACATCTACCTCAGAAATCTTATGGATCTTAAATAGTGCTAGATACCTAGAGACTATAACCAGAGACATCCTTCACTCAGATAGTATCAAAACAAGTTGCTCTACCTCTCTGCTGTGGAATGAATGCTGCTGCTTTCCCCCTCTGCCAGCCTATTTTCAGTCTGAAACAAGCCTTACAATAGTAGAAAGAAACAGAAAAGTCTAGACTGCAGATAATGTTTTCTGAAAATTCTCCTGTTGTTCATTTAGAAAAGTGGTTGTTGCATGAGAATGAAAAGACAGACTGCTATGGATGTAAAATAGTGTGCATGTATAAATACAGATGTCTTCTTGGCCATTTCTGAAATGAAGGCCAAATTAGCCCAGATCTGCCTCAACAGGCAAAGCTATTGCTTCATTTCTGCTGAAACTATTTCCTTTATTGAAACAGAATCTTCCTGTGAATTCTATGCTGTGATTTTGTCAAAATAAGGTTTGTCCCGTATTTCTCTTTTACAGTCGGACCAAGTCACAGCCACTGGTCTTCACACCAAACTGGAAAATATCAGTAGATTCTTATTATGAGAAAATTATTTCAGATTTCTTTTAACCGACCAGACAAAGGCAGCAGATTATCCAGAACATGCAAAATATGATTTCATGTATGATATTCAAAAAGTAATTTAACAGTTTTTCTTTCAAGAGATGGATCTTAAAATGTTTCAAGACTCCAGAGATTATTAACAATCTCATTAAAAAATAATCACTTTGCTGTAGTTTTCTTGCCTTTGTGTTGGTTTTTCTTTGAAGTGCGGCATCATGGGTGCGTGGTAGAACCATGGGTGCTCTCCAAGGTGCTGAAACATGGGACTGGCCTTCGGAACGTATTACTATTAATTAAAAGGATTAATGTTTTAAATTAACATCTTCAATTAACTAGGGATGAAAAAAATATTTATTTAAAAGCTAAAGATTTAAATTCCAAATGAATAGGATCAGTCTTGGAAAGGAAAACTTTGCTTTAAGTATATACCTATATTTAGATCACATTTAGATTCTACAGAATACAAATAAGAAAGCAAGCAAATTGAAGCTAAGCAACCTCAGAAATGTAAAATATCATCTTTGTGATTTAAAATATTTGGGAAGGATTTCTTATGGATGTTGAATTCCTGGAAAACGATGTTGCTGAGATTTGCCAGACAAGCTGAATAATACAGAGTTCTTGCTGAGCCCTGAGCTATCAGTATGTTCGTTATTAATAAACATTGCTGTTCTTTCTTTGCATATGTCCCCTAACATTTTTTAACTTGGCAGTGGCTTTTGTACTCAGAAGAAATGTAACAGAAGAAATGTCATGAGCATTTGTCCTGAAAATTGAGGCATTGCACTTATTTTCCATTCTCCTTTAGTACTAACTTTTTATATGAAAGGATGGTATGATGGATATTTGTTCTTTTCAGATTTACTGTCCAAAGTTGTAGCATGACATAAGTTCAGGATAGCTGAGATTACAAGTATATTTCTATATAACAGTTCTGAGCTGCAGGAGCTGATACTGTGAAACACCAGTTCAAGCTTTGAATAGACTGTCCAAGTTGCTCAACATATAATGCATATTTCCTATAAGTTATGGTGGACTTATTGTGGAAATATGCATCTAAACATCTAACCAGCTGGCAATCTTGCAGCCTTAATGAAGAGTCTAAGGACTGAATGTGAATGTTGACTGAGCTATCAGTCTGCACTTCCATGCCATTCTCTGTATCACAGCTCAGGAAGAATGGTCATGTTGCTCAGAAAAGCTTGCTCTGCTGGGCCATTGATGTCTTTTTCATGGGTAACTAAATGGCATTTTTTTAAAACTACCTTTAATTTGATTTTTCTTGTCCATTAACCTAATTAAAATGAATAACATGGTATAAATTAAACTTGTGCTATTCCACTACCTCAAATTTCAGGGAGAATTTATTAGTAAAGTCTCCCAACCATAACCCCTGAGAGGTAATTTATTTAGAATGCCTTCTTCACTTCTTACTGTGTTTTCTAAATTATATTAAGATCATATAGGAACAGACAAGGCATAGTTCCTGAACGGGTGAAAATCAGGACTACTGAAGACAATGCAGTATGTCAACATTTAAATGTCAGGAAATACTTTAAATTACAAAGTCATATGAAGATACTTTTAGCAGAATTATGGTTTAAGAAAAACATATATACATTATAATCACAAATTAGTGATAGAGTTGTGACCAAAAGGAATGTTTTTACAGAGAAAAAAAAAAATTTACTGAAAATATTTCTTCAGAAATTCTTTCTCATTTAATTACTGTTTTGGACACCTGATTCAAGAGACTGTATAAAGGAAGAATGAATTTAATCAACAAGCAATTCTCTAGGTACTTCATCAAGAAGAGCAGTTAACAAAGTGGAAAGGCATTTCTGAACTGAAAGACAGAAGAGTTCATTAGGAGAGTAAGCATAATCAGGCCAAAGTGCAATTAAAAGAATGTTCATTATAATTGAAAACAGAGAACACATGAATTACAAGATTTTCAGAAGGCAGTGAAACAAACTTATATGATCTATTTGAAGAATGGCTTCTTAAATAGAGAATTTAAACTAAAATATTCATAAAGACTACACCAAAGACTTCTTGCAAGCATGCCTAAGCCAAGCACGTGAGCTTGCAGCTGAACTTTAGGAATATTCTTCTTGTTGATTATAACAGTTCAAAAAAATTTTACTGCCCTTATGAGTACTTCTCAGATCACCTTCTCCACTGCATATGTTGACAATTTTTACAAAGGAGTACTGGATTTGGTACCACGAATGAAATGTAGATTTGCAAATGTATAGAGGTTCAAAAAGTACCTGGAGCTTCAAAAAAGTGAACAAAATAAAACAATATTATCCCTCTCTGGGGATTGCTGTAGCTTCAGGAGCACACCTTGTGGACAGGAGATGAATCCACCAAAGAACTGGTCCCTTTCAGCCAGGGACAACTTCCCCATAGCTGTAGGGATATTTAAAAAAGGAAGCCTGGTGATCAGCAAGTTCCTTAGCCACTTAACTGTGAAAGGGAGATATGGAATAAAATAGTTGCAGAATCATCACAGAGAGGTATTGAAATCGTATTGCAGATTTATTCATTTGACTTCTCAATGAATCTCCTATCCCAGATAATGGACTTAATTTAAGACTTGGACATACTGTTTGAAGGTTGAGAAATACTGCTCACAGATTATACTGAGATGATGATACAATTCAGTTCCTGGGTTGCAAGGTAAAGATTTAAGTCAATATTATTTGAGATTGTGAAGACAAAGCTCAGGTGTTTGCATCTGTACCTTTTTAGTGCCAGCAGCAACAGCTACATCTACTTTTTTGTTGTTTCCTGAAGAAATCTCTTAGGTTATGATATACTTCCTTATTTATAAAATAAAACAGATTTCCTCTAGAACATAAAAAGACACTGAATGTTACTCATAAAGCTTGTGCTGCTCCACTCCTAGGAAATTAAAAATATTGTTACCAGATGTTCCATGTGGTCCCATGTGCTGAAGCTGGGGAAACTTATGTCTACGCTTCATTTACTGTTTGAGAAGCAAGATGCAGAGAAGACAATGGCGCTTACAAGTATAAAGTGGCACTCTGAAGAGCTCTGCTGCTCCACTGCCCTCTAAACTTGAGGGCATTGAAATTTCATAGGTTTTAGCCTGGTTTCATAAGGTTATCAAGCTGTCTTATGTTGTCATTGCCTGTTTATCTTCCAGTTCTTCCTAATAACTTTTGAATCCATTATCCAATTCCAGTCAAATTTGGCAGGGATATAGAAATCTCAAAAGTATTATGTTTCTACAAACATTGTGAAAATTTGTAGCTAGCCAGGGAGGAGAAACACAAATAAATGCTTCTTCACCCACTCCAAGGGAAAAAACCTATAGTATTGAATTCAATTATTATCTGGCACATTCCATTTCTGAGCTGAAAATATTTTCATATCAACTTTACAGTTCGAACAAACTCATCAAAAGGCCCATTCAGTTCAAATTTAAGTCTTACAAATACCTGCCTTCTGTCTTGTGGACCTGCACAAACATTGTTTACTGTCATTCCCAGTTTTCTGACTTTTCCATCCAATTGCTCCAAGATTTGAATTTTTTTTGGAGCACACATTTATTAAACATTTGGGAGGCATCTCTCACACAGTAGGAAATACTGAAAGGGATTAAGAATAGTTTATCACTTCTTCTAACCTAGAGTGACAATGGTTTATTGTTAGAATAGGGCTCTTCTTTAACAATCAACTTTTTTCTTTCGCAGTACAAGAAACAAAGGGCATTTATTTTGGTGCAATATAATCTAAGAACCAAATCAAGATGGTAATTAGCACAGCACTAAAACATTCTTTCCTTTTGTATCAGCATTCTCTATTACAAAATTATTCCTTAAAAAATAAAGAAATTGCTGTGAAATTGACAAGTAGAAGCAAGACAATATTCACCTTGTGTAACTTTAGACACCCAAATTGATTTTTGAATTAAAAAGCAAATCTGCTGAGACCACCCACAAAGTGAATCGAGACAGGCAGGTTCTTCCAGGAGGTGTTTCAGGGCAGGACTCCATTAACAACACAGAAACCCTCAGGGAATTCACCTTCTAACTAGGATCATAACTTAGACTTCTAAATGTGCAGTTGGGAAGTTTAATCAAGAGTGGAGATCTGAAATCCATTTTCATCTTATTCCCATGATCACCTGTAACCCTAAGCCAGGCTCAAGAGTTACTATAGTAATTCTTAATTACAAACCTTTTGAAACAAATAAACCTACCAAGGGTTGCAAGGACTGGGACAGTGGCAAAAACTATTCAAATTTTCACCTGTACCCTATGCAGAACCAAGCCCAGGCCTTTAGTAAGATTTGGAAAGTTTTTCTAGCTTTGTTCACAGCTGGGAAGTGGGAAATAAAAAGCTGTGGGTGCGGCAGGCTCATTTGCATAGACTTGATTTGCACAAATGAAGGATAGTGAAAACAAGACAAATGATAAAAATTCTATGAAGCTACAGCCCAGGAGAGGTCTAGTAGTAGTGCTGTGTTTCGTAGATGATTCAGAGGAATCAGTTTATACTTGCTTCAAGAAGGTAAGAACAACAACTGTGTTAAGTGCATTTACTTCTGTTTTAAGATAAGCGTAATGATTTAAAGTACTACTATGCACTAAAAGCCGTGAGTTATTTAAACATTTCTGTAGGGTTTTAAACATTCTGATGAATCATTTATAATTAGCTATGATTTAAAAGTCACTGTCAAATAGATAACGCCAATGAAAAATATGGTACAAAGCACTTTCTCAACACAATATCTTTCTTTATCGTGTGTTAAAAAGTAAAAAGATTTTACTATAATTACAATCCCATACCAATGATTCATAAGGAGATATTATAGTTGGAGCAGCTACCAGTAGCCGACCCTATTGGCTAGTGAAGGGAGTTAAATGTTTCATGTTCATTTGAAATTTCAGCTTAAGGCTGTGCCAAAAATGTTTTTCAGATCAAAAAGGGACAAAAGTGAAAAGACCTCCAGAAATGAATGCTATGTAACAGAAAAATATCAACCATATGTGCATTTCAGATATGTAGATCAAGTTACAAGGTTGGCAATCAGACTTTGACTTCCTAAATATTCTCAGAGTTCTAAATACAACCTTCTTCTATTCTTCCTCACCCCCCAAAAAAACCCTGTTGTGTAGCATTGCTATGTGCAGTAAAGCGAGCTGTCTCGCTCAACTTGAAAAGACTGGATTTGGTTTGTGAGTAAAATGACATTTAATACTCTGCTATTGTAATGTATTAGTGTAAAGCATAGGGTAGAAGCATAGGATCTTTCCTAGAATCGGTATTTATCTAAGCAGTCTCAGCCTCCTGAAGTTTTCATTAAATTTTATGGTAAGTCAAGTAGATATATGAGCACAAATTTTTGATCATTTTCAGGCTGGTAACTAAATAAATTCTTGCACTGTCTATCTTTATGCCCATCTGCCTCCCTGCCTGTCCTTTCTCTTCCTTTCTTAAAGAGATCAGATGGTAATCTTTCACTATAAAGTAAGATTTCAACATTAGAGCCTTATTTTTTTAAATTCTTTTTAATCCTCTCAGCTGCTTTTAAAATGTAAGCACTGGCTGGACATACTGTTCTAGTACTGTTTTAATTAATATGGTAATAAGCCACCTATCTAAAATTATTAAAATTAATACTTCAAGTTTACTAGCATTAATTCACCCCAAGCAGCTTATTGTGTTACTTTAATTTCAATCCAGATGTTGTGTAAATAAATATGTTGTATTCTTGGTAGCCCCAGTGTAGGTTCCCTGTGAAGGATATATTAAAACTATTTCAAAATTCCTTGCAGTTATTTTGGTTAAGAAAATTACTTTTTGAAAGGAGCTGAAGACTGGTTCTATGAAGACGACATACTGACAGCTTACTAAAAAGTTCACCCTTGAATCATCTATAATAACAGCTTTTTCTTGGTTTGCAAGATGGATAGATTAGAGAATGAGGCAAGTTATGAATTCCTTACAATAGTAATAAGAATTCTTATCTGCTGTTCTGAAAGGGGAATTGCCAAGAGTTTTTAACATAAAAAACAACCAATAATGTTTTTGACAGAAGGAACAGTTACAGAGGTAACATAAAATTCTGAATTCTCACCAGCAAATCCAAACCTCTACCTGAAGGAAGATATCACAAAACGCATACAAACACACAAGTAACAAAACAGGACACGAAGATCGGATGCAGAATTTCACAGTGCCTCCTGTGGCAAAGCAAGACCACAGAAGAGGAGCTTCTTTTAGGCCATAATGAGCCGACTGGAGAGACATTCTCAGAGTCCACTCACCATTTTCAAAGTTCACTAATATGAGCATGGATCAACCCTTTGCAAGCAACAGATGGGGCTTCAGAATTTATGCCTTAGCTTTAGTAAGTTAAGATCTTGTTTTCCTAGTGCTATTTTGTTTTCTTCCTACTTCCTAATTTGTTTGTAAAATGCTATTTTATCAGAATATTTTTTCCTTAATTCTTTTTTCCATTTCTGTGGTATAAATTCCATACTTTCTGTTGGGTGGAGTTCTGCTGTCTTCAAATTAGCATCCAGTTTTTAAAACTGCTATAAAAATGAAATCTGAGGTAAATTAATTATTTGCCCACTGTCTAAATCTAATAGACAGCAAGCTACACTACCATACTGCATTTTAATATATTTAGTGAGAATTCATTATTTTAATGTTAACCTGAAATAAATTCCTACATAAAATCCTAACTGTTTAGAATGACAATGACTTTAAAAAAAATAAAGGAGATAGATATTTCAATTTTTACATTTTGCATGATAACGGGCTTAAAACAATTCAGGGGGAGGGAATAATTTTGTTACAAAAGATTAAATCCTTCCCATGGTTGTGTATATGCCATTCTCACAGAAGTCAAGGACATAATCTTGACCCAAGAGTGTCGACAGGAAGTCAGAGGATTAATTAGCTGGGAAAACAAAAGCAAATTCTTAAGAAGAAAATTTCAGAGACAGAATTGTTAAGGATAGTACTTAGGACATTAAGATAACGAGTGTCTTTTCTAGAAAATACACAATGTTCTTGTTACAACCATTATAATCTTAACCACCATTTTATAACATTTACCTAAAGTTTATTTTAAGAGAAGCCTTGTTTTTAACAATCATCTTAAATCCTAGTAAACTGAAGAATTAATTAGCAAGCATGGAGGATCAGCAAACTAATGCTTTAGTCTGTTAAACCATCTGCTCAGGAGCACCCTGTTCAAATCTTGGCATTAGGAGAGGATGGAGGAATACTTTTGTCTCTTGCCCTTAGTTACAACTTGCCATTCTTTGCTAATGCACGTTTTTTTCCTTCAGCTAATGGTAAATAAAGTTATAAAGAGATCAATAATTGATCAGATTTCTGTAATTGTGAAGTTTTACTAAACAGATTGCTAACAAATTTGGCAGAAAAATCTTAATGTAGCCATTCCTCTTATTTCATACCAGATTCCTGCATACAATAGGTATGTATGAAGGTACAGATTCAGCATTATCTTTTGTTAGCTTTGCCTTGTACAAAGCAGATCTATACCCAGTTAAACCAGCCAAACTAGTGTAAGGTAACTGAAGTCTCCAAGGCGATCTGTCCGTCAGTTCTGAAGACTATTAATGAATGCTCCATTACTATTTTAGTACCTCGTTATATTTCATTATTAACAAGAACATACTTATCAGATCCGAGGAGGTCCTTGTTATCGCAACACCAATCTGCCTTCATTTTTTAAACTTTCATGCTAATTCTTTGATTTCATGTCACAGCTTAGTTTCCAGAAAATGCAGGTACTTTCTGACACGTAATGGATCACGGGAAGCATTTGGCAATGAGGGTAACCAACAGTCTAGCCTAGTGGAATACTTTTATTGTTGACACTACAACAATTTCCTCGTACTTCAGCCACTCTCTTACAGATTGAAAAGACGGAGGGCTATCTCAGCTACAAATCAGGTGATTGATACAGTAGAAAAGCCGCCCAGCAAATCAGGCTGTGAAGTCTGCATGGTAGCGAGGGGCACGGGAAGGTGCTCCAAGTATCACACGGTAAGGGTAAGGTGCACTGTACCACTGAGAACCCAATTATTTGCCAAAGACAGAGGAACATTCTAAATAAAGGCAAAGATCTGGACTAAACCTGGCAATAGCTGGCTTCCCCTCCCTGCATCAGCAGGCAGCTTTCTCCTCAGCTGTTTCTTTCTAACTCTTTCTAACAGGCAGCCATGACCCTCTAAGGACCACATGGGGAAAACTTCCCTAGTCACAAAACCTCCAAGGAGAAGACATTTGCTTAAAATTCTGTCCCTCTCTCCATTAAGCTTTATACTCCTTGATTTTGCTCATGCATTACAGTCTTGATCCTCCTAACTAGCCTCAGCCAGCACTTCCTCATTGACTTCAATTAAGTGAGACCAGGACACAGATAAGGTTCTGTGCGAGAAATCACTGTATGTTGGTAATTGCGGAATTTTATTCAAAGACATATTTTATCTGTGTTGATGAAATTAAAATAGGATAGGAAAGAGAGGGAGAAAAAAGCTCAAGCAGAAAGGCTGGCATTTTATTTTTTTTTGGGTTGCTTCTGTAGTAGATTGACCTCCCTCAGATAAATCTGTGCACCATGGAAACTATTTTCTCACTGAGGAAAAATTTCCAAGTTCAGCTGAAGGCCTATACATCAAGTTAAGCATATAGCTAAACTGTGCAACTGTGTAATCTTACTGCCCTCTTCCCATCCTTTCCTCCAGTTCTTTGTCATCCTTACTGTCATATCTGGTTTCAAAGCAGGGTGAGGTCACTGGGGTAGGGCACGTGCCTTCCTCTGTGTTTGTAGAGCTCCAGTGCGTGGGAGTACGGGAAAGAAGGGGAAGAAAAACACTTTTTTAGACCTTTGGAGGATAAATAATAAAGCAATAATAACATGCTGTAAAATAAATGCTATCAACTGATATTTACACAGTCTTTTATCTAAAGTCTCTACTGTGTTCAGCATAATTATAGTGCTGCTCAGCAAAATATAGGTGGACAGAATAACAATTCCTTTATTGCTATCTTGCTTTACTGCCTATTCACAGATAGCCTACACCCTGCAGGTCTGAAAAAATAAGTAGTCTATATATTAGTATCTTCTGTATGCACTGATGAACTGTCATTTGTGGAAAGGAGAACTTTCTGTGTCCAGGCAATTTTTACAATATATGTAGGTGCCACCCAGCAACGTGGGTCAGCCCAGCCAGCCACTGACAGCTGATATTGAAGCAGTTTCATGGAACTGGTGGAATGTTTAGCAAAACACAGCCTGCGGAGCCAAAATCTAGAGTCTAGGTTGTTTTTTTTTCTCAACTCCTTGTGTATTAGAAATAAATGAATGACTCTCTAATGTTTTTTACCCAAACATATCACAGATATTGAGGGACATGGAGTGGGATATTGCCCTCTGAGACAGCCTCAGAGGCAGAAATGCGAAAAATAAAATAACTGAGACTCAAAGAGAGTAAAGACAAAGGAGAAAGAGATTAAAGCAATGAAGTTATTTAGAAGTGAATGTGACAGAAAGGAAAAAAAGAGCACTGTAAAATCCAACTGACCACGAGTAAGGTCTGTTTCCTCCCAGAGTCCAGAGGATTGCTACGTCCCCATCCCACGTTTTTCCTACACGTCTTATCTGAATTCTGCAGCTTTACAATGAGCTCTTTCTTGTTGTGAGAATCCAATTGTCACAAGAGACGACTACAATTTGGATGGCAGTGGTTTAAGTCCTGAAGTGTCTGTGTGCCTACGACAATGCAGAGAATCCAGAGTCACAGCTCAAGATAAGCTGAACATGCTCACCCCTTGTAGAGCTGAACTTAAGCTCACTAATAGACATGTTTCAGCTTTTTAAGAGCCATACATATATGTAACACTTAAGCCACAACTTTTGCAGACAACACCTTAACTTCACTGTAAGAAAATGTGTAATAGCTATTTTAAGCATCATTTTATGTAGAGCAAATTTCATTGCTCTCCTGTCAGTTAGTTTCCACTGATATTTGTGTGTGCTTTTCAAAGAGTAACAAGGCAGGCAGTAATAGGGAGTTTAAAACCAGAGATTGTCATTTGACCCACTGTCCTTTTTTTTTTCTTTTTTTTTTTTTTAAATTGCTACACTTCAGGTTATTTTTTTTTTTTTAAATGCATTCTTACTTTAGCTGACATGAGGAACAAGGAATGAAATTAAACTGAAGGTGATGTAATCTGTAGAGGCAGAGAGAACCGGTGTTCTGCCGACAGAATATTCTCTCCTATTTAACTATTTATTTTCAGGATGTATATCTCTGTAGTCTTAGACCTATTGCTCTGGTAGTGATAACATAAATATGTTAAGTGAAACAAGAGGTACATCCTTTTTTGCCTCAGAATGGACAGAATTTAGAGTTTATCTGCAGGTTTTCCCTTTGGTTTCTGATGAAATCATGATTACAAGTGACAAAAAAGTTTTCTGCAGGTTTTCCCTTTGGTTTCTGATGAAATCACGATTACAAGTGACAAAAAAGTTTATCAACCTTCTTGGCAGTGCTAGTATAGATGACAATGAATGGGTTTTGTGTGGTTTGTTTCATGATTCTGTATTTGGAACATGTAATGTCAGAGGTTCCCATTTTCTCCTGAATTTACACGCAGTCCTATTGTCCTTTGCATGTGAACTGCAATACTTTCTTCATTAGCATATGCTGTTAATATGTTCATTAAATTCATGTCACATTGTAATTAATCTGAAAATGATGTCATTTCTGCAGAACCTACAACCTCATTATGTTCACAGTATGTACATCACAGCCATGTTATTTCTGAAAGAGGTATGCCTCTACTTGGTTATTAATCAAGGGGTTATTTCTGCCCAAGTTACAGTGATTAACTCTTTACAAGAAATCATTCTGAAGCCTTGGAGAAAAATACTGAGCATTAAAACTGTTATATGCTTTAAGAAAAAAAAAAAAAAGAAAATCGTTGCATAGTAGCATTTATTTATATAGCACATTTAATCATCCATACAAAAAAATGACAGGTTGGATTCAGCATACCGAGCTCAATATATAAGCCTGAGCAGGATCAAAAACTTAGGAGTTGCTATTAACTATGACTTTCCAAACAGAGCAATGATATTTGATTTCTAAGGAGTAAGATGATGGCGAATCTGATTTTTAAGTCATACTGAGCAAAAAAATGATTTGCCTGTGAATAGTTGTCCATGTTGTACAGACAAATCAAAATTATCCTAATCAAGTATTGCTAAAAAATGCATGTTTAGTCTCAGTAGGACAGATTTCAGCCCGCTGTTTCATTTTCAGCAATTTGTAACAAAATAAAAATGTAGATTATCTTTCCTTGTAGGTAAATGTTATCCTCTCTAATAAAAATATTTTTACCACGGTGTAAGTTTTTTTTCTTTTTAAATGTAAATGAATGTGCTTTTATGTCAGATTTTCCAAGGTGATTTACACCAAGTATCTATAAATGTAAGCAAACTTACAGTCATCATAAATGAAGTATCTCATAGCCGGCTTTTGAAAATTAGGAGGAATAAACTAGGATGATCAGCCAGACAAATATACTTTACTAGTAAGAAATCTGTGATTGCTAGTGGCAGGGATTAACATATAGTAGGAATGCAACACAAATTCCCGATCTGACTAATATCAGATACCACGACTTTCTGTGGGCCCAGATTTCACACTCAGCATTTGGCATCTGAACAGTTGATTGCCAGTCTATCAGCTACTGCCCATGCAGATTCCATGCAGCCTCAGCTTCTGGGTCCTTCGGAGGAATCGCAGCAAAACAGAAGGCACGTTCCAAGAACTACACCTTTAGTTTTTCAGGAGCAGCATAGCAGCAACAACGATCAAAGGAGACATTAGTGAATAAACGTATTTTAATAATTGATACTATGGCTCTCTGTAAATATTGATAGTTGATAAGATACTCGCTTTAGTAAAGTGTTCCTGAGAAAGAGGAAGACCGAACGGTGAATTCTGGGAAAGGAAGTAATGCTTGGCAAGGTCCTTTTTAACTTATTTTTCTTCAGAATTAGGGGGATGGAGAGCTCAGGCTGCAGCCTGCTAGTAAGAACAGTGCGGCAAACAAACTTCATAGTTCTGAGAGGAAACTCAGCATATTTATGAATGGGATTATTGGTGTGGCTGCCTGCCGCAGCAGGGAAAGGATTCACTGCCCCCGGAGGCAACTTTCCAGTCCTGTGCCAACTCATACGATTATTTAGATCCTCTAAAAAGTCCCTCTGAAGCCCTGTAGCAGCACAGGGAAAAGGAGGACTAATGTTTCAAATGGTTGTAGAGAAAGGTGGGATGTGAAAGGAAGGAAAACTTGAAAATGTGGGGTACCTCCTAAAGAAACACTTCTTGGTTTGGCTGGGGTTTTTTAATGTCATTTTGATGGTTCTCTTCACGTCCACTTACAGAATAAATTCTGCGCTGATGAGAGAGTGCAAAAAGTTGGATTTCAAGCAATCAGAAATATCCGTTTCCCCTTTGCAGTAACAGGTTCCGACAGAAGTCAGTCAACTGCACGTATAACAGATGCATTTATGCAGAAAATCAATCTGTGCTCATTACTTAAACCACGAATGACAGAAAACACACTTCTCACGTGCGCGCACACACACACGCAGCCGCTTAGCCACAAAAGAAAGCGTCGAGGGCACCCTACCTACGAACCAACCTCAGGCTCTAATTAGAGTTGCAGGATCACGCTCGGCTTTAGCTGCAGCAGCGGGCAGGCCAGGGATTCCCAGCCTCGCGCAGCCCCCAGGCCCCCCTGCTGCGCCGGCAGCGCGCCGCCGCGCTCCGCGCCCTGCGAGGCGGCGGCCCCGCCGACAC
Organism: Haliaeetus albicilla; assembly: GCF_947461875.1. NCBI lineage: Eukaryota > Metazoa > Chordata > Aves > Accipitriformes > Accipitridae > Haliaeetus > Haliaeetus albicilla. Next base: position 28,273,684 of record NC_091495.1, read on the forward strand.
CAGTTACGCTTCTGTACCGCTTGCGGACCGGGAGACGTCAGAGGGTCACGAGCTGGGGGCGCGCGGTGGTCTGAGGTCTCGCTAGATGTTCGTTTGCCCACCGGGATGCCTCCGAGTCCGCGGATAACTGAGCCGCACTGAGGCTGGTGCATCCACCGAGCGCTTCAGCGGGGGATGAATTGCAGCCTCCCGCTGCGTAACTGGCGGTTTTGTTCTCGGCGGGGTTTGCCGAGCTCAGCGGACCGCTGCGGGTACCAAGGCAAGAGAAGGGAGCGCGTCAGTGCGCCAGAGCGAGAACAAAGGAAATAAACCTCGGGACGTGTCCGCGGGTCTGCCGGGGAGACGTGCTGCACGCCGCCAGCTCCGGCCGCAGCGGCAAGGGGGGCAGCGGCGGCGCGGGCACGGCGGGCCGACTTCTGCCCCAGCTCCGCTCCCCGCGGCCCCCCGGCCCAGCCAAGGGGCCGGCCGCACCCCCGGCGGCTGCTCCCCGGCCGCAGGCGGGCGGTCTCCCGGCCTGGCAGGCACCGCCCGCCGGCACCGGCCTCGGCCCGACGGCAAGAGCCGGGCGCGGCGGCCGGTGCCGGCGGACGCCGCTGCCTCCCTCCCTCCATCCTCCCGCTCCCACCCGCGGCCCGGCGGCGGGACGGGACGCGCCGCCCGGCTCGGCTCGGCTCCCGCCCCTGCCTGCCTGCCTGCCTGCCGCGCGGGCTGCCTCGCCTCGCCTCGCCTCCCCCCCCACTCCCTCCCTCCCTCCCTCCCGCCGCCGGCCCCCCGCCTCCCCCACCCTCACCTCAGCCGCCCCCCTCTGTCTGGCTCCCCCCGCTCTGTCTGGCGGCCCCCCCCGTCCCCGCCGCGCTTCTCGCGAGAGCTGGGGATGCCGCCGCCGCCGCCGCCGCCGCGGAGGGGGAGACACTCGGGGGGAGCCAGTGACGTCGGGAGTTTTCCTGAAAGTCAATAACGAGCCCGGCGGAGGCGGCGGGAGGAGCCGAGAGCGGGGCCCGGGCGGCTCCGGGGTGAGTGCGCCGGGGGGAGCCGCCGCCGCCGCCCTCCTGACCCCGCGCATCGATGCTGCGGCCGCGCTGCCCGCCCGGGCGCCTCCCTGCGTAGCGGGGCGCGCAGCTCCATGTAGCCGCCGCCGCCGCCAGCGCCCTGGGGCCGGAGCCGCCTCCTCCCGCCCCCGCGGAGACACCGGCCGCCAGGGACCGCCGAGCCCGGCGGGGGGACAGGGGAGGAGGCAGCGGCGCCCTCCCTCCCCTTCTCCCCCCGGAGCCGCCGCCGCCCTCCGGCTCCGCAGCAGCGCCCGCGGCGCCGCCGCCGCCTCTGCAGGTACGGGGCGGGAGGGGCCGGGCGGCGGCGGCGGCGGCGGCGGGGCGCTTGGGCGGCGGCGCGGGAGGGGATGCGGGGCGGCGGCGTCGCGCGGCCGGGGGAGCGCGGGGCGGGGGCGCCCGTGGCCTAGCGCTGCCGGCGGGGCGGGAGCGGAGCGGAGCGGAGGGGGGTCGCCCTCCCGGCGGCGCGGGGCTGAGGTGGGGAAGGGCGGGGCGGGGGGGAGGGGGCGTTTCGGCGGGGAGAGGTTATGTAACGGGGGGGTGGGGGGGGCAGGGTTAGGGCAGGGCGCGCGCCCGGGGGCGCTGCCTGCGCGGGCGCGGGGCCGGCGGTTCCCACGCGGCGGCGGCCCCTCCCCGCCGGGCGCGCGCGCCAATGCCCCCCCCTCGCGTCCCCCGCCGCCTCCCGCGGCCGTGCGCGCGCTGTGGGGGTCCGTGGGGCGGGATGCCGGTGCTGAGGGTAGCGACGGTTTCGCCCGCTGGGAACTTGAGCTGTGCCTGCGGGGGCGTGCGTGTGCCCGCGCCCCCCGCGCTCAGAACAGCGGCGCGGCCGGCGGGCCGCTGATGGCAGCGCCGCGCTCAAGGGATGCTGCCGCGGCCGCCGGCGGCGGCCCTGGCTGCAAGTAAACAAACCGGCCCCCCCCGCCCGCCCCGGCCATCATGGAGGCCGCGGCCCACATGCGAAAGTTGACGCGCAGCCGGCCGCTGGGGGTTACCGGCCGCTTTACCGCCCGGGGGGGCCGGGTCCGCCGGGAGGCCTGCCCTGGCCGGGAGGGGCGGGGGGAGACGCCGAACGCCCCCGTGGGGTAGAGCCGGGGGCAGCACGGGTGTCCGCTCGCACCCCAAATGTGCGGGGGTGCACCGGGGGGCGCCTGTGTGGGTACACACCCAGGAACGCGGGGAGTGCGTGATGCGGGTCTGTTTTGGCAGGTCAGTACAGCGCCTCTGAACAAAAAGTTGTTGGATCGCACCGTTATATATTGTAGTTCAAATGCAAATGATCGTGATGTAACGAGCAGTAACAGGCTTATAGGCTGTTTGGTTGCTTCACGTGAGCTGCGCTGCTTAGTTTACTTCTGGATGGGCAGCTGAGAGGCGTGAAATAGCCAGTGCTGTTTCTTTCGCCTTCTTCCGTGGCACGTTGTTTAAAGGGTGTATGTAAAAAAAAAAATCTTATTTTCTTACGGCTGAAAAGGAATAAAACAATTTCATTTTTGACCTTTAGTCTGAATTTTTATCTTTAATGTAATCATTAGTTGACTGGCTACTTGTATGTACCTACATCATCTCATCGTTTTTACGGAAGTGCGTCTCACACTCGATTCACTTAGCCTCTGTTTAAGAGTTTTATTACGAAAGTTATGGTATACCTGGTATCTGCATTGCCAGCTTTTCTCAGTACTGAAGAAACTTACAGCAGTCTCTTCTGCTAATGCTTGTTTAGGTTTCGCTAAAACTTTCTTATTAGGCAAACATGGTTCCCCACACCTTGCATATGGAGGTCTTTATTTCTCAAGGCAAATGAGTAGATCTAAACTTCTGACAAGTAACATTTTAAGCATGATCTCTTGTTACTGGCAGCTTCTGTATAGGCCAGTTCTGGCTGTTCTGCACTGGAATGTGGAAAGAGTGTACAAGAGATAGGGAAGGAAGCTTATTTTGACTTCTAAAGTAAGTGTACTGCTCAAGAAGATTCTGTTTGTAGGACTGTTTCGTTTTTTTGACAGCAGCCTTTGAGTTGACCCCAATATCTTTAATTGGATTGGATTGCTAATTATAGTCCATGTGGATATATTTTGGTTGGATGCAACCAGTAAGTCAAGTTCAAATAAGGGCCAGAGAAAAACTGGAGAGATGAGAAAATGTCTCCCTTTCCTAGAAGGCTACACATAATATTTGAATAACTCATTTTTTCTCTCATGTAAGCGCGCGGTATGTGTGTATACACAGGTAATATTAACAAGACTGTCTTGTTTTAGACAGCTTAGTCTATGGTGTATTCCTACTTACTCTAGCTAGGTTTGAATGAATTCAGTAGTGTCCTTAGTTTTGTAAATATGTTCATAGAAAGCAGTATTTCAGTGTGTTGCTCTGTTTGTTTCACGTTTTGGGGGAAGAGGATGTGTTGTGAAGCAAAATGCTGACTTTCTACAGGAAATTGGTGGGAATTCAGACAGGTACTAGTTCTTATTTTGCCCCAGTTGAAGTAGATACAGTTTTAAGGATTGGATGCCATTAATTTGCACTATAAAAGTTGACTCGTCGACACTGTAACAAATGCCTTGTGAAAGGGAAAATAGCTTGGTGGATTTTTTTAAGCTTAACCCAGAAACACTTACTAAAGCTCTGCTGTTGTTTGTAACCCAGGCTTCTGTTTGCAAGATGTTACCAGAAACCATTATCTTGACTTCTGACTACAGTTTGAAACAGCATGTGTCTGAAGTTTGTAAAACAACTAAAAGATTCTTCAGACTACTTGGATTTTGTCTAGCACTGGTTGTTTGAGTGTTCTTTCACTTTCTGGGTGCATATTTTCCCAATTGAAAGAGAACTACTGAATAAAGGTTTCTGTATCCAAGAAGGCTATGTTATTTGCTAAATAACTTTGAAATACTCAATTGTTTTGGAAGGTATGACACCATTACTACAGTGGTTCCTGTTAAGATACATTTGAAATCTCTGTGCTGTTCTTAATATAAAGAAGATAGAGTTTCTTATAACCGTGTTTGGTTATAGTTTCATCTTGTGCTGCTAATGCAACAGGGGAGGTGGACTTGGTGACATGGTAGCCTAGCTTTCCTTCAGTTTTGCAACAGAGACCCAATATTCTTTGCCATCTTTTATGGCTTGGGCATACCACTGATTTTAATTGACACTGGAGAGTGGAAGGACATTGAAATACACTGAATGAAAACTTTGTTGTACCATACTTCCATTTTGATATGGATAATGCAGAAATCATTTGCTTTAAAAGTAATGCACCATACTGTAACTGTACGTTTTGTAGGTATGTTAGTTGCCTATGTACCAAAAGCCCCTCTGTTCTCTTTTTCCCAATAAACGTCCTGTTCAAAAGACACAGTTCTCCCTTTGCGAACAACAGTAACAATTCAAAAAGAGGGGAATAGTTAAATGTGTGCATCCGTGATTTTCATTTAACATTAAGACCTTGCTTTTATTTTCAGTGTTTGCATGAAATTGCCAACCCACTTAATTGTTTTAGGTACTGTCCTATAAGAAAAGATTGCCAGCTTAAGTGTCCTTTAAAATTATTCTAGAATATTTGACTAATTTGTGTCATCTTGGATTCTCATTGTGTTAGAGTATGCTTAATAAGAATACTGTGGAGGGGGCAGGGGATACTTTCTAGCACAGCATGTACTTCAGGGAGTTTTGCATTGCTTGTGAGGAAAGGTGTGTTTTCAGTGAGAATCCCTCTTCTTGACCAGTACGTTTCCTCTTGGTTGTACAGAAGAGACTTCCTCCCCCTCCCCCCCGCACCGCAGGGTCTCCTTGGTAAAGGTGTTGCACTAGTTACTCTTCTTTGCAACAGGTTGGTGTGGTGTAGAAAAGATTTATTTTCTAAAGTTACATAGTAAATGGAGTACTGATTCAAAGTGTTTAAGACAAAATCTGTTAAAGCCAGAGAAACAAAAAAGTGCTGGCAAATAATAAAACATTGAATGTGAAAGTTAACTTTTTAGTGTTTTACATAGTGTAAAAAGTAATCTTTAAAGTTTTGGTTTATATTTTCATCTTGACTAATTGTATGAACAACATTCTGGACTACTGTATGAATAGAAGAATTTACAAATGAAACTTATTTAGGCAAACCACTAATATATACTAATAAAAGGACTTCAGAAAGTGCAAGGGTGTAGTAGTCAATTATTTGGCATTTTGTCCTTGTTCCATAGCTCTAGATCAATGTTAAGTATGGGCATTCAGGTAGTTTTGATGCATGCCATGGATTTCAAACAGATTCTTTTGTCTTTATTATTTAAAGGTGTTGTTCAGGTGTAGTAGGAAGCTGTGGCAAAGTTAATACTTCCACAAAAAATCCCCCTGGGGTTAAATATCATTAAATATTACTGTCAAGGAGAGTAGGCATTTTCATTTTGTGTATGTGAAGATGCTTACTTTTGGTCACTTTAAATGTTTCTTTGATTTTTTTTTATACTATTTGTGTCAACACTTAACTATGTTTAGATTAAATAGCTGAATATATGTTGAGTCCATCTTGACCAATCCTTTTTTCCCCTGTGTATTTCTATGTGAGTGTATAGGCGTGAGTCATACTGATCAAAAATAGCATTAAGAACAAGTTGTTGCCCTGTGGGTTTTTTTTTGTTTGTTGTCTGTAATATCCTGACTGAAGAACAGTAGTAATTTTTAAATTCCCTTAAGAATGCAACTGGGACCTCAATATTTCGTACGCATATCTGAATGACTTGACAGCATGATTTGTCAGACTTTGCCATGTTGTCCATGTGGTAAAGTTAGTTGAGTGCCTCCTAAAGCAGGAGCAGAGATGAAGAGCCTGCTTCAGCGTCACTGAGATCAATGAAGGTCTTATCACTGCCTTCCTGTAGGTGTGGAATGGCAGTGCAGAACAGTCAAAAACTTCTTGTACAGCTGATTTAGCACCACAAAATTAATACAGTATTTCTCAGTTGAGTCCCAGCAATCTTGCAAAATGATTTCTACCAACACATATAATTTTTTTTCCTAAGCATTTAGTGTGCTTCTGGACGTATGTGATTGGCGCAGCTTGCCTTGTGAGATTTACTTAAAATTATTATATCCTTTTCTAAATGTATTGATAGACTTTGAGGCAGAGAGTTAAGGTTGTATGTGAATTTCGTGTAGTCTGGCTTTTTGTAGAACATTTGCCAAAGACCTTCATCTAGTGAGCTCTGCATCTAGCCTTAGATATGTGTAAGCAATGGTATACATTTGAAAAATACACAATTTTTGTTTGAGGTTGTAGAGAATTCCTTCTGTCCTTAGGAAATTCAGATCTCAAATTGATGAGAATAATGCTTTTTGAAAGTGAACAAGAAGATCCAAAGGTTCTAGGTTAGAAGTTGATTACGTTCTAGTCATACTGCAGTGTCAGAATTTGACAGTTAGTAGGTTCAGCAATGTTTGACTGCTTTGTAGGAAGGAATCACAAAGCTCATTCCTATTCTTGCACGGCAATTCAGAATTTAGTTTGTTCAATACCCAGATAATAAATAAATCTTACTGTAAGGGTTTAAAAGAAAGCTGCTTGTTAGGCATGTCATTGAACTTTTTCCATCTTTTATATTAATAGTCTGAGAACACATTTTTATCCCAGTACTTGCCTTTTCTTGTTACTCATGGCACTTCATGTATTTCTGGTTTTTAATGTCTTCAACAGTGTGCTCAGTGTTTTATACACAATATGGTGTTGTGCTGCAGAAGAGTTACTGTTATACAAATAATTAAATATATGAGGTTAATGAAACTTTATTTTGTATCTCTTGAAGAGGTCTTTTAAAATCTCTCATCTCAGAATGAATAGGAACTTCTAGGTTCTTTGAACTTTTGAAAATTAGATAACCTTTTTTGGAGTATTCTAGACATAGAAAACCAATTTTACTTTGTTTTAAAAATATGGAACTTGGGTTTAGTTTTGCTTGGTTGTTTGAGTCATTATTAAACTATTTTTCTAAAGGGCAAAGGAACTTTGTCTTAGAAAGGCAAGAATTAGTATTTCTACATTAATCCTCAGCAAGTTAAAGTTATTACATGTATTTTGAAGTGGTGAGTGGAATAACATTATCATAGTTGTGATGCTCAGCTCAGCTAATCCTTGATTGGACTTCCTTTAAGTCTCAAAACTCTCCTGAGTTCATTGTCTCAGTAACTTTTTTTTTTGATGCATAACCTTAGCCCCCCTTCACCTTTTCTACTTTAAATGTATTCTTTGGTTAAATTGCAGACCTGTACTCTAATGTGTTTTATCACTCTGCTTCTGTCTGATTTTCAGTTATTGTTTTATGTGATTGGGAGGGAAGCAAAAAGGTTTAAAGCATTTTTGTCAATAAACACAATGCAAAACAATGGGTTGTTAATGTTTCATGTGGGATTCTAAAGAAACAATTTAGTTACATTTAGAAACTTCCTTTATACCTTGGTAAACAAAGGCAAGGGTGGCTTTGTTCACCTTACTTTAATTATACCTTTGTCCCTTAAAATAACTTGCTTTGTCATTATAATAGGAAAAGAAATACAGAATGATGGTTTCTTTCCTGATAAACTTTTTCAGCTGCAGAATCTAAATAAAACATCTAACTTGTATATTAATATTTCAGTGTGCCTGTAGTCTCCTAACTAGGTTTATCTGAGCATATATTAGTTATGTGCAGCTTTTTGACGTACTGAAAGTGAAAATAGAACACTGAAAATATTAAGGCACAAAGCAAATGCATAAGCATGCTTTAAAAAGAGCTATTTATCTTTTCCAAAGTATGTTGTTTTTCCTTGCCACAGGGTGTAGGCAGTGCCGTTTTCCTATTATCCCCCTCATTATTCCAAGTCAAGGGTTATAAAATGAAGTTGTTAGGAGTAAATTTTTGATACCGATATTTTTAAAGACATTAAGTCTTTTAGTATGAAATATAATTTTAAAATATTTGCAATGCCAATCGTGGAGATATCTTGGAATTTTTTATATTTGTTTTAAAATTTGTAAAGTATGAACATTTCTACTACTTAGAAAGTATTTAGGGGTATCTTTAAGTGTCTTAATTGTGTGTACATAAAGATTACAATTTTATAAATTGAGGAACTATTGTCTTTTAATAATCCTGTTTTTTTGATTTCCTTGTCTTGTCAAACCAGTTCATGTTTTGTTTTGTGGTGGTTTGTGTTTGGTTTTTTTGTTTGTTTGTTTTGTTTTGTTTTTTAAAAATTGACTCTAATAAGTTGAACAAATACTATCTGCCTGCAGGTTCCTTTTTCTCAATCTAAGCAGTGATGGTATTTAAATCAGTCAGTCCTCCTGAGACTGTAAAAAGGGACATAATGCATTCTGCTGTGTTTGAAGTACAACCAAAATTCCAGAACAGGTAGTTTGTAAAAGCCTGTATAAATTCTCTATACTTTTTAGATAAAGCACTCAACTGAATGTGATTCTTCCATTAGCAATGTAGGCTAATTTGATTTAGTAGGTTTTGTAGCAATCTCTGTTCTGCAACAGTCTTCTGTGTAATTTTTGATGATGTGCAATATATCCTCTAATTGTTTGACCAGACTTTTAGATAACAACTTTGGTAGGGGAAGAGGATATGCATGCGTTTTCCATATAAATAAAACTTGAATCTCAGCTTCCAATCCTAAAGACAACTCTGTTTTTAGTTTAGAGCCTTATCTTTTGAATTCCTTGCTCTCTGATTGCAGCCGGCACTGGAGACAGTTACAGCCTGTTCAGTTGTCTTGGAGGCTTCAGACTCAGATTTTGAGAAAACCTCTTAAGAGCTTGATCTGCTACAAAAAAGGCCCCCAAAGCAGGGAAACAAATGTGTGGTGGAAGCCACTAGAGGATGACTGAGAGCTGCTTTTTTTGGTAGTGTGTGTTTTGTGTGTGCATGCACAAAATTTTTCAGTTACCTTTCTGGGAAATAAGGAGATAGAGATGATGAGATTTGGCTCTGCATACATTGAGGACCAAAGAATCTCAGTGAGTCAGGCAAAGTGAATCAGAAGAATTCACTTGCTAACCAAATGATTATTTGTAAAAAGGGAAAATGGTAGTTCCCTTATGCATTAAGAGAATAAGGTTGGATGAATCATTGAGTTGATAATGCTACAAGAAGTTGTAGGGATTGTCTCTGGAAGCACTGAAACTGATCCTGTTGGTATTCTCTCTGGTAACTTGAGTTGGTAAATGTCAGAGTATCTGTTTTTTCTCAGCTCCAAAATTGTTGAAAGTAGGAGCCTGTGTTTATGAAAGTTCTTACAACATAGACCTGAATCATACAATTTACACTGAATTTATGGGCACTGTCTTCTTTACTCAGCTGTCTCTTGTCACGGGGGAGATGGGAGGATGCCCAGATTCCAAGGGAGTGTTGTCTGTTCTTATGAATCTCAATGATTTTTCACTTACTTATAGTGGTTGTTAAGTGTAGACCTGAACCACTGTTTTTAGTCCTTCTGCTTGGAAGGGATTTCTTTCATTCTTGCCATCCACCAGGTCTGTGGAGGTACCTGGCTGCTGTGATGGGCGTGAGAGCCTGCTTTAATTTAAAAATACAAGTTGAGGAAAGTTGTCTTCCTACGTGAATGGTCCATTGCTCGTTTTAATGGTTGGTCTTATAGTTCCCATATGGTAGCAACCTGAAGTGGGCTGGTTCTCTCTATTTGGTGTTATTCTTGAAGTTGAAGATGAAAACTGAAAAGGTGTCGGCTAGCTGTTACCATGGCTTGGGAAAACTGTGAGCCTTGGCAGAGGGATCTGGAACTCTGCTGCGTGTAATAGTTTCTGCTTAATCTTTGTTCAGAAAGATGCCTTTGCAACCTCTACAGCTAGGAACTTAGAAGTGTACTACTAGCTCTTTAGAAGTGTGGTGAATTGTTTCATCTAACACAATAAAAGTGGCTTAATAGCTTTCCGAAGAAGAAAGGAAAAGTTCTACTATTTTTTACCAGATCCAAAAAATTACAGATGTTTTCTTCACATGACTGACTGCGATGGAGTAAATTTTTACACCTGCACCATAAAGCATGCTGACAATAGGTTCTTGTATGTATTATGCATATACATGACTACCTGATACTGTCTGCAGAATACACACAATATACTGTTGAAAAAGTATCTTCCAAGTTCTGTTTGATAACGTGGGGAAAAAAAGCAATCCAACCTGTTCTCCAGTTGCTGGAACATATATAAAAACAAATCAAGTTTTTCCCTATAAGAAGCAGCTGGAATGCAAAATGTCTTCAACTTCAGTTCTTACACATTTTTTCCCTGTTTCTGTGGGTTCATCCTATAGCAGTAAGGGAAACTGTAAAAATTACTATATATCAGCTGCTGAGACTTGAAGCGCATTGGGAGAGCAGAGTTGATTGCTAACAAGTATTTAAAGTCTACACCAGCTGTGCAGAATAAACATTTCTGTAGCTTTTCTTGAAATAGTTGAACTATAGATGAAATGCTATTTTCATGTAAGAGTTCTTGTTCCATATGTTTCAGGCAACTCCTTTAAGTCTATAGACAATCCTTTATTACATCTTCAGGGAAGAAGGTTTCTCTATGACGTGTTTTTCATTAAGGTCAGTTTTGGTCATGTTAAGTAATTCTCAAAAGTCTGCTCTTTTAGAGCTTTGCTGAGTGACTTTCAGAGTAAAGGAATACAGCTTTTAGAAAGCCTCAAAGGAATTTAATAAGGGATAATACATACTACAGATGCTTACAAATGGCTTCTTGAAAGTGTATTGTGAACATATAACCTTTATTTTTATTAGTCTTTTAATGCTTTGATTTATCTCCTTCAGCTCCGGATGTAATTCAGCTTGACTTTTAATTACCCATTAAGGGAGTGGTCAATGTAACCATACAACTGTTGATAATTCTGCTTAAGTTGTTCCTGGTAATATTGTGAAGCTAAACTGGAGTTAATTCAGTTAGTTTTCTCACCATATTTATCTGATTTTTGTATTTTGGGGGTTTTGTTGAAAATTCAGCAAAGTAGTATGTGTGATGGGTGGGATGCAATCCTACAGACATACCACTGAGGTTGTTGGGACACTGGCTGATGTGAAAACTGGTCATAGATCAGATTTTGTTTGAGTAATACTAACTTAATTGTAATCACTGAATAAATAGGGAGCTTTAAGCATAAAAAGTCATTTGTTAAAACTGGGTGTCTACTGAAATCGTGGACTTAAAGATAGTATGTGGGCAGACAAGATTATTGCTCCTTAGTACAGAAGTTCATTTCTTACAGCTTAGTCTCTACCAATAACAATAAATTATTGCAATTCTCATAAGCACACACCAAAATTGGAAAGTACATTAAATTTACCAAAAGGATAAAACATATTGCAGCATATGCCAGCCTAAGCTAAGTACTGTGTGGTACATTGCTTCTTTTGTCTTTACAGTTGGGAAAAAGTCACCTGTGATCACTTCTTAAAGAATGCAATGAAAGTCTTGTAGGAAAATCAAACTTAAGTCAGATATTTGGATACTAATGTGCTTACACTTCCTTCACAGAACAGCTGCTTTTAGGTAACAGTTGTTTGACGCTCACGTCTGGCTTTGTAAAGATTTGTGTGTTTGTAATATTAGCTGATACTGTGCTGCAGTGATCCAGAATGGCAAAACTGCAGCCTGCTTTCAGGTGCGTGTCTTAATCTGTCAGGATCTCTTTCCACGTGCAGCTGATTTGCTTATCTCTAGTTTGAAGTGTGCGAACAAAAGTTCTGGTAATGTATGACCTGGAAAATAACTCTCACACTAGTAATGTGAAGGATGTGGAAATGCATGTTCTGGTTATTTCTGCCATACTGACTTACATAATACAAAGTCTAAACAGCTAGAGCTAGTGAGATCAATTAACAGTAACGAAGCAGTCTCATATCCTTCCAAAACCTTGTACATAACATTTTCTTTTAACTCTTATGAAAGCTTAAACAATATTTAAGTCTTAAGGCAGGGTGCAGTTGCATAAACACAGGTGCCCGGTGTGCTTCTAGACATGACGGGGTATGATGCCAATGCAAAAGGCTGTGCATCACCTGCATGGGTCTTACTCTCATATCTGCCAATGCCATGGAGATGTCTCAGAGGCACTGTATTCAATATTACTTAAACTTTGCAGTATTAATGAATTTAGCATTGTGGTTTTTACTTTTATGCAGCTGAAATACTGCATGTTTTTGAAAAAATAGTTCAGTGAAAGCAAAACTGTAAAATGGACACTCTTCAGTGTTTCTGTAAAATCAGGTTGTACTGCATTTTTTTGCTGCATACCCCTTGAAAAAAATACTCATACCAAGTTTTATTTTTGCACAGCCCAGCATCCATACAGAAGTAGCCTTCCATCTAGCTGCTCTGTGGTGCAAATACACGTTTTTCAAATGATAAATAAAAAATAACCTGCATGCATATAATGGTTCAGTTTTTAGCCTGTACTTGGTTAGATAAAACCAGCTTATTTCCCAGTCCTTTCTCCATTCATTTGTTGCACAGATTTCTTCTGACACAGTCATACGTGTTTCTGTCTGTCACGTGTTTACATTTGTTGGTCAATCTACTAAATGGATATGTATGTGTTGTGTTTGATAGTACTAAACAGGTGTGCGAGTTCCTGTTCCGTGCTAGCACTGTGTACACACGTGCTTCTGTGTGTACAGCCTTAGAAGGGTGTTCCTCCACCATCAGAGTAATCCCTTTTCTTGGCTTCCCATACTTTTCTAGATGAGCATTATTTGAATGCTGCTCTTTAATTTTGAAGGGTGGAGGGCAAAGGCAGTCTGCTGGCAAAAGGAAACCTCTCCTGCCCTCTGGCTTCTCTGCCTACTTGCTTGTAGTGGTATTTATGTCTTCTTCACAGCTGTTAGGTACTCTGGGACGGAGGTGGTCAGAAGAGAGGGTTGTAGCTTCTGAGAGTGGCATGTCCTGTCCCAGGGCTGACTTCCCTTCTGTTCCCTGCAAGCTGAGCTTTGTAGGAAAAAGAGCACTCTTGTCGCTGCCTGGCTTAAAGCCTTGAGAAAATGTGCGCTCCTTCTTTTCATAAACTAAACATTGGCTTTTTTGGTTAATTTGTACTCCTAAGAAGTTGTTTTTCTGTTCTTGTACTTGCAGATGATGCTGGTTTTAAAAAACTTCTGTAAGTTAAGGATTTGTATTGGCTATAATGAAGTTATAGTGGAAGTAGGAAGGTTATATTTCTGTAGCCTTTACTATTTTTCTTTTAATTAAAGCATTAAAAAAATCTAATTGCATGACTGGTAAACTGGTTACTACAGATTTTAACTGTTATGAGGATAACCGTATCCATAATAGTTAAGGCTTTGGTTTTAAGCTCCTTTACAGAACCTTTCCTTCCATTTCACTGCACTCTTGTTATGATTGATGTAGCCATAATAGAGGAACCACTTGTCCATTGCATGGATTCTGACAAATGTGGGAATGGTTGAAGTTCCTGTGCATTCAGAGTTGGACCTGTGAAGCAGTACCAGCACCCTTTCGTTTAACAGCATCCTATGCATTAGTATGAGAGAATTCTACTGTGTGCATTTTATAAAAGTGCCATATGACTTGAAATTTAACACATTCTGCTTCTTTTAAGTATTACAGTGTTCAGGGAAAATGTGCTGTAAAACTAGAAACATGATTCTGTTATATGGTTAATTAAAAAAAAGGCAGATTTTTAATATGATCTCAGTCAGTGGAAGACATCAACAAAGACTTTTTTGTTGGCTGTCAAGTGAGAAAAACAGAAAAGACTTAAATTCTTTCTCTAATATTTCCTTCCAGGCTGACTCATCAGTAGAAACTGGGAAGAACTGTAGAAGAGAAGCCAAGCAGACAAGCTGATAACTCAAAGAAATACTCTTTTGAGTTGGGGGTTCAGAGTGGAGCCATCATGAGCGATGTTACCATTGTGAAGGAAGGCTGGGTTCAGAAGAGGGGTAAGTTCTACCTTTTAATGGAAAGTTCTTCTGATGTATGGTATGCTGTGTGCAGTGGTGTTACGTGGTTACACATATGAGCATTCTTGATTTATCTTCTGGTCTGCAGTGACCTAATCTGACCATATGGAATTAATGGCCATTAAGGCCTTGGTCTTGTTAATACTTAACCCTCAGCACTGCCCTTGGTTATGGGGGTAACTGACAGTGAAGAGGAAGTTGGACTCAGTAATTCCCACTTAACCTTGCTGTTGCAGCTGCTGTCACCCATGGATCAGACTAAGTAGGCTGTTGTGGCAGCTGGAAGAGGTGCACAGTAGAAGGTTGCCTGGAAGCTGTTGCAGATGTGATACTTTGTGTGAAACTTCCTAGATGCCAAAAGCATTCACTGTGGCTCAGCTTGTATTACAAATGCAAGTAGTCCCCATAAAATCAACATAATACTTGCATAAAGCTCAGCATACACCCAATTACTTTGCAGACCTGGAAGCTGTATGATTAAAGAATATATTCCTAATTATAAGCCAGTCTAAAGTACGATTTTCTATTCCATTTGAATGCCTGTAAATTCTTGAGATGTCAGTTTATAATGTGTCACCATGTGATTTACAAATTTGGGAAGGTTGTTGTATGTTAAGCTTTGAATGGGAAACCTCTAGAAATATCTGGCATTTGTATAATGTAATGAACTTTGGGTGAAATCTTCCATGCTTCATGCTGCTCTGCTTTGGGTTATGGTTGCTGGACATGATTATTTCCAAAAGAACATCATCTCTCTTGCAGAGAGAAGGTGATCTGGATTATAGGGTGATTTATGCCATGAGCTTCTGTGATTTAGAAAGATTTAGACTGGAATAGTGGGAACAAAATTACCCTTTAATTTACAGAGAAATGCTTTGTTTCAATAGCAGTGTGAAGACAAAGATCATTATTAGCTTTGTTATTGCAGATTGACATTAAATGTCAAAGAAGCCAAGAGAATGAGAGAAAAAGTTTATTATTCTGTTATTATTCCTGCATAAATTGTATTTCAGGATGCATTATGGGTATTGTAGATGAAAATGGGCTAAGCTATGTGAAGTTTAAGGCCTGCTTCCTATTTTGGAATATATACTTATAACAAATTTTACGTGACAGGAACTATTTAAAATTTTAATTCATTTTTCCTTCCCATCTTGTTGTTGTTTACTCAGTTTGGGTATCTGATTTCCTTTTTTTGATTATTTTATACACATTTCTTTCAAATGTATTAGAATGATTAGGATGATCCACATACTTTTCTTCTACATGATGTCAGTTCCTTCATGTAATATCGCTCATTCTTATTACACCCTGATATCAACTCTCTGTGAGCAGTGGATACGCATATATTAATCACTGGGCTCCAGAAAAGGACAATGTACAATGACACTCAATGTCTTACTGAATATCTGAAATTCGGAAATGTAAAGTAAAAGTTTTCCTCATGCTGTTTTACTATCTGTTACTTGAAGAAAAGCCTACTGAGTTGACACTTTGATGTCAGTTTTGTTAGTAATTATTTTTTTTTAAGTAAAGACAATTCATGACATGCATTTTTCCTTATTTTAATTAATTCTGAGTGAATGTATAGTTGTTTTTTTCCTTCTGGCTATAGGTAACTGTGTAGGTTTAAGTGGGATTTTTTTTTTTTTATTAGACCTAATATTGTCCTTAATTTTCTGTGTCTGACTTATTCTGGTTGCTGTTGGATTAAAGCATTCATTTTGTTTGTTTCTGAAAACAAAAGGAAAAGTGCAGTGTTTTTTTCCAATGTCAAGAATTCGTAAGCATTTAATTCAATGGTTATACATTTCATGTAATTACAACTTCTACCCTGACCTTGCTGTGGAGCAAGAGACTCGAAGTTGTTAAGTGCTTTTTTTTGTTGTTGCCAAGAAAAAGTATCCAAACTTAATCTAAATTCTGAAAGTTGGAATATGCTTAGTAGACACTTCTTATTTTGGCAGCTAAATATTCTCTCTCTGTACAAAGAAGCATCGTGGGATTGGGTAAAGCTGTCTTGCTTCCACAAGCTATCATGCTATTACAGTTTTAAAGTGAATTCTCTCGTCATCCCCACTTGACACTCATTGGCTCAGTTCACAGGGTGGTTTTGGTAGGTACCAACCAGGTTCCTCCTGGAGGAAGCTGAGCGTGGGATCTCTTCTCCAGGCGGACACCAACTGAACTCCAGCCGCAGCGATCGGTCCTTTGGACAGCCCTGAACCATGTGTATGGTGCAATGTTCAATCTGAGGCTCCAGACTGAATTTAACTTGACGTAAAACTCGTACACGCTACATGCTGGAAACGTAGCGGCCTGGGCACCAGCTGCTTCAGTTGACTGATCTGCTTCTATTATGCTAAATTACTTGGTCATGTGGATATAGTCTAGGACCTTTTAAAATTGTTCTCTTCAGCAGTCAGGAAGGTTTGCGATACAAGGAAAAGAACAAAACAATCTCTCTCTGTGATTCACAGCCCAATCAAGGAGTATGAGGATGACTTGGAAGTACTGGGATGAAGAATGGTTTTGAGGAGCCAGCTAATGAAATAGGCCATTACAAAGGCGGGTTAAGTGAACTGAATGTAGGAATGAGAGGGGAGGACTAAAAGTTGAGTGGGGGATCTCTCTCCAAGTTGAGACTCTGACAGGGAGAGGCTGGGGAAGACAGGGTCTGTTAGGGCACAGTGTTACAATTCCTAACCGCTGTGAAACGTGCTGAGAAACTGTTTGCTTTATTATCCTTAGTGCTGTATCCATGCCAGTAATAGAGGGCTGAGGGCTATATGTTTGTAAGCTTTTAACTCTGCGGTTGAGCACTGAAGAGTCGATGTGATGCTACACCACTGGCTTCAGTGCTCTGTTTTTCTCTGTGTGCTTAAGTGATGAACCCATTAAAGTATTACTATTTTAATAGCCAGCCAGCACTCAAAGTTAAGAAATGCCAGAATTAAGTTTATTTAATTAAGGATGAGTCATACTCAGGCTCTGAGTAGTCCTTAGGAGAAGAAGTTTCAGTGTGGTGAGACTAGATGATACCGAGGAAGAGTAAGCTGTTACATGTGAATAGTCAAACAGACAGAGATGACAGGCTAGAGGTGAGAACTTTGGACAATAGAAGGCACAAAACCCAAGAGGAAGCAAAGCCTGAGAAGCTCAGTGAACCTCAGGTGCAGTCAGGTCCCATCTCACAGGTGAAAGGAGACCCTGAAGCACAGTAGCTGGGCCTGCCTGAGCAAGTAATGCAGTCCAGTGAGAGTGGATTCAGAGAATGAAATAATCGGTGATGAGGACCTGATACCTCTCTATGCTCAGTGCATTTGCAAAGTGAAGTGGGTGTTACTTTGGACTGGCTCCTGTCTGCTCCTGTGCCCCTTTGGCAGTGCTCCTGGAGTATGTCTTGTGGTTTTTACTTTCATCTGAATGGAAGCAGGTTTGCGCACTCCAGGACTGCTCCATGCAGCAAATGAAAGTGCATTAACTAGGTGATAGGAAGGTTTGTTGCAAAAGTGCTCTCCTTATCCAAACTAAAGTACGAATGCAGATGTACCCTGTGAGACATCAGAACTTGTACAAGCGGAGAGCTAGCGTAGCAGTTGTCTTGGAGCAGAGTCTCTGCTCAGACAAGAGAGGAGTGGGAATGTATTTTGTATGGACGGTCTTATGGTTGTCTGTGACTCAATGTCTCAGATCTCGTGACAAGAACCTAGCATCTCACGGCCTTGTGTTCTTGTGCTGCTGCAAAGATATTCTTGCAATTCACTGGCTCAGTGTGTTTTGTTTCAGAGAGGAAAACTTTTCTTTCTTCTCTCTGTTCTCCAGTTATTCCTGTCACCAGATTAGGAGGGAAGTGTGTTGTCTTGCTTTATGAGTTTCCATTTTAGATGACACCAGCGTTTTTCCTTCTAATGCATACAGGTGAAAGGGAAGCGATCTTGACCAAAAATCTGAAATACAGTGATCTGAACCTTGCTGCTAATATGCAGAAGTTAAAGCACATATTTTACATTTATGCAGTTAGTGTAAGGACTCTGCAGTAATTGCTGAAATGATTTACATTTGGATTTGCTTATAAGCACAACATTTTGCAGAGTAGGTTTTTTTTAAATTATTGTAAGAGTATTTTTAATTTTACTTAATGTGTTTTTACTGTATTTACTAAATTAAATTTAATGTTTTACAGGGGGATATGTTTTTAATCTAACAGTTTGGAAACCGCTGGTTTTTTACATAGATGAACATGCTTAGTATGATTAGAGCTATATAATTACAAAAGTGGGTTTTATGCATATAATTCAGGTGGTATGTTTTTCTTTAAAGCTGGAGCTGGTTTCCTGAGTTGTAGGGTTGACCTTGTCTGTGGTCTATAATAGTGACAACAATTAGATTTAAGAATCATTAATAACTATGCTTAATTGCAACCTAATTTCTTTATATATAACCTGTGCACAAGATTTCAATTAGTTTAAACATATGAAAAGGTTTAAGAGTCTCTGTTACCATGTTATTAAAAGATCATTTGGGACAAAGGAAAAATTGACACAGATGCTAACTTTTTAAAGGACCCAGTTTTAAATTTCATGTCAACTAACTTTTTCTTTAATTGAAAGAGTAAGTTTGTTGTTTTTTTTTTTTTTAATCTTGGGAGAATATACCTAATGTGCACTGCATAACAAGGTGGCTAAATCTTTATTTAAATACAAAGCAAAATGTTGTCAGTTTAAGTCAGTGCTTCTGTTGTCATACTGCAATTACCATACTTCTGTTTGGGCCTCTGCATTCAAGTGTGTTACGTTAGATAATGCTGTTTGTCGTGGCAATCTTTACATAGCTTACATGATATATTTTTACCCAAATTATATTGAATAGATAATGTATCTGACTTGCTTATGGAGGTGACTTTAATACAGTCTCATAATTTTTAATGTCCTCATTTTATCTCACAGCGCTCACCTGAAGTGAGAAGGATTAGTATATAAATTTTATAGAGAGGGAACTGAAGTATAAAATTGCTGTGGCTTAACCATGATAACTTAAGAAGTTTGATGTAATGAGATGGTGGTAAAAAACAGATGTCATGAAGCTTTCCTGTAATAAGATTGTCCTGTAAAGAGTATACTACTGAAATACCGTAATACCATTTTTCACTCAATGTTTTTTTTTGTTTGGTTGGTTTTTTTAAATACAGCTTTTTATAACATAGTATCCAGAATTGAATTACCTGAAATAGTGTTAGTATTTCTAAACTTATAGAGTTCATAGAATAAGATGTATTTTGATCTACTGTGATGAGATTTATTCAACTGCTGGTCTGTTTTCTTTTTTGCTGTTCAGGACATGATGCAGGTATCATGGGATTTTAAGAAATAACCATGTGGAAAATATTTATTGTTGTTATATCTACTATCAAGAAGAATAAATAGTGTAGTGGAATAAATCTATTGTTCCAAATAAGAATACAATTGTTGTTTAAAGTACAAATTATTTACAGTCTTAAGGTGACATGTCTTCCCCTCCCTTCCTCCCCCTCCAAATCCAGAAAAAGAACTAAGTAATGGACACTGGGTTTTACAGTTGAACCAAGACCAAACAGATGTTAATTTTGGAAATACACACTGGAAATTGAGTTCATGTGATATGTTTATGGGTTTTTTTTTTTGGTTTTGGTTTTTTTTTTGGGTGGGGGCAGGAATGCCTTGATCGAAAAATTAATCTCAGAAGTTATGGTACTAATTGAGTGTAATTCACAACCTGTCAGAAATCTTGTTTGCAGATTGTCTGAATTATTTGAGTAGTTTAACACACCTCTAACAAAGACAAATTTACATAGCCTATCTTGAACATCTGCTACACAAAGTAGAAGAAATTTAAACTATTTTTTTCTAATTGTCTTAGCGAATAGTAGTTTAAGGTAAAGTCTTCATTGATGAACCACTAGAAACTAAATAAGCCTTTCTTATAATCTTTCTACTCCAATTCTATCCAATGAAAAGAAAATATGTATTACAGTAAATTTCCAATAAAATATATGTCTGTAAAAGAGACAGCTCCATGAGGACCAAAGAGAGAGAAAAACGGCAGTGCAAGCTCTCTTATATAAATGTTTATGCATCCAGATATCTAAACTAGATTTTTTTTTTAAGTTCTCAGACATTTCTGTATCATGCACTCCGTGTAGAAATGAATTTAGGTAAATCTGTAAGTTGCTTGGAGTTGGGGAAACCTCACACACTTTTTTTTTTTTGCTTCCATATATACTCTGAGCAGAGATCTGTGTATTTAGAGGCTGTTTTCTTGCAGCTACCCCACTGGAAGAGAAGGGCCCTCTGTGCCCTTCCTCTGTCCCATTCACTTTGTAGTTGAGTACCAAGCTCTTCTTTTTGGAATAAGTATAACCTTTTTAACCTTACTTTTCCCTGAAGGAAGGTCAGAATCATGTGAAAATCTTAAACTTGATGAAACTAGAATGAGTGTGGGGTGTTCTTTTTGCTAAATAACTGTTTATTCCAGGTGCTTTTTAGGTAGTAGAGAGGTGAGTGTTATTTTTGCAGCTCTTCACCTTGGATTATTACCAGCATCTGCAGGTAAAGGCAGTTTGATACAGTAATTGAAGCCTGAAACGCAAGGTATTTTAAACAGTCTCGGGATTTTTCTCTGCACTATCCTTGCTGAATGCCAGTTTAGATAGCTGTGCATGATTGATTAATTTTCTAATTTTTTTAAAAATTGTTTTTGTTTCAATGTAGCTGTAGTACAGCTTGTTCCCTGTTTTTAAATGGATGTACACTTGTGGTTCTGATTGGTAAAAATGATGCTCTTCTAGATGGAGCTGTATTGTAGAAGATAGTGGCTAAAATTCCGTGCATGTTCTTTGATTAGATATAGTAGTTCCTACTACTAATATGTCAGGTAGAAGATGCAGTAATATATTCAGAGGGAGGAAGGTATTATCTTATGTTTGTATTAATAGGGTATTATTAATGTGGAATGTTCACGGGGGTGTCAACATGTTTGACCTTAGTGCTGTTGATTTTCAGATTTTTGAAAAGAAGTCGAACAAACTCAATACCTAGACAGAATCCCTGTTTATTATCATCCTTTCAGTGGCTTGTGAGGCACGTTTCTGGTGCTCATCACCTTGGGCTTTGGGCTTCCACATGCCCTGCGTTTTATCGTAGAAAAGTGCTTTTATTATTCCTGACAACAACAAGTTTCTTGTTACACAGGAGAATGCCCAGGCAATGGGGTTTTTTTAGTATTCTGGACACACTGGGTTGCATGTTCTTGTATGTCTGTTCCGTTTCCTATGTAATGAATGCTGCCTTGTTGCTCATGTTCTGAAGGTTTTCTCCATTCATACTGGTTTCTCTTATTCATACCAGTTTGTTACCCATGAGGGCAATACTTTTAAAGAAGCAAGGTTAACATTCTCTGTTGCAGGGGTTAGGGAAGCAAGATGTTAACAATTCATTGTCCTTTTCCTGCTCACAACTCTTTTGGCCTGGCAGTACTGCATGACCAGCAGATGTTGAAAGTATGCTGTTGGGGAAGACTCTGAGGAACTGTTTCCTAAATATGTGTTTTCTATTTAATAAAACTCCTACTTTTTGTTTTTACTTAAAGCTTAGTCACGCTGTGTAATACCTTTGGCATACTGTCAACTGTTGATAAACTAAAATTCATTTGTGTTTATGTTACTTTCACATTGAAGATGTTGTTATTGTAAGGATAACTTGCTTGCAATACCAGGGCGTTTGATGCCTCATTAAAACATCATCTTCCCTCAATATACCTATGTGCCAGTCCAACAAATCTCCCAAGTCTTTGTGCTTTCTTTTATTTCAAAGGCAATCCATGTACCTGTTCTCACCTCGGCTAGGTCAATCAGCTTATGCCTCTGTGGGACCTACTTCTTTTGTAGTACCCCTGCTGTAATTGTCAAAAACATTAATAAGGTCAACAGCTGTGACTTGAAACTAGGTCCTGAAGGAGTTTAGGGCTGGACTGGGAAGTCAAAGTTTTAGGGCATGAGTATCAAAGAGGCAATTGAGACTGCGAATTGAGATATCGAAAAATAAGTTTTGGGAAGAGATCAGGCTAGTGATGATTTAGGGACTGAATAGAAGGTGGAGGACAAGGGAAGAAAGTTTTATAACCACTCGAGTGCTGTCTTGGTTGCGTTCTGTTTTCTTGGAGGAACTGTAGACCCTTCATGAGCATCTCTACAATCTGTTGACAAAATTAGAGTGTTTTTCCCGCCAAAACATGGAGAGAAGATGGTGGTAGTGCCTGGGATTTATTCAGCCTCCAACTTATTGAAAGCAGTTTGATTTTTCCTAAATCGCAGGCAAAACAGTGTTGTTCCAGCAGCACAGATCTTGGCTTGCACTGGGAGGGTTTGCTGAGTCTCAGGGTAGGTCTCCATTAGCACATAATACAGCACAATAGGAGGGAATCTGTCGAGAGGTGCTTAGATTTTGGTGTCCACACTATCTATGCATGTTTCCAGAGCTTTGCTTTGGACTCACTGTCATGTCTGTTCCTATGGACTGAGAGCCTCTTGGCAGTGGGCATGTATGAGGTGTGGTCACAGTGTAAGCCAAAGCTTGTAATAGTTGATATTTGGGAGATTTGCTTCAGATGCATACTCCTTATCTATAATGTAGATGTACCCCCAGTCTCATTTTTTCCAGTCGTCTTCAGTACCGTCTCTAACTATGTCCCAGCTAGTCTGTGTTATATTGATTACTTCCCTTGCAAATCAGGGCAGTGTTAGCTTACTTTTTATAAATCTAAGTATATTTCTTTTTAATCAGATCATTGCAGCTGACATCTTGTTTACCATAAATTCTAAATTTATAGTTTGCTTTCTTACAGAGTGCTTTCTTAAAACTGGTAGGAAGATAGGAAATGGATGTGTCACATGCCAGCACGCTGATAAGAAAACACCTTCTCTTTTTCAAGACAGATTCAGAAGTTCACTTTTAAAATACTATCTGTCTTGCCTTTGGGGGTAGTCTTCCCAAAAAATATTTAATTACAGTATGGTAGCATGTTAACTGTGTAAAATCAGGAAGTTCACTGTTTTATTAGTTGTTTCATTTTTATGTTGAAATTCCAAACTGCGTAATCCTCAGTTACATTTGAACAGTTGAAGTGTAAAAATTAGATAGCTTTCTGCTGGTCTTTTATCTACATTGTCACGCTAAGAAAGTTACTGAAACCAGAATAGTCTTCACAGATAGCTGCTAACTAGGCCTAGATAATGAGACCACCACAACCAGAGAGAGATCCATTTGCTACTTTATACAAGTGCTCTGTGCTTTTGGTTGCGATAAATTCATGGACAACTATGTTTGTAATGAAGAAAGACATGTAAGATGGTAAATTATGTAAAGAATTGGACCAACAGTATCTTAAATTTGGGACTCAGTATTGTGGATTTTAACCTGAATTCGTCCAAGTCACAGTTTCCCTCAGATAAAATGGACATAGTATTGCTACTTCACCTCAGAGACTTCCTGAATGTGAGTTTGTTCATCCTTGTGAAACTTCTGAGTGCCTTATGTTTGAATATTCATGGTTTTTAAAATGTAATTGTTTATATAGGAAGTAGAATGAGTCTGATAGTAGTTGAAGTTCAGCCTGATGGAGAAGCAGTAGATTTTTTGGGTTTCGTTTATCCTCCTGACATGTTGCAGAGGAAGAGGTGAAATCTGTTAGGGCTTACAAAGGAATGAGTTGTTAATAAGATGCGAAAAACCAGTTGTCCTTTATCAATTCTTAAGGTTAGTTTTTTAGATAGATGTCTTCCAGAGAGACTGGAGGAAACCCCTGAACAGCAATCACTAGGAGGGGTAATCCATAGGAACATGACAACATCTCTACCTGTACTTACATTCTTTTGACCTGACGAAACTGTGCAGATGGATTAGTGGTGTAACTTATACACACGTGAAAATACTTACAAAATAGTGTGCTTTCATACAGCATTGATTGCTTTACTTTAAAGCTAGTATTCACTCACTTTGTTTTGAACTGTGCTGGCTTTTATAATATCATGCCCATTTATGTATGCCGACTAACACATCAGAAGCTTTTCTGAACAAGTTTATTCTTATCTTGAGAAACAGCAGCAACTACTGTATTTTAATTAGGAGCTTGTGAACTTGCCCCTGATAGATACAGTTCCATGTTTACTTGAAACTTGTGTTAAGTGGAAGCTGTTGCTGAAATGGGGGAAGTGTCATGTCCTCTTCTTGCCTGGTTGTGTTGGCACTTGTGCTTGTAATGGTGACATGGTGAATCATACCAGGAAGTTTATCTGGCTGAAAATGAATCTATTTTTATTTTCCTAGGTAACTTTCAGATGGATCATTTCCCTGACCTGACTCACTGTGTAGCTGCACAAACAGTAGTGCTGGCACACACTAGAATGCGTGAGCGGCAGCACCGAGGGGCACGACAGCTTCCTCCTAGTGGCAACCCCTACCTTTGCAAGAGTAAATAGGTTATAAAACTGCACCTAAAACTTAGGGTATCACTACAACCAGACTGCAGCACAACCAGTTTGTATTCCTAGATGGTATTTCTAGAGGGTTTTCTTTGAAGTTCATGTTTAGAAGAGCTCCATTGATTTACTCTCTGTGCTAGTCCTAAACGTGATTGAATTAAAAAATGCCACCAGGAGGTTAGCTAGTTTCTATTCTTGTGTGTTTGTAGTTTTTAATCAAACAGTGATTTTTAACAGAATAGTGACTTGGCTAATGTCTGAAACATTAAATGGTTCCTTAGTCCAAATGATACAGTAGCTTTGTAATCCTCTTGGGTTTAGAGCTTGAAAGCTGTTTAAAAAGAGTATTTTAACCAAAAAACCCACCCAAAGCTTATGATAGACATCCTTCTGAGGCTAGTGAGTTGTTGGCTTCTGGATATTACTCAAGATTAAAATTATACTTATGGTTCTTAGAGTTCAGAATATACATATTGTGTTGGTAGACAATCAGTGAAACTTCAGATAATGTTAATTTTTAAGCCTCTTAAGTTTTCCATGGAGTTCCTGCTGCATTTGGTAGAATTCCTGTAAAAGTAGGTTTTGGCTAAAATTCATTCTTTGCAGGCTTATTTCTGGGTTTGTTTGGTTATATACCAAATTTTGGAGCAGGTTCAAGCTCTTTGTAATTTCAGCTTGCACAATGAATATTTGAAATTAATTTTTGTTGTAAACATTTGTATTTGGGATCCCTTTGGATGGTTTTTAATCACAGCCAAGATCTTACACATTCAGTTTACACCACGTGCATAGGATTTTATGTGGAACTGCTGTTGGAACAAAGAGACTTATGTAGAGCTGATGAACTTTTCCCTCACTTGATCCAACCATCCTTGCTCCAGAGGAGACAGGGAATTGCTGTTATATGCAGCAGTATGGGCAACCATGCTGATATTAGACCAAATAGATAAATTTCATGGTGAATGAGTGTTGTATTCTCCAGGCACTTACAAATACCTTGTAGCTTCCCATTTGCCACAACCATAATGCTATCTCCCTTTTCTAATAAAAATAAAAATAACAACAAAAAACCCCACAACACCGCCCCCCCCAAGCAACCCCCTGCTCCACCCCACCCCCCCCAACCAAACCAAAACCAAACCAACCCAGCTTTTTTTAGGGATCCTTTCTAACACTTTGTGTTCCCCTGCATCCTCTCCAAGAAGATAGCTGTAGATATTATTTAGTCTATAAAGAGAGAGTTAGGGAAACAGTTACGGTCATACTGCGTTATTTGTGGTGTATAATAGCTGTGTAATACATACTTACGTATAAGTCTAAGCAAGGTATTTTTTTTGTACCAGCCTCCCGGGTATCAGTATAGTCATTAGACGATGCTACAAATGTTGAGTGTGTTGGTCGTGAGGTTTTAAATAATCTGCTGTAGATAGGCAAATAATAATAAATATACTTTTGATAATAAAAGCTTGACCCACTCAAACAAGGTCACATTCAAAAAAATTCTAAAATTAATAGGTATTTTGAGTGTTTTTGAGGAACGTACTTCAATAATTAAACTTATTCTTACATAAGGACATAAAATCTGAGTTTGTGTTGATTTCTTGTAATGAATTTTCCTGTAAAAGAGGCAACAAGTTGCTACTCCAGAGCTGGGTAAAATAAGGAGGAGAAAAAAAGCTCTTTTTATGCAGAGGCAGCATGAGTGCAAAAGCATCACTGTCTGGTCATCCATAGTGTGTCTGACCTTTTCTTACAAAAGGAAAATATCTCTATAATAAAGTGAGTTTTGCTGGATAGAAAGTCGCAGGTCTTTATATTCAGTGAAATCATTGTCACTGGTAAATTGCCTCACAATAGTCATTTGTATAGTAAATACGATCCTGCATTAGAGCTTTAGCATATTCATAGCTTTTCCTTTCTTGCAATCCACTTTATTCCCTAAAAGCCATCCATGGTTGGTAGACTATTGATGTCAATATATTTGTAGCCGTAGTCTAGAGGAAGGTTTTATGCTGATTCAATGCACAGTTTATAAAAAGGGTGGCTTACCACAATCTCTGTCTTTTGCCAATCGACATTTTTAAGTATGCTCCAGATAGCTTGTTTTCTTTGGAGTTCCTTGAGAATCTGTTTGTATTTCTTTATTTAGAATGTGCATATTTTATTTTTTAATAAACAAAGCAACAAATGAATCGATTCATTAATAATTTTAATCTTTCCTCAGAATAGATAAATATTAATAATTACTCCCTACCAAGAAATTTGATGCATTGTGATTTAACCAATGCTTGAAGAACGCATTATTAAATGCTATTTAGAACATACCATATATGAAGAGAAAGGTGTTAAAAAATGCACCATCTTAAATACAAATGCTTTTAGTGTACGTAAAGCCTTACAGAGGCTTCAAGTTGGAAAGATAGGACTCAACAAAGCATGTAAAGATGGCAGTTTCCTCAAGTCCTCATTGTGAGAAAAGAGGTGGATCTTTTTTTCAATTTTAACTGCATTGATGTGCCTTTTTAACTATAGAATGGTGTGAGCTGCTGTGGAGCCTAGGATATGGACCAGGTACCAAGAGCAGCAAAGATCAGGAGAACTTTCTCAGTGTCTGTTGTAAGGATAGTCTCCAAGGAAATAGCTTTTCATGCTCATGCTGTGCTGAAGAGTGCTTTCATTTCTGAAAGAGAAACATGCAGTGATGGTTTCAGCTTCTACTGTAGTTAGAAATTCTGTTCCTGGTTTGAAATGATAACAGATGAATTAGAATGCTTTACAGGTATTTTCCTTTTGGTTCATACTGTAACTGCTA
Organism: Haliaeetus albicilla; assembly: GCF_947461875.1. Classification (NCBI taxonomy): domain Eukaryota; kingdom Metazoa; phylum Chordata; class Aves; order Accipitriformes; family Accipitridae; genus Haliaeetus; species Haliaeetus albicilla. Next base: position 28,301,024 of record NC_091495.1, read on the forward strand.
TTGGTTATTCCCAGCGTAAAAGTCCCCCATCAGTTTTGCTACGCCTTTCCCTTGGCCACAGTTGTTCTCTGGTCTTGTTTGAAAGAGTCACTGGTAAATGCTACTATTTTTGCATGGTTCTAAGCAGCTGGTGGGCCTGTTGAGGGTAGAGAGCAATTGATAAAATGGGAAGGATACAGATAATTGAGACATTTAAAAGATGTCTGGGGCTTTTAGGCTCTTTAGGCTGGGGATGTGAACAGTTTTGGTATAGAAAGGAAGTGACTATCGCTAGATACAATACCATTAAAGAAGAAACAACTAGAGAAAGTTTAATGTGAGGATAGGGTTTCAGAAAAAAAAATGCTGAAAGCTTACATTGGAGAGATTAGTAATTCTTAATTACTTAAGAAATCATAAGACGTTTCTGTAACAAAGAAAAAATTCTGTGGTAATTGCAGTAACTTCTGAGATACTGCAACATGTCCTTGTCCTTCAGTGATTAGAAGATGAAGTTTAATGAAAAGCATTATCTTTTTGTTGTTGTTTGTTTGGGGTTTTTTTTGTTTGTTTCCAATGCTATTATGTAATTGTAAGGAAAAAAAAATATCTAGACAAATACAATTAATCCCTGGAAGCTCCCAGCTCAAATACTACACTGGAAAGTAAAGGAATACAAGAAGGGAATAAATTTATGTATGTTGGTAGTAAGGTGCCTGTCATCTGGGGATTTCAGTAAGGAGCTAGTGTTGCAGATTGGCAAGGCAACAGTTTCATTTACCAACTAAATAAGATATGGTCATAAAAATCCATGTTTTAAAGACCAGGGTGTGAAACTTCAACTCAGATATTTCTTTCCATCTTAACATATGGATTGGAAAGCTGGAAATCCAACAAAGGTACAGACATCTAAATGCCTTTGAAAGCAAATGCCTTAGAAAAATACTATGTATTAAATGGAATGAATTTATAACAGATGCCAAGATTCATTAGACAGCTCAAAAACCCCTTGGCTCTAAAGTTATCCAGAAAAGAAGATGGAATTATCATCTGGAACATATGTTAAGAATGAAGCCAGAGCATCTGTCATGGAAAGCATGCCACTGGGCAGCTGGAGGAACATGCAAAAAGCACCAACTGAAAGAGTCTTTCCATTGAACAATGCCTAAGGTAAAAAAAAAACAAACCTGTGGGACATCACACTGGATGCGCAAGGAGTGGCTCAGAGCAGATAAAAACTGCACAGGGCTTTTTGGCTTTTTTTTTTTTTTTTTTTTTTTTTCAGTGTGTATAAACTGAAGGTTTTCGGTTGTTTTCTGTTAAGACTGCAGATAGTAAAGGCTGATTAAAAATTGAAGGTCAGTATTAAAAAGTACAGAGTCAGAACAGTACTTAATTGTCATGTATTTTCATTTATTTTAGAATTTGCATATAATTTCTTTAGCCGTGAAAAGCGAAAGAAGATTGTGTAATTAAATAAATCTTCAGATGCATTCCCACTGATTGGCTTAATCTATAATAGAGTATCCAGGATTCCTTGGATAAAGATGCAGAATTGTTTTATCCAAGTAACCTACAGTTAATGACACTACTGTGGATTTAATTTTCTCTGAGAGCACTTGCTCTTACCTTTTCCTACTTTTTATCACTTTGCAGGAGTTCTGGAGTTTCTGAACTAGCAGCTCTCTGTACTATACTGTCTTTTAACTTGCCCTGGTATTAGCCTAATATTACAAAGGTTTGTGTTAGAAACACCTTAGCAGAATTTAGATTTCATAAAAGACTTCTGGTTGAAATGTAAGCTTTCAAATCTGTTATCTCAGTCTGTCTCTTGATCTTGTGCTATGAAAAACATTTTATTAAAATACAACAATCTGAACTAAGTTTGTCCAAAGTAAGTATGCAGTAATGTCTTAGACTTGATAAATAGAATTGTTTTGTGTTCTTTTTTTTTTCCCTTATGATTTTCCAGGCAAAAAAAAGAAGTCTTCACTCAGTAACATGGAGGCATTCCCAAGCAAGTGTGTGCGCGCGATATGGCACTTTTTAAAAAATTTGCGTTGCTTGGGTTTTTTTCACTTGTCGAATCATCTCACTGACACCCAGCCTAACACGTGGGAATGAATGCTTCCTGTGAGAAGTTTGAACAACCCATTCACCTTCTAGATGCATTTTAGGAGTCTAAGTAGTGAACCAAGACTGTTAGTTCCACTTAGCAGGGTAACAAGTTTAGGCAAAGTGAATAGCTCCTCAAACATTTCAAAGGTGTATTGATAGCTGCAACTTTTCTGTTTCTTCCACTTACAGTATGATGAGTGTTACAGTGATTATTTCTTAATGCCTCATAAAGGTGAGAAAAGCTTGCAAATGCAATTCAGCTGCACTTAAAGGCTAAACATTCAGGAAACATAATTTGTTTTTTCTTTTCTTTTAAAATATTTACAGATATTTTTATCCCCATTACACATTTGGTGTTGATGGAACACAGTTTAGATGCCTTCCTCCCATGGATTGGCGGTAAGGCATCTAGCTATTCTCTGTCCTTCAGAACCTAGGTGGTCACAATTTTCTACTTTGACATTCTGCTTCTGATTTATTGTGTAATTAGATCCAGTTAGGACTATAGGTAAAACTTTAACAAAATTTTATCAGAGATTGTCCATTCTGCCAAATTCAGAGCAGCCTTTTGTTAAGTTATATGGAAAAATAAACCCAGCACACCCTCGAATATCTTTTCTTCTTTCGTTTCCATTACTGTTTGCGCTTTTGTGTGCTTGGCAACTGAAACTTGCAATAAGGTCCTTTCAGTAGTACTGGAGGCAGGCTTAGAGGTTATGTTTCTGGAAATAAAAGAAGTGAAAAGACATTGTGTGGTACACCATGTTATGTGTTGACTAGTGTTTTGAAATACAGTTGTCCTGTGCTCACTGCTAAAGATTTTTGCTGAACAGTACGTAACAATAAAAAATATTCAGGAGCTAAAAATACAGGATTACTACATGCGTTGACCTGTGGTCAGTGAGTTGGCAGGAGTAGCCTTGTATTGTTTGTTCAAGGTTTGTTTGAAGAGAACAATTATAGGATGATCATTAAAAATATTGACATATTATTTTTCAGGAGCAGTGGATTAAAAACACCTTGAAGAAAGACCGTTTTTAAGTATTCAGTTGGATTACATTAAACAAAGTAGGAACAAAAAGAAAACATTGTGTAAATCTTCATTTGAAAAATACTGAATTCGAGTTATTGAGGAAGTGGTTGTTTATGGAAATAGTGTATTTTTCTGTGCATTTTCCATGCAGTGTTTTGAAACCATATACTACAAAATCTTAATTTAACAGAATCTTGATCTCTGAGAGAGAGAGGCAGCCCCTCTATGTAGAGGATCTCCAGTAGGATGAAGGGAGACCCTCAGTGGATTTTTGCCAAAGACTGAAGGAAGACTTCATCCCCCCCATTTTGATGCAGAGTCAAAATCAAACCAGACATACAGAGTAGTAGTTACAACTAAGAGGGGTTGCCAGGTTGATGGTCTTGAGTAAGTGATTCTCTGGTATAGAAATCTGGTGTGCATGGATGAGAGTGTGTGGGTTCCCAGAGTACAGCTCTGCTGAGTTTACGCCAGACTTTTAACTAAATTAGTTCTGTAATAAAATCGGAATGTTTCAGTCTTTGTCTTTCTGATGTGTAGGGTCGGCACGCCTGCCTTATTTTGACCTTGTCCCCAACTCAACTTTATTCCTTTCGTAGCTGGTTTGAGATGTTGTTTTGGGAATTGCCTGTGAAGGAAGACTGACATTTCCTTCCACTTTGCCTTTGGGTGTAATGCTGAATGTAGTCACTCCCTCCTCCCAGAAACTGTTAACCTGTAGTTCAGGTTAACATGTTGGGCAGCAGCAAGCAAATACGAGAGAGCTGACTTCTTCCCAAGCTGGAGAACTGGAGTACTGGGTTGGAATATGAGAGGAGATGTTTGGATGAAGTCACCTTTTTATTTTAATTCAGTTTAGGATTCTGGTTAAAGTTCAGAGAGAGCTCGCTGCTTCGCTGTCCTGGTTTTGGCTGGGATAGAGTTAATTTTCTTCCTAGTAGCTGGTATAGTGTTATGTCTTGGATTCAGTATGCGAAGAATGTTGATAACACACTGATGTTTTCAGTTGTTGCTAAGTAGTGTTTAGACTCAGTCAAGGATTTTTCAGCTTCTCATGCCCAGCCAGCAAGAAGGCTGGAGGGGCACAAGAAGTTGGGAGGGGACACAGTCAGGACAGCTGACCCAAACTGGCCAAAGGGATATTCCATACCTTGAGTTGTCATGCCCAGTATATAAAGCTGGGGGAGTTGGCCTGGGGGGGGGAGGGGGGGGGGGCGGGAATCGATCGCTGCTCGGGAACTAACTGAGCATCGGTTGGCAAGTGATGAGCAATTGCATTGTGCATCACTTGTTTTGTATATTCCAATCCTTTTATTATTGACATTTTATTATTGTTATTATTATCATTATTATTTTCTTCCTTTGTGTTCTATTAAACTCTTATCTCAACCCACGAGTTTTACTTTTTTTCCTGATTCTCTCCCTGTCCCACTGGGTGTGGGGGAAGTGAGTGAGCCGCTGTGTGGTGCTTAGCTGCTGGCTGGGGTCAAAGCATGACATTCCCGTAGCTGTTTCTGTTGCCAGACTGGAGAAGATGTGACTTGGACTCTTCCTTTGTGAATGAGTCCACTTGGTCAGGTTGAAGATCCAGGTGGAATGAGTGGTACTCCATATTTTCCCCAGTAAAACTGAGTGGAATAAGGAGTATAACTTGTGTTTAATTAAAAGCAAAACAAATTCCCCTCCAAACCCACTTTTCTTAGAATCTAGGTAATATATTAATTTTATGTGTGAAGGTGATCCATGACTGTCGTCAAGGTTGTACTTATGATGATGAAAGATTGCTTCCTGTGTATAAAAAAAATGTTTATTGAACAAATGGACAGTTGCAGTGCAGATATGTGAGTCTTCATAAGAAAATGGAAAAGTATATCACTTCCTCATTAACCTCACTAAGCTAGGTGAACTAGTACAGCTGTCCTTATGTTGCAAATTACCTACCAAAATAACTAGTTAACTTCAAAAATATTGGCCTCTCTTTCCAACAAGGCTGCCAACTTAGATTATGTATTGGTACATTTTTATTGGACTTAAAAATATGGTGCTGGAAGAGATTTTGAGTGTTAGTTGTCTGTCCCCCATTTTGATGCTGAGTCAACCAAAAAAAAGTCCTTGCATGATGTTTGTCTGGGGTGTTCTTGAAAGCTTCAGTGACCTTCTGACACGAAGTTGTTCTACAACTTAACAAACTTTATTTGGACCAACTTTCTAACAATATGTAATCTAAATTTCCCTGCTGATCAGTTTTTGTACTGCCATCTGTAGATGTGAAGCACAATTAATCACTGTCCTCCTTATGAGACTCGCATATTTTAAGATTGTTATATTCCGCCTCCCTCTTATTCCCTACCATATTCTCTGTTTTAGGCTAAGCCTAGCCAGATATTTTACTGTGCTTCGAACTTGGTATTTTCATACAAACAAACAAAGAAAAAACTTCATAGTGTTGTTAGCCTCTCAGGACTTTTCTCAATTTAGCTTCCCCCCCCCCCCTTAATTTTTTTTTTCCTTAATTTGGTAGTGCTCAAAATTTGTAAATAGTGGTATTTCAGAGCTTTTGTCTTTGCCCGATAGAGAGGAATAAATTCTTGTTTTAGTTCTTTCCCTTGATTTACATACAAACTCTTTGTTAATATGTAGCATAATGATACTTGTCTCTTATAGAATCATAGAATGGTTTGGTTTGGAAAGGACCTTGAAGATCATCTAGTTCCAAACCCCCTGGCATGGGCAGAGACACTTTCCACTAGACCAGGTTGCTCTTTGATATGATTTGATATGATATGATATTTTGATATGAATTGATATGATATTTGTCTCTTTCATAACATAATTGCATTGTTTGTTCTTCCCAGATTGTTTCAAAGACAATCAAATTTCTAAATCTGGACTACTTTTCTAAAGAACTCTTGCTGCCTGGGTGTCTCCATGCATGACTGATTTGTAACCAGATTATTATTTTTTTTTTTTACCTTTTGGAATATTTGTCTTGCTCTTTATTGTTCTGTAGCTGATTTGCTGAAACCATCCTTACTCCCAAGTTTTTTTTTGTTATTTTTTTGACATGTACTTAACTGTTCTGTGGTGGTTTTATTTTCTGTTGATGCTAAAGATAAATAGCTTATTTCATCATACCCAGATAAATGATCTTTTTAGTATGTCTGTGACAGTCCAACTCGCTGATCAGTAAAAACAGAATTCGAAGGAATAAGAAATGGGAGAATTATTCTTCCTTCCATTGTTTAAAATGTTGGGGGGGGGGGGGGAAATCTGAGGCGAGATTAGTTAGATTGGCTTTTAATGGGTGGTGACATTGGAGTGATCCAGAATATTTTGTTTATTCTGGGAAGCTGGATGAGTAACACTCAAATACTTTTTATTAATCTGTTGATTTCCATCAACTGTGGTAGTGTTGTTATAATCTTGTCTTTTATTAACACATCCTATTACATTTAAATTTGCCACTGGCTTTTTTTGCTAAGGAATTTTTGTTTTAATGTATTATAAAGAGAGTTGGAAATGGTGTTTAACTGTTTGGGTTTTTTAAAATTTTTGTTTCTGTTTGGGATGTTTTAGTAGTCTTTAGTCTTTTCTAAAGAAAGAGGTGACCTTTTTGAATCAAAATAATGTATTTTTGTGATGTTTTACTCTCTGGAAAAAACATCAGTTTCTGTTTGCTTATATAAAACATACTGATTTCACCTGAGGAAAATAAATGTAGTGATATTCTGAACTGTCAGAGGTGGCAAAGATACCCTGAGTTATGTTGTACAAAATCTTTGACCAGTATCACCATAGAGCTCTTGTTTTCTTGGAAGATTAGATGGTCTTCACTTGTCACTCCTACTGCTGGGTATTTTTAATAGATTCATACATTACGTGAGGCTTACGAAAGCTCTTTGAAAGTGGGGCTGTGCTTAGATGGGATGTTATTTCAGTGCATTTACTTCTGTTTGAGAGGTTTCCTTTCAAATTTGTGCTAGTGCTGTTTTTAAAGAGAAAATGGCAATTTATCTTCCATTTTTTTGGGTGTGGGGATGTGTGCATTTCTGAAGTGTTTCCCTCCTTCCCTTTCTCTTGCCTCTAACAAAATAGAGTAGGGAGCGCCCAGTACGTCCATGTTCCTAAGTGTTAGTGTGATACGGGTTTCCTGCACATATCCTGAACGTTTAGCAGATACATCTCCCTTTTGTGGGAAACTTGAAGGCTGTCATCTCATTGACATCCCTCTGTCAGACACCTCATATTTTAGAGCTTGAGCAAGGTAATTCCTAGGAGAGCAGTCACACGTGACTGTTTGCTGTAGCACAGTAGTTCACCTTGCTCCATTTAGCAGTCAGCAACGGACCGACCGCGGTACCTGAGGCCACCGAAGAGGAGATAATCTTCTTACAGCCCAGAACAAATCCCTCAGAGAAGGAGGATTCCTCCACGTTCTGTTCTGCCCTAGTAAAAGGGGGGGGGCGTTCCTGCAGCGGGTAGGCATTTTTCCAACAAGACAGCTACATTAGCAGGAATTTGCACAGCAGATGAAACCTTAACGTGGAGATTTAAAAAAAAAAAAAAGAAAAGAAACAGTTTTTCTCATAAAGCAGTACTTTTTGCCATTAAGTTCACAGCTTCGGCTTTTGGGTATCTACAGAAAGGTTTGGGATCCCAGCCCCCAGCAGGGAGGGCCTGTCCCACTAATGCTTCTTTTCCTTTTTTAACCTTCCAGCTGGTGACAGGAGGAGCTCCAAAACCTGCAGATAGGCCAGTCAGGTTCAACTTGCTGATCACAGCTGCACTAATGTATGGGTACCTAGGAATATGTAGCCAACAGTAAATGCTGTTTCTGATAAATGTTTGTTCTGGTTTCCCTTCTCACTCCCCCTACTCCCAGCCCCCAGCTTTCCCTGATCTCTATAATCTAGGACTTCTGACATGATAAGTTGCTGGTAAGCACTTACTTTTGACGGCTCGGATTATTTTGGAGGTGGGAAGCGCTGTGTAGTGCTAGCTAGAGATAGGAAGTTTGGTATACTTTTTCTGGAAAGTCACTGTACATTTCCATGTAGAATTCTACTTAAATTCAGTGCACTCTGTCCTCTTCTGATACAGTTTTTGCTGTAGCATGGCATTTCACACTCCTTTTGTAGTTTTAGACTCACATTCCCTACTTATTAAGCAAATTGGGTGTTTTAATGTGGTGCTACAAGTGCTCATTAAAGCTATTTTTCCAGCAGCTGATTATTATTTCTCCCTTTTTTGATTTTTTTTTTAAATTTCCTTTTTTAAAATTTGAGAAAGCTAGCCAGCAGAGATTTTTATTTCATTTGTTCTGTGTAAAATAGTCAATTCCTTTTCCATTCTTTGTTCTTACAGCTCTGAAATGCTTAGAAATCTGTTTTCAGTTGCTGCAAGTATCCTAAAAAAGTTTGTCTGTTTTATTCTTACCTGTGGATGTAGTTGGATGCTTTGTTTGTGGTGCCAGATACAATAAGGACTCCATAATGAGCTAAATTATGCTTTTCCAAATGGGTCAAATGTTTTGGAAGTGTGAATCAGCTTCCTGAAACCTACTTCTGAATTTTGAAGTCCCTCCTCCAAGAAGCATGAAACATGGGAATAGAAAAGGGGCTGTGAACTTTGATCATACTGTAGTTTTAAATTTTCATAAACTTATTTCAAAATCAAATTGTTTTTATTGGATATGAGTGTCCAGTAACGCAGTTGGCATTGTTTTCAGCAATCCAGATGATGATACAGATACTTCTTTTTAATGTGTAGTTTGACTATACGTTGCATAAATAACTTTTTTCGATGAAAAAAACCCCTAGCCTGAATATTACTTGAATAGTCTTTTCTTGCAGTTTATAACACTGTAGATTTTTTCTGGGGTGCATTGATACATAAGACATCACTGAAGTAGTGTAAGATGGTGATACTGGAGCAATTTTGAATTCTGGCCTAATGCATTTCAACTTTGTGGTAGCAAATTTTGCCTTTTCTACTTTTAGAACTCATTTTGATAGGTATGATTTCTTCAGAAAACGTGCCTATGGGAAGAGCTGCATTTTGTCATTCCCTTCTATAAACTAATGTTTGCTTAATGGAATATGAGGGATGTGCTTGTGAATTAGTACACTTGCACAAATTACAAATTGGAAAGTAAATTATATTTTGAAATACTCACTTGTTTCATCATATCCCAAAGACCCTTTGTGGTTTGGTACAGATGCCTGGACTATGAATATGGTCCTTGTACAGAGAAATATTTTCATAATTATGCTGTAGGACTTTGACTCGTTGCTTTGCTGCCATTACATTTGGTAGACTTACTTGAAACCTCACAGAAGCGTGGTGGCACAGATAGGAGGTAATGCTTACAATTCCAGCTATTGATGTCTGGGGTGAGTTGGAAAGGACCTGAATTTACCTGTGAGTAAAATCATTTTAGTTCACATTAGAAACACAAATTGTTACTTGCACTGCATTAAGGGAGTGTAAGGGAAACTGAATATAACTATTAAATATTTAATATATCTGTAATAGTAAAAATTTGCTGGTGAATACATTTAAGAAGTTCATTATCCAGCTTCAGACATTGTAATGAGGCTTCTAAGACCAGACAGGAATTATGTTTAAATACCTGAGAGCTACCATAAGATTTTGTAGTATTGTTATATGTGAAACTGTGAGCATATTTTACCATTTTACAGTGAAACATTGCGTAGATAAAAATATGAAAGCCTGCAGCAGTTAAATCAAACTCTGTAGTGTTACTAGATCTAGTAATTGAATGCTTATGTTCTGCAGGAGGTTTTGTCTGTATGGGTCTTTGATGTCTGTACTGAGCCCTGTTGAGACGAATTTCAGTCACTGCCAGTGTATTGCTCTGGTCTGTTACAGCCTTACTTCTTGCAGTGGTATTTTCTTCTTAAAATTATAGATTCCAAGCTAATATGGCACTGCATTTTAAATAATACATATTTCAAGATTGATTTTAGGGTGAAACACAATAATAGAAGACTAAACAAAGGTCTTGACCTTGCAAACGAGTGTACACTGTGCCTTCAGATTGGTATTGGCTTCTTTGGGGCTTCTTAAGGATGCCTCCTGCCTGTGGCTGGTGCATCTCATGGATAGAGGAGCCGTGTAGATCCCTGCACCTTGGCAGAGTTTTGCTTGAACTCTGCCTAGGTGACCTGGGCTGGTGGCTGAGGAGAGAACTTTAAAATGATATGGGTGATAGACCAGGCCTACCTACTGTTTTTACCAGGCTTCTGCTGTTACTCTGCCTGAATTAGTAAAATCTTTGTTCAGTAGTGCATTCTGTGTTCTCTCTCTCTCTTTCTCCCCTCTCTAGTCACCAGGATGTTGAAACATTAATACCAATATTTTACGTCCCTAAGGGTAGGGCTCCCTGTTTTTCTGGAGATACTGCTCCCCCACTGGATGTATTAACTTGTGTGGAGCCTGTTTACACCTTGGAATGTCTCTAAATCTTGAGATACCTAAATAAGGAGTTAGGGTCTGCCTTCAAACAATATAGAACTATGCTTATGTAGCTTACTCACAAAATTACAAAGTTATGTGAGTGTTTATATGCATAATTTCTTTAACGTTAAGAATGGAAAAGTATTTTTAAGTCTTCTTTTCACATAATTGCAAACTCATGGAATACAGACAAAACCATAAAATATTCTTGAAAATGTGAAGATGACGTTTTACTGCTTACTTATGTCCGCAGAGGAATCTCACAGTATATTGGTGGTCTGTTTTCCAGAAATGCTGTTACTCTAATTCAACCCACCTCAAGAGCTGATGATAAAAATCTTGATGTGAAACACACTTCCACAGCAGAAGAGTGCAGGTGCAAAATAGAAAAGCAAGCATTTTTTCAAGTGGTATCTATTGTTTTCTCTGCAACATGTAGGAACACCAGAATATTTTTAGATGAAAAAGATTAAAAAATTATCCATTGCGTTTGTGATAGCTTATATGTTTGGGTTAGTTATTTATTGTTTGCAATATCCATAATGCTATCTTAAGCATCCTAATTAGGTTTCAGCTTTTCAGAGGGAGGCTGGAAGGCTCTCGTGCAGTTGTGGTGCTGTGGCGGGGTGCGTGCAGCACAGCTGCCTTCTGATGTCAGTCGCTATTTCAATGCAACGAAAGTGGGAGAGGAAGAGCATTAAAAAGACAGTTTAAGAAAAAAGTGTCGTCAGTAAGCAAATTATTTTTGTCTGTGTTGTTTTGATTAGGATATGAAATAACAAGTAAAGTCTGATTGCTACAAAAGAAATTACATCTGGATCTGGAGAGTTTAACTGGGGCAGTTTCAGAAACTTTGGTGAAATGTGTCATTTTGCCCCCGTGCTTGGGAGAACTCTGGGTTCTCTTTAGCAAAACTCCTGGTAATACCTGAATTCACCTGGCCTTCAAGCAGAGCGGAATCCTCTCTTCTCAGTGCTCTGTATTTGTTAGAGTCTCAGCGCTGTCGTCAGAGGCACTGGAAGAATGGTGGCTTCCCTGTGGACAAGGGGAATAGCTGCAGGGATCGGTGTGTAAGGTGCTCAGTGCTTGCTGAGCAGGATTAAGTGTTTCCTGGGTTTCGTTCCTCCGTTTGTAGGCATCCTTTTGCAATGCTGATAATGGCATGGTATCTTGTGGCGTTTTTCTCGGGGTCTTGGATTTTTTAGACTAGGGTTGAAAGATACCTGGATGATTTCTACTGATCTTTGTGTTCAAGGATCCAGTTGGGTTCCAGTGTGAGGTGAAAAATGTTTCTTGAAGATGTTTCCTATGATGGACTGGCATTTTCCTTTCAGATACATTGACACTGGCACATGAGTCTTGTGGGAGGGCAAGAAGGGTGAATTCATTGGCATTTGTAGTGAAGGAACTCGGGTTTTGTTTGCTTGTTTTAAATAAAATCAGAGAACGTGTGAAGACTTTGGAGAGGTTGCATATAATATAAAAATATATTCTATATCTTAATAGAAAAATATTTTTAATATGTATTCATTAGAAACATAAAAATGATTAATTAAAATTACTAATATGGAAAAGGTATTCAGCCACTAAAAAGCTGGACAATATTTACTAATGGTTGTCATAAGATTACTGATGCCGAAGTATAAGGATTGTTGCTTGAGAATACCAAACAAAATTTTGTGCTACCATTTAAAAGACATGGCTTGCATACCAACTTTGGTTTGTATGTTCATACACTTACAGTAGTCTGAATCACAATTGCTTTTCTTTGGGTTTTGTTGCACCTCTTTGTGTGGCTGACCTCAAAAAAAGGGAACTAGGTGATGACAGTAAACACTAAAATTTGCTTTTTAAGAATATATAGATACTCCTAGAACAAAAAATTTCAGTTTAAAAATAAGTTTGTTAAAAGGATATACACTTTTTTTTTTTTTAATGTAACACAGCTATTTCTGTGTTACCTTCAAAGCACTTTAAGGACATAAAACATGCCTGTGTAAGGATTTCTTGTGAAGGTAGGTATGATTTCTATCAGAGTGAGGTGTCATCTGCTTTTTTAGAACATTCTTAAGGAGATGTGAATCAATACCTGTCCATTGAGGACAGGGAAGTAACCTTCTTCTCTTTATACCTGGACTGAGGTGTTTTTGAGACTGGTTATTAGAAAAATATTGTGAACTCAGTTTTAGATTTCAAGTAGAAATGTGCATAGGTGCATGATTTTCATCCCAGTCTTTTTTTAGATTGGAAAGTCTTTTTTGTTTTTTCTAAGCACAATACATAGGATGAACACTTTTTAAAAATTAGTGGTCTGCTTATGCTGAAGCACTGCCTGCAGATGATCCAGTTAGTTTGGTTTTTGGTGTTGAGGACAGTTACCCTCAGATCATTATGGGCTTTAAGTGTCCTCAGCTGCTGGGCGGAGGAGGTTGGGGTGGGCTGCAGTGGATGGGGCTTTGGCTCCCTGCAGACTTGTGCCTCACCATCAGCTGTGGCCAGTTTAAAGCTTGTTCCTGTGTTTGTGCCTGCATTTGACCTCTCCTGTGCAGAGTCTTCTGTTGTCTGATAATATGTCATCTTCTACTGGGGATTTTCCTCCTGCCCAACCGGTTACCTCTCCCTCCCTTTGACGTGGGTGTCTGCTTTCACAAATTTTATGGGAATGTATTGGAGATGCCTGCTTTTTGTCACACTTAGATGATATCAGCTGCTGGTTTTAAAAGGTATAGGGGAAAGAAATAGAGTGGTTATTTGAGTACCTAATTTCCTTGGGTTTTGTTGTCAGCTGGTTTTTCTGGCAAAACTGTGTTTCCTGTAATTCACCTCATTCGCCTCTTTTGCTCATCCATTGCACTGCCTTATGAAACATGTAATTCTACTGCAGAAGCTATATCAAAGAGAAAATTGGAGCATATGTTGGCTGAACTGTAGTTTCCCTGAGACACCACAGCAACATTTCTAAATTTAATATTTTCTAGATTTCTTCTAGTCAGAGATAAAACTTGCATTTTGATTTAGTTTCAGTGCAGAAGACATATAGAAAAGCTACTTGGAATTACAGTGTAGGACTGAATGAGTTATGGGGTAGGCAATCGTAATTGTGTGCTGGTTTTAGACAGTTTGTTTAGATAGTTATTTTTTTCTTTTCATTTTTAGTGTATGACTTTTTTTGTATTTTATTTATAGTACACCTGTACTCATGAATTTTTATGTTGTAAATATTTTGAATATTTATTTTAAAGTCAATTTTGTAGTCTTATATTGTCCCTGTATGTTTGACACTATAGAAATTTTATTTGGATATGATCATGTTTTACTCTGATTATATTTTGTATACCCAACTACACAGTAGCAGATTTAATTAGAAATACTGCATAGTGTCACCTTATTCTTTAAGTAAGAATATAGACATTTCTAGAGAAAAACAGAGGAAGATAGAATTAAATTTCAGCATCCACATCAATAATTTGCATTTCCAGCAATTCCAGCATACGGAAAAACTTGTGGAAAATTAGAATGAAATAAGCGTAAAGATATACAAAGGCAGATGAATGATTGCTTTCAAATAGCCATAGCTGCTGGGTTAAAGTATTTGAAAATATGTAGACCCAAATGAACTTTCAAATTATTTTTCCTTTTGGGAGACACTTTTTTGTTCTTTTTTTCGTTCTTTCTCATTTTTCATTCAGCTGTGATATCCTTGCACACAGAGTTAGGGTTTGTTAATGTGATTGCTTCTCCCCCCCCCCCCCCCCCCCATTTAAAAAGACTGGGATTATCTTGAGTTTTGGCTTAACTTTGATAGCTTAGGTTTACAACACTTTTAGACAATCACAGGAGTAACATTGCTATCTTCAGACCTGTTCAAAAATGTATTACATTTTAGTGTTTCCATATGTGTGCTCATGTGTGTATGTGCATGGTTAAATTTACATTCTCATAATAAAGGGTAGTTTCGACAGTGGATGAAGTGACAGGAACCTTCCTCTGAGCTTGGAGGAGAAAATAATCAAGTATTGAATTACTTGTTTTACTTTTTATGGTGACATGTTACATCATGCTACCTTAAGAAAAAGTTGGTCAAAACTTTATTGTTTTTTTAATTGAAAAAGTTATTTTATTGCAAAGCTTTTTATTGAAAGTCTTTGTTGTTCATTGAACCTTTAGTTGTTAATTCTGTGCAAGGTTAATAGCTTTACGGAGTTGTTCCTCAAGAAACTCTAAAAATAAGCCTTCAACAGTGGTATAACCTCTTTATTATCGCATGTTTGATGATGTTATGATGAAGTACTAATTTTCTTCAAAGAGCTCTATAGTGATGTGCCTAATACTTTTTAAGAATTGAGGAAGTATAGATTGTAAAATTAATTTGTTTTTTATTAATTTTTGTTGATATCAGGACTGAAACTTCAGAGTGTTTTGCGATAAAAATGTTTATAAGTTGTCTGTATGCCTGTATTAAAATAACTTTATGTTAGTATTTTTTCCATAGGTAATGATTTACTGGATAATTTTTAGACTTAAAAAGTTGTTGGAGTAACTTTTGCAGATCTTCTGTAACTATCACAACAAAATAAATCAGATTTGTGAATGACATCTACCAAGACTGACTGTTACGGTTTGTTGCAAGATAGGCTTGACCCCTGCTGCTGGTACTTTAGTGTGTACTGTTGGATTAGGTTATGTATCATTGCTTTTTGGTGCCCTGTCCTTGTGACTTTTCCATTTAAATTTTATTTGGTTCAAAACCATGGAATGATTCTATTCTCATCATGCCCGTGTTAATCTTGAACATAATTCTTGCTGGTTTTTGTGAACTGAGGTGGCAGCTGAAAGTTGAGCTCTTCTGTATTGCTTCAGTGTATTCGTATCAGCTGAGAGTCCTAATCTGCTCCCAGTCTTTTGTGTAAATGAATCATACTATGTGATGTTTATTGGAATTCATTCTCTTCAGGTTACTCCATGTCCAGTTAAGGTAACTGGTATTTTAATGTTGCTGATGTATCCATTCTTTGCTGCATAAAATGATGACTGTAGCATTTTTGTATTTGAAAAAGTAATATTAATTTAAAATAAATGGTCTTTTTCATTATTAACTACATATGCAAAAAAAGGAACATCTGCCTTCCAAATGTTATTCAATGATTGTAATTAAAAGGTTAAATAAAAGCTGAGGCAAGCTTTGAATTTTGAAGCATTTGCAACAGCTAGTAATCTGACTTACCGCAGACATTTTTGTCAAAGTTGAAAAAGTTAGAGCTAATTAATTTCTTGGGAGACATATGATGAAATTGTAGGTGTGATAACATATTTGAGTAACATATGGTCGTTATGGGGCACCTTTCTAATGATTGAGCACCAAGTTAAATATAGACTTTCCAGTTTTGCACTTCTATTAGTGGTTCCTTGTTACTACAATTTAAACTCCTCTTATTTTCTGTTGTGCACGAAATAGGATTCTTTATATGTTTGTAAGATATTTAAAAAATACTACTACCACAGTGTTGTGCCTTGGTGAAATTTACTGAGGCAGACAATTCATCTCTCTTTGTCATAGCCTTCTGATTTTGGTAGCATTAATTGAGATCATGTACATTTTGACCTGTATTTTGTAAAACGTGAAACTTGCTGCCAAATGTTTAGGTATGTGTCCTCGAAAGTAGGAGCAAAAACATTTTTGAAAGGTTGGTAGAAAATGTATGTTGCTCCCCCTATATGTAATGTATTGAAACTTACTTTAATAAGCTATGTTAATTTATTATGTCATAAAAAGGACAGAGCTATATTTGGAACAATTTCTCATTCAGTCTACAAAGCCATAATAAACTATCATGTTTCATGAGAAGCGGTTCTGCTGTTCCTTAGGAGGCTGTATGTAAAGACTGTATTAGGATAAATAAATGTTTTCTTTTGTAATAAAAGTAATCAGAAACTTCACCTAGTTTTAAATTTCATTTATCTATTATTATAATTTAGAGCAAATTTCAAACTTTATTATTTCATTGTCAACAAGTGGAATGAACAACCCAATATATAGTTTAGTCATACTGACACACAAATGAAGTAAATAAAAATGTTTCAGGTCAAAATGAGGAACAAAATGGAAGGAGAAGGGTGTTTTTGTGGGGAGGGGGATTGAAGAAAGTAAAGGGTGCATGAGAGCTGCTGTTTGTGGTGGGAGAAGGTAAAGGATGCATGTTGATGGGGGCTAAGTATGTGTGGGAATTGTATTCTGAGCTGAATTAGAATTTTTTTGCAAGTCATGCTTTTGTCTGTATTTCAGTATCAAATGAAATGAAAGATGTGGGAGTTTTACTGCTATAAAAATGGCAATTAATTTGGTTCTACAGGAACTCTATTGCTCATCAGTTTTGCATTGCTGGAGATGATGCTGGATTATCACAGAGTCTGAATCCATAGTAGCTGCAGCTTCACTTTTGAAGCCTTGTCATACAGCCTGTAACTGTGGCTACAGAATGAAGAAGGGGTTTTAACTATTGCAAGAAGCATGGTAACAATTATTACTTGAATGTAGCCATCCTTTTCTTAAAGGAAAGTGAAAAATCTGTGCTGATACTTAGAGAAAGAGAGAGTGAAAAATCTCCTATTGTTTGGAAGGAGCGAATGGAGAATTGTGTCTTGGTAGCTATGGTATTAGTGGAGAGGAAAACAGCCCGAGAAAAATAAGACTGTGAGTGGCATTTTCATGCAGCCAGGACGTCTAGCACTATGTACAATGTGGTTTGGACTTTCTTACACTGATTACATTTCTTTTTTCTTTTAGGTAATTTTTGTAAAAAGGGAGCTCTAATATCTTTCTTGTTTTTTTTTATATAAGACGCTCAGATGATATTTCCTGGCAGGCTCTTTGGCTAGAGAAGAGAACTAAATCATTATTTCTACCAATGAAATTGTGTTTTGCTGTCTGCTTTCCTTTGGTTACCCCTGGCACTTACAACATGTACTAAGAATTACTTGTGAAAATATTTTTAATGGATATAGTAAATTTCAGATAGAGTGAAGTTTCGCACAGCCTACCTCCCCCCCAAACCATCCAGCTGATCAAACTGTTTATTTATTTAAATATTTATTTCTGCATATCACTGAAGCATTAAGAGCATGATCACAGATGGAAGTAAGTGAAAGCAGTTAAAAGTCTAGAAGTCTTACTTGGTTTAACACTTGATTCTGCATTTTGTTAAATTAGAAATATTTCTGTAATCTTTAATTGATAATTTTGTCTAAAGAAAATTAACTTTGTGAATAAGTTACTTTTTCAGTAGCAGAAAGTGATTGAGTACCTGTTGACAATACAGGTGGAGGGATGTGGGTGAGGAGGAAGACTTAAGGCAGTTATGTTCAATCCTGATAAGCCTGATATGCTGTGTACATGAGACATTTGTATATTTTTATTGTAGCCTGTTTGCCTACAAGTAGGTGTGTTTAATTCTGGAGTATTGACATCTGAAATCATCAATAGTATACTTACTATGCATAAATTGTGGTGCCAGATGTGATGAGGTCAGGACTCCAGCTATTCACAGATTTAGTTATTTATTGTTAAAAATCACTGAAGCCCTGAAGGGACTACTGATCAGGGAGGAGCGTGTATGTTAAAAATCTAATTAAAAAAATAAGGAGAAAAAAAAGCATCCCGTGGCACATGATGAACCCTCACATCTAAGCATTTTTGGATGCTTTCATAGCCATCTGTAGAGGGAGGATCATTGATTATGCATCAGCCAGATAAAAGAGATCATTCTGATACATTTCTTTCTTCACCAGGTAACATTTTACTGCAAAATACTATGGTATCTTGATCAAATGATAAAACCAATTTTTTTTTAAGGGGTGGTAATAAAAGCATGTTGTGTAGAGAACACAAAGTATGTACTACAATGAAAGGTTGAGTTTCTCTTAGTGGTTTCTGATAGCTGTATAAATCTTGATGAATCACATGTAAAATGAATCACCATCAGGCCCTCCCCATCCCACTATTGGTGTGCTTTTCCTGCAGCTTCTCTTCTGAGTTGAAACATTGTGAAAATAATTTTGATAAAACACTGTTTTCTACTTAAAAATTCTAATGTTCAGTTTAGCATTCATAGGAAACTAATGAAAAAAAGAGGTATACAAAGTTGGTTGTTATGAGAAACAAATTTGCCATCTGCATTTGTTTAGGAAGATGAAGTACAGTATATTAAGAATGTACATCAGACAGTTACATTCTATAATGTACAGAGAGAGCAGTAGTTTATGAAAAGAGATGTGAAAGAGAGATTCGCATAGTTTCATATGCGTGACTGACGGAATAAATTCCTGATCTGTTGCTGATCACTTTGTTAGAGGTGTTAGATCACAGCATAAACTTCATTTCCCTGATATAAGCCCCATAATAGGGGGCTTTTATTTTTTTATATTTTTTTATATTTTTTTTTTTTTTATTTTTATATTTTTTTTGGGGGGGGGGAATTCAGAATAGCAGAAAGCAAGAAAGCATAATTTTTGTATTCATTTGTTTGTTTTCTCTTTAAAACAGTCTTTCAGCTTTCGGTATTGAAATAATTCCAAACATTCAAATGTTAAAATATCACATTTGGCATATGACATTTCTCATTGAGGAACAGATCTGTGTTTATCATTTTTCTGTGGTTTGGGGTTTTTCTTGGGGCTGGGGGTGGAATGTGGTAACTGTTTGCAAGTTTTGTACTACATTTTCAAAAAATTATAGGAATTTTTATATTCCAGCTCTTTGCTACCTGTTGAAAAAATATGCAATTGCAGAAAATAAATAAAGGAAATTGCCCATTTTCTTTTTAGGTTTACCTCAGCAGTTCAACACTGTGAAAGATACAGTCATGTATTTTAGGTAATGTATGAACTGGAACAATTTCTGTTGTTTTACAGTTCTCAGTTATTTCATCCTGAATACTGTTATTGCAGTTGCCACTGAGTTTGGGATTGTTTGTTTTGCTCTTTCTGTTGTTTTGGGGGTGTGCTTTTTTCTGGGGAGATCTGTAGATATAGAAATGCAAGAAAAAATATGGTGTGCCAACAGTTACTCTTTGAAACAAAAACATAAATTAAAATGTAGGTAAATAATAATGTAACATAGAAAATTCACTGTGAAATATATACATGTAAAATTAAGACTATATTTAATATGCATACAAGGTAGGCTTTCTGATAAGTAACTGTCTGTAAGGGTTCTTAAATTAAGTGTATCTGCTGGAGAATTTGAAGTTGAGGCCAACTCCTAAATAAAGAATAAAGGAAATACTGAGTAGCTTCTTGCTCAGGGACAGGAGCAGAGTTCCCATGCTAATGTGTATGTACCTGAAATTAAGTCTCCTTAGTCAGCTTTAGTTCTGGCATTTTTTAAACTTTTGGAATACTTCACTTAGTAACTAACTAGTCAGCTTTTTAAAGGAGTTTGCTTTGGATGTGGTTTCCTATTTAAAAGCCAACTGAAAAGTAGTTATATCATGTGGAGTTATATCATCTCTCGGTTTGGGTTAGAACAGACATTTGCACTTCAAATATGTAATTGGTAGCTGTAACAAGCTCTTAGCTGTAATGAGAACTAGCTACTGGAGGGGAATGAAACACTACTTCCAGCGGTTTTCACAGCTGTATACTGCCAGAAGAATGTAACAACTCTGGACCCCTAAGTTCAGATCTTTCTGGGAAATGTACTTTCTGATCTTGCCACTCACTTTTCTTTCCCCTTCTACTTAATCCCACATTCCCTTTCCTTCTGTATTCATATTCTACTCTTTTGGTTGCCCTGCTGCTATTCATTTGCACTTTACACCTTCCAGATTTGGCCCTCTTCTTTCTCTTTGTCTTCTCAGACCATCGTGAGTCCCAGCTCTTGCTCCATCCTCCCAGCTCATTTTTATGACTATTTTCAATTTCTCTCAACTCCTAAACTTTCTAGCCATCCACTTGCCCACTCTGGCCATCTTGTGCTTTTTATCTCCTGCTGCCCCGCTGCCCCATTCAGAACTCTGCAATGCAGTTGTCCCAACCTAACTTATTCCATGTGGACTGCTTCCTTAATCTCTGTGCTACCTGGACATCATTAAAGGCAGTATTTGAAGTGCAAGAAAGAGCCTCTCTGCTCTCATTGAGTTGCCTGGCACTGTTGCAGAAAATTGATTGTCAGAAAGAGCAATTGCAGGAAATGACCTGGTCAGTCCATGCATCAGGGTAGAGAAAATGGTCTGCCTAACAAGCCTTTGGAGAATTGGGCTGCCAGACTCAACAAGTCTTACCTTAGCAGGTGTGAAGTGAGATATGTATATATTTTTATATATTTTAGTATTCATCATACTTGGTTGGCTCTTCCTACGGGTATCTCCGCATCACATTTCAAAGCCTAGTTACTTAAGCTTTTTGACAGAAGGTTTACTATAATGTTTTTATACAGTAGTGTGACATTGTAGCTTCCCCTAATTCCCTGAGAAATAGCTGACTTAGCTTGTTTCAACTTGTATTCAGCTTCATCTAAATCAGTGGAAAGACTACCTCTAGGTAACATGGGAATTGACTTGGGCTGCTGAGGTTACTCCTGTTCAAGGAGGTGGTGACAGCCACGCTTCTCTCTGCTCTTCCATGCTTTGAATATGGTGACGCCGCCCTTTAGCACTCTCAGATTTTTTTCCAGAAATTGATGGTTGTTATGCTGCAAAGGAGGAAGACAGAGAGGTTGAACAATCTTGACATACTAGTCTCTGAAAAGCCCAAGGTAATTTTAAAGGAATTGATTTGCATTGCGAGGAAAAAAACATTTCAGAATGCAGATACGAGACTTATAATTTAAGTGTATATAAACTAAATATGAATATTCCATTTATTTGACAAAAATATAATAGGTAAACCAATACAGAGCTCAAAGAGCTTTTAAAATGTAAATGTTTTTAAGAGGATGCATAAGTATATACATATATGTAATTAAATATTTATTTTCCCCATTGGAATGAAATTGCCTGAATTTTGATAAATCAGAGTCTTAAAATTGTTTACCAGGTGTAGTTTTGGAAAATTATTTGTAATTTTAATTGTGCAAAGAAATTGGGTAGTGATTACTTCTTGGTTGCCCAAGAAGTCCAGACTTGTTGGTCTGTCAAAATAACATGTGTAAGGTATGACAGCGTAGGTAATCAGCACACAAGGGAGGAGTATGTTGAGCATCTTATTTAGCATCCTTGAAGTCTGCAGTCCAGATGACCAGAGAATGATGTTTACAGTAGATGTCACTTGGGATTTTTTTGTTACACAAGTGTAAGAAGAGAGTTTGTACTCTTGGTGTTTGATGTCTGTCTCTCTAGGTATGTGGTGGCAGAGTTGTTACTTCCTTTTCTCAACCGGTTCTATTAATGTAAGAAGGCTGTAAGAGTGTAAAGTCAAAAAAATAAAAATTGGGCTAATCTGTTTGGAAGGAGATGGCTTGAAATGCTTGTGTATACTAGCTGAATGTGCTTAGTAAGGAAGTACCGTTTAGCATGGTTGTTTAAGCACTTTGCTCCGAGTGGAGCTGTATTTCTGTTTAAAAGTGGTTTTTGTTGCCTGAGCTCCCAAACCTGCTTCTTGTGATTTTTTTTTTATTTTTTTTTTTTAATTCAGTAAAAATTTTTTTGTCCCACTATTCTCACTCTTCCACTGCAAATACGTGTTTAGATGTAAAACGTGACTAAATAGTCTCTTTCACATTCATATACTGAATTTTCTAACATCTCTTTAAATGCTCAGTTCTCTTCCCTTTCTGTTACTCTCATGATCCTGTACTCCTTCAAAGTCAAGATTATCAACGTCCTGCTTTCCTGGGATCAGCCCCTGATTATCAGGGAGTTTCTCAAATAATGATGCCCCTTCTTAGGAAGATGAAGTCGAGAATGATGAAAATGGAACAAGACCTAAAAATCTAGAAGGGGGATTATATTGCTAATTATAACTGTGCTCCTGGTTGTTTATAAAAATGGTGATATTTATACTGGAACTCTATGGATAGAGAATTACTCATCAGTAAAATGAGACTGCAGAGGTTCTTTTCAATGCTAAAAGTACCAGTGGTTTTCTCTCCCCCTGCCCCCAGGTATTTTTTTGCAAGGATATTCTTGTATTGGTCAGATTATGAAATTCATATAATCTGTAGATTATACTTTCTCCTATATACCAGAATATTTTGGGTCTCTTTGTAACTGCCCACTTGATGCAACAAATGTGGAAGTTGGGCACCTGATTTAATTTGGAAATTGCATTCTGAAGCAAATACGGCTTAGGCGTGGCTAGCTCTCACTGGAACAATATGCAAGAGCTAGGATTCACACAGGAAAAAGACCTTTCATCTGTCCATCTATCCTTGAAATAAACAGTACTCATGGTTACAGCACCTGTGTTCAAAAGTTAAAACAGTCTAATTCTCACTTGTGAGAGACTTGACCTCTGTGTCCAAGGGTTTAGAGATCTTCATGCAGGTAGAGATCAGAATTTGGAAAGAATCTCTAAAACCTTTTGATATTGAATAGAAGATTCCTGCCTAGAAGTATCATTCAGGAGAAGCCACTTAGAAGCAAACACAAACCATTTAACAACATCCATCTCCAAACTAGATCTTGTGACAGTGGAAGTCCTGGAACGTGTGCATGAGTGAACTCAGTCAGGAGCACAATGTTGACTCAGTGGTTTGGTTGTATCTACAGAAGTGACCCGTTCTCCTGCAAATTAACAAGGAAGTAAGAATAGCACCAGTGGTTACTCTAACACATGTCCTGTCTCTGATAGTAGCTAACATTTGATGCTAGGGAGGAATATAAAGAACAGGGAAAGATGTTAAGTCCTTCTGCAGTTCTTCACAGTTGGCTTTCCTCATTACTAGCCTGAACAGCTTTGTATAATCACCAGCTTTGCTTCACCACCGCTTAACTACTTTTACTGGTCATTTATGACTATATTGGACCCAGGGGTAGATCACTGCAGGTCTCCACTGACGACCTTGCTTTTCATTGTGAAAACTGACCATTTACTCTGCCTTTTTGATGCCTGTTTTCTGATCCTGGTTGGTTTTATTTGTTTTTATTGTGAGGATCATCCCTTTTGTCCTGTGGAAGTTTAGGTTTTTTAGATTAAGGATATTGTTCAATGTTGTTTGGAAACCTACACGTTCTATATGAATTGGATTTTTTTCTAATCTAAATGCTTATTAATTCTTTAAAAAGAACCCTCAGACTTCTGAGGGGTAATTTATTTTTACAGAAGCTGTTTTGAGAGTTTTTCCATACTTCTTTGTCTGCCCACTAGTTCTGTTCTTGAGAGTAGTTTAAACTAATTTGCGCAATTCAGATGTCAAGATTTTTGGCTTGCGGTTTTTCTGGATCTCTTTTGGAAGTCAAATTAGAATTGCTTTAAGCCATATTACAATTGGAAGAGTGCAGAAGAAATCAGAATTGTGCAGGAAAATCTGCCGAGGTAGCACTTCTTGAATTATCAACACATGTAAACAAGTGCAGAGTCAGACCACCCTTTCACAAAGGCGAAAGGTGTGAAAGGATAGTCAAGACACGAAAGAGTATTTGCTTTGAAGGAGAGCTGTTACCTTTTACATTGCTTCACTCATTTGTCTTTTAGCAGGAAGAGACTTGATAAACCGCTCGATCTGATTTCCTGTATTAACCTGTAAACCTAAAGAAGTTCATAGCTATGCTTTTCTGGCACAGCCATTTGGGTGAAAATCCTCAAAAAAGTGATCAAACTTGTAAATCTATAGTAATTACAGTCCTTTCAAATGCAGTTGTCTGAGGAGGAGACACTGAGTGTACACACGTGGGCTGCTGTAAAAAGGAGCAGTGATGATCACTAATGGACAGTTAAGGAATTTGCTTGTCAAGACACATAAGACGTTCTCACCTGATCTCAAAACCTTGCAACAGTCCAGGATGCTAAAACACATCTTTGGACAATCTTTTTTTTTCTCTGTACTTTTCCTTTTTTTTTCTCTTGTCACATCCAAAGTTTTTAGCAAAAGGTAGGGAATGTGATTCAGTTGTGAACGCAAAATTTGAGGGGATTGTTGTGCTCATACATACGGCCTACCATGTGCCATGGATATTCTCTTTCTTTGCAATTGTTTTTTAAAGATTCGTGAAGTGGCCTTCTTTACATTGGAAGAAAATGTAGCACATTGGCTTTTAATGTTCCAGAAATTTGTTCTCCAAAGTCTCTTAAGTTTGTAGGCTTGAATGAGTTTGGGGGTCCATTTTAGAGGCAATTCTTAAAATTGTTGAAAGTACAGTAGCTCTGCACGTACATGAGTGAGAGTAAAAGGAGAAAGTGAGTAAAAGGAGAGTAAAAGGAGATTGAAATGAGATTACTCATTTACAAGTGAGTAAAAGGAGATTGAAATATAAGAATAGGGCTTGAAATAAAATTACAGGATGACACAGATTGGAGAACTGAGGAAAAAAAAAATAGTTCGAGAAAATATATTTTGTTTCTTACTTCCTAGGAGTGAATCCAGATGAAATTGCCTAGATAAGGTGGCTTACTTATATAATTTATATTCCACATAGCAAACTGCTATTCTGCTGTGCTCAATACATAAATATCACAATAGGTATCCCAAAATACGTAAAATCTGGTTTGTTTTTCTTTTAAAGTAAAATGTACTGTAACTGTGAGACTTGTCAAACCTGCATGGCCTCTCTGTATTTCAGACATCAGCTGATATTTTCCTGGTCGGCATCCTTTTTAAATTGTTATGTGTTCCAACTGCTGCTGCATAGTGCTGAGCACAATGATTTTATCTCTTAGTGGATATGGGGGTTGTGGCCATGTATTGAGAGTGTTGTAAGTTATGTCAGTATGTAAAATTGTTTCCCCTGTGACCACTGTAATGCTGCGTGGATGCTGGGAGAGAAGACAAAAGAGAGAAATCAAAATGAGCAGTTAATTTTATCATGGTATTTTTCTTCATATGTTTCATTTAATATATGGCTACTCCTGATGCCAGCCAGCAATCAATCAAGTGGCTGGTAGGATAAATTAGTACTGCAGTCCTGGTCTAATACAGAAGCTGCAAAACTTTGAGAATTCACTTCTCTGAAAATCATGGGGAATTCACCTCAAGACAAGAGCACCAGGGAACTGAAGTGATTACCTCAAACTGTGGAGGAAGCTTTGAATTTCTTCTTCTGGGAGTTTGTCTTCCAGTGCCGTCAGTCAGTGATTCATCAGCCGACTGTGAGCCTGGAGGTGTGTGTTGCTATGGAAGGGGTGTCAGGCATGTGCCTTTCAGCAGTACTGAAGGCATGGCTGAAGACTTTGAATACTTGGGGTCACAAACTGGTGCAGGGTTTATTGATTTTATTTTATTTTTTTCCATTAACTTACTCCCACTCTTTACGAGGTTGTGAAATTCATCAGATAAAGGGTTATTTTTCTATGGTCGCACAAAGCCTTCTTGATCACTTTGGAAGGTCATAATACTTATCTGGGGTAGAAAATGCCTCAGTTTTACGTAATGGAAATTTGATGTTTTGGCCCCAAGCAGCTGTTGACGTTAATGATGATGCAATTTCTATTGCTGTTCTGTGAGATCTGAGGTTTCTTGTACAACACTGACTTAAGAAGCATTTTGTTCAGCACTTCATTAGGAGGGAAGATTTCCAGAAGACCTCAATAGCCTGTGAACATGGAAGAGTGAACAGAAGTTGGAGATATGTCATATCAAAGCTAGAGGCTTCAGAGAGGAGCTCACTGATGTGAGACATGCATGCCATGTTTTGTAGACATCTGTGGCAGAAGTACTGGGGGCCTGACTTAAAAGTTGGCAGGAAGATTTGGCAGTATTTTCAGTACGTTTTGTATAAGTTTTGTCTAGGGATGTATCTGTGAAATGCCCTTTCTGGCCAGGAGTTAGAGTGAACACTTTGAGACATGAGGAAAATTAAGATATTATAATGAAGGTGATGGATTGAAAAAAATACAAGATCAGCTTTATTAAATTCTTTCCTTAAAAAGATACAGCTCTATAACCTAGTTCTTACTTCAGTATTTTTAATGCAGCATTAAATATACATCTATGTATTTATAAATATCACACAGAATTTTGTTTTATCAATTATGTAACTGTTACTCTGTACTGATTCTCCCTCTTGCTCACAGTAACATTCAGAATGAGTGAATTACTGTAGGTAAAATAAAGTAAAAAAGCAACCTCCTCCTCAAGATCATATGCCAAAAATATATCACTGAAAGTTATTTTCTTAACGTAGATGTACAAGGAGTAGTTTTCAAGTTCAAAAACATATTAGCAGCCTTTCTCAGTGGGAGATTTAGTCTTGGTTTCAGTAAAGCTGTTCTCTTAAACTGTGTCTTTAGTTTGTGGTTTTATTTGACAAGTTAATGATCAACTTTGTGGTTTTTTTTCATTAATTTTTGAACTGTAATGTCTAAAATTGAAATGCCTTCTAAAAATCAGTAGATAGATTACAATTTTTCATCACCTCATCTCTTGGAATTCTGTATGGTAAACACCCAGTAATGCAGGTTCTCACTAAGCCTTCATGAAAAGAATAGAGTAATTTCTCATGTGAAATTTAGTTGTCTTCAGTCTTCATCATCCTGGAAAGCAAGGTACCCTTTCCTTTTGGGGTTAATGAAAGATGCTCATGTGTAAGAATTCAGAGTGTTTAAACTGCAGTTTCCCATGAAAAGAACTGAAGCTTAAATCGCCAATTACAACAGAAAGGTGGTAAAACTGGGAATGTAAATTATACAGTTTCTTAGATGAGAAAATCGTCTCAGCTCATAGTTTTAGCAGAATATTTACAAAAAAGTTGGCATGCATTGTAGAGCTCATAAAACAAAGTAAGATTTCACTGTTTACATAAAAAGCAATAGTATGAAAGAAAGTAAGTTAACGTTTTGCGTAGCTAGCAGATAATTATGTCTCTGCCTCCAAAAGTAGAAATGATGTGAAAGAATGGAAAGGAAGTTAGGGCTTCCTTGTAACTACTGATGTTGATGGATTATGTATCCATTGCCATCTTAAAAGATTGCTTGTAAGTGTCAAAAAAAGAGAATTTCAAGGTGTTGATAACAGATCTGGGCAAACAGCATTTTTGAGTGCTTTTTGGACTGCTGCACTATTTCTCATGATTTGCAACAAAAAAATAGAAGTATACAATCTAGGGCTTGTTTGAATGGGGACTTGAAGGAAGGCTGGAGAATCAAATAGCATAAAGCCAGTACACCAGAGTTAGAGTACGTATGCCAAACTGGATACATTCTGTATTTCACTACTAATTTTTGGTAATCTTATTAGTTGAATTTTGGATATGTGTGTTTGATTTGATTTTAAAGTACAAGTAGTTTAGTCTTCATCCCTACCTGTCCACTAGGAGGTTGAATTTCATTGGTGATGCAGAGAATGAAAGTAAGACTCGGAAGCAAACAAAAGCCAAACATGAAGAATATATTTCAAATGCAATGATAATTGTACATGAAACGCTCTTTGCCCAGTGTGACTCTTAAAGGAAAGGACCATGGTGTTGGCTGTGTTTCTCAGTCTCTTAAGCTCACAAAAGTAACCCAGACAGTTTGCTGACCTCAGATAGACCTTTAAGCCTCTGACTTGTCAGACAAGAGGGGCAGCACTCTTAATTGGCATTCAGATCACAGGCAGCCACTGGGCTCAGCGCATAGCCAAGTACTGCTTTAGGATTTAGACAAAGCCACTCTGGCAAAACATCCCAGTTGTCAGGGTAGCTGGCGGTTTCCTAAAGAACTGTTACATAATGGAGAGACTGAGAAAAGCTTTAGGATGCAAATTTTTTTTTTTTAAGTAAAAATTTAAAAAAAAAAAAAAAAGAAAGAAAGTGGCCGTAATTCGTGAAAAGAAACACCCCCCACCCCCCGGATGATCTCATTCATTGTTTCCTCCTTCTGTTTAACTTCTCAGGGTCATAAATGTAGTTTGCTGTTTAAAACTGTAGTGATGTCACTACAAAGGTATTTTGTGGAAGAGGGGAAGGGAATTATCTGAAAGTATTTGGGAATCAACACTTCAGAGATTTATTAGCTTTACTAGAGGTCAGCTATTTGCATTTCTTCTTCTTTGTGCTTAGTGTAATGTAAACTGGGAATTCAGCTATAGAGTGAATGTTTACATTTGAAACATCCCGTGGAACAGAAGTGAATGCTGTGTTTATTGCTACAGCTGCCTCCTCGGGTGAAATCGTGATCTAAAGTCTCGCTGGTCCCTGGCCAGATTTACAACCTGCCCCCGTGTGCCGATCCCCTTGCACAAAGCGAGGGTTTGACGCTTCCTGGTACTGTTCCTCCCCTGCAGGACCAGCGTGACATCATCCCGGGCACTGCTCCGAAAGCCGCCGACAGCCCCTGCCCGCTCTGGGAACAGGATATCAGAGGAGCAACTGCTTTACGCTGCTTTGGGGTTGTGAAAGTGAGCACCACAAAGGCTCCTTAAAGAGAGTTGCTGTGCTGTGGTTAGAGTGGTGCGGGGGACTCGGGTCTCCATCACAATGCGCTAGCTCTGCCATGGGTGTTTTGGCGTAAGCAAATTTCATTTAGTCAGCCTTATGCATTATAGGAGTTTAGTTATAATATGGCCCAGTTTAACAAATTGCTTTTGAAAGTGTACTTACTTTAAGTATTTGTACAAGTACTGCTGTCTCATTCCTTTTAAATACTGTTCCAACTACTAGACATTGCTTGTTTGTTAAACAGCAAACTCGCAGAGTACTTCCACCCAGTCTGCTGAAGAAGGACTTCAGAGAGTATGTATGTTGTCTATAAACATATGATCTTGTTTGTTTTGAGTTTTTTTTTTTTTTGCAGGAAGTTAGGAGGAATGGAGTATGGAGGCAGCCAGAGAACACAACTTACAGCACACATTCTTGTAGGGAGAGTCTACTCCTTCCAGAAGCTTGGTCTGCGGGGAAGGATGCTGTTCTGCCAAAACCCCGTTGCTAAGTGTTTGAGGGGTCCTTACAGAAACACTTGAATGTCACCAACTTCATTTCTTACCTAGAAAACCAAGACACTAAATTATGTTTTCTAGCTGGTCTGTAAGCAGTACTTTCCCCATTGCAGCAAGTTGTTAAAAGGAGTAAAAGACAATGAAAGATCAGTTTGGGAAGTCTGAACCATTGATGATAATGTAACAGTATCAGTAATCATGCCCAAAACATGTTGGCAGTAGTCATGACCTAAATCTCCTACAGCTATGAGGCCTTGCCAAAGTAGCCTGCCACTAATCCCGTTCCTCTAGTTGTATTTCATTTGGTTTGTTGGTAGATTAGCCCTACTTCGTGGGCAGGGTAGTTCCTTGGTCCCAGTTGCTAGGGCTGTATGGACAGTTACAGGTTTAAGTGGTCACTCTTGTATAGGCTTTAGTGCTCTGGAGTGTTTAATTTGAAGACTGTCCAATGCCAGGTTGTTTCTGACAGCCTTTTTACTTGCTCCTGCTAACTTTGTTCACTGGAAGTGGTTTCCGAAACTGGGGTGGTGGTTACCTGCTCCCATTAGGCTATGCCTATTAGCTTGCTTTGTCACCCAGTCTGTTAGCTGCAACTTCTCTGCAGTTTTGGATCATAGCAGCCCAAGTGTTTCATTTTTGCAGTGGATAGTCATGTACACAACCTGTATGGAGTCCTTGTCTCAAAAGGGGGACTTTCTGAAAAGAGATTTTCCTTTCCTTACCAACAATTAAACAAACTCTCACCTTGTTAAAACCTTTGGCTACAGTTCAGTCACCAAAGCTTACAGGCTACAACTGTGGGCTGCATTACTTCATTTGGAGAATATTGAACACAGTTAGATGTGTGTGCTTTCTTCAGCATATTAATAAATACCATAATTTCTCTGGCATTGCAAGTTAGTTCTCCTTAACAGGAAGACTTCAAAATAATAGGGGAAATATATGAAAGGTCTGTGTAGGTGTAATGCTTTGGCTCATGCTAGTCACCTTTTCATTCCTGATGGATGCTAGCTAACAAATTACTCCCTGGAGCTTGAGAGGAAGGGCTCATTGTCCCCTTCAGACTTTGTTCTGCTTGCTTACCTGAGCTTCTGCAAGGAGCAGCTGGTCCATCCTAAAGATCCTCAGTCTTCCTGAGGAAATCTAGCAGTCAGATCTAACCTTGGATGTAATGCATGTGTAACCGCTCTATAGTGTTTTGCAGGAAGAATATAGTCTTAAAACAGTAGTCTGGTATGAGACTTGCTAGGAACGTTAGCCAAGAATATCAGCTTGATACAAAAATTTCTGTCCTTTTCATCTGCCCAACTCTGTTTTTAGGAAGATCTCACCTTTCATCAGAGCACATGCACAAAAAAAAAGAAAAATCTGGATGCAGCATTTACAGAAAAGGGTTTTTTAAGAGAAGAGTGTAATGAAATGCAGTAAATCAGAGGTAACTGTAATGCTATAAAGCTCAGAATGGTCTCATGTTAAAATTATGTTTCTTTCTTCTCTGGAACCCATGGCTGATTAGTATCTTTTTTTCCTTTGACTGACGCACTTAAGATTTGCAGTTTCAAAGCATTTATTTAGGATGTTTTCATATCGATCTCATATGCATGCTTAAATATATGCCCTGTAATAAAATTAATGTAAACATATGAATGGATTTTTCAGGATGCTGCTAGTTTGTAAAGCTTTAATACTTTTATCAGATAATGTGTATTTCTTTGCAAATGCTGACAGTGACCCCCGTTATGTACTCTTCGTTTACTCTGTCTCATAGCTTTTACTTGAAACGCAGAAACAGAAAATGATTGTGGTGTAAATGGGATACCAGGCTCTAAACTGCTCCTGATGTTGGAATTCAATACAGTATTTCTCCTAATTAGTTGCCTTTGAGTCTCACAGAGAGTCTTAAATAAACAAACAGAAAGCGGATGTGTCTGCATGTAACTTTATGCGTGGTGATGGTATGAATGAGTAGTAAACACCCTTATAGTTGTATTTTCTGTTTAGCATATAGCTGACTTATTTGACAATGAAATAACGGAACCATATTTGTATATCTACTTGGAGCTGTTTAACATTTCACAGCTGTTTGTTTCCCTCTTCCAACCCCTTCAAGTGGTGACAGTACAAGTTACCATTCCCATCAGAAATTCTGTAACAAATTACTAACTCTTAGTCTGTTCTACTACAAAATCAGAAGGGTTAGCTTAAACCATTACATACCTGTTCATGTGCTGAGACAGAGAGATTATGATATACTTAGATTAGCTAAACCAATGTCTGGCTCTCTCGAAGGGGGAAGAAGGGTCTGCTAACTGCAACCTTTGCATATGCGTTTCAGCTACGTCTGTTGGTGTAGCAGCAGTGTTCATCTCAGTGAGCAGTGTTGGTTCAGGGAATTAAACTGACATAAAAAAATAACCTATACCAAAAAGAAAAGTCTAGGTCCTTGAATTACCTTACTACAGGCCAAAGGAATGGTAGTGTTGATGCTATGCAGTGTTCGCATTTTTTTCAGTGGCTGGGTGCTACTGTATTGTGAAATTTGATTTGGGGTTACAGTGTGAGAGCTAGGAATACAAATCACAAAGATGACTTTAATAGAAGACAACATTCTCTAACTTATGGCTGTTAGTGTAGATTAAAAGCTTAAAGTAACTCTGAATCTGGTGTTTCTTCATATTTGAATATACAAGCTGTAGATATAGTCATCCTTTTTTTTTTTTTTTTTTTTTGATAGCTTGCCAGATTTTTCTATTTGTTAGGAAAGAAGCAGCAGAGAAAAAGAAGTGTCCATGTCATTCTGGGGATTGCTTGCACAGTTGAAACTTCTGGGTTCACTACATACATCTTTGCCATAAGAGCTAACAGAGAAAATGAGAGCAGCTATTGGTTTGTCATCCTCTGTTTGGGCTCCTCAAAGGATGGTATCTCCCTGGAAGAAGCCCCCAAATTAGCTTTGCCTAGAATTTTCTAGACATATGATGCTCCCCACATTTCTGTCAGAGGTCTTGTAATATTACAGCTTTTTATCAATTTTTTTTGGTCATTCTTTTGGTCTCTTAGGGAATAACTGTGATGAATACAGCGTGTATTGCTTGGCTGGCCCAGCAGAACTGAAGCTTATGTATCATTTCAAGCTGAGCAAAAGTTGGTGGGAAGAAAGTAGTGGCCATTGTTAAAAATGTACAGACCTCTGTAATCACCCAGTGTGAACATCCACAGAAATAGAACTCTTCTGTTACTGATGGAAAAACCTTTAGAGGGACCTCAGGTACATTTCGATATTGGTGGAGGATGACAAATTAACCTGTCAACAGAAGGCTGTCTCCTGGTCTTGGAAAGGTGCCATATCATAGATTTCCTATGCTGATCATAGATTTTACTCCCTGTTTCACCCAAGGTGAAAGAGCCTCTTTCTTTCCGTCGCCTGTAGCCTGTCCTTCTTCTAGTACTGTGTATTTATCATCTTTAGCCCTTCTTCCCAGCTGTGTTCTTACTCCCTGGGCAGTCCCAGTCTTTGCTTGTTAAGCTTTTCATTTGTGAAAAAAGTCTTCTCTCAGCAGGTGCTGAATATGGAATCATTCAGTTCAGCGGTTAAAATCTGGCAAATCATAAGGTAGGAGAATTGGATTTAGCTATCTATAGGTGGCACTGCCAAGCTTATGAAATTAGCACATTAGGGTTTGACTTTGGAGAAAAAGCCACTAGACTTGTTCGTTGTTGATGTTGAACTCACCTATAGAAATGCATCACTGTGGTGGAGCATTTGGAACTGCAGAAAACCAAGAGCTGTGTAGGTTCCATGAAAGGCTGAGTGAGAGAATAGAAAGACACTTGAATACATAATAAGAATAAAAAATAATGTAGAGGTGCTTTGTATGTATTTTGTATTCATGAAACAGAAGGAAGCATGTGCATTCTGACCAAATAATTTTTTAAAACATTTACTTGGAGCATATTAGAATGAATAGCTGTCAACAAGCAAGACTTTTCACTGCCCATTGTTGGTAAAACTAGAAGTAAAGTTCTTGTTCTTAAAAATAAATCTTGTTAGTTCCTGGGGGGACATTTCTGTAAAAAAGGGAAATCCTGAACATTGAAGGCTTACTATTTTTATGGTGCTATTTTGGCAGTTTTCCTTGTTTTCCTATTCACGATAAGTGACCTGACATTTGTAGGGCTGTTATTTAATGCAAACATCATCGTATAACTGGTGGCACTTTAACGATAAGTATGAACTTATCATAGTGCATATTGAACTGGGAGGATAGTAAACGTCAAACAGGAGGCTAGAACCTTAGCTTAACTTGAGTTTACAGATTGCAACCAACACAATACTGAACAGGTACAGGAAAAAAATACCAAAGTGTAGGAAAACAGCTAATTATAGTAATTGCAGCTGGTTTCAAAGTACTTCTAACAGTTTGTGCATAATGCTTACTTGAAAGCATCAAATGGGCGCTAGTTGTGAAATAGAACACCTGTTTGTTGTTGAGCATGTGTTTATGCAGATGATTTTTGTTGTCAAAGCACCTTGATGTAGAGTAGTCCTGTTTACATTTACATTCTCCCCAAAGGATTAACAGTGTTCTCTCAATAAATTTGCAGTCTATTCTCCTCTCAAAGGCTGCTGTTTGGAGGGTGGTGTGAACGAGGCAACAAGTGCTTGCTAATCACTTGAATATACATAATTAGCGACAGTCTGGTGCACTGGAGTCTTTGTACAACCATAACAATACTGATTGGCAGCAGCAGATAACAATAGTCTGGCAAGGTGCTATTTGTTGAATATTTGAAGATGTTTTTCTTTTGTATTTGCAGTGGGCATTTTGAGTTAATTATGCCATTATTCTGGAACACTCTTACTATGTTGTGTTAATGTCAGAGTTAAAGATCGGTCATGTGGCCTGTCGTACACAAAGGAATAAGACCTTTAGTAAATCCTTTGCTTCTTTTGAGACTAAGCTGGATTCTTTTTTTCTTCCTTCATAATTTTGAGACTAAGATGGATTCCATTTTTTTTACCTTTCTATTTTTATGTAACCCAAAGTCAAACTGGAAGGTACGTCTAGAAATTTGGAAGATGAATGTGTGTGACGGTACTCTTGTATTCTGCAGTCATCAGTTATACAACTGGCTCTATTTGACTGGTTCAGTACTTTAGAAAACACATACAAAATCACTGATGATAAAATTTACGGATAACATAGACTGTAATGTAATAAATAACACTGAGAAAATTATCTGGATTGCTTTTCATGTTTTTTATCTTCAAACAAAATATGCTTTAATATAGCAAAATGTTTAACATCAATTTAACTTAAGGGAAAATACTAGAACAAGTAGACTACTGATGAAGATCTAGAAAATGAGATGAGTCGCTGTGGATTTGGCAAGGTTAAGCCATATCAAACTTCAAATTTTCTTTTTACTGACAAGGTAGCAGTCTTTGTGTATAGGAGAGAAGCTTTGGATGTCGTATCTTGGATTTAGTCAAGCTTCTGATATCCTGTGAATAACATTTTCATAAGGAAACGAGACACATAGATGAAACAACTATGAGGTTTGTTTCTAAGAGTAGAACTGTTAGAAAACTGTGCTGAGTAATTAGTAAAGGTTTGGTATCAAAATGGAAGTAAATATGGAGTAGAATTTTGTTAGGCTCTTTCCTGACTTCTGCTTAGGCAGTACTTTGACTGATGAGGTGACTAATGGAAAAGAGAATGGTTATTAATGTTTGGAGGTGTCTCCAAAATAAAAGGTGTGCTGGAGGATGGGATTAGAATTCAGCATGGGATCAGTAATGTAGAGATGTGGTGTGTGAGGAGCTGGAAGCTGTTCAAGGGGAGCAAGTTTGATGTGCACTCTAGAACAATCTAGTTTACAAAGAAATGAATGGAGAATGAGTGGCTAGGTAAGCAGCTCTTCAGAAAAAAGTCCAGTAGGTACCCTGGGTCACAAACTGGATATTGAAGAAGGCAAACACAGGCATGCATAAACAGTAATAAAGCCTGTAAGATGCATCTTTCTGCTCCATTGATCACTTAAGGTCTTAGCTGGACAACTCCATCCATTTCTGGGTGCTGCAGTTCAAGATTATAAAGACAATAAACAGACACCAGCAATGAGAGTGATAAGTGATTTAGAGAGTGTGACCTGTGAGTATAGGTTGAATGAATTGCAATTAGGCTAAATAAGAAAAGAGAAGTGATAATATAACCTGTTCTTCATGTGTACAGCAGAGAGGAGAAGAAATTATCATTTTAAATTGTTGCAAGGCAGTTGGCTTACAAACTGGGAGAACTTTTTTCAAATAAGCACAACATAAGAAATAGCCTACTGAGTTGTACCCGTGGCCCATCTAGCCCAGTATTCTGTCTGCAGCAGTGGCAGAGGAGATTAGGGAGTTTAGGGAGAGCTCACAAGCTTGGCTGTTTTCTTGCCTTTCATTCCCCTTGCTTCCCCAGTGTTAAGAACTGTTGTATTAGTAAAGTTAGATGCTATATCTCTCTGTGATCCTTCTAGTGTCTATTTATGGACCTGTTTCACCAAGTACCCAAACTATTGTATTGTGGTATTTGGTGAACAGCATTTCTGCACTTACCTACTGCCTTTGTGATTTTGTAAACCTCAAGCTTCTCCTCTCCAAACTAAAGAGCCTCTGTCTTTTCATCCTCTCTTAGAAAAGGTGGTTGCTCAATCCTGTGGATCATTTTGGTTGTCCTTCTCTGTATTTTCTCATAATACCACTACATTGTTCCTGAGATGTGGAGAAAAGACTGCGCAGGGTAATGAAGATGTGGGTGCAGCAGTGTTTTTTGTATCAGCAAAATGACGTTCTCTTGTTCTCAGTATCCTTTCTGACATGCCCAACATTTTGTCACCCTTTTTTGGCTGCTGCTGTACATGAACTCACACTTTCATAGAGCTGTCAGTGGTGTATCCAGGACTCAACTAAACTATAATTTGTGGTTCTGAGGTAAACATTGTGAGGCATGGTTTAGATTATTTTTTTTCCTAGATACATTACCTCACATTTATGTACCTGATGTTCATTTGTCATCTTTGCTCACTCAATTTTGTGAAATCCTTCTGTTTTTCTGTGCCATAGACATGGCACTTGACTATCCACTACAGTGTAGTATCATCTATAAGCTGTAAGATTTAATGGATCACACCACTGTCCAGGTCATTGACGAAGATACCATGTAAAAATGATGCCAGCGTGGATCCCTGGGGGACGTCCTAACTCTCTTATGCTGAAAAGTGACCATCAGGCCTTATGTTTCTTTCCTCTTTCTTATCCAGCTTTCAGATTGTAGAACCTCTTCTCCAATCCTATGGCAACTTAATTTCTTAATTGTATTTGGGGAGGAACCTTGACGAACACATTATGCCTACTGGATGCCCTTTGCCCTTATGTTTATTGCTCCCCTTGTAGAACTCCATCAGGTTAGTGAGGCAGCTCCCTTCACAGCTCTTTCCCAGCAGATCCATGTTGTCTCATGTGCTCTGTGATCTTACTTATTATAGACCCTAGTGACTTACTGGAAGCGGAAGTCAGACTTGCAGGTGGTTTCTGGGATCCTTTCTAGAGTCTCTTTTTGTTTGAAGTTGTGTTGGCAATCCATAAGTCTTCTGGGCATGTGGCCATTTGTAGTGATGGGTTTTACTCCTTGGCCAGCACCTCCTGTGCTTTGACATTTTAATTCCTTCAACACTCCTGGCTGACTATCATCCAGTCTTGGTGACTTACTGACTGACATCTAATAATTCCTACATGTTTACATTAAATAATCTGTCTTTCACTTGTCTACTACAGGGAATGGTCTGGGTTTGGGCATCTTTCCAGTATGTTCAGCAATAAAGACCAGGGCAAATAATTCATAGTGCTTCTCTGCTGTGGCCTTATTATCCTTGAGTTCCCTTTCTGTGCTTTTGTAATTGAACAGTCCCACTGATTTCTTGTCTGGCTTCCTGGTTTTGATGATGAACATTTGCAAGAAGCTCTTAAAATTCTTTTCTACCTCTCTTAAATTTGTGTGTTTACATTGTCCTGACATATTTTATTGTCTTTCCTTTTTCCCCTTATTTTTTTGGGCAAGCTTTTCATTCTTAATACTGACCTTTTCCCTATAATCACCTTTTAACT
Source organism: Haliaeetus albicilla (assembly GCF_947461875.1). Taxonomy (NCBI): domain Eukaryota; kingdom Metazoa; phylum Chordata; class Aves; order Accipitriformes; family Accipitridae; genus Haliaeetus; species Haliaeetus albicilla. The sequence continues at coordinate 28,338,785 of NC_091495.1, forward strand.
TTTCCATTAAGATGTCCAGGTAGATTTTGGCAAGGGGGGAGGGAGAGGAAGGGAGAAATACTTTATTTTCTTTTAGAATTGTGGCAGCCGTTTTTTCTGGCCTTACAGTATTTTCAGTAGTCTTCTCCCTGTTTGTAAGGTCTTTTGAGCTGGTCTTCTGCCTTTTTTTTTTTTTTTTTTTTTTTACTCTTTTTCTTATTTTTACCTATATTTTTCTGTTGATGTTGAATATTTGCATATCAGATTTACTTGGGCAGCTTTCTTCCATCCCGGTGCTAAACCTACTCATGAAGCATTCAGATAGATTCCTGGGAGATGGAGAAATCTTCCACTGGAGAAGTAGTATTATTTTAAATAATAAGTTAATAGTAGTTAAAAGTAATAATAGTAGTTTCCATCTTATTTGCCGGTCCAGGGGGATCTGTGGAATGCTTTGGGAGAGTCTACAAAAGGTTACTGAAAAAAACCCCAGCCAACGTGTCCAGTGTATAGGACACAGCACTTCTCTTGGTATTTAGGACTCCATGTTTCTGCTGGAAAATGTTAGGGTTCCATGAACTGAAAAATTTTGTGTTCTGGTTTCAACTGGGGTAGAGTTAATTGTCTTCCTAGTAGCTGGTATAGTGCTATGTTTTTGAGTTAGGTATGAGAAGAATGTTGATAACACTGATGTTTTCAGTTGTTGCTAAGTAATGTTTAGACTAAAGTCAAGGATTTTTCAGCTTCTCATGCCCAGCCAGCGAGAAAGCTGGAGGGGCACAGGAAGCTGGGAGGGGACACAGCCAGGACAGCTGGCCCAAACTGGCCAAAGGGATATTCCATACCATGTGACATTGCATCTAGTATATAAACTGGGGGGAGTGGGGGCAGGGGGATCGCTGTTTGAGACCTAACTGGGTGTCAGTCGGCGGGTGGTGAGCAATTGTATTGTACATCACTTGTATATTCTAATCCTTTTATTATTACTATTGTCATTTTATTAGTGTTATTGTTATTAGTTTCCTCTTTCCTGTTCTATTAAACCGTTCTTATCTCAACCCACGAGTTTTACCTTTTTCCTTCTAATTTTCTCCCCCATCCCACTGAGTGGGGGAGAAGTGAGTGAGTGGCTGCATGGTGCTTAGTTGCTGGCTGGGGTTAAACCACGACATTTTGAAACCCACTGAGTTAAATAAAATCTTTGTGTTCTTCAGTGCTTGTAACTCCTGAGAGTTCCTAGTCAAGTTCTGCAGAAAATGGTTTTCTTGAAGCCTCTCAAGATGCGTAGTAAGAATACAGAGAAGTAAATTAGCACATGGAGATGGGAATTATGAGTTCCATTCCAGTTTCTCTTTTAATATTTAATATTAAAATGAATATTTACATCCTGGAGAAATAGAGAAGAAAAATGATAATATTTTCAGTGTTGGAGAGAATGACTTTAGATTCTGGGAACCTGTGTCGATGTTGAGGGGTATGGGATTGCCTTGCCATGAGAAAGAGCCTTAATGGGGAAACATAAAGAGCTCTTTAATGTAGCACCATAAGGAGTAATGGAGCTCTATGACTGAATGTTGAATCCAGATGTATTCAGAACCAAGATGAGAGTGACTAAGAGAAAGATTGAAAAATACTAAGGAGAGCATCTTGAGACCCTCAAGACAAGACAGAGCACATTTTGGAAGATAAGCACTAAAAACCAAATAGTTTTTTACCAGTATATGTGTAAACGGGGGAAAATTCTGTGGCCTGTTTCCTTGAAGAGGTCATACTGAAATGATGAGATGTTCCTTTTTGTCTTAAAATATGTGTTACCATGAATAAACATCACAAAACGTCCTATACAGATTGCACACGAGATACTCAGATTAGCAATGAAATGTAAACTTGTGGAGAATTTGTCTAAGATTTGCTCAGTGTTACTCAAATGAAACAGTAAAAATCCAGTTGCTCTTTGCTGAGGTCACCGCTGACATGCTGTTTGAGAAACATAGTATCAATATTAAAAGATAAAATTACTGTAGTTCCTAGTGTCTTTCATTGTCTTTCTTAGCTGGGTACTGCTGTTGCCACCGTTTTGGCACTTCCATACTCAATATCATGGAGAGTAAGAGCTCTCTTATTGAATGTGGAGTGTCCACATACTTCCTTTGCTGTGTATTTGTGTTTTCTCATTATACTAAGTTAAGCCCATTAGTCCTTTACACTTTTCTATGTGAAGGTACTGATTCATGGTAATCAAGTAATTTCTTAATATTGTTTTGACATGTTAAGTAAATGGAGTTGTTTAAAGACATTGTAAAGGCACTTTAGTGAGTGGAGTGTTGCTTGGTTAAGAATAAAAATGTGTTTGAGGTAGCACAAATACAGACTTAAAGAGAGAAAGCTAACAGTATTGTGTAAGTCACTGTTAATTTTCCTCCTTAAATGAAGGCAGGAGTGTTACTATTTCTGCACTTGCACCTAAAGAGCAAATGCGCATGAAGGATGCAACCAGGCAGCACGACCATCCTTTTAGAAACAGAGGCTGCAACAAGAAGCTGGATGTTGTCTGCTGTGGTGCTTGTACAATCAACAATAGATACACATACAGCCCTCCCACTTGTTACTCACATAATCAGATCCTTTAAACAGATGCCCAGTGTGTCAGGGAGAGAGGGAAGTTTTGAAAACAGCATCCAGAGGATGTTTTCTTTTTATACCTAATCAGATCTAATGGTATGCTGCTAATGAAGGAGGAGGTTCAGATAGACCCTGCCTGGAACATACCCCCTTGCCACCTTGGGATGAATTTAGCAAGAATATGACTTGCCAGCTGATGGGGTCAGTTATCTGATCTTGCAGGAAACTGCCCTATTCCTGCCCTTCTCCACCTCCTGCTCTTTTTTTTTCTTCTTCTTTTTTTTTTTCTTCTGTGGGACTAGTGAGCTGCACAAGTGGCAGATCAGACAAGGAAAAGCACTGGACTGCAGGACTGGAAGGAGGAGGAGGCGGCAGGGTTCCTCCTCAGCTGAATCAGCCAAGGTATAATGAAAAATTGCACCTGGAATTCTCTGAGGGGTTTTGCTGGAACTAGAGGAGTCTGAAAACAGACTTATTTCAGGAGAATGAGAAACTTGTAGAGGACTAGAGTGTTTCTATAGTTTACTGATCATTGATCCCTTGACCTTGCCTTATTCTGCCCCATATAGGGATAAAAAGTACATGAGAGAATGGCCAGATCTCTGGGAAGTGTTCCTCCCCTTAATCATCTTGGATTGTCTGAAGAGGGCTTGCTGTCTGTAACCAATAATCATGTCACTAAATTTCAGTCATTCCCTATCAAACTCTGATGTGTTGGTACAAGATCAAGCTGTCACTGAAAACTAAATAGTCTTGGTATAAAATTTAACTGAATTAAACTGTAGACATCCAGAAGAAAAGCTTTTGTTAAAACTGTTTCAGCTGTGCTGCTGATGCTTGCTATTCTTAATGTGCACACTTGGTAAACAAAAATATGGAAGACTTTTAGAGGAGATGAAAAATTTGTGTCTCTTCTCCCTGATGGGGAACTCAAATTCCCCGGGGAACGTCAGCATGGAAAAATGCATCAGCATCATAACAGGCATTCATCTGCAGCACGACCCCCGGAAGACAAAGCAGCGTTTTACCTCTCGGGATTAACAAACATGTGTCAGCTTTAGTACTGCTGTTTGGTAGTCAGGTGATAGACTGCCCATATGTCCTCATACCTCATTCTGGCATGAGATTTTTTTTTTTTCTCCCTCTTTGGAATTTGAAATAAAAGCATAGCTTTATTCCGTTGTCATTTGTTCCAGTTCCTATGTCACAGATAGGAAATTTTAAAAGATGTTTTAAGAAGTTCTGTACCTGAATTTATTTTTCTCACTGTAAGTCTTTATTAGAAAGGCTTCTTTCTTTGTTTGGTTATCTTTACTGGGCACATAAAATGATTATAGAATATAGATCACTTGCCTCAAAAGAAACTTAAGTATATAAATAGTTATGCTATAAATGCTCTAAATAGGAAGATGAATGTTTAAGAGTTCTTCAGGCACCTACACAGCTCAAATCCCTTCCCATCGTACAACATGGTCCTTTTGGTGGTGCCATGCTCCCAGATTGCACAGGGAAAAAGGAGGGAAGGAAAAGGTTTTTTTCAGACACTTACAACTTGCATCTAAATGAACAAGTGTCCCTGTCTCTGGGATTTGGACCAGTGATGTGAGGATTTCTTATGTCAAGAAAAATTACATAGTAGTTGGTGTTTTGCAGTGGAGAGAAATGGCAGATAATATGTGACTTCGAAATATCATGAAGTTAAAAAGTTTAATTTAAAAACAACTGCAAGCTTGGAGAAATTGTGTTTTCCGTCTTGTAGCACTATATCACTGGCACTTTAGTATTCTGAGGAAATAATCTGTAGTTCATTTTAAGCAAATTGGAAAATGTGAGTGTTATACCAGTGTTATGTAAACATTATTATTAAAGGCTGATGGAAGCATAAAGTATGGATTTCCCCTTGCTCTTAAATGGGTTTCTATATCCATTATAGATCAGATTCTTATATTTCAGCTATTTAGATTTTACCTGACTTATTGTTTTTAAAGGGAGTTGCAACTATGATTCTTAAGGAATTCTGTAATTCATTAAAATAAAAACAAAAGACACAACTACCTCTAATAAATGTTTTGATTAAAATGGACATTTCTGAACCTTCTACAGACAATACCCGCTCAGATGTGACAGCATTTGTGACATCACCAGTACAGACTTTCACAAGGATTTTGAAGTCAGTGTTGTAAGTCAGTTTCCATTTTGTTTTTATTAATTAGAAAATTGTGCTGTTTACTTTCTAGACGGGAAAACATCCACTAAACAATATCAAATTTGTTAATTCAATAATAATGCAAATATATTTTTTGAAAATTACAGTTCCTTATTGGTCCCTATTATTTTGGTGTCACAAATGTTAAATATTTGGTGCCTGTTAATTACTGTATGTATAATCAGAATTTCAGAAAGGCCAGATGTAGGAGGAGATTATCAGTGTTTTCTCTTGTATGAAATTTGACTCCTGCATTGAAAAAAAAAAACAACTTGTAGAATTTGCTGAGATCTGTTTGAGGTCATCCTATAAGTTAGTAGTTTGCTGTTTGCATCAAAACTATTTTGGAGACTAAGTCATTAAAACCTTTTCAGTAATTCAGATTAGGAAAAAAAAGTATGCTCATAGCAGAGAAACCATAAAATGTGTGTCTGTTAGCAGAAAAACAGTAACAAAGCCATCCTGAGACTGGCTAGATAAAATTAGGTCTTATCCAGGTCAGTCTCATCTTTCAGTTTCATCTTGTGGCTGGAATTTTGGGGTCCATAATTTATAGCTCTGTTTTAAAAGTTTCTAAAGTGACTGAAAATGAAGCAAAAATTCTGTGCTAGTAAAATTGCAGGGCTGAGAATTTTGCATTTCTGCTTATCAGTCAAGCTTTCTTTTAATTCAGAGGACTGGAAAAACTTGAAGCAAAAGGCTTTTTAACATCTCACTTGCCTGAATATTTATTGCAATTGTAATATAATAAAATAATGCAAGATAAAATACTGTAAAATATGTATATTAAAATTGAACTGTATTATGATTCTTATGTGGGTGTTATGAGCAGTTTTATTCATTTTAAGGCAGTGAAATATTTTAGAAATATGTAGAATCCTGAGGTTAAAAACTTGAGGTTTTTTTTTTTTAAGCTTCTATTACTTTAATTATAGTCTGCAAATTTAAGAAAATACTGACCAAATTGTTCTTATCTTCATGGTACTGTTTCTAGTATGGGAAGTATTGCAGAGCTAACCCAAAATACCAGTTTATATTGGGATCTCAGAGTTGCTAAGATTTTGTTAATATCATTAAATTGTAATAACTAGTTCACAAATAGATGTCAAAGTATTGTATTTCTAGCTTTTTTTCAAATTGTGAATTTTAAGTGATTTTTCAATTATTTGCCAGAGTACAGAGATTTGTACATATTCCTTGTAGTTTACATATTTTTTATCTATAATTTCTGTGTACATGTGTGAAGAAAATGTTGTCAGAATATATTTGGACACGTATGTCAGAATATACTTTGCTTGTATAGAATGTGAAATTGTAGTAGGGAAATTCTTGGTTTAATATTGTGTCAGAACTATTGTGGCATTGTTGCTTAGAGATGCAGTTGATCTTGGAAATTTGAATCACTTGAACCTGATTTTCTGGCTTATCTGGAAAACAAGAATTGCAATCACAAGGTAGACCAGCAGTCTGATTAATCAGTAGTTAATCTTGCATGAAGTTCACGCTGATGCCCCTTCTCCCTTGCATCTTTCTTTCCCTCAGCCAATTATTCCCCGTCTCTCCTTTGTGCTGATACTAGCTGTACAGTGGGCTGAAATTGTTTTGATCTGGTCAAAACCTTTTGTCTTGGGGTGTGTTTTCAGTTAGATCATTTGTAGATCTGCCTCAGCTGCATGGATGCCAGTGCTGACCCAGTGGAACGGGACATGGGATTCACTGCACGCTTCCTTCACAAGTGTTCCTCACCTTCCCAGTGCACTCTGCTGGTAGTAGATTGTATTTAAGGTGAACCAAATTGGCCAAGGACTGGGACTTTCATTCACCATCAATACTCCCTGGCTAGTACCAGATTTGTGCCAGGACAAAAATGCATAGCAATTAAAGGAAGAACCTGCCTATGTTGAATGTTAACTCCAAGTTCCTGAATGCGAGATGTTGATTTTTTAAGAAAAAGTGCTCACACAAGTTTGGAGATGCCTTACAGCATTCAAGGGGGGGCTGGCTTTTTCTAAAGGTGCTAGTAGGTGTTGGATGCTGAATCGGTGGGAGAGTGGCTGGCATTGCCATGGTGCAAACCGTTGGTTGCGTGGTGATGTTACAGAATCCAGCTAGAACTGTAGGTGCTGAATGTTTGAAAATCTGTTCTTGAACTCTTCTGAAAATGTGTTCCTGTGAGAGGACTGATATTCTACTATTGGCCACTTGTATCATTAAATCCTTTTTTCGTAGTCCTTCCTTTGAAATCGAAGCGTAATCCAGTCTTTCTCTCCTCATTCTGCTTCTCTCTAACTCCAGTTTTTTGGTGTGGGTTTTTTTGTGTGTGTGTGTGTGTGTGTGTGTTTTGTCTCTGAAGCCCTTCTGTTCTCTTGTAATTTTTTTTTTAAATATAGTTAGCAAAACTGTAACTTATTTGTTTATCATGGAATAATAATATTTTCAGTGTTCCTAAATTTGTGTAACTTAACAAATGATAATATTTTTCTTTCCCTCTTCTCAGTACTGCATACTTAAGCAAAGGTTAAATTAATTGTTCTTTAGTGGTTAATTTAAAATTAAACACAGTGTATGAGTATTTCAGGTTATTTCAGTAACTGTTTATTAATTCAAGTAATTCTTCACTGTATTTCATCTGGTGTTTCTCAGCTCACTGCGATAGTTTTGCCACTCTCAAATTCTTCACATTCTTAATAAACTTGAATAGCTTTACTGTCTTGCAGTATATGCAGTGGTGATCCCAGATCATTGTTGTATATATTAACCAAAAGTGTTCCTAACAGAGAACTATAGAGCATCACAGACTGAAATTTGACTGTGTAATCCTATTTTGCTCTCTTCCTTTTACCTAGTTTCCTTTTTCTGTTCTGTTCCACCACACAGCTTTTATCATCCACACAACTACTGTTTCCTTAAACTTATTAAAAGGTATTTAAAAGTTGAAATAAATTGTTTCAGTTAGTCTTTATCCCTTTTATTTTCTTGACATTCTTAAAGAAATCCCATATGTATGATGGGCATGATTTTTCTACTCAAAGACAGTGCTGCCTTGTTTATCTTATGTCAGTTTGCATTATTTAAGTGTGTGATTAAAAACAGAATTATAAGCAGTTTTCTTAGATTACCATCCGGCCAATTGACATTTTCAAGTGTGGGTTTTTTGTTTGTTTTTTTTTAAAAGGTTTTTTTTGGTTGTTCTTGGGGGCGTGGGGCATAATTCTCCATCTATAATCCTTCAGTTTAACTGTCATCATTGAAGGGTAGCTGGTTTTTGCCAGTAGTTTTCACCTCACTTACAATTTCTTAGTAATTGTGGATGTATTCTGCCCAGTTCTGGGACCACTTCGTACCTAGCACTCTGCTCCAATACCTCCTTTTTGATCTAGAGACACTGAAAGTATTTGTCTGTTACCTGAAGCAGATTTCAGTGTCGACTTCTGATGTAAAGACCGATAGAAAGAAACCATTCTGGTTCTTTGCAAGTACCATTATCCTCAGCGGCAGACTTCATTTTCTGTCTGGTTAATTTTTCACCAAATTTTCATCTTTTATTTTTCTTGACTTTTTTATTTCCATTGCTTGGAAGTTCACTATATCTTATTTGCTGTAAGCAGTACTTCTAAGATTTATTAATTTTGTCATTTAACTACATTGTTTTCTTTATTTAAAGAAACCTACATTTTCCCAGCTCCACCCAACTGGTTCCTTATCTTCTGTGATTCCAGGATGATTTGGTGGCATCAACAGGGTGAAAAGCTGGAATTATGTGGTAAAAAGCAAGCAGACCCTGAGGGTTGGAAGGTATATTTTCCAAATATTGAAGATCCTTATGAATGAAGCGTTTGGATTGCTAGCAAAAATACTGCAAAATAGGGTCCAGGAAGAAAATGGGCGTGGAGGTGGGGGAGTGGATTTGAAGTCTTTGTCTCCCTCCCGTGTCCCGTGCTGAAGTTCAGTTTCACCTTTAAGTTTACGGAGCAATTTCTTTCCCAAGTATGATGGAACTGAAATATTTTGTGGTTACTGTTAAATGGTTCTTGAATTAATTCCTCTGTACTGCATGGATTAAAAGGAAAATACCTCCCGCTCATGTGTTTTAGAGCCAACAGTATCAAGGAGTATTAGTGTCAATAAATTACTTCTCTGAACTTTATTATGTGTGATACTTAGCCAGTTTGAGAGAAATAAAAAAATCCTTGAAGTGGACACTATTTAAATTTGGGGGCATGGGATTTTCTGCAATTAACTAGATTGCTATGGTAGGCCAATATATTAAGCTGAGGCAGTTTTGCTGCTAATTACACCCAACTTCTCTGGAGTATCGGATATTCAGATCCATTTTATGAATATGGTAGAGAGAATAACAACTGTAAAACAAAGCACTGTGCATGTAAGTGACTGTTAGCGTGTATTTCAGAAGGGATAAATGCTCACCATATGGTACAATTACTGTGTCCAAGTTTTCAAATTAGCTTCTCTCATCCTCCTTATTACTGTCTTTAAAAAGAGAGGAAAAAAACCCAACATGATTTATCTACTCTGCAGCAGAACTCTTGACGCAAAACAGCAGCCCAGTTCTGTCCAGTTTTTTTTTCCTAGCATAATAGGGGCTGTCGGACTTTTTTATACTAATTACTGTGTGAGCCTCAGATGAACCCCCTTCAATTCACAGGGCTTTGTTAAGGGAGGAGCTGTCAATGTGTCTGCCCGTTTGCAGCTGTGCTGTGGCTTTAGCTTGCTTAACATTATGCTGCTTTTTAGACTTGACAGAAGGGATTTTTTTTTTTTTTTTTTTTTTATTAAGGCAAAGCAGCCTTGTAGCGAAATGGTTTAAGCAGCTGCATTGTGGGGAAGCACAAAGAAGTTATTATTGTGTCTGTTTAGGGGGGTCGGATGGAGGGGGGAGATATTCGGCTGCTGTTGATGCCGATTGTTGACTTGCCATCTGCCAGATAGGGAGAAGAAAAAAATGACAGCTCCAGCAGGGTGTTCAAGAGGTTGTTTGGAGAGACGCATAAACATGTGCAGATGTCGAACTGAATAATGGCAAGAACTTGAGACGGTTTATGATGCTGCTGTTGTGTGTGCATATACAGAATGAATGTACGTGGAGATTTGGTTAGGAGGAGGGTACATATTAATTATCATTGTCCCCCACCGCCTCCTTTACTTCTGCTAATTAGTTCAGGAGTTTAATATCTTCCCTCCCTCCGTTGTTTATTCCTAAAAAGAGCCTTTTCTTGTAGGGAAGAAAACTTTTGATTTCTCCGTGTGATGGGTTTAAAAAAAACCCAACAACTTAATAAATTTGGTACTTGTGGAAGTGGAAAGAGTAATGCAGTTATTTCAGTCTCAGACATTTGGTGGACAGGTACTATACAAGTTCTTACTTAGCTTTGTCTGTCTACCTCAAGACTGATACGTTGCATACCCCTACTATTGCATCCTAAGCTTTTCTTATGCAGAAAGTGCCAATTGGTGATTGTCTAGTATTATATAGTAGACAAGTAAATGCTAGGGGTTAGAATGAGATTAGCAACTAATTTTCTTTTCCACTTGATCTTATTTTCAGTTCTTTCTCTGAAGGCAAGGAGTTGGTCAGGCATAACTTATATTTTCCTGTTTGACAAATTGGGATTGCTCTATAGGAATACAGTTTTCTTTCTTCCACTAAAATCCTTTCTTATTTCTTGTTCGGTGATTTCTGCTGCTGCTGAGTTACCAGGATAATGTGAAAAAAAAGTGAAGAAGGATACAAGCATGGAGGGAAATTAAGTTAGCCCAGAAAGGCTAAACAAAAGCATTGTCTTACCCAGGTGATCTCTTACTGTAAAGATAAAAATGGAAACTTTAAAAAAAAAAAAAAGAATTTTCTTCTCTAATATTATGTGAAATTCAACATTCTGATATCCGTACTGAACTTAAAAATGGAAAATGAAATAATGGTTGAGGTGCACTATGGCTGTGGACTGCAGATATGTCTTCCAGTTATCAGTATATAACAGGGTTTTTTGATCAGTCACATCATGACTTAAATATTACCTGAATGAACCTAACCACCCCTTCCCACCAAGCCCTGAACAAAAGTGAAGGAACCCCTTTTTATTGTGTCTTCCCTCTTAGGTCTAATAAGCATCAGGTCTGTAGGTCATTGATAACAATAACTACTGATGGGAGCATTTGCTGTCCCCTTTTGTCATCACTGCGGCAGAGTGCAAGAAGTCAGTTTTGGGTTATGCCAACTTAATTTTAACTGAAAATTCAGGTGTGGGTGCCTCCTACCCAAGTACCGATACCTGCATCTGAGCCTAGACAGAGGTCAACAGCACTGCAAATGGAGAATTGCTTTTTGTTTCTTGGGTTGTTGGTTCTTCTCCACAGAATTGTGCCGTTTTTTGTGCTCTGTCACTGCTGGTATGAAGCCCAAGTTCCTCTGAGTAGTGCTGCATTGCTGCTTATTGTGAAGCTTGTCATGCAACCAAAGAGTTCTCCTGATGTGTACAGCAGTAATGGAGCTGTTCTTTTGACTCAAGCAGTTTGAGGAATGTTCTGCGTATCTTGGGCTGATTCTTTGCAATTGATGTGGGCTAAATGATAAAGCAAAAAGGTTGACTTTAGCGAGGTGCTTGAGGAAGACATGTAGATGAACGATGTTGGTGCTAGCTTTTTGGCACCTGGCAAGGTCTGAGGCTAGGAGCACTCCTATTGACATGGAGGAAGTTCAGAGGAGCTATTTTAGAATTATTGCAATGTGCCAGTTTTAAAAGTGAGACAGTTTGCTTTGTGAAAACATGCTAGCAAATACACCGTTTTAAGAGGGGAAAGCCACATAATTTTTGACAACACATTAACCTGTCAAAGAAACTCAGCTGAATGATGATGGTATTGTCAAACTTATCATACTCTTTTGCAAACAATGGAAAGTTTGAGATTTCTTGTGTAAACTGGAGTTGGCTGTTTTTCAAAATGTTGTAAGTAGGGAATATAAGAAGATGTTGAATTCAACTTAGCTACATGTAAAAAGCATTTACATTTTAATCGTCTGATTTAATATATACATTTGTACCAAGTACATGAATTTAAATCGTTGCTGCTGTAGCTGACTGTCTTATTCAGTGTAATTTATAGATGAATAGTTGTATACTTGTCCTACTCTTAAAATATTTTCAAAATCTGAAAAAGATCCTTTGGCCTACTAGCACTTGATGAAGACAGAGGAAAGGAAAGTCATATTTTTTCTATTATACAAAGTACCACTTGATGCTGATAGTCCTATGTAAAAAATTATAAATATTTAAAAGTACTGAGAATGTGAAGTTTTTTAGCTATAGACAAAAATATGTGAGACAATATTCTAAAATTTTTTTTTTCATTTACCTCAAATACATCTCAACACTATTAAAAACTACAAAACTGCTTTGAGGAGCACCTAAATAGCATAGGATTTTGGGCTTTGATCCTATAAAGCCTTATGCAATAGAGAAATTTAGAAAATGTGAGCAGTGTCCCTGAATATTTCCAGGATATAGACCTTGGTTTTCCATTCCTGAATAGCAGGCATATTTAGAAAATAGTAATCTCCTTTGTTGTTCAGGGATGCTGATGTAATACAGGACTCTGTTATTCCAGACAGCATGTGCTAATATCAACTTCTATTTAATTTATTTATTGTTCTAATTCTTATCCTTCAAGAATGAAGGGGAAGTGAGAGTGATGTTGAAACTGGCAAGTTTTTCTTCCTGTTGGCTCAAAATGGACATGGTAAAGGTCAATTCTCAACTTGTCAGGATGTCAGCTAACTAAGGATTTCTGGTACGATTTTTTTAAAAGGACAAAATTTTGTGCATATGAAAATTGAGTATGTGCGGGGAACATTTATCTTCCATGAGATGCCAAAACACATCAGTAATTTTGTGTGGATATTGTAGATGCCCGGTTTGAAAACTGCATTTATGTTTAAATAGCGGTATGTCTCTCTGTTACTCAATATTTTCTTCTAGATTTTTAGAGAAAAGATTATTAATGTCACAGGAAAGGGTTGAATAAACAGCAGGAGCTGAAGTACTGCTGCATTTATACAAGACAGGACAGTGACTCACTCCCATAGTCATAATGAAAAAGTCAGGGCAGCTGGTGGTTGGAACCCTAGTGAGCCTCTAGCTGCAACACGTTTGTAGGTTGCGTTCAGAACCTGAGCGGGAGAAAACCCCGCAGTAAGAGCAGGGAGAGACTTTCCTTTGAGGAGGTTGGTCCTCCCTGTCACTATAGCTGCAGAGGTGCATGCTGAGAGCATGGAGAGCCACGCTGTGCCTTCGCCCTGCCTGGTGACCGCACCTCTCTGCTTGGATGGACTCTGTTTTGCTAGTAGGAGCCCTTGTCTTTGATCGCTGCCTACTGCTGCTCCAGGAAAAAAGATCCCACCTGCTCTTCAGTGCACCTTGGCTGGTGTGGAGGAGAGAGCGTTGTCCCTGCTTCCTCTCCTCTTGCTCAGCTGAGGAACTTCCCTAGAAGCTTGTTCCTGAGGCTGCTTGCTGCCTTCTGCAAAATCTTTTAACATCTGTGTGGTTTTCACTGGTTCCTGGCCACGCAGTTGTGAATAGCTGAACATAAATTGACCAGTCTTTATATCTGCACTGGATCGTTGCGATGTCATGGACAGTGAAGGGCACTTGAACTTTCTCACCTTAATTCCCCAATTTGCAGGAAACTTAGTGGAAGCTTAGTTGTGGTATGAGCCGATGCCCACGCATAGCATGAAATATTTCCTATTTCCCAGTTGTGACTGGAAAAATTAATTTGTCTAATGTAAGTGCAGATGTGCTCAAAATGTCATTTAGCATTACTGGGAACTGTGGGAAAACAGTTAGTATAAATAAATAATCACTGTCTCGCAGTATAAAAGACAGAATCAGAAAGCGTTAGTTCCAAATTCTGCTTTTCTTTGAACTGCCGGCAAATACTTGGGAGGGGGTATATAATAAAAATAACTTTTAAAATGCTAAGGCACATTAGGAAAAATCACAGTTTTACTTAATTTTTTGGTATGCAATAGGATTTTGTCAAATCTTCTGCATAATGTCGGATTACACATTTCATTAGATTGAAGGACATATATCGAATTGTGAGGACAGGTATACTTTTTGGGTTTTTCAAACACTTATTTTTTACAGTATCTTTGAACTGTATTTCAAATTTGTTATCATGAAATCAGAAATAAATATTTAATAGAAGTGCTTTACATTTACTAGTGTCTACTGACTTAATCAAATAGTCTGCTGATGCTTCTAATCGTGTGTTAGGTAACACTGCCCTCAGAGGGCCAAGGTAAGTAAATTCAATCTCAAAACCACTGGCATTACTTGTGATACTTTACTTGACCTGACATTAATTACAGTTGTTTCTTTTAAAGAAAAATTGCATATGGTTAAGTTGTTTTATTTATTTTATATAATTTTGTTTAATGCTCTTAGATAAATTAATTTCTCCCCGCTCCACCCCCCCCGCATCCCCCTGTTGTTTATTAAATGGTAGTGCAGGGGAACGGGAGTTTGATTTAACAGAAAAGTGCCTCAAAAAGGAAAGAAAAAGAAAAAAGATGGGAGAACAATATTTCTGTATTATTTCCCTTAAATCCATTTTAGTAAACTGATAATTGATGACACAGACAAGAGGCAGATTTTTGTTGTTCTCTACTTGGAGGGGGTTTGGGTTTTGGTTGTTGCCCCCCCTCCCTTCCCTTAAATCTCACTTATGTCTGTATGGCAGCTGTTGCTTCTTTTAAGGAAGCAAGTTTTTGAACTCAGGTTTCTGTTGCTTATCAGCACTGTATATTAAAGACATTTCCTTCACACTTCTAAAACCATTTACATATTGAAAAATGTAGATGTTTTGCAAAAGTGATTTTTAAAAAAAAAGTTTTTAAATAATAAGATTAATTTTAAATTACTGAATAATTTTTCAAGAATTGCTAAATTTCCATATGGTTAAGGATTACGAGTGGTGGGAATAACAATAGCAACCATCAAATCTGAGGTGAAGTGTATGTTCAAAGAGAGAGTTTGAGTTCTGAGGTGAAGTAAAAAAAATTACAAACTTAGAGTGATACATTTGTCTAACACGAATTTGTTGACTACTCATGTGGTTTCTTAGAAAGCTCTTCTTTGTGAAGCTCCTCAGCAGTATCAAAACTACAAACATTGCATCACTAGAATAAACATACTTTGTGAAATGTCCTGAAGGCAGGATTCTTGTTACTAGCTGTCAAAGGCAAAAAAGAAAAATCATCAAGGTTGCAGTACAGAGGTGAATACAAGAGCCAGCCGCGAGGGTCATGTTCTAAACAAACCTTCATTAAGCATTCTTTGTTACTGTTGTTAGCCAGTGTATTATTAAATACAACATTAATTAAAGAGTTGCATGTTATGAGGGTGCTTTTTGCATGAAGATCAGATTACATTTTCATGTGCTTCAGGAATGTACTGCTGTCTTATTTCATCTTTTGGGTGTATTCTCTTGGTAGTTATTAAAAAAGCAGAGCCCAACAACCTAAAACTGATTCTAAATTTGTATTTTGTGTGTATGTTTTTATTATCTGCATATATCTGTGAGATACATATTCTAGTGCCTGTTTTCTCAAGTAGCTTTAAAAACTTTGACTACAATTAAAATGAAGTAGGAATTGCTTGGCTTTCTTCGCTGCAATCGTTTAAATTAGAGACCTCTTCTTACGGTCTAATAAACAGATCCTAAAAGAACATGTTTTTCAACTTAAAAGGGTGTAAATTTAAGCAAAATAATAATTTAGCTTACATTAACTCAGCAGGAAGCAGGGTACAAACTGATTAATTCTCTATGGCAGATCCACTGCTTTTTTAAGTACCACAGCTCCATTTCATTAAATTGTCAGGATATCTTGTGGTTTGTGTAGCCTGCCTGGACTTCTCCTTTCTCATGGAATTTCTTTTCACTTGAATTAATGAATTTCAGATGTAAATTTCCTGTTGTTTGCTTATGTTGAGGTTATTGATAAACATACACTCCAAATATCTTTAAAGTAATTAAATATTGCTTATACGGTAAAATATGCTTTTTTTAAAAAAAAAAACAACCAAATGCAGGGCTGTCAAGTTAGAAGTTGTGGAAGTGTTTTTTTCTTTTCAAATATTCTGCTGTGTTTTAGTATTTTTTGTGTGGAAGATTCCTCTTTCAAAGCAGTTCAGTAAGCACGTGTATTAAGAAGTATGGACTAAAATGTTTTTCTGTCTTTAAGCAGATTATGTAGAAGGAATGCAGTTAGAAGAGAGCACCTAGAGTGCAACTTGAGAGCCATTAAACCACTTGAGCAGCTAAGTGAACTGTTCACTGATACCACTGTTTACTTTAGTCTTCAAAAGTGTTCACCCATTTGTTAATTAAATTACAAAATAAATAAAGGGCAGATGATAAATATTCATGTATAGCCCTTGAAGAGGGGTTGGAATATTGGTCATTTCAAGACAAAACTAGGTGGGTTTTTTGTGTGTGTGTTTGTACAGACGTCTTGAAAAAGTAGTCTGTCCATGATTCCTGTTGGGGAATCATTTAGGAGAAAGATTCTTCAAAGAAATGTCTGTGAAAGAAATATATAGATCCTTATGAAGCCATAGTGTTTTGCAATTGCTTTTAAATTACCTGTCCTGTGTCTGGCTATAGTTTGCAAGGTGAAGACAGAGGTACAGCTGTGCTCATGGATAAACGGGTACTTAGCCATCATTCAATATTTATATCTTCTTGTGATTAGCTTTTGTCCAAAGTCGCTAGCTCTCTTCAGAGGAGCTTGGAAGTGCTGGTCATACTGTTCTAATGTTTTTTCTCCAGGCAGCACATCAGCTGCATAACTCCATAGATGATCAAAAATCTGTTCAGTTTTCTGCTGAAGAGACTCTGAGTACCTAGTAGAAGCCAAATGCAATCTAAAGTGTTGTCCTAAGAGGAGGAGAGGGAGTCAGTGATAAGGGAAGTGTGTGCTGGGTCTCTAAGGGCACCTGCTAGAACGGTCTCCTTTTCTGCAGGTTTAGTTTGAAGAGTGTGTATGTAAGTGAACGAAGGCTTCTGTTCTTTCCTGAAGTGTCTAATGAGTGTACTTACACTATCAGCTCTGATTCTTAGAGCAGTCTGCTTATCCAGTTTATTCCTTGCAGAAAGGAGGACTCTCTTTGAAACCTGAACTGTTGGGTGGATGACCTGTTTTAGGCATGTTGGTATTCTCTGCGTGCTGTCCTTGAACTCTTCTGCAGTAGTTTTAGGTGCCTGCCTTCCAGTTAATGCACCTTCTAGATAAGACTATGATCTTAATAGATTTTAGACCTAGTAACAGGCACTTTCTCTCGTAACAGTCGCTTACTGTTACAATTAAATAAGATAGAATTTATTAGAATTGTACAGAAGATTCTTTTTATGGTCTGTTTAAGAAAGCAACTCGGATGTTAGTGTTTTTAAAACTTACATTGGTTGATCTGAAACATAAGGTTTTGTTTTGGCTTCAACTTCTGAGTCCATGCAGATGTCATGGTTTAACCCCAGCCAGCAACTAAGCACCACGCAGCTGCTCACTCACTTCCCCCCCACTCAGTGGGATGGGGGAGACAATTGGGAAAAAAAGTAAAACTTGTGGGTTGAGATAAGAAGAGTTTAGTAGAACAGAAAGGAAGAAAATAATGATAATAATAACAATAGTAAAATGACAATAATAATAATAGAAGAATTAGAATATACAAAACAAGTGATGCACAATGCAGTTGCTCACCACTTGCCGACCGATGCCCAGTTAGTTCCCAAGCAGTGATCTGCCCCTCTGGCCAATTCCCCCCAGTTTACATATTGGACATGATGTCACATGGTGTGGAATATCCCTTTGGCCAGTTTGGGTCAGCTGTCCTGACTGTGTCCCCTCCAACTTCTTGTGCCCCTCCAGCCTTCTTGCTGGCTGGGCATGAGAAGCTGAGAAGCTTGACTTTAGACTAAATATTACTTAGCAACAACTGAAAACATCAGTGTGTTATCAACTTTCTTCTCATACTGAATCCAAGACATAACACTATACCAGCTACTAGGAAGCTACTACTCTATCCTAGCTAAAACCAGGACAGCAGATTTCATCAAATTTGCAATGTCAGTAGGGATGTTCCTAGCTGAACTAGCACCAGAGATCTGAGACAGAAAGCTCTGAGTCAATACAAATATAACTAGTGCTATATCTGCTCTATTAATTTTGTGGTCAAATTAAGTAACACTTTGATTTTTTCAGTTTTCTTTCTACTTATATGAAAATGTGTAGATAACAAAATCAAGCTGGTACCCTGCTGTCTAGAAGCAGGACTAAATAGGAAGAGTTGTGCTACTGAGGGCCAGGAAATGTAAGTCAGCACGAATAGCCTGGTGTTCATGTTTCTCACTGTCTCCTGTTCTCCATCTCCTACTCCCTACCCCGCTTCTCTGCTTAAATACATGTTGAAAATCAGAAATGTTAATGGCTGCAGTTAGATTTTTAAGCCATGGGCATCATCAAAATCTGTACAAGTTGTGTTCAAGTTCAGCAAGGCCATATTAAAAATTCCTGTGTTGGAACTCAGTGACAATTAATTGATTGCTGTGATGGAAAGGTGAAGATGTGATTAATGAATTTTTAGATTAGCCTTTAATGGAGTAATCTCCATGTCAGATGGATGTAAACTTCTTTCTGACCTTTGAATTGTCTAAAAGCTACGTAGCTACAGCTAAAAGGGTGCTGAGATGGTAAATGGCACTGAAGGTCTGGGCTTAGACCAGGACCAGTGCAGCACCTGGACTGGACTGCAAATGATGAGAAGTCCTAGGCACAGTTGGAAATTCTGCATTGTTAATACACTTTTTTTCTTAAAATGTTCACTTGTATAATGATGAAACATGACTTATTTAAAGTCTTAATAAGTACTTGTACGTACATTATTTACTCTGCAGAGTTGATGGAAATCAAAGACAGAAAAGTTGGGCAGATCTAAACTCACTTGTACTTGACTGAGTAATTGCACTTTTAAGAAAGAAAATGTTGCTGAGATTTTGATGTGGCATTGTAAAGTATAATGATATTAAAGACATTTTTCACCCTTAAATAGTGAATAAGTGGCATTAATTAAGCTACCATGTCTTTGCTGACCTGTTCTGTATGTTTCTGGTCCTGAATACCTCATGGCTTGCAGAATCTTCTGCTCAGACTGGTGTAGGGGGAAGGTAGAGGTTGTGGGTTTATTGGTGGACTTGCCTCTTAGATGGTAATTGGCTTCTACTTTTTTATTTCTTTTGCTTTCAGATATATTTGTTAAGTATGTTTTTGTAGGTTCTCCTATTGCTCCCTGTCTTCTTGTATTTGCTTAGTGTATGTTTTGAGGAAATTAATGGCTTTTGCTTTGGCTCAGCAGGATAAATGTTCTACCTTGTGGTAGTTTAGTTTTCATTTTGTTATTAAAAGTCAAGCTGTAGTGCTTATTTTTGCCTGGAGCAAATTTTGAACTGTTTATAGGTGTAAAGATATAGGATTTTGAAGAATATAGTGTGATAAAATTTAGAATTATAGAGTATTACTATACAGTGCTTGTAGCTTCTTATTCCAGAGGCATCATTGTATAGTCCAGGCTTACCATTGCAATTCCATTTTCTCTTGTTCTGGAGGAAGTTAAGGTTTCCTTGGTAAATTGAAAGCATCTGAAAAGATTTTGGTGTAATTAATGTTAGACACTGATAATATGTTATGGTTTTTATATCAAAGGTTTTTTTCTGCAGTCCTAATGAACATTTTTTTTCTCTCCTTTAGGAGAATATATAAAAAACTGGCGGCCAAGATATTTCCTGCTAAAGACAGATGGCTCTTTCATAGGCTATAAGGAGAAGCCCCAGGATGTGGATCTGCCATATCCACTCAACAACTTTTCAGTGGCAAGTAAGTATTTCCAGTATTTATTATTCTCTCAGCATATTGACAAAATATCTGCTACATATTGCTTCATGTGTAGTTAAGAATTTATTGGTAACACTCTAAGTTTGATACCATGTGTCAGACTAGTGCACCACTAATCTTATGTCCAGCTCTACAAGATACTTTTACAAGAGCATTGTAGATTTTCCCTTGGGTTGGTTTTTGAATATTTTTGGAACTCCTAAGTTCTCATTTGTGTGTGTGTGTGTGTGTGAAGTGTCTGTAACTAACGATAAGATTTGACAAATGATTGTTCTAAGAAGAAGATTTCTGGAAAGCTTACCTTTTATTCAGATCATTGACCTCTTTTCTCTTTTTCAGTAGTATCTCTGAATTCACTTGAAACCTCAAATTAATTAGAAAATTATCTAGACTGTCAAATGACACAAAATCATGCTAAATTATTTTTCTCTTGGATAATCAGGTAATCAGCTCTCCAGCCTGGTTAATCAGTAATTTCGAGCAATCAGACAATTTGCATATATTAGCAAAGCTACAAAGTGTGTATCTGTTGGGTAAAGTGAAGACATTTTGATTTCTTGTTTTCCAAGAATGTTTCTAAAAGACAAATCTGAAGGATTTTTTTAATCTGGCAAAGTAAGATTGGTAGAAGAGTGTTTCTGAACATAAATGAAAGTATTTGAGGAGCAAAACTAAGGGGGCAAAAAATCTCCCCGAGTATGAGCTGTGGATCATAGCTAGAAACTTTCAAAGGAACACTAGAAAATTTACCCAATTTCTTTCAAAATCGTATCAGTGTACTGCAATACAATAAATGGCGGTGTTTAGTTTTGTAGAGGAATATTGCAGCCACAAGAGCATGTGTACTTAGGGAAAGGGTTCCCTTCATCTGCATTGCTGAAGATGGAACAATTGCTACTGAGACCGAATTTACCTATTTTCTTCATAAAATTGTTCTTGAGACTGACAGCCTTTGTATACAAAGTCATCTGGGTGTTTTATTTGGTAAGAAAATAATCTCATGCTCCAAGCCCATGTCTTGTCACACAACTAGAGGAGGAAAACTTTGCATATTCTGATTGTGACAGAAGTCTTGCAAATGATATTGAGCGTGCCAGCCTTCTAATAAAATCAGAGGCTCATTTTGCCTTGTTGCTATTCAGCATAAAAAGCAGTGATGTCTTTAAGTTGTTCATATGTGTAGGAACTGACTAGATCATAGGCTGTTATTCCTTAGTTATTACTCTGAATATCCTAACTTACTCGTTTACAGCAGTTGGTAGTTTCGTGGATACTTTTTCCCCAATGCGCAGCAGAAAGAACATTTGTAGAAATACAGTATAGTTTTTAGTCCTGCTTTACCATGTTCTTCACTGCATATCCTGTCTTCCTTTGCTGCAGCAACAAGGATGATCTAAACGGTAGTTCTGCTAAGCGAAGAAATGCATAATTAGCAATTAATTCCAGTGTGTTGATACTGTTGCGGGTTTTTTTGTGTTTTGTTTTGATACCGAGAGGTCATCTTATGTAATTCTGATACTAGAATGCCGCCCCTGAACTTTGCCTTCATGGAAATTGGAAGATTTCTTATTGTTTTCCAAAATGACACCATCACCACCACTGCCTGCCCCCAACCTCAAAAAAAAAAAAAAAGAAAAGAAAAGAAAATCCTTTCTGCAAGTAACAAGCCCCATGGGTCTGATTCTTAGGCAACGTAAGCTAAAGGAACAGGCATGCAATATTAATTGAAGAAATACAGTTTTGGTAAGCAAGATGAGTTTTTCTCAAGTGTGAAGTACCTGTGTAGAATCACAGGATGAAAAGCAAAACAGTGTGGTATTACACTCTTAACTGCAAGGGACTGTAAGTTTTTTGTCAGCTATTTTATCTGTCTGAAGATGAGATCATCAGCAGAGCAAACAAACAAACAAACAAAATTGCTGTATGAATGAATCAGGTCTCATGGGCAGTACCTGGTAAATGTCAAGAACTGGTCTCACGGCCTCTCATCCAAGAGTTCCTGAGCTGCTGCAGTAGGTTTGTGGCCACAAGCAGTGCAACATATTTTTCCTGTAGTAGTGAAGTACGTTTTTCATAAATTACTAGCCAGGCAGATGGAGTGTGAGATCACTGTTAATACCATCTTGATTAGGTTGGCAGGGACTTAAAGATATGTCTTTACAGTCCTATCTTCATGTAATCTTTGTAGCTATCTGTAAAGTGAGAGTGTGGTCTCAGTCTACTTTTTGTTCTCCAAATGATAGACATCTTTGGCTCTTGCTTATGGCTTGTTATTTAAGCAGAAAAGGCCAAGGCTGTGGTATTATTTTTGTACTACTGTTGGAGTTGAACACCAGAAAGTTAGCACAGCTCTGCTTTGTATGATACTTGTTCTGTAGTTTAAAACTTTTATATCCAGCTCTGTCAAACTAGTTACTTCCATCATATGGATATTTTCCCACCAGCGTCCACTGCCTTCCACTCCTGTGACACCAGCTTTACTTTTGCAAAAGACTCTTTCCCAGGCATATTATCATTTTCCCTAGAGTGGCTCCCTGATTTCTTCCAAGATAACTTTAAAGTCCCACACCTGAGCAGTTCTCTCTCCCTGGTCTTGTGTCATCGGCGTACTCCATCGGGAATGACAGGAACACCGGAGAGAGTGAAGTTATTTTACATACTGCTAACAGTGCTTCCAGTGCTAAATGTCTTTGTTAATAAAGCCTTTCTCATTGGGTGGTGTTTTGTCACAGGATGGAGTGCCCAGAGGCCACCCCTTTTCCTTGGGGTGATCTGGGAGGAAATGTGGGGGGAAGGCATTGGGAAGCGGGTGTGTAAACAGGTAGACGCTTTACGTAGAGAGGAAGAGCCTGAGGCAGCGTGCACTCGCATACATCAGCCCATTGCCAGCTCCCAAAATGCAGGAGAACCACGTGGGCCTGAAATGGAGGTGAGGGACCTCTCTTCCTTGGAGCACAAGTATGTCCCTGAAGGTGAAACAGCCCGAAGGGTATGACAGAGGGGGGCTGGATGGAGCCGAGCCCCAAGGAAGGATACAGGACTGGCCCCTTGGTGTCCTGGACAGGGGCTTCATTTTGCCCCCCGTGGCCACTGCTCCCCTGCCTTTGGGCACGTGGGAAAGGCGGCAGTGAGCACCCTGCTCGGCATCTGCAAAGCTGCCGCGAGGCTGCCGGGGTGAACAAATCACCCGGATCTGGTGACACTGGGTAGTGTGTAGCAATCACTCTGGTCTCTTTCCTGTGGAGCCAGCTTATTTTACACCAAACAGAGCTGCCTTTTTTTAACCTGGGAGTAGAAAGAGCTGTGTATTTGAAGTATGCCTTTACTTCCTTAATGCTCACGCCCTGACATGTATACTCACAAAAAGTTGTGCCATGGTATCTTAACCATACGCTTAAAGATAAAGGAAGGCCGTGTAATTACATTGGTGGGAAATTCATTGCGGAAACTTAAACCTGGTTGATACTGGTTTTCAGAGGTAAATTCAGAAATGTGAACTTACTTGAATCGGCTGGTTCAAAATCAGTTCAGCTCTTTTCAGGTAGAGACAAGCAGTTGCAAGTAATCAAGCTATTGTAGCTTAAAGAGATACTCTTGATTGACTGAGTCACGGTAACTGAGTGGGTGTGCATTCCTAGCCC
The DNA here is from genome assembly GCF_947461875.1 of Haliaeetus albicilla. Taxonomy (NCBI): domain Eukaryota; kingdom Metazoa; phylum Chordata; class Aves; order Accipitriformes; family Accipitridae; genus Haliaeetus; species Haliaeetus albicilla. The sequence goes on from NC_091495.1 coordinate 28,362,198, forward strand.
ACTTCAACTGCAAAATAAAATATGTTAATGTAAATTGCTTTTGCTTAGGCATTTATGCAGTCAGAACCAGTTTAAAAATAATTTGGGTTCGATTGATATAACTTCTGTGTACAGGCAGAGGCCTGAAAAAAATGTCCTGGCTTTTAAAACTCCATTATGCTTCTTTGGAACAAAACTAGTACTCTGGGTGACAGGATGTATACCCTCAGTGCCTCCCCCCCCCCCAGTCAACATAGCCTCACAATGCTGTTTTTAACTGGTTCAGTGTTGCATAAGTAGAATCAACATTGCTTTGTGTAAACCACTGTGGTCTTTGATCATCGTCATTATTAGGGAAAACAGAGTGGGGAAGAATTCTACTTCAGTTCTACTTAAGGAGCATTTGTGGCTTTACAGATAAGAAAATACTTCTCACATATGCAATGAGTATGTAGGTAATCACATAGCACATTTGGGATGAGGTATCTCTAAGAATTGGCCCTCTGCCTTCATTTTGATCTTTACATGGGGAATAATTGGGAAGAGCTGTATCCTTTCACAGTAGCCTTTGAGCTTTGGCCAAAAATGATGTCACCTGGAATTTCTTTCCTATCTTGAAAGATAGTGCTTTCTAAGCACTCTGTGGTACAGCTACCCTTTTCTTGTCTTTGAAAAGAAAAAGCAAATTTTAGTTATTGTGAGAAGGTAACCTTTTATAACCTTTCCTTTATTTTATTTTTTTTTTCTCTGCAGAAATGATTATCGATGAACCTTGGCTATTCTAAATGGAGAAGCTGTGCTACTTTTTCCTAGTCTTAATCTTTCAGTGGGCCAGAGACAAGGTTTTATTATTTTTGGGATTTAAAAATCTTCAAAATCTGAAAATTAAAAGGTTTCAGGGGAGTGATGTTAGGGCTATAAAGAATTCTGAAGACACTCTCTAAATAAATGGGTGGGAAAATAATATATGTATGTTTTAAGTGAGATTAAATTATGCATCAAAATACTTTGGCATTAGACATGACCTTGTGTGCAACTCCACAATTAACTTTTCAGTGAAATTTAAGTTTAAAGTCCCAGTTTTTTGAATTGTCACAACACTGGATGTCATGAACCCAGAGAGAATATGTAACTGTAGATACTTACAATTACAATATAGATTTAATTCTAAAATAATAATGATGCAATTAAATAAGTAATGTTCATTCAACACTGAAGATACTTGTGGGGATAAAAAGGCAATGTATGTGCAATGTACTGCATATGCAAATGCATCTATGGAAATTTGAACCCAAATCTAATGTGTATAACCAATATTACTGTCTGTGTTGGATGGGGAAATGTTTAGCTTTCTGGAAAAGTGGATCAGTAATTTTCTTTGGGAGGCTTTCATATTACTTTATGAATGGTTTCTAGGTGGTATAGTTAGTATTCTGTCATTTGATTTAGAAGTTTGGATTCAGTTGTTGGCTTGGGTCATGAATGAAAATGAGTTCCTTGGTCTCATCCTTCCATTTTAATGGACAGTGCTTTCTCAGACACCAGTATAGCATACTGTAATTTCCAATTATCTCTAAATAGGGCCTGGTATGAGCATGGCAGGTCAAAGTTTATAGCCAGGTCTGAAAGTTTTTATGCTAGTGTGATACACCCAGTTTCATAAATAAAATTGGGGTATTTGCATGAAAGAGAAGAATGTATAATTTTACTGTCTTCCATGAAAACAAACTAAACCCCAGGCAAAACACAAAAATAACATGCAGAAATCTCCTATTTTCATTCTCCCTCTTTGCATGAAGGGGCAAATGGCAAACTAATTGTAATGACAGAAAAACATGGATGCTACTTCAGTACTTTTGGGAGTATTGGAAATAAAAGTCTTTCCAGCATGATGGATGGACCCTTTTCAGCTTCAAGGAATATAATTAAGTTTTTTGTGTTTATTATGCACTCATATATGTTGTTGTATCATCAAAGCACATGTAAGTACTTGTCATGAGCCAGGCCCCACAGAAGTGGGATTTCAACCCATACAGAACAAAAAGTCATTCCCTGCTCCAAAATACTAAAATTCCAAATATAAAACAAGGGACAGCAGATGGATGCAAACAGATGGGGGGAGTATGATAAAACAATGAGACAGTATTAGCCTGTAGTACAGGCAGTGGTCTCAGCACATCAACAACTAATCCATTGTCAAGGTTAGATTTTTACTTTCTTCTCCCTTCTTTTCTCTCTCCCTCCTTCCCTCCCCCCTGTGTTTTAAGACATGGTGAAGGGGAGTTTTAAGGAGGATTTGAAAGAGCACCACTATGGCAAACAGAGAAATTAAAAATACTTTTGAGAAATGGTGCTGAAATTGAACAGTAGAAGGATGGCTGGCATTTAGATACTGAATAAAGAGTGATACCAAGGATGAGGGCAGGCTGTGGGGACAGACCATGTTGAAAAGCTACCTGTATTTGGTGTGATAGAGCTGGGTAAGAAATGAGGAATGCAAAGAGGAGACTGATAAGATCAAAGGGAAAATGGAGAAAAATTATCTGTTCAACAGTTTTGGGGATGACATTTTTAGTGGAAAACTGCATTTGTTGGGACCAAAGAAGGGATTTTAAACTGTCATACTCCCCATAGATAAAATGTAGTGAGAAAGGACAGAGCCTTTTGGAAAGCCTCAGGAAAGAAGTTTCCTCTAGGAAGTAGGTAAACGAGTGGGAGAGTCGAGAGAGGACCAAGGTAAGGTTGTTTGTGGGGGTGTGCGTATACACATATATTTGTACATACATGTAAAAGCCATCGCTTTTCATATGTACATGAGCAAAAGCACGTGTACCTGTCTCAATGTTATGAAAATGGTGTATTAGTTCTGCTACTTGTCTACTACTTGTCTAACAAAAAAGGTCATCAGAGAAAAGTGTGGAATTGGAGTGCAGAGTAGGAGTAACGGAAAAAGGTATTTGTAAGCAGTGTGTTCATTAAATTAAGTTTCGACGTGAGAAAGAAAAAAAAAAAAGGGAGTAGCAACTGATTAGGCAAAGGATGGGACAAAAGTGTTTATCTTGTGAAGAAAAGACCAAGAGAAGAATAAGAAATCAAGGTTAAATTGTAATACAAACAGATAGATACATAGGTAGATATAGGTATCTGTATATAGATAACAATGTATATATTTAAAAGTGCATATATTCTAAACAGTGCAACCAGTGATTTGATACTATTTCTTTTATATCGTATGATAATCACAGGAAATTATCTTTTGTGCTAAAACTCAGACTGTATTAGAAATAATTTCTCAAATATGCAACCTTCTGTTCATTTTTTAGTGCAATTTTTTATGGCTGCTTGTATGTTTAGTATTCTTGTCTAGCCATATCAACAAATTCAGCTGAAGTTGAAAGCTTCTATATATGAAATAATAAAATGGTAATTGTGTTCTTTCTATTTTTTATGCTGAATGAATCTATTTAGGAAAAAACCACTGGTGATTATAGGGTTAAAGTTATAGAATTCAAACTTTAAACTTTTTAATAAAATCTGAACAGATGATCTGTGCTTTTTTTTTTTGGAACTGGCAGGTTTCAGGCCCTCTAATTGGCTTCCCAGCTTTGCAGAGTAATTACAGCTTCAAGCAAACTTTGTCATCTGTGGTTCAGAATGGTGTAAAGTAAACAGAACGTTTTGAAATACAGTTTGTAGTTAGAGTTGCTCAGGAGAGTTTAACTAGCATAACTACTTAATTTAGATAGTAGCAGCTATTTGAAAAAGATAGTCTAACATTTTAGAATTGTCAGGTTGTTTGTGGATATGGAGATGAAAGTTAACCTTTGCTATATACCTGACTTTTTTTTGTTGTTTTAAAAAGAGAAGTTCAATACTTGAGAAACATCCGTTGCATTTCTTTATACTGGTTTTATTTCATTTTTTTTCCATTTTCTGTATAGATCCAAAAACGGCCGAATGAGTGCTACAGACTTGTTGGAACAGAGTTGTCAGTTTCTGTTACTGATTTTCATATTCTGCTGCTTTGAACAAGTGTTCTCCCCCAAGGTTTTTCATCCCCTCTAATATTAAAGGGGAAAATTCTCATGACTGATGTTTAATCCCAGCAAGACAGAAAGCTTTAGGATTAAAATGTGTAATTCCAAGTTGTAGATGGCTAGCATACAAGAACACAAAGTTGAGTCTGTCTGTTTACTGGCTTACTCATCTTTTTAAATGATAATTTAGACTTCCAACTGTTTTGAGTTGAGATTCAGCCCTTTAATTACATATGTTTATGTATAGTAGCAAACTTGAAGACATTATGGTAGAGTGTTCTCTACTCTTGGTAATGACCCAACTATCACTCGAGCATTTGGAGCCAGCTCTCAGTAGCCAGTTTCACTCATTCTTATGTGATTTTGTAGTTTCCAAACTATTGTCTCTGTCTAAAACTACTATGGTTTTTCCAGCAATTAGTAGAAAAATATTTTGGTAATTAGCAGTAACTGTGTATTACAGCACTTATTCATCTTAATAGATGCCCCCCCCCCCCCCCCAGCTGTAGGTGAAAGGCATTTACAAAACAAGTTTTTATTGATGTTGCAGTCATGACAGGAATGTTGTTTATCCCATACATTTGTGTACAGCAGCACATGAATCCTGTGGGTGTACTAAGTATCAGCAGACTTCAGTTACTTATATCTACTTGAGAAGGATGGGTAGCACACCACTTTTAGAAATACATTGGTCCTCCACTTCTTTCTGAAACTCTTTTTGCTTCAGAAGGGAAGGATACAAACATACTCAATTTTAATTTTCCACAAGGAAATTAAATCTTTAGCCACTTTTAACACAATATGAAAAAAGTGCATTAAGTTTTGCTAGATTTTATTTTTCAATAGCATTCTTCAGTGATAGTGAAATGGCATTTTTGGTTTTTTATGTTTTCAGTGCCATTTTCAATTGCTAAGGTATTTTTTAGTACCTTTAATTGATTTAGTTAATCATCTGTAATGAAATCGTAGAGAGTAAATACTCTTTGGTAGTTACAGAGCTTAGTGTATACATCCATATGTTTTGTTCTGTTAATAATGCGCATCATCACTTTGAGGACTGTCTGAAAAAATTAATATAGATAGTACCAATAATATGTCTATATATTAGATACAGATTTACATAATGTACATACTAATATGTAATATAACATTTATTACACTATATATAGTATACTATCTATATAGGTAAAGACTGTATTATAGATAGCGTTTGGACATAGGCTTAATTTTGTTTCAATTTTTGCGTGCTTGAGTTGGCAAACTTAAATTAATGCCATTTTAATGTATGCATTTTTGTATGCATTTACAATCAGAAAATGAATGGTGAAATTAAAAGTCTTTGGCTCCATTACAGGCACTGGAGAGGATGTGCTTTTTAACTGGTACAGACTTTTCTGCAGACTTGACTCTCTACCTTTTTGCCATCAGATTATCCTAACACAGTCACCTCACTTTTCTGTCCCTGGCAGCTTCTTTTACCTCCGTTCTCTGAAACTACCTACTCTAGTTTAGCTATACTCGAGCTATCTCCAAGTTTTTCTTTCTCACACAGGTTCCAGTCTTTTTCCTGTCCGATTTCAACTCTTCTCCCTTTATACCCTAGTCTTTTTTTCCCCAACATCTCTTCTGTAAATAATTTGCTGTATGCCATCTTTCTGTATTGGATTTTGCCTCGATGAGATAGTTGCTATTTCATGTTGTATAAGGAATAGGATGAGGTACTATGAATATAGGAGAAAGCTCTCTATTTAGCAGGTGTAGAGGCGGGAGATAGCTGTAGCCTCTGGATTGTACTCAATGCATAGATTTTCAATGACTTTATGCTTTAGTAATTGTTATTGTAATTTTTTTACCCTCCTCCCACTGCACTGTTATCCCTCCCACATGTAGCATGGCCAGATGCCTTACATTTTCACAGGAATACTAAGAGGATATCGAAGGTCTTGGTTTGCCAAGTTTTAAGTCTCGTCTCCAGAAGTAGTATTTTCCAGCAGTGTGCAGCTTTAGGCATACACCCAGCAAAGAAAATTTCAGCCTACATGATTGAAGTGTGATAGGATTGAAGATGAGATGATGGTTTCGTCAGGAGTAAGATAAGATAATCTTAGAGCAGACAATGCTTCTAGTCTCCTCTGTTACAAAGGTAGCCCAACACCTTCCTTAGAGCTACAGCTGAGGAATTTAAGAAAACAAAATAGCCTGTTAACCCTAGCCTCACTGTCATTATGATCATAACTTGGACTTCAACCGTATCCCTGAAGATGGGGGTTTCTTTGATCTCATGAGTAATATTTGCATCCAGCTACAAGCCTGGTTAAGTATTCTAAGCAGCTCTGCTTCATCGTGCTACCCAAGTTCCTGTCATCTGCTTCTGTCCTCCTTGTTTCTCTTCTAGCTTTTCTGTTAAACTCCCTCTTCCTGTGTCCATCCTGCTGTAGCTCTTTCCTCTAAATGTTGAGGATGGCTCTCATCCCATCCAAGACCTAGCTGAGTTTATAAAAGCAGTGAGGTTGGATTACTGTTTCTCTTTTGAGTCTCCACAGTGTATGCAGGTTTGTTAAATGTAATGTCATCTCCTTGACCAGAACAGCCTGGCTTACATATTCACCATACATCTATAAATTATTATGTAAGTTTGTGCATCAAGGAGTACACACCTGCATAGTGCAATAATTACTTTATTCCTCTTTCGTTTTTTATACATGTGTCTGTCAAGCTTTTGAGGTGTTCTGCTAAGCTGCAGAGAAAAATCCTATCAACAGACATACCCACTTCCACTCTTTGCTTTTTCAAGTAAAAAAATTGCAGTATGCATAAAAGTTCTTAAATCAAGGCATCCTCACAAAGACACCCGTAATATCAGTTCTTTCATACCTATATTAAGGATGGTTCAGTACAAGTAAGTCTGCTGATACTTGCTGTGGCTTTATATTATGGAAACAGAGTCCATTTCTTAGATAATTGTGTCCCAAATTGTTTAGGTGTTCAGGCATACAAATCAATGCCTTGAACTAAGGCTTTAAGCTCGTTATGAGCTATCAATATTAAAGAGAGTTGCTTTAATGTATTTTCAGTACGCAGCTGCATTTCAGGAGGTGAGCTATTGAGTGTGCATCTTGTACAATTAATACCAGCAACAAAGGTGTAAGAGAGAAAACAAAAGCAGAGTAGAGGGTACTTATGTATGTTGGGTGTTTAGAAATTTGCTGGGTCTGGTGCAGTTCCTTGGAGAATATTTAAAATGCATTCCTGTAAAATTGGAGATGATGTGGTTGAGGTTTCAGGACCCTGAATTTAGGGGGGGGGGGGGGGAGTCAAGCCAATGTAATTTATTTCTGTAAAAGAACAGCATGCCTTGTGAAGTGGTACATGTCATATAACATGACTTCTGTAAAGTGTTGACATTAACTGGAATAAATAAAATGTAATTCACCAAGAATAAGTGCAAGGTTTTATGCTAAAGAATAGTCAACTACATCAGTAAAAGGTGGGGGTCAACTGGTAGGTGGTACCTCTACCAAAAGGAAGCTACAGCGGATTGTAAGTGAACAGGAATTCTGTTGCTATATTCATTATTGATTGATTTGTGAACCTGATGAATAATTTTAAATCACGCATTTGATCTGGATCAGCTTTGAACAAGTGAGAGCATTCTAGAACATGAGATATGATGTTCATGTCTGTTTTGTGGTAGCTGCAGGAAAACAAATTACACTTTTGACAGAGTAACCTTAACTTCACAAAAATGTTTAAATATATTTGCATGAGTAAAGAGTTCTAGCAGGTCAGTGTTTTGCAGATGTAATGTTTAGTGCAGTATGCTACATCATAAAATCTAATACACAGTCTCACCGAACCATTGCCTGAATTACCAGTGCTGTGGTCCTGTGACAAAGGAGTAATAGGCAGTCTACTGTATGCCTAGAATTGTGTGACAAGGAAGATCTTGATCTGTAGGCACAACCTGTGAGGACAGATTGGTTGAACTGATTTAGGCCAGAGAAGACTGCAGAGATGAAATAGCGTTCAAATGTCTAAAAGGGATAGCTGCTGAAAAGACAAAATAATTTAGTCAATAGGGCAAGAAACAATATGCTTAAATGATAGGAACAGTTGCATTAAATGCTAGGAAAAATCTTCCAACTATAAAAATAATTAATTTTCTCATAGTTGGATGGAATAGTTTGCTTACAGAGGTTTTGAAATTTCTACTTTTCAGTGATTGTAGAAAGAATTTAAAGAAATACTTATGAGAAATAGCATAGGTAGACCTCATTCTGCACTGGGGCACAAAGAGAACTAGATTTCCTGGGCAGCCCCAGTGGGGGTGTGTGTGGGATTATTCTATATTTAATAATCAGGCTAGTTTCAACATCTGAGTTTCCTCAGATAGGGTATTTTACAATAAATCTAATCCTGAAGTGACAGTAGTGTGGGTAATTGTGGCATGGTTACCATTGAAGGGAAAATGTCATATTCCTCCTGCCAGGTACAGATGGAAAAATGTGCCTGTGGCTACTGCTGTTACCTTGGCATACTAGAGCAATCCGGGATCTCATACTCTTCTTACTCTCATAACACAGACCTAGTTTGCAAATGGAGATTGCGCTTTGTATGTGGGCAACAAGTTCCATCAATTCCTCTGACTGCTTTCTTCACCTTATGATTATTACCTGCTACTTTTTGTTGAAGCCCATGGTTATATTGCCATTCTGTATTTCCTTATACGTGCTGGATACATGCTGGGTGGGTATACATAAGCTATATGTATTTTTATCTAAGTAATTTTGTTTGCTTGTCACCCATTAACTGGCAATGTATAAAAGAGACAATGTCATGTATTTCTCTAGAATGTCAACTAATGAAAACAGAGCGACCAAAGCCAAACACATTCATTATCAGATGTCTTCAGTGGACCACTGTCATAGAGAGGACGTTCCATGTAGACACTCCGGAGGAACGGTGAGGGTTTTATTTTTGTTTTGCCTTCTGTGTTCTTTATGCAGAAGCCTTGGCACAGTCTCTGCTGGGACTGCACAATGATCAGCACTTGGAACTGTGACATTCTGAGCACATCTGAACAGTTATTTGAAGAATTTATAAGTCCGCTTCTGTAAAATATTATCTGAGCTCATAGCTAGTGTAAGAGTTGCCTGTGAGTAGGTGGGATGAGTGTGTTGAAATAAGCCAAAACTATGTCATGATATGTCTCTGAAGTGTTAAACTTTCAACAATGGAAGCGTGCATTGAAGTATTTTCCAGCCTCGCTGTCTTAAATTTTCCTTTTACTCATCCTAATATGCTCCTTCTTTTGGCACAGAAAGCAGTATGTTTGTTATAATTTGTTTGCTTATTAGTTTTTCTTGTTTCAGTAAATATAGACAAACTCTTAAGAATTAACTTTTTTGATGCATCAAAAGCATGTAGGAGATACGGGATTGTATACCTTGCTAAAACGTTTTAGACTGTGTCTCTGGTTAGATGCACTGAGTCTTCCCACTGTGGGCATCTGTCCTGTTGAGACTAGTACTATGATTTGGCTTTATTCATATTGTTTGTATCAATAAATAACCAACAACTTTGCTTTTTCTGTTGTTTCTCTTTCATTAGTATATTCACTTAGAATTTTTTAAATTCTGCCTTGGTACTGTTTCTCCACCCTATCTTTCCTCTGTGTATGTGGTGTAGTACCTCCCACTGCATTCAGTAATACCACCAGACTCCTCCCATATCCCTTGCTGGCTCAGCAAAAAGCAGCAGGTACTGCACTTGGTGTGGGGCTACGGCATGCTGATGGGCCGGCTGGTGTATTTGTGCTGGTTAGCCAGCACACAGAATAGCCATGGGCTCAGCTGCCCCTGCTTGTCCCTCCACAGAAACCCTCATCTGGGCCTGCCCCTCTGTGCAGCTGCTGGTTTTTATGATGCTTGTAGGAATTTAATTATCTTTGAGGGCCTCCTTCTCAGGGGAATTTGAAATTAGCCAACATGTTGAGTTTTAAGAGGAGACAGACAAGGAGGTGAACACAGGGCATGGTTTAATAAATCTTGTTTATTTTCTGTGAAAATGTCTTGCAGAGAAGGGGAATACCAAAAAGTCTCTTAAAATAGCAAGTTATTATCAGATAGTATCGGATAGGAGATGACATTCTGTGCTCTGAGCTGTATTAGACCTGGACCATGTGCTTTCAAGTTTTCACTATTAAAATATTCACAAAATCAGGCACTGGTAATTCTTGAAATTAACTGTGCAGTGATCCTTTTTGATGCTGGTCAACTTCACTGCCTTTAACATAATGCAGAATTTGGAAGGAAATTGAAGTGATTATATGAGTCTTGTGCTGTGTAACATGAGAATTAAACATTGAAGCAATGTAGCACGTGAAGAACATTATAAACCATTTATTTGGATGTATTTTATGAGTTTCTAATAGGGGTGTTGGCTTGTTCATGATAGGGAAGAATGGACAGAAGCAATCCAGGCTGTAGCAGACAGACTTCAGAGGCAAGAAGAGGAGAGGATGAACTGTAGTCCAACTTCACAGATAGACAATATAGGAGAAGAAGAGATGGATGCTTCAACAACCCATCATAAAAGAAAGGTAATGACGTTAAAAAATAACTGACAAGACTAATATGTAAATAACTTTTGTAGAATGGTCTAGTTGGGTAAAACAATATACAGGGAATAGTATTTCTACATAAATTTCAGTGTATTACAAGCATAGAAGTACTTGTTTTATTTCAATAAAGCTGAACTGGTCTAGTTTTATTTATTTGTTATGCTATCTGATACAGCACTTTTGAAAAACAAAGTTTAACTGTTCAGGCACATGTTAACATTCTGCTTATTGTTTGAATATTATTTTAATCTTTTCCTTTTTGTTTGTTTACTCTTCTAGAAGTATGGTAATAAAATATTTTCTTTAGACAAGTAGATTTGCCCCTTTTCTCATGCAAATAATACCCAGTACAAATTAGATAATTTGCATGAGAAAGACTAGCAGGATTTGGCTTTTAATGACCTTGTTTTTTGCTATCTGGGAAAATAACTCTGCTTTAGTTTTCAATGAAGTAAGAGAATACAATGTTTTATTTTTTTGCAGTTCTTCACAGCTTTTGGTGTAAGTAGAAGTATGTATATGGTTGGCTGTAACATACTTGTATCTCCAAAGTCAACAGGACAAACACACAACTAAGTGCATGTTTTAAAGATTCAGTGCCACACAAAAATTTGCTTATTATTTTGTGTTTCCATTTTGTCCTGTGTTTCTGTAAGTACAGACTACTCTTGACGAATGGATCATTCAAACAGTTGTCTTTCATTTACTATACAGCATTGACATGGCTCAAGAAATGCATTGAAATTGCATGAGAAATAATAACCTGTTTCTATAGGACTGGCTTCATTCTTTCTAGCTTGGAAGTGAAACCTGTAGAAAACTAAGTGGAAGTCTGCTGACAGAGCAAAATAGTCTTAGAGCTAATGTAACTGAATGCCTTTGAATGGTGAACAATGAAAAGAAATAGTGAACTTGTGCCTTTACTGATAGAGCATGTTTTGTTCATTGCACTATATGAAACAACAATCATAGAAAAATCAGTGCCTGAAAACTATACCCTTATGAATATAACAAAGGTGTCATAGGAAATCTCAGTTCTACCATGTCCTAACTTTTAAGAACATGAGTTTGCAGTGCAAACATAGCTCATAGCTCTTCCATGTTGTTTCATTGTATGCAATTTTCTAACCTTTTTCCGCTATAGCAAAAGGTAAAACCTCATTATATACAGCTGTAACAATACTCTCATCATACATTGTCAGGTTAACATTGAACTTTTAGCTTTGCAGCATCGGTGTTTAATGATTGTGCTCCAGGGTAAAATATGATAAGTAACAGCAAGACAGAGGCAGCATTCGAGATGTGTCAGTCTTTCTGAAAGGCAGCATGATTATGTGGAAGGGATTTGGATTTGCTCTATTAAAGAACTGAGCACTATTCCAAGCCCGTGTATCCTCTTAGTGGAGTACAAAACCACTGCATAACAACAAGTGTTTTCAAGGTGTCAAAATTGATGCTGTCTAATATAAGTAGTTTAACTGGAATGTATGCTTTCCTTGTTCACAGTGCAGTGCATTTTCCCATACCACAAAAGGGGTTGTGGGAACAGGAGGAGTAGGAAGATCAGTTTTGTTTCTGTCTTGCCGCTTACACTTTAAAAAAATGCTGAAATAAGATGCCGGGACAGTGCATGTGCAGTGCTGCAGAATATTTAATGACTTTGGCAACAAGCCAAAAGCAAACTCTACAAAACAAAGGTGAAATGAAAAACGGTGATATTCAACACCTAATAATAGACCAGAATGGAGTTTTTGTAGCCAGTGAAGAGCATACTAATGACCGTAAGGATTTTTTTTTTTTTTCCACAACTCAAAATCCCACTGCAGATTTCTGACTGTTGGAAGACTTTAGCAAAAGGTTTTCAGAAGGTTTTGGAATCAAAAATGTTAAGTGACTATAATGACGGGGAGTTGTCACTCCCTCTGTGTTAACTGAAATTGGGAAAATACATTTTTTTAGAACTGTTTCTGTTTTGTAGAAATGTTTCTGAAAAGCTTCTCTTTAAGCTTTTGTAGTTGTTAATATAATCATAACCATTTCAGTTATAATGACTTAATGCATTTTTATTGCATATTTTTGGTATTGGATTTCTTTTCATTTCAGGGATTTTTTGCACAATGTGTCCTACAGGCTTGTTTTGTCACCTGATTTTACATCTAAGCCCAGTGAATTTTGCTTGTGCATGCGCCAGATGGTATACATATGAGTAGAAGAGCATAATCAGATTAAGAAATGAGAGAGAAGAGTGGGCCTGTTCTTCTCTAAAAAGGTAGCAAAAGGTTTACGAAGAAAACAGTCTTTAGGATGTGGAACTTGATTTGAACAGACATGACAGCAATGTCCCTGGCCAGATTAACTGGAAGAACCAAAAGCACTTTTTTTTTTCCCCCCAATTATTTTTAATGGTGTCAATGTGCCACTTAAGTTTTACAGTAATAGCATCACTGAAATTCGGAACACTAGAAATTCTTAGCAAACTGCTTTTATTTCTTGCTGTACTATTCTTTGTAAGTAGAGTTTCTTCTTGATGAAGTTAGATGAAAACTCCAAGTGGTATAATCTTTGTGCAAATTAGGAATTTTAAAAAATTATTTCCTTGTAGGGATTTTCAACACCTGTAGTAAGGTGTATTTTTTTTAACAGATCATCCACAGGGGAGTAAATAGGCTTTACAGAAGGCTAAACATTATATGGTTCTTTTGGTGATGCAGTCTCCTGTAACTTCATTGCTTTTCCTTTGTTTACAGATCTGTTTTCCAGGGTGCAGGATGAGTAAAGAATAGATTTTTCAGAGGAAACCAAAAGTAATGTAATGAGGAAAAAGATTCAATCCTCAGAGTTCAGTAGGAATGAAAATGTGGGAAAATCATCAAGGAGAAAGAATCCAATCTTATGGGAGCCTCCAAACTTGCTTACCAACATCCCTCAGGTTTAGGAAGTATTTCCATTTTTCCACCAGTTTTCAGTACACCCTTAGCTATGGCATCTGTGTTTTTATCTCCCAAGGTCTTGTGTTCTTTGGCAGACTTTATGAGTTACCCTGCACTGTGTATCATCTCTAAACCTTCTGCTGAGCTTCTGAAGAATGAGAGCATCGGGAGACTTTATTCTTAGAATTAGCACTACTGCCATAACCTGCTGTTAAGCCACAGCTCAAAATCTTGCAAACCTATTACCTTGCATTTATAAATATACATATAATTTTTAACTTGTTTTCACTGAGCTTGCAGCTAGATTAATGACTGCTTTGATGAACATTATGTAAGCAAATTTTGGGCGAATGAGTCTTTTGGTTTGACTGGCTTGCTGCCCTTAGCATGAAACCCATGTCTGTGATCAGTTGAGCCAAGATCCTCCTCCTGTGTGTGGGCAAAGGGCTGCTTTTCTGAGCTGGTTTTATTCAGACTCTGATGGTCTTTCTCTTAAGTCCAGCCTCTCAAAGAAGAGCAGAAGTATGGGAAAAAGTTACCCCTTTGAGGCTGCTTATGATCCCGTAAATTTTTGACTGTTAGAAGTGATAAGTTGTTGTAGTCACTAACTCAGTATTCTTTATCAGTAAAGCTGTTAGCCATTCTTTGTCGGGGAACACGATAGCTTATGGCTGAAGATACAGAGGATTCTGCCCTGAATTACTCACCTTCCACCTGAAGTGTGTTTTGAATGCATTTTGGATTTTTCCTGTGTTTTTGTCAATTTTCACTGCTTTAGCACAAAGGCAGTTGTTTTTGCTTGATGGTTATATAGAAATATTGAAGTAGATAACCTGACTTTCCAAAGTACTGACTGTGATATTTGAAAAGACTTACCTTTAGTTGATTAAGTACTAGTAGCCACATAGTGTTTGCACACAACTTTACATACTACATCATGCATCACTAATTGTAACACATTATACTAGTTTTTGGAAAAGTTGACCATTTAAGGATTTGTCTGTGGTCATAAACTGTAACTTTACACTCACTTGTGTAAAGTGAGTTTGCTTTAGGTAAAAAGTATACTGAGCCTTAGAAATCTGTTACTCATATTTCTTACTGGCATAAATGCAGTTTTGTTCTTCCTGATGTGAGGTGGTTTTGGCAGCAAAACAAAATCTGTCACTGCAAAATATTTAAGTAAGTTTACATGTGAGCAAAGAATGGAATTCACCAAGGATAGTTTGCTTAGAAGCTACCAATCAACCATGACATGGGAAAAAGATTTAATTCCTGCTGATATAGCTAGAAAATTGATAGATGGAAAGCATCTTCTCTTTAATAAAGCTTTGAAATATCCGGCTATCCAGGTGTTACCTAAAGTAGTCTGTTGGAGACCCTTTGCAGCTTTTAAGTTGCAGGCTGAACACAAAAGCTAAGGAAAGCTAAGGAATTACGGCATTAAAGTGGTTGATGGAACTTCAGTTCTGCCCCTTATGTGAGCAGATTTCAAACTGACTCTGAGCAATTGTATAAATTATTTTCACAGTTTGTCAACAGCAACTTCAGATCCACAGTAATATTATTGTGCACCTGAGTTTAAAGGAATAAATAATTTCAGAAGGAAATTTTGCCTTTTATTCTTTCTCACAAGAGAGAATATATTTTGCCTCCACTATTTGTGATTGCACACCAGGGATATGCCCGATAGCTCTATACTTGGAATGTGTGTGAGATATGTAGGCACTGTTAGAGGTGTTTCTGGTAGAGATAAGGAAAGTACTAATCCATTGTGGAAGACACAAGTAGAAGTTTATCTGTAATGCCAGTATTCAAGAAAACTGCCTGAGGCTGCAACTAGTGATAGAAAGAGACACTAGGAAGATGAAAGATAAAGCACAATCTTTTCTTTTCCTCACATGTAAACAGGATTAAGTATATTTAACTTAGCAAGACTGAGACTCAGAGTATAATTACTCTTTATAAATGTTTGAGTTGTATTATTCACAAAGGAAGGAAGATACTTGATACTGCAGGAGGAAGGAATTGATACTGCAGGACAGTACAGTAACAAGAAAAGGTGAGCGTGTTGTCTTTCAGAGCTTTTAACTGCTTTCCTCAAGGTTCCTGGGTGCCTTAATGGTCTGTGTGTGGTTATGTGGTGCTGCAACCAAGCCAGTAACACAGCACGCTGAAAGATGTGCTGTGGAAACACAGTGGAAGCCAATGATGGCCCTGAGTTGGCCAGAGAAACCCTGCTGTCAATTCAAGGTGACCCTGTGCATTCACTGCATTCTCAGAATTGTGCTGTTTTTAACATCCTCATCTTTGCATCTAATGCATAGACCATAGGTTTGATGCTTGTGAACAGGCTGTGAAATGAACTTGCAGAACTAAGATGATCATTGACTCAAGCTCTGTGCTCATGAAAGTGGCTAAACTGCTTATCTGGTCATATTCTTTCTGTGTGTGACACTCCAGTTGAGCTGATAAACCTACTAGACTCTAACTGTCTGTTGCTAGAACCAGCTCTTGGATGTACTATGTTTAACCTGCAAAACTAGGGCGATACTAGATGCTTGAACGGTCACTATAAGGGAGTCACGTGAAAGAGGAAAACTTGCCACCTCTTCCTTTTCAGAGCCGGACTGATTAATGTAAAAACCACGTAATTGTAATCTGTACTCAAACTTTTAAAAGTCCACCTCTACTGCAAAGACTGTTGTAGAGTCTCATTGGTATAATATTGTAGTAAGGATCATGTGTGTTTCAGAAAAGCCATCAATGCAGTGGTTGGTGTTACACAAAACCTACTGATACGCCACATTCTTGTGTCCCTTGTAACACAGGAGTTTAGGAGCTTTCTTAGATGTGGAGAATTCATGGATTGCTGGTATAGGCTAAGACTTTGCTCTGTGTGTGCTTTGTGAAAACAAGTATGTGTGTGTGTAGGATACTGTGCAGTACTTGACTTCAGAGAACTATAATAATACTATCGTATGATATGTCGTAGTGGTTTAAGGATACAGTTAACTACTATGAACTTAATCATAGAAGTGTACCTATTTTTGTAAACTGTTCTTATTATATCAATAACAGCATTTGGTTTTATGTGGACACACTTATGTACATATTGGAACTGGATAGCATAAGTCTTGTTAATCCTTGTTCTTTGCTCCTGACAGACAATGAATGATTTTGACTATTTAAAACTACTGGGCAAAGGCACGTTTGGCAAAGTTATCCTGGTCCGAGAGAAGGCTAGTGGGAAATACTATGCTATGAAGATTTTGAAGAAAGAAGTCATTATTGCAAAGGTAAGGAAGGCTATAGTTTTAATATTGGGTCATTTTTTTTTTAATGGAATAATCAATATCTAATACATAAGGTGTATTTTTTTTTTTATGGTAACCGAGTTTGTTAGAAATATGTGTGTATCTTCAGAAAACAGGAATACAAAAAAGTATTTGTACCCATTTTGCATCTCTTTTTCCAGTGCCTTTTAATCTAGAGTGTGTGAAAACATTGAGAGGGTTCACTGGGCAGGAAGATAGTGCAATCCAAGTTTAAAACAAGAAAAAGTGCATTGTAGGGTATATTATATACTTAAAAATTTTTTTAAGTCAACTGCAGGTTTATTCAGATAAATGCAATTAATTTAGTGGGCCTGTGCTCTGTTCTTTCTACGTTAGATAAGATTACTGTGCATAGGGCTAACAATTTCATTTTTTCAGTTTTTGAGGAACAAGAAAAGTCTGAAGCTGATGTCTGAAGAAGTGGCTTAAACTAGCATTGTCCAGTCACTTAAACTTGATTATTTTAGCGTTACTAGATCTTGTGCTTGGTCATAATTTTACTAAGTTTAAATATGAAGGTCATCTACTCTGAGCTTTGTTTCTAGCAATTCTAAAGTTTCGAATCCCACTTGCACAGAATAAGTTGAGAGCAATAAACCTACATGCTTTTATCACCATGAGACACAACTGAAAGTAGTCCCAAGGAAGTTTTTGAGGGATGTGGATCTGACTGAGATTTTTGAATGCTTGAGGCTAACAATACCAGTATTTGTAAAAACTGAATGTGGCTGGGAACTACTGTGGTTAACATATATTTTATTTTAAAATATCCTTCAGGTTTTTCTAATCTTCCTATTGGCCTATGAAAACAAGGCGTGCAGTGTTTTGCAGTCTATCTCTGTGTTCATTTGTCTGTCCGTGACTCACTTTCTAATAACTTTTGAATGTGTTGATCAGTTTTGATTAAATTTGATAGAGGGGTAGAAACCTCAAAGAAAATTATATTTCCTTGAGTTTCATTGAAACCAGCCCTGGTATAGGGGGAGAGACTTAATTTTATGTCTTCAGCAGAGAAGAGACTGACCTGTGAGTTCTTTGTGCCCTTAGCAGCTGTTTTGCATGCACTGGCAGGCTAGTCGGCATGTATGTGAGTTGGACTAACAGCAACACAGTGCCCTTTTCTTCATAATCAGGAGATGCAGAAAGAAAGGAGGGTATCGCTGCTGTGTTCTCCTGATCCTGCATGGGAAGGAGCATCTTGGTGGCCCTCCTTGTAAGACTTTATAAATGGCAGCAATCTCTGTGGGTTGCCCTGTGGGTCCCAGAACGTATCTGGTTGCTGCATGCTGGGGCCCAGTCTCCAGAGTAATATCCTTTCCCAGTGCTCTGCTCAGCTGTGGCACCCAGGGGGTCCTCAGGGGAGTCTTATGTCTGACTGCTATGAGTTCCTGTTCTGCTGCTGCTGCTCCTTTATACCCTTCCAGCCTTCAGACCATTTCAGCTGGTTTCTTTGTATCAATAAAATACAAAACACATTTTTTAATTTTAAGGTTTTTCCTTTTACTTTGCTGGCTGCTACATTATCACTGAATTTTTAGAAAGGTTAAAACTGATTCTCAGATGACTTTGTCTCTGTTGAGCAAAAATTCTTGTTCACAGATGTATGAAGCTAGAGAAATTTTGAAGGGTCAGGGATGCAGTGTTCATTGATCTGTTTACCTGAAAACAGAATGCTAGCTCAGTGATTGGGCAGAACCTGGCACTCCCTGAAGCAGACCAGGGTCTGTTTTTCTGCCTATTTGTAGACTAACAAGAAGATTAAGTGTGCGAGGAAAGATGCCTTTCATCCCATAATGACAATGTGAGCACCTCAGTCTTTTAAATTTGACTTCCTCAGAACTGGAATTTAGTTTTGAAGGGAGTCCCTCTAAGTTTTCCATAGTATGGTTGCATATTGATAAGAAACATGAAAGAATAAAAAATAGACTATGCTTAGATCTTCACAAGTTGAGTGATCATAGTTTTTTTCCCTGTGGTCACCAAATACCAGTTTTTCCATTCCTCCCAAACCTAAAAACAAAAGCAGACTCGAGCCTGAACTTAGCTGTCTAGCCCAGTCAGTGTGTAAGTATGCCATGGGGATTTATCAGTAACATTTAACTCGAGATCGGTGCTAAGGATACAGTCACTAGGTAGAATAGATCTGCAGTACCACCTCAGCCTATAATGCGTTACAGAACCATAGAATCATAGTATCGTTTAGGTTGGAAAAGACCCGTATGATCATCGAGTCCAACCATAACGATATAATATACACTATAGAAGGTCATACCTGTAACAGCATAATATGAAGCAGAAAAGTGGTGCGTTGAGAGCTGTATCTAGAAGGCTGTATAGCATCTGTCCAGTTCATAATAAGTCTGTTGATCCTAAATTTTCGTGACAGATGAGTATTACACTTACCAGGAAACTGCTACCAGTATTACAAACTTCTGAGGCAATGCTAGAAAAACTCACCATTGCCAGCTTTTTATGCCCCATATCTGGTGAACCACTGAGGTTTAAAAATAAATAAATAAGTAAAACTTCAGGCTTGCTTTTCTCCTTGAAGTGTGTTTTGTTTTCTCCAAATATGTGGTTGTCTTGTGTACACTCAGTGTTGCACTGCTATTCAGCTAAATGGCATCATAATTTATTACTCCTAACTCTGTTGTTGTTGTTTAAATTCCTATTTTGACAATTTTTAAAATCTAATTTAAAACTCCTGACATCTGTGTTTACTTTCTAGTTTAATAATACCTTATCTTCAGAGCTTAGTCTGATAAGCATGTGGAGTACCATAAAGATATATTGGTATTATTTGTAGCAATAATAAAGTATACTCTGGCTAAATATATTTACTTCTGCAGGATTATGGTTGACATTTGAGTCACATTAAGTTAGTCTTCAATTCTGTGGACTATAATACTCAGTGGTAGCTTAGTGCTACAGAAGATGGATAAACCAGGCCAGAGCCTCTCAGGCCCTTTAGGTCCGGCCCCTGGCAGCCCTGGGGTAGTTTCTTTCTCTCCCGTTGGCACAGGGCTCATCTTTAACCTTCCCTCTTCAGGCTCACAGACAGGAAGGGGAGTGCCGCTGTCTCTCTCCAAATGGCCGCTTTCTCAAAATCTGGCGGGAGACGGGGCGGGGGTTGCATGGACATCTCCCAGCTCCCGTGGACAGGTCCGCGTCCGCGGGGAAGGAGGTCGGACAGGTCTGTGTGTGTCCGCGGGGAAGGAGGTCGGACAGGTCTGTGTGTGTCCGCGGGGAAGGAGGTCGGACAGGTCCGCGTGTGTCCACGGGGAAGGAGGTCGGACAGGTCCGCGTCCATGGGGAAGGAGGTCGGACAGGTCTGTGTGTGTCCGCGGGGAAGGAGGTCGGACAGGTCCGCGTGTGTCCGCGGGGAAGGAGGTCGGACAGGTCCGCGTGTGTCCGCGGGGAAGGAGGTCGGACAGGTCCGCGTGTGTCCGCGGGGAAGGAGGTCGGACAGGTCCGCGTGTGTCCGCGGGGAAGGAGGTCGGACAGGTCTGTGTGTGTCCGCGGGGAAGGAGGTCGGCCCGTCGAGGAGCAGAGGAGCACTGCTCATCGGGACAGGACAGGACAGGCGGGTGAGGGAGGGAGCGGGGGTTGTACAGCCACCTGGTTTTAAAGAAAAACAAACCAAACACCAAACCGAGCGAATGTTTAAAAACAGAAAAACTG
Source organism: Haliaeetus albicilla (assembly GCF_947461875.1). NCBI lineage: Eukaryota > Metazoa > Chordata > Aves > Accipitriformes > Accipitridae > Haliaeetus > Haliaeetus albicilla. The sequence goes on from NC_091495.1 coordinate 28,382,785, forward strand.
TCTTTACTCAACATGAGGCTAGATTAGACCAGGTCCCGTAGTTGCCTGTCAGTTACTACTACCTGTGTATGTTTCCTGCAAATTGATTCCGCCTCTCTGTAGATGTGTGCAGATGATTCATACCAGAACTGCAAAGTTGTGATGACTGTATTTTTAAACTATCAAATCCAATATTATCATTTCCTGCTTCCCTGCATTGGATATAAAGTTAAAGACTTCATTTTAAAGCAAGAAAATAAGAAAAATAAAGTAAAATAAAATGTTACATTGTATTTTGCCAAACTTAAATTCACTTTAAAATCTTTTCTCAAAAAATGTGGATTATTTGTCATGTTTCTTTCAGGTTCATTCATTTTCCCAACACTGTACTGTAGCTTTCTCTTTTCCAAAGTGTTGACCTTTTCCTCATTAATTAATAAAATAACAATTTTATATCTTAATTCAGACCTACTTCTACTCTTTACTTCTCAGGATGAAGTGGCTCATACGCTTACAGAAAGCAGAGTATTGAAAAACACCAGACACCCTTTTTTAACAGTAAGTATTAGGAATTAGCTTTCAGTACATTATCAGGTAATTTTCAACATGATGGGTATTCCATTATGAACAGAACTTACAAACAAATTTAAAGTCTTCCTCATGGTGATTTGTAAACCAGCAGTAGCTATCTGGTGCTTATGATAATCCTTTATCAGAATATGTATTCAAGAGTTCAGAAATAAAGTTTCTAATAATTTTGCAAAGCTTAACTGCACTGAAAACAAATTTAGTTGTAGAATATAACTGTTGTGCAATTTTTGTGATTTTTGTATATGAACACTTTTTTAATAAAAGTTATTGATTTCACATGGTGTCAAGTAAGTAGTTTTTACCAAGAAAACTTAATTAAGAATTCAATAAAATGATAAAAATAACTATTTGTTCAGCATAAGTAGCCCATGGAGCAACAAAACTCAACCCCCACCACTTCAATATCTTTGTCTTCATATGGTTAATACTTAATAAAAGGAAAATACTGAAAAGGAGATGAAAATTTTAAGATTCATTTCAAATTCTGATTAATAGTTTTAATTTTACAACTGACTTTCTTCTGTAGAAATAATTCTGATTCCTCTCCTTGGAGAATATATTAGAAAATATTTTCATTGGTTTCAAAAGATAATTAACATGTTGTGTTTCAAGATAGGGGAAAATGTTTTTCTTTTTTGTATTAAAGTATCAAAGTATAACATGGAAACTTTCCTGTTCAAAAAATCATAAACAAACCCTTTAGAAAGCAGAGGATTGCATTTACATTGCTTGGCCAAAATATTGTTGGAAATTCAGTCAAGAGAAATGAGATCCCCTGAAGTTTCTTAAATTAGAGTGTAAAGGTAAGCAGGAGTAGGCATAATTCCAATCAAATCATGCAACAATGTTACTGCAGTTGTATCTTTATATATTTCTGATACTATTAAGTAAATATTTTAAGGAGACATGCAGTATTGAAGTCACCTGAGTCTTGTTATGATTTTTTTTACATATACTTCTACTGCATTTTGTTTCTTTTAGACCAAGCCTGCATCTGTGGATTTTCTTTGGTATCATTTTTCCAAGGAACATCAAATCAACATTGATAAAATAAAAAAATTTTAATTAAGATAATAACATTTGCTACAATTTTAAAATGATATGTAGCTAGATATATTCATTTGGCACTCTGTTTTTAATGTTGCATAGTATGTGAAACTAGAGAGTGCTTGCTTTGGAAATGAAAGCAGGCTGGAGGTTAAGATCACTTTTAAGATTTCATTTGGGAGAAATAAAAAAGACTATGGTAATCTCTCTTGTCATGGTCATTGTGGAAGTGGACATCATAAAATATGATGAGTGAGAATAGCTGGTACCATGTATGGCAGTGAGAAATGCAGTATAAAATTGTGTATTTTAGTAAATATTTAGTATTTTATTATAACTAGCATGATGTTTTCATACCAATGGCTATGTGGCAGAGATAAGGGAAGACATGAAGGTTTTTGTATTAATTAATCTCAAGCTCCAGATGGGAAGTTACACTTTTAATTACTCTGAAAGTTCTCACCAAGTCAGAATTGTCTGCTTAAGAGGATAAAATTAAGTTTTGTTACAGTTATAAGTGCAAGAAATTGGGTTAATACATGTTGATAATTGGTTTGGTTTTGCTGTTTTCTTTGCAAGTCCTTGAAATATTCCTTCCAGACAAAGGATCGTTTGTGTTTTGTGATGGAGTATGTTAACGGAGGAGAGGTAAGTTTAAAAAAGTTGTTCTGCACTTGTAATGGCAATGCTGTCACTGGGTTACGTTTTAAAGCTTATATTTTTTTCTTGCCCCTTTTTGCTTTCTAGTATCTTTGAAGTGTTTTTTTTTCTAAAATTTTTATTTTAAAAAAATGTAAACATGTTTTATAACTATGCTGTCAAAAGTAGTTCCTATTCTTGAAAATTTAGACTGTTGTATCGTGAAAGATAATTTCGTGGTAGAGAAAAAATTACAAATAGCTTGCTTATTATATTTTCTTCAAGCATACTATAGCATGTTCTGACATGAAACGTTCATAATCTTGTGCAAACAACCAAAAATAATGTTGAGTAGTCTTGCTTTTGTCCTAATGTGAAACATGTGCTCTCTTCTTCGCTATAGCCATTGCAAATACCTACTAGAAAAGAGTGGTGTGTTTGTATTTTTCATTACTTCTGTCCCCTTCACTTGCTGTGTACTCTGGAAATTTCAACTTAAGTGCTAAACTTCTTAGAGTGTCATTAGCCTTTAAGCTGTTGCTGTCCTCCAGCTGTTTACTGAAGAATGGAATATCAAAACCTATACCCATCAAACGGAATTAAACAGAACTGCAATCTAAGAAGAGGGCTTTTATCTGCCTTTTAGCTGCTGTTTGCTATTCAGACTGTATCCTGTTACAACCTGAACTAGGGGGTTTTCCTTGTCTACTGTATGCTGCATAATAATGTTAAAGGGCAGTTTCCACTAGGTTTTTTTTTTTTTAGAAAACTGGTTCTTCATTCAGGAATTGCTGCAGCATGATACCGTGTTTTGCATTATCCTTTTGCTGTGCTCTCCTACAACAAAACTGTCTTCAGCTAGAACCCTAATGCCTGAGCACCCCCAGAGTGCCTGTCCTGGCATTCGTTGCTCTGGTGATTTCTGGGCCGAGTCTGAGGCCTGTTTACATCCTAATGCATCCATGGCCATCCTCTACCAGCCATGGCTAAACATGGTGCTATAGGGCTCTCCTGTGGGAGGATGGCTTGTTTGACTCAATGTGTATGAACCCGGTTCTGGACATCACAGGCGTTGAACCATTTTGGCTAGTTGAACTAAACACAAAAATGTCCCTCAGCAGCAATGGGATAACAGCCTTCTCTTGGACACCCAGCTGGCATATTTGAATTTGAACTTGTCACCAATATGAAGTCAGTGCTATCTATAATGAGTTTTAAAAGTGATGCCTTAAAAACTACCTAATTCTTCTTCGTTTCCTCTGTGCAGGACCTTATTGCATTTCTGTAATCTCAGGGGATGCACTTTGAAAGTATATTTTTAACATCAGCCTTATCATTTAGATACTCATCTTTTTGAAAGATAACTTTCTGTTCTATTTGAATGCAGAGCAGAGCCTGCAGAGAATGTTTTCAACTCCTTCCTTATGGTTGAGGATACTCTGACTCTGTGTTTTGATCAAGCTTGTATCTTGCATTCCTCTGCATTGGGTGGTGGTCCTTTGTGGCAACTGCTGTAAACATCTTGTGTCATGGATTTCCTGGTGGCAGCCTGCTTTTGCTTATTGGGTTTTGAATAATAGCAATGTACTTTGCCAAGAGTGGGTCGCTTTTTTCCAGGTACCATGCTCTTGTTTGTCAATGTTGCTCATGTTCTTTGCTGATGGTTCCCTAATTCAGTGAAGCCAACAGTAAATTTTTGCCACAGTGGGAAATAATGGCTTTTCAGAGTAGGCAGTTTTCTTTGAAGAAACTCTCTTGATTTGCTTATGTGCTTCTCCTTGACTAGAGATCTGGAATAGTTAGTTGGACAAGCTGTCCTTTTTAATGGGAAAATCTTTAATCTTACCAGATTTTCCTGTGAATTTCAGACTTTAGTCAGTGTCTATTAAGAAATACAAAGGACTTTATATTTGTAAAAATAGCCTTGTTATTAACTCAGAACTACTGAAAGTAAGTTGCACAAAGTTTAGCCAGCATTTTAGCCATTTATTAAGCATATGTCCTATACGGTACACAGAGTTTTTTCTTTTGCTGCTTCCCTCTACTGTTCTCTCTGTCTTCCAAGGAAGTTTCATTTCATTACAATGGTTTCTCACTGTTGAAGGTGTTGAAACTCATCTTTTAATTATATCCTTCCAGTGGGAAATTGACTGTAGCAGTTCCATGTTGCTTTTGATTTTCTCCAGAGCTGTACTATCTTCAGTGTGTTTCTGTTTAAAATTCCTTTAGATTAAAGATTTCTTTTTAGTTAAACAGTTGTGCCTGAGTCAATTGCTTGGGAATTTTCATGGATTATGTCTTTCAGGAGCACATTACCCAAACAGTCCTCTGAACGAAGGAGTTCTTGAAATTTGTATCTGTATTCTTGACTCTCACCTAGGTGAAAGCAAGAACATGGCACAATTTAGGCTTCTGCCCTACTACAGTAATGAAGAGTGTCAGATATCTTAGTTCCTCTTCCTATAGTTAGGAAGGAAAACAGTCAAAGAAGGGGTCACTGAGTTTCATTCTGGAGGAGAAGAAATTGTGTTAAAATTATTCTAAACAAGAATGTTCTTATACCTGTTAAAAATCTAGATCCATGTTGAATTTAATATTCTGCCCGAATAGTAGCAATTTATCTTTGCCTTACCTTTGCCTGTGTAACTTCAAATTAGTTAGGCTCAGTTAATAAGGGAACACATTATAATGAAAATGTAATTGCATCAGTTTTACTGGTCTATGTGTGCTTTTTTACAATGTACAAAGTATTACTGTATTGAATTCTCTTTTGGCTTCCTTTAAAAAAAGAAAAAAAACCATATTCTGTAGCTAAATGTATTAAAGTGAAACTTTAGAGGATTTTTTCAAGCAAATTATTCAGATGGAAATACTGAACACATTTTCCTCATACTGACAACTTTTACAGTTAATTTTCTGCTGCTTAAGGGCCCAACCTTGAAATCTTTGTTGGGGGCTGAAAGCTTAACTTTTTCTTTTCTTAGTGTTGCTGTTGGAGTCTGTGGATGAAATGTTTAGCAATGTCTATTGATCATAAACTATGTTGCAGTATAGAGCTAGAAGGATACTTCTAACATTGTGATTCTCAATACCTTTGTTATACTGAAGGAATTACATTACAGTAGCATTAAGGCATTGAAATTTGATTTTAGAAAAAAAAAAATTAATCTGGTTTCAGTGAGATGACCAAATTCCATTATCAAGACTTTGAAATGACATATTTTATGAGTGTGTGGTAAAAAAGTACATGCAGTATTGCATGATAAACTGTGTTCTTTGGTTCAAAATACAGAATATTCATATAAATATTTTTAAATAAGTAAAACTATCAGTACTTACAGATAACCACAGGCCTACTTTAAAGAAAACAAACCCCCTTCCTTTTTGTACATTTTTTTGCTCTCCTTGTCCTATCAACATTTTGAAAAAAAATGTGTAAGGCTGTACTGATGGTTTTCCTGCTAGTATTGATGTGTCTACTCTTCCTTTTGTAAACCCATAAAATTTTGAGTATTATGTGATTGCAGTATGTTAGTAGTACATTACAGTGTTCCCCCAACTTCCAGGCCACACAGAATAGTATAAACTGTGGTATAAAAAATGATACTGTAAGAATGGCTCTGTATTGTTGGGGAATACTTTTAGAGTGTATGTTTCCCATTTTTTATTTCCAGTATTTTGCTTTAAAGGTTGAAAAGCTTTAGGAATTAAATCTATGACATACATTACTCTGCAGAGTACACTGATTCAGCTGACTAATAAGTTGATTAACTTCCTTGCTTTGCACTTTCAGGATAATTCCAAATTCCATACTTTGTAACAAACGTAATTGGTAATTATCTGTATAATAAAATTAGACTCAAAAATTTGGTTTCTCCACACCAGAATTCTGAATCTCTGTTCCACTTGGCTTTTTTTTTTCTTTTTTTTTTTCTTTTTTCAACAGCTCTTACTTAATTCATTAGGCAAGAGAGAACTAATTGGTTTGTTGTAATTGAACAAGTGCTATTACTGTCTAGGAAAAAAGACAGAGGATTTACAAGTGACCTAATGAAAAATAACTGAATATTGTTGTATGCTTTGTCATTTTTATCTTGGTTGTGTCCTGTTTTATTTTCCTAAACTCTAAGTAAGTGAGAGAATGTTTGTAACCTAAAATTATGATAGTCCAAGATAAGGGTGCTATATATCTTTGGGTATAGAATGTGCCTAGAAGCAATATAAAGTCTGAAACAATAAACAAATAGTTCAAAATTTCAAGGCTGCTACTGCAAATGCTTTGCAAAAGAGTCAAATCAACAGTCAAATATAAAATGTGTTTACCTGCAGAGCTGAGCAAATGCAATATGCAACAGCAAGAGCCAGTCATACAACTTTCAACATGCTAAATAGGTCACTAGCATATGTAGAAGTTTAACATATTGACTGATATAAGGTTTTGTCTTTTATATATTTGGCATGCTTGGATCTGCAGTTGAATGTACTTTTATGTTTGATCTTTGTTTTTATTTGTTAAAATTTTTCCATTAAAATTTTTTATTAGGAGAAAAACCCATGGCAACACTGTTGTTCAGTTTTTAAATACATACCAGCAAATTTATAGCTCCAGTCCTCACCATAACTATAGCACCCTCATGTATGCCATCAAAAATGTTATGTGCAAAATGGCTTGCTTTGTGCCAAAGCTATTCTTATTGCAATTCCAATGAGTTTATAGCACATATTTAATAACTGCAAATCAATAAATAGTGCAAATATTGGAAGCTTTTTTGCATAACCTTCCATCAGACTTCTTCTTTCCCTTCTCTGACTTAATAAGTCTACTCTTCATGTTCCGACAATTGTAAATAGAGCCTGGTGGCATAATTATTCCACAATAGTGAACCAACTAAATAATTAGCTGAAAATAATGCTGTAATCTCACTGAATTAGATTTTTTTTTATTATGATTTTAACATTTTCTTTAATATCTTTAGCATATAACTCAGTGTATGAATTCACTTTTAATATACATTTTCATATCTAAATTTACATTCTTCATTCAAAACTAGTGTGTATGGTTTGATGACAGCTGTTAGGTGCTATAATAATATGAAGAATGCTTATGAAGAGCGACTGTAGTGTCATATATAATGTTAAAATAAACTGACTTGGGAACTCTTAGTCTCTTTGCCAAACACAACTGTTGCTAGTTGTTTCTAGCTGGTCATTTTGCTTTGAGGTTAGTATTTTAAATTAATATCAAGAATATTTTGTTGGAAATAAACACTAAAGAAAATAAATTTTTGTTATGTTAACTTGTCAGGTTATCAACTCTCAGATTCAAATTGGGACACTTTTTTTTAATGGAAACTAATATATCTGTTGCTGACAAGTATCCTGAGATTTTAGAATTTTCTAAGACTTTGCTGCTCAACTAGTGGATACAGTAGTTAATATAGAAAACTGCAAAAGTCCTTTTGCATGGATATGAATGTAGGGCTAACTGGAGATTATACTGTAAATTTTTGGAATGTATTTGCTATTTGTACACATTAAAAAGTGATCTGAAAGTTGGCCTTTATTTTGAATTACTTTGAGTCCGTCGAAACAAGTAAAACTCTTAAAATGAGTGAAATTAACTCATTATTTATGAAAGAGGCCACAAAACAGACATAAATGCATAAATGACATAAATGTATTTTGCTTTATTTGGATGAAGATCCACTTAGTGGTGTTTGTTTCCTATTTAAATTTGCAAAAATGTGTGGAAAAGACCCCACAAACTGAGAAATTTATTTATTCTTTTCTCAATTTTATAATATGTGAGTCACTTCATAAAGGCAGACGTAGTTGCTTAGTCTGTATGGGTCTTGTGTTTGCGTTGGCAGTTAAGCAGTCGTCAGTACAGAAAGCAGGTTACTACAGGGAGGGCTTATGTCACCACCAGAGATTGGTGCTTAAAGAGAGAAATGAGCAATTGAGTACCTGCAAAACAATGATCCTCCTTTTCACGCAGGTATTCCATTTTTATACAGGGTGTCTTGGGAATTCAAAAAGAAATTGAAAGGGGAATGCACATACAATGAACAAAAATGAAATATTCTCTTTAAATCATACTGCAGCTTCTGTTTTCTGTGAGGTCTCTGCTTATACAAGTATATACTGCCAAAAAACTCAGTTTAGTGGGAAGTTCATTTAGGTTCAGAAGAAAGTAATACACGTTTTTTGAAGTACAATTGTCAGGAAAGAAGTTGACTTCTAGTTGTTTACAGGATTGACTTTTTAATTACATTTTGAAAAGTCCACACACTGAAAATAGCTGCAGAAATTCTTACACTGTTCTGTGCTGTGTGAGCAGTGTAGATTTCCTACAGGTGTAAAGTAGGATGTGGTAATGACAGATTAAGCACATCATTGGTTTTTTGCTTGGTGGGTTTTGGGTTTTTTTTTGTACCTGCCCTGCCATTTCAGAATTCTCATCTACTTGATATTTTTTAGCAGTGAAAATAAACCCCCCACATTGTTGTTATGGATTTCCTTGTCTATATTTAATTTATAAATGATCACATTTTCTGTATTTCTGTTTTGATTGTTAGCTCTTGTGGTGAAACCAAAAACATTATAACATGAAGGAGTAAGGCTGGCAGCCTGTTTGGTCTTAAGCAGAATACAGAAATGTACTCACTAATCTTTGCTTGAGGACTTTACCAAGCTTTCTTAACACACTAAATAAAACCAGCCATTTTAGAGAACATTTGAATTAAATAGCCAAATCCTGCTTTTTTAGGAGGTGTTCCAGGTTCTGAGGGTGATGTTTTATCCAATAAGATGCTGACAGCCTTACCGAACTTCACCTTATGCTTTTTCATTGCAGCTGAAGTTACTGGCAATACGTAATGTCTAGTATTTTTCACTGAAAGCCTTCAGTTGAAAAAGTGTCTGCAAAGTGCTGTTACTTATAAAGTATTAAAGAGACAAAACCCCCAAAGAAATGTTTACATTGTAGCAAAGAAATACACTAAATACACGGATTTGTTTTTATAAGCCCTAAGCAGTTGTTCCTTTGCTTTTTCTAGTGACTGTGATATTGCTAGCAGTATGAATGTGCTGTTTTTGTAAAATGCCAGCTCACCTGTTTAGTTGAAGTCTGCTGAAGAACTAGACTTTTTTCAGTTCAAAGGAAAGTTATTAATTACTGAAAAACTTAAGGCAGAACCAGAATCTGGGTATTTTAGTGATATTTCTCAGTGGCTTAAAATAAAAATCCAAGTAAGTGGTGGAGGGAGAAGTACAGAATGATGCTGCTGCATACTACTTTTTTTTTTTTCCTCTGGTAACTGAAGGTTAAATGAGTAGCAAGCAGAATGCCTTAAACAAGATTGGTATATTGATTAAAACGCTGATTTAACAGCTCGCTTTCTCCCTTTGGAAACCTGGAAAAGATAAGCCAGCTGCTGTCTAAGAGTGCTGAGTGTCCACTGAGAGTACACTATCTATCATCACAATATGGTGATGAGAGGTGTTTTATGTTTGTGTTAATTTCCCCCACTAAATCAGTAATTATTACAATCCTGTCCCTGCTGTTTACCCTGCAGCTGTTTTTCCATTTGTCGAGAGAGCGGGTGTTCTCAGAGGACCGCACACGCTTCTATGGTGCAGAAATTGTCTCTGCCCTGGACTATCTGCATTCTGGGAAGATTGTGTACCGTGATCTCAAGGTAAAAAAAGAAAAAAAAAGTAATCAAATTTTTGGTTTTGCAGAGACTATTGGGACAAACACAAAGTAATTATAAAGTTGCACTATTCAGAGTTAATGGGGAAAAAAAATCTGTGTTCAGTTTAAAGTTCAGTGTGTGCTGAAGGAAGTCGTTTGATACAGTAATCTATAGATGGGTACATTACTTGACTTAAACTTGATTAAAAAAGAAAACAGCATACCTTAGTAATAGCACTTGAAGGAGATCTAAACTTCTTATGCTTTTTTTTTTTTCCCATTACTTACAACTTAACTTGGATTTCAACACAAATCTCAAATATAATTCTCAATATCCCCAAACAAGGGATGTCCCCAAACAAGGGAAATGGAGAATTGGGACAATGTGACTGCATTCTGTTTATCTCACCAAAGAGTTACGTTCTTATACGATTTGAAAACATTTAAAACAATACTTCAATAGGAAAAGAAGTTCAGCCTTAATTTAAAAATTATTTTTTCTTTTATATCTTGGGAAGGATTCATGATACTGGAATGTAGTTTGGCTTACATTTGCCTGCGTATACAGTTTTGTATCCTCTGTTGCCTGAAGCTCCAGGTGCTCTGTAACACAGTATGACCATGTTCTATGGAAAATAACCTCTGCTTTCAACAGGAACATATTCTAACTTATGTGAGAGGAAATTCTAAATTCCACGATGATACTATTTTATTTCTGTAACAAGCCTTCAATTTCTTGTACGGGAAATTGTGCTTTTGCATTATACATGCGCACTAGTGGAGTTCATTAATGGACTCCTTTGTACAGGAATAGAAGAGAAGGAGGCAACGGTAGGCAAGTTCTGCTCTGGGCGGCAGACAAAACAAAATACTGACTTACCTGTTTGTAGCAGAATCTGTTGTAATAGTATGAAATGCTATAACATCTGGGAAAAATATGGGATTGTCTGGTCAAGGAATAATAGGCCATGATTTTTTATTTAAATTCTAAATAAAAAGGAAAGAGGAATTTGACGTCATTAATCTTCTATTGCTGGTGTCATCTACTTTGCATCTTCTTTGTATGACACTGTTAGACTAAACTGGAAAAACCTTTGAATTGTATTTCAGGCTTTATGCAGACTTAGGAAGACAGGGTTATGATTGTTCTTAGTTGGTATTTTCACTACACACCTTATAATTACTAAAAAAACCCCTTTTTCTGTTGAGAAAAGTTGTTCAGAAGTATGTTTTACTTGGTTTTAGTTCTATCTGTATTTAAAGTATTGCTAATAAAAAGCTTTTGGGAAAGTGATGCTAGCCATGCTTTTGAGATAGTCCACAGTAAATATTGCAGTAGTTTTTATTCCTGTTCTTTAAATACTTTGTAACAGGCTATATTCTGTTTTCATATCTCAAAGCAAGAATCATGTATTTAAAAAGCAATGCAAAGCATGCAGAGCTACACATACACAATTTAAGAACAGTGTCCTTTGCAAGTATACAAGGAGGAATTTACCTCAGGGTTTTGGTTTTTATCAGCAGCCTCTCTACCCACACTTTTGTCTGTTATTGAAAAGGTGGTAGAAGATGCAGATATTTTAAGGATCTACGGATATATATTAACTATTTCATGACAGTATAGTAAGTAAAATGCATCTTGATAAATGAAGGTCATGTTACAGCAAAGGAAACCTATGAAGTCTTACCAAATTACAGCCATGATTGTAACCTTGAATTACTTGATTATTTATTGAGAATATTTAGAAATTTATTTTGCTTCCATTGTATGGAGGATGCACCAAACTTGTAAAACTTCAGAATGAAAGGTCACGCTTTGATTGACCTGGTATTGACTATTGTAAACTGTATTAAAGTTTTAAATAATTATTGTATTACATTAATAATAATAATAATTATTGTATAACAGTAAGCATTGTTAAATACTGTAATAAATAGATGCTGTAGTGTTTTTTTTTTTAAATTACAAACAAATTAAATTCTATTGCAAGCAATAACTCTGTATCTTTTTTACAAAATTGATGTAATGCATCAGCCAGTCCTGTTAAGAAATACTAAGGGAACATTTTTTTCCCCAACACACAGTTAGAAAATCTAATGTTGGATAAAGATGGACACATAAAAATTACAGATTTTGGACTTTGCAAAGAAGGGATCACAGACGCAGCAACTATGAAAACATTCTGCGGTACTCCAGAATACCTGGCACCCGAGGTATGATTTGGAATATATTCTTGTAATACAGTATAAAATGTTTATTTCTCATTTAATTTTAGACTGTGATGTTTGTATGCTGAAAACTGTTCACTGTAGTCAAGAACTGACAGTCTGCCTGATTAATACTATGCAGCTGTTATTCAGAATTGTATGTGCTACTGTTCTTAGTGGTGATTGTATGTATATTGATGCTGTGCTTCTTAGTGTTTGGAAAGGCCTCTAACGTGCATTTTCCTTCTCATATTTGCCTTCTTCTGTTAAAGTTTTTATCTTCCGATGATTTCTTCAAAAATAATCTTCCATCTGCCTGTCACTTGGAACATATGATCCTGCTTAACTGAGCTGTATAACTAGTGTTTATATAGCCTCAGTGGAGGCGAGGGGGAATAGGAAGGTACTGAGTTTGCTGGGTTTTATCCGAACTCCCTGGTTGCAGGGAGAGGGAGTTGGAATTTTAGATATTTCTGCTAAAAACAATTGAGTGTATCAGCCTCAGAACTGGTTGAGGTGGGCACCAAAACTTAGCTGTTTCCTAGTATATAAGCAGAAGTCGCATCCCAGAGTATGCCACCCCATCTTTACCATTAGCTAGCACTCAGAGTGCCAAACATCGCACTTCCTGAGGATTTATAAAAAGATGGACATGAGGACGTTGTTTTGGCTCCCTTTGCAGCTCTGGTTTGGCCACCTGAGAATCTGTTGTGGAAGCTCAGTTGACCCAAATGATCTGCTCCAGTATTAGTGCTGACAGCTCTGACACTGATGCCTAGTGAGAAAAAGCAAGGGAAGCACTCTCAAAATTGTGGTTTTGTCATGTCTGGCTTCAGTCAACAGTACTGATTGCGGTGCTTGGAAATGTCGTTCTGCCTCTCCCCTGGGATTGCCAAATGCAACTCCAGTATTGACGTGAAAGACAGCTTTATTTTTTTTACTTAATGCCAAGGATTCTGTGGATGCTGAATTAGCCCTTATTTCCATTCCTGTCAGCATTCAAGATTTCTACTTGACATAGTACACACCTGATACTGAGACAATTTTCTGGTCAACCTAAAGGGCTTTACAAGGCCCTTCAGTCCTACCATTTGTTTAAAGAAGGACTCTTCAAGGGATTCCCCACCTCTTGCAGCAACTCAGCACCAGCAGAAAGTCTCTATTATGTTAATCGTCTTTGAAGAAGAATGTGCCTTAGTTTGAAGGGAGGAGGTGAGGAGGCACTGATTCAGCATAGCTCTTTACTCTTATTTTCAGGACTATTGAATCCTGAGTAGCAGCAACAAGCCCTGGAACCTGTTTCAACACACAAGTTTAGATTGCCTTTCATTTTTTATTCTGAACCTTAAAATTAAGGGATGTCAAGGAAACTGATACACATCACCTTCTGGATACTTCTGGCTGGAAATGAAGGTTTTAGGATGGTCAGGTTTGTGGGTTTGAGAGTCTTTCTAAATCAGTTAAAGCAAATTTGAAGTCATCTTCAATTTGCACTCAGGGAGGAAATTGAAACTGCTGATAGTTGGTTATAAGTTAATATGGTATGTAAAGTTAATGAAACCATTTTTGATCATAGCAAGATCTTTTGATACATTCTTTTTCTCCAACTGTAAAGGAGACATCAGTATTCTTAGGAGCCACTAACTTTCTCTTCATCCATCTGGTTCCATCTTCCTTGATTCTTTCAGCAGTGAAGAGACATCTGAGCAGTCATGCTCTCACAGTTCAGGTTTGAAGTACCTAAATAATTTTGGTTGGTTAAGTGTGTGCATTTCAGCTGTTTGTCAAGTCACCAGCTGCTCTAGCTATGAAGACAAACTCACTGATACCTGGTCTCCTTTGCAGAATCTCATCGCATAGATTCCAAGGAAGACTTGGATGCAGGTTGTTGCTATCCTGGTTGGCAATTTCTGACATCTCCTTTGTGTTTAGTGCAGGAACACTCAGCAGTTACCTACATTTAAGGATCCCAGATTGGCTTAGTATAGTGGCCACTTTTCTTGTGTTCCACACCCAGAATCTGTTGCAGCAACAAGAAAGAACACAAGGGTTGATACTGTCATCACTGGCATAGACTACAGGTGTCATTGCCAGCTCTTACCCCCTCATTGCCTTCTTGTCAGCAGTCTTGGAAAACATTCTCAAAGAGTGCAAATATCCTGTTCAGTTGCTTTCATCTGCTTCTCTTTCTCTCACTTTTGAAAACACGTTAGCTCTCTTCCATTGAACTTGACAAGGGATCATTCTGGGTTTTAGACACTTAACCACAAGTTACTTGATCCAGTTTGCCCTTCTGTTCTCTAGCAGTCCCACTCCTCTCCTCCACCTTTCATTATGAGTATTTTTGGAGACCCACCCTGTACAGATCTGTCTTGAAGGAAATTGACTCTTCGTTAACCCTGGGAACCACAGAACTCATGGCCTTTTACCTCAGAGGTAAAGGGTTTAGGGCAAGCAACCTAGATAGGTTACTGATATGGTGTAAGAAGTCTCAACACCTTTATCCACACATTCTTATTTAAAAAGGTGAAGTTAGCAGTATATGGACACCATTGCAAAAAATAAACTTTCCCTTCGTACTCTCTGCTGCTACAATAGTGTTTACCAGTGCGTTGGCTGGATAGTTGCTCACCCGAGACAATTGTATCTATTTTTATACCTGGGACTGCTGCCTGATAAAGGGACCATCAAGAGACTGGGTCATCCAGTCTATTCATGTCCATGTGTCAGAGAATGAGTGTGCAAAAGTCACTTCTTGTTGCAGTTCAGGCCACAGAAGTCACTACCAGATACCAAAGACTTAACTACCTGTCGTGGTTTAACCCCAGCCAGCAACTAAGCACCACGCAGCCGCTCACTCACTCCCCCCCAATCCAGTGGGATGGGGGAGAAAATCGGGAAAAGAAGTAAAACTCCTGGGTTGAGATAAGAACGGTTTAATAGAACAGAAAAGAAGAAACTAATAATGATAATGATAACACTAATAAAATGCCAACAGTAGTAATAAAGGATTGGAATGTACAAATGATGCGCAGGGCAATTGCTCACCACCTGCTTGAACTCAAAACATAGCACTGTACCAGCTACTAGGAAGAAAGTTAACTCTATCCCAGCTGAAACCAGGACACTACCTTTTGACAAATTGCAGATCATGAGAACCTAATGTTACAGCTGGACTTCAGTCCTCTTGCCACGGTGAATTCCTGCTTGTTTATCCCAAGACAAACGGAAGCGTATACTTATGTATTGCCTGATCGTGGTTAAGTGTAGAGGCAGATACCTTTTAAGCTTTCTTCAGAAGCAAGATATTCTCGTTATATGGAGAAATGGATTCAGCATCTGTCCTTTTAATAATACCCTTGCATCCTCCTCTTTCATCTAGGTCAGTGGTGATGAGTGGCATCCCTTCTGCAGGTCTTTTGGTTCAGTTTCCCATGTACTTGTTGGCTGGTGGAAGAGGAGACTAGGACATTGTACTGTGTAACACGCAGGGGTAGCCTGAGGCTGCTGGCTACCAGCCAGGAAGCAGTTGACCCAGTGCAACTGGCAGGAATCTATACCTAGCCTGAGAACTGACTTAATGTTTTCTTTTGTACTAATTCAGCGTTGTGGATTCAGTTCCAAACGAGAACGTGAGCTTGGTTCTCCAAATGCTTTTAGGGCCATTGTTTGAGGCATAGAGTCCTGCTCACAATTCCGTCTTTTTGCAAAAAGTAGATTGCAGTTGCTTCCAACAGGAAAACAGGGAAGTAGCTAAGCCAGTGTAGCATGGATTTCCTCCTTGCACGACATTCTCTCAGGTGAAGGTGTCCTTGTGGATCCATACAGAATTATTTCCCAAGATGATTTCAGAATTATTCTTAATCAGAAAATAAGCATACCCGTTGCTGTGTTTTCCCTGCAAACCTAGTGTTTCTGACATCAGAGTAGTCCTTCTCACCCTCTGTTGAAAAGGCTCTTTCATCTCACATTGATAGGGCTTGACCTTCCATATAGGACCTGAGGCTGACTGTGTTGCTATCTGGCAGATCCAGAAAAACACCCCTGTCCATGCGAAGATCAAATGGATGGTGAGCCATAGGAAAAAAATGTAATGAGACTGCCGGGTTGGAGCCAGTTTTCATCTTTGGAGCTAAAATTACTTCTCTGGACCATCACTGATTTATTGTTCATGGCACCCACCTGGAAGTTTATGCATACCTTCACCAAGCACTGCGCTGTTACGGGGTGTGCAGGGCTTCCAGCGAGGTGGTCCACAGGTACATTCCCTTCCCATTGTCCTCTCCGATTCCTTCCTGGTTATCCAACATCAGTATTCTACAGTTTAAAGAAAACTAAAGTAGCATTGTCTGCGCTTGTCTTACATAGTTATGTGCCAAGCATAAAAGATGGTAGGGTATGAATAAGTCCTCTAAGAAGAAAATAGCTGCCACTGTCAAATAGCAGGGCTTATATATGTTTACAGTACAGATGTACATTTTGGTCGCAATTATGGAAGAATGAGTAAGTAACTTTTTAGTTGTGAATATACATAGTCTTTTGAGAATAATTTGGTTATCTGATAAATAGTAATATTCCTTTATCATCTGCAGTAGAACTAATGCAAGCTTTTTATTTTTTAAGTATAGTGGTAATAGTCAATATTTTCTTCTGCTCTAAGAATCTGCAGTATTCCCCATGCGAAAGGTATAATTTCTGATTCCTTAGTAGTTTTTCAGGAAGAAGAGATTGTTTCTTAGGAGTCTGTTTCCACTGTTATCCTTCAAAGTAAGCTGTCACATTAGAGATCATTGTGGTGTCAGAGAATAAACATAGATCCAATGAGAGAAAGATGAATTGTGATCCCATTTCGGAAACACAGATGTATTCTTGATTTTTTTCAGAAAAAAACCCACAAAATGTTTCTTTTGCAGTTTTGCAGTGGCAAAGGCAGGACAGGACCATATGTCTTTTCCAGACAGTATCACTTGCTTAATAAAGAAAGAATAAAACTGAGAAAGTACTAGTACTTGTAAATATACCTGTGAGACATTTAAAGCAGTTTGGATTTTGATAGTTTTCAGTTGATCGTCAAGGATCAAAGACCTGCTAATAAAGATACAGACCTCTACAGACTTTCTTTAATAGAACATTCAGGAAATGAAGCTACTTAGGCAGAGAAATAAAAGTTCTTGCAGCTCTGATCATTTATAAGTGTAATTTCTTACATGAGATTGCAGTTTCTGGCTCTCTGCATTTCAGTTCAAGTTTTTAGGACTAGAGTGCACAGTCTTAGTTATAGTAGGGCAGTCACAGAAGATACAAGTTGAAGTACAAGAAGTTTGTTTTGAAGCTTTTAATCTTTTTAATAACAGAAGAGAAGATGTTTTGGCTATGAACAAGTCTGTAAGGGTCTTCATGGATGATCCATTCAAATGACTTTTCATAGATGTAGATGATCCGTGATATTTAGGTGTATTCTAATAACAGGGAAAATGGTAGGACCTCGTTAATTTTTAATAGCATGAAAATACAGGCTAGATGGATGAATGCATTCCTATAAGAACAGTAGTCTTTTATTTAAAAAATAAAAAAGTAGCAAGACGATTTCAATATAGTTTATGCAGTTACTATCACTTAAAGGTATGTGACAATAAATAAGACCAGAGTAGATTCATAGCCTTTGTCCATAGGCATGAGAATATCTGCATGTCTTATAACTCATTTTAAAATGAGGCCAGTGGAAATGAAGGAAATACTAAGATCAGTTACAGAATACTTGTTTGGCTGGTATTTTTTTTGGTGATTTCTTTTAGAAATGGGAGTGAGAGAGACCATGTGTAATCAATTATTTCCCTGAGTTTTATCTTGGAGAAATGAAAGGTAAAACCCTTTTATCAAGAAGGAACTGCTGTCCTTCCTCACTTTTCACTCACTTTCTTACTTACAGCTTTTCTTTTTGGGAAGGATATGGCTTTGATGTAGGGGTGACCCAAAAATCTAGTGACCCAAAGTTCAGTGGGTGGATTTCAGCAAGGGGAAGCATGGTACCCTGTACTGCAGACATGGTTGTAGCAAGAAAAAACACTTTTCCTATGCTTCCAGGAATTGAAGTCGAATTTTCTAAGAATGTTGTGGTATATGCAGATTACAAAATTTTGTGGTAGAGGCAGAAAAAGCATTTTGTCATTGGTGCAGCTATACATTTATTTCATTCTTTTAATGCTTGCCTGTATTGGAGCAGGATATTTGCCAAAGGCAGTCTGCTAAATTTTTGGACTGAGAATATGATGATCTGCCACATCGTTCTTCTGATATGAGTTGAAACTAAGTGATATATAGGCAGAGAGGGCACCACTGAAATGCACTGAGACAGGCTAGGATGGAAATTGATGATTTCAGTTTTTGCAGGCATCATAGCAAAGCAGTGTTTTAAACACAGATTTTAATGCAGATAGAAGTTGCAACGTGAATGTTACAGAAGAGCTCCTTCAGGTGTGGGGAAAAGCATGAAGGTGCTTGTTTGCAAAGAAGTTGATGAAAGTAGCTAACATCATGGATAAACTGAGGCAGGCCAATTGAGAG
Source organism: Haliaeetus albicilla (assembly GCF_947461875.1). Classification (NCBI taxonomy): domain Eukaryota; kingdom Metazoa; phylum Chordata; class Aves; order Accipitriformes; family Accipitridae; genus Haliaeetus; species Haliaeetus albicilla. The sequence continues at coordinate 28,401,509 of NC_091495.1, forward strand.
AGATTAGCTGAGGTGAGGATATAAAAAGACCAGCATGTTATACTATAGAGAAAACGAAGTTGTGTAGGTAATGCAGCCAAGGCCTTTTTCTTTTCTTTTCTCTTTTCTTTTTTTTTTTTTTTTCAAATGGGGGAAAGGAAAGAATTTCAGTAAAATAAGGAGGATAGCAAGGGAGGTTAACAGGAGGTAAAAGGAATTAATGAAATGAATCCAATGATCTCGCAGGTAGATTGATAGGCCAGAAAACACAGCTTAAAGAGAGAAGGTTTTTCTTACGGGGAAAAATGTGGTTGTGGGCCGGAAAGAGAGTTTGGACTAAAGACAATCATATTATTTTGTTAATTTTCTCTTAATAGAAACTAATAGAATGTTTTGCAGAGAGATACAAAAGGCAGAGAAATTGATGAGCAACTTAAAATGAAGAGGAGCTCACTGGAGAATTGTTTGGTTAGGAATATAGAGGAACTGAAGGACAGAATAATTTTTGCTGTGGCTTATGCAGTTTCCTTTTTATCTCCTTTTACTTTAAATTTCATTTGAATTTAAAGATAATTGAGCCATTGAAGTAATGTGCTTTTTGAAATTCTATGCAACTTTTATATAAAAAATAGGCACGTGCCATTATTTTCCACCTGTAGAACTACTGGGTAGAAAAGGTAAATAGGGGAAAAGGAAATTTGTGGAAAATGGCACAAATTAAGGGAAAGCAGCTGTTAGGATGTTGCTAGATGGCATCTGCATTCAGAAGGCTTTAAGAACAGTATGAACTTCTAAGAGTTGGAAAATACTGTAAAGAGAGACTGGAAAAGAAACTTTATGTTAGGCTCGGTCTTCCATCGTGCTCTGGGGAGCAAGTTCTCACTCATACTTGGTTACCTCTGGTAGGCATTAATAAAGATTGATTGTCGGTGATTTTTTGGGTTTATTTAGGGGAAGGGGTAGTTCCTGTTGTTATTGGGCTTCTTTTTATTTTCTTCACTTCTGTTAGTTCTTTTTTTTTCAGAGAAAGGATAATGAGACACTCTACCAAATTGTCTGTGTTGATACAAATGTATTGGTATTCTGGTTCACAGTGGTTTACTAAAGACTTCAGAGGCCTGTAGTGGTACTCTAACAAGACAGAAAGAATTTTGTATATTAAATTCTCTTAAGAGTGAGGTTAATGTGTTTTTGGAGGGTGGGAGGTGAGTTTGTTTCTCTACCTTCAGACTTGTTTTGTTCTTTTCACGTTAAAAGTTTATTAAGAAGTACATTTACAAGCAGAAATGCTGTGCTGAAGCACGATAGAGTTCTGGAAACAGATAACTTCACCATTCAGCTTTTGTACCTTGGTGGCAATTTCCAGTTACTTTGCACATAGAAGCAGTATCTGCTGTGTTGTTAAGGAATTGCATTGCATTTCTATGCATTTCTACCTTTGGCTTAGTGTCTTTGCTTCTCCAGCATTTCCATGAGACTTCATACACCCTTTGTAATTATGAGACTCCTTTATTCCTTGTCCCGTGGTAGCTTTGAGAGAAGACACAGACTGTGACTGTCCAGAAGTAGGCTGCTTGTAGCATCTTATTCTGTGCCTCAGGCAACATTGTGCAGACAGACTCAGTCAAGATGGATGTGTGAACTCGTGTGGATGTATTTCTGGGTTTTGTTCCTCTCTTTGAATATAATCTTTTTAGTGCTGAGCTAATTATGTAGTCTCAGTTTTACTGTTGAGTTAGAGTACCTGATCAACTTTCCAACTGTAAAACAGTTTGAAAATCAAATGTAGCTTACATGCAAGACCCAACAAAATTAGAAGTGTTAAGTACGTTTTGGCAGTTCACTTTTATTATGCCCAGTCCTCAAATGTACCAGCAGACAATCATCTGAATGTTAGTTATTTTTCACATGCTTATGTGATCACACAAAAAGTACATGCTAAAAAGAAGCAGATGGTGACAGATGGGGAAGGTTGAATAAGGTGGTTTTGGAAACCTAGAAAAATGCACTTCTGTAATAGTGTAAAAATAAAAATTCTTTGATTGCCAAGTTAGAATGAACAAAATAGAGTGCCCGCAATCCACCCCCCCCCCCAAAAAAACCACCCTCCAGCCCCAAACCCCACCCCCCAAAAAAATTACTGATAAAAAGAAATGGAACCTATGAGTGTTCAATGTATATTTAGGAAAGTATGTTGTATAGTGTTGCTTTGTCCAAGCATAGAACATTAGCTTTTATCAGGCAGAGACTTGGAAAGGTAGTAGTTGTATTCTTTCTTCCTTTTAAAATGGTGCATTCAAATCAATTGTGTTCCGTGCTCAAAGAATGCTGTCAAAAGGGTCATTCCTTAATGTCACATATTGGTAGTGTTGCAGGTTGTGATAATATTTTTCTTCTGATGTCACAAGAAAGATTTTAACCCTCTTGTTACAATGGTAAATAAATTATGTGTGTAATGGGGATACCCATATGACTAGAGCTAATCTGTGACAGGCAGCGTTACCTCTTTGTCATATAGGCAAATGTAAAGCTAAGTAAGTAGAGAAGGTATAATCAACAAAAAAAGTACCATCTTTTGTGTGTGGACTACCACATCCAAGGACCTAGCCTCCTATGTGGATTGAAGATTTGCTTATTCATTTGCATTTCATGGAGTCTTAACATTCATGTCTATTGAGTTATATAAGCAAAAAAAGATTCCTTTTAAAAAAAATATTTAAAAAATGATGAGATGTATTTTATTCCATAAAACAAAAAGTGCCTGATCTGATGAATATTTAACTAAGTCTTCACCAACACTGATGCCATGATTATTTTTAATTTTTATATTTGAGTAGCTGTTTGTCTTAACCTATAGTATGAGACATTACTGTTTCCTGATGAGGGAGAATGGTTTGCTTTTGGTTGCTGGCTTTTGCTTAAAACCAAAAGGCCCCAACTTGTGATAACTTGTACTCATTTTCCTGAGAGTATAGTTGGTTTGCTCAGTACCCAAACACTGTTGTGCTTTGCTTAACTAATTTTATTTTGGCTTCAAAAGGGTAGTTCAAGTTTATTTACTCTCTGTTTACCTAGATGCTTCATGCATAATCTGATTCTTAGCAGAGGCACAATAGAATTTATTTTACCTGTGAAATGTTGTTTAGTGTTGGCATGTGCTCTTCAACAGCTGTCTGTTGTATATTTGGCTACATTTTATTTCTGGGTGAGGACCAGTGTGGGGTGTGAGGAGGAATAGCATCTATGCCTGAAAATATTTTCCCTTCTGATTTATGGGAGATTCACAATATGGAATTTTCTCTTTACACTAGAATCCTAAGTACCAAATTATTTTTTCACATTGAAAGGAAATGGAAATGCAAGAAGTTGTGTTATCTTGAAATGCTAGCACCTCATAAAAATTCAAATGTGGTCTTTTTTCTGTTTTGTTATCCCTTATTATATTTTAGTGTACCACATTGTGTCATCTTATGCTCCAAAGTTATCCAAAATGCTAGTGATTTGAATTTGGGCATTTTTGTCAGCTTGGCATTGCCAGCAGGGCCCTGAGATGAACATGATGGAATGTGGACAAGGCAGGGTATCCAGAGCAGAACCTCATTTATTGACAATAACCGGTATCAAGATCAAAAGATGGGGAACATTTAGATGGGGGTATGAAAGCATTGCTCAGTTGAACATACAGAAGAGTTGCTGCAACAACAGATAAATTACCACAAGTCTTAGACTTTCTTCTGAAGCCAGATAACCAAGGATGTAACAAGAATTTGAATTTTCATGCAATCTGGTTAATCTCACCAGACACAAAAACTAATTGTCCACATACAGTATCAGACTTCTCAAGGGGAAAGATGTAACAAATATGCAAAAATAGTAAAGCAAACAAAAGACTAGAGAACAGATTAGCTCCACACTGCCCATAAATAAAGTGTTGTATTTAAACCAGAACTTTAAAACAGAGAGCAATTTTCTAATAAAAACCACATTTTTTTGTAAAACAAATAAGTATGACAATTCTTACAAAGACTGTCTCAATAACATGCTTGAAGCTTTTTTTCATTAATTTTCATTTAATCAATGCAAATATTATTTCCATCTCAGCAAAAACCTTTAGTTTTTCCAAGAGTAATGAAGCATAACAAAAGCTGAACAAATATTGTTTAATATCAGTAAAAATTCAAAATAATTTCAGGAAGAATGAGCAACCAGAAAGAAATATCACAATATTATCATTATTTATTACTTCTTGCGCATCTTGTATCTTTTGGCAATGTATCTAATGGAGACTACTGCTAGTGCAGTGATAATTAATACAGATATGAACAAGTCTGCAGGTTTTCTTCCAATAGTAGAGTTGGTAGAATTATGAGAGACAAGTGCCATCTTTTTGTAGACTGAAATAATCTTTTGCTTTTGCTGCCTTCTGTGAAAGGTATCTCTTAATTCTAGAACGGTTATTTTAGCTTTCTATTTTTTATATTTTTTTTCCTCCATTGAATAGGTTTTACTTCTGAGGGTCTGTTTAATGTGATGTAGTTGTTTTCTTGTTTTGTTTTGTTTTGTTTTGGGTTTTTGGTTTTGTGTGTGGCTTTTCTGTTTTGTTTTGGGTTTTTTGTTTTGGGGGTTGGTTTTTTTTTGATTGTTAGGGTTGCCATTGACTTCTTACAGTCCTTTGTTAGAATACTCTTTTCATGTGCAATAGCTTAACTCTTTTTTTGTTTAGATTTTAAATTCTACTGAAGTCAGAGTCCCTCGTAGGAGATTAAATGCATTAATTAGTATTGCAAGCTCTTTACTCTAGGAGGCTTCACCTAACTCACATTTATACCAGAATGTATAATTTCTGATGCAGTACAATGTGGGCCAAGAAACGAAAAAAATTTTAGTTTGCTTGTTTTTTTAAGGTTACATAGCAAAAAGCTAGGTAAGATGGGGGAAATCTCCAGTACAAAAATGTATGAGGAAGATTGTCTGCATCAGGACCAGAAGTAGAACAGCAGTGCAGATAAAAAATGGAGAAAAACTACCTGCAAAAATTAGAGCAGTAGAAAATTAGAACAGTAATAGAAAACTTTCTTCCTTGACTGTATTCTCAGGTATCCATTTCCCAGGGTATCTATAACCTTGACATTTTGTCTTTTCAGCTCTGTATAATAAAAGCAATGAGTATTCATTCAAGTGTTTTTTTGCTATTGATGCAGCAATACTTTCACTGTTCACACCAAGATACAGTTATAGTAACTAAATTTGTATAATACTTGCAAACATACCTTTCTGCAGGAAGGCTTTTCATACATTTGGATAAAAGTCTGTTTCTATAAAGAAATGTGTATTACCTTCGTTCATTAGTGTTGGATTATAAACTTTCTCATTGTTGTAGTTGTTACCACAACTGATAGAAAGTTTTAGCAAATATACTTTTTAAGTTTTGTTGAATAATAGGCGGAGGAATATTTGTTAGCAGACCAACAACTGTAGCAATAAAAATGTGTGAAGGGTTACCAGGAATGCTTAAGGAACATACACTCCACCTGAACTGTAAGGTTAATTGAAAACAGTTTTTTCCCCTTAAATTAACAGTACATTGGTGTATCCAAGTTCTCAGTTTTCTTTCACAACATAGGTGTGCAGACAGTTTGTTTAGATGTTTAAATATTTTCCCATCTGTTCTGTCAAAATTATTGATTGAGCAACAAGCTATTTGCAATGTCCTATCAGAAGGTCTCTTATCTAATGTATTAAGAAAAGCCATAACTAGGCAAAAAATGTAATTGCTTTTCCAATAAGTTGCCTTGGTTATCTAGCACAAACTATGAAACCAGTATTTTGGTATTGTTCTTTTAAAGCTAAAACCAGTGCTGACAACCCTGTGTGTAGAAGATTGACAATGTATTGTGTGAAGCCTTTCGTCCTCAAGGTTATTGCTAAGTTTGTCTGTGTTTGCAGAGTCCAGAAGTTACAGCAGCTAACTACCATTTAGAGGTTTGTGGGAAGTACATTTCTTGGTTGTGAATTTCTGCTGTGTAACCAAAAATCTTCCAGAGGCTGTTCATCAGGGATGTTTTGTTTCAAGAAAATGCAGTAAAAACGGAATTAAAGGATTTTCTACATTCAGCTCAGCTTGTGTCCAAGGCAGTCACACCTTGTCCAGTATTCTGTGATTAGTGACGTATCAGAGAATCCTAGTTTCACTGAAGGCAAGGGGAAACACATGATTGACTTAAGGTGGTCACAGACTTCACCTGTCAGATGCTGGCTAACCTCCTGGAAAAAAATTATTTTCACAGACTCTTGTAAAAGCATTGCATGTGTTTGTATAGACTTCTCTTTGGCTGACTCATTTAATTGCTTGCTTCCTAAGTCTCTGCCCCAAGCCCTTGTAGTTAAGAGTTTGCAGATGTGTCTCAAGCTGCTGCATCCCAAAAAACTTTCAGCTCTAGCTACTGAAGAAATAAAGAGATAATAAAAAATATCTTTTCACTGGTTTTCACCATAAAAATTAAATGGATATCAAATTCTGTGGACTGTATGTTAGGCTTTTAAAGGAGTGACGTGCCTAAAGCAAAAGATGCCTGGAGATATATTGACTGATAAACCTAAAGATTAAAATCTACAACCACTGATGAAGTAGAGGAGGAAGTCTTTTTAATGGATTTTGTTTTCTGGAGAAAAGAAAACTCCCAGTGGTACTAACGTTTTTTATTAATATTTTTGAGTCCAAGACACTGGACTTCTCAGCAGTGGGGAATAGTATTAGAAGATTGCTTTTTTTATTAATAAATGCAAATACAAGAATATTTTTCTTTTCTGATCTGTAGTTACTTGTCAGCAAAATGAATTGTTATGTGTGAGGGGCAAACACAATTGAATGACTGCTATCTTAGCAGCCCTGCAGTGTGTTTGTGTTGTCTTAGTCATCCTAAAGGCAAAGTGTAGGCTGTGAACTGGATTTTTTATTTCGTATGTAGGGCTTGGTGGTCTGTGCTCTGGGATGAAGCACTATCCCATCATATACTTGGTCATTGTTGATAATACTTTCCAGAAACCCCAAAGTGTGCAGAGATAGCGGAGTCACTAGAGAACACATTGTTTCCCCTTTTTACAGTTGGCTATCCCTGCTATCTCAGTAGATTTGAAAAAGAGTTGAGTTGCCTTTTGACCACAATACAAATGAAAGTTTTAAGGTAAATAAATAGCTTCCCCTTAGCTGAAACTATTGTATTGTCCAGTGCCTCTAAAACATCCATAAAAGCACTACTACTAAAGTACCTGCATATGCCTGGCTAATGTTTCTTGCTTGTTAGAAAGTGTGTATGTTACTTAACCTCTTGCATATTTATCTAAGACTGGAAAAATACAAACTTCAGTAGCACCTCTACAGCTTTTTTAAAAGCATCCATATAAGCCCAGGCTGTGTCCTTGTACTGTAGGTGTTAGTGTAAGTTTTAGAGGAGCATCAATGCCTGTAAAAACTGCAGTGGTTTCAGTGCAGCAGTGAGTTTATGCTCACTTTGGAACCCTGTTGTACTGCTAGATTTCTTTAGAGAAATACAGGTTGGGAAGAGAATCAGGCCCTTAATCTTCCCATTAAGTGAGCACAGCTGTTGCAGCTGTCTGTATGCAGGAGGAACTGGCAGGGTCAGCGTGGCTTCTGTGGTGTAACTTCGGGGCAGAGTTCGACAAACATTTCTTTCTGCAGCAATGCTGTGTCCGATGCTGCCTGCCCTGGTGTTCTCACTTGTGCTACTGCAACTGTTCATGTGGCAATTGAGTGGCTTAGGTCAGAAAACTTGATTCAGGTGAGAAATAACCCAGGGTGAAGCTTTTTTTTCCTTTTTTTCTTAATACTGGTCTACTCTCCGATGTAGTGTGTTGTATAGTTTTGGCAAGGTAGGGGAAGCTGTGGTGAGGTAACAGAAACAAGAAGTGTGAGTTAGGCTGGCACTGCCTGTGAAAGAACTAGTTGTTGAACTGGAGCCCTAAAAACAAATGGAGTAAAATTCCCTCAAGTAATAAAAATGATGGTCATTTTTTGAGTTTTATTTCTCATAATCTATGGTTTCATCCAGACTGAACTGCAGCCAGCCCACCTCCTGATTTACTCAACACTGGGAATTCACTTGGGTACAGTGATGATGTGAGGTGTAAAATAGGGATGAGTGACTATAAATGTTATCCACGCACTGAAGTCACGTCATGCTAGAGCTCTCATCTCCTAAAACCTCACCTAGATCTTGACGAGGTGGCTTGGGATTTTGGCACCCCATGTGTGCGAAGCAGATGAAGGAAGGGAAGTCATATATCTGAATGATCTCACTATTTAAACAAATTTTGTGGAAGAAAGCATGTGACTTCATCTTTGCTTCATGAAAATGCACCTGACTGGAGTCTGTACTCAGTGTAGCTGCTCTTTCTGTAGCTTATGAGTTCCATGTCATCCTTTTGTGTGATACCCCTAGAAAACATTAATGTATTACTTTGCAGCAGATACCATAGTGGTTGAGCTTGTGCCCTTTATGATGGTTTTGGTGGGCCTGCTGCCTTTCCTGCTGTGACCTTGAAGGGACTGGGTTGTTAGGACAGTGTATTCGCTTAAAGACAAATTTGTGGGCCCTTATAGGGGGGGACAAGAATTGGCTGGAGATGATGGAGGCAGCTTTTAGGGGCAGCGTACAAAGCCCAAGAGATCAAGCTTTCCACTGTGTCTGTACGTGGCCAGGTGCTTAGGCTGATACCCCACATATACAAGGATACCCCACAAATACTGGAGGGACAGCAGTATCAGTCCTCACAGCCAAAGGAGGCATTTCTAAAAGAAGGTATCCACCTCATGGTAGGCAAAAGATTGAGTTATTCATAGGTGCAAAGCCTGCAGCTGTGTGTCATGTTCATTTTAGCACTGAGTTGAGGTTTTCTTGACCTATGTTCAGTGTAATTAAAAACAAATCCCTCAAATCCAAGAATTGTTTGGAAAGGATTCCGTAATGCTAGGGCAGTGTGTATAGACGTGTTCTCCTGCCTGCCCTAATTGTATGGATTTGGTCACAGGAGCTGCTGGACTCCAGCGTTTCCATTGATTTGTTACAGTCTACAAATCCTGGAGTTTCTTAACACCATGAGGAGCAGAAATGACTTAAAGAAAATAATTGTGTGTATTTACTGTGAATGGATTATGCACAATTTTATTACATTTATATTAAAATAAGTTGAGATGCATTTTGCTTTATTTACGCTATTTTCAGGCTGTTTTCCTTTTGCCTAAATGAAACCCTTTTGATGCTCTTGCTTGTCTGCCTGGCTGTAAACCAGGTATTTAAACAAAAATAAAGAGTTGCCAGCTTTGCCAGCTGGGGATGAGAACCCGGCTGGTGATATGCGGGTTCGGGAGGCAGTTAATCCAGCTTTTATGCTTTTTTATGATTTTATGTAAAAAGAGGTTAAAAATCACATTTGGCTCTTTCTTTGTACCACTGTTTTGTTGCTGTTGTGGGAATGCAGCAAAAGGTTGCTCATACTTTTTATTATTATTAGGTAAAGTCCTGCATAAATTAGGTAAAGCCCCAGATACAGTTTGCTTTAGCTATTGGCTATGTGATTTGCCTTGTTCAGAGAATGATATGTTTTATCTTCCTGTTGCCTTTTATAAATCACACATGCAAACCACACCTCAACTTACTTGTAAGAAGGATCTACCACTGCCTCTCAATTTTATATATCTTACTAGCTTCAAAAGAAAAAGAGCAGCTAACTATACAGATAGGAGAAATAGTAACAGTGCTAATAGATACAGTAGAAAAATATTTAATGCTTTTATTCTGTGGCAGAAGGAACGGTGACTTAAAGACAAGCGTCACAGGTTTCATAGACAGTTTTTCAGCAAATAGCTTGCAATATGCTCAAACTCATAAAACATTTAATTAATTTCAAAATGCAGGAGTTAGTTTTGTCATATGTACTTACTAAGATAATTTGTTGTATTTTACACTTCCCAAAATTTCACCCTCTATTTGGAAATATCAGTGATGTAATAAGTCTCTGTGTTTTGGCACAGTTGTAAATAGTGTGTGTTAATGTGTTAACATTTATGATTTTTTAATCTTATATACACAAGAGGGATTTGTAATACACTTCTTTGCATCATTTTTCTACTACTAATCCTTGAGGACAGTGAAAACTAGGAATATGAGTGCATTAATTACTGTGAGATTCTCAAAATTGCCATACTGGATCAGATTGCATTTTGCTTCTGCTGATAGCATCTACCAGATACTTAAGAGCAGGCTTGGATTTACTGGGGGAGAAAAAGGAGAGGCAGATTAACGAGCTCGACACCTCATTAGGGCTGGCTAAAGTAGTGCATGTGTCCTATGATGTGGTCACGGCCCCTTAGTCTACCCAGACAGGTGAGGACTGTGTCTGCCCTTGCTTCAGAGGAAATTATTGGAAGTCATCTTACACTTTTTAGACAATCACAAGATAACATACTCATGGAAGAAGGTTATTTCTGATCTGTTAGAGGTTGCCTTATTCATTAAAGCCTGAAGTCTTTACTACACATCACCAGATTTTCACTACTATATATCTAAATGACTGTTCCAGTGTGTCTACTTACAGTTTGAATCTAGGTGAGCTCTTTGTGGTGGTGACTGCATGTGTCTGTGTGTTGTAAAAAGTGTTTTGTTTTCTGTGAATTAGTTTGTTGGCTTTTTTTTTAATCAGTCATATGTGTTGCCTTTCAGAATCTGCCTTTTAATGATACAGAAACAGTTCTTTATAAAGAATTATTTAAAACTTTATAAATGTAGTCCAGCTCTATTAGTTGTATTTCTTTGATCTTTCTGTTTAATATTTAAGTTTAATTTCTTGGTGTAAGGTTTTTGCCTCTTTAATAGATCTTTGTGCAGCAAATACTGGCAATTTGGCACATACAGTTGTAGTGCCTTCTGTATTACCAGTTTTTAACTTCTAACTGTTGCATCTTTTTTGAATGAAAGGGTATGATTGTCTAGAAATTCACAGAAATTGGAATTATGTATGTATATATTCAGTAGCCTTCAGTTTCCTTATTGCTTATGGTTTCATTATGGGTGTCTGCTGCTGTTATGTTGTCTCCATTTCTACAGTTTAATATGAAGGTGTATTAAGGTCAAGACACACTGCTTAGATTCCTTATTCCAATGCTCTGGGGCTGCTGGGAGAAGAGCAGTGGAGTAGGTTGTTTTTAGGTACATAACACTGGAGGCATTATGTTAAGAAATTATATAAACCTTACCATATTTCTGTGATCATATCATATAAACATAGTATCATAGTAAACATAGTAATATTTCTTTGCATTAGCACAGTTCAGCTGTTTGGACTATTTAATGGAACGTAATGAAACTGTCAGGAGAAATGCATTGAGGACTTTTAATATAAACAAAGATCATAAAGAAGCTAAGCTTGTCTTAGTAAGATTAAGGTGTTTCTAAATTTGAGGCTTTATTCTTACAGGTGGGGTAAGGAGAGAGGAAGCGACTGAGCAAGGAGATGCTTCACTTCTCCCAGAAGAATGCTAATGAGGCAGTAGTGCCTGTAGATAGTGTCTCTTTCTAGAGCTGTGTACACTATAAATGGGATGGTAGGGGACATAGGAAAGGGGAAAATGTAGTCATGATCATTTTGAGCAGGTCATTCTCAATATTTTATTTTGCTTTTAGCAGTAAGGTCCCCAGTATGCCTGGAATTTCAGTGAGTTCAGGTGTGTGAGTCAGTACTCCAACTGCATGTGTTGAGCCGGGTTCTGGGAGTCCTTGTAGCACACTGTGAAAATCAAGTCTTGGAAACACGTTCGTATAGAGGTGCATCAAATAGGCTGAAATGATTGTTCTGAAATAGTCCATGTCTTACAGCTGGTTTTGGTTTCTGTCTTAGGTGTTGGAAGATAACGACTATGGTCGTGCAGTGGACTGGTGGGGATTAGGAGTTGTCATGTATGAAATGATGTGTGGAAGATTACCGTTCTACAACCAAGATCATGAGAAACTATTTGAACTGATACTAATGGAGGACATAAAATTTCCTCGAACTCTCTCTGCAGATGCAAAATCATTACTATCAGGCCTACTGATAAAGGATCCAAATAAGCGGTAAGTGAAATTACTTGGGTATACAGGCATAATAAATTATTATACTGGGTAATGTGAAAATAGGCCAGTGGTGCCTGGTCTTCCTGGCTGAAGGACCTGTCAGTCACCGGGAAGGGCCATATGCAGCCAGGCAGTCTCAGATTTCCACTTTTTCAATGCAGCAACGATATACAAAGTGAGTTTAACAAGCAGAAAGGGAAGAAGCACGTGGAAGAGAATACTTTTTTAATCATTCACAGCAAACACGGGGATCTTTTCAGGTTTAGATTGTGTACTGGTACAGAGGGAAAGCTCTGAGTTGTTTTTCAGAGTATGTCTCAACCCTGAGTTGGCTGTAGTGTCTCATGGGGACTACAGCACTTTTTATTGGAAGTGATCATGCCTGAAGACATATATAGACAGCCACAGCTAAATTTTATTAGAGCACGTAAATAAATCACATATTAGACCATGTAAACTAGTAACTTGTTAAAGAATGCATGTTCTGAGCGAAATTTAAGTACAGTGGTTTGAAAGCAAGTATCACCCAGCTGCTGCCTGTGCCCTTTTGTGGTGGGCTTTCCCCTCTGGGAGTGTTGCCTAGGAGAGCCATTTTGCAGTGGCTCCTGCACTGGGCCAGCAGTGTCCAGTCCCCTGTGGTTCTAAAACGAATCTCTGTAAATCAGTGAGATTTGTCTGTAGGTCCCCTCTTTTCCCCAGTCTCTCTGTTGTTCTTGTGAGTCTTTTGGCATGTTTTAAGGCTGCAGGCATTGTGTCTGTCTCTCTTTCTCTAGTCCTCTGTTCTCAAGAAGTTTTCAGTAGTGGGCATTGCTCACTGGCACTCAGGGCAGGGCTGGTTGCCATGTCTCTCTGGGGGGATTTGCCTGCACACAGCTGAGTGCAACAGCCAGGACAACATAAGTGGTCAGCCTTTCTGCTGCTGCCCAGCAATGCCTGTTTAACTGAATTTACTGTATGTAGTAAAAGCAAACTGTGACCAACCAGCCAAATACATGGAGAGTAAAGAAAAAATTTGTTCCTGTAGCAACTCCTAATGCATTTTAACCTCCAAACAATCTGATCCATCAAATATGTTAACCTTTAGAATTGAAAAGATACTTCCTCATAATTAATTTTTGCAGACAGTAGTGTTTATTACAGACTTACATTTACAAGCTTATTCATATTCAAGTTCTGGTGCTAGCTAATGCTAAATAGGGTGGGAGCACAGAGGTTAACTGCAACTCAGCTTTTCTCTGAGCAGCTGGATGGGAAGATACTGAGAGAAGTCTGGAGACTGCAGGCTAACTGGGATGCTTTGCAGAGACAGGATTTTACAGTGAATAGTTGAGAAACAAAAAGGAATACAGCTTGGAAGTGAGAATACTTTTACACCCAGTTACTGCAAGACTGAGGTAGTAGTCCAAAATATTTTTGTAATTTGGCAGCAGGGTAATACCAATACAGGTTTTTTTTTCCTTGGTTGTGGGAATTACTGCTCTTTGCAATAAATGCTTTAGAGAGGAATTTATTTTACTTAAAAGGTTGCTTTTAAAATTTGTCTTTATATCTTTAGCAGTTCCTTTTAATGAAACACAAACTTCTTGTGTCATTCTTCTTGTCAGTATTTGACATGTATGGGCTGCTTGTTCGCTTAAGATTAGCTTTTTTTCTGTTGCAGCTTTTTTCTGTTAGACCAGTAGGATAGCCAGTCTCAGGAAGAAGTTAGATGAGGGCTGAGCAGTCCTGAAATTCCACATGCTGTTGAAAGGGGCAGAGGTTCTCTTCACTGGATGTGTGGTTCTTTCTCCACCAACAGCAGCAGCTCAAGGGAGCTCACTAAACTTGTTGAGTCAAATTTGACTTGCTAATGCAACAAGAAACGGCCAGTTCTTTCTCATTTTCTCATTGCAGGGTTAGTTTTCTTCCAGGTTAGTGAGCTGACTCAGCTCACAGTCATCAGTGGGAATGATGTGGTAGATGCAAGTAAGAGGGGAGAGGTATGGACAGGGGTGGGACCCTCCTGTTTTGGCAGCAGTGACCACTTCTGTGAGCTCAGATCACCTTGGGCATGTTCGCCCAAAGTAGGTGGAATTCACTTCCTAAGATGATTTACCAGACAGAGTGTGGCTTTGGCAAGCTATGGGCTACAGTGAATAGTGTGGTTATTTACAATGGCCTTTAAATAACCTTCTCAGCAGGCCTACAATTTATTAATTTATACTAATTGACTCAGATTGAGACTATTTTATGGTAATTGGTTAATTGTTACAGCACCCAGATGCAACAGCAGTGAACACTGTATAAAAATGATGTGTGAGTCATTACTGATTCAGTGCCTGACACCTCCTTGGCAAAATTTTATGTCAGCATTGTTGGGTTGGTTTTGGTTTCTAATAGTGCCAACGTTAGTTGGTCTTTTCAGGAAAACTAAACTTAAGTGTGTTTTTAAAATACATGAATTATTAATAAAGCTCATCATGGACAGTAATGAGTGCTGTAGCTGGAATAATCAAATAGAATAGACCATGACATGGGTACTTCTATCACATTTTCTCTTGACGTCACCTGAATTCATATTAAACAGGTGAGAATTACATATTAAATGGGTGAGAATTGTTCCCAGTTACAGTAACTTAATCTCCCTTTAAGAGTAACGCTTGTTTAATATGATTTTTTTTCCACTCTCTTTAGACTTGGTGGAGGCCCAGATGATGCAAAAGAAATCATGCGTCATAGTTTCTTTGCTGGAGTAAACTGGCAAGATGTATATGATAAAAAGGTATGTCTTTATGTGACATGGAATAATCTGGCTTCTGCAAGGCGGTTTCAACTGATAGTCATAGGTCTGCTGCTCTCCGAAGTTAGTCATGTTTTTCTTTGCAACTTTTTGTGTTAATATAAATGAATTGTTATTCTGAACTAGGTGTACTTAATCTTGTTGTCAGTGGACCAAAAATAAATTTTGCAAACGAACCTAAACTCAGCAAAGATTTTTCTTTTATTATGTAAATGTCCAAATCTTTTCCTTTACTTTTTTCTTCCTGGGCCTTCAAGAGAAAAGTAGGTGTATGACTCAAGATAATGTGAGAAAATGTAATGGAAGTTTATCCTGATTTGTCTTTTTATTTCTGCCTTTTATTGAAAAGTTGTGTAATGGAAATAGGAGAATGAAGTGATTGGAAGGGACTCATAGCAAAAATCTTATTTCTGATTGTTTGTGTTTAAGCAGAAATCTTTTTCAAACTTACTTTTAAAGAGATATCTAAGAAAATTAAAATAGAATTAAAACACTGAGCCAAAACAGCTTGTGGAGAAAGCGAGTACTGGGAATTCAATTGGAACAGTTTTCCCTAAACCCAGTCCTGTTCCTGTAATGATCAACACTTTGGGGATGATTTTAGAAAATGAATTTATCTTACTCGGTAGTGAAACTCAATTTGACTTAAATTGTTTTATATACAGAAGCTGCTTTTATCTCAGTACTTGTGTAAGAATTTACTTGTTGCTATAAACCCCCTCTATTTTGATAAAGTCTTTTTTTCCCCAACTGTTTTACATTGTTAATCTGCCAGTTGAGCTGCGTAATTTTAAAAGATAGATTTATCTCCTTTTTTTGCTTTGTTCAAATAAAAGGAAAATGGAAGACATACGAATGAGCAGAATATGTTTATGCTACAATGTCAATGATACAACCTGTTTTTTCAGTTGTTGTTGAACTGGAATTTTAAAAATGTGTGGTTGTTGGTGTGGTACTTCTCTGACAAATACCGGAATTGAAATAAGCCTGTATATGATGATACAAAATATGGTACTCTGAAGTTACTTGATACAAGTGTGATTTTTCTCTGGCAGTATCATGACGTTTCAAGAAACTCTAAAATAAATGATCAGAGTAAGTATATTAATCAGGTTACTTTATGAGCTCAACCACTGGTTGGTTATGTAAGGACTTTGTAGAGAAGCACTTTGAGGATAAAATCTAAAAATACAAGTTGAGGACCTTTCTGGAGTTTAAAGAAAACCACTAAAATCAATTGGATTGCAGTGTGCTAGGAGTGGGTGAGAAAGAAAAAACTGTTACATTACTCTTGCTCATAATTATTTTGCATTAGAAATAGAACTCTGAATTCTACATTGTTCAACATCATATTTAGTTAAGAAAATATAGATACTCTTAATTTTTAAGTATGAGCTTTGAGACTTTCCAAATCAATATGGCAAATGTCTTTCAGTGAAGATCTTATTCTAAGCTATTAAAATAAAAGGAGGTATTTTGCAGGTATAAATATATATATATGTATAAAAATTATATAAATTTATATAAATGCATATAAATATATAAATGCAGGTATTTTGCATTTATGCTCATGGAGGTGGGTATGGCTTATTGGAGTATTATAACTGGAGAAATTGTGGCCATTCATTGTGTACTCTGTCCACTGTTGCTTTGAGAAACTAAATTTGCCAGTAAAAAGTCAATTGCATTTCCTCAGTTGAACAGTTAACTTCAAGGATAATAGGAATTGCTTTTGTGCAGTATTGGCACACAGTGTGTTCTTTGTCGAAAAATAACTCATGAAAATGACTTCTGACAGTATGCTTTTCTGTTTAATTAAAAAATAGTTTTGTTCCTATTACAAAGCCATTTGTCTGGTTGGTTAAAATATCCAGTTGTTCCTTTTGCACACACAGTCTTACCAGTTCTGAAGTACGCAGAGTGTAAGACTGTGCCCTGAAATATAAACTTCAAACATAATAATAAGGTTAATGAACTTTCACTGAGTAAGTTTATTAGAATGCTTATGTGAATATTTTTGAGGTTTTGGTATTCTAAAATAACTCAGGAGGAATGTGCATCAAACAAATTTGATTTTCAAATAAATTTATTCTGTGCTTGCTTCTGTTGCTGATATTATTATTAGTATAGTCTTCAGCAGTAGGGTCACTTGATGAAATTGATAGTTGATATAATTATTTGCATAGTAAAAATTTTTCACAGTATTCTTGCCTGAGGTTTATGCACCATGAAACTGTAATTTTCTGGCTGCATTTCAGGAGTGTGTTTCTGTTAGCAATGAAAAGAACTGAAGTTGACATTCAGAGTAATGGAAACCAAAAAGTCATGTGTATTCCAAGTAGTTGCTGGGGGATAGTTTTGTACATGTGCACACTATGCTCCTGTGCCACTAATTTTACCATTTTTACTAGAGATCAAGTACATCTCTGTACTTACGAGGTTATCACTTTACTGGTGTGATTAGAGACAGAATTATATATCTGTAGACTTAGAGTAATTCATGCAACAAACAGTAGCTCTGTCAGGTCAAATGGATCCAAATGGTCAAATGGAATTATTAGCTCTCTGATACTGCTAACTAGTTAAACTAATTTGGTACCACACAGTGATAATAAAATGTTGTATGGCACACTGGAGCAGAGAAGGTCGTTGCCTTTAAATGAAAAATGTATAGTACTTAGCATTTGTGATCAGATGTATTTATTTTTGGCAGAAAAACCATGAGGGCATATGAAAGAGAGCAGCTTGTGCCAGGTTCTTCCTGTGATCATCTCAGCCCTGATGAGTTTTTATCCCTGTGCCTGAGTATGAGAAATTGAATAGTTTGGCAAACTCTGAAGACTTCCAAAGCCCATATACTTCTAAATAAAATATTTGTTTTATTTTTAGCTTGAATCAGGAAGCTTTTTGAAATTTCTCTGTTACTCATTTAAGAATTGATTTAGCATATTTTTATTTGGGTTGCAGAAATATTCTTAAGTTGTTGGATGGTCTGTCTAAGGTCTTTCACCAAACAAAAAACACATGAGCATTAATTTAAAGGTAGGAATTTGGGTATGTCTTCAGGCTTGCAGCTTGAAGCACTCAGGTAGCCTCATGGCAAAGGAGATCCAGATCTTTTAGCGAAGCCAGGGTTTCCTTCTGCATGTAGTAGGGATGAAGGAAGAAAGAAACCCTGTGGGAATGGGGGCTGAGGTACATATATCTCCTTCTGGTTTCTGATAATACCCCCAATCGTTCCCTAAGCAAATTGGGGAGTGCTAACAAATTTATTTGTTAGTACTGGGAAGGGAGTGGGGGCAAGTGGCCATAATGGTTAAAGCTGGGGTATCTGACTTCGCTGCAGGCGTAGCACTTGCGGAGGCACCCATCTCAGTGTGGAGGCAGTGGCTTTCAGCATGAAGTCTGTCAGCTGCAAGAAGCTGTTCCTTACCCTTCAGCTGTGCCTACCTTCGCTTTACTTAAGACACAACAACAGCAGATGATGAAGTCCCGTGATTGAAGCCCTGGGTTCAGGCCTGGCAAAATCTGCAATATAACTATAATCTTAAATGCATGTTTAAGTACTTTCGTCTATCAGGTTTTAAGGGAAAAGGCAGGAGGGAAATAGGAAAATATCAACATCTGGTTTTAGGCCACTGCTATTTGAGTCGTACTATTTTTGTACGGTTATCTGCAGTGCAACAAGGCCTGTAGAAACGACCCTTGTTACTTGCTTTTGTGTTGTTGCCATGCAAAGTAGTAAAAAGATCAGAAAACTGCTAACCAGTCTGATCTTTTCATTGTGTTTCCAGTGATACTTTAAAACTATATGGGCAGACCTAGTGGTTGATCACCACCCCTTCTGCCAGCTGCTTGAATTTACAGGGAAGAAGATATACATACGGGTGTCTGATTCTTAAATTGTTGCTGTAGTCCTGGAGGTTGTGGTTTCTCTCTGTCCGTTGTGTGAGCATCCCGTCACTTGGAAAACAGAGTTTGTCCATGGGCAGAATCCCCCGCTGAAGCCTCCCTTGCTGTGGATTTGTGTTGCGTGTCCTTCCACCGCTGAAATCCCAGCTCTTCCTCCTCCCCCTGCCTCAGACCCCCACACGCAGTGTCCCAGCAGGGTATTTCCAGCTCCCGGCTGCGCTGCAGCTGCTGGCTGGGCAGCAGGCTGCCTGCTTCTGCGCCGGCTATGGGGGTGAACCAGTCCCGACACCAACGCTTGCTGACTGGTTTAAAGCTCAGCTCAAATCACCGTCTTTCCCTCCGTGGAAACTCTAGTCTGGGGGGGGTGGACAGGGATGTCTCCCTTCTATTTGGTAAACTAGAGTAAGTAATTCTGTGGGAAGTGTCTAGTGTTCCTAGTCTTTTCTCCATCATGGTGCGTTTCCCCAGGCATTTGAAATTTGTTAGGGAAGGACATACAGACAGATTGCATAATCTCATCAGCTCCTGTTTCCTTTGGTAACCGAGCTAGTATCAGAAAAAGGACAGAAAATTATTGTTAGGAAAGGAGAATCAGTATTTTAAAGGACTTAAATATTTTTAATTAAAATACTGTTGTTGATAATCTAATGTTGAAAGACTGAAGTAAGGTTTTGTGTTGTTAGTATCTCTGCATGATTTTTAGGGTCACCAAGCATTTGCTTTGATGGGAGCTTAAAAGGTGTATAAATGAGGGAACACGTATTAACAGATGCACAGCAGAAAAATACAAAATTTGGAGGCAAGCTTTGCTAGTGTCCTTTTAAGATGCTTTATTGTGGTATATTATAAGTTAATGAATTTCAGTTTATGTGAAAATAGACTGTTTACTTGGAATGCCATTTAGTGAGTTAGCTAGTTTATTAATACAAATACTTTTTCTTTTTTTGAGTTGAGAAGTCTGTTTGTGAACTGTGACGTTTTCAGCACTTCCAGCTGAGCATGCTTGTGATGAAATACAAAGGTGTATTTCAATGATGTGACCCCATTCTCTTCGCACAGTATAATTTATTTTTTCCATCATTCTGATTTGGCTAGTCTGTCTCTTCTGTTTGATTCTTGAAAATAACAACTTTGGAGTTTTGGTTCTCCAGGAAAGTTTAAGGTAGATAAAAGTTTGATTTCTGGACATCAAATCACGAACACTTAATTACCAATACTTAATTAACTTTCATGGTTAGAAAGAACTGTAACATTTTACACAGTTTTTGACAGAAGTCAAACTTGAATAATAAACTAGATGGAAATTGTAGAAATACAGCATGTGATGACAATACAAAGCATTACTGAAATACCTGTTTTGTAGTTATTTTTAAAATAAATCTTCACAATACATAAGCTGTGAGAAAAGCAGAATTAATGTCATACATTGTATTTTTTTAATAAAGAAGAGTCATATATGTTGGGAAGCAGCAGTGATTTTTTTTTTTTCTAATTGGACGACTTGGTATGTCATACTGAAGGTGAACCATAGGTAAGATTCAAATACTTATTCCTTTTGAATAAAACCTGAAATTGAACAACAGTGCTCACTCTTTAGTATTTATATGATATGTAAGGAATTACTGTGCTTGGGAGTTTGGAGATTATAATCTAGTTATCTTGTTTATTTAAATGAATAATTCAGTGGGAATGGGGTATAGGTGCTCCTCTAACTCCTTGCATACTTTATGTCAGAGTACTTTTCATCTGCAATCTGTTGGTAGATGAGATTCTTATGGTAATGTTGAGTTCATTGGAAGGAAGGTTTCCTTTAAAATAAAAGAAGGAAGATCAGATGACGTTCTTAAGCATCATATTTTTCATTTGGCAGATCGAGTGCATCACAGTTATTTTGAAGTAGCTTCATCCACTTCCTATACAACACCAAGACAAATGATTGCTGTCAGATTATCTTTGAGCAAATAATGTTACATATTTTCTCTCGTACTGAAGTATTGGTGTAGTTGTTCAGTAAGTGTGAGAAAGCTCAAGATATAGGATGGAGCCTGTCTGTCCATCTCTGTGTGACTGTACCAGTCAGGTACCGTACCTGCCCCTTCCCCAGGAGATGGGTGGCAGGTTTCCCAGGTCTTGAACTGTGGAAGAGCAGTGGTGTTTCTCACACACTGCTCTTGATGGATGCCAAATGGAAATGCCATTCACTGGAGATAATAAGGACAGTAAGAATTTGATATTGCTTCTGCTGTCATTTCTAACATCAAGCCTTGGAAATGGCCGGCGCAGATTCAGCTTGACAGATGGGTGTGAAATTGGATTTTTGTCTTGAACATCAACTCTTATAGTCGCTTCACTCACACTGAGTTTAGACTTTTATTTCTTTATTTGTACACACACATATGTAGCTATGTATATGTGTATGCGTAATGCATAAATGCAGAAAATCTGTATTTCTGGTCCTCTAAATTGTCAGGTGCTTGAGGTGCAGTCTCCTGTCCGGTTCGAGTGTGTTCTGCCTGAATTTGCACAGACCAGTAGAGGAGAAAAATCCTGTACTAAAGCTGGGCAGCTGAGACCGAGCGGTGTGATTCTCTCACAGACTGACAAGGCCTGTGCTTAACAAAAGCTCGTCTTACTCCTTTTGGACACAGGTTACTGGGTGTGCCTTGGTGTGCTCACATTACTCTTGGACTCTGACTTCTCAGGTCAGAAGTGGGGAAAAGCTCTGGCACTAGCGGCTGGATGCTGTTTCCTTGTGGCACCAAACATGAAATGCCGTTGGCTGTAGAGTGGCATCTTCATTTTGTGATTGTCAGAGCTGTAGTTAATGTTGGGTGTTTTCCCCTTTGTCATTAAATGTCAGCTTCAGTCTCCTTTGGGATGTATGGCAAAGCTTCTGAGTTCTTATTGGGGCTCTGTGTCAATCTAAGTGGTTATTTCTGCAGCAGTTGCACCTTTTTTGTCTTTCTAACGGTTTCATTACAGCTGAAATTTGTGGAGATTTTACTTTCTGTTTTTAAATAAAATCTGACAACTAACGAACAAAGGTGGCACCCCTCCAGAAAGATGATTGCCAAGTTTCTGTAGCATGGCCTGGCATGTTGGTGACATCGCTTACAAAATTTGTCTTGAACGGTTCTGTCCCCAGTCACCTGAATGTGGTGTTGAACTATTGTGTCCCTCTGCGTACACTTGTGTGCATCATACCATATTCTGTAGTTCTGCTTTGTCTGAAAGGTTTTTGAGAAGGATTGCGTACTGCATTTCTCTCATTTTCTTCTGGAGGTGATGCCTGAGCTCTGTGTGCTGATTCCTCATTTCTTCACAAAAATTATTTTAGAGGTTCTCCCATTAGAACTGGGAGTGTGTCTTGCAAGTATCCTGACCATTATATGAAGGTCAGAGAAAGAATTTACTTGGGGGAGGGGGAGGTGTGCCTTTGGTGGCAGATCAGGAGTCTGGAGTGGGATGTCCACAAGGCTTTAGCCACAGCTGGTTTGGTGTAGGTAGGGTAGAGCAGGTCGAAAGGAGTGATCCCCAGTTCTGGCTGTCCTCACAGCCATGCTGGTGGAAATGATGCTGTGAGGGAAGGAGGCAAAGTGTGTGGCAAGAATTAAGAAACCTTTCTGCTGCTCTCTGTTGAGTCGTATCTGTGCATCTTAATCTCAGCTACCATTTGCTCTTTTCCATAGGTGGCAGGGGATGGTTGGTGCATGTGAGGGTATAGCTTGTATCAATACCAGCATAAGCTGTTGTGGAGAGCCACATGGCTGCACGGTTTGTTTTTGCAGTCACTGAAGTTTCTGACTATGTTTAATGTCCAGGATATGAAGGGTACTGCTGTAGGACGGATGAATCCTAAAACACCAATGACACAAATTTCCATTGGGTTCCGGCCTTCTGGTTACAGCCTGGAGTTCCGTGTGTTTTACTTGTTTCAGTGCCCCAGGCAGCTAAGGTTCTGCCATAACTAGAAGTTTCATCGGCTGACTTACTGGATGTTATTTATAAACAGTTTTCTATTAAGCCTAGCTACTGAGCATTGAATTGGAGCACCAACTTCCTCCCATCACCCGTGATTGATGAATTTTGCTTTAACGGTGCTTTTCATACCTGATTGAAACTTATTATTGTAATTATTTGTTCCTTAAGAGTCATTTAGTATTGTGCTTCTCTTCCTAAAATGCAGTTTGTGAAGTATTTTCATAATCATTCCTGTTTCAGATAGATGGATAGAACAAGGGGATGATCTAAAGTTGCAGTGAGGCCTGTTCATTTTGGTGTACTCTAAAAAAAAAAAGAAAAAAACCCCTGACTAAACCAGTAATTAGCCAGTAAGTTTTTGAGGAAGAAACTTGTCAGCTAATGCATTATCTTTTTCCTCTCCAGTTGCAGATCCATACATTGCTATATATTATGAACTTACCCTGCCCTTCCTTTTGTTTTTCATTAACTACTTTGACCTAAACAGCAGCTGTTAAAGACTGCAGAGTGAGTGTTTTCTCTTTCTCTTCACACAGCGGTTGTAGCATGAAAGGTCTCTGGTTTACCTCATAGCAAGAGTGGTTTGCTCTACTGGAGAGGTGTATTGCACCATTGGAAAGACATTGTTTCTTGTCCTTGACTTGGTAAACAAGAACATATTTCTTAAGCTTGTATTTTCATATGAAAAGTTTTAATTCTTGTGAAATGGTGTCCTGGTTTTGGCTGGGATAGAGTTAATTTTCTTTCTAGTAGCTGGTATGGTGTTGTGTTTTGGGTTCAGTATGAGAAGAATGTTGATAACACACTGATGTTTTCAGTTGTTGCTAAGTAACTCAATCAAGGATTTTTCAGCTTCTCATGCCCAGCCAGCAAGAAGGCTGGAGGGGCACAAGAAGTTGGGAGGGGGCACCACATGCGACGTCATGCCCAGTATATAAACTGGGGGGAGTGGGCCTGGAGAGTGGACCGCTGCTCGGGAACTAACTGGACATCAGTCAGCAAGTGGTGAGCAATTGCATTGTGCATCACTTATTTTGTATATTCCACTTCTTTTATTAGTATTGTCATTTTATTATTGTTATTATTATTATTATTATTATTTTCTTCCTTTCTGTTCTATTAAACAGTTCTTATCTCAACCCATAAGTTTTACCTTTTTCCTTCTGATTCTCTCCCCTGTGCCACTGGATGTGGGGGAAGTGAGTGAGCGGCTGCGTGTTGCTTAGTTGCTGGCTGGGGTCAAAGCACGACAAATGACGTTTTCTGTTTCTGATCTGGAAAAATGATCCCAGTCGGGGAAGTAGTAAAATTGTTACAAACCTGTTTTCTAATGGATTTTTTGCATACTGAATTTATCTAGTGTTTACTTCAAAGCATCTTTTAAAAAGATGAGCAGTGGTGATCACTTGGCCTTGAGTAGAGTATGTTACTTGTCTTCTTGTAATCTTTTTTTCTTTTTTTTTTTTTTTTTTTGACTTTTTGAGTGTTATTCTCTGAGACAGAAAAAATGGCAGCGTGGGATGTTCCACTGGAGTAACTCTGTGCTTAGGAATTATGTGGCTGCTTTGCTAGGGGGTCATAGAACTTTGGAATTCTGTTTTAATAGTGCAGAATTGATTGGGATGGCCAGGATGCATATAAAAATAATTTTCATAAAGTGCAGGAATTTGTACAATAAAACAGAATACTTTGTTTTTAAACATGGGATGTAACTGGATTTATACCTGAAAGATTCTTCTGATGTTGAGTTTATATATGTTAACTCCTTAAGCATTTATCCTACAATGCCACAAACCTTTACTTCAAATACTCCTCTGCTGTTTTATGTTTTCCATTCAGGAAAATGTAAGGGAAGACTGAATTTAGTTTTGTAAAAGTATTAATCAGATTTATTGTACTGTTTTAAGTATATGCAAGTGATAGATTTATATTTCCTTAATAACTGCTTGGACTGTTACTGAAGATTTGGATCAGATAAAATAGAGCTCTTAGTATATACTCAAAATGCCAAATAAACTATTGCAGGGAGAAGAGAGTCAAGTTGTTGAATAAAGGGTAATGCTGAAGGACTTGTAGGTGTATCCTGGGAGGGATGGCAGCAGAATCCCATGTCCAAAGAACCACCCAGTGTTCTGGTGTGGTTCTCATATTGCAAAGTACAGTGGAGGTATCTTTCTCCAGCTAACATGGCTTTCATGTTGCCAGCTGTCAGTGTAATATGTCCTATGCCAGAGGTAAGACTTGAAAAGAACTGGGTGGCAGTTTTCAACCTGGATTTGGAAACAATGGGAGTTTATGGATACATTTGTAATGGCGATAAAAAATGGAGAGAGGTTTTATGTGAGTGTTTGCACCTACCCGTGCTTTTGTTTAGGTTTTTTTTTTCTGTTGTCTCGCTGTTTAAGTGCCCTGTTTATGCACTTTACCACATTTTAATCTTTTATGCCTCATCCAAAACTGTGAAGTATAAGGAATTAATAATTTTCTGGATAGAGACCTACTGTGAAGAACATCTTGTTGAAAGCCTTCTTTCTTTGGCCAGTTGTGCAGCACTACGTACTTACACAGTCTAGTCCTCATAGGGCAGGCTAGCTTTTTTGGTTTTTGGATGGCTCTATTTGTGTATTGGTTAGTCTCCTTTGGTTAGCACTGAGATCCAGAGCTGCTTCTAACATTTCACCAGTTCATGCAGATCTCTCCAAGCTGTATATAGAAAAAAATAATCTTATGCACTGAACATAGTAAAACAAGGAAGATTCTTAGTATTGTAAAAAATTATCATCAAAAAGAAGAGTTTCTGCAGTGTACATCGTGTATCGTAAATTGTGTCTAGTGCATTGAACTTGGTGAGGGGAGGGGGTTTAACAGCGGTTCTGCTTCCTTTGCTGTGGGTAAATGAACAAATTAATGGTTTGGTGTTGGTGTTCTGGAGTTGAGGAGAGAGAGAACATGAAACTAGTGAAAACCACATACAAGCTCTGACAGTATCAGTGAGCCATAATGTAACCTGCTATATAGAATGGGAAATTGATATACTATCTTCAGGGTGTGTATTTTAATTGCATATGAAGAGATAACACCGAAGGGCTCCAAGGTATAAACCAAAACGTTGTCACGCCCACCCACCCCCTTTTTGCAATATCATACACACTAAACTGCTCTATCATTTTGGACTGGCATCATGCAGTGTGATATTCCATACTGAATATGCCTTCCAGTTAAAATCTTTGGCCTATAGGCAGTTGTTCTGGAGGAGAAGGTAGATAGCAAGGGTGGTTCAAAAGAGGACCAAGGAAGTCCTGCCTGTGAGCTGTGAGCAAATACTGCTGATTTGCTGTTGGGAAATACTGCACTGTACTATGAAAGCAGTAGGCAGGATTAGACCCAGCAACTCACTTAAGCATGAAGTGGCCTGTTTTCAAATACAAAATTTATTTTTACATTCACATAATTTCATTTAAAGGTAAGTTCAGATGTAGGCCTTAACCCTGGGGAAAAAAAAAAAAAAAAAAAAGCATCGTGCTTAACTATGCCCTCTGTGTAGTCCTTTTTGCCTTAGCCATTTATACCACCCAGTTGCGGTGAAGTATCTAGAGGTGCCTTTGCCTGACATCTATGCAGGTAATTAGAATGGCCTGAAGAGTTTCTAGGTAATTATCTTTATGCAGCTCAATTTATCTGCAAGTCATGTGAGAGTGACACTTGGCATTTAGCCATGTTGTGCTATTAGCTAGATTCTGAACTAGTATTTTTGGGATTGACTCTAATGGCTTCTATCTCTTACCAGAAGTTAGAGACTCAGCTGCCTCTCCATGGACCTACTGGTTTGATCTGGGGTGTAAGGAAAAAGAATAACTTACTTGTTTTCCTGGTAGTAATCTGGCTGGTTTCAGGTATAGTAATTTTATTTTGTTTCTTGGTCCCTTTCAGCTTGTACCTCCTTTTAAACCTCAAGTGACATCTGAGACAGACACCAGGTATTTTGATGAAGAATTTACAGCTCAGACTATTACAATAACACCGCCTGAAAAATGTAAGTCAGAAATTATGCATAAGTATAACTTAAAAATAATGTTTATAATAAAGCACTGTGTAAGGTTTTTTCTGTTTGAATGGAAAAACTATTCTTACTGTTACTAATAAAAATCTTCATATCGAAGTGTGTAAGAGTAACTCTCAATGACAGTGTTCTTTTAAAGAAGGAGTAATTACAAAACTTAGAATATTAGATCACTCTGGGTTGGGTTTTAGAGGCGTTTTTGGTGTGTTTTTTTTGTTTTGTTTTTGTTTGGTTCAGTTGTTCTGTTTTCTTTTCTTTTTAAATAAGAGAAAACACCAGCTTCAAATGTTTGCTGGTTGGCAGTCAAAGTCCCAGTTCAGCAAAGTACCTGGAACATGGACCCTGCTTTAAGCATGTGGACACTGCTAGTGGCTTCAGTGGGTTGTTTAGGTTTAGTGAGTTAGGCATATTTTAAAATATTTTGAAGACCAAAAGGAAAAAAAAGAGCTGCCAGAGACAAGTGGATGTCTCTTGTGTAGATATCAATGGAAAATTAAATTTCCTATCAAGTCCTGTGCTTCAGCAGAGCTCTTAAAAGAAGTTACTAATACAGAAGTAACTGCTGTACTGGGCCTTGCACAGAGCTCCTTTGTTGGAGTGAATGTAATTTCACCACAGTTTGTATTTTTGTCATCTTCTGCTACACACACGAGAATCGTGATCTGATCGGCCAAGCTAGGGCTTAACAGAGTTACTTACCAAGCCAGAACAGGTAAAATCTTGCTGCTGAGTTCTTGAATGAATTTTCTTTCCGTGAGATTTTTTGGGGTTTGTTTTTTTTTAAATTGGAGGATGGGAAAGGAGGGTCACAAAGGTAGACAATAAAGGCTATAGTTAAGGTTGACTACCCTTTCATAGATCTAGCTCATTTTTTTGTGTTTTAGGATTCCCAGGTTTAGCTGCAGTTTTCTGTTGGTGTATAGATCTGAAGTATTTTCTCGATTTTGCATTTTTAGTGTTTGAACACAGTCATTTAAGTGATTTTAAGTCTTCCTGCTGTGATAAAAATAACCCTTTCTTCTCCCATCTATCTTGATAAGAATTTGTTCGTATTTGTAATTCGAAAAAATTTTGCTAAAATTTGGATTAACTTGGAGCCTGTTGATTCAATATCATAAAGTCCTCATCTCTTGAAACTCCACATATGCAATGAGAATGGCGATTTATCCATTGAAGGTTGAAGCAATACAAAATATGTGTATGCTACCAAGACTTCAGCCTTAAATGTATTGCATTCAGAGCAGGTGATCCGTACCAATGCAGGGAAACGACCTACCTACCTGAAGTACCTATCTTGGCCTGTGGTAATGGTCTGGCTGCTGCAGCATGAAACTTAGCACGGGCTGCAACCCCCCCCCAGTCATAAGAATAATGAAATGGGGGGTGGTGATCAGCGGCAGTGCAGAGATCACCTGAGGCAGTGGTAAGTATCACTGCCAGCAGCACAAAGGTGAATTTTCTCTTGTGCTGAGTAGATCTGGAAAACTGCTGCCATTTTTAGTGAACTGCAGTGGTTCAAGGACCATGTGGGGTTTTCCCTTTTCTGGATATTGCAACAGGAAATGATTTTTAATTATTTTTCTTTTAAAATCTACAAGTAATTGTATTATCTACAATATGGTATCACCTCCGTCTGATGTGGTTATGCAAAAAGGGGTTAAAATATGCTTTAGGGATAGAGGATTGGTAACTGTGTATCAGAAAGTTACTGCTGAACTAAAGATCTTTTATAGTTATAGACATAATTTTCATAATATTTAGGCCAGTTATTTAGATATCGAAGTTTTACAAATCACGCTGAGTGAATATTGAAACTATATCTTGTATCTACAGTAATCAAACTGATAGCAAAACAAACAAGCTCTGTACGTTAACCTAATTTAAACTGACCGCGTAAAAGGGAGATTGTATTTGAAGTTACAGAACTGAGAGGCACTGTTGAAGTCAAGCAGCCTAATCATAGCAATTGCTCAAACCTGCATTAACTCTAGTTTTTATATGTAGAATATATGAAGATACAAGAGATACATACTTCAGAAAGGTTGCATATAAATACATCGTTAGAATAACAGTTTCAATACAAGTCTTTAAGGATAAGCACTGTTAAAAAATCAATGTGAGAATGTAGATCCAAATTCTCAGAGTTAGGCAACATCTGGTGCCTGGCTTCCATTGGCACTGCAGGAGTTATGTAAATAAAAATATTTATGAATTTGGCTTAGTCCATGTTTCCTCTGATCTCAGTAAATACTGTAAAAATAAATTGTTGACTAAAAAATAATATGTAAGAATTGAAACACATAGAACCTGCATGAATTGTTCATTTTGTAGCTGTTTTTCCCTTTAACTCCCTTCAGAATGGAGGAATATTTAAATATATCTACAGTAGGATTATAATTTTCTGAACTCGGCTTACAAAACAATGACAACTGGCTGCTTCAATCAGCAATTGGCGTCTGTGCTACCAGAAGCGAGATGTGCTGGCACATTTTGATTAGCCTAGAACAGGTAGTGATGACTGAAGTTCTCAGGTGGTAGTCATAATCAAACAAACAAACAAACAAACCACCCTGCCCTGAAATAAATGGTGATTTATTGAAAGGATATCCTTTCAGTGAGCATCATTCTATTGTATAAGAATAAGCTTATGTGACTGAAGTCTTACTTTAACTTGAGCCTTTAACTTCAGCACTGAACCCTGAAAGATGTACTGTGTATGAGGTGAATAATAAAATTTTGTTGCAAATATAATGACATTTTGAACTTCTCCCATAATACAGATGACGAGGATGGTATGGACTGCATGGACAATGAGAGACGGCCGCATTTCCCCCAGTTTTCCTACTCTGCAAGTGGACGAGAATAACTTTTTTGTTCTGCTGCTTCACTGTCATCTTAGGTTTATCACTGAAAATGATTCCTGAACATCACCACCAGTACTAGATACTATTTAAGATAGCAGGGGCACTTTCAGAGACCATTCCAAATTGAACAAGTTTCTTTCCCAAACCTACCTAAAATCCATTTTGGTTTTGCATGAAATATGAGATTTTCTCTACTACGCTCTCCTGCTGTTGCTGCTGCCCACAGTCTCAGTATAATAGCAACGTCAAGAAGTTAACTAACAGTTTCTTTGAAGGTAGATGACTTGACTTCAGCATTGTACACTTTGTGCACAAGTAGTCATCTATTTTTCCTCACAGTGGAGGCTAAACAAAAAACGTGTTGGTCCAGCTTATCTTCTTCCAGAAGATGAATCAAAATTGTAATTAGTCTAAAAAGACTAGTCTATAACATTTTCTTGCATCTGTTTGTGCTGGTTAGAACAAGGAAACATAGGGGTGGTGATGTACATATGCAAGGTTTTTGTTAGGCATATCATTACTTGAAGCAGGTCTCTGTCATTAACATCTGGCTGGAATTTGTTTGGGAAACGTTTGAGAGAAGGACTTAAACTGTTGATATATATAAATATATATATATATATTATTTTTTAATTACTGTTGGATACTACAGAAGAAGCAGAAGGGCTGGGCTCACCCAGCCTGCCACTTAGAACTTCCAGGTTCATGTGCAATCATGGAGAATCGAACATTATACATGCAAGAAATGAAGGCATAAAAGCAGCAGTTGAAGTTGTTTAAGGGGTCTTATAATTTGCACCAGATAACATCTTTCTCATGCTTTTCTTTTTCTTTCATGATATACATCACCTCTGATGGCTGAAGAATGTAGACAGGCATAATGGTATTGCTTTTCACCAAAATGTGTGCACCAAGGTAAACAGGTGTTTGCCTTACTTGTTTTTATTTTGAGTTTGTGAATTAGCTTTTTCTCCAGGTGTTTAACTCTGAATATTCTTTTTTTTTTTTTTTTTTGGTTATACTGCGGTAGTATTTATTTTTAGAGATAAGGATTGTATGTGTCATGTTTGCAAATGCTGCTACATCTTGGATAGAACAGGCTTATAGCAGTTAATTTTGTAATATATGGAAGGACTGTACAAGCTGAAGGGAATAATGCACTTTTCTCCCATGTGGAAATTTTAACAAGGCTCTGAAATTGTACATACTGCTTAGAATCAGATTTTTGTGAATGAAATACTGTCTTTTAATTGTTTGGCAGTGGAGGTGAGGAATTCCAACTTCATGTGCCAAAGGGTTAAAAACAGACAGACAAAACCCCTACATCTTATGCTCCGTTGAGGATAAATGTAATGTAAGAGCCTGACAGCACAATAGAAAATTTCTGTTCTATATGAAGGAATTGCATTTGAACAATGAGACCATATTGATTACAAGAAAAGCACTTTATTTTAATAATTAAAATAGTAAATTTCTGGGATCAGCCATTCTCAAGGAAGGTTCACCCTCAACCAAAAGAATCCCGAAACCCAGCATGTTACCGTGGTACCCGATTGACTGAATTTAAAACATCACGAGAAATGCTCCACTGGTAGGAGGATGTCTTTCCATTTCCAAAGGTCTGTGTCTAACAGAACATGTGCATAAACTTTAGCTTTGATCTTCAGCAATGATAATCTTAATAATAAACCCTTTGGTGCTAGGAGTCGGGACATGACGCCGTGCAGCGATAGCATGCACGTGCCCTTGCTAACGACATCTGAAAACCCCGACTCCACAGGATTATCATTTGAAGTATCTCTGTGTTCGGATCTTGTTAGCTCCCATGAAGACTGTGATATCGCAGAGTATTACTGGTTGCGTTGTGTGAATGAGTAGATGAGTCTGAAAGGAGAGATGTTCCTAAGCAGATGCCTTAGCCTCTTGATGTGGAAGGTTGAGTGCCCTAGCATGAAGCCCACTGCTGGCAGTGCATGTGCTGGGACGGTCAAGGGGTAGATGGGCATTTTTAGCAAGGCAGCTAAAGACGCAGACTAATTTAGACAATTTTTCATGTTTTGTGTTTTATGTTCAGTAGTGGATGGATAATCAGTCAGCAATGTATCATGATGTATATTCTAACTACATAGGATCTCATTCTGTCACCTTGTAACACTAAACGTGTAGAGATTATCCCTCTGCAGAGAGAGAGGAGCACAGCAAATGCGTTGCAGGTCTGTTCCGCACCGGTAGTGTGGAGGTGTCTACGCTGACACAGTGAGTGAGTGACTGAAGTAACCGATGGGCATTAATTAGTTCTCTGCAAAGGCCTCGTACTTACAGACTAAAACTATGGTGATTCAAAATCTGTGTTATATGCCTGTGTGTTTTTCCCCCTGTGTTTTCAGCTTGTAATAGCAATAAGTTTCTTGACACAGGGCACCTCTAGCTAATGACCAACTGGCACCGTGCCTCTGGCCAGCCGTTCCTTGTGTGCAGAAGAAACCCTGTGGTTAGCTCACCATCGCGTAGCTAGTTAGAATGCGGTTTGCAGTAAATATCTGTCAGTGAATTATTTTAAAACCTTTTAAGACTTCACTTTGCATTGTATTGTCTGCCTTCCAAAACATTCATTGATCAAGTTTATGCTAGAGAGAGAGTCAGCAGCCACTTCGTGCCGCCCGGGGTTGGGGGATTCTCTCTCTTACCAGTGTTAGAAATGGATGAAAGACAAATGGGCGAGTGGTGCTGAGAGAAACTTTTGAAGCTCTTCTTTTGCTGTTCGCAGTTGTGGTTGGATTTGGACAGGAGGTGGTGGCTGGTTACCTTGGCGAGCCTTTCGAGCACAGTACATTTCAGACTTTGACTCCAGCTTGTACTGACTTCCATGATGTACAGTATGCCCTCTTGTACTGCAGCCATCTCGGAGGAAATAGGTCATTTCTGTTAGGATTTTGGCAGTTTTGCACACAGCTTCGCTTTCCACACTAACCCATCTCCCAGTACATTCCTGTTGCTTAAAGAACATTTATTCCAGTATTGTTTTATGTTTTTTTCCATCTTTACTTGCAGCTTCTTAAAGCTGACTGTTCTTGCAGGGGCCATGTGCTTCTCCTAGAGTACAAAAGTAAGGTCTTTCCTTACTAACTGCAGGGTCTATATATTACACCTCAATGTACACACTTTGCTGCTACTGTTTGTACTGTCTACAGTAGAATTTCCTTATCTTGCTCCTGGTAGTGCATTACAGGCAAGCATGAAATGTAAAGTATTTATTTAAATAAAAACCTCTAAATTGGTAATTGAATTACCTCCCTGTAGCTTTAGAGTTTGTGACATTTCTTGACCTTGCTAGTTCTTTCATTAGATCCATGCAAGATCTAGTCATATGGTTAAGGATATTAAGCAGACACAACTATGAACCCAAGAAACCGTATTACTGTTGGTCATACTTAAACTGTTTATTTCCTTAAGTATATGACCCACAAGGATGTGAAATAACTACAAGAAACTGTTTTTGTACACTGTACATCCTTAGTATTTTTACACGTATATGATAGGGATGCACATTATTTTCCTTCGTACAGACAGCTTAAATAAAGCACTATGTCAATCTGCTACTTCTGTGTTTTTTAATGCTAATTTGTTCTGGAGGTTTGTAAATATATATATATATATGTTCAAGCTTGCCACAAAGGACGTATTTTTTTATATCTGCACATTACTATTAAATATCTTAGAGGATAAAATTCCTAAGTTGTTCTGTGTCAGAGAAAGAAAAACGGAAATGAGAAGGCTATATTGCAGATTACAAAAGATTTCTCGAGTTTTGGGTTAAATATTTACTTCATATTTTAAAGTAATTTTATATAGGTTAGATGTTTCAATCCTGAAATGCACAAAGAATTTACTTAATTTCTTCTTACAAGAAAATGTACATCGTTATTTTTTTATCACTGTATATATAATGATCTGTGCATGTTTAGTTACAAGTTTTATTTGCTGTGAAGTCCTAGTGATAACTGTAACTCACTGTGACGTATCTCAAATACTGGGTGATCAGTTTCAGCTTGTAAATTATTAAGTTACAGTATTGTCAAAAAAAAAAAGTTTTTATGACTGAGCAAGATGTATCTGTGCTTTGGACCAAGGCTATTTCCATACAGGTGGTTCATGTTAACTCTACGAGGTGTATGTCACTTGCAAAAGTAAATTTGGATTACGCTTTTCAAGTAATGATTACACAGGGCTGTGTTCCTGTCAGAACACCCACGATTTAAGGGATTTGTCATCTAATGAAAGTCAGAGCCTCATATCCCATAGCTAGGTAATGTGTTAGGGTAAGGAGAGGAAGGAATGGGAAGGTGGGATTTGCAGGGCACCTCGCAGTGGGACTCTTTGAAGCCCGCAAGCTGGTCCAGGGCTGTTGGAACCAGCCGCTCAGGAGGGCTGAGTGTCCCTAAAGCAGTCGGTCATCTGCGTTTTAGCTCAGATCTCAGACACGGATCCTTCCCTGGAGTAGAGGTGCTTCATCCAGGTCTCAGGTTTTTTGGTTGGGTTTTTTTTTCCTTCTCTTTTTTCTCCCCCGCCTTGCAATAGGAAAGAGCGTGAGACAGCCAGCCAGCCAGCCGTTCGTTAGTTCAGAGATACTGGGAGAGGAGTGACCAGGACTGGGCTGCAGCAGCAGCAGGACTGTCTGGTCAGGCTGCGTCCCATGTCGCGATATCACCCTCTGGCAGCGGACGTGGGATTTCCTGGATTTGATCGCCTGGTCTGACGTGTGTAAACTTTGTAAAACCAAGTGTTTTGTGCCTAAGTAGAAGCAGGGCCGGGGGGAGGGGAACATCAGACAGGTAGACCTGGTGCTCTCTGTGCTTAATGAGTAATTAATTGCTACAAAGTAGAGTAGCTGCTGCGGGGAACCCGATTCCTTCTAGACTCCCGGCAACATAATGAATTGAGCCTACACCTGGGATGAGTATGAAAACCTCCTTCCAGCTGGGTCTACTCGCAGCCCAGGATGCTTCCTTGAAATCAGCCAGGTCTGTGCAGGCGGGTGGCCAGCAGCTGTGCTCTGCACGCAGCCACCAGAAGCCACCTGGTAGGTGAGGCTGGTCCAGAAAGGTTGAGGGTCCAGCTGTGCCTCGGGCCGGGGCAGGGCAGCTCCAGGATCTCAGTGAAGCCAAAGTGTTGGGGCTAGGTGCCCAAGTTCCTGTGCACGCGTAGCCTATGGGTGCTTTCTCCTATTTCAACACAGATTTATGCTGTGGAATAATAAAAAATAAATTAAAAAAAAAAGTTTGCATATTGCTAAATTGATAAATGTATATTCTTACCTGTGTAACCATCTATAAACTACTGACACTTAAAAAATTGTCAGCCTGATTACTGTGGAAAACCCAGAGTTCAACTAGAGAGGACTTTTCTTCATCAGGCTTTCTTGTCCCTAAAGTCCTGAGGCCATTTTAAGCATGTTTATTGTCATACTGGTGAAGCAGTTCAGGGAGGCGATCAGATGTGTTTGGCAGTTTAATATGGCAGGAAATTGAAATAGGGAGGAGAAACCACTTTGATGTTAGGGCTGTACCACTAATAATTCTTAAAATACAAGGGAAGGAAAGATTGTGTCCCACAGCAAATGGTAACTTATTGCATCTGTTGTTACTCCTAGTTTTGTTACATTTTATGTGTTCATGCTGGCTGAGGTCGCTTTATTAATGGAGAACTCCTTTGCACTGGTTTTCACCTTTACTAGTGCATTCTACTGCCACACTGAAGATAATAGATGTAGAAACTTTTTTCTTAAGTATGTACATACTTAGTTTATCCTGCACTAGTTAGCAAAAGATTCATTCTTTCTGAAACAGTCTGGTATTTGGAAAGTAACTTTTAAAAACAGAAGTGCACAGTTAACCAGAAAAAACCCCTCCCCGTGCATCCTCCAAATGTTTTCAGTTCAAGAGTTTGAAGCCAAGTTCAGCTGGTGCCCATCCCTGAGGCTGCTAAATATTTGCTGGTGGAACAGTCTAGCATCACCACTTCAGTGTTGAGAGCCAGGCACCTCAACTTCAAGGCTAATCTGTACTAAGGGTTCCTTTCCCTTAAAGGCTGTATCCAAACTTGCCTCATGGAAATTCTTCCACTTTATATGGAATATTTTTCAACCATTCTTGGGCTTTTCTGATGGATAAGTAGTTATTGGGACTCCCACTTTTGTATAAAAAGTGACAAATACCTTGTAAAAAGAAAGTTCCCAGGTAGATTCTGGTAATGAGGTTATAAAGAGGAGGGCAGCGTGCTTGTGCAGGACTTACAAACAGCCCCCCTTCTCCCTCCTCCCCATGCACATGCTCTCCCTTGAATTCAGAAGGACAGAACAAGAAAAGTAAGAATCCAATTAAGTTTATTGGTATTTCAGTCTGTAAATAAGACATCTATGTTCAATTATAAAAATAGATAAAAACAGTATATAAAAAATCGTACAAATTATGGATAAGTTCACACTACGTAATAGCTGTTAGAACTGCCTTGCAAGCCTAGTCTTTTCAGAAAAATCTCAGCTGTCTTCCTAGGAAGTTTGGTAGGCTGGAAAGGCTTCAAAATATTTGTAATTCTGTAGTTAAATAGAAACCAACTGAAATTAGCCAGCAAGCGTGCCTGCTTTCTGCAGAGGTGTCTTTGGGTGAGCCTCAGACAAGGTTCAGCCAGGTGCAGAGCAGACCTGAAAGATAAAAGAGACGGGTGTGTTAAGAAGTAAGTAAGTAAGTAGCCTGTATCGCGTTGCTTGTGTTTCTTATTTGTGTCACTTCAGCCTGCGGACGAGTTCTTAGAAGAGAAGTACAGAAATGGTTAAGACTGTGGTAATGCAATGTAAACAAGCGCTGTTTCAAAGCCTGTGCTTCCTGCAGGCCTGCTGTCCTCACCTCTTTCTAAGATCAGAAGTCTTACAGGTAGCAAGAACAAGAGCTATTTGATTTCTGAAAAACAGGATCTCCATGAGCTTTAGACATGGCTCATGTTTAGCAGTAAATAACTGAGCTCTTGTTTTGGGGCACGTCTGTGATCCTGCCCCTTCTCCTTTCCAGGAAGGAGGCGGCAGGTTTGTGCCAGAGAGTGTTTACTGTGAATTGTACAGCGTGTGTGTGGGGTGGGCAGCTGCAGCAAAACGGGAAGCTGGGGCCTGGGTGCTGGTAGGAAACCTCTGGTGGGAAGGCTAATTTGCAGTTTCGAAGCTCTTGCATAGCTATTGTTTGTGCTTCCTCAGTAGCACTTCAGGACTGAATTCAGAGTGAGACATCAAACTCTATTGAAGCTGGGGAAGCCACCTAGAGTTAAGCCACTGGAGTTCTAAAATTTGGATTTAAGAGATGTAAATGACCTCAAATAAAAATAAACTTTCTACTTTGGCTGGTTTTGCATTAGAAGACTAAAGGGTTTTGCTTCCACACACACCCCTCGCCGCCCTTAGTTGGTAAGGCAATTAGGGCTGAGTTAAAAAAGATTTATGAAGCTGCAGTTCATTAAAGAATTAAAAACAATAACATGGTACTTTTTCCCCGAAAATACATGCACCAGCACCAACTGCTACAGTTGTGCCTGCAACCAGTGCAAGGAAAAATGAACTACGGCCACAGAAAGCCTTGGGGCTTAAATTCCGTGTTAGTGACAGCCAGAGGAAACCTACTCCATGGCGCCGTAACCCCTGGCATTATGGCCAGCATTTGAGCACTGGCAGAAGATTAAAAAGGCAAAAAGCTGCCCAAACACTCACCTCCTGAAGAAGTCTCCTGGCAATTGTTGCTGTTGTGGGTGTCTTACAATATCCCCAACCAGCCCCTGCCTCTGCCAGGCAGCTGCCCTTGCTGGCCCAGTTGACAGCCTGGCAGGCTCACTCACTGCTCTCCCTCCTCACTACAAAAGCGAGGTAGAGAGACACCCCCCCCCGCCCTTTTTTTTTAGGCACCCTTTTTCAGACAGTAGCATTTCGTACCACCAAACTTCAAAACGTTTCTACCCTGGAAATGTCATACTGCCATATATGCATCTAATTCAAAAGCTGTCGTTCTCCTCTTCTTGTCACCTACAGCCACAAAAAAGGTCTCATGAGCCCTGCCTGTATGCACGTAAACCAGTCAGATACCAGTACTTCTACCCCAAAGCCTTGGGGTGCCTACATGTCTTTCATCACCAGTTACCCAGTGCTAATGCTTTGCAAGATGCTGAACCTCAGCTTGATTGACAAAGTAAGCATTGCTCCACCTGACCACAGCCTGGCCTCACCCGCTTTAAAAAGAAAGCCCAAATACTGGCAGAGTCTCGGTGTACCCCATTATCCAACAGCCTGGATGCTAAAGCAGTTCGCTGACTAAATGGACACAAATCTGTCACTCGTAATGTCCAAGTAACTGGCAGCTGGTCACTGGATAGGCAGGGGCCTTTCCCATCTTCAAGTGTCTCCTCCTCCCAGCAGTACTTCGGTATTCAGTGAGCAGACCTCTGCAGCACAGACTGCCCAGGTTCCTCCTGACACTCCCTCCTCCCCTCAGTGGCATCTGTTTTAACTGGCGGTTGGGTATTCTTAGGGGCATGGGTTGGAAGTTTTTGTAAGAGCAGAACCATGGATATCTGAATGGCTTGATTGCTGTAAACTATACTCATAACGGAGGGGAGAAGAGCCACGAGCTTCCTGTCTGGTTAGAAAGCACTTGGGTTGCTTAGGTGCCTCAGTCCTCTTTTGCGCAGCTGCAGAACCCGCGGTGGAACTCTCGGGAGGGCCAAGCTTATATCCTGAGCTGCTCCCCAGCTCTGCCCACTGGCCAGACACCACACAGGAGGTACGGGCCTCCTACAGCTGCAGATTCACAAACTCTTAAGAGCTAAATACTAGGTGATGCAGCACTTTTAAGTGTCATGTCAAGGCAGTCAAGACATCAAGCAGAGGTCTACCTGTATCCATCCACTCCTGTCATAACTCTCATCGTCTCTGACTAAACTCCATCCAAGGAATAATGAAGACCTTCCTTTCACCTGCTTAAAAAAACAAACCAAACCAAAAAACCCACCCCAAAACAACCAGCAACCCCTGCCTGTGGAACGTCATCAGCTGCTACAAACACCTGGCGGAGGCACTATTTTTGTGCATTAAGACTACGCTTAAAAAAAAAAAAAAAAAGCTTTCTCCCCAATAACCTACAGTCTTCAGGTCTCCTGAAGAACCGTTGAGGGCCGTGTAAGGATCAGCCTGAATCACTTCTGACATCAGAGACGGACGAGCTACTTGTTTTCTGGACATAAAGCTCCCCTTCTGTAACATATAATGAAAAAAAAAAAAAGGCAAACAGGGCACTTGGGAGCATGTCAAGCACTCCATTGGCTGCTGGGACCTCACTGAAAATTCGTGCTGATGTAAGAAAAAAACACTGCTTAGGAACAGCTGTAATTCTGACAGTACCTCCCACTGAGCGACTAGAGGGGCGAGGGTGGGAATATAGTCATGGGTGAGTATACTTCAACTGCTATTTGAAAGAAAGTCGGTTTGTTCACAGACATGCTCACTGTGAAAAGGACATCTGTAATGAGGGAAGAGATGGTTTTAGTGGCTCAGCCATACGGAGAGCACAGGAGAGCACGGGTTCCTGCCAGGGAGGGGCTGGCTTGCAGGAAGAGATCTTCAGGGGGGAAGGTAGAGCAGCAGCGTACGACAACGACAGCCCTAGCTGGAGTTAATCCCCGAGGTCCGAATCCTGTCAGTCTGCACTCTCGCTGGCTCAGCTGGCTGGCAACCCCTTTGGCAGCCGGGGTCTGCGAGGGGATTAGCAACCCGGACAAACACTTATTTCTGTCACACACTGATGGACAGCAAGGCAGATCCTGCAAGTGAGGAGCAACCCAGCTTTCAGAAACATACTCATACTGGGTGGGCAGGGCTGAGGTCTCCAGTAATCTCAGTTTAGGTGTTTGCTTGCTATACTACGCTGATTGTATTTAGTAGTTATATAGGAGGGGAGCTAAATATCTCTTGCTCTCCTGACTTGGAGCAAGTTGCAATGTAAGAGGGACTTTCAATGGTAGAAACTCAAAACTTGAATCTTCAGAAAACTTTCAAAACGAGAGGTGTAAATCCCATAATTAAACTTTTGATTACCTTTACGTGGACCTGAATAAGTTACGCTCTACACCATTACCAAATATTAGTGCCATCTATTAAATACAGAGCCCATGTTGTAAGGTCAGGCCACATTATCATACTGGTCCTTTTTAGCTCTCCGAAAATGAAAATTACAGTGTGAGCATCTTCATCATGTTGTAGGCAGGTAGTTACTCTGAAATAATACTGAGCTTCTTTCAGTAATAGGAGATTTAACATTATTATTTTAAAAGCATGTAATTCACTGCCGAGAATGAGAAAGATGTTTTGAAAACTGTGGTATTTGTCTTGGTTACTCCTTCAACAAGGATGTTAAAAGCCTTTAACTCATGTTGCCTGTAAGGGAATTCAGCATGTAGTAGGATCAGGTATTTCTTTTATGATGACTTTTTTTCAATGACTTTAAAACACAGAATTTTCCTTACAGTGTCAAATGAGTTTTCCATGAAAAACAGACTCTCAACACACCAGAATGTAGCTGGATTTAAAGAGATCTCTTAATTCCCCCCCCCTTCCTTCCTTCCTTCCTTCCTCCCTTCCTCCCCCCCATACAGCAAACACTACCACTAGAAATAAAAATTGCAGTGGAAGCAACCTGAGCTTTAAAAACAAATCCTATGAAGGTTATACGTTTGTCAGTGTTTTTTTTTTTTTTTTTCTCTAGGTCAGCTAGATTAAAACAAATGACGCAATTTTAAAATCTGTGACTTTAAAATTAAAGTTAACCACCCCAAAAGTAACTCTTAGAAGGCAATAGGAACAGCTATAACTATGTAGCAGTGCTGTAACTGCAACAGCACTGCTCCAAATACAGTTATTTATATAATGTTTCATTCAACATGACACTAGGTTTTATGATCTATTACAGAATAAATTGTAGCCTTTCGGAAGAAATAGAGAGGATTCTGCTTCCTCAGAAGGAAAATACTACCGGAAGTGACAAAACTAACCAATTCCAAATCAAAAGGCAAACACCCAGTGATAAGCCAGACCAAAAAGTGCCTAAGGTAAAATCTGAGTTCTTCTAGAAGTTCCCACCTTCCTAAGAGTTGTCCCCCTTTCCCTCCAATTTAAAGCTTTTAAGATTTGTTTTTTTAATTCTGTCACATAAACCTGTCTTTGCTGTGGAGTGCTTGTCCTAAATTTTTAAGTGCTTAAAAAAAACAAACACAAAAAGCTCCAACAATTTCAAACCCAAAAATGTTTCAAACACTTCTCTCTTTTGTCTTGAAGTGTTTGCCAGATTCAGCCCACATCTGCAAATAGTTTTAGTCCTCCTTTCCTCTCCCTCCCCTCTCTCTATATATAGGATATAGAAAAAATACCTACTTCTGCTCATTTCTCTTTATCCATCCAGGTTTTTACTTGATTCCATCTGTGTCCTGTTTGAGATCTGCATCCCATTTTTTTCCTGAAATATGCAACTGCAGTTACTAGTGGCTTATGTTCCAAGATACAATAGCACATTTAGGTTAGTGTATTTTACATCATTTTTAAAAGATGAGGTATGATTGACTTCTCCCCCCCCCCCCAAAGATTATAAAGGAGAACTCTTGAACAATACAGTAAAATGTGGAATATGATGTCACTTTCACCTTTGATCAACACTGATTCTGCAATTGATTTTTTAAAAAATTTATTTCTACACTAACTACATACATCTTTCTGTAGTTAAAATCTCCCATTTATGGTGAACTGTTCTTTAGTTTTCTTAAACCAATTGTCTGATATTCCAGGCAGCTCTTTTGGGCTGAATTCCAATTCCCAGAGAACCCCTGTTGCTTTAAATAACTGCAAATAGATTTTCAGGACTCATTTTGTAATGATTTTTTTATATCATTCTTCTCTTCTGAGTGTTTTCATGTTAAAAAGTATCCTCTGGAGCACAATTAACTTGTAGTGAACATAAAGAAGGAAGCTTTTGCCAGTCAAGTCCTGATAGAAGTATAATATCTGAGTGATTTTTTCCTCTTTTGTATGATTTTTGTACTTCTGCCCAACTTAATAAAAGCACACTCACTTCCGGATAAAATAGATTATCAATAACAAACTCCCTGTGGACCATGTAAAGTCTGTTCACATTACCAAGAGTGCTTCCTTTAAAACAGAAATGTTAATTTTCTTTTCTGAACCATCACCTTCTTAAACTACCTTATAGAGAGAACAGTATGATTGCCCTGAAATTTGCCAGTAGTTACTACATGCTGATAACCTTACACTATCTTGAGCTACCAAGTTTGTCTACTACAACAGGAAATCCTGTAAAACCAAACACACTGACATGATTAAAGGCATAACAAAGTATGGATTTTATTCTCCTAGGTTAAACGTTTACTAAATTCTACAGCTAAAACGCCTATGGAAAATAGTATGATTTAAAGTTCTAAGATGATTCATGTTCTGTTTACTGCTAGGTGTGCTACTGGACTAAATTTCCTACACTGAATGTCTTGTTACCTTGTTAACAGAACTCCAGTTATCCTGGGCAAACTCACTAGTTTGCAAGTTAGGAAACATCATGCTGTGGTTGAAATAGTTCATTTACTTAGTCACAAAACAAGGGTTTGATTATTTGATAGTTTTACTGAAAACCTCATTCTGTGCTTGTCAGTTCTCCCTCTTCTTTTTCTGAAGCAAGTAAAAGAAAGACAAAGAAAAAAACAAACCATGCAGCCCTCTCCCAAAGCACTGACTGAAGAACAGTGGTCAAAAACCCCAGCAACAACAGCCCACGGGAAGCCACAGCTTCCTGGAGACCACTGGAACCAAGAGTCAGTCCTGCTAGAGAT
Source organism: Haliaeetus albicilla (assembly GCF_947461875.1). Taxonomy (NCBI): domain Eukaryota; kingdom Metazoa; phylum Chordata; class Aves; order Accipitriformes; family Accipitridae; genus Haliaeetus; species Haliaeetus albicilla. Next base: position 28,444,127 of record NC_091495.1, read on the forward strand.
GCAGTGCAGTGATTAGTGCTCAGGCAGACTGATTTCATGTTCACCATCTCACTCTTGGGTGACTGGAAGGAGCAGCAGGAAAGATAAATGACTTTTAAAAATTGGGGGGGGGAATCATGAAGTGGTAGGGGGATTTAAGTCTGACAAACGTCAGCAAAAAGCTCAAAGAAATTATCAACATCAAGCTACTGTTCAAACATTAATGCTGTTAAAGAACAGATTTCCCTTTTCTCTGAAAAAGGAACACAAAACCTTCTGATAAGAAAGCTAGAAGCTGTCACCCAAGAATAACTTCTGCTGGTTTATTGTTTCTTCAAAACACTTCCGTCATTTAGTTTAGGTTTAAGTGAGACTCGGGTCCAGCTACCAGTCTCGGTTTCCAATTGCATAGATTTTTATTTTTTTTTTTTTTCAGAAAGTAATGCCTCATTTAAAACAACAGCAGCAACAAAATCCAACTGCTGAAATAAGACTGCTGGCAGATTTCTCTGCTAAAGCTGCAGAATATTCCCCTCAGACTTTCTTTTCTTTTGGCACAGTACCTGTGTTCGCAGAAACTGCACCTCTTCTGTAAGCAGCTGCTTCTCTTTGAAGAGCTGATTCTGTTTGTTGAGCAACTCCACTAACTGCTGGGCAGTGGCCTGGCAGTGCTTGTCAAGCTGCTGTAACCTGGAAAAAAAATAGATAAAAGGGTTGCAGAGCATCTGAAGTTGGAGTTCATGGTAGAAGCTTTGATGTTTGCACTGGCAGGTGCAGCTCCCAGAAGACAGAGTTCGGTCTGGTGGTTAGGCTGAGACTAAAGTATTACTCCTAGAATGGGCATTCAATATGTTTTATCTTCACACTTTAAACAAGCACTTTTAAAGGTTTGCACTTCCAATTTAGAAGCCTTATCACGACATGACAGCAAATTTGCTTTGCCATTAAGTGACATCAGTAAAAACTGCAGGACTGCATCCTGATACCTGTAGGTAACTAAGCAAGCTGCACACTCTGTAGCTGCTTCAATAACCATCTTCCTGAAACACACACACTAGCCCAGATTATAAATCCAAATACCCCAACTCCCTGACAAACTGGACCTGAAGTGACAATAACTTTTGTTTTCTGTCCACTGCTCTTTGCAACCTGGTCAATGTTCAAAACTTGTTACAGAATGCAACACTTATTTCAAGTGAGCTTAGTGTTAATTAAGCATGTTAGTGTAGATCCTTCAATAGTGTAACAGGGATTCCTGGGGAAGGATGTTAAAAGTCCATCCCTCCAAAGGGCCTCCTCATCGGTGGCTGCAAAACAGAGGGAACAAGCTGGCAGGTATCAGAAAGAACACACAGAGGCCTTTTGCTTACACTTGAAAAACAAGTGTCCGAGTTGGGACAACACTGCTATCGACAGGGCAACCGCACCTTTACTTCTTTAATTGCAAAAGTCGGTATGGCTTGTTACGTCCCTAGTGACTGTTTATTACTCCTGCCACGAAAAAATTAAAAAGTCTGCTTGGGACCTGAGCATGGGATGTAAACACAAAGAAGCTGGAAATTGTGTTTTTACATTAAATGCATTTCACTCTCTAAATAGAAATGTCTTTAATTAGAGGTCCTTTCAGATATCTTAGAAGCTTCTTGTCTTTAAATAACAGTACTCTAGAGAAAAACCTACACATCTAAACACTATGCACTTAGCATGAACCGACTCTGTTTTTGTCAAGGTTAGTTCTGGATCTAAACTTTGCACTTGCTTTTGTAAGCTATTTCTTGCTCAACATATTGAAATACAGCTTCAGCTGAACAAGGTTTTTAGGTTGTATCTCTTATACAGGCTGTGTTATTAATGGAATTAGTTATACGCTTACAATAAGGCATGTGATTTTTCTGAATCTTTCTACTTTCAGCTCCATGTGGTAGTTTTGACTTGTACAGCTGTCATAACTCAGCTAAGCTAATCACTCTGAATATCGACATTCTTAATCAGGATTGTTCAAATAACTGCATTAGTAAACACCCCCAAATTTCTTGATAAAAAGCTAGGAAAATCTAGCTGAAACAAGATTGCCAAAATCTAGGTCAAAACCAGTATTTACTGATCTGTATCTGCCAGCCAACTTCCTTGAAATCAAACTGCAGCAATCAAGTAGCAAACACTGAACGCCCATATTTCATAGCGTCCCGTTACCCCGCTAATGTTTCCTTGCAAAAGGGATTTGAGGAGGTGCAGGACCATCTCCTGGGGATCAGAACAAACCTAGATGCAGCTGCAAACAGCGACAGCTGGTTGTAAACATCCAATGAAGCAAACAAAACTTCTGCTTTGACAGCACAGGATGGTCTACTGAATACAGACTGGGACGCTCTCTGTCTGACTGCACACTCCCTATACCTTCCAAACTATACCGTGTTGGTACAGGAGCTGTTTATGCTTCATTTCTTTACTAAAGGTGGTATCGGGGGCATTGAACTTCAAAAAAGCAAAGCAGAACTCCCACCCACAAAACCCCCACCCTTGTACTGTTCTTTGTTTTGTTTTTAAAGATAGTAGCTTTTCTACAAGCATCTTGCTCCCGGGGAGTGCAGAACAACGGTGGTGGTTGCTGGAGGCGACGTCGTAGTTTCAGACTGGAGAGCTGAGTTCTGCTCACTACTTTGCCATTGATTTCCTTTAACTTGAGGAGGATATGTGACCTTACTGTGCTGCTTCATCTGTTGTAAAGACATCTTCCAGTCCTTTATTTCTAGAATACTTATTACTTTATAGCAGTACTGGTAGGGAGGTGTAACTGGGAAGTGCTGTCTTCGGACAGCCAAGGGAAGAACTCCAGTGCTGCCCTACCTATTTAAAGCCTGAGGCTATGAAATCCTCCTCACGCACTAGAGCCAGAGTCAACAACTACCAACTACAGTCTGGATTCAGGCCCTTAGAATTGAAGTTTCTGCTGATTTCTACTTTCAGTTAATAACTTCCCCGTTCTGCTAGTTTTTCAGCCTGTTTTAAGAACAACCATACGGTCTTTGAGAGACCCTCTTGCACAAAATTATTATAGCTGGCAGCTAATGACATAAGTAAGTACATAACCTCCTCGACCCACATCTCTGCAGCAACACGATGAGCGTTGCCCGTCGCGGTGGTAGGGCCCGTTCCAGCTGGAAGAGCAAACGCTGCTGATGCAGCCCCGAGGAGAGGCCCTTCCCAGGCGTGCCTCTGCTCTCGCAGGGAGAAGGCTCCAGCTGAAGAGCCACCACTTCAGCGCGAGGAACTTCCTCCAGTTCTGGCACCCAGAGAGGAGTCATTTCCAGCTCATGTGAAATTTGCATCAAAACAACACTTTCTACTAGGTACTTCAGGCAGCCCGTGCAAATTTCAAACACATTACTGGATACAAGCCTTAGCACGCTCTATTGTAAAGCTCTGTATCCTTTCAGATCATGCAAAGCGTGATTCGGATAAACTGCTGTAAATAGAAAAGTCTTTAATTATGGCAATACTACTCAATTATGCTTTTCTGTTCTGTAACTTCACCACCCACCGTGTTACATTTAGACTGTCCCCTTGAGCAGAGGGAGAAAGATGACAGAGGCACTGAGCTGGGTTTGACTAGCAGGCCACAGCTTCACTTCTGTCATCTGTATCTATCTCCAGTGCTCGAGTATAGGGTTAATAACATTCCTTTCTACAATTCTGGGTCATGATGGATAAAAGAGGGAGTAGTTCTAGTCAGTGCAGATCTCAGTCTGTGAATTCCCTAATTCTGTCTACCAGTCTGCTCTCCCAAAACTGCTGCCAAGCTGGCCCTTGGTCCGCACACTGGGACTACCAGCCTGCTCTGGTGCATTTAGCTCCCGAGGACAGGCTCTGGGCCCTCTCACAGTATCTGCTATTACGTGTGACATGTGCAGCACAGCCACACATTCCCATATGCATTGTATCTGGCCTGCCTGCTGATCTCGTAAATGATTCAAGATGAGAAATGAACAGCTCCACCCACATTCTCTGTACCTCCCATATGTTACAACTGCACATCGATGCCTGCCATCATTTTTACAACTGGGTGACAGAACCTTCTGCGCATTTTGCTAATACGAGTGAGCGAGGTTGCATGGTCGCCACGTTCACTTTGGCAACACCACCTACCAGGCAAACGTGTACTGTGTCCTGAGCATCTGAGTGACCACTGTATCCTTGCCCTCCATTCCAAATGAGATCATTTTTTCCACCAAAGTGGCAAGATCTGTCCAGCTGGGTTGTCGGGTTGGCTGCTCCAACTTGGCCTGGGAGTGCTGAAGGACAGGAGCTGAGTCCACGCTCTGTCATGTTACTTCAAGGCACAAGGTGAAGACATGTAACTCTTGAACCACGTTCCGTTTGGACTACTTACAGGACAACCTGGCACTAAGGAATAAGCTCCCATTTAGTAGTAATAATAATACCCCACAAATAATTTTCCCTTAACCACTAAACCAAAAGTCCCATTTCTACATGGAGGCAGGAAAGAAGCAGCTTCACGTGACAAGTGGTTCCACAGAGGAAGAACGAGATTGAGGCATCCCAAGATGTGATGAATGCTTCAAGGTAGACGTTTTGCTCTGATTCTCAGTACTTGGAGCTCATATGCAGCTTTATGTTAGAAGGGCTCCAAGCTACCTTGCTACTTTGTGCAGCTACAACCTGCAGAAGACCACATCTCTCACTCCGTACAGCAGTAAAATTTGGATCGGAAACTAGGCTACGCTGTAGCCTGCCCAGAAAGGAAATGGAAAAGGATAGATAGGTTTTGTTCCATTTTGACAGCTACGGGTAGACAACCACTGCAAGACCCTGCAGAAACTATGTGAAACATCAAACCTAAAGCAGAGCTTTGGCACCAAGGCTGAATTCCACCCAGCAGAATAACCTTCCATTGCATCCAACACCACAAGGCTGGACTGGCGCCCACCGTGTTACATTTAGAGCGTCCCCTTGTCTGCAGCCTACAGACAAAACCCAAAGCTTCCTTCCTTTCTAGGAAGACACGCTGCTAATGCAGGGGCACCCACAAGGCTCCTGCTGCAAGCTCCCTGCCCTGCGGGACTCACAGGTCCATTAATCCGCAGGCAACTGCGAGCAGCGAAGGGAAAAGCTGATACAACCTGTCAGCCCTCCTCTGGGTTTTCAGGTTGATTTGAAAGAAATTAATATGCAAGGATCTGTGGGCAGCGTCCATCCACCCAGCAGCGGCAATCGGTCCTTGACACGGCAGAGGCATTAAAAGATTATTTACTCTTTCAGTACAGCCAGGTTCCTGACGTAAAACGTTTCCGCTCTACTCGGCGGAGCCGAATCTGCTGAAATGGCGCGATTGGATTGCAGCGACCCGCAGCAGCTAAATCACCGAATCCAATAACCGTGCCGCATTTACTGGCACACAGCTTAATTAGGTTTTAATACAAGTAATCCGATAACTACTCCTGGCCAGCCAGAGCACAGCCGTCAGCGCCGAAAGGGCTGTTACCGAGCGGCCCGTCCGGCGCGCTGCGCTGCGCTGCGGCGGCCGCCCCCCCGCTGACCCCAGCGACCCCCCACCTGCCGGTTGCCGCGGCAGCGGAGCGCGGCCCCTCCTGCCGGGCTCCCCGCCGCAAGGCCCGGGCCACCGGGCTCCCCGCGGGGGCCGCCGGGGGGGGGTCCGCCGCCGGGCGCCGGGGCTGCGGCTCCGCCGGCGAGGGAGCGCCAGGGCGGGCGCGGCTCCTGCCGCCCCCGGAGCCCCCGAAAGCCGGGAGGAGGCGGACGCGCTCCCGCGCTGCAAACCGCCGTCAGAGGAACGCTCCCCCGGTTCCTCTACGGTTGCTCTCGCATCGCTCTTTTGCCTGCCGGCGGGCGCAGCCATCGGAGGCTGCTGCTGGTCTGGTCACAGGGGGGAAGGAAGGTCGAGGGCGACGTTGCAGACCCCCGCCAGGCCGCGGGGACGCAGCCGGAGGGGGCTCTGCCCCAAGGCGGAGGCAGCGCCACGTTCGGTAATCGGCCGTTTGCAAATCTCGGATGTTTTTAACGCGCTGAATTTTCAAAGCAAACGCAGGTTTAAGAACAAGCTTGTTACAAAAACAGGGAGCGAGCCGGTTAGAAAAGAAAGCAAAACCCGGCAACCTTTCCCTCAGTAAGCTTCTACCTGCTTTTACCAGTTTTTTCACGACATCCTACAAATTCGCCCTCGTGAGAGGAAGCGTTTAAGTGGTGGTACTTAACGGATAGTTGTATTACAGCCCACTGAAGGACGTTCAGTTTGTGCACTCAACTAGCCGAGGGTTAGGAAATGCCAGGGCGAAGGTTTTCTGTGCAACTCCTTCGCGCCTCCACTGCCGCCCCCCTCGTCGGCCCCGCCGAGCTCTTCCCGAGGCAATTACTCGCCACGACCCTGCTGAGCAGTTCCAGCCCAAACCACAGTTCTTGGCAAGCCTAATGAAATCACAAAGACTTGCAGCAGCACCTTAAAACAAAGAAGCATCACACAACCTTAAATACAAACCCTGGCGACCACAGCTAGTTCCTGACACAGATAGAGCAGGCACCACCTCAGGTAACGTCCTGCTATATACAAATTAATGATCGGGCTTGCTTTGCCTACGTGAAGGTCTTGGAAAGCCAGACTTGCTGCCGTGCAAAGACTTAAGCTGTGCGGCCGGTGCTTACTGGTGAGCTTGTTTCTGCAGCCACAACTGCCCCAGCTGCTGTCACTCCCCACCCCGCTTGCAGGGACGGCAGCACCGGTCGCCTCTGCTTTCCACCTCAACCCTGCTACTTTTCTGTCTCCCCTTTTCATAGCAGAAGTGATGTTGCCTTTTTCGTTAGGGCAGAAAAAATTATATTCACCACCTCTTTATATCTTGAATCGGCTCTGTAGACAACTAGGACATTGAAACCAGTAGTAAAATTAGTTTTCGTATGAGCAACCTGCATCTTCATTGTGGTTTGCAGCATCGACAAATTCACACAGTAAATTTTGAGGTAACTAAATAAGAGTCTATAAATTTGGAAATGCAGACAAAGAGCAAATTACTCAACAAAGTTTCACTAGTGTCCTAAATTGCTATTTACTTAAAATCTTGAGCCACAGATAAGGACCTTGAGACAACCTTGATTGATGAGCATCTCGGAGAAGTCCCCATAAGCTCCCAAAATAAAGGGAGCATCTATACTACCCATCCTTTAACTGAACTCCATTCTCCCTTTTAGCTTCAAAAGCAAACCACTATGATCCACCTTTCCTATGTTAATGAAAGATAAAAAAGCATAAGAGAAAAAAAAAACCACAAAAAAGCAAAAAAAAAGCAAAAAAAAAAAAGCCTAAGCGAGTAGTTGCTAAGGACAGTGAAAGAGCCTCCTTACCTCTGTCACGCTGCACTGGAAGTCCTGAATTCTAATAGGACACAAGGAGACAAGTTAGGGCACATTAAAACAAGTTTCTGTGGCATTTCCCACTCTCTGAAATCCCTATCAAAATTCTGTTGCCACAGGAAAGGCCCAGATTATCATTCGTTCAGGCAGAGAAAGAGTGCAATCTATACCACTTCTAGCTTAGTAAGGTAAGCACTTGCCTGCACTACAGGCAGAACAAACTCATCCAACTTATGTTAACAGATGGGAACTAGAGGTTAATATCCCTTGCACAGTTTGGAATTGGACACTGAAGAAGAAAATGCCCACATTTCACCACGAAACCCTTGACCCAGGTGGTTCTCTATGATGTAATCTTGGTTGTTTTTTTTAAAAATGTGTATAGGTAACCTCTAAATTCCCTTTTACTAAAGGCACTTTTGATTTTTCAACATATTTTAAAGAAGTGCCTATATTACATCTTCTCCAAGAAGATAACAATCTTCACATGCCATGATAACAATTACAAATAGGGTTTAATTAAAAGTTTACTTAGGAACAGTAGCTTCCCCTTTGTTTCAGATGTCATTACTGACTATTAGAGTATATCTTCACTTCTACAGCTGGCCCAACAAGTTAAACAAATCGATCATGTAGGAAACCTGAGCCTGGATCTATTCCTGGGCTTCTAATAGCTCATGTCTAACGTGCTGAAGAGAGAACATTATCAGCCTGCTCTTTAGTAAGGGGGTGTAGCAGCTGGGCTTAGCCAATATGATGGCCACTTTTAGCCCTCCTGGGTTTGGACAGGAAGGAAACAATGAAAGATAATGGATGGCAGGCCGGAAAAGATACGGGTGAAAGCTTCACTAATGTCTATTTCTGTCTGAATCCCTAGGCTGAAGAGAGGCTTTTCCTCCTTTGAAGGAATTCAAAATAATACAATCTATAATAAGAATAAGAACTCTGGATCAGGTTTGCTCTAGACAAAAATAGTTCTGGTTGCTATTTTCTGCCTATTGCTGAAAAATGTTTAATAAAACAATTCTCAAAACCGTTTAGGCTGACTATTAATTGAGTGCTGTAAAATACCTTGGGGGAAAAAAAAGGAGGCAGGGCTCGCAGCAGATGTAAAATCATTATAATCCTGTAACATTATAGTCAGACTCCAATTCTTTTTTCTTTTTTTAATATATTCACCTCTGATTTTGTTATATGCTGGACAGAACAGATTTTGCAAAATTTCTCCATCAGGAAACAGAGTCTTGATAATGTTAAGAGATGTTCATCTTATCAAGATTTCAAAAGTGCCCCCCTCATGTTTATAAGGATCATTCCACAAGGTACACATGTGCATTACTTAAATATTTCTTCCTGAACTTGTTTTACTAGTAACAACAGTTTTTGTCATTGGCTTACTTTTTATAAATGTGGGCTCCATTTTCCCCACTGCTTACTCTGATTCTTCTTATTTCTTTCACTACCAGACAAACTTGAACCTTTACAGACTGCTAGTTGGTGTCCACACAAAACAATCGCTATATTCAAGTCAGAGACACTGAGAATTTTTTAATGCAATCTGCCCAATCTGAACTCTTTCCTTCAGAAACACTTTGCCTTTAAAAAGAAATTCCCAGCATGAACCTCATCAGAAGCGACATGTAACAGACAGTACATGTGGTGTTTGGGCAGGCAGCAGAGAATTGAAAAAGAAGGCTTCACTTTTTCTATCCCATGGCATGTGCAGAATGTACATGTGGCCCAAGCTGACATCAGGCATTTGAAGCAAAAAAAACCTGCTAAAAGCATCAGCTTCTGTTAATTTACTTTGTCAGACATTGTCTTAATTAAAAAAATACTACCGCTAGAAAGGGTAGTGCAGCTGAGCTACAACTGCTTCAGTTGTTTCAGGCAGTTGCAATTACAGACTAACAGAACAGCTTTGAGTTCAGGCCTGCTGTCCTCACTAAGCCCAGACTCTAGCTGCAACCAAGCAAGGACTGGAGGCTCTGTATTACAGAGCATAAAGCTTCTGTTTATAGCTATTAGCACCTGTGTTTGAAAGGTAAAATATTTCTCACTAGTGACCTTGCAAATGGGAGCTCAATAGTGCCGGGTACAATCCTGATCTGGTTATCTGCAAGGGAGCCTTCCCAGTTTAATAACTATACACCATAGTCCTTCAAAACGTTCTTCAGCATAAACAACAAGGCAGCTATACCGTATAGTTCGACCACTATGAAAATAAGCTATAAAAATATCAAATACAAAGTGTTAAATGTCTACGTAGGCATCACTCATTAGTTCCTTTGCTTAAACCCCATCACCCTTATTTTCCACACCAGAGGTGCAAATATGCCCCTCTTTCCAGTTCATTTCAAACAAGTGATTTTGCCTGTAAGCTCTGGCAGGTGATACACATTTGCTTATTTTCAGGGTTCACACAGGGTTATTGTGGTTTTCATAAATCACAGTGAAAGTAATGATAGATGTAGGATTTGTATGGAGTGTAGTTTTATGCTTGTGACACACAAAAGGAGGAATGTGACTTTAAACTGGCGACAGAGATAATTTTTCTGTGCAGCATATTCGGATAGATGTTTTCCATACAAGGCCCCATTGCTCTCTCCACACAGACCAGATTGCTTCCATTTGTGAACTTACCTCAAGCCTAGCGTACTCCCCTTCAAATACAGCTCTACCACATCTATTTTCCAAACTTACTCTGCCTAAGGAATAAAAATGAGAATGGGGGGGACATATTGAGTGAGGATCTAGAGAAATGGCTGGGAAGCAGGTGAAGGGGGGCAGAGGAGCCTAGGATGCGCATGAGACGTAGGGAAGAGCTGTGCTCAGATACGCGTGGATATACCCAAGGGGCCTGAGGGGGCTTCAGCCTCTCTTTCTCTGTTTAGTGCTGGTCGGCCCAAGCAAGCATGCTCCCACCTCACAGGGAGCTGCTGCTGTCACGCAACAAAGCACTTCGGACCAGGGCTGTACCCACTTGGGACCAGCCCCAATCTTCCCAGGTCCCTCGGTATGGCATAAACCAGTTCTGCAGAGGCTGAAGGGAGGGTCACAGCATCAAGGAAACACCAGCTGGGGGGAATGTAACATGGAAGACCAAATGTAGGGGCGGGGGTGAGGGTTACAGAGAAAGATTTTTGCATTGAGAAAGGCTGAGAGGAATGGAGTTTCATCCTGAGAAACCAGAAGTTTTCCAGAAAATGAATAAAGCTAGAGGAACTGAGCGGTATTGTGAGCCCACCTTCATGGAGCTCAGCTGTTGTGAATACAGAGGCCACTTGGGTGTTTTGTTTTGGACTACATTAAAAACAGTGAATTTGCATGCAAAGTTAGCGAAAACTGCAGTTGCTTAGAAGCACTGAAGGAAAGCAGGGAAGCATTTCACAGAAAATACATCTTAAAAATGTATTAGTACATTATAGACAGTATTACACTCTCTGTAAGAGAGTTGCTATTTCATGATGTATATATATTAGTCCAATTGTGCTCTGAATTTACTGCATCGAGCCTAAAGGCTGAACTCAATCATTGCGATGAAATAGAGGAATTTTATTCCTGCTTTAGAGGCAAATATCATTACAGTTATCTTCAGAATAACTATTAACCCCTCCACAATAAGGAGTACAACTGCAACAAGGCAGTTTGGAGATGAGTATCAACACACCCAGATCACAGCCAGTGGGAAGGGTCAATTATGCCTTTCTGGTCGCAGCAGCTTAGCTTGTGGATGAGAATAGCTGCTCTAGTGTCTCTGGAATAGCAGCCCAGGGCTGTTGGGAGTACCATGCAAAATGAGCACAAAGGTGGCTCCAGCTTGGCTCTCCCATATCACGGCTCAGCATGCCAGTCAGCATACCAGTCACTGGACCCAGCACAGGCATCCCACCATGGTAAGGCTATCGGCACTTTACAGCAGAAGAATTCATTCTGTCCACAACTGTGCATGTGCATGCACAGACTCTTCTGTTTCCACCATATTTTAATTATTGTAAAAAATTCAAGCAAAACTATCAGTCTTTTCTTTGCTACCAGTTGAAATAAATATGTTACTCATTTTCTTGACACATCTTCAATGTGACTACAAGAAAAGAAGAGTACTTTCTCCCCTAGATTACATCAAAACGCCTTGCTTAGTTTTGTTAGGTAAATCGGGCTTTTCTCTATTACTTCCCCATGTTCTAGTCTTTCAGTGGTAAGCAACGGTAACAGTTTTATGAAACAAATGTTTAAACAAGAAAGCTCAGAAGTCTTGATGTGCTTTTGGCAGCTGAACATTCTCACTCACATAAGTAGTTGGACAATTAAAATTAAGTGCCTGAAATCACTAGTAGTAAATTAAGAAAACAAAGCTGTGTCTCTTTGTTTAAAAATACAACCATGGTTTTTCTTCTTCTAAGTAGGGATACAGAAGACAAACACATATGCAGAATCAGAAGCTAGAGATCCACCTACTATCAATCAATTACTTATCTCTATAGACTTCGTAACCTCTGATACTGCTGCTGCAGCACAAATCCACCATTACTCAAAATGCACTATAGGAACACCTGCACAGAGAAATGCACATTTCTGAATGAAACACACACTTTTGATAATGTGCGCCACAACGTTGGTGAACTCACTCGCTAACACGGCGCGGAAAACGGCCTGGGTTTCTGAAAGACTGTGAAAGCTCAGCACAAAACGGCCTGGGTTTCTGAAAGACTGTGAAAGCTCAGCACACGTCCTGAGAGAGCCCGAGGTCCCCACTGGGGCTCACTGGTCTGACTCCACTCCTCCTCAACAGCCACCGCAAGAGCCTTCCAGAGAGATGCTGGTGGTCTTGGCACCGCTCCTGGTGGACAACTGTCCACCTCACACCTGGCTCAGCCTCGGCTCAGGCGAGGTAATGAACAGGCCGACAAAACAAACCCAAGCCTCCCTCCCAGGGGGGCTACTTTTGATCAGTGTTGAGCAACATATGCAGGCTTGAGCAGGGGGGCGTGCAGGCAGCTCAGGAAAAAGCGTGCGCTGCTGTAACTAAACTGCAGATTAAGCTGAGGACCGCTGTTTCCTAAGCTCCAGATAAGGAGCCTTCTGGAGAGTAAGAAAAAAAACTAAAAAGAGCAGTAATTGTACTTTTACTTTTAAATTACTGTGAATTTAGGCTATATTAGAGCAGCATTTGTCTCAGTTTAAGATAGTCTATTTTTCAGCAAAGATCTGCAATAAGGAAGATGGTTCTGCAGTTAATGGCTTGTTTCTAATGTCTCTGAAACCATAACGTTAGCTGCTCAGCAAGTATTTACCTATGAATGAATATTTGGGCATCCCTCATGTTATCTCCTTACATAAAAATTGTGATATGGGATCATAATGTACTTAAAGTCTCTTCAAATAAAATAATCCTAATTTTATTGAACTCCTTTACTGCAACATCAGGTTTTTTATTTCCTTTGAAACAAATAGTATCAGGGAGATAAAACTGCATTTACAGGTGTACCAAGAGGCCTGATTTTGTTGAGACATACAGAGGAATCTAGAGTTCTATTGTGTGACAGTACAGAAACGACTAAAACCTATTTCTGTTACAGATCTGGACACAAAAGCTTTCATCCTGATCCAGAATAACTCCCATGAGCTGTAATGTGAACTACAGAGACTCCTGTAAAGCACACAAAACCCCACCAAGAGCCCAATCCTGTGTTGCTAAAAACAAAAGGAATTTTGCCTTTAATAGGAGCAGGCCCCTTGTTTGCATAAAGAGCAACTTGTCAAACAGAATACGAATGCCAAGCTGGTACATTATAGCCACAAGCACAATAGCCCCAATCCTGTTTTTAACTAAGCAAATCCCAGAGAGAGCAGTTTTCCCCCAAAATCTGGGCATCGGCTACAAATTCAATGAATTGGTGTCTCAAACTGTTCACGAAGGATGCAGGAAATTTGCAGAAGGGCACGAGCTTCTCATTTCAAAGACAGGGAAACTGTATGTTTTCACTATAAAAAATGAGAGTGTGAAAAAATCCTAACCACACAATAGCTCTCTTTCAAGTATAAAGTTCAAAATTAGATCTCCCAAGTTTCCCATATTTTGAAAGAAGAACACAGAATAACGATCTAAAAATCCTTCACAAAAAACCAACAAGCAAGGATGAAGCAGTACCCGCCTGGGGGCCAATTGCCTCTCCAGCAGCGGTAAGGCTGTTACTAGGCTTGCAGTACCATTTGTTCCATTACACAATCTCCTGAAGCCTTTTACAGAGAGCTAAAACAACTGCCTGTACCAACACGACACATGGCTTTCCATCCCGACTCTTTGCTAATCCAGACGCTCCAACCATCTTTCTTTAAGATGCCATATGGTTGGCAGAAGCCTGTAGATCTAGCAGCACATCTGCTTGTATGTTACTTCTCCCCTCCAACTCCCCCCTCCACACCACAAAAGAGAGAGCAAATAATTATTTAACATGTAACCAGTTAAACTGCATTTAAAGAGGACAGGGATTATTTAGCTCTAGATATTTTAAAAATATAGATTGTCACTGAAGATCGTTTGTCTCTCAGTGATTTGAGAAATACAGAGAAACAAAACAAAGAAATGAAAGGCACGTGGGCAAAATGATTGCTGCATCTGAATTATTTAAATGACTGCCATTTCAGACCTTATGCCCGAAGATTTATTTCCTGCATTAGTGTGCCACTGAAGAAGGGACTGAATTTTCTCTCTGCTTTTGTCAGAGGTGAAACAGACAAGCAGACTAGGAAACTATAATACACCAAACCATGCTTTGTTAAGCAAGCAGAGTGAGTCTGTATGCTAATGACTCTGCAGGAATACACTGACACACTGATTTTTTTGGTGTCATGAGCAAAGATTATTGACACTGTTGAAATCCTGGTTGCACTGGCATGCAGGCATCCAGGTTGTCTCTTTAGAATCCAGACGCTAGGAAGACAGGCTGCAAAAATAATTTTGTTTGTGATGAGTTATCATTTGACCATTTATGACATAATTGACTATAACAGAAAAGAAAATATACACTTTGGAGCCTGAAATTAAAAAAAAAAAAAAAAAAAGACCTAGAACATAGAAATTACAAATAAATGCTCCTATAAAACTCTCATCGACCGCTCTGTGATGAATAACCATCTCGGTTAACGAAGGACAGGCAGAGAGGGAAATGTGTAAGGACAGACGGCACAATTTTGCAATTCTGTCTGCTGAGGATTTGTAGCACCTTTTGTTCAAAAACACTATTTCCTCGTTCAACTTTCCATGCATCAGTAAAATAAGACATCAAAGAGATAAAAGATAACAGCTCTACCTCAAATGCTGCTCACATGTATTGTTCGTGTGATTATCTGTGCAGAGAGAAGCAGTATGTAGCATAAGGACCGTGAAGCACATGTGTATGCTCTAGCATTTTTCAAGAAGAATAGAAACTAGACATGCATTTGCTCCAAATAGTCTCCCCACATCAACTCTCCATTGCAATGAGCACAGAACCTTCCTCTGCCTTCACAAAAACAGCTTTCCTTACGATATGGGAATGGTTGTGTTTGACTAGATAATGTACAAAGTGGTTTTTCCCTCAGCTATTTAGCAGAGTTCCTAAACAAATGATGAGGAGACTGTGTCCTAGCCTAACAGAACGAGCAGACCAGTGTTGAGGCTTTGGTTCAAACCAGCACTTTTGAGGACACAACACCAGGTTTCTAAGCTGTTTGTTTATGGCTAGTACTTTCCTTTCCCCTCCTCTCTGTCTCAAGGCTATTTAAGATTTCATCAACATTGCTTTGGATAGTTTTATATAAAAACAAAATTAAAAAGCCACTTTCTCCTCCCATAATTATCCTCCCATAATTCCATTTTTTCCCTCTTTTCCTTAAGAAGAAGATGACAAGTTCAAAACACACTTGAATTCCAAAATGTAAAATGTGGCAATGTATTCAATGATGTAGCAATTTATCTCGGCTTAAATTTGATAGGGCTTGATTTACCAGCTATAATAAATAAAGAACTGTATAGAGGGTGTTTACAGTAACAAGAAATGTTTATAAATAACTACTGATTAAGATTTCCATTAGTTCTATGCATACTCTTTAAAACTTAACAATGATGAAATTATGTTAAAAAGAAAAAAAACCCAAACAAACAACAAAAAACCTCCCCAACCTCTTGGATGGATCTCTTTCAGCCCTTGTTTGTTTAGCACATGTTTCTGATCATTAATCAATTTTCATTTCAGGTGTTAATGCCCAGGCTTGGCCCACCTGCCCCAATCTTCTTAGAGGACTCCGGGAGATAAGAGAAAATTTTTTCGATCACCTGATTGTACACATTAACTTCCTTTATTTTCCTAGACGGAGGGGTCTTTGCATTTTCCTGAAAGATTCTCAATAAGCTCAATAGCACTTAATGGGTCTAAAAATACCTATTTTATCCACTGGGTTGCTTTGAGTAGCAAAGCAATAATCAACTGAGCAGGATGTCTTCTGAACTGATCAGGTCAAAACTGATCGTCTATAACCACATTGGGCATGTCTCTGAACATCAGCTGTGACTGAAGTTCCAGAAGAAGACGTGCTTGGAGACCTGTCACACAGGCTTTCTCGCCCCATCCCAGTCCCTCACCAGCAAGTTCCAGTACTGCCTTCCCTTCAGTAAAACCCCATACAAACATCAGAAACAGAATTTCAGAAACAGACAGGCTGCCAACAGAGGTCCTTTGCATATGTGAAACATGCATTGGATTAAGCATTTCAGAATTTAAATTTACTGTTTAGGCAAAAAGTATGGCCCTAGACTTAGGTATGAGAGAGAAAATGAACTTTGTGTATGTGCTATATCTTCTTGTCCCAGAACAGGTGAATGAAAAGAAACCATGTGTGAAGTCTTGGCCAAGACCCACTGCAAACTGACTACTATAGAAATAATGTAAAAGCTCCATGCTTTCTTATTGCTTGCAGGCTGAGAAAAAAATAATATACTTTATTCTCTTGGCAAGGAATGGAAAATTATGAACGTGCGATGTACATCAAGAGCTTCTCCCTTGACTGCAGAGTGTAATTGCACTGCTTCTTATACATGCTCACCCTTAAGGATTTCTGACTGAAAGTTCACTGGATTGCAGTTTGGACCACTTAAGAAAAAGATTGGGTCTGATGAAGAATCCACTATCGTATCTTGGTCATAGCTACGAATGCAAACCAAGTGTTTTTTGGTTTTTTTTGGGGGGGGGGGGGTAGGGAGGGGTTGGGAGTTGGGAGGGATAGGGTGAGGTTTTTTAAAGCTTTTAAAGAAAAGACAGGTCTTCTTATATGGAATAATCAAGATTATAAAAATTAAAGCTTGTCGTATTCATATTCTAGGTATACCTGAAATGTCTGATATAATAATTGTAAATCATCTACCCAGTTTTATTGGGCACTTCATTTGTAACTTGTAGAAACAATAGAATTTCTACAGTGATTTGTAGAAATAACTGAATGCTTTTACTCTTTTGGGACAAAGAGAAATGGGGAATTGAAAGCAAAACCCCTTCAATTTGAAAAGGACTACATGGGAAAGTGGGGATATTAGCAAGAGAATTAATTTCTTCCTTCATAACCACACGAATGCCCTTAGATATCCTTTATCAAAAGAGAAAGCATAGAACCACTACACTGAAAAATTACTATACTTCACGCTGGCATTTTTAATTTTGCAGCTCCTGTTTTAGTATCATTTCTAGTTCTGGATGGTTACTTCATGTACTTAATTTTAAGGATACGATAAGAAAATATACCTTACAGAGAAATTAAGTAATCAATAAGGTATCTGAAAGATTTTAATTAACACTTCTACAAGTTTCATGGTATTCAAACTATTCTTATGTAATCAGTTTTTATTATTCTAACTCTTACATATTACTCAATCGTATTTTAATAATCAGGGTGATACTTCTGAATTGCCTAAGAGCTTACTTTGCTTACGTACATTAAATGATCCCAAGTAGTAAGCTTTTTGCCTTTTTTTTTTTTTTTTTTTAAGCAGCGCAACAAGTTTGGCTTTTGCTTGTATATTCTAAAGCTTGTCATTAAATTGAAAAGAACATTTACAGATTAAATATGAGAAAACACAGAAATTGCAAAAACGTCCAAGATGTTCTGCAGTACTTAAGTTCCATATTTCTACAAGTGTCAGCTTATTTGGGCTTTTAAACTTTGCCTTCTTCATCCAACACACATAGAGCATGGAAATATTCAGCCTCCATGTTGCAGTTTGTAACATACAAAGTGCACATGAGCAATACACTCCCCGATGAATTATTACTTATTCAATAATGACATATATGTTACATATACAAGTATTGTGACCTATTACTGCAAGCTGCGCTTGCATTTATTTCTACAGCTTTGCAGTATTTTGACTTCTGAAATTTGACTTGCAATCTGATATCTCCTCCATCACAGCACTGTTATAATAAAAATTAATAAGCCAAGATAGTCTTCTAAAATTAAACTCTGATCTGAAAGGTACATTTGAACATTTGGGGATCTCTCTTCAGATGCTGACAGGGAGACATGTGAGCGGATGTAGAGAGAATCTGGATATATGGTTCACATATGGGCCTAACAAGAGCAATCTCTTCATATAAAGACGCTATTTCTCATGCTAAGTCTACCTTGTTTTCTAATGTCAGCTGAAAGGAATGCTGGAATCTGGGACAGTTTCCCGCATCAGAGTCCGTTATTTAACTGCCTGATGTCAGAATTATTGTCTCTTTTCATAGGACCTCTGTAGTTTGGGTTTTTTTGTTTTGTTGTTGTTTTGGGTTTTTTGGGGGGTGGGTTGTTTGTTTAAGACTACCAATGCTACACCCTCTTAGGAAATCTTATTCTTCTTGTTTATTCTTCCACCCAAAGCACACTGAAATTATTAAGGTACCCCAGCTGATAAAGGATTTTTTTTCTTGCAGTGTTGCATTAGAACCATGAGATTACCACTGATTCAACTGTTACAAAAGAAATTTGGTGTTTGGGATTGCCAAGTACTGAATGTTTTTGAGCACAAGTCCTTCATTTGAGTCTAGATCCAAATACCTAGGTCTCAGGCACAATGCTACACTAGTTGGCATTTAGGGCTTCCTTTTGTACAGCACAGAATCCAATATGTCAGCACAAGACAAAAGCAATGAGTAGGACGAAGTGGAAAACAAATCTTGGTTGCTAAGTTAGCCTGTCACGTAGAAAAAGTTTGTGTGAAGCCACGTACCATATGACCCAAAGGCTTATTTTGCTCAGAAAGCTACAGCTTCGTTAAAAAAAGAAGTGCAGTAGAAAGGAAATCCAGCTGCAAACATGCAGAAGGTAGGACCTGTACTATTGCTCACTGTGGGAAAATCTATTACTTTACCCTGATTAGTGTATAGCCAATATCTGAAGTACAAAAATTTTGCTCAGAGAGGCCTGGAAGAAAAGCGCCAACATTCATTAATGCCTACCACTTGTAACATGCAACCATGTCACAGCTTTATCTTAGAAGATGTTAGAAGATTTATCTTAGAAGAGATCAGTACAGCATTATTTCCACACAGCACACAGATGACCTGAAACCAGCAACGTCAGGATCTGTACCACAGCATGGGTAAAACTGAAACACAACACTTTGAGAAGAACTGCCATAGTTCAAATGCTCAGAAGTCTCTGATAGCTTCCAGAACTCAAAGCATTCAGAGCATCAGGAAATGACCAGAACTCGTGTTTTATGGATTTAAATAACTGAGGAAAACCAAACACAGTAGCACCTCCAAGCTGTGCAATCCTAAGCAACAGCATCAACTGAGAAAAAAAAAGCACTGGAATAAGGAACAAAACTTGCAACCATGCGAGGTGTTGTCCAAGCTTACCTTAACTTCGGGAAAATCCTCAGGAAAGGAGGTTGAAGGCAAAAGTTGCCTCTTAGAGCTGCTAAATTATTTTGCAGCTAAGTCATTACAGTGACAAAGGGCCTTAATGGTTTGCAGCTACCTATGAGTCACAGGGTTCACAGACAGGTCTTCATTTAGCTCCCCATGCCCAAAAGAAATGAAAAATTCTTTTTAATTCAGGGTCCTAATTAGGATGATAATTGGAAGAAATCCCAAACCATCACACTTAACTATAACAACCTACGTGTTTACACCCAGACTCTTTTGTAGCATATTGTGGGGAGAAAACTAAGACTTAAAGTACACTAAACAAAGTACTCTACCTTACCTAGTTGGGGTCTGAACTTGGTTCCAAGTTTTGAAGGAGTCCAGGCCTTTTGAGGGAACTCAGCCAGCAATTCAGGCAAAGATTTCTTCAAAGGATAAAGAGGCTGGATTTTTTTTTTCTTTTTCTTTGTCCTCCTCTTTTCTTTTTAAATAAAAGCAACATCTCTGATTTGTGAGCACAGAGTTTTGAAAGGAAGGGAGAAAACACCATTACAAATAGCAAGCAAAGCTTTCAGTTTATGAATCTACTATTTCATCCATGAAATATCCAGGTTGCCTTCATCATCATTTCCAAAACACCACATTATATAAGGCAACAATGGAATACTAGGCTGGTCTGTTTCCCATATTTTTAGTTGGCTCAGCTGGAAAGTGAATACAGCCTATTGCCCCAGGATGAGTGAATAATTTAACTCAAATGCAATTTTGCACAAAATTACTTTCACAACTGGAAAAAAAAAAAAAAAAAGCATGGCTAGTCAGACTCCTTGTTAAAGATGAGAATTTGATTTTTTTCCCCCTAACTAAACTAGTACCATCCACAAAGTTCAGTTCACAGTGTAATTGTTAAACAATCGAGGTATAAATCTTGACATCAAAACACCAAGCTTTTCTGTGCTAAGAATTAACTGCCCCTGCACAAAGTGTCAAGTACAATACTTATGCATTACATCTCAAACTCTGCCTGGCCTGGGTAAAATCTCTGCTCAGGAGTAAAGTAGATGCAAGACAAAATCCCCAAATTGTACATCGATATTTAGAAGAGGTCTGTTGCATGTGGAACTGGTTTTGATCTTTAGATCATAAACTCCTGGAGGCACAGATCTTCTTTAATTACATGACTACAAAGCACCATGTGTTTCCATTATGCTATTTAAATAATAGATTTAATTTGAATTTACATTTGTTGATGTAAACATTACTGACTGTAACATAACCCTCCAATCTGATGCAGAAGGCCACTGAAGTATTAGGAAAAAATTTCTTCCCATAAAGATTACGAAGGAAAGAATCCCCAAATGTGCTATTTGAAAATATGAATAGAAATTAGCTTAATAGGAGAGAATAAATTTTAGTGGAACAGAATTTTTAAGATGATATTTTCACACAAATAACACTAATGTCTCACGTAACCCTCATTTTCAATTCTGTTCTACAGTTATCTGTTGTGTTTAAGGGACTGAACGAATTCAGACATTTCCAGCAACCAAAGTTCCACTGATTATTAAAAGGAAGGAAAGCAGCATGGGAAAGATCACTCATTTATCTTGCAACACTGCTTTAACAGAAGTGGAACTGGGGGCTCTGCTAATAAATTTAAGTATCAGGACTCCAATCAGTTCTGCTTTTTACCAAAATTAATTTTACCTCTTTGTTTGGGGTAGCTTCTGTACATCAGGTGGGGCTCAAATGGAACAGAGCAGTGCTGGGTCCAGAGACAATTCGGAGAAGAACAGTTCAGAGGGAAACATTTTAACACAACAATATAAGGTAAGCTTTGCACATGCACTGTTAATAGAAAAAAACCCAACAACCTGTACTATTGCTGAATGAAATTTTGTGTTATAGATGTCCTGCAAGCACTTACAAAAGTTGCTACAATTTCTCTGTTTAGGAGAACCTTGGGAGAACCTAGGCAAAAAGAAGAAAAACATTTATGTATCATATAGGTGGAATGTATTGTTAGGTTTATGTCATGTTGCTATTAAAAAAAATTACTTTCAAATAGTGGAGCTTGCAAATTATACCTAATCAGAATGTCTGAGCATTAATAATAACAACAACAAGTAAGTCTAGAATTTGCCAAAATAGAGGCAGTTGAAAGTGGGAGCACAAACAGCTAAGATAAAGTGAAACGTAATAATATACTGTAAAGATTGTATTGGCTTTTGGTTTTGATCATATAACTCACAAGGGAACTGAGCAAACAGGTAAGTTACATGAAAAATTTTGAACAAGCAGAGGTTTTTGTTCACTGTGTACATTGAAAAAAAATTATTTTTTTTTTTTCAGAAGATCCAGGAATCTTCAGAACATTTTTATCAGGAAACACTCCTTCCACATGTAGAGATCGAGTACCTAAAGAAGTGTTTTTCTTATTCCATATTACTTAATGGATTTTTTGTCTGATAGTGTGTGATCCCCTCTGACCCATTACTTCTTTTCCTTTTGTCTTTACACTAACCTGCAGAAGGAAAGAGTGGAAATACAGGACCTTCTGTCTGATCTAAAAACACATAGGCAGAAAAAAAAATCCTGGACATAAGTAAAAAGATGATGGCCGGAAAAAACCAAATGAGTATTTGATGTGCTAGATTTGACAAGAGATCTCCTTATTAGATCCAGATCACCATAAACAGTCCCAAAAGTGGGAGCATACTCAACACGGTATGTGAAGGATCACCTGGAATTCACATGATCTTGGATTTTTGATCACATCATCAACAAATGCGTGTACGTATGGTAACACATTCTGGACTGCAAAAATAAAGTGTAACAAATATGTGAAAAGCCTAAGATCGACAGCTTTCTTAATACTTTGCACATGGAAAAGACAACCACTGTAACTTGTTTTGCTCTTGATCTTGTCCACTCCTCCATCCCTAATTCTTATTTGCACCAACCCTGTGAGAGGGTAAAACCCTTTGTAAAAATTGAGTTTTCTTTAGATATTTGTGGCTTTGGAATCACGTTTGCAAAAAATGCAGTGGAACTGTCAAATATGTTACACGTGAAGGTACAGGCCTCCCACATGAACTTACAGCAGCTACCTAAATGATTCTAACAGAGGCTAACCATTTCCAATATGTAACACAGCACAAAAGTAAATCTCTCCTTTTGGAGAAGGAAAAAAAAAAAGCTTATTAAGCTTCTTGAAACATTAAGTTGGTACATGCAGATGTTCCACCAGATGTTAAACATTCTCCTTCTACTGCAAGCGATTTACACAGTTGTATGCAAAAGTGGATGACCAACACATAGGCGCTATTTTTAAAAGGTTACCTCAGACATAGTAGGACCTCCAAAGAGCACTACAATGTATTTACCATAAAAGCAATTGTTCCAAGATGGTCCTAGTACCTGGATGTCTACTGCAATACTTTGGTGACTTAGTAAGTGTTCAGACAAGTCTATACAACTACTCTTTCAGTCAAGCCCGAAGGGAGGCAGAGGGGGAGATGCCTTTACATATGGTGGGGTCCTTGAAGAACTGGGCTTCCTTTAAAAATGATGGAGTCGAAGTAAACTGATACATGAGGGTACTAGTTCTCGTGCAGTAGCTGTGTTACCAGCTCCTGGATTAGTTATAGGAGGACTAAATACCAACATTCAGTCTCGCAGATTATAACATCCTTATTTATATTCATGTTACTGAACCAAACTAAAAATAATAATTCATAACCTTTGAATATATTTCAATTTAGTGTCCATAAAGAGACAGAAATTCTAACATTCCTGTAAACGTGAAGGAGTAATGCAGTCTTGGTTCTTGCCAGAGTACTGTTTTTACTTATATTTACATGAAAATCACTGTGTAAGCTTTTCATGTAGCAGTACCTTCCTTAGTAATATTATGAAAGGATTTATTTCTTTTGATACAGCTTGAAAACAATCCTGTAGATACTGAAGATGCTAATGACTTAACATCCTTCTCCCCCCTTCTCTACCTCAATACAGAACACCGAAATCAGTATTTCAGTAGTAGTGAACTCCACAAAGTGCTTTTTCCCCAAAGGAACAACCTGCTTGTAACATTTAATTAATTTTATGTTGAGATCATTTCATTGTCCACTAACATTAACTTCATCTATTTCTTTCTTTGCCAATGAGAGCATCTTCTAGGTTAGGACAAACATGGCTTTGTTCACCTTTACCTAACACAATATGAATTTGGAAGCACTAGTTTTCAAGAAATAACTTTCACAGAACATGGAACTATCCCAGATACACATCAGGGTTAACCTAGAAACAGCTTCCAAGGTTCTCCTACAAAAGACTCATAAGCATTTACCAGGCATACAAACAGAGTGCTGATGAAATACAGTCTTCTCTGAGATGGGCCACACAGAACACAATAACGCAGTGAAAGGAAAATATATCCAAGATACAGTGGTCAAAGCACTTCTCTTACTAGAGGTGCCATAGGATTTCTAACACTTCAGCAGAATAGAGGACTTTTTAAAAAAAAGGGCTTTGTCCAAAAGACTCTCAAATATTGTATATTGCACAGTGCTCAGTTTATTCAAGTCAAAGGTGAACTCTCAAGCAGATCGGACTGGGATTTGGATCTTTTGTTTCAGAAAGTCTGGAATTTCAAACACAAGCCTCGGGTAACGAACCATCAATCCAATTTAGAACAACAAACTCAAAAGACGACAACTGTATTCAGCTTTAGTAGATATTTTTCCATGTCAACTAAAACTGCAAAGAGTAAAGGATGGTGTAGACGACCCGCTGCCCTACAGTGATCATTATGGTGACCTTCCATTTTCAGAGGCAAAGCGTCACATATGGAAACGTTGGTTTTAGTTTCCAAGCTGTATTATCTTACACAATTATATACTCCTTATAAAACTAGCAAAGAACTATACCTTGGTCAGATATTTCAACAGGGCACTATCACAAATAACTGCCTGCTACAATTAACCTTTTTGGCATGAAGTCTGGACGACTTCATGCTATATTCTAATTCAGCAGCTTCTACTTTTGTTATTCACTACCAATTTCTCTGAACCCAGCAATGTCAAGAGGTCAACAATTACACTATTCAGAACACACCATGAAAGTAAGAGTGACCCTATATTATATCTTCATTTTTCCCCTTTGATCATCCCTTTATTTGACTGTATTTCAGTAAATTATCCATGTAGTTTTTATTTTGACAGCTCTCTTTACAGCAGTAAAACAAAATGTGTGCATTGCAAATGGCAAAGATTCAAATTTCAGCTATGTTTATCCAAAATAGCACTGAACTGCTTCTGTACTTATGCTATACTGCCTACAGCCTTACGGAAGGGGAGACAGATGGGATGAATTTAGCAGGGAAACAGCTGTGGCTTGAAGAAGAGACAAGCAAAAGTTTTGCTATCAGGCTTCATTATGTATCAAGGTACCAGTAAAATGTGTATCCGTAAGGCAGCCAAAAAAGTGTTTTTCATTTGACTAGTGATAATTACCTTTTCTCAACAGCTGACAATGTTCTAAGCAGCATTAAATAGGTATAATAATTAAGCAATAAAATAAGACAGGCAGTGCCTTGCTGGGGATTATTGCTCGCCTCGGGTGTGTTGTGAGGCACAAGGCTGAAGGGTGAGTGACTTCAGCCACCCGAGAAATGTAATAATCCCCCAGAAATGCACTGCCTGGAGTGTCTTCTTGCTATTAAAAATGAAAATTTAAAAAGGACAAAATGTTAGACACATTTCCTGTGGATTTTATTGACATGGGGTTAACATTACAGAAAGTCAATGAAGAAACTCCATTTCTGCCCAGCCTATGAAAGGCCTTTCTGAAGGATACATATGTCTCTGCTCAGCTTGTTTGTGCATTTTATTCATAAAAATGATTTGGGAAGCACAAGTATTTGCATCTTCTAACACATGTGTGATAAGGCACAGCAGAATACAACAGCCTTCATGATGATAAAAGTTAAAAGTGCTTTTAAGTCACATGCTTCCAAACATTTACTCTGTGCAATTGTCCGTGCTTGGTGTCAATGTACAGACAAACTTTTTTTTAATTCTGAAACTCTGTGTGTGTGTGTATATATATATATGCATACATACACACACTTTTTTTTTTTTTAATATATATAAAAAAGGTCAGCCACTCAAGTGATCCAAGCAAAGGGGAAAAAAACCCAACCCAAAAACCTGGAAGTTGTTTCTGACTACACGCAAGTCACACAGCTAAAACTAAGGCTTAATCCCTGGCAGTGTGGGAAGTGCTAGTGTAGCACTCAAAAAGATTACACTGCTTTACATAAGTGCAGAAAAGATTACTGTAATTTCAGCCATGCCACTGAGACAACCTTTTGAAAATGGATCCCTGGAAGTATTTAGCAACCCTGACTTGGATCAAATCAGAATTCTAAAGACCATTCAGGATCAAGTCCCAAATAATGAGGTATCGTATTTGGGACAAGGATGTATTTCCATATGTATAATTAAAGGTGGAATCTGGCGCTCTGAAGTTAAGAAGAACTTTAAAAAAAAAAATAATCTCATTTTTCCTTTCTTTCCCTCCATATATGAATTTACTGTTCACAAAGAACAAGTTAAACAAACACAGAATAATCTGTTACCCTTTTCCATTTCTGTTGTATTTTCCATCATCACTCCTTCATTTCGGGACCAAACCGAGAAGGCCTAAGCACACATAATGCTGTCTTGAGTACACTAGAAATGTAGATGCTGAGTAGGTCTTATCATACTGTCCTTCCTTATAGCCACTTCCATAATCTCTATTTCACAACAACTTCTGCAATTAGCAGTTGAGGGGTAACATTTAAGATAGCATTTCCAGAAACTAGCACAATGCATGTTACTATTAGACTACTATCAATTAGCACTATAGCAGGGCACAATAAACACAACTACTTTTTAGTATTTAATTTTTTAGGATGGCATTTTTTTTAGAGTGCACTCAGAAACTGATAATGAATATGACTGGAGCTCCAGAAAAGAATGATAGTTTAAGTTAGACCAGAAACAGGCAAAAGAAGATTCTATCTGTGTTTTAGAGAACAAAACCAGTGGAAAAACAAGTCTTCAGTCTCATAATGCATAAACAACAGCACTTTCAATTAGTTTGAAAGATGGAAAACAAAAAGCATGAAGGTAAAAAAACCCCCACCTTTAAGTGCTACATTAGTTAGAACTACTGGCACAAGACACATCAAGGCTAAACACTCAAAGATTTGAAAGCAGGTTAGATTTTTATATGGAAAATGAGAGCATCCACAGTTATATCAACTTCCATAGGAGCAGGACTGGACCCTGTGGAAGCAATCAAAACACTAAAGTTATTGGGGAAAAAGCAGCCTTCCAACAGCCTTGCAAAAATCTACTCACTTATTATATTAAAAACATAAATCGTCATTAGTTTTGGGTCTCCTTCTCTTACAACAATAACCTTGAAAGCAGGCAGGTGCATAGATTTTGTTACAGAGCTGGTAAATTTTCATGACATACTTGCAAAGCTGTTTAAATGTTATTCATCTGTCTTCATTTTCAGTTCCCTGCTATATGGGAACGGAGGGGTTTAAATAGCCTTAGTCTGAAAATCTCAGAGTTATACTCAGAGATCAAAACCGGAAGGAAATCTGCTACTGCTTAAAGCAGTTTGCCAAATGGGTTAATAGTCAAATTTTACTATTACTGTGAGTTCACTTAAGGCCCAATAGGAAGATCCCAATTACTGTTAAATATCCCAACTAGATATTTGCTGCTAAACTACTGCATAGTGTTAGTCTCACAGTGGTTATTTGAAAACATTTTTTTTTTTTAATGTTCTGACATATCACAAGGATATTACAGAAATACAGTACAGAAAAATGAACTTTAAAAATGCAGATGCAACACAATATGGAAGAAAGAAAACAAGGTGAATATAACAGTCAGGGATTTCAACAATTTAATTCTTTAGATGGTCTAAACAATCAAGACTTGCTAAAGATTGTTAAATGGTGTATACTTCTAGGAGGAACATGGGGACGGTTGTCCTCCAGAGTTTATACTACATTGGAAAGGCTATTATCGTGGGGAGAAACCTTTATTCTGTAGCTCTGGATACCTCTTAGCAGGTAACTTAAATGAACCATGACATGCTTTTTGGTGCTATTTCTTGCCATTAAACAGCTATGTTTTTATGAACAGGCCAGCAAAGGAGCACTTTGATCTAGCCTGCTCAGTTTTTATTTCACATCCCTGGGGAAAGTGGTGAGGAAGACTGGTCTATGACTACTACCATGGACCAGAGGTGCTCCTACTAAGCACCAAAGGCAAAGTGTTTCAAAGAAGACACAGCGATGGTGAAGGCGTAATTGGTGGATTAACACAAAGAGGATCATATTTCACCACCAGAAGCAACCCCCAACCAAAATTAAAACAGTTGCAGGTTTGTAGCAAACATAGGAGAATAAAATGGGGTTTCACTGGAAAACCATGGGCACATTTCTGTCTAATGATGTACATCTTTTTCAGCATCAGTGTTATGATCTGCATAGGGCCAAGCATTTCTAGATCTTGCCATATCAAGGAGAGTCTAGGCTGAGCTGTCAAAGACATCACCTTTATCCACCTCCATTTTAGAGGAGAGAATCAAGAATTCTTCGTTAATGCTAAATTAACATTTAAATTTGAAAACCAACAACTGTGCTGACAACAGAAAGTAACAAGAACAGCCTGGAACCTTATGTTGTGCTGTTTTATGTCACACATATTTCAGGGCTTTTTACATTCCTGGTAGACAAGAACGCAAGCTTACTATTAGTGAGCTGAAAGCTTTGACTCCCAGAAGTTGATGGCATGAATAAGAACTATCCCCATGTCTGTTTTGGAGAAGGCAGAGTACATCAAAGCAGTGGAGTAGAAGATACTCTCAGGAGTGGACAATTACCAGACTCTTAGCAGACGGGGTGTTAGTCAGAGTGTTGATAGCTGTTCAACACAGAAGCAAGCAAACCTGGCTATTTTTCCACCTAGCTTTTCTTTGAGGCGTCGACTGTTCCCCAGTTTATGGTATCACTTTCCCAGATATTATTCTCCAGTTTCTAAAACAATAAAATTGCCAGCTGTCTTGATGTGCAAAGTGAACAGACACTGTCACTTTCCCCTCTACACCTTCTTCCTCACACTGACTATATTGTTATGCAATTAAAAGATACAGCATGAACTAATCCTTAAAGAAGGTAATTCAGATAATTACCAGCCCGTTAACATGACCTCAAATGCATGAAAAGTGTGCAATAAATTCTGAAGGAAAAAGAATATATAAGGACACGAAGGTAAATGGAAAACATGAGAAACTGAAACATAAGTTAGACCAAGCAGGTTCTGTCACATCAATCCTAAATTCTTTGACAGCTGATTTTTTGATAAAGGAAATGCAGTAAATCTTACCTACATTAACTTCAGCAAAACAATAAACATCATGCCCCATCAGCAAACCTTAACTAAGCTATTGTTGATAAGTAACTGACTAAAATAAAGAGCACAGCCAACAGGAACAATTGAAGGTGAGGAAGAATTATAAGTGGATTTCGTCAAGTTTAAACAGATTTTTGAATATTTTGAATTATGACTCAGCACAAAAAGTGGGAGTGGGCTGATAAATTTAAGAGATGTCATCAGCTTAGAGAAGGACTGGGATACTGCACAGAAAGTAACAGATGTCTCAAAAGATTGGAAAAGCAGACATGGGATGAAACCTTAGAGAACAAAGTCTTACACTAGGGACTTAATGCATTCTCAGTTCATGGCAAAAGTCTCTGCTAACAATTTGAATTTACTTGGGAGGAAGAAGTCCTGGATGCACTTCTTGGATAGAGAAGGATTATCAGCTGCCAATATTATGCAGCTGTCAAAAAGGCAAACGTGATCACAGGATCTATCAGTCAAGGAATTTCCAGTAAATACATTAATTCCATCATCTGAATGCCCATATTCAAAAAAGATCAACAATCAGAAAACTGAGGATGATGGAGAGCTTACTACAAAAAGAACAAAAGAGGAAGGCTTTACTTATTAATCACAAATAGGACTGAATAGATACAACCACTGTTTATAATTATCTGCATTATCAGTGCAGATAAAATAACAGCAGAATTAAAGAACTACTTACCCCAATTTTGGCTCAAAGACAAGTAGGTACAAGCTGAACACAAATATTAATTCAGATCAAAAATAAGAAGGATACAGAAGATCAGTGGTGCTGGAAACAGTTGTTCAAAATTGGAGCAGCAAGGCCTAATGACTTTTACAAAGGAGCTCAATACATTCTCAGAAGAATATATATATAAAAACTCTATGTACAAGTATATATATATATTTTATATACACACACACACTGTGTGTATGTGATAGCTGCAGTAGAGGAACACAGTATTCAGTGACCTAGAATACATCTTACAGAACATTATTAACTTCTCTAAACATCTATCTGAAAATTGGGTGTGATACTTCCCTCTGCTTGTCATTTGCTTCTTAAGAAGGCTAACAACTTATTTGCATACTATTTTACAGCATTTTTTGAAGACCCTGTATTTCACTCTTGGTATACATTTTCAGGTTTTCTAACAATTGAGATAATTTTTGCTTATGTGTCTACTGTTCAAGTAGTTGGGGAATAAATCTTCAAAAACAGTATTTGGGGACTTATATAATCTTATATAACTTACTAACTACTTAGAATGGGAGTATTATACATATAAAAGCAGAAATAATATACGCATTTATACACACACTATATATAGACATCTACTTAAAGAAGGGAGATGGGGGAAACAGACAAACATATATATAGTAAGTAGACAAACAGTGAACTGGAGAGGAAGAGGGAGGGAGAGATTTTGAACATCCAGTTTATATTCCAGAGTATGTGCACTGTGTGCAAACACCCAAATATTAAACAAAAGCCAAATACACTTTCAGACTCTGACAGGATTTGAAACATATATATGTGTATGTGTATATACATCATCTGTTGGTTATTTCCTAATAGTACTTCTCTGGAGTATACATTTCTCAAACAAAAATGTGAGTCTATTTAATAGTAATAAAAAATTACTTCATAGTGATAAACCCAAATTCTGGATAGAGCTGAGAGTTTTATCTGGCTGCACCGCAATGCTGGACACAGTGACCACAAAGCTTTTTACAAACTCCTTGCGTAAAAGGCTACACAAACAAGTCTGTCTCCAATTGTTACAGCAATCCCGTTACAGTGAAACCACACCAAATATATGTGGGTATGAATAATGATGCTCAGGAAAAAGTAGAGCATGCTGTTCTTTAAACACTGAGGCAACTTTAATACCAAAGATGTTACGGAGACTACGTATGTTAATCTCTCTTTTCAATATAAAAATTAATGCATTTTAAACTAAGAAGAAACAATGTAGTGCATTTTTATTCTATAATTGCTTTTCAAACCAGATGATTGGTCTAGTAAAAAGATAGTAACAATTGCCTCACTGTTACTTAAAAATATAACGAACTATCAGTAAAATAAAAATAAGGAAGTTAATATATTCAACAAAGAATGAACTGGACTGGAAAAAAAAAAAGGTCTTTCAGGCAACAATCAAAACGGCGTTCTTCCGCCCATCATTATTTCTTGAAAACACACACACACACACAAATCTACAAGAGCTTTAGGCAGCAAATGTAAAATTTTAAATGCAACTTGATTGCTCCAGTTATCAAGAAATAATTTTAATCAATTGTTCTACTGAAGATTCACCAGAGAAATCCAAAATCTCTATTCAGACATGTAACTGACAACAAACCAGCTATTGTGATTTTCTGTATCAGTAGCTTGAAACTGCTGCTATATTATCCACATATATATGTCTCAATTCTCATATATATAGTGTTCTCTCATGCATACATGATCTCACATACACTATCACTTACTAACAACAACAAAAAGTAAATTTAATGGTGGGAAAAACCTTTAAAATCATTGCCAAACTGCATGTCACATTTTCACTCTAACTCCTTGAGTGGTCCATTTAAGAATCCATTTTAGCTACTTTTCCAGATAAGCTTATCCATAAGAATCATACATTTCCCCATAGGTAGGAAACAAACATAATTTGTCACATGTTGTGTTATACAGACATTTCTGCACAGTTGCTGCACTACACTAGAATGTCTGAAGGGGAAGACACCCCAGGTAGTTGGCTGCAGACACATCTCAGCAACATGGCACATAGTTACAATTTGACACATATAGTCTTTATAAATCCAATGTCTATGAAGTCAAACAAATCTCCTTCTTATTTATAGTAACAGGCAAGAGCAGATCTCTGCCGTCTTGTTACACAGATGGTTGTAACATTTTTATAGTTAACTTACAACCACTGATGCCTGAGGAATAGACACACATCTGCCCCAAACTGCCAGTCCTGTAGGCTCTTCTTTTTGACTTTAGCTACCAAAAATACAGTCGAAACACATGTAATGCTGTCACCCCCAAAAAGCTACCACAACAAAAAGCCCCATACAAATTTGCACAAAATTTATTATTATTGTTAATGTTACACAGATTCGACAGTGATCACACACATTACAGCAAAAATAACAGTAATACCAACTCTAATCACCAAAACTGAAGTTTTAGAGAAAACTCATAGCCCCAGATGCCATATACTGAACTTAGTTTGGAAAAAACTCATTAGAGGATTCTAAATTTATGTTTTATTAAAAAAATTTCAAAAGAGCCTCATACAAACTACTGTCCATATGCTTTTTTTTTTTTGCTGCTTGATAAAAAGTAAAGGCATGGCTGGCATCTTGAAAAAAGGAAAGCAATTGCCTAGGATTTTCTTCTCCTACTTGAAGACACCACTTCATATTTGCTGTATTCCCACACGTCATCTGGGTTTTAACAGAAAACGTACATAGAAAAGAGCTAACTATACCAAATTAAATGCTTCCCATTTTAGACACTGGCTGTCCACAGAATAAATTCTCTAAACAGATGACTTACAATCAAATGCTTGCTTTATGACAAGAAGAATAGATGCAGAAAAGCAAAGCTGTAATTGAACCTTGTACCTACAAGAGCTGTACAAGAGCTAAGTTCAGTGAAAGCTTAAATAGCCTGATGAAATCCTGACCCGTGGCAGCTTGGGAAAATACTACTTATTCATAAATATGTTCCATCAATAATAGATCTAGGCAGATTGTCTTTTTCTTCTTGTTCCCCAAATCGGAAGAGAATAGAGCTTGTGAGAAAGTGAATCTGCATTTACAGAACTGGTCTAACTACAGAGGTGAAAACGCATGCCTTGGAATTCAGTTTGAAAACAGATAAAGGAGAGGATGAACCAACATTATGTGTACAGTTACCCAATTAATTTGATTTTGGATCTCCCTTCCTCTGGAATCTATTTATTTTTTGTGGAGTGGAGCACAGAAGGTAAACAGAAAGGCAGTGCAACCTTTTATTTTTGCTACATATTCTTTTTATTCTTGGCTAGTTTCCTATCTTTATAGCTGCTTTATAAGAAATTCTGTACCTGCTAATTTCTACTATGAATACGTATCTACAGAATGGGAATTTGAAGAATGTAGTAATAAAATTTGCTTTGAGGTTGAAAATTTATACCAATGTGCTCTTTGCCACATAACAGACAAGAATTTATTTCTCCAAGATTCAGATCCATAAAGTCACACATGCTGACCAGCTCACTTCAAGTGGCACATCAGTGACCCTATGTCACTAATTAATACTTTTGAGATAATCTACTTAGCTAAACAAATCACTGTCTAGAATGAAAAGTACACAGCTGCAAAAATTATCAAACCAATAACTAATGTAAAAAAAAATCATACATGTTTCTGAAGCAAAGATCCAGTGTTGGTAGATTAAGAACATTAAATAAACATCTCTTCATAAGCTCCACTGCAGTTTTAATGTGTCACCCTAGCCCTGCAAACCACACATCTTTCAATTCAAGTTTGCCCCAACAGCATGCATCAACTGTATCATTTAAGACAGACATCTACTTAATGCCGTATTTCACTGAGCAAAAACACACTGAAAGGGATGGATATTTGCATTACATTGAAAAGGCTGATTCAAAATCATCTTTAATGACTGCCATTTAAAGTAATCTCTTTCTTTAAAACCTGCTTTTATAATTTTGGACTATATTTATTTGCAGCACATATTCAGACATTAAGATAGGAATGGTAGAAAAAGAGTTATCTTGTTCACTTTCAGGAATGCAACTATCACAATCGCCAAAACATTGTTGCTCCAAAAGAAATTCTGACTGATCAGTTAGAACTTGCTCCTTCCACAAAATAGTTATATCAGGGCCTGTCATATTCTCCTAGGAGAACACAAGTAGTGACAGAGATTTCTTGTTAAACAAATACCACAATTCCTTATTATTCAAATGCAAATGCTAGGTCCCAAGTTAAGTCAAAATCATTTTGATACAGGAAACTTTCTAAAGAGAGCCAGAATAACAACAGCTAGAAAACTAGGTAGGAACCCACTTGACAGGATTGTGTTGCAAAAAGACGAGTGCTATTTGTAGCTGCATACAAAGGGGAAACATACTGTGTTAAGAAGTAATCATCTTTAATATTATCATGCTGTGATTATTAGTATCTGAGTAATGGATGAAAATCTGAAGCAAAACACATTATTATTATTGTTATTTGTTCTTCTGCCTTTACTAAATAGTGTAGTCAGATCTCTCTTTTTGAAATCTGAAGAGAAAAATCACTACTTTTATTTGGTGGAAGTCCTTCAACACAAATGTTGAGGGACTGCGAGATTTATTTGTTGTAGTAGTTATACTTGCTGCTTTTCTTCACCTAGATCTGAATACTTCATAGTTAATTTATAGCATTTGGGAACTGATACTGAAAATCTATTACAGTTTTCACATGGAAACTAGAATTAGATTACACTGAATTTTTGAAGCAGTTTATTATATCAGCCTTGTCACTTATTACCTGGATTTTAAACGAATGTACTGCAAGATCACAATTAAAAATATGTTAAAAGATTCTCCTCTTAAAATGCTGGTAAAGTATACTGTTCTTGATTCAAATACCTGATAATCTCTGCCATATTTACATATTCTAAAATATTAAATAAGACAAATGCTATCACTGTCCTGTTTTCTCTCCTTGTTGTCAGCAAAACAGCAGCAGAAGGTAAGGCACTGCCTGCAGCATGACCACTCTGCTTTCAAACCACTCAAACCACTTTTCTGTTCTGGATTAATGCTTTCAATCTTTTCTAGTGTATAATCATTGCTGCTGCAGCAGAGAATGAGCAACATTTTCCAGTAGATCTATTTTATTTGATTCTGACAGAGGAAAGGTCATCCTAAAAACTTACGAAGCAGTCTTAAATTCAGCTAGATACTAATAATGCTACAGAAGAACATCTAGGAGGAAAAAAAAAAAAAGATTTAATTTTTTTCTTCCTCCTGAAAGTAACCCTGAGCCCTCAGTGCATGTCCCCCATATGCTGAGAATCCACAAGTAAAGAAACCAAAAGGAAGGTGAGATAAACAGAAAGATTATGTGGTCACATAGATTAGGGACACAGTTGTAGCATTTTAAATTTCTTTGTTCTTTGAGCTATAAAAGATGATAACAATCCTGGGTTACAGAAGAACAGGATGAGGTACAGACAGAAATCTGAAAAGGAAGAGGAAAGAAGGGGGTCTGGACGACTGAAAAGAATGCATGGAGAGCTTGCAAGAAACAAGCTGATATGGACAGAGGACAAAGAGATGGCAGCAAAAAAAAAATAATTAAAAAAATCAATAGTTGGGGGGGGAGGGGGAGAGAGCATACAAGACTGGCTGCTTCAGTACATGCAAGCTCTGTTCCTATCAGGTGGTCAGTGGTCAAAAAAAACAAACAGAATTTTTCCCAGCCAGGACTATCTAGTCAAAATGAAGTTAAACTTAATTTTGTCTTTCACTACTGACAAGAGATAGCCTGGCCGATTGGGTTTGCCTCTCAGCCATCTCCCTACTTTATCCTCTACCTCCCCAACCATGCCTAAGCTCTTTCCAGTGCCTGTTACACTGAACACGGACTAGAAAACAGAACAAGAGAGCATAGATGAACTTTCTGGTATAAAAAGAAAAGTCTCCACAGTGATCTTTAAGGACATCTAATCCAAATCACAGCACGAGGTGTTACCAGTCTGGACACTCTGGCCAGAACAGCCAATTGGTATTGGTGGAAGTATTCCATACTAGTCTTGCTGTAGCTGGTCCCAGCTCTTCTTGAGGAAGAGCTGGCTCTCGGAAAAGGCTAGTGGTGCCTGGAAGCTGTTGATAGTTCTCCAGTTACTAAGATCTTCAGTAAGATTTGTTTATGCAAGTTAAATATTACTGAGAAAGCTAAGATGGTAAAACAAAAAAATACATCTATTACATGGCATAATGGAATCCACATCTGTACCCTACATTCATATTACTCAGTAACCTCCACTATCCCTCCTCCCCACATGCCCCCCCTTTTTTTTTTAATATGATAAGACAATCCATCCAAGTTAGAGCAGAGAACAGCCGAAGCAGCCCACACACATATGTACTAGGCTGAAATTCTTTGGAAGACTATGTTGTTCAAGCTTTCCTTTTATTTATCCAAAATGGCACAAGCAAAAGATGTTATAAAAAAAACTTGACAGAACGCTTGGGGAGGGAGAAGGGGTGGTCATTTTCATAAGGAAAGAATATTACTTTCAAACAACCTAGTGTCATTTTTATATTTACACAACACAACAGGTACAGCAGAGCATACCACATACTGACAGATTAACAGGACCTCCTACCTCGACTTCATCCTCTCATGCATTCTCCCATGCTGGATACATTGTTGGTCCAATTCATCATTCCGTTTCTGCATCTTCTCCAATCTGCCATGAAGATACTCTTTTTCCTGACTAAGCTGGTTGACTTCAGATCTACAGAAGTAAAACACAGTGATGATGGATGTTGTCAGATTTCATCCTGCAGCGTGCCATCAATATGTGGCTTCAGCATTTATAAAATTTCATACATGTATATGTAATGCATAAACAGGCTATTACTAGAACTTACAGAAACAAAACACTGTTTCAAATAATCTTAAAACAAAAGAACATGATGCTGGAGGGTATCTGGTAAATATGCCAATGGCAATCACTCAGTCATAGGTTGGCTATGCTAATTTCTGCATAATTTAAACAGGCATGTCTTTTGGCATTATGCATTGATGTTAAATAAGATCAATAAATGTAAATTCATACTTGTTAAGCAAGAATTTGGCCAGCATTTTGAAAACACACTTCAAGTTCGTTATTAGTAAAAGCTAACATCTAGTTTAAAAAATGGCTACTAAAAACTTGTTCAACCCTTACTGCACTGTACAGGTTGAACTCTCAATAGTGGTACTGTTTTAGAAACTTTATTAACCTAATATGCCCAAAATACCATTACACAGATTAAAAAAACCAAACCCCACATTAAGAGGAAAATAAATAAAACCTTAAGAAACAAGGGACAAATCATACAGGCGCACCCTAATCCACATAAAACTCGGCACAGCCTTTAAGAAAATTAGTCACTTCTAGCAATTCTTATTCTTCACGGGTGAGCAGAGACACCAGATCCATGAATGACCTGGGACTGCTACTTGCTACATCTCTAACCATCAGCCCATGGAGAAACAGGCATGAGCTGTTTCTTAATATCAGGAAAAGATCTCAGATTAAATTGTGATAAAATATACATTATGCACTTGTACGGTTTAACTCTTTGGAAAAGGTTAATGAGAACATGTCAGAATCTGCTATACCATCAGAAAGTAAGAATCAAAAGCAAGCAAATTTGTTTTATGGCATCTGCCACTCCAGATCTTGAGGTTAAAAAGCTTCAGATATATCTTTAAATCAGAAACTTAAATATGCTGCAGTTAGAGCAGAAAGATACTTTACCTTCCTGGCTGTTACAGAATGCAACAACAACTGACATTCTGAAAAATACAACAAAGTGCAGGGGGGAAGGAATACTCCTCCCTCAAAAACATGTTGTTACACTGACAAGTCAAATCTGGAAATGACAACATAATCTTTTCATGTTTAAATAGAGAACAATACATGATATCATCTGTGAATCTGAAAGAACTTAGCAAGGGAAACTTTGGAAGATGACTGTATGTAATTGAATTTAGATAGGGAGTTACAGCTCTATTAAGGAGCATCACTGACAAATACATCAGAATCATGCTGATGTATTTGTACATCAGACTTAAATGCACAAGAGTTTCCTGGACGGGTACATAACAGTGGGCAGGATGTTATAGGAAAGAACTGAAGTCGAATTTTTACACTGATCATTTAACAGATATATTAGTAACTTAAAGGTCAGCATTAACAATGCATTATCAGTTGGACCAATTGTTATCACACAGTATGAATACAATCTGTATTTGATACTGATACTGTAAGAAAGAAAATCAGTGGATAAAAGCCAAGGTCCACTGCAGAGCAGCTCAACAGAGACCTGACGTAATGAAGCCCAACCAAGCGGTAACAGGGACTAAACTCAGACTGCATTCCTTTTTTGCCAGCTAAATGCGACAACAGCATTTGCCATGTGGGAATACTGTAAATGATCATGTTTGTAGAGTTTCCCAACTGGTGGATCCTGCTTCTTTTTCTGTATTTATATGTGGCTGTCTCATTCACAGAAACAGCAGAAGCAACTTTCAAGGTGATAAAAACCTCAAAGTTTTAGAAGGCCTTATTCATCTCCAGCACATCTGAAGGTGCCTGAAGTCTTTCTGGAAAGATCAAGGCACTCAAATCAACCAAAACCAAAATGCTACTATAAATGACAATTAATGAAATGAAAGTACCGAATTCATTGAAAACATGAGTAGCATGATCTCTAATCTCTAAAATACAGCTCTAAATGCCTGATGCTTTGAACCATGTTACTTGTGTTTTCTTCTCCTAAAACATCTTTTGTAATTACAATTGAACTCAACAACAAAAAAATACATCCTAGCTAAAATATTATTTACACAATGTCTCTTCCAAGTAAATACCCAAGAGTCTGTCCACCCAGATTCAAGTATTTCATTACACTGAAATTTTGGAAGGCAGTACACAAGAAGGGCAGAATGCCTATTAAGGACAATGTTTAAAGGTTCACGTGTGTCAGCATTAGAGAGAACACAGGTCCCAATACAAGACTGTATACCAAGAGTCTTCATTATCACCTGATAAAGATTCCCTCTGCATCTTTAAATACACCACTCATCCACCTCAGTTTCCAAAGATTAAGATAGAACAGTTAATTCTATGTGGTATTGAAATAACTTCAAAATTGTTAGGTTAAAAAACCCTACAAAACCAACCATAATTGTAATAAGCCTGAACAACCGTACCGAACGTGATAGCACATCTATACTAGGAGTAGCAACTCCACCCAGCCAGGGGCAGGGCTGGGTCTGCGTAAATGTTTGAGTCACCCTGCTCCCAAGCTGTCACAGCAGGATGGGAGAGAGAGGTGCCAAAGTACACAGTCCTGAGCTTCAGGGACAGCCCACACGTAATGCCAGGGACAGAGGTAAATTAGAAAAATCTATGCACTAAGCACTATGTCTGATGGATCCAGAACAGCTAAAGGACATGCTGATGTTGTTCCACAAGAGCTACTCTGGATCCAACAGACCAAGTAGTAAGCCATGATGGACTTAGAAGAAACTGAAGTGTGCAGACATTTGGAGGG
Organism: Haliaeetus albicilla; assembly: GCF_947461875.1. NCBI lineage: Eukaryota > Metazoa > Chordata > Aves > Accipitriformes > Accipitridae > Haliaeetus > Haliaeetus albicilla. The sequence continues at coordinate 28,483,202 of NC_091495.1, forward strand.
CTGCCGTCTGAGCTGAACTCTGCATGGAGTTGTACTTCTGCAGGCTCAGGCTGGCCCCACAAGTCATACAGTCATGTTGATGTATCTGTATGTGCTTCTGAGATCTGATAGACTCACGAGACCTGTATGAAATCAATATTATTTTGAAACTGCACAGAGGAAAGCTACAGTGTCACATGAAAATGAAAATGTAAAATGCATGCTTGTTAAGTAGATGGGTAATAGATTTTGCCCAACCGCATTTACTTGTCACTATATTAAAAATCATTGATGATGACTGGGGGGAAGACAGGGACAACTAAAAAATGCTCTATACTTCTGGATCCATTCGACTACCAAGAAAGCCTCAACTTCTGCTTAAAAACAAATTTAAGTTTTTATCTACCATCCTTGCTGGAAGAGTCTTGGATAAAAAAACAGGTTCCTCCAAAACTTTCAAATACTGGAGGCAAAGAACCAGCAAATGTTAAATAGTCACAATTCAAAGTCAGTCTTAGGATATTTTTAGGATGAGCTGATTTTTGAAGCCTAAGGTAGCAATGCTGCCTTTACTCCTCTGAAGTACCTTTTGCATTGCAGCGCTTTTTAAGCACTGTCTTTTCCTACTCTTAAAACCAATTGTTTACTTGTACAGCAATTAAATACACGCTCTAAAATATTTTCTGCTGACACAGTATTGTTGCATATAATTTTAATGACTGAGCCTTCAGACAGACTGTTTCACATCTTCATACGGCTACCTTCACACTCCTGGTATTGAGTGCAATGACTGCAGTCAACCAAACATGCAGAAAAATAGTTCAGCCGGGTGTGCGTTCTTTACTTCAATTAAACTCACACAGTTGGATGCCTACCGTTGCCAAACCAGTAATATAATTTATACATTATAGTCCAAACAGTAAAACTACACTAAAAGTCATTTAACAATATTTATAACACCATAAAATACAGTGTTAAAATATATGAACTGCAATATGTACCAAAATTATAAAATTTGTTTCTCATCATCAGTGATTAAAACCAGGATCATTGCTCTAGCTTCAATACTCACAACCCTGGTGACAGATTAGAATTCAAATCTTAATGATCAATTTACAATTAACAAGATAGAAGTGAAACAAATTAAACCAACCATTATATATAATGAGACCCAATGGACTCCCATTGTTCCCCTTAATTACAAAACGCAAATCACAAATACACAGTGGGTAGTGTTAAGCATTAATCTACAACCTAGAAACTCAGACAGTGACAATCAGAGAAAAAAAAAAAAAAGAACAAAATAACAGAGAAGAAATCAACAAAGGACTATATTTTTAAACATGCCTATGCATACAAAAACCTTCACAGACACTATCTTCTTTCTGCACAGCTTGAGGGGTTTATAATTTGTCTGACATTGTCTTTCTGAAGCTTTTCTAATCCTGTGTAGGGGCTAGCTCACAAAAATGGTTCTAGCTTACATATAAACAAGAAAACTTCAGTTTAGATTTCTCAGAAAACCTGTATTAAATATAAAAATATACGTGCAATTCAGAGGCGTCCCACTAAAATTGTGCAAATATGTAGCTGTCAGATAAATTTGAAATGCCTCTTACTACAAATGGGACCTTTACTTCCTATCAAAACACCAAAATTTTATATAAACTTATTCTTGCATCTGTTATTAAAAAAGCTGGAATGTTTTACCAATTAAATAATGGTACTGCGAGTATACAGTTATTAACCCCATGGAAATTAAGGCACAAAGATTCTAGAAGCATAGCAAGAAAATACACATCCAGGTCCAAAATTAAGTTTATGATAAGGCCAAAACCATGGAAAAAATGGAAAATGTCTTTTCTATGCAAATCGGGCACACTGCTGCTTCAGGATCTGCTTTTATTAATGTACATGAGAACTAAGTTATAAAATCTTCCCAAAATAATTACTTTTTTTCAGAAGACAAAGCTACAGCATTCTGTCCCAGAATTGTGGTTTTACACTATATTCGGTGACAATGAGCATGAAGATTGCCTTTTGGAGAGATGCTGGTGAAAGATATATACTGATCACGCATTTGAAACCTTGCCAAAGTCATTTTTTGCATCTGATCTCCTGATCACATCACTTTTTGAAGCCATCTATCAGTTTACCATTTTCCACCATCTCCAGTTCCACCTTTTTATTTTCACAGACTTTCTTGGTCCCTACCTACTTCTCCTTTCTTGTTACTGACTGCAACAGCTCCTAGTCCAATGAAAGCAAGCTCAAGCTATTTTAGGGCAACTTCTCAGAACTGCTTTCATACATTCTTCTATACTGTTTCTTGTGCAAAATATACCACTTTCTGGAGATCCAAGAGGGCTCCTTTTCCCTTTTGCAGGTTCTTGACATAGTCAGCTAATGCTGCTAGGTGGAGAAACACTTGGCAATCTCTGGTATTTATTTTCAGAGAATAATGTGTTTTCACAGTATGTTTTCTGTCTTTCCTTCATCCTTTTACAGTTACTAGTCTGTGACTGTGAGCTCTAGCAACAAAGTCTGTGTGCATTTTTATTGCTGGAATAATAATATGATTTGAATCTATTTAGATTTTGTATTACTTCAGCAGAGAAGCTCTGCTTTTTCAGAAGAAAAATTCTGTTTGTTTCTCTCTCAAGTACCCATCAGAACACTTGCAAGGGAAGATCGCTTACATTTCCCTAAGTTTCTCATTTCTTCCCCAAACACTCTGGATGGGATTCATCTCCCCACTTCAGCCACTTAACAGCTAGTCAACACTTTATATTCAGTGGAAAGTAGGATGGGCAGTGGAGGCAGTACCTGTGGGAAGCATCATATTTTTTTTATATATATATGTCTGTCATCTGCTTATATCATTTCCCTTTGACCACTCCTGGAAACAGGATACTGGGATAAATGAGCTCTCTCCCTAAGTGAGTGTTGCCCCTGTTATGTTACCTCAACAGGATGATTAAATCTGCCCAGCAGAAGAATCCTATCCTGAAAACCAATTTTATCTTTGCTGAGTGTTTTCCTTACTTCACATAAGCTATGAGAGATGAATTCTACCCTTAATTACCAAATTCACTTTGCATGATATTTACAGAAGTTGCAGAATGCCAACTCACCACTTAAGTCCTGTTTACTACTCTGAATATGAACCCTGCAGAAAGTCTCAACAGAGACTATTTTCACACTTAAAAATGTAAAATCAAATGATTTACTGTTATAGACCTACAAAATAAAGAATTTCTTTTTTTTTTTTTTAATGATAGCCCTGTCCTATAGAACTTTTTAAATAGATACCTTCATACTTCTGTATTTATTTAAACCAGTTATTGCTTCCAGGTTTTGTTCTGTTCCTGAGTTTTTAATGGATTTGTATTTAGACCTGCTATTGATTTTAAAAAGAGCACCACATAACAAGTGGCGTCAGAATCAGAGCTTCAATGACAAGCAATTTTGATGACAATTTCAGAGATAATTATTCAGTGTGTAGTCTTGTGAATGAAGCTTTAAGTAAATAATTAAACCAACAGACTACAGTTTTGAGAACTTTAAATATTTAGTATTTTTCATATAATTTCAGATAAACTTAAATTGTAGCTCTGTTAACAATTTTCCACTCTTCCTATTTAGAATATGAACATCAGGAAGAAAAGAGTATGCAATTTTTACATTGGAATTGTTTAAGAAATTTGAAGTAATAGCCAGAAACATAATCTGAAAAGCAGAAAATTAGAATTACCCTGGATAAAAATCCATCCATGTTTCTTAAGTGGCATATATTATATTGAGATGATGTGTAATACCTGGGACAAGATGAATAATAATCAATATTAAAATACAAATAAAAAATAAGGAAGCATGTCCTAATAATAAAAGGGACATGATAAGAAAAATATACTAACCTGTATTTTTCTGCCATTTGTTCCAACTTCCTTGCCAATATACAACATTCTTCCTTTAATTTTGCTATGAATGTATTCTGGGAGGTCAGCAAGGAATCCAGTTCATTCACTAGAAATTACAAAATTAAAAAACTAGAAATTTATTTTACATGATGTAAATTTATAGGTAATTTAGAAACAATTTTATATATTCTTAATTACTTTCCTCTAGATTTTTCTGGTTTTGGTATTTTTTTTAAACTTCAGCTATTTGGACATGGAATTATGACATCATAATTCACCAAAAAAAGGCTCTATGTCAGAATAAGCTAACCTAAAGTGTTTAAGCGATGTTGCCATTGAATCAGGTCTTGTATGAAAAGAATCACCATAAAGACTACATATCTAATCTGGTGGTTTTCCTTTTCAGCTGGAAGTTCATTGACATTTCTGAGAGGAGTAAAATTGGCAAGCCATGCCTTAGCAGCCTTTTGCTTGCTCAACTGGTGCAGAGGATACACTGGCAACCCAAACACTCACACTGTAGACTCATTTCATTCTCTCCTTAAAAAAGCAGTTCTTTTATTTACTGGGTCCTGAAATTACTATGATTAATGTATTTTTTTTTCTCTTTAATGATAAGATATAGACTTATTGTCCAGTGACAGTTGCAGTGTAACCATTTTATAAATTAATTTTCAGCTACTATCAGTTTGGGCTGCACCAAAACTTGTGACCTAGAAATCAAGCATCTTTATTCTTTCAAAAGGAAGATATTGCAAAATGATGTTTCTTGATTTCTGCTTTTAAAATTGGAGAAAGAGAGACCACTGTTACCCAAATCCATTGTATGTGCGTAGGGTCATAATACACAAGGGTTTCTTTATGTACATTATAAATGACTATCATTTTCAACTCCTAATCCTACTAGAGATATATAAAAACAAACTTAGCCGTAATTTTTCATTTTTGTATACTGGGACAATTTACGCACTAGGAGGGTAAATTACACATCTCTTGTGCAAAATTCCACTTAGTCATATACAGATGTGCTGACTAGAGTAGGGAAAAATGATTCTGAGAGCTTCTTTTCTTTTCCTACTGTGTAGACAGCAGCCATAACATAGCTGTTTGCATTCCCTGAACACATGGAAAGGTCCTCTAGTACTGTGATAATGCGGCAAAAAAGGCAGAAAATCAGATGGCAGATGTAAATGTGCCTGCTACCTCAGGTATTATCTGACACTGCTTAAGATTAATACATGCTACATTGCTTTTCTAAAGGTATTGCAGGACTGGTGGGTAAAAATGGTATTTTATTAAACATGAATATACCGTGTTCCATAGGAGCTGAAGCTCCTCCTCCTTTCTATGGTCTGCTGTTAGAGATTTCCTCTCTAAAAATTTCTTTTCTTGTTTATAATATGCACCTGTATTAATGTTGTTGGCATAGTACTTCACAATAACAAAAGGGTTTTTTTGTTTGTTTGGAAAACCCATTTTACTTCCAGATTAAAGGTTAGAAGTTATTGATCAGCTAAGTCAATGCAATGAAGTCTCCTATTATGAAAACCTGAAGTATTGAAGGGATTAAACATCTTTCTTCTAGATTGAGGGTGTGTGGGGGGGCACATGGTAATGCTAAAAATGTTTGAGGCTGCAAAGATTAAATAAAGGAACATATCAATTTGGAGCCAGTGAATTACATCCAGCTGCGACAGTGAATTAAGAACCGATTAATGGCTAAAGCTTTTCTCCAGTTTGGATGCCGAAGCAAACTCATTAAGCTTTTAGAGTAGCTATAATGTGTGTACTGTGGGAACTGTTCAATGCTATTCAGGAGACTTTAACTGTAAGCTCAGAGCATTTCCCGCAGAGCTTCTGATGCTATTTTCTTTATATAACATGTGTGCCTGAAAATCCAGCCAAAAACAAGCCCTTTGTTTTTCTACTTTGTTGTGGTCTCTCTCAGCTTTACGTTTCTTGAACACAGGTAAATAAACTCATAATCCAGATGGTGCAACAGATGTGAGAGCAGCACTCTGAAATCAACAGACAGTGGGCAATACTTTCCATTTTCTCTTTTAAACGCTAACTAATATGTAATTCGGAATCTCCGGTGTAGTTAGCATCTGCTCCCTTCGGCCAGCCAAAGGTTACAGGTGTTCCTGATGTCATTTCACAGTAAGGCGTGGGCCTGGCTTGTGAGTGAGTGCCCAGGCTCTAATCTTTCCCTACCACCTACCAGTTTTCTCATGCTGGGCCTCCATTTGCTGCATCTTCTGTGTCAGCTCCTGCTCTCTTTGCTGGGCCTGAAGGGCTCGGGCCTTTGCTTCATTGCTAATGCTGTACTGAATGCTCTCTTTCTCCAATCTATAAAAAAAAACAAATAGCAAATAAAGAAAAATAAAAATCATATACTGAAGATGATAAATTAAAAAGGCAAAGCAGAACATTCAATTAATCATAACAACAACAACAAAAAAATCTGGCCAAGCTTTTCACATTAAACATTCCCCTCCCACTTCAGGTTATACGAACTGACCTTTCTCTTACAATGTCAAACATTCTCCAGTGACTAGTAGAGAATGGATAAAAAATACGATCTATTTCCTGAGCGAAAATTAGCCTTTCAGACAAAAATACGATTTTATTTTTACAAATTTTAAACACGACTTCTTTTTCATAAGGAAGTTCCCAAACATCCACTTTGCATTGAACGGACTATTTGCATTTTCTTTTAAATGCTATTTATTTAATTTTGCAATGAAGCTTAGGGACCTGACCCTGAGATGGACTGGTTCCCAGTGAACCAGCAGGAGATAAGTCAATGGGAGCGATTGCCATAGTGCTCATAATACAACTACTCTGAAAGCTTAATGAGTTTTCTTAAGCAACCAAACAAGTTTTAACTATTAATTTATGTAAATAGGAGACGAATGCATCCATTACAATAGAGAAGACTGTTAGCACCACGCAGGCCCAGCCCCTTGTGGTTCTGCTCACTGGGGGGGGTTGTACGGGAAGGTCTAAAGCCCAGTACTATTACTGAAGTACGCAGGCAAGAGAGCAATTTACTTGACCAGATATGCAAGATGGGGCAATGTACTCCTGAGGCAAAACAAATGCTAGACTACCACACTCCATTGAAGCATTTTATTTAAAGCAAGCCAAGCAAAAACAGCATGGAAAATAAAAACCCGAAAAGATATATGCATATAAATTAGAAAAGGTCCTAAACCGCAAATTCATATCTAGACTTTCCCAAAGATCGTGAATATTTATCTGGTGCACACTAGGATCCAGATTCAAAATCTCAGTGAGTTCATGTATACAAGGATTGATTTCTAGATTTCAAAATGACATATATGCACACATTTTTCTACTGAAACTACATTTAATAGCTTGGGATAGGTTTCAATAAAGTCTTATAAACGTGTTGTTTTATTCTACAGACAATACCTATTTCGGGGGATTACAAAATGGAACACGGGCATAGATCATGTAAGGATAAAGCCACATCTCATGTGGTTGCTGCACTTAACCTTTGGATTGGTGCCTAATAACCCATCCGAGATATTGCAATATCTCAGCATGACACACACAATGTTAAATCTTCTCTCTTAAATTTACCCCAAAGCAATACAAATGGTGGGTCACATTACACTAATTCCTGGTCCTGATGTTGCAAGCCCTACCTTAGGCAAAACTCCCTTTGAAATCACAGGCAGTTTCTTCTGAGGTAAGACTGAGAATGATTTGACACAGAGAATACATTTAGATAGCAAGAATTTTACAGCGTTAAGGAAACAAAGCACATTTTTCAAGCAAATATCATACACTGAACTGCACTTTATCACATCATTCTCAGAATTACTTTGTAACCATATTGGGGCTATCCTAAGGAGTGATGCTTGCATCATTTCCTAAGTGTAAGCTCCAAATACGGAAAGCATTACTATGAAAAAAATCTTTCCGTATTTGCTGGGAACCAGTTTATTTAAACCCCTTCCCCCCTTCTAAACATCCTTTTACCTTCAGACAGTTGTCATGAGCACTGGACTGCTCAAAAAAACCCACACCAGCACCTAACACATCCCCCAGACATTTTCAGCTAAAGAAAGTGGCAGGAGCAGAGTATTTTATTTAATAGTGTCTTATGTGAGATGGCTGTGTGCAGCTGGGTGCTGTGCTGTCATCTGGCACACAGCTGGCTGGCTAGCATTCTGCTGGGGGTAGCCTTCAGCATGTATCAAGCTGCACAGCTCAAGCTACCAAGGCAAGCCTGTAAAGGTCTATTCCTCATTGCTAGGGTCCCTCCTGTCGAACACATGCTAACAGGCAAGTTAAAAATAAATGGAGAATCTACTGCCACCAGAAACACACTCTTGTTAGGGGACTGATCCAAAAAAGCCATTCACCTGTGCTACCTACTGTATAAAGCAAACTAGGAGGATCTCAGAAACCATGGATGCATGGTGAGTTCCCTGTGGCTGAAGTGTATATGGGGTGGGTGAAAATAGATGAATTTATACAGTGGATAAAAGCTCAACTATAAGACTAGGAAAACACAGGTAAGTCTTATGCGGAAGGGTAGCTGACTAGTCTCAATCTTAACACCTAGAAAATTTTGAGATTGAGACACAACCAGTGCCACATAAAGAACAACAGCTGAGGTGCCTAGAGCTGCTGAGGAACAAAAAAAATTCCTGGAGCCAAAGTTGTCTAAACTAAGAGGCAAGTCTTTCACCCATACCTTGAGCTGACACCTTCCCTGCTCTCTAAGTTCAATCTCTCTGCTCTCCTGCAGAAGAGTTCCCCAACACATTTTACATATACAGAGAAAAAAGGAAAAAAACCCAACCAAACCCACAACAAAAAAAGCCCATGGATAAAACAGGCAGAAGGCGGCCCAAGAGATTTTAGGAACTATCGGTAACATTCCTGCTACAACCAGCAAATATTGCAGTTTTAGAAGGTTTGACACTGGCTGCTTATTTGCAATTACAAAAGCACAGAGACAATGTAAAGCAAAGCAACAACAGCCTAATTTGGGTGACACAGGTAAGATCTGAATCGGAAATGACAGCTAAAGATTAATTGTACCTGAACTTTTTAAAGCATCATCTACAGGTATCAAAAAAGGGGACAGAGTGGTTAACCTGCGGCAGCCTGTTCTCTACTAGAATGCAAACACTGAATCAAAATTGGAGACAGTAGCAAAAATTATAGTTCCTTCTCATAGCATCCATTGTACAACACTAAATAAATGCCTATCTGATAATAATTCTGGATTTGGCCATAACGTTGATCAGTTTTACTAAAGCAGAAGCATTCAACACATGGTGACTTTCATTTTTTGTGGCATAAAGTCAGAAGCAACCATTCAGATGGAGGCAAGCTCAAGCTCTCCTTGAGGCCTGTTCTGAAGCACAAGTTTTCCACAGTGATTTTAGTTCTAAACACCGATTGTTTTGAGCCTGAGTTACGGCTGTCAAGAGCAGCCTTCTTAGTTAACTTGTTCACATATCTCAATGAACCGGATGTCAGTTTGCAATGACTGAAAGCTATGCTTTCTAAATATTCTTGACAAAACAAAAGGCACAGTAAACTGTAGCTTATAGTACAGGAAGAAGAACAAAACTGCCATCACTTGCAAACCTTAAAAAAAATCCTTGATGAAAATGAAGTGAAAATTCACTTTTACCTCAAAGCTAACATAAAATTATGCTGGCTGAATTGGAGCCAACAAATTTAATAAAAAAAACTCCTTTCCCACGACTAACAAATAAAAACTGGATCACAGATCCATTTTCAATAGAAGACCGCTCTCTGCCAAATGGCTTCACAGTAAAGAAAAAGGAAGGATGTAAAGACTAGTGATGTGAAAGTCATATTTGACATAAATAACAGCTCATTGATTTTTGACTGCAAAAGAACAGAACCTAGACTGATAAAACTTTTAATTTCACAACACAATTCAATAGTAGGTATTTCAGCAAGAGTCATTTTGCTTTGGTAACAGTACAAAATGAAAAAATACAGGATGAGTCTCAATGTAGAATTAGGCCTCTGGAGGTTGCCAGTAAGTCTTCTGGCAAAGCAACTATAATGTGAAGCAACCATGCTTCCTATATTGACTATTTGATTTTTCCATGAGATCAACATGTGGCATTTTATAAAAAGCTAATGGATCCATTAGTAAGGACTATGAACTTAATTGGATAAATTAAAATACTCTAGCAATTATCTCAGTTCAGTGGCACACAAGAGGTTATCATAACCTTATTTTTGACATCTTCATTTCTTATTAATTATAGTTAAAAATGTAATTATAAAATATTTTAGGCTTTCATATATACTTACTTTAAACTGGACTTCATAAATTATTAAGGAGTAGCTGGCATTTAGTGTTCCAAATGTTTGAGGTATCTGAACTAACAAGACTGTTGGCCTAAATAATGACCAGTCCTGGAACTCAGCAGCAACACTCATACTTGGGCAACACGAGGACCAGTCGAGCCTAACACTGATGCTTTTACTACATGCCTCAGTGGTCGAGCACAGACCTCTTTCCTAGATAACATGTAGCTAAGTGGGCCAGCAACGTGAACTGCAAGACGAATCACCTCAGAAGAGGAGAAGCATTCAGCTGAGGGCTCCCTCAGCTCTTCCAGAGGAAATGGGCTTTCTCTCCCAGTACTTTTGAAAATCAATGTATAGCACAAGCTTTTCTATACCAAATTGAAAAACAGCTTTGAGAAGGTACCCAAGCACTTAATCCCAGTGTCTTTGACAAAATCTGGCTTGAGGACACTCCAATCAATTAGAACACTTCTGAAAGGAGGACTTGAAAGCCTACCTTTATTATGAACCCTAAAGATTTTAGCCAATAGCTTTGGGCACAAAGGCTCAGCAATGTTTTATGCAGTCTGCTTTGCAAGCTTTCCACAAAAAAGGTCTAGTGGACCATCCATTAGAACCAGTTTTCTGAACCACCTTCTCATAGGTTACTTCATATTATTACTTCAGCTACAAGTGTCAAGGGAAGAATGGAAAATCAGAGTATATCCTTGCTCTTCTTCCAGGCTACAGGAAAAAAAAACCCAAATACAAAAAGCCAAAAAACCACCACACAGCAACATTCACGGGGAAAAAAAAAAAAAGAAGGAAAAAAAAAAAAGAGAATAAAACCTGAAACAAGAAGTCACAATACCTACCCTATTCTGTAAGGGGAAATTGGAGAAAAATGTTTCCAGTCTCTTACTTTACTATCAGAAAGTATTAAAATACTGCAATAATAAAGGTCATAAAAGAATCTACATAGAATAAGATCATATGTTGGGTCAGAACACTTCACAAATTTGTTCCCTCTGTCCTCCATATGTATCTTCATAAGTATGTCATACACAGAAGGAAAAGGGCTCATTTTTTTTCAGGTCAGCAGACAAGCCTAAAGGTTGGTCTGCAAATATGAAAAAAAAAAAAATACAACTTACCATGAAGTCATTCTCCCCAGGAATGGTCTTAAATATTAATGGAAAAGTCCTAAAACTGCTTTCAGACCGACCTTTCAATTTAACAGCACTGCAGTATCCTATTCAGCTATTTATAGTGGAGAACATGTTTACAGAGTTTACCTTATACTATCCAACGTCTTAGTATTTTCAACCATTTAGGTAAGGAAATACAACACAGTAAGACCCCAAATTCTGCAGCTATATAAGTACATGGTGGTTTTAAATGTAGCTATGATTCAAAATTATTAATTCCACACCTTCTAAATTAAGAACTCTAGAGCATGTACCTTGTTCATATGTTTGGAACAACTCAATAATAAGACTCAGGGTCACAAGATTTCTCCCTTTCCCTTAAGTCAGGCTTCTAGGAACCTTTTGTTTAGCATTGACTGTTTTGGTTATCTTCCTTTGTAGGGCCTATGTATTTTCATCTAATAGGTCCTTTTTAATACCTAGGGTTGCTATGACTGAGGACATAGCTGGACAGTGTTTCCTGGTTTCCTCTTATAAAACACTGTAGATTTTTTTAAATAAAAGTTTTGATTTCTTCAGTGCATGTGTAAATCCATTGCAGCATATTTGGACTGGCTGGATTTTACAGCTCTTGGTGCTTTTACAGGGCAGAAGGAGAGGCATGAAATGAATGTTCTTACGTCAAAAAATAAATAAAAAAAGATGCCCACGTGCATGCTTGTGCAAGAATTATGTAGAAATACCTTTTAAATGCATCATGATAAAGTCATTTCTTTAAACCTCTCCAAGGAGCTGAAAAATTGCCCTTCCTGTATCCCATTGTGGGAATTACCCACTGAGTTGCTCTTTATGTCTGTTTCTGGGAGCTGACTGGATGCTGATTCTGGAGCCGGCTGCCAGGTCTTCTCAGTGGAAAGCTCAAGTTTCTGGAAACTGCCCCAGCCAGCACACTGTGTTTGGTGAGCTTCAGTACAATCTACATTTGCATGGTCAAAATTTGCAGAGGCCTAATTATTAATTTAATTGGTAGAACTGGAGGACTGCGTCATTGTTAAGGACGCATGTGGTCCTATTGGTGAGAATTGAGGCAAAAAAAAAATTTAAAAAAAATCTTAGTTTTTGTTTTTACAGTGTAAAGCGCCTAGTTACATTAGTTGAGAGATACAGAGTTTCCTAAAATAATAAAATGTCAGAGTTTTTTTCTCTTAACCATGTGAAGCAGAAGCTACCACAAGCAATTAGAAAAGCTATGTAGAGGTCAAGGGTTCAAAAGTGGTAAAAAATTAAGCTGTCAAATTGACTGAACTCTTTAAATATGGATCTGGAAAGTTAGAAGATGCTACAGAAATAACTTTAAAGTAGAAATACCTTTAAAGTATGTTAAGACTATAATTACTACTACTTTGTCAAGACTACAATTATTTGACAAATTAGCTTAAAACTATTTTTCCCACAATGCAAATAATTACCCAACTGTATACCCACTCCCAGAATCCAAATAATTTCAACTTGTTATACTACATTCTATTTTTTTCTGAGAATTTCAATTTTGCTGAAATGGAGATCAGTGCATCTGATTTTCTTGTTCCTATTGAAAATTTTTTCCAGCTTTCTCTATTTAGAATGCGGCTACACCATTGGAACCACTTTTATATATATATATATAACTTTTATATATATTTGCACTTTATATACTATTAGGAGGTCTACAGAAACAATACAACACTAAGTCTAAAACTTCCACTTTGCCCTTTATACCCTACCTGAGGCATCAGAAATTATTATACATTAATGGCTGCGCATGAAAAAGTTTCCTACTCTATTTTTGAGTACTTGCTGTACTTGAAAACCACTACAAAATTACCACTAACTGGAGATATTGATGGGCATGAGAAAGACCAAAAGTTGTAAGGGCACAGGAACTGAGACACACAGAGTGTTACTCATATGAAAGTTTATACAACTGAAAGAAGCTTCAGTATAGTTAACTTGAGTATATACATAACTGGTGGTATATTCCATCTCTACTTTTATCTACTAGGTCTTTTAACAAAATGAAAGGATTGGGTTTCCTACTCTAAATTCAGTATAAAAGAAAGAATTTGCAAACACCTCACCGATAAGATGGTTTTATTCTTTTGGTGTTATGCCTTCAAGATACATACAGAAAACTACCAGTTCCTCAATGTAGACAATAACTACTTTTCAATCTCGATAGTTCTCTGTATACCAAGTCACAGCTAAATATTATCACTAACTGACCTCTATTTAATTGTTAGAGAAGAAAAAAAGTGTCTCTAACAGTAACTAACATCTTGTATTAGGTCAAATATACTGACTTAGAACCAAAATCTGATTTTTCTGGCACATCTATAAGCCTTGCTAGCAAGATATGCACCTTGTAAGTAAACGCCCATCCTGCAGTGGTTATTACCATCAGATTGTGAACTATTTGGCTAGTAAGTCCCTATAAAAACAGACAGTCAAGTACAGAATAGAAGTTGCATGGGAAGATGCAACATGAGAACTGTTTTTTGTCAAGTCTTAGTATGTAGCCCTAAGCACTTCAAAGTACAATGCCCCTTTCTCTGAAACATTCTTTCTATCTTTGTTCCACAAACCACTTTTACAAATGGCTGAATGGTGAAATGTTTGCTTTCCATGGAAGATTTAGAGACATTTACTCTGTATACACAAAGTTATTTGAATTATTTTCACTAAATTTAAAAGAGTCATTTTCTTGACTTATGGTGATTCTTCAATTTGGCACCAGCAGCCTCTCATGATACAGCTTCAGGACAGTTTTAAGCACCATTTAAGGCAACATTGCCAGAATAAGGTGCGGTCCTTTTTTTTATCCTCTTATAATCAGCACTCATGCAACTTATTCTGCAAGAACAAATGATTCTTTTTCAATCTGATTAACTCCCTGAACCACCTGACCATACAGGTGCCTGTCTTCCTGTGTCAGCACAAGCAAGGGCCTGGCAATATGTGGCCAGACATAGCCACATATTACCACTCTAGGGATTTGCCTTTTCAGCAGCAGCGTAGACTTAGACCAGCTTCAAACAATTGTGACTCTGTACTCCAAGGCTCAGCTTGTTAATAAAGTAAATACAACTGTCAGGCTCCTACCACTGTAAAAAAAAATAAAAAAATGATGCAGCTAAATGATGCAGAGACCTGATCTGCTATGAACTCACTCTGCCAATTTAAATTTGTTCAAGAAACCAATGTTTTTGGTACGTTAACTTTGTACCAGCAAGCTTTATGCTGAATCAGGTATCATCTGTCCTACTGCTGCTGGCATAAAGTCAGCATAAACACTGCGTTGCATGCTTTAGCTAATTCAAAAGGAAAGTGACTGTGTGCTCACACCTGATCCGGATCAGATCAGCACAGCTGAATGATCCAGTAGATCACAGATGCACAATGAATGACTGCTGAACAGTCACCTACATTTTTCACAGACCTTAGGTTTGGGCACACAACCTGCAGTTAAGCTACCATAGGCCTGATACTTTGAAGTTGTTAACTCTACCCAACTATTGCTGAAGTTGAGAAGGGAGGAACAGTTCCCTCTGCCTCCAAAGGACCAAGCCTTACAGGAACAGCTTGGGAAGAAGCAGAACAATTTGACAGAACAAAGAGTTCTTCAGGATGACAATTTGAAAGACAATATTTGATTTTGAAGGAATTTGATCTAGAGTAAGCTAGACCTCTCCCCCATCCTACAGCAAGATACCACATATTCCAGCAAACTGACAAACTTGTGACCAAAAGCAAGAAAGATGAGAAATACTGTGCCAACATTACATTGTAATTGACTGTTGATTTGCTCTAGATATTACAGAAACATCCCAATAAAATACATGTTTATCTACCCGCATATCAGAGGCGCTAGATATGAACAGGTGAGTCAAAAAATAAAAATCCAGCCTTATATACCTTTTATTGTTTTGGTCAACTGTGGCATAATTTTTGTATTATCCTGATTGTAGCTGTCTGCACATTAGTATTAGAAATAATGGACAGGCAGTATAACAGTTGAGAGTTTTTTTGTTTTGGTTTTTTTTTTTTTTGCTCAGGTTATAAATCTCTCTTCTTTATGCTGTCAAGAGTAAAGGGAGAAACATATTTCAATAGCAACTTTAAAACGAAACTCACAAATTACTACCATTATGTTAAGTGCTAGATATCCCACTGTGCAGTTTTGCTTTGTGAATTTTTACCTTCTTCCATGCACACTTTTAGCCACTGATCGCACAGCCTTTCAGTGTTTTCTGCCTTTTCCTTTAAATAAACTGGCTCTGGCTCCTTCCATCTGGTTCCCCTTCCGTCAGCAACCCTGCACCTGTTCACACCTCCTCTCCTGTTGGATTCCACTGAACATTTCCTCCTCTGCCAGGGCTATTCTGGCACTCGCAACCTTTCTGTCATTCAATCCATCTGTCAGAAGTGAACTTTGTTTACCGCAAGCTTCTGCTTTCTTCTTCAAGAAGCAAAGCCCCTCAAGGTCATTGTCAAATGAACTGTCGGTGTGGATTTAAATCCACTTCTGCTAACCAGCAGAAGATGAAGTTCTTTACAGTCCTGTATTTGTGAAGATTGGTTTGGGGTATAGGAGAAATAATACAGGAGCAAAAGAATAGATTTTAATCATCATTTGTTAACTCCAACGGCTAATGTGTTTTTCTTCATATACGTATATCTGTACCTTCTTGCAAAGACTAGCAGAATCTGATAAAGACTTGCAGAGCTATGCAAAGTGGAAAAGGCTAATAAAAATATTACAAATAAAATAATAAATGAAAGCTTTTGACTCTTATTTTAACACCACGTAACAAAGATATTGACTAAAAATGCAAAGAGAAAATGGGAACAGCTGAATGAGTAAGTTTACAGTAAAACCTTAAAGCGGCCAATACCACTCACTGTAAATTATTTCATCTGCAGCATCTTTTTTTTTTTTTTTTTAAGTTACCTACTGATGTTTCAAATGCAACACTATTTAAGGAGAAAAAAAAACCCATAACGACCTCTGAATATTTTTTCCTGTTTTCAAGCCTTGTAAAGCACACATGCAACTCTGTTAAAATACAGCTTTCCACATTGAGACAAATTTTAAAGATTCTTTGTCAGGGCTGAGACTAAATTCATATGGTCAACAGGATACATTATTTTTAG
Organism: Haliaeetus albicilla; assembly: GCF_947461875.1. NCBI lineage: Eukaryota > Metazoa > Chordata > Aves > Accipitriformes > Accipitridae > Haliaeetus > Haliaeetus albicilla. The sequence goes on from NC_091495.1 coordinate 28,499,760, forward strand.
CAATTCCTGTGCCCATATTTCTTTTCAGAAATACATTCTGATAACCACAAGCTCCTGAATTATTAACTAACCTCCTCGACAGTTTCATTCTTCTAAAATGAGAAATACCTTTCAATTTCACTGCATATCTTGCATATCCTTAAAAAAAAAGTAAGATTTTTCACCAAGATTAAATACAATACCAAAAAATAAAATACTTATTTTAAGTTTTGTAAGCAATTATAACAAACCACCCATTTTATTACCCTTTTACCAAAAATGAATTTAAAGTAAAGCTTTCTGGGAGGAAATCCAGGAGGTAATCCAATCTCATTAGCAGAAATGCAGTTATACTTATGTTAGGTCTGAATTCGATTCTAATAAAAATTGCACTGACAAATACTGCACAAGTTTAGCTGAATAATAACTTAATACTGATATATCCCTTATATGAGGATTAGTCCCTGCATTTGCAAGGGAATTTTTTCTGATGCTATGATCTTCTTCCATAGGAAACTACACGCAGGTGAACAAAAGCTCTGGAAATAGAAGAGGAACTCTGAAATAAAAAGAATATGCAGCAGTGTCGCACCTAACTACAGAGAAACTTTTATTACGCAGTTTGATTTAAGCCCTGTAGAAGGCAACTGAACGAGGAGAGGCTAATCAAGAACAGTTGCTCCTGTTTCTACAAAAAAAGTAGTCTGATACTCGAACCACCAGGAACACAGGGGCAACCAGCAGTGGCACGCTATTAAGCTTGCCACACTGCCAGCACAGGCAGGGGAAGGAGGTCAGCCCTGTCAAGTAGCTGACAGAGGAGGCTGTGCTCATCTGCTCACTCAGGACAAGCATTTACCAGCTCACACTCTCCCCCTGACCAATCACCGGCACAAGGGCACTGAGCAAGGGGGTGAGGAGAGCAGCCAGGCAGCCAAAGCTGGCGTGCTCAGGTGATTTTTTCTTCCTCCCTCCATCCACCAGCTACCTTCTCCAGAGATGACAACCTACAGGCTGATGCTCTTCAATGTCGAGTTTGATTAAGTCCCCAGCTGAGGACTCTTTGGGTTCTCTGTTGAATTTTTTTCTAGGCAAGAATTTCAGGAGCAGAGCCTTGCACGAAATAAAAAAAAGAAAAATCAAAACCAAACCAACAAGCACTGTGACTGCACAAAATAAACAACTTTGAATATAGTTCTGAAAGCACAAGGCAGCTTTTAAAATTGTTTAAGTTCACAAATACCAAGTGCTGATAGAAAAAGTACATTTTAGCTTACTGTAAAAACAAGCTTTCAGATGTACTTGAGAGAAAAGCCCTAAAACAAGTAAAAAATAAGGATAAAAATCAGAACCATTTTCCCAGTAGCAAATTCAGCTAAAAAATCCAGCAGCATTGAATACACGTGTCTGAAAAATTTTTGCGGTTCAAGAAAATAAATCATTACCGTGCTGTCATTAGTCACACAAATAGAAAACCTAATTTGAATGTGATCAAAGTAAATATTTGATACACATGTATAAACTTATTACTGCTAGTGCTGAATAATAACTGCTCAAAACAAAGACCTTATAAAGATGTTTGTTTTCTACAGCAGTTAGTCTCTTCTGTATTTCATCTGAACTCACTGCTCGCTCCAAAGCGCTTTAAGTATTGTCACTGCTCCTGAACCACACTCTACATGCAGTAGCAATTTGGCTGCTTCAACAACCTGATGCGATGTATAAAAGATGAAATCATTAGAGAAATTTGATGTGACCAGTTGCAGTTTAAGTGCCATGGAGAAAAATTCAGAGGAAGCTAAGACTAAAAACTGAAAATGTTTTATTGCCTTTTCCTTGAGAAATTTGTATTGTAGGACAATAAATTGTCAACCATGTTTAAACTCTTTAAAAATGAAAAAAGAGTGATTTATAGACGTTCTTATTCAAAATTAACACATGATTTTTTATTTATTCTTTACTCCTTCACTTGTATTTTTTTTCTTTCCCTTTTAAACTTCATCAATGGCCCTTACAAGTTTGTAACATAATCTTAAATATGTTTAAATGATTAAATAGAAAGATATTTAATTAATTGTGTATTATCTTGACACAACGTATATCAGCTTCAAGATTGCTACAAGGCACTGCCAGAAGACGACAGAGCCGATTTATTTCAAATCATTCAGTATCAGTCTTCATAAAGCAGCATATGGTCTTATCATGGCAGGTAAAATATTTTACCTTCTATAATAACGCAGAGCAGCTAATTTATCTACATGCTATATAATCAGATAAACAATTTCAGCTGCACTATGAAAACCTGTAGGCAGGGGAGAAATTTATCCCCCACTACTTTATTGATTTTTCCGCCTATACATTCATATAATTGCTAACAATAGAGGTTATTCTTTCTTCCATCCCCTTCCTCAATTACCTTAAAGCAAGACCTTCTTTTCAGTTGTGGAAATATTTGCAGTTTCTACAGCTGCAGGACAAAGAACTGAGACATTTTCACAGAGTTGCTTGGGGGAAAAGGAAAGGGAGAGAAAAAAAAAAGCTTTGCAAGATTCTGTTGCAAGTAAAGCAGAGTGAATGACAACTTTCAAAGCTACCACAATCATTTACTAATGTGCTGCTATACCAAATAAGTCTAATTTTTTTTGACAGCACCAAATTAGATTTATTGCAGAAACTGCTGCATAAATAGCATATGGCTATGTTATACCACCTATTTCAAATCCCTGTAATGTTTCCTCCCCTCCCTGCTCAAAATGAATAATTGAGCCAAGCTATAAACCTTCTGCAGACGAGAGATATACAAGTTCAAAAAGCAGATGCAGGAGATGTAGATTTCTTTGTTGAGGTTGTCTGAAGAAGTACCACCGATCAAACAAAACTGGGCAGTAATAGGTCAGGTCTCCCTTGCTACACTTCAGGATTTTATTTCCCCCTTTCCTTGATAAAATTTTGTTTTCGCTTCTCTTTCAAGCTGACAGTCATCAACACGGGGCATGACCTCGTAATCCTCTCGCACATGACTACCTCTTACTTGCACAAGAAATCCTATTGATCTTTACTTCTTACGTGAGTCAAATTATTCATGTGACTCAAGATCAGAAGGCTCGGACCTCCATTCATTCCTCACAGGCTCTCATTTACGAAGAGGGTAGTGCCTCCTCCGAGCAAAAAAATAAAACATCAGAAAACCGGCTTCATTCATCGGGGGGGCCCAACCCTGTGGGAAGGTGCCGACCTACAGCTCTCCCCCCTTCAACGGGAGCAAAGTTTTCCTATCGGTCTGCTGGATCAGTCCCCAGACCCACGTGCTTTCGAGTTTCTGTCGATCGCCGAATTCTGCCTGCAATACGCGGCTACGATAAAAGGCGAAAACGCGCGACCTTCCTACGTGACGGGACCGAGAGCAAAGGCCGGCGTGTTTCTGAGGCAGGAGGGGGCACGGCCCCCCGGGCGGGCCGTGCCCCGGGCGGGCCGTGCCCCGGGCCCAGCAGGCCGCACCGTGAGGGAGGCAGCCTGGCGGCCCTCCCGCACCTCCCCTCCGCCGGGGCCCGGGGCGAGGCCCGCCGCTCGCCTCCAAAGTTTGCGCGCCCGCCGCACGGAAAGACGTTGCAAGGTCTTCTCTCCGGCCGACGGGCACACCACTGCACACATCGTGGAAGGCTGCGGCTACCCCGCCGCTCGCCTCTCGGTGGTCAGTCCTCCCAGCTGCCCTATCCGTTACTGTCTGATTAGCTCTGCGAAGGAGCCCCTCCCCGGCCAGCTTTCCCCGCCATCTGTTCCACACGCGATGGCTGCCGCCCAGCAGCCTCGCGCTGCCCTCCTACCTGGCACCCGGCTCCCGGCCTTACCCCAAAGTGCTAACACAGGTTCTCGCTGCTGGCAGAGTCAGGATTTCATTACTACTACTTTGACAAGTGCAGGGTTGTTTGTAATTTCTCTTTTATCCTGATTTTGATTGTACAACCACCTCCCACTGATTCAGTTTGCTTCAGTTTTGTTGCTCACAGATTTTACTCTCCACATTAATCTCCCTCTGGCATGTTACTGCATCTGTTCCCTTTTTTATTATTAATTTTCAAATTCCCACCATTTTTGACAAAAAGGAGGTAATCTACACTCTGCTTCTGCCCATTTCATTTTCTTTAATTTGGAAGATAAGTATGAAAGCGTGCCAAAGAAGTTAATTCTCCGTTAACAGTTTATTTTCTGGCATCCCGATGCCTTTGTATATGAAAAACAGATAGAAATAAATGTTGACTGAATCACAACAACATAGTCGCAACCATCCCTAAATTTAATGAAAAGTAAACATATGAAGCAGATTCTAAAAAGTTTATTAGTTATCAGAGTTGTTACATGTTATCACTCCTCTCTGTATTTTAAAATAATGGTTTCGTACAAGATGAGCAGAATATAAAAAAAATTAGAAAACAATCACGGCTTACACCTCATTTCTGCTTCTCCCCCCTCCCCCCACCCCCCCACCAATTTAAGTGTTATTCGTCCTTTCTTCAGTCAGTCAGTCTGGGAACATAAAACATACCTCACACTTTTAATATTAGTAACAGCATTTCTTTGAATGTTACCTCCTTTCCAGCATATACCATGGACTCTTTCTGACATGCTAAAATTGTTGGAAAAAGCACGACAGTAACTGTGCTGCTAACTAATAGGTACTGCTAGAAAAAACCAATAGATAATAAATACCTAGTACTGTGCAACTCCCTAAAAGGCTATGTGTAACCACCAAGAAGTTAGTTTACATTTTATCATTTAATAGTATAGCTTAAATAGGGAAATCAACGTATGAGGCATGCTGCAATTCTAGGAAGGAATGCTGGTGACGACATACAGCTCAACACCAAAGCTTCAGTGACTAAATAATGCCACTGGCGCCCAGAGGTAGAATGATAGATTTATTTGCTTTATTTATTATACATGTAATATGAATTAGCGTTAATGCAGTAGTTGAAACTAGCAAGAAGGATGGATGCACAGTAGGAAGGCTATAGCACTGCGAAAACACACTGTACTCCCCAAATGCCACTTTCTTAGATATGCTGCTTTCTAGAGATCATATCATTTCCAGAAATAAGGGAGAGAATAAATATCACATAATGGGGGTGGGGGGGAATAATCAAGAACTACAAAACCCACTGACTCACTGTAATACAAACTTTTATTCTTCAACAGTGACACAGGGATTCAGGGTAGCTTGGTGGGTCATCTGAACCTGGAAGCACAGGTTCTTCTACTGTTTAGTAATTTTTCCCCTTCTGCAAGTTGACATTCAATACTGCTTGCAATATTTCATATAAGCAAACAAGAATAGTAAAAATTAAACTAAACTAAATCTGCTTCAATTCCACTCAATTATATCTCCCAGCAAATTTTAGATGACATTTCAGTCAAAAATATCTCAAGCCATCTACCTAGCTCCGTGCCTGAGAAAATACATGATGGCATAGAAAAAGTTCAATTTTGAAATTCAGTGATTCCCTCACTTCTTCAGATTTATTTAACTGCTTTGGCATATGCAAACAGGAACTACATCTGACTGCAGCTAAAACAAATAATAACTTCAGATTTGTTTTGAAACAAAAAGAGGAAAGATTTTTGACCATGTTTCTGTTATGCAAGAATAGTGAAAAATTTTATTAAATTAGGTGATGTGCTAAGATCTGGGCAAGTTGTTAACATCTTGCATCTTTTATGTGATCTTTTCCACTAGCATATTGACATGCTTTTTAATGATTATTCTCTCATGAACTAAGAACAATAGATCTGTATGTTTTCTGCTCTCTGAAGAACGGATTCAGATAAGCTTCATTAGCAAGACCCAACCTTGCCAAAGTAATGGCAATTTAACACTGCCTTCAGAAGTAATTTTGTAAGATTCTCCTACTACGGTAACTCTAATACAAATAACCACAAAGCTGGAAATAGGGTAAGAAAATAAATACTTAAAACAAGCATGGTCAGTCTCATAGCATGGGGACATCTGCAAAGTTACATGACTGACAATCAGAACTACACAGCAAAAGTTCTGTATTTTCCCAGTTATTTGAAGACATACAAATTAGAATTACTAACTAGATTCAATAGCAGGAAATGCATGTTAATAGCAAGGATTTCTAAGCAACATATTGCTCCAGGAAGAAAGGTGACAGGAAAATACAATTTTAAACTCTGTGGCAGTGCTTTAGAATAGCTAATTGTAACCTTTTTCTTGATTTTTAACAAGTACATTTTGTTAACTTAGAAGCTGTTTAGTTGGTAATCAATCAACGGTGTCTGAAAACTAGGATGCAGCAAAGAAGTGGGACTCCTGGATAAGGGTGCAGTTATGCAGAGCACTTTCTTTTTCTCATGAAGACAATGACTACATGCTCGTTCTTATTTAATCCATTCATATAATATTTACCATCTCATTTTCATACATTAAAATCCACAGTTCTAGTATTTGTTTTATTATGCTACTTATTTACAATATCCAAACTTCGAATCAGTGGATTAGTGAAGAACTTTTCTCCTTTGTAGTATACTAATTCTATACTAATTCATAGAAACCAAAGAATTCTTTCTGTATCTCCTCAGCTACCTCTAATTTTTGCCAGAACAACACAGACAGGTCATGCAAGGCAACAGAAAGACTCTCCATAACTGTGTAACAGCAGTACAAGCCTCCCTCAAGTCCAGCGTTGTGAGAAGACTTGGAGTGGACCAGCTGGTCCTCTCCTGAAAAGAGGGGAATCAGCAAGATGAGGCCAAGGCCAGCATACCCAAGAGATGCACTAAATCAGTGCAGTTTCTGCAGCAACCTCCCACAGGCAGGACTCTAGAGCTTAAAATCTGTTTTCCTTGGCAAGTGCCACAGTGAATGAGTCTATAATCCCCATAGGATTGCTATCACCACTACCCTTCAAGTAAGCATTTTCACTGGCACAGCTGCCATTTGAGGTGAAGGGAATAAAGAATGAAAGAAAGCAGACCGTAAGCGAATAAAGTTCACGTGCAACAACTATGGATGTACCAATCCATTAAAAACATACCGAGTTCAAAATGCAAAACTAAGGCCGTTAGAGACATGTAACTTTTATACCTTCAGTAATACAGAAAACCTGTTCTGGCAGGAATTGATCTGAGAGGAAGAAAAAGAGTACAGGCTAAGGAAAAGTTTCATTTCAGTAGGGGATCTTTTCCTCTGCGACTCAGGGAAGAGATGACTACGCAAGAACATCTCTAAACCTGCCCTACCAATCTAAATATGTGGGGACGACAGGTAACAGTTCAGAAGCAACAAATCTCTCATCTCTTTTGCCCCCCTTCTTCACCCATGACAGCAATATCACCTAATGTATTCCTGGAAAGCAGACAGATAAGGAGGACACAAAAACCTACAGAGAACAAAGCATTGTAGAATTTGGGTAATATCAAGAAGAAAGATTTGAACCTATTTCCCATGCTTCAATGTATATGTTTTTCCAACAATTAAATGTCAGCGTAGAAAACGTTTCAATACTCACAAGCAGAGGCCATAACATGAATGCAAAGTATAAAAAATAAAATAAAGATTAGGACATTGCAGAAGAGTGGCTGCACTAGGTCAGACAAAGAAGCCGTGGCAGTTCAGCATCTGTCTCAAAAAGCGGACGTCTGTGAAATTGTATGAGAACAGGGCCAGCACAGAACATTACTTGCCCAAAATACTGTTCCCAGGCTCCAGTGATTTACATCTCAGAAACTTCCCAAGTCAGAGACCATAGATTGAAAAGCTACCTGAATCATTTGTATGTTAGGTATCCAGCTTTAAGTACCTCGCTATGTAAAAGTAGGCAACAGTCCTCATTTTTACAAGTTGAGTATTTTCATGGGGGGGGGGGATAAAAAAAAAAAATTGGCTAGTCAGATTTCCTCCAAGATATCTGAGCTTTATTGCATATAATCAGCCTTTTGCTAAAAGGAGCGTGGTAAGCCATTTGGTTAACTATCACAACAAATCATTATTAATAAAGTTCTGCTAAATCCAAACTTTAGATATCTTAACAACTCACCCAAAACTTTTTTCAAGTTCATTAACCTCTAGCATATTTTTTCTCTAAATACAGGCTGTTAGAGTGGTACTTTCTTCCATCTGTTAAACAACCGTGCTCTGAATTACACCGAAATGTAGCTGAATAAAACAAATGATTCATTGAATTTAATAGTTTAGATGAGGCTCTATTTTATTTCCATTTACTCAATGGCAGAATTCTCACAAAACCCAAAGAGTACAAGACTTGGATAAATACGCAGACTTCTGTTAAGTGATAAAAATCTGAGGGTTTTTCCCCCCCCCATAAAATTTAAATTAACTTAACTTTTTTCCTTAAGGACTGAGTAAAAGTTGCCAGATTTGTTTCTGGATGTTCACTCTGGCGGGGAGCAGGGCAATGGAACAAAACAAAAACCACACACACAACCAAAATCCTGTGAACGGTCAGACAACAGCATGTTCTGTGGCAAAAGGAAAAATTCCTGCAGGTACCAAAACTCAAGCTGCAATGAGTAATTGGCATGATAACCTTCTGGTGTTTTCCAGAAACGTGTAATGAATAGTACAGTAAATGGCATTGGGAGCTATAACCAAGGATGGAATAAGCTCAGGCAAAGTCTCTCATCACACAGTGTTTGCATTGTACCACATCTCCACTGAGCAAGTGACTTAAACACCCTCCTCACATACTGGAGCTTACCTCCTATTCATAGACAGTAATGCTACCTTTTGATTCTTTAATCTTCAATGAGGCTTAACACGATTATGTTCATTTATACATTCCTGGTCATTCTGCTGCAGAAACTTCAGGTTATTAATCCAAGAACTCCTACGCTTAAAGGTGCTGCTGAACACTACAGTTTCGAACGACATTTAAAGTATCTTTGTCCTACCAAACACAGCAACGACAAACAGAATGTAGCTGCACTCTCCCCTGCTCTTATACCTGCCCAAAAGCATGCCACCTCATCACCAGAGCTGAACATTGCCTTTTCTTCACTTTCATAAATTATAGTTCATAACTCACTTTGTAGTTCGTAACTCACTCACTTAAATCTCCACTTCTAACACGACTGAGGGCTGCCCATACAGTCAATTACTGCAAGTATCTATAACAACTGTGGGGAAGCCTGTGGCAAAAAATTAGCAGAATGAAATTGGTACTACAGCATGTAATAGGATAAGGGGTACCTGGTGAGGTGCAGTTGGTGCTCAGATTTACTCAGCAGTTCTGTCAGTTTTAGGCACTCCTCTCTGGCTCCTGTCACATCCTGCTGGGCTTGTTCCAAACGCTGTTTGTTTCCATTCAGCTCTAATCCCAGTTTTTCTATTTTCTTAGAAAATTGTAGAACCAAAGAAAGTATATTTAAGAAAAGCATAGAGGTAAATTTTAAGACAATAAACCTTAATGTGATCAAAGCTCCTGAAAAATAACGCGTGCTTTTGGTTTAGAACAAAAGTAGTTCGTTCATAAAAACTGCAAAACAAGCAAATTAAAGTATTTGAAATTACATTTTTATGAAAAGCCAAAATGCATATAATATTTAAAGACATTAATAAACAACCAATGTTATTGTCTTCACACAGTTTAAGAGATACATGCAATCAATCATCTTCCGATTTTCTCATGTGAAGGCTTCCATATTTGTGTCCCAAATTCACTCTGTTAGAAAGCCAGAAAGCAGCAGAACAGCAGCCATCTTCAGAAGCTGCTGGACATACGATAACTCTTGTGGTCATTTATTTTGCTTATCTATTACATAAACAATGACACGGTGGAATTTAGCTTTGTCATATTCATATAATATTATGCAAGAGAATAAAGGTAATTTTGTGATTTTACCATTATAGAAAGTAAGTTATTTATGACTTATAACTGAATCCTAAAAATACCAGCTGCTGTTAATCCTGTCACTTTCTTAACATCATTAGTCCTTATATGACAACTAAACATAGTAAGTAAATCTTAGTCGACAAGTCTATTAATTTATTTTACAAACAACGATAAGCAAATCTGCATGACCACCAACTTTGATTCCAGTGAAGCATACTGGACTTACGATCTCCAACTGAATCATATTGTCAACAATTTAAACATTTTTCACAAATATTCTCAGAAGGAATATATTTTGCTCTAAGTCCATATACAACATACAAGTACCTGGAGGAACGTGTCTGTAATGTAATACTATACATGTCCTAAGGATGCTTTTAAGGAGGCCAGTGGAGTACAGAATAAGCTAACAATGTAATTTTATCATGTAGTAACTATTCTGCACTAACTCCCTACATAAATATTTATTCATCGTTGGGGCTGGAGGGAACTTGCATGTTTTTCAGTCAACTAAACTGTGAAAGGTCATTTGTAGTACAGAATAAAATTGTTCATATACGGAGTTAGTGCTGAATAGCTATTATATTTAAATTCACACCATAACTTATTTTGTGATAGCTTCCTCATGTAGACAAGCCTCAATATCTTCTTTAGTTAATGAAATTATTCATTCAAACATTCTACAAGAACAAATGAATGTAATACAGTCCCAATATTTGCACTTGAAGCACCTTTGTAATAATGTTGTCTCTTTTCCTTGCATGAAAATGTTAACCTAAACCACTTACAGTAAGTCATGATGTCGCAGACAAATACAAGTTCTTCATCCAGAAAAAGGTTTCATAATGTGTTTTTTTTAATTTTTAATTTTGCTAATTACTTAACTGTACACTTTTTTCCCCCCAAGAGCACTCAACAAAGGTTCACGAAGGAAATGTTGATTAGAATTTGAATGTCACCTTGCTTTATCACATAGACCACCTACCAAATCAAATTGGTAATTCCAAATTCAAATACAAAAATAGTGAAACTATCTGCAAAGTTGTTAGTATACTTCCCCTCTAAAGAAAGTAACAACCTATTACACTGTCAGAATATTTTAAAACCTGGTGTGCAAAGGTATTCAGTTACATATGGTTTGCATTTTCACTTATTTCGAGACTTTTGCATATTTTTAAATAGAACAGAAGTCTCAGTGGGTTCTCTACACTCTATTCTTCTTAACAGCAGCAGCTCATTAATGTTATTTCTCCATTCATAGTAAACAGGGACATGGTTCTTCCCTATCTTTAACTTGTAAAGACAGTGAAGTTCTGCAACATTCTTAAAATTTGCTTTAAGAATACATCCATTCAGCACAGCTTTAAAAAACCCCAAACTACAAGTTAGTTGAAAAGCATCAACTAAGTATTTCAAAAAGCATAACCACAGCTGAGAACATAAATACACTCTAGATCACTCCTTCAGGGAAAAGTTTCAAGGAACAGATGGGCTTTACACCGTTGCCTGAAGTTAAACAGGCTCAGTCAGGTTTTGACACAGACCCACAGAAGGAAGCAAATTCCAAGTGTAAGAACCTCTGGTGAAAATGTTCTGCTTCCATCAGCCAGATGTTGAACCTGCAAGGTTGAACCCAAGAATACATCCACAGATGTCAGTTGTCATGGAAGTGCAGAGGGAAATTCTCAATGACTCCATGACAGGGTCTTTAAAGATTCACAGGAGTCTTATGATTTCTATAATTTTCTGTAAGTATCGAGAAAGCAAACAGGTTTTGAAGAACAATTTTACTTCCACTACTTTCATCAGTAATTCTAAAATTCAGAACCAGCTCCTTTACACACACACACACACGTGCATACAAAGTGCATGTGTGTAAGTGTATATAGATATATAAAAATATATCTTAAAATACCAATATTCAGAGGTACTCAGCGTGAGCTGTATGAAGAGTAGGAATTCTACACAAGAATTCTGGCAATGACCATGCCAGAAAGAGCACACAACCTCATGAGAAAGGAATGGTTGAAAAATGCCACCCAAGAGAACATGCTAACAGCAACTCAGAAAACAGAAGCACCTAATCCAGGTATATTTAGGGATGTCAACTAAATTCTTCATTTTGAAAGACCAGAAAATGTTCACTGAAAATAATTTGGTAGGAGCCACGCATCATTGTGCTGAAAACAGCCCATACTCTGAATGCTACACGTTACTTTGGTTTAAAAACTCAGATAATAGTTTGAAACATATGAAGCCTCAGAACTTGAGACTTGTTCATACAATAAAAACAAATGCTCTTCTCTCTCCTGCAAACAATAATAGTCTCACAAATACACTCTATCCTCAAATATGTCAAGTCCAGTACATCACTAAGTCATCACAATATAATCAGAATTTAAAATACAGAGAAATTACGGAACCAATGAACCTTCTTCACTGTTCCTGAAGGGAACCTTATCAGGCAGCATCTTTCCAAAACTATTTAGACTCAAACTAGTTTTCATTTTCCTTTTAGTTCCCATTTCTTCTACTGGGAAGCTAGAAGCAGTTCTGTAGCTGCTCTCTGGGCCCTAGCGTAATTGTAGGGAGAGAAATGGAAACAAACCACCAACTAAAGTATTTTGCTGACAACTCTGCTTTTCATGCAGCGTTAATTTGATCCCTCAGTGCCTATCACTTGTGATACAGCTTTTTACAACATGATCAGAGAGTATTTCTTCAAGGTACTTAACTTTTCAATGTATGTGAGAGACAAGAGATGGAGCACAGAACTGCAAAAAGACAGATGACAATCTTGCATTTAAGAAAATCTGAAACAGATTTTCAGTATAACAAGGAACAGAATTATCATAATGTATACGTACAACAAGACTACATTAAGGTTGGAACAGGCAACTTCTGGTGCTTAACTCTGCAACTTTAATATTCTTATTACTTCTGCACATTAATTTTAAAAGTACTATTTAATCTGTCTTGCACTGCAGTTGCCTAAACTCACAGGAATATCAACAGGCACTTTGCCATTGAAAGATGGCAGGCTAAACCTCAGTAAGACAAACATCATTATTAGCAAGCTGAAACACATTAACACAATTCTGCATGCGTATTCAATTCCATTACAAGAAAGAAGTTTTACTAAAGAAAAATTAAAGCATTGGTGAGATATCACTGCAGTAAAATTGCATTCTATATCAATTATTCTTTTTTCAGTATTACCACCAACCAACTTTTATATTTTAAGTTTTCCACTTTGAAGCATATAGGACCCTTCTATATTTTTTTCTTAACACTTCAGATAAGTGTTTCACTTCTCATTCATTAGTTTATGATGAGTTTAAAAATTATCTTCTGATTTTCACAATGCATTTTTAGGTGAACACACTGGACATGCTTATTCAGTGACATAAATGCAACTTACTGGAAAACATAAAAGATGATTTTTCAAACACTGGATCAATCTTCAAATATCCTCTTCATAAATTATCTGAAATTATCTTCACCTAACAATACTTATGTATGTTGTAAAAATGTGCTGTTTAATTAACTAGACATCTCTTTTATCTCTACAAAATCTGATAAAATGAAATAATAATTTCATTCAAAACAAGCCAAATTAAAGATTAAAATAATTGTTTAATTCTTTTCATACTGATGCTGATTCTATTGTATGCAGAAAAATGCAACTTTAAATTCCAAACTAGCAGATGTTTTTCATAGAATTTTAAATAGCAGCAAACTGACAGAAAAGACAAATGCTCTTTTTTTAAACAAATGAGAATGATTAAGCAGTGATAAAAGAACTCATACTCTGAAGTAAATGCAAAAACAACTTTAGAAGGCTTTTAACAAAATAAAAAATATACTAAAACCAAATGAATTAATAAGTGATTTATGACATTCACTGTTGTACCAGTATGCTCACACATCAGGTAAGAAAATACACAATATAACCTGAAGAATAAATTCTGCACTGACTATACCATTGCATAAATTCTGCAGTAAAATAATTCTGGAGGGGAGAATATTTTTGTGAATTTACAGTACTTTCTTTTTCTTTCGTACTTCATTCTCCACCATTATTAAAAGATTAAAGGGGTGTAAAATAGAACCAAAAACAGAAGAACAACTATAAAGTAATAAAAAGTGAAATGTAATTACTCTGGTGGTTGGTATTTGCAGGTACATCCCCAAAAGGCAACGTCTATAAGAAACACATACACTTCAAATTAATACACAGTAAAAATTTACAGGCCCTGATGCCCACATGCTTAGTTTCATCTACCGAAGTAGCCCTTCAAATCAATGAGATCAGTGATAGTGCACAGGACTGAAGCTATAATTAAGGTCTTTTTAAGAGATGCCACCAGTATGGCCGTTCACATACACTTAAATATATATAACAGCGACAGGAAATTTTTACATTAACACTGATCTCAATCACATTGCTTTCTTTACTTATTAATATATTAATTAATCAGGAACAGAATAATCATACCCTACTATAACACCAATTGTATTTTATTATTTATTATTTTTTAATTTTAAAAAAACAATAAAACAAGACTGCTTTTGTACCATGATTTCGAGGTATTTTACTTGGAAGAAAGATGACTATCAGTCCATATGCAGCAGGGGTCACTTGAAGTCATTTCTATCCTAATCCTGATATCAATCAAGCAACTCTAGGTTCTGAGTGGTCTCTAAACCTCAGACCTCCCAGGCATGGCCATCTGACATAGCATATTGCACCTGAAGAACTATCCAACTTTGTAAAGAGAGTTCGGACCATCACGAGGTTAACCCCCGCCACGTCCCAACAATATTTTTCTCCCTTTTGCACTCTATATGAATTACTGCTGCTTCCCATTCAAATCTGAATGAACACACAAAGCAGTTATGAAAACTAAATTTGTTTTTAAAGGGGAAACCTCCTTTCTGGAAGTAGATTTCTTATAAAGCTGTGAGAATATACAAATAAATAGTAAGAAATACAATGTACATGAGGCTTAAAAGAGTGCACAAAGACCATCTCTTTTGAAGAGGTCAATTCACAAAAAAAAAACCAAAAAACCCCCCAAAAAAACCCCTGTAAATTCTACAAATCATTTAGCCCAAAACAGAAGTCTGAAAACCTTTCATGACATGAAAGGCAACTAATGTGAGCAGAAACACAAGAACAAGAAGAGAAGTAACCCCAAGAAACACACACTGTTCCTTTGAAAGGTTTTCCCTATGGCTGGCTCACAAATCAATTGACCTCTAAAGACCAGAGGCACAAGCAAAGACATAACAGATAAGCAGTGCAGGCTGGAATTTGTTGGTTGGCTATTACTCTAGCCTGATCTGGTGGGACTCTTGAATTCCTCAAAGAGAGGCAGTTTTGTGACCACATTGTCACTTGTACTGCGAAGAAATGTAACAGCACCTGGCAGTACTATGGCACCCCGTGTGCTTCACTAAAAGGCAGAGCCTCAAGACAAGAGCCATTACCTAAGCAAAGGTCAGCAGCCACAAGCCCTCTGCTTCCAAAAAGATTGAGAATTAATTGAGACAGGACGCCGCAGTTTGCTAGGAAGAGCAGCAGTGCTGGAAGAACTTCCTGGGAATGATATGGAGGGGGGATGCCCTTAAATACACACATCTTTAAATCCTGTTGAAGGAAGCTTTCTACCTGCAATTGTTAGCTGGGGCAAGAAAAAATTCATGTTGCTAAGTATATATTTATGAATATACACACAATTTTTTAATTAAGCAATAATCTTCGGTGTCTGTCCTTGTGCAAACTCCCAAAGAGCAACACAGCCCCAGGATACTGTGGATAAATACCCTGGGAAACAGACAAGAGTGAATGACTGTTACATGTTATACAAGATTTTACCTCATTATTTCCCTGAAAAAATTTGCTTTCAATTTGCCAAAATATTTGAACTGAAATACTATTTCAGGAACAAAACTTCCAAACCCATAGAGATTACCGCAGTCACATTTTAACAGACAACACTGCTGTACTAGAGATTAGCTTAGCAGCCACCAGCAGAGATAAGAAAGTGATTTTGTTCCACAGTGGAACAAGATTTTTTCTTTTTTTTTTTTTAAATGGGTTGCACTGGGGGGTGGACAGGGACAGCAGGGAGAATGGGGTCATACAAAATAGATCGTTTGCTTGCTGATACAGGAATTTCAGAAAAGGAGGGATGCATATAGAAAAAAGGAAGGGGAAGATTACTCCTACTTCATTATTGAAAAACAGGAGAGAACAAAACTTACTCCTTTTATCCTTTCAAACACATATTTGAGATTACTGATGTAGGATTGGCTCTTGTTTCCTGGATATCATTAAGGAATAGCTGGAAAGAAAACCTATGCAGTTAAAACTGACAAGTGATAGTCAGGGACTTGTACACTCCTTTTCTTCTGTTTGTTGGCACAATGACTATTGATAAAGCAAGCATTTTTGTAGTCTAAGAAGAAGAAAAAAACCCAACAGAAAACAAGCATTTCTTTAAATATAATGCATATACACACTACACTAAGAGCTATGCAATTCTTTTCCTACCATGAATAATGTTTAATGCACATAAATGATTTTCTCTGTCCATATACTAATGGGGTGACATCACAGTGGATGACAGAACATGGATCAAGGTTACATGGGCCAGCTACACCTATGAACAATAAAATCCTGATTACCAGCTGTGTTGTTCCTCTTAGAAGGCCAGCTGCTTAGGGGAAGCAGACCAGCACAGAAAATGCAGGACAATCAGTACAGAAAATTCTACTACTGGGAATCCCACTCCCAAGGATTTTTCTTACGGAAACATGGACAAAGAATTTAATGAAGGCTGCTCATACCATTCATCCTTGAGGAATGGATGGCTGACAGAGGAAAGCGATGCCACAGCAGAGCAGCAGCAGCCATATCATAATTGTAATTAAACATTTCTTTTGTTATATATTACATGGTTGTAGATCAATGTTTTTCCTCAAAAACTTTGAGAGGAGCTAGTAAGTTCAGTTATAAAAAAGAATGACGTTCCTCCTGAACAGGTCAGAAAGTTTGTATGAAAGCAAGGCATAAAATACTATCATTTTACTGTCTCCTTATTTACCCATTTTCAAATTAGTGTGTTGAATGCCCCAAACAAAGTGATACGTTAAAGAGTTCTGTTATAGCAAAGGTTATCACATTTTCTTAATGCTCTCTTGTCCAAAAGCAATTTGGTTTTGCTACTTTTAAGGCCATTATACTCAAGGTCAGACCAGGTAAGAATATTTGATGCTAAGAGTTTCAAGCTGTCTGCTAGGTTTTGGGTTTTTCCTCCCTGCCAAATAGTATTCAAGTATGTTTACTGATTGAACAGACTTTCTTTTCAAAACAGAACTTCCAGAGCATCTTTTTAACTAATGAGGTCACAAAATCTTAGGTATAGAACTGTTACAAGAATGCATATAACATACAATCCTAACCCATCTTCATCAGCATTATTAAAATGTGCAAGTTTCAAAACATCTGGTGATATTCTGAATGTCCCAGCTTGTGAAAAATCTAGTATTTTAAAGCCTCACTCATGGAAGCCTGGTATCTACCCATAAAAAGACATATCAGTGAATCAGTGTCTTCAGAAGGTTATATTGGTCTTGCATCGGACACTGCAGCATTTCCAGGATATATACCCAAATTCTTGGCCTGCATTATTTCTGATGAAGACAGAGTCAGTAATCTCTCCACTTATAATGTCTAAATTAGGTTACTATAAATCACAGATTTATGACAAATGAGTTAAACATTCCCAAAATACCTTTTGGCAAAATGCTTTTGGACTGCAATTTTGCCAGATTTTTATTTGTCTGCAAAATTGTCAGTCTATAGTGTACTATCATTTAGGTTCTGTCATACTACACAAAAATGCTTTGATGTGTAGCTCTTTCCATTTCTATAGGTTGTGTGTATCAGTGACACTCCAACTTCCTTTTATTTGAGCTCATGAACTTCCACACAGGCAACTCTTAAAAATTTGTGGGTTTTGGTATAATATTTCTGGAGCTTTTCATTCTGTCACCTACAAGGTAGGAAACAGAATTCTGTAATGCCCTGCTTCAAATGACATTTGCCCAATTTTAAAGATAGTATTAAAAGAATGGCTTTTTACAGGTTAAGTTTACTGGCTTGGATTTATTTCTACACAAAGTATTTATCTGATTCCTCAAAACACGGTAAAATAAAATTTAAAAGCTTCAGTTAGTTTCTGAAGTTGGATTTAACATGTCCTGTTACTTTATTACAAGGAGACCACAACTCCCAGTGGTGCAATGCTACTGGTAAGAACCATCTAATAAGGATGACGCCCAAATTGGCTGGGAGTGCATAAATCAACATTACAAAACTGTTTTCACTTCTACATGCTGAAGCTTGCAAGACTTTATAAACCAACTAAAAATGATTTACAGAAAAACAGAAAGCAAATGATTAACAGTGTACTTCATTTTTATTTTTATAATGCAGAGCAGAAAAGAGCAAGCGATGCTAATCTGAGGAAACGATTTCATAGTGTGTCAGAAGTATGATTTCTATTAGAAATGCACAAATTATGCCACACAGTGCTTCCAAATTCACAGAAAAAGTATTATAAAAGTGAAGTCCTGCTGTGTTAAAAATGCCACAAAATTTTTATTCTGATAACAGCTATTTAGGTTAGGGCGTGACTTTTCTCTGTTATAGCTGTGCTAGTACAACCCCTAGTGTGGACACAGTTTACTGCCATGGCATTATACTCGTATAACTTACAAAGCTTGTTCCTAAGAAGGAAAAGTATTAAGTAAGGCACTGTTACTTCTGCACAGCTACATCCACAATGGGAGGGCTGAGAGAGAAAAAGAGCGGGCAGTAGGTTATGCTACTTTACAACATACTGGGCCAGACGAACAGATGCAGTTTTTGTGTAGAGAAACTGTGTGGTATATGTCTTCCCCTGCCCCCCTGCCACAATCTTAATGTTAATCAGGATCATGATGGATGACATTACAAAATACTTATTCAATTTAAATAGTAACATTGCTGATTGCTTCTTCATTTTTATTTTAAGACATATTCATGTCAAATATTAACAACAGGTAGTCATACCAAGGTGCCAATGTTTGTTATTAGTCCTAACTGAGTAATAAAGATAGGAAAAGACATACTAGAATAGAAGAGAATAGACCCAAAGATATATACTCCCTTTAATTTTCCTAAAATACACAAATACAGTTTTGAAGTACTTTATAAATATCAGTGTATGATAAATACATATCTGCATTTACTGACATAGAAGTATACGTATCTGATGACCCTAAATTGTACATATGGGGATTTCTGCCTATTCTGATACACCTGAGTAACTTTAATCCCTTTTTAAAAGTCACTACATATAAACTAAAATACATCTTTAAAACTAAAATTTATCCACAGCAGAATTAAAAATACAATCATACCTCAAGACACAGTAAACTCACTTTCAATATACCAAAAGGCAATCTGAAAAACATTTCTTTGCTTTTAAAACAGAAAAATGCACCATTTAATATAGAATAGCATGAAAATACTGATACATTATTGTTTCTCTACTCTTAAAAAAGAATAATGTATCTATTATGAACAGATGGTGGCCAAGGAAGGTATCAACTCTGTCTCTTAGCCAGAAGGTCAGGTCATGGCTGAGAGACCAAAGAACAATTACTGTTTGTTAATCAGTGCCATATAAGATGAAACATTTTAGGTTTTTCTTTCAATAAAAAGATAGATGTGATTGAACTGTTTTCATTTCATTTAAATGAAATAATTTGCAATGACTTATTAACATTTGCTAAAATTTGATTTAAAACAAATGGCAAAACAAACAAACAAAAAACCCCAAAATGTACACTCACTCATTTTGGTGACCTTTTAACATGTTAAATAATATTAGGACCTATACAGAACTTTATTACTAGCACCACAGCTATAAAAAAGCTGCTAGATGCTGAGCCTGAGAATATCAAAATAGTTTGTTTTCCTTTTTTTGAGGAACCAACAATCATATTTGAACAATATAAGTACTTTATGTAATTACCAAATGACTCTAATAATCTTTGCTGATAGGAATTCCCCCTCCTATCACTTCCCTTTAATTATATTGAATTATAAATCACCACATTTTGGTGTATTCATTCCCACACTGAATAAAATACCAGTATGTCGATACATGAGGTTAAAATATTTTGTTAAATTTTGCAATTTGTTCAAAAGGCAATCCTGAAGCAAGTTGGAGAACAGGATTTAAAATCCAAGATACTTCTTCAAATATCTTATTAAACACATCCTGTTTTATTTGTATGCCAAGATTATGCCAACTCTCTTATCTGTGATATCTGTCAAGACACAGACGACAAGCCTGTTTTTTGTTTTTCAAAGTGTCCTTAGGCCTAAAGGATGCAGGAGTAAAAAAAAAAAAAAAAAAGCCAACCCTGAAAACAAACTGCTTTAAGGCCCCTGTTTTTCTGTGCTGGATGATTTTCTATACATATTGAGGAGTTATTTTATCTAATAAGCTTCTCTTTTGGATTTTACATATCTTTTGATTATAATTAATATTGCTTCCAGCCGAAGCTCATACTTTATTAAGTTAATAAACTTACTGTCCTACATGAAGATTTTGGGAAACTGGTAAATAAAAATATAATTTTAGAAATACTGCATTTTTCCCTACATATATTCTTACACAGGGACCAATTTGTTCACTTATTTTAAAAAAAAGAATGGTTTAAAACCTGTTGGATAGGCTGCTCTAATAACAAAAATGTATACTAAAAAAAAAGATCCTCATGTGCATCTTATACATGTGTATTCAGAAGACATCCACTCTCACGTGCAAATCACAACTTATGAAGGAATAGCTGGAAATTTGAATACCTAGAGAAAAAACGGATAGAACCTCAACAAAAGGGCACTTCAAAAGATGCAGATTACACCTGTTCGAGCTGCTTGCCAAGTATGTTGCAGGTTACTGTAATAATCTTTCTTACTGCATGGGATGTTTTCTCACAGACCACCTGTAAGGCATATACTGGTTTTTGTATTATTATTATAAAACACAGTTTTATGATAATCAACAACTAATGCCTAGTGGAATTTTCATATAGTTATTTTTTCTAGAAGGATATTTTTGGTTTGGTTTGGTTTTTTTAAAACTTTTCTATGAATCCCAGCATTCATTAACCTTGAATCTTAAAAAAAAAAGGAAGATATATGATTTTCATTTCTGGTATCGTTAGGTTATACTTAGACTTTAATGTTTTGTCAGGCTGCATGTATACATAATTATATGTGGATTTACTTGTGAGAAAAAGTGTATAAATATATGTATACAGTACATACAATTTAAGTACATTGTATGAATACATATGATAGAGTAATTCTATATGAAAGCATGGGATGAGTATTATCTAAAATTGAACATACTAGGGCTGAAAACAAGAATAAGATAACCAAGAGGTATTTATTTAATAGTAACAGCTGGCTTGTTGCCATTAATTTAGAAACCATTTAACAGTAATAAATGACCACTATTAGAAAAACTAATCATTCCAGCTTCCGAAATAACCCTACTTAGGCTTCTAATAACTGCAAAGTTATAGCAGTATTATCTCTTACCTGGTCCTTAATTTCAAGCTCCCTTATAGTTTTTGTTCTGTACTCTCTGAGCTCCTTTTCTGCCTCATCCTTCTTCATTTTGGTTTGATTCAACTGATAGCGCATTTCTCCACACACCTGTTAGATTATACAGACAACATGATCTGTAGCTTGAAGAATCCATAGCCCAGGATTTGCAATTAGATCTTTTGGTGCCCTCTAGAGGTCATTTAAATGCAACATATTTTAATTTACAGATATTTTAAGACTACATATGGTAAATGTTTTTATATAAAAAGGTGGATCTGAATTCTCTATATAGTCATTAACTTTGAAATATGCAGTGCCTTCTAGATTCAATTATATTTGGATCAAGATTTTGCTAAGTATAAATATTTATGTTGTAAATATATGTGCTACTAAATACAGTTAAACTACAGTTGCTGGTTTTATATTCTTCTCCCATTCTCTCCAAAATCCCAAGAAAGTCTATGTCAACACTTTCAAAACCTAGAAGGATCTATCACACTCGTATATAAGGGCGTAGTTTCTTATCTTGCCAATTTTCCACTGTTAAGAAAGAAAATGTTTAGATGTTAATACAGTAACTTTCAAAGTTAGATCAGAGCATAATAGACTTACTGCAAAATGAAAATAAATTCTTTAAAAACAATGCCTAATTCAAATATATGCATGGGCCAGAAGAAAGGGATTAAAGCAACATTTAAAGAAATCTAGTATCACTCCCACAAAGGCAACAATTATTCTCTGCTGTTGGGATGTTCGTTATTTTACCTCCTCATTCCTTTCCACCTTAAGGCAGCTCAACTTCAAAGGGTCTGGGGAGGGGTTGGGGGCAAGAAAGAAAAAAAACCCACACCAATCCCTTCTATGTAACTTTCACTACTGCTGTGCAGGGATGTTATTCTCCCATTTCCATATCTAAGACTTTTAAAGGATTCTATTTGATCTTATCTGTTGGGAATGAAGAAGGATGGTGGACAAGCTGTCCCCTTTTTGTCCTTATCCTGTGCAATCACCTCCAATTTGTGCCTGTTCATTTCACCTTAATTAACCAAACATAAATACATGCACATTCCCTAACAAGAACGCAAATGTGTTTACTCACAGCTACTCTTAGAGAAGAATTTTCTTTCCAACTCACTCTGCTTCCCTTGCCCCACTTACATTCTTTCACTTGCTTCCTATATGTACGCACTTTTAATTTGCTACTACAATCCTCTGTGCTTCTCAGCAATCTTCTCACACACACTCTACAACCCAAATTAATTTCTATTTTTCAGTCTCATACCTCTTCTCATTTTCACTTTTTTTTTCTTCTTCTTAAAAAAAAGGTAGGGTAAAAGTAAATATGCATACTGCAATCAAATCACCTTAAGAAAAAACAAAACCAACTGTCATAAGTTTAAGAAGCAGTGTCACTTATTAATTCAAAAGACAGCTTGTGAATTTAGCCCTGTTGCAAATAATGCAAGGTAGAAAATGCTCTGATGAATGGCAGAGTTCTAAAGTATTTTTTTTTAATACTGAAATATCATATGCAACTAAAAAATCCTAAAATGCAACTGCATAGATTGCCAACTCTGCCTTTCTACCTCCTCCTTACTTTGCATGAAGGAGGTAACAAAGTGCACTATGTCACTTACTAGAAGCAAAATTAAAAAAAAATAAGTACAGCCATCCTTGCCTTCAGCAGCCCCAAACATCATACAAAGTGAATAACGCAGAAGAATCAGCAGATGGTGCTGTCCTAATAATGGATTTTTCAGTCTCCTCGTAGTTCAGAATGAAGGAAAAAGATTCTCACTCCAAACTTTTTTCATCTGGTGCATGCAGAAAAAAATATTTCACATAAAACTCAAAAGGAAAAATGTTGTTATTTGCTGTTATTAGTAATGGCAAACCGAGTTTGGAAATGAGGGGTCAGATTCACAAACAGACATAGATGTCACTTACATAGCCAATGAAAAACGTCAGGGTCATGCACATAGTCCTGACAGCTCAATGGTCAGGACGTTCCTCCAGGATGTTTGAGACTCCTCAATTCAGAACAGGGACACAAATGCAGTTTTCCAGTCTCTCAGGACAGTGCAATGAAAACACAGCATAGAGACTGCAACCACAGTGTCACTCTCCTGAGAGATTGCTTCAAATCGGTAGGCTATAAAATTGTTCTTTCCAGACCAATGGATATCTATACCTACTACCTCTTTCCCCGCTTCCCTGCCCCTGTAAGTGGTGCTAGTCATCTGTGAACCCAGTCTGAAAAACCAAAGGTGTGTTTCAGAAATGGTAAACCAAGCCATTCTGACATTCTTAAAATGCTCCCTCATTTGTTCTTCAGCTGTAATTGAATTAATTGTTTTAGTAAGTTTGGATGACTTTCTCCTGTAAATTTTCTGCAATACTTTCATCTATTTCTACCAGCAGGGAAAGCAGAGGAAGACAGGAACTGTTGAAAACTTCTCCAGAAGTCTCTAGCAGCCTAAAGAATTAATTGCCCCCAAAACCTTGTAATTAACGACTGAGAAGGTAGGGTTGGCCCTAGGATTATTGGTAAGCTATACAGGCATTTCAAGAGGTTGTAATAAATTTGAATTCTCAGATTGTCTATTCTATAGAAATTTAGCATTCTCTCATCTTCATGAAGCTGAAGTTAAGAAATAACAAGTGAATGATGAAAACTAAGCTAATAAAAATAATCACTTTAAAAATGTGTAATCTCCCAGCATAAATTTTGGATGGCAACTGTTTTTTCTTTCTCGTGTTATGACCCAAATTAAGGCTCTAATAGATTGAGAAACGTGCAAAATAAAGCACCCAGAAGCAATACACATACATAGATAGATGTTATGCTGTAATTCTTAACTAGAAGAAAGATCTCTTTGTAAAAGGCATACCATCAATATTAACGAATAAAGCAGTACACCACATAAAAATTCTACAGGAAAGTACTTGAAAACCAGTGATTTGATACAGCTCCATTTATTTTAGCACTGCATGTCCCAGAGGTAGCAATTACAGGACAGGGCTGAATACTATGCTGTCTCACTCATATAAAATGCAATTTTTAATGAAACACTGGATTGCAGTTTTATATAGTCTGCATATTCTGCAAGGTAGAAAGGTTAGCTTTTGCATCACAAGGTGACTTGGCAGACTGAAAAAGTTATCTTTTTACTTGTAAAACTGTGCCCCTGGGATATTCAGATGAAGTTTACATTTATCACATGTTCTTTACCAATACAGAAGAAAATGCAGAACAAAAAAATTCTCATCTTTCAGGTCACGATGATAAGGAAAACCAAGCTCAATACTCATTTATATAAATGTGCCTACCTTATTCATCTCCATTTCATGAGATGCAAGCTGCTGTTGTGATTCTTCTAACTGGTTAACTAGAGAGTTCTTTTCCCTTGTAATTCTCTCTACCTGAGCCTCCAACATGGCCACATTCTCAGACATGGACATCACCTGCAAAAAGCTCGAGAACATTGTAATGATGCAATTTGACCAACCACAGATCTAAATCTTGTGGGACTTTCTCCTTGAAAGCAACTGCATGTAGCCAAAATACATAGCATTAAAAATATAATTAAAAAATACAATAAAATATAATAAAAATATAAATTAAAAATGTAACAATATGGCTAAATTATTTTAACAATATGTTTGTTATTTTTAATTCATTTATCATACACTAGTTTATTTTAAACTTTTCATCCAGACTAGTCTCCAGGACTTGTTAGTATGGACAAAGTGTCAGAAGCAGCTGGTTGCATTAGTCTGCCAGCTGCAAGAGCACTACTTAACACCTTCTTATCCATCCTTATGTAGATTGGTTTAAACCAAAGCACTTTCCCCCAGCTAAAGAAAACTGTTATTGCAACCACAGATCTTAAATTAATTTTCAAGTTCAGAAAACATTTCAGCACTACAGATCAAAGCATGATGTTGTACAAAACCCATATAGAAATAGTATGTTAAAAATTCTAATGTAATTCAGATCAAATCTTGCTGAATGTTAAAAAAATGTAACAATAAAACAGAGACAGTGACCCTTCGGCTGTTTGGCCCTGAAGCTTACTAATATAAGTGGAAATAATGGTCTCTGACAGTTCTAGGTTAACTTACAGGAATTCAAAGCTAAACCTAGAGGATTATATATTCATAACTATTTTTCACTCATTATACATCCACCTGATTCATGTATCATGCCAATTCTCCCCTTCAAACAAATCACTCCATAAAGTAAGCGATAAAATATTCATATCGAGGTTGACTTGATGCACCGTATACCATTTCTACCATCTCATAACCCACAAATATAAAAGTAGTTAATCATACATAGGCATAAGTCATGCATATAGCTCATAGTTTTCTACAAAGTCATGCCAAATCTTTAATTACCATGCATGACATCATCATAGTGCCACTATATGTTAATATGTATGTAGGATTTAAAAAAAGGACTACAACTACTCAAAGTGGGAATCAGTTCCAGTAAAACACATCCCAGTGGGTGATGAAATACAACGTAATGTGATGACATAGAGTGAATTATTCTACCAAAAAAAAGGTATGAAATACTTGTCTAATAGGCTGTATTTTGGAGTGCATACTCTGCTCTACAGCAAATCTGTAACTAAACAACTAAATGCATAAGAGGGATAATTTCCAATAGATAGCAAGGAGTCAAACAAGGAATTCCTTAATAATGTCTCATTGTCTCCAGCGTAAGGTTAATTTTTTTAATTTCAGTTTCCCTGGCAACAGATTTCTGATGATCACTTACAACAGTTCACTTTCTTAAATATCACCTAGCCCCTATACTGTGCTTAATTCCTGTTTTATTATCTGGAACTGGAGCCAAAGGCTTTGACCTCCTGTAGCAGCTTCAGAACATTATTTCACCATCTCATAATACCAGAAATACAACCACACTGGTTCCTTGTTTATGTTAGTAGCTTTCCAGCCATTTCACAGCCGCCACCACTACTAAAGAACCTCCTCTTTTTTAAACACTCAAGTAGTTTACCCTGTTCAGTCTGTGCTCTCCAGATTTTATAAACGATATGGCTTATTTCTAAAAGGAGTCCCAAATACGGAAAAAGCCTACAATCAGAAGAGAAATTCACTATATTGTTTCCAAACCTCCACCAGAAAATGGTTGAAGAGGTTGCACATCAAACAAGCATGAAAACCACTAACTCATAGAGCATTTCTCTCTCTACTCTTCTTCCCATTTTTTTCTCCAATCTCCTTAGAAGTGCCTCCTCTGTCACGTCTCACAGGCTTACTGCTGTTAGCATGAGGTTTCCTCTGTAGATTCTATTGGACAGAAAACCCTTATGTTTTATACTCAAATTACACTAGCATCTAGAAGTCTAAAACAAGGTTATCAAGGCTCTGTTGCAATGGTCACAGTATAAATGATGAGACAGATTCTGTCTCAGGGAGTTTATAAACATCAGTAAAAGTGAGAAAAGAGATTCCAACACATTTCTGCAGGTGGGCAAATTAAGCATATGGTAAGATTACTCTGAAAAAAACCATATTAGAGTGCAAATACCATATTGTAACATTAATATATATGTGTATGTAAGCTCAAAGTAACAAAGAATCCTAAATTTAACACGCCAAGTCAACAAGTTAGCACAATTTAAACAGTAATCTTTATAAGAAGCTAGGTATAATCCTTGCATCACATATTACTTAATCCTTTCCTACTTGGACAAAGTGCATTAGAAAATATTATGCAAACTAAAATAAAGTGCATAACATCAACAACTTAGTATGTATCTAGTGACATAGCACAAACCCGTTATTCAGACACAAAAGATCACTTTCTCTACCACTGCTTTAAAGCAATGGTGGAAGTGATGTACTGACCTCTCAAATCGAAAACTGAAACAAAATGAAAGACAAGCAAACAGCAAGTTTAAGGAGGACGATACACTCATTTTAATACACAAATAGAAAAAAAAAACCCAACTCATACCATTGCTGCCAAGTCCTCCCTTTCCTTCTTCATTTCTTCCCGCAGCGCTTCTTTTTCATCAGTCCTCTTACTTAGCTGTGCAGCTAACTCCCTTTCAAGACGATTCTTCTGCCGTTCCATCTCACTTTTCAGCTGCTCACACTGGACTAGAGCCTAGAAAAAACTATTTATTTTAAGTGGAAGAAACCTAAAATTTTAAACAAACATGGTATTTATCTAATGCCTTCAGAGAAACCCAATTTGCTATTAGAAAGGCCATCTTCTGGTTTTTTACATAGTTATTATAATGTTTATACATACCCTACTGTGTTAACATCTAGAATAGGACTAACAAATTGAAAACAAATGTATATGTTTGTATGTACATACATGCCCTACTGTAATTTAGAAATCTAACTGCTTTTAGGAGTCACAGCAATGATGGAAACATTTTTCAAAGTGTATTTTCCAAACAGGTAGCTGCTGTTCTAAAACTAAGATGATTATTTGCCTTGCATTTAAAATTCCTGCATAGCTGAAGGAAAAATAAATAAATAAATAATGTATGCACTTCCACTCACTCTCCCCCGTGAAATGAATTACTGACTGCAGAAGGCTAAGAAGAAACCTGGAAGAAGTAAATAAAGATACAAAGAAACAATTTTTTATTTTTTTTTTAGTTTCAGGTTTGTCAAATAAAGAAGATTAATTCTACTGAAAACTCATAAATGTCCTGCTTAATTAATAAGTGTTAAAATACAGGTTATAGATGTGTTTTCTATCAAAATAAACATAAGTTCATATGCAAGCAGCACAGTAGACACTATCTTCCAAAAAAAACTAGGAGAAAAAAAAAAAAATCTATCAATTTATGGTAATATATCCCTGCCAAAGGGATAGGAGTTGAGTGTTATGTCAGTTTAAATCAGAAACATGCTACTCCATTAAAAGTAAATTGAAGCATTCAAAGCACCCTAAAGGCAGCTTGCTAGGCCAGGAATAAACTAGATTTCATTTCATCCTTTCACTGATACTCAGCATATCCTATTTCAAGGAAGCTAAACTCCCTTTTAGGAATCCTACCTTATTACCCTTTATTATCAAATTAGGGGTTTTTTAAACTACTTATTTTTCTTTTACTCAAAGCCAACCCCCTATATGCAATTTCCTTGGTGTTGGGCTGTTCACGATGGAAGCACATTAAACTGTGATTTTTAGAGAATTCCCTAACAGTCTCCATCAGGTTTATGTCAGTTCTGTGGGACCCTCCCCAGGGTCGCTTTCCTATCACAAGTCTACCTCGGTGAGGGAATCCCTCTGTTGTTGCCATGAAGCCTTTTCTGTAGGAATGTATCATCAGCATCAGCAAACAATTGTCTGAATAAGACTGCTGTAGTTTCGTAGACATGTAAAACAATGCAACTCTAGAAGAAATAAGTTGCAAGAAGAAATCTGTATTTTGTTAGCTCCACCATTCTGACAATTACTCTTCTATGACATTTATGTTGAAAATGCATTCCTGGATTTGCTTCATCCGTGGAAGTTTAACCTTACCAGATCTCCTCCTTGCTCTATGTAAGAGGCAAGTGGCCACAAACTATAGAGACAACCGTAAGACAAGAAAAAATGGTGGTTTTAAATGATAAGCACCTGAGGTTGCTTAAGACTTTAAGACATCTGAGGTCTTGACTTTCTGTCAAGAGGGTGATGAAATTACAATTATAGCATTTGGAAGCCCAAAGTGTTAAGTCCTCACTTTACTTATGTGGGCTGGTCTATTGGATTCCATGGTAATTACAAAGAAAAACAGCACTTTACCTTACGAGTACAATAGGACTGGGAAAATAAAGGATGGTTTGTACTTACCAAGAGAAATACCAGTACATATAAAAATGCTAAATTAATGCAGCATAAGTAAAAGATTTCTTCCTGATCCTTCATATTACAACAGTTCTTGAGCACAGAAAAAACAGACTACTGTTCAGTCTTGTATACCAATAGCACTTCACGTTTCCTCACTGCAGTGAAGAGGGTGGCCAGTGGAGACCCTAGGAAGCTGCTTTCTTTATGTGACAGAAATAGAATAGGTACAGAGACCCATTTTATTAAAGGTTCTACTAATTTGTCTTGCTAAGTTTTATTCTTAGGCCACATTTTTAACATGAGCTACACTGAATAAGAATTTATAGGGATTTTCTTTTTAAATACTAAAATAAAGATTTCCAACACCAAATGAAAAAAGAGGAAGATCAGATAACTTTACTTTATTGCACAGAGGAGGAAAAGTATTTTGTGCAGTTTTAAATAGCAGTAAGTGAGTAACATTTCTATCAGACAACTGTAGAACCCACCCCCAAGAAAGTAAATGAGTAAGCATTTTAAAAATTTAGCCCCTCAGGGACAGGATGTAACAGGTGAACAGTGGGCTCACAGGGATTCTCTCTTTGTTCAGTAAAAAACAAGGACCTGTAGTACTCTGAAGTTAAATTTAACATGTACATAGGATTGCCAACTCTCATTGTTTTTTTCCCTACTGATTATAGTTAAAGACCCTACACACATTAGGGTCTGTTACAGTATTAGATGAATAACCAATTTGATCAACAGAACAATTACATCAATCTTGTCCACTATTAAAACCAACAGTAGTTCATTAAAAAGAAAAAAAAACACAAACCAACCTCTCTCAGTTGCACAGTAATTCACTAATAATACAGTAGATGTCACTAAATATCAAGGAAATAAGTTAGGAAATAATTAGGTTGATTGTATATAGTAACTAGGGCTAACACAAGCATTAAATCAAAACTGGTTTTATCATTATTATTTACATAACACCTAAAGCTTCCTGCAGGTAGCATCGGACAGGACTTCTCATCTTCAAAGAGTTCTGTTAGCTAATCAGCTCTTGCACTGCACTCATCTGAGGCAAAAGAGTTGTTTGTAAGCATTTTAAATATTCTTTCCAGAATAGCTCAGAAATGTGATATGAGAATTATCTTCTTACATGTCATGAATGCCTTTGAAAATTCTACCATTCAGTTTCTATCACCTAGCTCTGAAACTACGTCAGAATTTAAATGATGGCCTAAGAAGGCAACACACCCTATAGTCTTGATGAGAATTTAAGAACAAATACAGAGTTCATGTTACTGCTCAAACAGTCACACAGTGCAATCCTTTTAAATCTACTACATCATATCAACATGTGGTAAGTCTTATGTGTATTCTCTCATTAGCATGAAAACAAATTAATATTTGCAGTAGATCTGAATACTGAAAAGCTCTTGTTTCTTAATAAATTTACCTTTGTTTTTTCTAAATTGGCCTCTTCTGCCATTTGCAGAGCTCGTTTAACTTGCTCACAAGCATTAGATTCTCTTTGCCGCATCTCTTTCATGTTTCGTCTCAGTGAAACAAGTGCATCCATCAAGTCATCTCTTTCTCTGCATATAAAGAAAAAACCAGATATTTCTTCTGTATCTTTTCTCAAGAGAAAAAAAAAACCAACAGGTATGTCAAATATAAAATGTTAACAGACAAAAGACATAAGGGTGGTAAATGAAGCAAGACTAAAACCAGCATGGGTTAAGAGTGAAAGACAGCATACTGCTAGCTTGGCAGATATTAAAAATACCATTTGCTTGATGACCAGTCTTTCACTTCAGAAGGATTGTCCATCAGTGAAACTGCCAGTAATGACAGCACAGCTCAAGTCATATATTGGAGCTGAGCAACATTCTGTTGGCATTACTAAATGGAGATCCATGCTAAAAAAACAAACAATAAAAAAAAAAAGGTATGTTTCTGAAAAAACAGGTCGAAGCAATATGAAATTACACTGTCATTAAATGTAAAATAGGGAGAAAAAAATAAAAGGAAGGATTAGGTTCAAGAAGTAATTCAGATCACTAAGTACATCAAATGAAAATCAATGGCCCTTTGCTGCAAACTGGAACTAAACTAAACAATAAGACTTCTGGATTCTACATCTCCTCTGAACTTTTGTTAACTAAGAAACTGAGATCTATACCAAATGGGGAAGCACAGTCAGTAAAACTGTAATACTTAATTTCACCTTTTCCTTATTTTGATATGTTGAAAGCTTTTAAATTAAGAGTATAATTGTCTGTGTTTTAGGTGCAACTAGAGATTCTGGCTGAAAACTGTTGTGTTTGTTTTTTATTTTTTTCTTCCTGTTGTGTGGAATGGTAACCCAGTTGTATTTGCCAGAGCACTAACAGTCATATTTTGAATTTTTTTTCAACAAGATTTGGAGGAAGTCCCTTTGAAAATCCCTACTGAAATAACTTTGTTTTTAATAAGTTGTATCACAGGAAGATGGAGTGTTCAGATTTTGTTAAATCTCAAACTGAAATAATAGTTCAAGAAAGATAAATAGGTCAGCTCAAATCTTTTATTTCAAACTGCACTATAATACAAGATGACAAGAATGTACGGATTTATAGTTTGTTCATATTTTCCAGTGTCTGTGACAAGTAATTACTTTTCTTACGAAAGTAGATTTTGACACATGACTTTTCAGCAACAGAGAGCTTTCCCAGAAAATTCTTGGACTTTACAATAGAAAAATACATAAATCCTGGCAACAGTCATCTAATGAGTAGAGACAATATCCATTTGACAGACTATATGTACTATGTCCCTTCAGTCTTCTTGCTTCTAACTGACCCATTACCTCATCTCTAGCAGGCTCATTCTAAAACTTGAGAAATCCTAAGAAGCTTCAGATATCTGACAATAAATAGATGTCTGTTCAACAAACTTTGAGAAAGCTGCAGTATCTTATCATTATTAGCAGCAAGGAGAAAGGGAGAGCTTTTTGAAGATGATTGACTAGCAGAATTTCTTAAGAAAAAACCATTTTAATGCTGTTGGGATTTCTGAATTATATATATTATATTCAGCCTGTATAGCTGTTTTTGTTTAAATCATTTAAATAAAATCTACCATTAAAAAAAGGCTGCAGCAAATAATTTCATTTATTTTCAACGAAAGGAACTTTTTTCCCTGACTTCTTGTAGTTAGGGAGGAGCAATGCAAACTATCCCAAACACCTGGCCTACTAAGCCAATTCAAGGGGAAAAAAAAAAAAAAAAATTACCCTGCTGATGTACCCTAAAAGTTCTCCGAATGTAAGGATAATAAAGTGGAACCAGAAAAACTTCCAACTACAGAAAAATAAGGGACTTCTGCAGGAAATAATCAAAATACACGGACTTCTGTAATACTTCTTCTGACAGAGTGAAGGCTTTGTTTGCACAAAAAATGCAGGAAACAGACTATCAACAGTCTGATTATCTGGACAGCCCAAGGTATCATAATTACAAGATAATAACTAACATTCTTTCCTAGTTGAAATAAGCAGCAAAACTATCATGGATTTCAAAGTGGTTGGGACCACAGCATTATAACTTCAATGTGGGAGTCCACTGTTCCGTAAGTGCCCATCTCTCTATGAATGCAACCCAACACATTGAGACTTACATGGTTTAATGTATGCAACTGTACTTTCAGTGACAAAGTAAGTACCACCCAAACCTACTTTGTTACCCTCTCGATGGTCTGCATGTGAACATTAGAATGAGTCTGTGCAAGAACTGCCTCGTGTTGTGCACATTTCAGACACAGACCACCAACTCGGCTAGAATTCGTGGCTGAAACGAGTGACTTCTGGTATTTTAGCCTTCCTTCCAAATCTTTGCATATCTTCTGAGATTCTGAAAGGTCTTTTCTAGAAAAGGAGAAATAAAAAATATTTTAAAAATAAAAATTATAAAATTATATTTTATGAAAATTATTAAAATTATAAAATATTTTATAAATATAAATTATATTCTAAAATAAATTATTAACATTATTAACATTATTAAAATTATAAAAATATTTTTATATACAATCATAAAACTATTGTGCAATCAAACATTTCTACTAGTTATATTTATATGCAATATATAATTACAGATGTAATCTAAGAAGAACTATAAGAATCCCTATAATGAACATTATTTTACACATTTCAGGAGCCTAAGGAAGACTTTAGCAGAGAAATAATAGTTGACCTGCCCAATCAAAATTTTTAATAAACAAAACAAAATGATATTAATTTGTTCCCTCCCTCTGTAGTATCAGAAAATAGTGAAGTTACACAGAAAATTATTACATAAAACTTGTAGGCTTACATATTGTCTGAACAGAGTAAAAGATTCATTAGCAAGAAACACTATCAGCTGTATAAATATTTCAATACCCTATCTAACATTTTCTCTGTTGCTCTTACTAACAATATCACTAACTTCACATTTCTTCTCTACTCTCAAATTAACTGTAAAGTTACAATATATGGTAAAGTAAAAGTCCCTTATGCTCCCTAGACAAAATCCAGATGTATTCAGCACATTCGCTCTGATCCAGCGATACACACAAACTTCAGGTCAACCATGTCTCCAGAAAAACAGCATAAGTTTTTTACTTGTCTCCAAAATTTTTACCAGGTGCTCTGAAGAATTTTCTCCAGAATTTCCAAGCATCTGTCAGGCCAGGGAGAGCACAAGTGGTAGGAATGCTGACATCAGGAAGTTCCAGACAAATGCATACTGTGCACATATAGATCAATTTGACAAACTGTGCAACAAATCCAAAGCTTTTGGTTTGTTATGCAGGCCATCTGGGCAGCATACACGTAGTAAGTCTGACACATTCTGGTTGCATTGGATTTACTGCGCACATGATATATATGCTGCATGCATGTTTATTTCCATCTGGGAAATCTTCTGTGCACTTTTTCCAGTTTTAGTAGTTGGTCTATTAAATATAATCCACTATAACCTGAACTGAATTTGCTCTGCGTATATCCTTAGACAGTCATGGTACAACAGACCTATTGTTGGGAAATCTTGGACAAAAATCAGCGAGTCCTGTGTAAATTCATGCTTAAAATTAAAACCAAGGATAGTCCCACTGAAAACGATATAATTTCTCACTTTAATTAAAATTTAGCAAGTGCTCAAGTGCTTTGCAGAACTTACAGTTTGAAAGATCGTGCCCCCTAGGAGAAATCAAGAGGCTGAATAAAGTATTTGTGGAAATTTTCAGGCTATTTCAGCCTCCAATTTTTATTTCTGAGTGTATATATAACACTTCATGCCAAGCTGGGGAGGGGTGGGGGAAGAATTGGATTACGTAACTGAAATTTAAGATCCTCCTTCACTTTCACTAGCACAATTGGCTTTGCACGTTTAAGATTTCACCACTGCAGAGGGCATATTTCAACTTGCCTCCCTACCAGTGGGAGGTACACACACACACACAAGTCTAGAATTTTCAGATATATGAAACCACAATTTATTTAGAGAAAACCACAATTAAACAGATTCAGCAGCAGTATCATGAATGCAGGTGTAAAGGGGGAAGTTTACTGCTGAAAACCAAATCGTAAAGTGATTGTGTCCACCTCTGTCCATAGTTTGCTACCTGTTCAAACCTTTGATATTTTGAGGATTACATGAGGACTTATTTTCAGGTATTTTTGTGTTTAAAGATATGCAGGTTACATAACTGGAAACACTGCCTGCATGCTTCAAAACTATGTTCTCCTGCTCCAAAATCTTTATGTGGCCTAAACTAGTTGGATGCTTAAGATTTCTAAAACTCGCGATATAAAATATTAGTAGAAGAAAGCAAATTATGGAAAGGCTCACACAAGTTAAAATTTTAACTTCTCTTTTTTTTCTTTGATTGGTCTACCCTAGCAGACATGATATTTCTATAAAGAAAAAGGGTAAAAAGGATAAAGACATTTTATATCAAGTTGTAATTTCTATAAATACAATAGTTCAACTGAATGTATAAAATTTATATATTGCTAATGTTGCTATATAGCAGCTGTACATTCAATTTTGCTACATTTATATTTGAGAAAACTTCATGTAAAACCAGCTTTCAGGGGCACTACCAGAAAGCACGACATTCAGACATTAAGGCATTCTCTTACTTAAATTCAGAATGGTTCATGTTGTCATGAAGTGATAATTCATTAACAATAATTTTAAGAAAAATTAAGAAAAAAAAAATTTTCACTTTACCTTAGAGACTGTATTTGAGCATCAAGGATATTGACTTTTTCTTGATAAAGAAGTTTTAGTTTCTCCTGTAGAAAAGATGGGAGAAAAGAATTGTCTTTTGCTTTCTTCATAATATTGTCTTTACAAATAAATCTAGACATTAGCTACATTCATTCTTTTCCCTCGAAGATATAAAGTTGTTGAAACACTAGTGTCAGAGAAATCTAAATATTTCACACTTGTGAAAGTCTACAAAATGAACAAAATGTATTTCTATACATCTTGCCAGATCCTCATATGGTAAATTGCTTCAGCTCCAACTGAAGCCCTCTACAATGATTTACACAAATTGATGATCTTGTCTTGAGTTTGCTCTTACTCTCCCACAAGTCAGCAGAAATAAAAGAGGAATTCTTCAGAATTTCAAGTAGACAGGCTATTTATTTACAACACAGTGAGTTACTCTTATTACCTGGTGAAGAACTAGGTATATAAATCAACCACACCAATGTTAAATACAATGGTGATAACGAAACCAATAAAGCACCAGAAATTTAGCTCACTATGATGCTTAGAAAGAAGTCACGATCAGTATGATTCTCTTGCTTTAAAT
The DNA here is from genome assembly GCF_947461875.1 of Haliaeetus albicilla. Taxonomy (NCBI): domain Eukaryota; kingdom Metazoa; phylum Chordata; class Aves; order Accipitriformes; family Accipitridae; genus Haliaeetus; species Haliaeetus albicilla. The sequence continues at coordinate 28,535,956 of NC_091495.1, forward strand.
ATGGCAGATGAAGTAAAAGTGCAATTACTGTAAAAACTAGCTTTCAAACAACTGCAGGCATTAGGGATCACTGAAGACGTTTTCAGCTCTAGATGATGCACAAAACCAACAAAAATATATTTCACTGGGCAAAATTAATAAATACATATAATTATCTTGAAGAATTAAAGTACCCTTTAAATTTCACACTACGCATATGCACATGAATAAAAAACTTCAAAGTTTTCAGTTAACCATGTTTTTCGCAAAAGATAGCAATGCTACCCCATTAATTTAGAGGAAAAAAAATTAAGAATCTTTTCCCAAACTAAAAATACAGGATAGAGACAACATCATCTCTGAATCACTAGGGCTTCTCTGTATCTCTAAAAGCACAGAGTGTGTAATTCAGCTTAGGGAAAACAGGCTGCACAAAGCTACTTTTGTACCTTACTGAACCTGGGCTGCTCCAGGAGCAGAAAGACTCATTGCAAAAGAGCTTGCCTGGAGGGCTACCTAAATTACACCAGCCGCACCTACTCTTGCGTTGCGTTACTGCTAAGAATCTCCAAAGTACAGCGGAGCAATCACTGACAGGACATTCTCAAAACAAGGCTTATCTCTGGGAAGTCAACATCTGCCGATACAACCTGCCATCTGTGTCTAACTGCATAATAATATTAATTAGGGTATAATATGAAGATGAGGTTTAAGAGAATAAAATTTGATCTCAGATTAAGGTTCAGCCAACCAAAACTCCTCCTGTATGTCTGTTACAAAATTAACCATCATAACTGCAGCAACAACAAAGCACTGAAAGGTTCTGCAAAGGTACGCCTCTGCAAAGAAAGTTAATACTAACCAGTTCTACAGCCCATTTTTCTGTTTCTCCAACAGCAGCTGTAACAAAAGCCTGATCTTTGTTATGTACTGGTGATGAGGTGACAGGCTGACGCGTGCTACAGTCATTACCACCTACAGCCCAGGAGTTCTGAGTATTTGCCTAAAATAAAAAAATCAGTGCTTCAGTTATAATTATGTAGGCTGTTTTTTTAAACAAATGTTATATAAGTATTGAATCTTATAATTTTCATTACAGTAGAATATAAGAACCAATAAACAAGTTAATTAGGTTGGCAACCTACAATAAAGATGTTAACCACAGAAATCCATGTTTACAAACTCTCATTAAATTTTGACTAAAATTCATTTTGCGGATACCCATTTATATAGCCTTCTTCAAAAACAATCAGGTCCCTGAACACTGATCAAAACAACAACAGAAAAATAAAAACTTACTGAGGCATCTAAAAGAGTTTGTTCTCTCAACGTATGTTCCGCAGTTAAGAATTTCAGTTTCTGATGGAGTTCCTCGTTTTCAAGTACAACTACTTGCACTTGCTCTTTCATCCCAGACAATTCCTCCTATAGGATACAGGAACTGCATGTAAAAGGCTCCTTGAGATGGCTATCAACATTTAAATACATCTGGAGACCAAAAGTCTAGATTAACCTTCTCAACTATTTTAACCCTTTTAGAGAGAATAAGAATACTCAAAAGACAGATTTCACATTTTTGTAGCTTTAATTTCCATATAACATCTTAAAAATTGCTTATTTCTATTTGTGATAGGACATAAAAATGTCTTTGAAGACCCTTAAACACTACACAGGCACCAAGATGCATGGTAAGGCTCAGTATCTACTGAACTGCATTTGGCTCAGTTTTGGTCATTACAACAATCAATCTCAAGACTAAGTATAAGTTGTTTTTAAAGGAATTCTTCATATTTAGGGGACTAGGGTTTTAGTAGGTGAAATATGTTGTCCAATACCTTGCAAAACTTCACTTCTGCTTCTAAATGGTTAATGTACTGTGACTGATCATTGATTATAGGAACGAGATCAGAAAGGGCTGGTAAGTCTCCGGTTGTAGCTTTTGGGGGTTTCTGAAAGAAGTAAGAATAGCATGTGTTATTTTCCAGTTTTCCATTTATTGCAATAAGAAGTTGCTTGCACATAGAATACTATGTGCACTTAATAAGAAGTCACCAAGTATACTAGATGATAAGGAAAGGAGAACCAGTAAGAACTTAAACTCTTCAATATAAAAAGTATGTCACTTCTGTCAAAATGTACAGCTGTTTGATTAAGCACATCTATGAAGCAGGATTAAATCCTATCCACAAACCGATTTGTACATGAAATTCATACCGCTATTTATCAGCCATTTTAGACAAATGTAAGGGGGTATCTTCTTCTCTGTGAAATGAATATAAAAATTCCTTGAATTTTAATGAGTTGTGGATATGCATCAAAGGCAACTCCTCTAAATGTTCATTAACAATTGCTCCAGAAACACAACTATGTCTGCAATTTTAATACCTCCATAGAAACACAGAAAATGTGTAATAGATATTACGTTTATCAAAGCACTTGATTATTGGTATTTTAAAAGACAATTCTAAAAAAACCTGAAGACCCTATAAATAGGTAAAATTTTTGATAGCCTCACAAATAACTAGTTAAAGAAGGTAGTGAAGGGAATCCTTGCCCATTCAAGATGAACAATTGTATATCTGCCTGGCTTGGCAAAATTTAAACAGGGATTAAACTTTTTACAAAATGTGAAAAACACAAGCGCTATAACTTTACAGCATTTACTCCTAAGAATACAGTACAGATAAAGAATGTAAGTAAATATTACTAAAATGCCCTTATAATCATGAATTAAATAGTTTCCTGAAAACTACAGCCTCTCTTTGATCCTACTAGCAACAAACAGTCCTTGTCAGTCTAATAAGAAGGACTTATTTAGAGTGGATATAACAAATATTTTTTATAGTATAATAATGTATTTAGTTCTAATGAAGCATAACATACTTTAAAATAATTTTAATGGAGTAACAGTATTTATGCTTAATACATTAGTCTGCAATAAAAGTGCCTCTGAATAATCAGAAAAATATTTAATGGAGTCTCTACTTTCAAATTTAAATAAATCAGCTACTATCAGATCCTCACTCGTCCTCTTTATGTATTTCAATACTGGTTTACTACTTTAGTTTGATATTCCAATATTGCAAATTTCATCCATTGAAAGAACTAAGTACAACCTAATGCTAGTTGACATATACAAACTATCTTAATTCCTGAACCTAAAAGAAAGTATATCAATGCAAGGCACAATGTTTTGTTGGTTTTTTTTTAAATAATTAAGACAGTCAAACTGGGACACGCCTCTAAGAAGAGCATATATCCTCTTATACAAAAGATGTCTGTGTTTTTCACCAATTTAGTGAACAGTTTTACTCACATTTGTAAAAGGATAAATCCCCCTTCTTTGTATTCTTTTCTGGTAAGGATACAAAATTCACACAGAGTTGTTATTGGGTCCTCTCAAGAGGAACAACAAGCACATTTCTAGCATTAGTTCACTATTCTGGATGAAAGCGAGCACCTTTATGCTGATCCCTAGCTAGTTTTGAAACTGATACCATTCTAACATCTGTGATCTCAGGTCAGAAACACACCTTTCTGTGCAAAAATATTCCATGATATCCTTCTCAAATAAAGACTTAAAGTCTTAAAGATTATAGAAATTTTCAGGAACTAACTGAACAGTTGGACTCCTAAATGTCCTAAAAGATTCAGAAACCTACATCTTTGTTTTTAAATATTATTTTTTTAAAATTCACCATTCAAAAAACCCCAAAACCCCAAACTAAGCTGTTAATGGCTAGCTCCTACATCTACTAGTTATCTTTTTGGCAGACCCTGTAGATAAATTACCAAGATTCCCTGTTCAACCTCTGAAGAAAAAGATAAAATCCACTAACGAGGGTGAGGGGAAGGTTTCTAGCAACAAAAACCTTCCTATAAAATTATACCTAATATAATTATTGCCTGTATTAAAATGGGGGACTCTTGAGAAATCTGGAACTACGACGGTGGAGACAAAATGGGGGGTTTTCCAGAACCATCGAGAAAAACATTTAAAGAACGGACTCTGAATTTGCAATGTATTCCACCTGGCTCAGTGCACGTAAGTTCGATGTTCTATTGACTCAGAATTCACCTTGCTTTCAAGTCTGTTAAACTCAACTACTTTATGAAGTTTTTAAAAAGTGAATCACACTTTTTAAAGTATATATAATATAGTGCCAATAATATTTGTAACTCATCGCTCTGTTCCTCTGGCTCCTATTCATCCCTCCCTCTTTCCTGAAAGTGTAATAGACACCTTGCAGCTGAGACCTCCAGCTGCCTCCCTGAAAAGATTACACCACAGCAGTGTTCGAAAATGTGGAAAACTCTATTTCTATTCAAATTATTTTTCACTGAAAAACAGTGCTAATGTTTAACTTGAGAAACATTGGTGTAATGTATACAACAGTGCTAAAAATGGTTTCACTAAAAAGAAAATAACACATAATATATTTTCCCAACAGAAAAAGAACAGAGGACTTCTTAACACAACTTACTAACTCATAGCACTGTCACTGGGATATTTATTTATTTAGAAGCCTCTACCTGCCCTTTCATGGGGCCAATGCCTGGTAGATCATTTGTGATTTCTTTCTTTCTACTTTTTTAACTACACAATTATTATCAATTAATTATAAATTAATTTGGGAATTTTTCATTAATATTCTGATAATATGTGTTATAGGATGAAAGAACAGAGGTCAAGGGAGGCATATATTTAAAGTAGGCCAAATATTAACATCAGACCTGAAAGACACATCTGATCAGTATGAATTACCAAACATTTATGCCTGAGTCTCAGAAATGCTGTTCACATTTACATTCTTAACATTGAAAAGTTTACCATAAAAACACAAGCGTTTATAAAATACATCACCTTTAGAGGCTAGCATTCTACACAGTGACAAATAGTTTTCCCAACATCCCAAATAATTTGGCCCACCTTTTACTTTTCTAGAACGCCTCAAATTTCAAACCTCTAAACCCCAGAATTAGAGACACTCCTGCTGGCAGTCTTAAATCTGCTGCCCTGTAAACTGGCAAGAAACAACGGGAATCAGTCACAGGAACTCCAGCTATAACAACAGTGTCAGGAACCCCGGCTGGGTGCAGTTGGGTTAGCCAAGACCCAGCTTGTAGAACTGCAGTTGTATGAAGCAACCTTACTGGGCCTTGACCTCAGGAGATGAGGTAAAAAGCAAAAGGAAAATCTCTGCCCAACCATCTGGGTGTAATCAAAGAAAAGACATACTCATTTGATGTCTATTGCAACTTTTATCAAAGAGCAAGAGAAGGGAATATTGATAAGACAATGTTATTTATACATATGAAATGTTGTAAAGCTTACTACAAAGTATACTTTCTGTGAAATACTATATTTAGCTATAGGACACGTCATCTACTATTCAGCAGTCATCAGGTATTTCAGTATAATTGAAAGCAAAAGGTTAAGGTTGCTCATAAGTTTGGTTTCCTTGACCTTTGGGGAATCTGATTCTTCTTATAGAGGAAGCACTTCTTCAATGTCCAGCAAACCACCAGACAAGCTTGTATTTATAAGGGTTTGGTGTTTTTTGGTGTGCGTGCACTTTTGTACTTCCACATTTTTTGAGCTTTACATTTGGTTATCTTCAGAACACTTTCATATCCTGGTTAGCAAGCAGATGGAGGACATTGGAAAAGGAGAATAAGGCCACCACTTCAAAGAATCCCTCTCACTGGAAACTGCAAGAGGAAGAAATGGGACAATGCCCTATCAATACAGTAAAATCCCATCTTTTCCGTTTATTCTTCCATCCTTTAATCAATTCCCTGAAAGCACTATCACATTTCTTAGAAAGAGTATCCCGTTTTCTTAATTTTTCTACTGTACTAAAATTTCCCAATACAAGTAGAAACTTTTGATGAAGATGGATTAAAAGATGCTTTCCCTCCCCTCCAAGGGCTAAATACAAATTGATACTGATTCATGTCATGTCAAGATCAAGCAATGATGCACCATTCCCTTGAGCTACAAAACACTAATTCCATCCTGCACCATTATGAAGCAAAAGTACCTGGCAGGACAATCAGACTAAACTTGTGGATTTTAGAACGCTCAGAAAAGTTGAACTTTAAATAAAATTTCTCAATGTCAGAACAGTAGAGCTAAGCTCATTGCACAGGCTCAAAGCAACACAGCATGAATATAGGCTTTAGATCATTCTGCTGCTACCTCAACTTTGATAGCAAAGAGCTGCTTGTCTTGCTTAGTACAAACCAAAAGTAGTCACTGGAAGCCATCAAAAGATAAAACTGGAACAATGCCTTTGAATTATTCTCCTATAGGGATACTAGTATCTAGCAGTTGCTCTGTAACTGAATTGTCCATTACACATACTTTGGTGCAGTTCTGCTGCAAGAAGGCTAAATCTGAGAAGCCCATGTAAGGGTGTAAACTAACTTTGACAGAGACCACTACATTTTGGCAGAGTGCTACAAACCTGTTGTTATATGAACATCTCTAATCCTCTAAAAAAAAGGCATAGTTACAGCAGAAGAGGGCCTTTGAGCATCCTTAAAGTACAGTCAAAGGAAAACAGAGGCTGCTTTTACAGAAATTTGTCCATGTAGTCGATCCCAACTGTTTCCAAAACAAAAAGGATGATCTTTTGGTGGAAAAAAAAAGATGAGAAAGCTGAAAGCAGTGTGGACTGTGACTCACACTGCATGGTCAACAAAAGAGAGGAAAAGTCTAAATCCTGTATTATAGACTTCTTTTTTTTCTGCTGTGGTCTTAAGCATACCAAGTTCTGGCCATAGCCTCAGCAGTCTCCTGTATTTCAGCACATAAAAATGATTCAGTGCTTCTTTTTCTTCCTGGATACTAGAAAACTCATCTCATCACTCATGCCATTCATTCAAACAACACACAAAAGAAACAAGAAGAAACATACAGAGAATGACATCTTCCTCCTTGACGGAGAGACTTCACTTTCCATTCTTTCTTGATGTTGCAACAAAATCTTAAGTTGATTAACTAGGAAGAAATAAAAAACATTATAACCAAAAAGTGTTTACTTTTTTCATTGAAATTAGTATCGTTTCTAACAATTTTTAAACCATTTGCTTTCAGAGTAATCTTACCTGCATGACTGTGCTGCAGTTCCTGCCAGGCTGCATTTCCACTGTCATCACTGCCCCTGTCCACATCATCAATCTCCTTCTCCACAGAGGACTGGTCAAATCCAACTTCACCCTCACCCTTTGCAAACTGTCTTTCCTCCAAGGCATATTTCAGTTGATGGATGCTTTCACTAGCACGCTCTGAAAAAAATCATATCATTAGCCACAATCAACAACATAAAAGAAAGTATTTACTGACTGATATTTTAAATTTGCTAAAAAATGGGAGAACTAAAAGTATTCAGCAACTGTCTAGCTTGACTACTTGACCTAAACTCAGCCACCGGAAGCAATTACTTAATGCAAACAGCCAAAACAACTACTGTTTGTCACAATTTGCAGAAAAAATATTTACTACATTTTCAAAGAAGCAGCTATAAATAGCATCTTGGCCTGTCAATACATTAGGACTCTGCAGCAGCACAAATAATAATATACCCTAAAATATTTTCTAGCATATGCAGCTTCAATACTTTTCTATGAACCTAAAGCTCATGCTATATTTCATACAGCGTGCAGGATTAGGCACCAAGAACAGTATTTTTGAATTCTAATGATGCCACCACAAATGACAAAGCAATGTACAGCACAACTAAAAAGTAGTGAGTAAATGAAGTAGAAATTCAGCAAATCGAGCCAACATAAAACAGTGATTAAAAAAAGACCCATGACTTCAGAACAAGTGTGAAAAATAAATAACAACACTCATCATTCTGGGGAAAAAAAAAACCAAAACAACAAAAAACCCCTCCTTCCAGATAAATATAAATATTTTTATGAACTCTTTCAAGAACTAACTGACTTACTGGACAGTGATATAGTAATGGTCTTTTCTCATTTTGAACATATTTTTTCCTATATTCCTTTTTTAATTTTTTTTTAATTTGATTCAGCTGACTTCATAAAAATAAAAAACTTTCCAATCATAAATGCCATATCACGCTGATACAGCTAACATTTCCAATATGCCAGTAAAGAAACTTGACAGATTTGCAGCTGAGAGATGACAACTGGATTAGGAATCAGAAAATACAGGCTTGGTTTTAGATAATGATACTTCTAGTTCACACTGTAGGACCTCACGCAACTCACTTATTACTTCTTTCTTTCAACTGCCTATGTACAAAGGGAGATGAGTACTTCATTTCCCTTCCCTTTAAGCAATGTATATACTAACTAGAAAAGACAGAGTAGTAACCTAAGTAGTATGGCTTTATGCAATGTTCAACAAAGCAGGATCTCTAGGTTCTACCGTAACACCAGGGGAACCAAGAAAATGACCCATACATCAGTCACAGAGCACACAACGCTCAATGAGACAGTCCTCCATCATGATTCACAACCACTTTAATCAGGAATATAAGAAGAACTGTTTCTTTCCTGCTTCTCCAAAGTAATGCCACAGTCATTTGTGACTACCAGTCAACACTACCCTGAATCAGAAAAGTTTCATTTATAGTTAACAGCTATTAATGATTTAAAACAAAACAAAACCCCACAATCTCAAAAACTTACTTGAATTTCAGAAACATAAAATCATAGCTATTTTCTTGATTTAGCCCTGAATTCTTTGGAAGGTTATTCTTCCCTAGGACTACTGCATATGGAACATTTAGGCATAAATGCCTGCAGAACAGGAATTTCATTCTTGTGAGACAAAGCTTTTAAGTTAACACCTTTCACAGGAGCAACTGCTACAACTAGAAAAATGGCAAGGTCTCCAGCACACATCCTTCATTTATTTTTACATGTTTCTAATCTGTAAATTCATGTGATACATAAATTACTAACTAAAAATATTTGTTTCTCATAGGCAAAAAAAAGCTTAAAAAAATAATTACAGTTAAGCATTTTGTAGGTAGAATTCAGAAGACATGCCTCAGAGTATAATATATGCTGCTGGTTACAAATGTTAATAGCTCCTTTCTTCCAAATGGAAAGGTGAATAGCAGTTCAAGTTGGAGAACAAAAGCAAGATATGTATTTCTGCCTTCATTTTATCTCTTTTTCAAATTCACATCATCTTGACTGAAGTTGGGAAATCGATTTTTTTCCCCACTGTAATGGTTTTGGGAAATCGATTTTTTTCCCCACTGTAATGGTTTTCACAGTCCTTTTCAGTCTTTTTCTCTGCTTGGTTGTAATTTATCAATAGCTTATGTAATATAAACACCCCCCTCAGAAAAGCATTATATTTAAGAATATGGTTCTCCGTCCACTGTGCCAGCCATCACTCACTTTTTAGCAATGCTAGTTTTTAATAACAACCTGATCAGTTTCTTTAATCTTCTCTCAGCACTTATTTTTAAAGCCCAGTCATCTTACGATTCGCATCACCTCTTTTGATTTTCGGGTACTCCATCCTTTAACAAAGTTAAGATAAAAGAAGACATAAAAAGCACATTTTAAATAGTCATAATTTATTATAATAAACCCAAATACAATTCACAAGGCAATGACTCAAAAAAAGAGGGGTTTAGGTCAAATATTTCTCTATTGGCATACTTAAGCTATTCATCTGTTTTTGAGCATGCCAGGATGCTATGAGAGTGGGAGAGCTAACTGAGAAATCGTAGAAGTATCTCACTGATGCAATGGCTTAAATATTCAGCAAACTATGTTGCAACTAGTTGTTGCCAAGAAGCTTCAGTGTCAGTTAAGTTATTATGTGGTGTGCCATCTGATAGCAATAAAATTCCTTCTTTTCCCCATTCACTGTAGACCTCTGTCAGAGAACCCCAGAGTACCAATATTTGATCCATAGCCAGTGAAGAACAACAAACCAAAAGAAACCAAAGCCAAACAGGCTAATATACAGTTTTTTCCAGCACTTCTCTCACTTCATAATATTACAGCTTCTGAACTCCAAGCTAATACTTTATCCTCAAAGATAACCTAGATCTTCTTACGCTATGTCCTCTTCTTCCATATACCAGGCAGTAGTAGTGAAACACATTAAAATCATTATCAATGGAGCACCAATGTCTACTTTTCTTGACTACGCTTTCCTGCCTCTGGAATAACGTCACCACATTTTTGAAAGCTTCATCACATATTTGCCAAAGTTTCTTTAAAGCTTGCTGATTTCCAAATTACAAAAGCTGCTGCCTAAAGCAAAACACTTACCACTGGGAAACCGGGAGTTAGGAGTTTCCGATGGCCTGTCTTGACATTCACTAGACACCAAACAGCTAACATTTACCTCAGTGAGTTGAACTGGATGTGTAAAAGGGAATAAGTACATTATAACATTTTTTTCCCAAATAAGCGACATAATTTTAGGCATTAGGATAAAAGAAGACGCATTACCAAGTGGAAAGGTAACACTTGTTGTTTCTGCCAATGTAAAAATATTCTTTTTCAATATGAAAGAAATAGAAAGAACCTCTGTGGATGCAAACTATTGGACACCAAAGGACCTTTGCTTAAAGACAACATGATGATTTTGTAATGAATTTAGAAGCCACTAATTTTTAAGTGCTCACATATTCAAACTAACTATTCAGAAGCCACTAATTTTTAAGTGCTCACGTATTCAAACTAACTTTTTCGGTTATGCTATTCCTGTAATAGTACATTTTATAGAAACAGGGCCTCAGTAAAAACATACTATAGAAAACTGCTCGCATGCAGCACTGTGATTTGCGTATCTAAAATTCAATCAGCATTTTTATTTTCTACATCTTAACAAGACTCTATGAATAAAGTCTGAACATATATTTCTGTTGTATGATAAGACTTCATTGATGTGTCATTTCCCATAGAACATCTAAGGATATAAATGAAATTGGACTTCTCTGGATTAAAACTTAAAAAAAAAAATACTTTTATTCACTATAAACCTCTTTGGTTTTCAGTGTTCAAAGGATCTAAGATGATTATGAAAAATGGCAAGCTGGGAACAAAACCTGATGGAATAAACCCAATACATTAAAAAAAAAAAAGTTGCAACTGCTCCACAAAAATTCTGTCAAGTTGTCAACTATCATGTATAAATCACAGGCAGTACTTGCCACAAGGGACAGGCAGATAACTTATCTAATGCCTTAGCAATGACAATGCTGACCATACACCTAACAGAAAGAAATACATTATTGCTTATTATTTCAGAGACAGAAGCAACCCGTGATCCTAACCCAGGATCAAGACCATACCATTCTAGGTACAAAGATATTCCTAACCCGCAATTCATCTAAATGTGAATGCAACTTTGGACTAGATTAAATTCCGTTAAGCATAATGCTTTAGACAAAACCAATAGGGCCCTGACTGAAACATTAATTAATGTTCAAAGAGCACACGCCATATATTCTACATGCTGAATAAAGACGCTCTTCTGTCCTGAAAGAAGCAATGATAACTCTGTTTATTTTCTGTACTCACTGTAACTACAAAACGTAAGTATTGCTCCCTGAAAATATAGTATACTTAACCTTTTTCCAGAGAAGTATCTTTATAGAAATATAATTGGTAGAAGGTTTTTTTTATATGGGAATGTCAGTACTACTACTGAACACCATATTTGTTACGTTGGAGACACATTACAGACCCATTCAACTTGTCAAAAAAAAAAAAAAAAAAGATAAATGCTAGAGTCGGGACACTCTGAAGTAAAATACAACATGAAAGAGGTAGCTGTATTTCCAAAGTAATAATCAGCTTTGGGGGGGGAGGGGAAATCATTGTAAGAACAGTTTGCCACTGAAGTGAAACCAGAAAAAAGAGAGAAGGCATTGAACCGTGTTTGCATTGCCTAAACAAAAAATGGTTTTTTTCAGACACTGCCCAAGAGTGTCTATAAAGAGCACTCCTTTAAATGAAAGCACCAAAGCTACTTCATTCATGAACTCGGAAATGCCATAGAAAACACTCTGGGAGCTAATGGAGAGCTTAGCAAAGAAACCAACCATCCAAAACAACAGAATTGCCCGAAAGACATGGAAAATAACTCCAGCTGGTAGAAGTGTTAAGCAACATAAATTGAAGAAAACAAACTACAACTGTATGAAAAAGTTGCAATAAGTATGACATGTAAAGCTAACGGTCCAGCTCTAATAATGTTTACAGGAAGATGACTACAAGTTACTGGGTATAAATTCAACAAACAGGTCACTTTCTGATATCCCACGGTTCCCAATCAGAAAACAGCCCTAGAAAGTTAAAGAAGGAATTACACTGATTCTTCAGGTCTTAAGAAAATAACACTGTAGAATTTATGTGAAACAATAACTGACAAACCAGATAATTAGACCAGTTAGTGAAAACACAAAGATGATGCCTATTTAAAGAAAACTTCACTGTCCAAGAGTGTATCAACTTTGACTTTGTTTCTATTGCCACTTAGAAATCTAAAATAGTACATCATGTACATCTTCTGGACTAGCATTTCAGCCAACTAATTGCTTAAAAATACTGAAACTGAGAATTTGCTCCTAAGTTTTTATTGTGTTTTGTGCAGTCTTGGAATTTACTTTACTTACCATTCTGATATGCAGCTATTCTTCTTTATTGGCTATCAAACACAGGTGTGCTACCGTGCTACTAACATACTACATGGCAGCTTTGAGACTGAAAGTATCCTATCAATTACTACCTATGCTGCTAGGATTTTACATGTAAGCATTCAACAACAACAAGTGATACCAGCCTGTTCATTAGCCAGGCCTCAAGAAGTCCTAAGATGTATTTAACACACAGATGTTTCAAAATAATGAATCATGGACCCGTTCGATTTGGTTTCTTGGTCTTCATAGTTGCTTTGCATTATATGAGAAATAGGTGGTTTTCAACATAGCTTTTACCAAATTATCATCTTTTAGAGGTAACTGTTCTGTGGAGCTGCAGCATTCATCCTCATGAGTTCCTAAACCAGACCCTTCTGCAGAGCATAAAGCACATGCCTGAGGTCTAGAGACCCTTACATGTGAGAAACTCCAAGCATTTCTCAGTTCCTTCTGACAGATTCTCCACTCTTAAATGAATATTATGTGCTCTGTTCAGGAGAATACTTAGAAACAATTGCCAAATAAAAATAAAAAGCCTAAGCTAAAAATTTACACTTAGATTACAATTTACAATTCCATTGTTAGCTGCTTCAGTGTCACAGCTAACTTGGAGAGCTGGTAACTGGGCCCCCTACTCATTTTTCCTATGATGGCTTTGACTTCACATCTCTCCTACTATATTTTTGGAGTCACATAAAGCAGCCACAAAATGAAACTTTATTTGTAGAAGTCTTCTATTTTCATCTATTCCTCTTACAGCTTGCACCTTCATTCTCTGAAATTACATAGGACACTGCCTTTGATAACGCAGTGGAACACAGAACATAATTTCCACATTTTCTTAGGGTAGATTTACAGGATGCCTGTATCAGGCACTGTACCTAAAAAGGATGGTCTCCCCTCCTTTGCTCCTCCTCTTATACTGACTCTGGCCCAAAAGTGAGCCAGTGGTGTTTATTGAACAGGCATAAAACTCAACATAAAAAACCCCAAGTTAATAGTTCCCTGTTCAAGGAACAAGGTGAATGCTAGAAACAAAGAAGTGGGCTCTAAATAGTCTTCTGTCCTGGTTTCAGCTGGGACAGAGTTAACTGTCTTCCTAGTAGCTGGTACAGTGCTGTGTTTTGAGTTCAGTATGTGAAGAATGTTGATAACACACTGATGTTTTCAGTTGTTGCTCAGTAGTGTTTAGTCTAAAGTCAAAGATCTTTCAGCTTCTCATGCCCAGCCAGCAAGAAAGCTGGAGGGGCCCAAGAAGTTGGCACAGGACACAGCCAGGGCACCTGACCCAAACTGGCCAACGGGGTATTCCATACCATGGGACGTCACATCTAGTATAGGAACTGGGGGGAGCGGGGGCAGGGGGGATCACGGCTCAGGGACTAACTGGGTGTCGATCGGCAGGTGATGAGCAATTGCCCTGCGCATCATTTGTAGATTCCAATCCTTTTATTACTACTGTTGTCATTTTGTTAGTGTTATCATTATCAGTTCCTTCTTTTCTGTTCTATTAAACCGTTCTTATCTCAACCCACGAGTTTTACTTCTTTTCCTGATTTTCTCCCCCATCCCACTGGGGGGGGGGGGGGAATAGTATAGTGATCAAGCGCCTGCGTGGTGCTTAGTTGCTGGCTGGGGTAAAACCATGACATCTTTCCATATATTTACTGCTGTTAGGAGAAAAGGGAAAGTAGCAGGAAGCCATCACACTCTGCTCTTGGCACTGGTGTAGTAGAAGGCCCATTGGACATTCACACCATGCCTGCCAATTTTTAGTTATTAATGTGAATAAAATAGTACAGCACTTACTCTCCTTTCCAAAATACCTCTACTCCCTTGAGAATAACTTTTTATTAGAAATGTTATTATCTCCTAGACTTTGAGGTTCATTTGAAATTATCTCAACTGTGTGAAAGTTTACACAGTAACCTAATAACGCCAACAGTACAAATACCACCCACTTAACTCTGTATTACACACAACGTTAAAGACTTTCATTATATCAGGTCTACACTATTGAGGAAAAGCCCTGTTACAGGACTTTTGTTATTTCATCATAACCTCTCTGTTGGGCTGTAAGACCAGTTATGTCTTAGGTTTTTTGGTGCAGCTTTCTGTCCTCTGGCCACCACACCCAGGTTACTGAACACCTGGGCATCCTGTGTACCAGTCTTCTGAGGGATTTCCCTTTACAACAAAGGACGCTGCACTGAAATAACCAATCACTCTTTGACAACTTACACACCCTTCCATCGAACTGAATAAGGCTGTAAAATGATTCTTCTGATCTCCAGCATGGGTGATGACAACCTGTTCCCACGTATCAGCCTAGATCCAGATAATGTCAAGCATTACAGGCAGTTTAAGAACTCTCTATTTCAAAACCATGAAATAATGCCCAAGGCATGCCAACTGAAATTCCAGAATCCAGATGACAGGAATTATCTGAATTTGGAGAAAAATCTCAAGCTGTATATGTATATAAGAAAAATAGGTAAAGAATTAGATTTGAAAACTTTGGGAGTAACAATGATCTGTTTGTCTTACAGTAAATTCCTAACAGTAGTGGTAATGATGTGAGAAATGCTGTACAGATCAAAGGAGTTAAAAATTGTACATCACTGAGAAATAAAGAGGTTCATTGAGAAACATAATGGAACTTACGTTATACCGCCCTGCATTGGGGTTACATTTGTGATAACACCGTACTGATAGCTACTAACTGAGAGGCACCCCTGGATGTATGAAATCAAACCTATCTTGGCATTGTATGGGAAAAGTCCACGTTTCCCAGAATGGAAAGGGAAAGAGCCACCAGAAGGTCATGTTCTGAAATGATTTAAAAAACATAATGGATGCAGTCAGAAACAGATAAAATGAAAATAAGTTCTATGAACAAAATACATGCATCCAGTCATTAGATATGATGAGCTCTAACAGTAGTCTTATACACAGTTAAACAGCCCAAGATGCAAAATTCTTGAGAAAGACACTTTGAAGACACGAGAGAGTTAAAGAGGTCACTTACAACATCCAGATAACTTGGTACAAAATGTGATGTTTCAAAACCTCACATATCAAAAGCCTAAAAGCTCGTCGCAAGTATGAAGATATATATATGACGGTCCTCAAGCATTCCAACAGACTTTCTAGTTGAAAGAGAAATTCCATTGGAACATTGAAAATGCACAAAGAGCCTAAGAGAAAAATCAGAAAGACTGGAGCTCTGTTGCAAAATGCTACAAAAGCATTTTTTCATGACAAGCCTCACCTGAATCAAGGAACGAACTATAAAGTCCTTACCAAGCTTACCAAACTACATGCAAACAAGAACATTTACATTAAGAAGTATTAAGCATCCTGAAATTATATGAATACATAGTAGGCTTGGAGACTAAAGATCTTTGGCTTCACCTGCTGTTACTGCCTACAGAAGATGAGGACATCACATTCTCCAGGGAGTCCAGGCAGCTCAACATAACCACTGTATCCAATGGTGGTTGGATGCCCCAGCAGGATGGACATCAAGCACAGCATGCTGCCAGCGCACTTCAGAATTTAAAGACACCAACACATCTCCACATCTCCTTAGATGAGGATGAACAGAAGAAATCTGCCTTCTCCACTGCCCACATGCCACCTTTTGGACTCGCCAGCAATCCAAAATGCCACCACTGACTGGCCTTCATTGTCTAAAATGAAAAGGCAGGTCAACCACTGAGCTATCGCAGAAGAACATGAATTTATAAAATGTTTCAGTAACAGCATAGCCCCTTCCCAGATCTGCATAAAAGCAAGCAAACAAGCCTGAAAAAGTATTCTAGGTAAAAGATAATCACAAGCACTCCAAAAATAAATGTCTTATGAAATACACCAAATTTTCAACACATTGGCTGAGCTTGTACTTATGCTTATACTAGTGCAGCAGAAATGAACAAAAACCCTTAATGTGTGGCCTTCCTAAACAGATCTATATGTCCGTGAGCAAGAATACTGTCTTGAAGCAGAAACATACTGCTGTTAGATTTGTTAAGCAGCAAAATCATATGTGTTCAACTATGGTTTTAAAATCCTATTTTATCACTCCTCCTCTGTCAATAAAAGTCATAGCAGAAACCCTTTGCCTCCATGAAAGTCCAAATCCAGTACAGGAAAATTATCTAGTGGTTTTCCACACTCATCCACAGAAAAAGCAAACAAGATACAGTACTAAGATTACCTGTGTCTATGTATGGCAATTCGTAGGGTTTTATTCATTGTTTTTACATATCACAAAAGGAACTCTACGCATATCAAGAGATGCTCTGATATTTGCCATTTTAACTGTTCTACCTACAAGTGCCAAGCAGCACCCACATGCCCACTTAATCTACAGAAGTAAATAGAGATGATTCTTCAAAGTTCTATCCTCTGGAACAAATAAAATCCACCCTCAGTGCAATAAACTGATGCTATTTTGAGAAGGAAATATAAAATGCTTGCTAAGAATCAAGTAGCTATTTAAAAATACTTCAATTGTTTTGTCTTTTTGCAATGACGCTTCCTATATTGCAACCATACACTCGATTCACTAGTGTCACAATACATGACGTGCGGACCCTGTGTCCAGAACGCACCTTTTTGCGCCAAGCGGGGTGATGTACCCACAAATTATCTACTGGCTTTCTTCAGAATGTGGATACTTACTTTGACTAGCCAGAGACAGTCTGAAGGCTGGTAAAGCGCAGGTACCATAGCTGAGAGATGAAGGTGCTCTCTGTCAGGCTATGTGCAATGCTTCTTGGATCAGGCGGCAGGTACGAAAACAGTTTATGACATGGGGAGTAATCACTCCCGTTAGAACCATTCGCGCCCTCCTCGTCACCACGTCTAAATTTGATGTTTCAATGACAGCCAAAATCCTTCCACGAACCAAAGAAAACCCCACCAAAACCGGCAGCAGCCCTCTCAAAGCCAAGTGACGACCGGACAGCTGCGTGCGATGGCATTAACCGCACCAGCGATCGGGCTTAGGGAGGACCAGAAGCAACTTTACTCTTGCCGCCCGCTGCCCCGGGAGCCGCGCTGCCTCAGCCCGGCGCCCGAGCGGCGGGCCGGGCCGGGCCGGCCCAGGCCTCCCCTCCCGCCCCCCGCCGGCTCCGCACCGCCCCGACAGCCCACACGGGCCCGCCGGCGCTCAGCGGGCTACGGCGGAGCCCCCCGTCAGAACCGGGCAGCGGCTGAAGCGAGAGCGGCCGGCGGGAGAAGCCGCGGCGGTGCCCGCTCACCTCGGAGGCGCCTCTGGTACCGCTCCAGGGACTCTGCCAGGGCGGGCTCCCCGCGGGGCGCCCGCATGGGGACGCCGCCGGCTCCCGGGGAAGCAGCAGCCGCCGCCGCCCCGCACCGCCGGCGGGTAACAGTAGTAGTTCCACCCGCTCCGCCTTCCCGCGCTCCGCAACGGCCGCCGGCTCCCGGAAGAACCACAACTCCCACAGTGCGTGCGGGGACCCCCTCCGGCTCCTCGGCGTCGGCCGTTGCTACCCGCCAGCGGCCCCGCCCCGCCACCGCTGAGCGTGGCAACGCTCGGGAGCCGCCACGCCTCCCAGCTCCGCGCCCTGCGGGAACGCCGCCCACAAAACTACAAGTCCCAGCATGCGCCGCGCCGCGCTGAGCTGAGCTGAGCCCCCCTCGGGAGGCGGAGTCCCCGCCGGCCGCCCCTCGCCCACGGCCGGCAGCGGGAGGAGGAGGAGGGCGGCCGCCTCTTTCCCCTTTGTTGTGGATTGCGGCTGCGTTCGCGCCTGCGCGCGCTACAGCTCTTCCGCCTGCGCCCTCGGGTCCGCGGCGGCGGGGTGTAGCGCAGGTCCAGTCGCGGCCGAGGGGGATACGAGTGGGAAGCGGTGTTTACCTCCCGCCACCGCCCGCTCCGGCGCCTGCGCAGCGGGCGCCCGGAGCGGGGAAAGCTATTGTCTGAAGCTGGCGCAGGCGCGGCGGGGCCCCTCCGCCGCTCTGCCCTTGGCGCCGGCGCACTGGGCTCCCCCGCCCCCCCCATTGTGTGAGCTCGGGCGGCGCCTGCGCAGTGCCGTGCCCTGCTCTGCCCGTTAGCCGCTATGTGCAGGGAATAAGGTTGGAGCCGTTGCCACAGGGACACCGACCGGAGCGCCCCGCCCCCGCCCCGCGGGGATGCCGGCTCAGTGAGCACCGGCGGCAGCGGCACCGGCACCACTAGGGACGGCCCCTCCCCGGCGCGGCGAACCTCCTCGAAGGGGTGAGTGAGGATGCTGCCGCCCTGGCCGCGGGTTGGGCAGAGGGCTCGGGGTCGCGCCGCTTGTCCGCCCCGCCGTCCGCCCGGTGCCTATTGTGTCGGGCGGCCCTCGCCCGCCGGGAGCTGGCGCCGTGCGGCGGGGGCCGCGGCCGGCGGAGGGGGCGGCAGCGCGGTCGCGGCACAGCCCGCTCCCCCTCCCCCGTCCCCGCTGGGTCGGGAGGCTGCTCCGCGCCCCCGCCTTCCTTCCCCCCTCGTAAGCGCGGCGGGGCCGGAGGCGGGGGGCTGCCGCTGCCCCGGGGGGGGGGGGATTGGCGCAGCCTGGATGCGGCCGGCGCTGCCGGATCCCGCTGCCCGCCTCCCGCTGCCCCTTTCCGCCCCGATGGGCCCCCGGCCGGGGTCTCCGCCGCCGGCACACCCACCCACCCACCCGGCCGGCCGCGGCGCGGGCAGCGGGGCTTCGCAGCCTGCCTTCCCCTCCCGCGGGCGGATTTCCGTGATTCGGGCGGACGTTTCCAGAGGTTTAATGATTTTTTAATTTTTTTTTCGGGTGCCCCTATTTCACAGATTGCCGCGGGGCTGGAGGTGGCATGTTTCTCCAGATTTAAAAATCGGTGATACCGTTCATTTGAGAGGCGGTGTGTCCCCCCCGGCCCCTTAAAATAACGTCTTCTGAGAAGGGTGATGGAGAAAATCTGTTGGCTTTGCCTTTTCTCCTATGGCGTATTTTCACCCAGCGAGGCGGGTCTTCTGCCTTCAAATATACTGTCCCGAAGGCGCGATCTTTTCTTCCTGGGGAAAACATAAAATAACGTGGTGGGGATTTTTTTTGTTGTTCCTGGTGGCGAGGAGCAGGGCCGGGCCCACTTTGTCTTTCCGGCGTGGAAACGAACGGGTTACTCGGCTAACAAAAACCCGATGGCGATTTTCGAGCAGAAAGCCTGCTGCAGCGGAGGAAGCTGGCGTCGAGGCGGGCGGCGGGGCCCTCCTCCGCTCCTGCGCGCGCCGCCGGCTGCAGGCGGGAAGGGGGCGGGGAGGGGGGCGCGCGCGCGGACGGCGCGCTCCTCCGGCTGGCTTCCCCGGGGCACCCCGCCGCCGGCAGAGGCGGCGCGCGGCGCGGCGTCGGGCAGAGGTGCTCGCGCGTGTCGCTCCCGCCAGCCCGGGGCGGCGGCGGTTGGGCGAGGCGCGCGCGGTGGCCGTCGGGCGTCGTCGGTGGTGGTGGTGGGGTGCCAGCCGAGGGGGGCTGGCCGGTGAGGGGAGCGGGGATGGCCTGCGGCGGTTGCCAGCCGAGGGGCGTTATTCTCAGGGTTTTTAAGAGGAGCTGACAATTAGTCCATCTCTTCTTCCGGCTGATGAGTTGAAGATGCATGAGAATTGCATTCTTATGACAAGGGATTACAGATAGCATCCGCTGATCTGCACTTGGAAGAAATTATTCCCTTCCCGGTGAAAGCAAAGGTACTCATAGAACATTTAACTGCTTTGAAAGAATAAAGCCTGTTCTAGTACTGCGGTTTTCATCTCTTCTCTTTTGGAATGCCATTCAAGGATGGCGACAGTGTTCTTGGCCCTGGGTTTGCCTGTGTAAAATGGTACGTGCGACAGGACAGTTTTTGTAAACTGAACTAAGATATGATTAAATATGCTGTGATTTCCTATGATTAATTTCCCCTGGCAATTACTTTATGTCCGGATGCTGAGAAGTCTGTCTTACTAGAACTGAATGCTGCTAGTGTGGAAGCTCCTCAACTTTAAATTTTATTTAACGGGGCAAAAAAGTTAAACGTAAATACCACAAAGAACCTCCCCTCGCTCTTTGATTATTCCTTTTTTAAAAGACTTTGTCGCTTTCATGTAAATGTTTTGTTGTTGTTTGCTTTTGTGTGTGTGTGTGAAGGAGGTCAGGAAGGCTTGCTGAATAGTGTAGCTGAGGATATACAGAATTTTGTCAAAATCTCGAGAATCTAAAAGTTATTTGTAATGGATCAGATAAAAATGTTTTCTTTAATTCTTTAAAGAAATACATTCTGACATAAAAGCTGTTACAAAACTTACTTTATCACGGTACTGCATTTTTTTTTTGACAGGTGACTGCTTCCCATATCTATTCTAACTGACTTTTGCAAGGAAGAATGGGTTCTTGCTATGTTGTGCTTCATCAGCTGTAACAGACTTGGCAGGCAGAATTTTTCAACAATTCTGTTGGTAACATACAAGCCAGAAAAGAACCGGGTTATGAAAGTGAACTGGAAAAGCCTATCTATATTCACTTGTAGGTGGGAGCTAGGAAGCTTCCTTGAATGACTGGAATGAAACCTGAGGCATGAGTAGCTGTAGAACTTGATTTTGAAGTACCATTTCCAGTTTTTGCAAATGCAGAAAAAAGGTATTTGATGTATATTGATACCATAGTATCTCCTTGAGTCTCCTAACTGATGTATGTTGATACCATAGTATTCCTTGAGTCTCCTAAAAAGACAAGTTCCATGTTAGCGCTGCATTTCTTAGCTTTGCAGACAGAATGGAACTGAGGTAAAACAGATTGTTTTTACTTTAGCTAGAAAGCCAAGAAAATCTGTGAAATTCTGGTTTCCCTTTAGAAAATTTTGAACAGGGGAGTCGGGCATTGAATCTGTGCAGATAGAATTTACTTGCAGAAATTCTCATATCTGCTTCAAGCACTTGTGAGGTTGTAAAAGGACGCAATGGCATGCACTTCCCCCTCTTTGAATAACATGCTACATAATGTAGTAAAAATTGATATGGTTGTGACCAGGAGACTGTTTGAAATTTGAGAAAAGAAAGTTCTTTGTTACTGGGAGGTGGAGCTTCACATTTGCCAGCTGGGAGCTAGCGCTAGGTATGTGCTTCTTTTCTAAGGTACGCACACATCTTCACTGTGCTAAGTGAGCCTGTTGGGGGTCTTTTGTTGTCTATTTGTTGTTTATAAAGCTCTTACTGAATGCCTGCGTTTCTTCCATTCTAATATTGATCATTGTGCATTTTCAATGGACTGGTCTACAGAGAGCAGCTTCCTTCAGTGCACAATGCTAGCCTTTCCCTGGACCAGAGTCCATCCAGTGCGTTCAATGAGGCAGATATCCTGGGGAAAAACAGTGTGTGATCACGTGACTTAAACTGTAACATAACGCATGCAAATTAGGGTGGGAAGAGAGTACAAACTACTTGTTTAAACAACGACTTTGTGTATCTGTTTGTTGTACAGTTATACATGCATCAAAATATTGAAATAAATTGCAAATACTTGGTTCACTCTTGTAGTTTAGTTTCTCTGATGCTACCCCCAAAAAGCTGGGGGGCTGTTTTTATTTTACAGGTGCATTTTTAGTTAGAATGACCTTTTTAATTAAAATTTTGTTTGACCTTCAAAAAAACCATATATTTGAAATTATTGTATGGGGTTTTTTAAATCATGTATTATGTCAAAAGCAGCTTGTCCTAGAAGTTTCAAATAAAACCCACGAAGATGTTTTAGTAGATTGCTGGCATAATTAGATTTCAGAGAGGGAGACCTGTGTTTGGGAAAGTACTCAATGCTGGATCACTGAAGTTGAAGTGTATAATGCAGGCTCTTAGATGGTGGGTAAGAAGTAAGTCTGGGAATAAGTGGCTGTTAGAGACTGACTAGCAGTTCTCATATCTTAATGCTTGTGCGTGGAGTATTCTCAGTTACTCTGTTTTTGGTACAGTATGGCTGTACTGCTCTGTCGCAGTGGCTCTGGTACTTTTTTAAGTACATGAAAAGTTAATTCACTTGACTAACCCAGCAGAAAACTACTTCTTTTCTTTTTGTTTTGCTTGAATTTTTTTTTTTCTTCCCCTCTTCCCTTGGGTTAGCAAATTGAATTATCTTATTGTGTGGTCAGATGAGTGCCAGAGCAAGTACACAGAATAGGGACAGCAGTGTCAAGCCTGGAAGAAGGCAGTACTCTTTTTTCTAGTAGCAGAGATATAGGACAGCTAAGCAGACCAAATATGTGGCTGTCCCCTGTGCCACTGTAAACTACTGCAGTCAGAAATGGGGTGGGTTTTCTATAAATCCAAGATAACAGAATAATTAAGATACTGGGTTTGTTCTTATTGTTAGCCTTTACTTACTGTCCTTGATGTGTAAAATGTCCACAGCCACAGACCAAATGTTCAGAACATATCACTGGAAGAAAAAAAATGTTTCTGTGCAAAGTACGTATGAAAAGAGGGAGGAGAATTGGTTCTGTTAAGTGATGTGGCTTTGGTACACAGAAAAGCAGGATTTTTGTGGCTAATACTGGTATCTTCTTTTTAACAGAATTTAAGGCTGTAAGTTTTAAAATATTTTCATAGTGTTTTCTTGCCTACTTACTAGTTTTGAAGTGTGTGATTTTTGTAAATTGTGGAAAAGTGCTATTTGGTTTACGTTTAGAGAAATTGTCTTTATTCATTCAAAACAGAGATATGAAGCGTCTTCTCTCTTCTCATGTCCTGAACAGAATACTCAATAAAACATGATAGTGTTTTCACATGTAAGCCCAACATTTTTTGTCAGCTTTGTTTCTCCTTCTTTTTTTCTCCTTTTGGAAATTGTTATTGAAAAACAGACTTTTGCTTAGCTAGGTGCTTCTTAGAGCTCCAACATCATCCACTGGTGGGCCTAGTGAGCTGATTCGGGTCCAACAACTGCAGCTCTCTTAAGTGTAGCTTCGTTGGTTTGTTCTGCTGCATTTATTCCAAGGATTGGCATTTTTGTAATAGGGTCCTCTGTTTACTTGTTTCCATTCTTGTGAACTAAAATGTTTTATAGTCTGATCTTTTCTGTGAAACTTAAGAGGGTATCTTCCTTGACAAGTAGCTGAATCTTCTGAAGTCTGTGTGATGGGCTTTCCACTTGTACCGCATTCCAAATGAGGTTCTGGTTCTGCTCGTTTTGTTTCTTTTCAGGAAGAACTGCAATTATTGAGCTTTTCAGAGCAATAATAACAGAAGTGGTGCCCCTCCCTGGCGTTTCCAAGATGTTTCTTTGTGCACAGGGTATTTTGTTAGTTTTCAGCTGGTATTGCATGAAGAACTTGTAATCAATCCATTAGCTAACCATTATGGTCTGAAAGTAGCCATACAGTGAATGCATTAAATCAGATGTACTTATGACTTTTCCCTGAAAATTACATGCCTAAATAATTTTGTTGATGATCTTTATTGAATTGCAAATATTTGGCCATCTAAATGTGCCTTCTGTTCTGTGTTCAAAACCAAAGCCTTTTCAATTATCTCTTATTTGTCTTCTCAGTGTGGATTACATTTCAAGATAAGGAAGAAAAATGCAGGAAGTTGGAATGTCATGATATCTTTTCTGTTTTCACATGAACATGTATTTTTCTTGCTTTCATTAATTTCACCTTCTCCTCCCTGCCCACCATGACTTAACTGATTATTTAGTCCTGTGGAACTGTATCATCGCAGGAACCTTGATGTCAGGAATTATTCTACTTAATTTTATAATTTAATTTACTAAATGGAAGACACTTAATGGGTAATATTGTAGTTTTACTTAACTTTTTTTTCCTTTGGAATTTTCCTAAGAATGGCCGCATAGATGGACCTTTGGTCTGACTCAAACCCAGTATCTTTTCTCCAAGAATAGCTATAACCTGGTGCCACGGGAGAGATAAGAAATGTGCAGGCATATATGGTATTTTCTGCTAAGGCATTGCTAGTGTCCATCTATTTACTGCTTGGAACTTTTGAGTCGGGTGGAGTTTCTATTAAGGGATTATTCCTCCCACTTGATCTGCATTTCTTCAGCTATGTCTTGAAAAGGCAATTCAGAAAAAATGGCCTCTTATACTTTTCAGACCTTCATTTCTTATACATGTTCAGCTGTGTGCCAGCTTAAATTAAAATCTTGATTTCCTACATATTTTTGTTATTACAAAAAAGCCACCCCAGTTTTGGGAGGTTAATGAAGATTACACTTCCTCTCATCCATCTCCCCTTTATTTAAATGATCATGTTTTCTTTTTATTGTACTTGGTTTCCAAAGGGGATAGTAATGTAATATGAGGGTCAAGCCCTTCCTATAAGAACTGCTTTTTGAGGTGATTCACGAGTCAAAAACACAGCTTGAATTTTCGCTTTAAGTTGACTGTGAAACTGGCCATGAAAAATCTTTTTTGAATTGTAAGCAGAAATTATTCAGGAAACCATTGAGTAACCACTAAGAACCCAGAACCTCTTTTCGTTTAGCTTTTGGATTAGCAGAGAGTTTTGAAGAATGATCCCAACTGGTTGATATAAGAATTATGGAACCACTACAGTATTTTCATGTTAGAGATGATATTGCCCTCTGTGGTCATTTTGTTTGTTTTACTATTACAGTTCTTGCTGATAAACATAATAAAGGGTCTTGTTCAAAACCTATTTTTCTTCTAAATGCTGCTCAGTCATCACGCTCTAATAGCCCTTTAAATGTCCCACTAATAATTTTATTGGGCCATATTGGAGATAATTGGGTAGTGCCTTTATTTTGAAGTCAACACTAACTTGAATCTTCAGCAACCTTGGTGAAATTAATTAGTTCTAAGTCTGTCATAATTCATGCCTGTTTATTAAAATAAATGTTTTTAGTTTTAACTATTACCATTTGGATCACAAATTCTGTAGCATATTTTTAATTAATCAAATCTTAATTCATCAGCTTCTAAATACACCATGTTATCTCTTTTTAGACCAGTTGCAGTCCTAATATGTTGCAAGGAATGCTATACGTAACTTTCTTTTGCTGAGTGCTCTTTTGAGAGGTGTGATAGCATGCCCATTATCAGTCCTACAGATTTATCTTCTGTAGCATATCAAAAGTAGTGCAAATTCATAAAGCTCTTCAGAGCATCCGAAGAATGGATGCGTATGGCTGTTTTTCATCTGTTGAAAACAGATTGCTAATTTAGAAAATTGTGTCCGCTTGTTTTATGGGGAGCTGCAGAGAGGCTTCTGATGAACATGCTAACTTTTTTTTACTTTTTTTTTCTGCCTCTTCTGTAGATGGTACTGCATGGCTCTGTTCTCTTCAGTTTTCTTCCTAGTTGGAGAGCAGTAAGAAAGATAATGTTGCTGTTACAGAACTGGAATTAGTGAAAAGGAGTAGCTGGATATAGTCAGTAGGTGTATTGCAAAAAAGAATACATATAAACCCACACCAACCACCCCCACCCAAAAAAAAAAGAGCAGTGGAAAGATATATTCACACAAAAAAATGCCAGGCTGAACTTAAGCTTGGGCATAGCTTGAGTCAATCACTTGAAAGTCCAGAGATGTTACAATTTTTATTTTTTTTTTTTTAAAGTTTGGCAGTAATGATATTTGAAACAAGGTAGGCCATTGTGGAAAATATATTGTTGTTTCCATTAATTGTAGTTTGCCACATGGAATTTATTTTTGCTGAATCTTCATACCCCGTTAGTTTCATTGGCTCTTTTTCTCATTCAGAATTTCATTTTTGACTTCCTTGAGCATGGGTAAGTTGCCTGTCTGCCCCAGGTCTTGGTGAAGTCAGTGAATCTTCAGGTACTACAGATGACTTCTATGTATGGCGGGATCTGTTTTTACACAACAGTGCAAGGCCTAATATAATGCTATTGCATTATATTCTTTAGCTTGCTATAGGAACTTTATTGCTTGGCATTATCCAATAGTGTCTTTTTCTTTTTTCCTAGACTAAATAGTTCTTTCTTCAGTATTTGCAACTTGTAAATCACATATAATTGTCTTGCATGCTGCATGTGTATTTATTCTAGCTTTCTTTAAAAAAACACAGCTCCTTGCTTTTTTTCCATTTTTGTGGCCTGATTGCATTTTCTTTAGCAAGCTGTCTTGTCGACTTCAACTGTTAAAGTTAAACATGTTCAGGTGTTGCATTGTTGAAACTGCAAATAGCAACAGTCAACTTCCCCATTTAGGGCAGACTAATACTCCAGAATCTGGTTTGCACTGATCTCTTGCAGGATTGTCATTGCAAGTGGATTGTTTCAAAATTCTGCCTGGTTACTTGCTTTGAGGAGATCAGTGTTTGTAACAGAGCTAAGAACTAAATTGTCCAACAGCTTCAGTTCCCGATGTCTGAATTGCATTTCTGTACCTGCATATAGTAGAAATGTTTTAAAGTTTTTATTCATTGTGCCTTAAGCTCTAGTTTGTTAAGAAGTTCCTTTCTTCTAGAGCTTCTGACATTGCTTTCATGGTCTCTAGTTCTATTTACCTGGTTTATGCACCCTACACAATAACCATTTTCAGTCGGACCAGTTAATATTACTGGGTATTTACTTAAATGTTTGGCAAGGTGAGTTCATTTTTATTTTTATGTTGTCTGGGCAGCCTACAGCAGATAGTAAAGTCCTTTGTAAAGTGGCAGTAAGAAAAAAAAAAAAAAAAAAAAGCTGAAACATTAATACCAAGACATGACAGTGAACCAGGAAGTCCTGAGTCATTCCTTGCCTAGTTGAGGCAAATTGAAACCTTTGGTTTAGTTTAACAATAAATAAATAAACAAACGTACTGTTATTTTTAGTGCAATTCATAAAATTACTTCAAACAGCACTTCGGGAGAAGACTAGATTTAGCAGATTAAGATCCTTGAGTTCCTGTATTTTGTGGGTCTTCCCCTTGGTGCATTTTCATTCCAAAACCAAGAAAACCATTATGCCTTACTGGTTTTTCTGTTGCACTTTGGGGGACAATGCCATGGCCTTCAAAAAAAAAATATTATTCAAAGATGTTTGTGTGTTGTTTTATTTGTATAGTTACTTCTGTAGGGATTCTTCCTTTCTTTTCAAGATATGTATTCACATTTGGGGTCACTGATCTAAGGCAGACTTAGAAGAAAGACTGCATTAGTATATCATGAGGTGGGAGACTAAAGATTAGGTCATTGGATTGTGGTGTGTTATAAAAAATGGTTGAGACAAGTGAAAAAAAAATACACACTGAAACTTTTGAAAAAGTATATAGTTTTAATCTGTAATGGGTAAATATGAAAAACTACTTTATATTTTAATAATAATAATTGTATTAATATTTCTTACAGTTCCTCTAGACCTCTAAGTCCTGTGAGGCTTTGGTGGATTTGGTGTAATTGACCTGTGTTCTTGTAGCAGCCTAAGCAGAACTGCTTGCTAGTTGTCCTGGTCCTGCTCTGTTCATCCCTTTTCTCCCACCCCTAGCTGCACAGCCCCACTCCTTTTGCTTTGGTGCTAGATTGCTGTGTGTTCGCTTCTGGGAACCATTCATTTGTTTGTGGGAGTGGAAAAGAGCGCAAGAGTTAGTCTGTCACTAGTTGAACATGCTGAAATAGCTCAGCTGCACAGCCACGTGAGTCCTGCAGCCAAGGCAAAGGGGGAGTAGTTGGGACTTTGTGGCTGGAGCAGGGCAAGAGATTTGGGATCCTGACAACAGTGAGAGTGGTTTTGGCTGATGTGGAACCGCAGCTGCTTCAGTTTAGCATTTATGATGAGGGTTAAAACCACTCATTTGCCTGTCAGTTGAGTCTTCAACATTAAGGTTGAAAATAAGTCAATACAGTGAAGGTCTGGACATGCAAGCAACTTATGACAGTGTAATCTATGTATTAGCTTTGTAGGTATTAACTTTCCATAGTAAGTCCTGTGTGGCACATGCAAGGAACACAAGGCAGTTCACACTAAGTAAGCTACTTGAGATTTGCTGCAGTGGAAGTGCAGTGGAGCTGCTAAGAGGTGCCACACTATAAATTCACATCCTATACTGTTGTCCAGTGAACTGTTCCTATATATTTAGATCTTTAAATTTAATTAAGCTCCTAACTTCTCCATTTCAGCCAGTAAAACTTTGGGCAGAGGCTGCTCCAATCTTATTATAAATTATGAATACAACGTATACTCTGGAATTTTATCACCTTTTCAGATACTAAAAGTTGTGGAGGATTTGAAAATAAAATGTGTTTTCTTTTTCTCTGAACCAAACTTGCAAAAACATCTGAAAAGCACTTGGAACTTGAGGAGAAAGTGGGAATAAAATTCAGTCTTTGGAGCTCCATGTTCATAAGAGTTTTTCTTACTACTTAGAGTTAAAATACAAGTAATAAAGGACAATTGTTTTGTTATGATTATTCAGTATTCTTTTAAATGTCAACTGCCTTTTTGTCTGCAGAAGATTGCAGATTGGTAGTTACTGGTATATTCTAGAGCAGCTGTTCCCAACTGTAGAGCTTGACTTTTATGGATGTATTGGCTGACATGGTTGGACCTTTATTATTGAAACATCTTCTGTTTAATCCATTATGGTGCTCGTGTGTTTATACTTGCAATACCATGAGAATGCACTAATTCTGTTAAATATGCTTGTGTGTCTGGATGGGATGGCCCTCAACCTGTTCATCTTGTGGACCAAGTACAGGGAACATGTTTCTGTTTCTCTCTCCTTCCCTCTAACTTGTAATAGTACATGGCACATACATCCAAGGCTAAAGGGGGAAAAAACCAACACTTCTGAATTTCTGGCAACATTGGGAAACACTTTGCTTTGAATTCAAAGTAAAGCAATCCTGTTAAGATAAACTGGAGAGAAAAAACATATGCAGGAGAACAAGTAATACCTGGTTTCTCAGGTATGTGTCCTGTATCCCAAACTGTGCTGAACCTCAACGTGCACATGTGCTCCCTCTTGCTGCCTTCGTTGGGAACCAGCAATATTCTGTGGGGAATATAACCTGAATGGCAAATATCCTGCAAAGGCAGAGCACAGAGGAGCCATGTGAGTGCAGGTTGGTCAGCAGGCTGTAAGGAGCTGGTAACTGTTGAACTTGCAGCGCAGTGTTTCTGCCAGTGGGATGATGGACTTGTTCTTTTTAACTTTTTCTGCTCAGCCCTCCATTCTCCCAAAACTTTTAGGAGCTTTGTATCTGTGAAATCTCCAGCTCTCTAAAGCTTGCTGTTAGGAGGAATGATTGGCAGAAAAAAAAGTGACTACTTAAGCCCCACTTCCTCAGGTAACTAAAAATGTTTTCAGTAAGAGTTTTAATTACTAACTGTGTGGTAGAAGGAGAATACAGTTAAAAAATATAAATGACTTGTTTAAAAAATATACACTCTTGCTTGAAGTAAGAAAAATGCCTTTTAAAAATATGTCTGGGGAAATAAAATGAA
Organism: Haliaeetus albicilla; assembly: GCF_947461875.1. NCBI lineage: Eukaryota > Metazoa > Chordata > Aves > Accipitriformes > Accipitridae > Haliaeetus > Haliaeetus albicilla. The sequence goes on from NC_091495.1 coordinate 28,565,997, forward strand.
GGCTACAAATGGGCTATTTTAGATTAAGCAAGACAAAATATTAGTCTTGTATGTGACAGACATACTAAATAAATAAATAACATCTTTTCATTAGGAAATGTACAAGAAATAAAGTCCAGGAGGAGCCAAGGCAAAATAAGCAAACATATAAATGCAGCACTAATTTACTCTAAGAAGTTAGTTTAATAAATAGCACTTATCAGAAGTGTTGCTCAGTGGGTACCAACAGTGATGATAACTTTTATACCATGGAAGCGTAGAGTAAGTTAAAGAACAGAGGATGTGAATTGTTCCAGCCTTTAAAAAGGGAACTGATGATGATCTGTCTCAATCAACTTCTTATGCTATTGTCCGTATTTAGTTCCATGTTAAAATGATTTAAAATACTTTTGGTAAACCAGAAGACTATTTCTCTCTTGCAGCAGCATGCTTAATATACCTTTTACTTTTTATTCAGCTGAGCATAACTAAGTTCCCAGTCAAATCTTTTTGTTGGAGACATAAAATGAGTAAGTTCTGTAGTAACTGTGGTTAGTTCTTAAAAAACAAACAAAACAAACAAACAAAAAAAAACCCCAAACCCCGCACAACCAAAAACCTAAAAAAATCCCCACAAAAATCAACCCCCCAAACTTGTTCACTGAAGTGCCAATGAAAGGGATGACTCAATCCGTTTTTGTGGATGGGGTTATAGTACCACTTCCTCTTGTTTGGTTTGGTGCCTGGAGCAGTCTGTGTGGAGTTCAGAGCTCTTCCCGTTTAGCCTTCCCTTTCACATCTCTTCCTCTTTTTTTCTTTTTTTTTTTAAAGGCAACAGAATTATTGAACTTGCAAGGGAAAATCTGTATAAGTTTCCTCCCATAGAACTACTTGAATTTCAGATTTCTGTCTACTGAAAGACACATTTGCATTCATTTAATAGCCTTTAAAAATAGTTACAGTATGATACTAATAAAAGCATTTTCCAGTGGTCTCCAAGTGTTCCAAAGTTAACCAGATTTTCATTGTAGTATTCTGCAGAACATAGGCAAACATTGTACCAAGTCAAGTGTAAATCACCAGTCATTCTTAAACAAGCTTATGAAGTCCACCTGAAAATATTGTGCTTACATAGCGATGAGGGCTTCTGATTGTCGTTTAGTTGAGGGGTTGTAATATACCTGCTCAAACAAGTCCTTGCATAAAAACATCATGCTGCATACTCACTGTATGTGTTAATTCTAAAAGTTTATAGTGACAATTTTACCTGTAACTGTTTGATAACTTTTAGTAAATAAGAGGTAGTATAAGAAATAGAGTTAAGACTTAGTCATGCTAGTAGCTATATTTCTGTTTGTTGGCTGCATACAAGAAAGGAGTGAGTAGGCACTCAAGTTGCAAGCAAATGTGGAATAGCTTCTCTCCAGGGAAGCCATTCGCTAGGTACTAATTACAGACTGGTTTAAAATCTTTGCAATAAGTAATTAATCATTAAAACCATGGCTATTCTTGTTGTTTGTGCAGGTGTCTTACCCTGCTTTGTATCTTGCGAAATTCTTAATACTGTCTTTTTAACAGCTGTTTTCATGTGATCATACATTGAGAAAGTGTTTGTGTTGTATTTGTTACCTTTCAGTTTCATTTCATGGGAAGGACACAGACATTAAAGAAATGCTATATTCCAAACTGCAAGACTAGATTTCTATTGAATGATTGGGATATGAGTAAAGAAGTGAACAAATAATTAAAATAGAAGGCATTTTAAGCCTTGTTCTACTCTGTTTTTATAAGAATCTCCAGGAAGAGGGCTTCCCATCAGGAGGAGATCTTAAAAATCAAGTCCCGTGTTTTTGTCTGAGATTGGAAAATGCTGAACATGAAGAAAACTCCTTTCTTTACATCAGAGCTACCAAGCTGATTTTTAAAGACTTTAGGTTTTAAGTTTGTGGTGTTAAATACTTTGTAGACTACCCATGTATCACAAAATAATTATGACACAGAATCAATGAGCTTTTATTATGCTTGTGCACACACACACACTCTCCCTGTCTTCAGACAGTGAAGATTGCCTAGAGCAAACATCACTTACAACTTTAAGGCAAAATTCTGAGCCTTTAGTTGTTTTGTAAAATAAGTACATCCAACTTTTTTTTTTTTTTTTTTTCATGTAGGGCCTGTGTTACTGATCTTGGAACAAACAACTTAGTGTATTTCCAAGAAAAATACATCTGTGGACTTGGCTGTTGAGAATAATTGTAAAAAGCTCCAAAGCATTCCATAAGGGAGAGAGTAGAATGTATCAAATATTTTGTATGGAGCCTACCTTGGAATGATAAACATATTTTTCATGTTACAGTGGAGAAGTAGCAACAAATAATAATTGAATACCTTTTTTGAGTTATATATCTGTAATACTATGAATGGAGGTGGAGATCAGTAACATTGATTTCAATAATTGTTCTCTGTCACTTCCACTTTCATGTTCTGTGTACTTATGCATTGTGTCAAGAAATTGAACACTGATTTGAAAACTGAAAGAAGTTAAAATTACTTAAATCTTTGGAGAGTATACTTCATACCTGCAAAGTAAATAATTCCCTGTATTAAAGAAGAAAAAATATGCATTGCCTTGAATGTAATTTAATCTTACTAAGTTTCTTGGGACGTGGAATAAACCCCATATATTTCACAATTTTGGGGAAAGTGAAATCACCACCCTTGGGAGGTTAAGAGGTCCAATTTTATTTGCAAAGTGGTTTTTGTCTTTTCAGTAGTGCTCAGGGCTGTGGTCAGTACTTGGCCAATGCAAATAAAACCTTCTTGTCATACACAGCCTGCAAAATAACTTGGAATATGCCATGATGGAGGCAGTGAGAATGGCAAGTGCAGGAGGAAGACTTGACTGCTTCTTTAAGATTACATTCTGCCTGAATGCAATGCCTGATTTGTATTTATTTGTTTGTTTGTTTGTTTATCTTGGCAATAGTATAGTCTGATATGGAGCGTGGGGAAGGAAGTATTTTTGTAGCTTTCATTAAAGGAAGCTTTTTCCCAAAGACAATTTGGTTACGATTTCTTTGGGCTGCTTGCTGCAATCATTTCTGAAGGCTACTTATCAGATGAACTATTTTATTAGCATACTGGGTTTGCTAATCTCTGTATAGATGACCTTGTTTGATCATGATGAAATAGGAAAATTTCAAAATATTTTTCTTTATGCAGTTCTTGAATCTGAATGAGAGTGATGGACAAAAAATTACCTTGATTGTTTGATCGTAAGTTAAGCCACTCCTATAAGCAGTCATTACCCTTTGTTTTAACTGTTTATTGAAAGCAGCTTTGGAACAGTGTTGCCTTTCAGTGTAGGAAGGCTGCAAAGAAGAACATTCATGAGAAACAATTTTTTGCTAAGAACGTAAAGATTAGGAATGCAAAATAAGCTGTCCATTTTCTTTAATAAATGCAAAATATGCTTATTGTCTGTTATCAAAGGATAAAATAGGATCACTTTTTTGAAGTCTTAATGGCTTTATCCTAGTGGCTAATAACTGAGTATGCTTTTAACATCTAACGTTAAATGTCTAATGAGTATGCTTTTAAATCTAATGTTTAGACTGTGAATATGTTAGAACTTAAAGAAAAATTAACCTTCAGGTACCCCTGATTATTATAACAACATATATACATAAAAAAGCTTATGGTTTTTGTGTAAGAGTATTTCCATGTATAGTACCAGTCTCGTGCAAAGTTTTCTAGTCAGTCTTTTAAGTATTTCTGTGTTACCGGTATTCTCTGTAACCAGTATTCTCTGTAAAGATAACTCAGTATTTTACTTTTTTGTCAAGCTGCTGAAGTCTTTGTTTCAATCTGCTGTTCTCAATACAATTTGATCTCCTAGCTTCTACTAGGAATTGTGGTGGTTGGGGTTTTTTTGCTTGGTAGCCTCTCAATTTCTCAACCCTTGTTTTCTTTTTTCTTTGAAGAGGAACTTTTGCGGTAGGGGAAAAGCATGACTGTCTTCATAGGTCCTGTAACATTTAATTTCCCTTTCTTTAGATGCTTTAAATGGGAGATTATTTAGTTTCAATTGTATGAGTTTGCTTAAACTTGGTAGAAAGTCTTAATGTTGTACTTCATATTTGTTGTAGACATCCTGATTGTTTATTCATGTAAATAATATCTTTTTACATACTGTGACACTCAAATGATTGACAGCTATCAAGTAAGCCTTTTTTCTGTACATTTGTTTGCAGTATTTGTATGTTGATATTGATATAATAGCAAAGGAAAAGATCTTGGGCTTTTTTTTTTTTTTAAAGTCATCATTGCATCAAAAACAGAGTAGCATATGGTCAGTTAAGTCATTGTCCCTCAAAATCAAAACCCCAAGCAACTTTCAGTGCAGCTGCACTGTTGGCAGAAAAAGAGGTTTATTTCAGTTGCTGTTCTGACAGCTATTCCTGTGTGTCACAGCAATAAAATAGATGTAGATCTAATTCTGACCTGGACCAGAGGGAGAGGATGCTTGTGCAGCCCCACAGCTATAGCCACATTACAGGACAGATTTGCTGACTGACAGAGGGCAACAGCTTCCTGAGCTGCTTTCTTGTCCTTACTCCACCAGATGCATGGGGGCAACCTGTAGGGCATCTGGGTCTCTTCTGTAGAGATCTCAGACTCTTTGAATGCAGGAGGAAAATCTCTCTCTATCCTTAGTAGCATTCCCAGCTAAGGCTTTTATGCCTTTTTGTAAGTAAAATATGAGGGAGAAATGCTTCTTCCCACAAATGCTGCTGAGGAGTTTGGCGTGATAATCTGACCCTAGGGTCAGATCGACAGGGTGCCAGACTGTACCGCTTCATCACTGTAAAGCGGAAGGTGTGGCTGTATGTCTCTCCCCTGCCTCCTACATTTTTTTTTTGTTTGCTTTTTCTTCTTTTCTCTCCTAGCCAGAGAAGCACATTGCTGTCGCTTTATTGATTTGGTAGAACTCTAACTCTTGTTTTAGTTAGTCTTCTATGATAGGTTAATATAGGTAATGTGTATATCTATCTGGGTTGGATATGTACTAATTAAAAAAAAAAAAAGGGGGGGGATGACTCAGCTTGATCTCCTGATGCTTTATAAGAGTATTTTCTTGCTCTGGTTTTCATTTCTGCTCTATGTTTTATTATGTATTTTTTTTTCTTAAGCTTAAAATGACCTTTTAAAAAAATCTTTTTAAAAATATTGGATCTAGCAGATGTTGCAAGTGAACGACTTTGTCTGTAAACAAAAGGCCCAGGTGATTTCGTAGACTAAGATTCAGGGAGGTTTACATACTCTTATTTTGCCTTCTTTCCTCCTCCATCTCTTTGTGAAGAAGAAAAAAAAAAAAGACTAAAAAGGGGGAGGGCCAAAGAGAGGAGAAGAGAAGAGCTTTGCAGAGTAGTAATTAAGAGGGTTTCTTTGCTCTTGGTGGTTCCCTTGTTCTGTAGTACTTAGTCATGGCTACATGTTTTGATGGACACTGAAAATTACATATTTTAGACGTAGTATAGGGCTTCAGTATGATCTTCTAATCTGTTCTTCAAGAAATCATGGCCAAACTTGGATATTTGAGCTAAGTTGGAACAGGTCAAATACTTCAGAAGCAGAATGAATACCTGAGGCTATCGTTCAGTTGCCTTATCAGCTAAACCTTAATAAGTTTGAGATAAGCTAACAGACTAAGGAGGACTGCAGTTTTTATGAGGTGTTTTGGTTTAGTGGTAGGCACAGTCATCCTAAAATGTTCTCTTGTTCCCCATTTGAGCAAGGAAGTTAAATTGAATGGATGCTTCACTTTTCTTCCACTTTACCTATTTGCATGCTTGCCATCCAGTTTACTGTGTTACATCAGTGTAACTCTCAAGTAATTGCATAGGATTTTCATGAACTTTGTAACTGTCATGGTTTAGCCACAGCCAGCAGCTAAGTACCACACAGCCACTCACTCACTCCTCCCCGGACCCCGTGGGATGGGGAGGAGAATTGGGGGGGGGAAAAAAAAAAAAAAAAAAGTAAAACTCTTGGGTTGAGATAAGAACGGTTTAATAACTAAAATAAAATAACAATAAAATATTATAATCATAATTATAATGAAAAGGAATATAACAAAAAGAGAGAGAAATAAACCCCAAGAAAATACAAGTGATGCACAATGCAGTTGCTCACCACCCACTGACTGATGCCCAAGCAGCGACCTGCCTCTCCCAGCCAGCTGCCCCCAGTTTATATACTAAGCATGATGTCCTATGGTATGGAATATCCCTGTGGCTAGTTCGGGTCAGCTGTCCTGCCGTGCTCCCTCCCAGCTTCTTGTGCACCTCCTCGCTGGCACAGCATGGGAAACTGAAAAATCCTTAAATTAGGATAAGCCCTGCTTAGCAACAACTAAAACATCGGTGTGTTATCAGTATGATTCTCACACTAAATCCAAAACACAGCACTGTACCAGCTACTAAGAAGAAAATTAACTCTATCCCAGGCGAAACTGGGACAATAACTAATAGCAATATTTCTTTATATCAGTATGAATGAGAACAGTTTCTTGTTCAGGGCTATATATAGCATTTGAATGTTTCTAGAAGGATGTGTTAAGGTGAGTTTTCCAGTCAATGAAATAGTCAATAATAGCAGTTCTAGCTTGTTGGACAACTGCTAAGAATCTAGGATTGTTTTGGTCAGTTTTTCTAAGTGTGCAAGCTCATCTTCTCTGGGGGATGTTGATGAAGAGTTTTAATGTTTTTAAGCGTAATTTACCTTATTTATGCTTCCATTGAGGTTTTGTTTGTTTGTTTTTGTTTCTTTTTTTTACAGCCTTTTAAGGATACATTTCTATTAACCTTCATGGATATTGTTATGACACTAACCCAAGCCTCAAAGTGAAAAGTGTTGTCACTTGACAACTTGATCTAACTTGACTTGACCAAAGCATTACTTGAGTAGTGTCTTTTCACTATACTAAACTTTTATAGCTGTATCCCATGTTGCTTGGCAAGCAATGGCCAACACTGAATTTTTCTCGCTTCCCCTTGTGAAGTACACTGTGAATTCAGAAGGTCCATAAATTCTTCAATAAATATTTTTATTGATCATAAGCCTAAACCGCTTTATTTAAAATGGGTATTTATTATTTAAGGGTTTTAAGGAGCAACACTGCACACTGCTGTGGTGTAGAAGGATGGTGGATGTAGCCTGAATTCCAGTTCCCAATGAAAGGTTCTTCAGCCAGTTCTTTAGCCATGCACCCCCCGCCTCTGTCCCCCCCATCTCTCCCCTCTTTCCCCTCCCCCTCAACAAATTCACTTGATGGACTAGCCCTAGGAATTGGTGAGAATAGTTTCAGCCAGGAGGCTGTTGTCTGTGGAGCCCTCTCTCTCTCTTTCTGGGATGACAGCAATGCGAGTAGTGAAAGAAGGAGGGGATTATGAAAGCACCAAGGATAGTTTTGTGACTTAAACACTTGGAAGCTACCCTAGAGTATGAATTATTTCCTTGTATTTGTAGTCCCTGTGATGACAGATGACCCATCTACCCATACTTTGGAAAAGTGGTCTTAATTTTCTAACCACCCTACGTGTGGCTTTAACCTTACTTGCAGAAGAATTGGGCATTCAGTGTCAGAACACAAATAAATGAGACCATTTGAACACCTGTGGTGGTGTGTAAAACTAGGTACTTTAAGATGAAATGCTTATGGATTTGGAACTTAAATACTCAAGATTAAGATGCTTTAGTGGTAAAAACTGCTCTACAGTTCCCCATTTATAATAAACCCCTTATAAAGATATTTGTGGAGATGTACTGTTAAGTGTTAATGAATTTCTCATGCTGTGGCGATGAGCATGGCAGATAAAGTCAGTAGGAAGTTAATAATTCACAAAAGGTTTTTAGTGATGTGCAATATATAAGGCACAAGCTAATCAACTGATGAGGAGAGGAGAAAAAAAAATACTGATTAACTGACTGTTAAGCTTTTTGTTTTAACCTGAATAAGGTAGAGTCCTGGTTCAAATATTATGTGGTGATGTAGTTAAAGGTTACTTTCTAATGCATGTATATAAGTAGGTTAATTGTGATTGCACATGGAACACTGCTTGTGATACTGCCCACCTTCAGAGTGTTTTGCAGAATAGACAGTGTTACTGTGGTGTTTTCTACCAAATCTAACTTCTTAGATTTAAATCAATTACCTTTATAGATTACTTTTCAATATCAATTATATTGATATAGTAATCTCAGGGCTGGAATTACCTTCGCTTTGCTCTTTTCTTTCTATAGCATAGATTTCTCCATTTCAGTCAGAAATAGAACTGCTGGCACTAGTATCCTTAATTACACTGGATAGTCAATAAAGCAGTCATGGTAGGCACTTCTCCAGTGGGTATTGTTTGCTGACAACATTTCTTTGTGACTTGGGAATCAGCTTCAACTTCAGGACTTCTCCAGCCATTACTGGCTCCATTAGTGCTCTCTTAATTCTGTTTTCTCCCTTGTCATGGCTTACACCTGATGTTTACCCTTCTCGATTCCTCATTTCAGAGTCTGCCTGGCTCAAGCGTCTTGTTGTGGTGGGTTGAGCCTGGCTGGACACCAGGTGCCCACCAATGAAAGCACCAAGGATACAGCACCACCAGTGCTATATCTTTCCCCTGCTCAGCTGGGCAAGGGAGAGAAAAAATGTAAGGACAGGGAAAGATCACTTGCCAATCACCATCACGGGCAAAACAGACTTGACTCAGGGAAATTAGCTTAATTATTACCAGTCAAATCAGAGCAGGATAATGAGAAATAAAGCCAAATCTTAAAACACCTTCCTCCCACCCCTCCTTTCTTCCCGGGCTTAACTTTACTCCTGATTTTCTCTACCTCCTCCCTTGCCAGCAGCACAGGGGTACAGGGAATGGGGGTTGGGGTCAGTTCATCACACGTTGTCTCTGCTGCTCCTTCGTCCTCAGGGGCAGGACTCCTCACACTCTTCCCCTGCTCCAGCGTGGGGTCCCTCCCACAGGAGACAGTTCTCCATGAACTTCTCCAACCTGAGTCCTTCCCACAGGCTGCAGTTCTTCATGACCTGCTCCAGCTTGGGTCCCTTCCACAGGCTGCAGTCCTTCAGGCACAGACTGCTCCAACGTGGTTTCCCCACAGGGTCACAAGTCCTGCCAGCAAACCTGCTCCAGCGTGGGCTCTTCTCTACACAGATCCACAGGTCTTGCCAGGAGCCTGCTCCAGCGTGGGCTTCCCACAGGCTCACAGCCTCCTTCGGGCATCCACCTGCTCCGGCGCGGGGTCCTCCCCGGGCTGCAGGTGGTTATCTGCTCCACCGTGGACCTCCATGGGCTGCAGGGGGACAGCCTGCCTCACCATGGTCTTCCCCACGGGCTGCAGGGGAATCTCTGCTCCGGCGCCTGGAGCATCTCCTCCCCTCCTTCTGCACTGACCTGGGGGTCTGCAGGGTTGTTTCTCTCACACCTTCTCACTCCTCTCTCCAGCTGCAGTTTCTGTTGCGCAGCAACTTTTCCCCTTCTTAAATCTGTTCTCCCAGAGGCGCTACCACTGTCGCCGATGGGCTCGTTCTTGGCCAGCGGTGGGTCCATCTTAGAGCCGGCTGGCATTGGCTCTGTTGGACATACGGGAAGCTTCTAGCAGCTTCTCACAGAAGCCACCCCTGTAGCCACCCCTGCTACCAAAACCTGGCCACACAAACCCCATACAGTTGTCCAGGTGTGGCGGTGTTCTCTCCTGGGTCTTCTACCCACATATTTGTTCTCTACCAGCAACAGTGGATGAATTGAGAGTTCTGGGGAAAGATGCCCTATTTTTGGTTCTAAATGGCACTATAACATTAAAAACTGTAGTTAAAGCAAATTGTGGAGCATGCTCTGTGTAGACGGATGTGTTGAGAGAATTTATCTGTGTACTTGTTGAACTAATACACACATGGGAAGTTTTCAAAAGCCTGTTGCTTCTCTGAATTTGGATAGATTTGCATAAGAGCACTAGTAAAAGGTACAAACTGATACTAAGGCCTCCTATCACATTTCAATTACCAATTTGCATATATGAGGTAATAGTTATAATTTTTGTTTAGATGTAGTAACATAGAATATTTTCCTCTAACCTTGTTTCAGAAACGTTTGAGTAATTTCTTCAGAAGCTTGCCCAATATACTAGGCAAGTGTATGAGAAGGTAAATGTAATTTTAGCAAAAATTTTAGCGGCTGGAAACAGGAACTTCTAAGGGCAAATAATGGGCAACATAGGGCTTCCAGCTTTGTCAGTACTGTGTCTCAGCTTGATGCAGGGTTTTTTAAATGTTATTTTAAGATATTCTTAAATAAAATTTTTTGCACAGTGATAGGATAATTGTATACCATTACACTTATACTATTTTCAGTCTTAATACGGAGGACTGCAGTACTTAAAAGTTGCAATTTCAGGCATATATTAGGTTTAGTTTAAATTTTAAACATAGCTTTTTGTTTCTCTGTATGATGGGCATCTCAGTACTCGCTAATAGTTTAGTTGGAGAAAACAGTAGGCTGTTTTCAGTTACAGGCAAATACAAAAATGTAGACTGTAGATTGCTCAAATGTGAGATTATTAAGGATTTTTGCTTACAATAACGTTATCAAAACTATAATCTTGGCAGTGTTTCTCTAGACATATTTGAAATTGGTTACACCCATCTTTTGGCTACATAATGCAGGGCTTTAGTTCTTAAGGACTGAATTATATTTACAGGGATGATGCAGCCAATTTCCCTGTTACTGAATCATCTGTTTCAAATGACTTATTACCCATGTGTTCATTCTTACACACTGGTTACTGCCTTTTGACATTTATAGTCCTTCACCATAAAATGCTGTTTCTTCTGCAGACGAGGAAGTATTTTGCAGTTGCAATAGATGTCTCAGCAACTGACTTCAAGGTATCTAGAACGAAGTATTGCTTTGAATGATCAAGTCTTAATGATTAAATGTTTACTAACTTGTTTAAAGATTAGAACGCCATACTTCCATATTAGGAAAGACTAATAAAACAAACTGCTCCAATAAAGAATTTAAAATTCATTTTTCTAGGGTAGAAATCATAGTATTTTTGGTAAATAATCTAAAAAGCGTAGTCTGTACTGGCGTAAGGCAGGTCCATCTGGGCCAGTATCCTGTTCTGCATAAACAAAGGCTAGTTAAGGAAGAGAGGTTATGAAGTAGGACAATAGCAAGTGAAACTTCACTAGAGCATGCTCCTAGCCTCCCAAAATGCACAGCACATGCAGTTCCTGAGCTGTAAGTGGGGTCATTGCATTTAACAGGTGTGATAATTTTTTCTTCCATGAATGCTTATTGCTTTTTGAACCCAGTGTAACCTTTTAGTATCCATAACTTTTCATTGCAAGAATTATCATGATCTAAATTTACACTGTATAAAGAGCCACTTCTGGTGATGATTTTGCACCTGTTGTAGTAATTTAATTCTGTATCTCCTAGACAGTGAACTATCTTTCATCCTTGTATTGTTCAGAATACTACAGCCAAAATACTTAACACAGCAGTGGATTAAAAATATTGTTAGCTTTCATGAAGTTTTTGGGGTGCAGTGTAATTGTCCATATACTGTATAACTAGTAAGTGTGCAGTTTCATAGCAAATGTTTAATGCACTTTTTTGTTCTGATATTAAGTAACTGTTACTACTGAATCCTGTTTTCAGCCAGTTTTGCTGTGCAGAATTTCAGCATAGCTTTGATCAAAGGTATTGGTTCATTCTAAAGAATACTTTAAAATAAAATATGTATCTAGGTTGATGATTCGTTGCAGTTGAGACAGCACTGTTTGAAAAGAACAACATTATTAAGTTCGATAGAAATGGTGATGGGCTTTTAACTACAAATGTGCTGCCAAGCTGTGTGGCAATGATTGCTCTGTATAATACTTTTTTTTTACATTATTTCAGATAGCTTAATTTAATCTGTTTGTTGTCAGGCTTTATCATTTGTGGGAGGTTTGGGGTTTTTTTCCTAGCTCTAGTTGTTGACCTACTTGTCTGTTTTATAAATAAAAAGTTTTTCTCCTTTATTGACAGTCTACCTATGTAAACTAAAACATAGTCTTTATCAGAAAAAGTTCTTAATCAAAACCTCTTGGAGTTTTTCATATGAATTTCCAATTAGAGTGGGAAGGCCAAATGGTGTAAATGTTGTTATGATAAGCAGATGGGAGATTTAAAAAGCAGTAAAATATAAACAGAATGAGGAGCTTTGGTATGAACAGCATGCTTGCTGCCAAGCTTCCATTTAATTTACTTGTTAAAAGCTGGAACGTAGGCCGGCCATTTTTGGTACTTCCTTTTCATTTCTTAAAAGGAATGGAAAAATGTCATTTCATTGACCGAGCTTATCTTCTACTTTTAAAATAGGTTAAATTAAAAATACAAATGTTGATTTCCCTCAGAGGTGCTGAATAAACTGTTTTAATTATTAAAACACTTATTTGGTAACTAGATGTCTTTAAACTTGATTTCAGCAAGTTGTTATTGTAGATGTAATTTGTAATCTTCATATTTTCTATGAATAAACTATAACAGATGCTGTATCACTTCTTCTGTTGAGTTGGACAACATTAAGTGGACATAAGTTTCGTTTGAAGAATGTGTTGTGATACAGCTGTGGAAAGATAATCCTATTGTAGGTATCGCTGTATAAGAGAACACTTTGTTGCAATAGATATTTACTTTTTTATTAAGTAAACCTTGTGCACATTAAATTTTTCTAATTTCTTCCATTTGAATTGCATTATTTTTTAAACTGGGTTGATAGCTCTGCTGGTTCATTTTAGCACCTGCCATGGTATGCTTTTGACTGACTGTTTTGTAAACGTCGGTTTTATCTTTTTCAGATGCAGTTCTGACTTAACTCATTCCTCTTTATAAGTTTTCATAATTTGCGGTGTTCCCCTTGATTGTAGTTTGTCTAATGGGGCAGTGCTGGCATTGTCATCTTAGACGGTGCTTATATGTTAGTCTTGGTTTTGAGAACCTCGCTACATTCTTGTTATTATGCAGATTACGCTTAAGTCCGCTACAGGCTCATGTACACTTACAGTACCTTTTCTCCCCTTGCATAATTTCACTAAATGACATTTAAATAAAAGAGAAATGTCAGCTATTTGGTACTGAAAGGAATGGACTGGTTGCTTTTTGTTTTCTTTAGCTTCTCTTTTAGTGAATACAGAGTGGTAACACAGAATGAAATGATTGCTTTGGCTTGCTTTTTCTTAAAGAGATATTTGTAATACTTCTTAAAGGCTTTTCCAAGTATCAACCATTGAATTATTCTGGAGAGTGCTTTTAATCGTATTTTTGTCCAGTTTCAAGTAGGGGCTCTAAAATTCAAATTTACTCGTTTCTAAGCTTTTCCAGAAAAAGAAGGGCTTCTAAAATCCAAATTTACCTATTACTGAGCGTTTTCAAAGTAAGAAGTTTTCCATAAAAGATTTTATCCAGTGTTCAATTTTTGTTTTCTATTGTATTTTATGACATTTTAAATAGCTGTGTTTTCTTTTTCTGTGTAAGTATGTAGTATGCCATGTTGTTTATTGGAAAATTAAGGTGAAGTTTTTTAGGAATACTGCTTTCAGTTTTATTACTCATAAATAACTTCTAAATTGTTCATTTGGCTCTGCTTTGTTTATAATTCTAAATGTACACTGTTAAATTTCCAAGATATAAGTTTTATTGAGAAAATCTAAGGTTAAATAAGAAGTAAAACTTCCTTGAATTTAAGCTTTCACTTGGTGCTGTACAGAGGACCCGAGCTTGAAACCAAATAAGGGAGTTCTTTTTTGCAGGAAAATGTAATGACACATGCAAGTTACTTGCTGTATTTGGTAAATGTTTCCCACGTTGTTTATTGGTTGTGATAGTAAAGTATTAATGTAGCAATTATCTTGATAATAAGGGGTCAAATGTTAAAAGCTTTCTGAGAACTTGCGTGACCTTGGCATTAACTAACTGGTTGTCCGTTTTGAAGAAGCTTACCTCCAATTAAATTTGCCGAGTTGCATGAAGCAGAGCCTCAGACTATGTAAATCTGGAGCCTGTCACTTCCTGTGACTGCTGGATTCAGTACATGCCATTAAGAATGCCATATTTTCAGAGGCTTTTTGTATTCTGCTCACAGTGTTTGCTGAGCAGGAACTGTAGCTAAAAATAACTAAAACGAATTTCTCTGTCTCTCTTTCTCGCTGCAGGATGACGTAGCTTTGCCAAGGATTTATCAGCTAAGCAGAAAATGAGCTTAACATCCTGGTTTTTGGTGAGCAGTGGAGGCACCCGCCATAGGCTGCCACGAGAAATGATTTTTGTTGGAAGAGATGACTGTGAGCTGATGTTACAGGTAATTGCATCAGCCTTCCATGTGCAACTGCTGAAATAGTGAACTTAATGCACCAGTTTTATATTCCCTTTGAACATTAAATGCCCCAGATGTTGGGGGAGCAATTGTTTTGCTTAATCTTTTGTGTTTGTAGAAAAAAGTTAGTTTAAATATATTGCCATCAATCATGCAGTTACTGTCGAAGTGCAGAGGATCACATTTTCTTCATATAAATCATGTACAGAATGCAAGAATAGAAAATGAAATAAATTTTGCAATATAATCAGTAAAGTAAGTAGACTGTGTGCTCCATAAAATGTGATAATGCTAAGTGCACTAGATGCCTTTGAAAAGAGCTTTCTTTTTTCTGCAACTTGTAGTCTAATTTGGTCACATGATTTGATGTAACTCTATCACTATGTCCTGATCTTGTTGTACAAAGGCAAATTAAATCAGTAGAGAAGACTGTATCTCTAAGGAAGTTGAATGACTCAATCGCAGTAATGGTTCCAGTGGAATTGTAAAAATACAAGTCTTAGTCAAAAATAGTTTGATGCTTAGTAGCTTCCTCAACTTTGAGGATCACTATGCAGAACTCTTAGAGGTGTGTAACTGCATTGTTACGTAGCCGTATTCCATGCACTTTGCCTGATCAAAGCTGTAGTCCTCTGAGCTGCTTCTTTCTAGTGTATATATAATTTTTGAATGGTTAATGCTAATATTTTGGGAGTTCCTTCTTGAATTCATGTATTTGTTTACTGTAGAGCTCTTAAGAAGATTGAACTTCAAAACTAATATTCTCAACCCTTCCTGCCATTCAATAAAATAGTTTCTTTTGGGTTTTTTTTGTTCCAAAGAGTTGCGTATGCAGCCATTAATGGCCAAATTAAAATCTTACTTGCAAATGAAGGGCCTAGAAACCTATTTTTATGTGTACTACTCAGAATGTAATATCTAGCAAAATGCATTTGGCTCTCAACCTCAGTAGGCATCCAAAGGTTTTATTGGTGATGGAAATACTTTGCCCTGTTAGAAAGTAGTTGAAAATGCTCTTTTAATTTCTCTTTAAATACAGACAGTATGATGTCTTGGTGATTTATGTGGGAAGTATTAAAAAAAAAAACCAACAAACAAGCAAACACAAAAACCCCAAAACAAAACAAAAAAAACCACCAAAAAAACCCAACCCGTTGGTTCCTGCCCAGGTGATTATAATCAAAAAATGCTTTTATTTTACCACTAGCTGCTTGTAATGGGTCTCTGAAAAAGGGAGCCTTTTCTTCCTTCTCTCTCCCCTATGCCATCTCCTGTCCATGGTTGATCAGTCCTTAGAGTGAAGCTGAATACTCAAGCAGTTATTATTTTGTGTTACAAAACTTCAGTCATCATCACCTTCAACAGTAGCTGCCTCTGATTAATACTGTGAATAGATTCCAGTCATTTACAAATGTTATTTGTTGTGTATTGGCTTCAGAGGTAGTAAAAAGAATCAAGGGGCCTGGTGATTTTCAAGAATATTCTCTTTAGCCTGCTGTTATATTAGGTGTACATGCCAGTGTGACTGTAACACTGCATACTGCTTCAAGGGGAGGACCCACCAAAAGAGAAGCTAATAATGTGTTCTTGTTCTGTATGTATAGCTCTTTGTGTAGGACCTCCCTTTCCACTCTTGACAACTTGGTTGTTCTCTTACTGCAAAGCATGTGGAAAATGCATGATTAAGAAAGCAGAATTTAATGCTTTTATTCATAGTCTCGCGGCAGAAAATATATTATAAAAGCCTTATTAAAAAGCATTTCAACTCCATTGCATGCTTGATAGAATTAGACCTCAGATCTGTACCTAACACTGTTCAAAGAGATTTTGTTCATGTCTGGGAATACAGATTTGCTTTAAATGTGTTATTTTGTAAATATGCTCAAACAGTGCGCAGTCTTTGTATTTAGCTACCTACTCCAATGCACCAGCCTGCTTGTGGATAAATACCACATTTTCCCTTTCTTTCACCATTATGTTTAGAAAACTTTCTGAATCTTGGTGATGAAAACATTTCCAAGGTAAAAAAATCTACATTATTCCTAATACCAAAGCTATTTCCAAAGAAGAATACTCCTATTTTCTGTATTCTGAACATTTTCTTAGTAGTCTGGATTGAATTGTCTTTGTCTAAAATAATGCCAGTTACAAATTTATTTTAACTGAGGATGGAGTTTTCCTCTTCATATTCATACAGCTCTTAGCACAGTTATTCTGTGATTTTTATTATTTCTGCAGTTTATATATAAATCTTTGTACTGGGTCTGGCTGGGTTGGAGTTAATTTTCTTTATAGAAGCCCTTCTGGTTATATGTTTTCGATTTGTGACCAAAACACTGTTGATAGCACACCAATATTTTAGCTATTGCTGAACACTGTGCACAGTTTCAAGGCATTCTCTCTCACTCTGCTTCTCCTACACACATGTGAATATGGGGGTGCACAAGAAGTTGAGAGGGAACACAACCAGGACATTGACCCAAACTGACCAAAGGGGTATTCCATGCCATATAATGCCATGCTCGGCAATAAAAACGGAGGAGGCTTTGGGAAAGGTAACCACTGCTCAAAGACTGGCTGTGCGTTGGTCTGCTTCTGGGAGGTGGTGAGTGATTGCCTTTGCATCACTTGATTTATTTCTTCTTTCTTCTTCCTCTTTCCTTTGCTGCTTAAACTATCTTTAACTTGACTCATGAGTTTTCTTGCTTTTGCTCTTCCTGTTCTATCCCCCATCTTACTGGGGCAGAGGGGAGGGGGTGAGCAGCTGTGTGGTGCTTAGCGGCTGTGTGGTGCTTAGTGGCCAGCCGGGGCACCACAGTCTTACAAAAAGCAATTTTGCTAGCACTTAGATTTGAGTGGAAGGCTACAATAACGAATCAGAAGGGAAAATGGCATTTGAAAGATTTGCAAAGTCTTCTCACCTGTAAAGATCCTCTGCAATGAATAAAAGTGTCCAATTATATGCAAGTAATCTGAACCTGAGGAGAACCTTGATGTTTTGCAGAATTTCAGGTGTTTCTCTAAAAGCCACAGCCTTGCGTAATCATTCTTACCATTTCTGAGGATGTGGCAAAATATCATGAAGCTTTAAGGATTTTTTTTTGTGCCCTTTACATTTTAACTTATTTTTAATAGGATGTAGCACAGAAAGATAATAAAATAATTGATTATTCATATAATATGTATTTGAATTACATAACTGAAAAAAGTTCAGAAATTTTTCCCATAACCTAGGTAAAGATAGGGTAATTCTTGTGCTTGCATTGCTGCATCACTTGAGTGTGGAAAAGTGTAATTCTGCTTGACACTGTAGGCTCAGCAGAACAGTCCCCACATCAGTGAATTTGATTTTATTGAGATAGCTTGTTTTCATTGAAGAAAGGTTACTAAGTTAGTAGAAAATGAACTATACTGGTATATCATCATCTACCATTAAGAACACTTAACTGATGTAGTATACTGGTGCAGCTTTTATTGGCATGGACCTTGTTGTTCATTTGTCTGTCTCTTCCTTAATTTTCCCCTCCCCCTTTATATCCTGGCCCTCCTTCTCTACCTCTCAAAACTGCAGAGCAAATTGGTTCAAATGAAAAGTCTAAAAATGAAATAGTAAGTATAAGCACAAGAGGACTGATCTCACTTCTTTGAGGAGAAAACGAAGCACTTGGAGGATGTCATGGAAGGGAAGAATAAGGGAGTAAATTGAAATGAAGGAAGGAAAATAGTAGCAGCAAGTCTCAAGAAATGGATAAGAAACGAGATGATAAAGGTGGAATTCTGAGAAGAGGAAGCATTTCTTTAGGAGTCATGATTGCATGTTCTGATGCCTTGAACTGGCTAATGCACTGATAACCTGGGACTCCTAGAACTGACAGACTGGAGGTGCTGGTACAGAAATAAGCACAGAAGTCTTGGACAGAAATTTACCATTCTCAGTGCTATGAGAATAGCATTGAACAATGAGTTGATCAAGGACAGAAGATGCAAACCTGAAACTGGAAAGAATGCTATTGGAAGAAATTTGCTGCTATGCAGGCATGTCAGGACGCTGCACTAGCAAAATTACCAGAAAACAGCCTGAGATCAAGCATGCATAGCTGGGGAACATGAGCTGTGAGCTCCATCCAGTTGGGAACTCTTCTAGATGTCAAGGTGCTGACCACATACATGCGTGAAGGAAGCATACATCCAGCCCCACCTCTTCCTTGCTTGCAGTCAGTACCTCAGGCTGCAAACACTTGGCCATGGGCAAGTGCTAAAGGAGGGACTTAGCTGTTATGGAGGTGGTGTTCGTGGAGGAAATAGTAACAAGAATTTTTCCTGATCTATGGGTTGACATCTGGATGTGAAATAAAGAATTAATGAAATAAATAAATGCTGCAGTGCTTAAGGAAGGACTGAGAAAGAGTCAGAACTGATGGGAATAGTCGTTCAGAAACCAGTTATACATTTAATAAAGAGGCTATAGCTAATTTGTTTAGGAAATTGAGATCAAGGAGAAACAATTGGAATGCTTGTATACTGTGGTAAGTATCCCAGGCAACGTAAGGGAAAATTTAACAGATGCATGACAGGAAACAGCATGTTTCAGAGAGAACAGCAATACCACAGTCATATTGGTGTTTTGCAAGATGCGTGTAGTTAAGGAGAGAGAGAGAAATAACGGTGAAGTTGATGATATTAAATTAAGCATCAGGGATACTATGGTGAACTGGAAGAAAAAAATCTTTGGATAAGATATGGCTGGATCTGGCTTGTAATCACATTTGGGGAAGCATTAAGAAAATAATTCTTCTGAATTAATTTTAGGATTCTGCTATGGGCACCCAAAGCCAGAGTTGGGTGTGGTTAGAGATTGAGTTTTTTCATATGTGGGACTAACTTTTTTATATAATTTGAATAAATGTGCTATGTAGAAAGAAAATAATCACGCTACTTTAAAAAATAGCCATTAATGATCTGTTTTTGAAATACCTTATCTCATTTTGTATAAATTTTTTTATGTGTTTTAGTCACGAAGTGTGGACAAGCAACATGCTGTACTTAACTACGATGCCTCTACGGATGAACACTTGGTGAAGGATTTGGGCAGCTTGAATGGGGTAAGTTGACATCAGAAATGGATAGCTCCCCATAGTCTTTAATATGTTTGTTTGGTTTGGGTTTTTTGGGTTTTTTGTAGTAAAGAGAGTATGACTTAACAAGTGTACGTTAATATCTGTTTAATGCAAGACTGGAAATGGATGAACATTCAAAAGGAAATTGTAGTTTTTGCAGGGGTTTTCCACTGCATGTTATTTAAGGGCTGCAGTAAATTCCATTAATAAGAGGGCCTTGGCAGTAGGAAAAAACTCCAAAAGAATAAAAAGGAATATGTTACTCTTCTGTATTTCAGAAATGTAGAAAAAAAAATAATCTTGATTATATTGTTAAAAAAAAAAAAGTGGAGGGGGGATTTCAATCTCTAAAATGTCTGGTTAAGAAATAGATTTTTATTTCGTATGCTATTCCTTTTTTCTCCTTTTTTCATACAGAGAAGAATGTTAAACTGTACTTCATCTGTGGAAAAAAAATTAAGTATGCAATAACCATGTTGTGTGTAAAACTATTTAATTCTATATTTGCATTTAGTTTTTCAGTATCCTTTTTGTCAAAATGGCTATGAATAATGTGTGTCAAGTTATTACAAACTAATACAGGAAAAATGCAAAGTTATGAGCAAAATAAAGTTTCGTATGACATTTTACATTTTAAGGCTTTTGTAGCAATTGTGTATACAATATTCAAGGTAAGCTTCATCTTTTATAAATGTTTTGAATATTATAATAGATTATTAAAAACTTACTATGTCATATTTCAGCAGCCCTTTAGATACTTCGTGAGCTGTTTATACACACTAGTTATGGTTGTTATTTTATATAACTAAATGTTTGGCTGTGTCATGAATGTGTACAGAATAAAATTGTGAGTTCATCTGTGGTTGCTTATTTGAATTAATATTTAGAAAGCTACTGGTAGTGTATAGCTTTGTCAAATGTTTAAAAATTAGAAGATGAAGAAGAAATCTCAAGTTACTGCCTGTTAGCATTGATTTAGGTTTTGGGTGTTTGATCCTGAAGTGCATTTCAAAATAAAAACCCTATTAGCCTGTCTCTATTAGCTTTTCTGTATTTTAAGGTGACTAACTCAGCCTTGCAAAGAGTCAGAGTCTCAACTCCACGTGAAACCAGTGTAACCTGTAGGGTTATATCCTTTGAACAGTTATAGACGTATAAGAACTCTACTCCTTAAATATTTAATATACCTCTGTATTTTGAAAGTCAGTGCACTGTTTCAAGGCAGTGATCAAAAATGAATTCAGCACATAGTCATTTTTTGCTGAGCCATTTGATTTTATTCTCTAATTCTACGTTGCTCCTGTAGGCAGTAAGGCATACCTTCAGATTTTCATTGCCTTTTCACAAAACTTGAATTTAATAAAAATATATGTTAAAAGGCCTTCATTTGACTTGTTTCTTTGCGTCTGATAAAGAGCTTTCGGTTACTTGCTTCGCTTGATCTGATTCATTCTCAAGTTTGAGGTGTCAGTTGCTCTATAGCTGTTTACCCAGATACATCAAAGAAACTCTTCCCACAGTTTTGGGATGGGCAATATTAATTAGGAGTTCAATCCTTGCTCTTTGTCTTTGTCGTGCTTCTCTTACTATCTCTTTCCAACTGTGCTTTTCTTACATACCTCTAACTACCTGGTTTCAGGTCGAAAGAAGAAACACATGATTTTGTAACACCGTACTTAATTGTGTGGCAGAACAATGTATGCAATGCCTCTGTACCATGCGGTGAACTACGAACTAGGCAATAACTCTTTTAGTCTAGCTACCATTTCCACTGAGAACACCACCTCCCTAACAGCCAAGTTCTTCCTTCAGTGCTTCACCAGCTTCTCCCGTTCTTATTTTGCTTGCTTCATGAAAAGCAAACATTTGGTTTGGGTCTCCCCGGTTAGTCCCACTTCTTTGGAGAACAGCTATATACTTTCTTTAGTATACAAGACCACTCCATTCCTGGTGTAATGCACTTTAACCACTCAAGATAACTCAGAGTTTAAGGGGGGATGTCTATGACCAATACATAGGGCTTTTGGTTTGAGTTTTAGGAGTCCCAAATAATTTCACAAGATGAACTGTAATTGCACCTGATGCCCTAATGCTTAAGTATTCTTATCTGTATCGTTGATTCACACTTAGTTCAGTGAAAAGTTTACAGTAGTCTTCATCCTGGACTGCATACATTTAGATTTGAAAATAAAGCAAAAGTAAATTTTAATCAGATTTACACGATGTAAAGTTTTATTTCTAATAATCCATCATGATGACTCCTGGTCATTCCTGCTTATCTTTTATTTCATACAGAAAAGATTAAGGAATTTCTCTTTTCTGAAGAAAATATGTACAGTTGCTAAGATACAATCTATTATTTCACCAGTATCCACAGAATTCAACTGTATTTTCTCCTTTGACTTGTGATCTCAAGAAAATACCAGAAAAGTTATCAAACATCCATGGACTTGTTGAATAAAGTTCTTCTCAGGGATGTTTACAGAATAGCGATGTCCTTTCACACTGATGTTTTAGGGCTGGGTTGCAAAATGCTCAGCAAACTTTGTGAAGGCTTAAAGAGCATTGACTGTCCCTATTTGAAGAATAAAGCTTTGGAAATCATGTGAATATATAAAAATTGTGTATAGAGTGATTTAAAGGGGGAAAAGGATTCCTTGTTTACTTAGTAACTAGCTTTTTCAAGCTAGCTTTGTCTTGCATCCCAAAGCCTGTGGTGGTATTTTAAAACTCCATTGGCAAAACAGCTGAGGCTTGTGTATGCCATCAGGTCAGTCATGAGGATGTCTGTAGGCTGCACACACTGCCTTCAGAGTTCTCTGGGTTGAGTATATTGCATGCAGATGGATTTCAGAACTCTGACCTGGGAGGAAAAATGTATACATACACATGTACATACATGTCCGCAAGGTGGCCTACATTTTGTTGACTCACTAAAATTCAGGCTGCTTTGATACTCTTCACATGGGTTTTTGTTCTTGATTCTCACAATGTTAAAGTGGAATAGATATGCATTAAACACAAGTTTTGTGCTTACAAACCAGTAAACAGTTGTACTTTTAATTCTTATTTCTCATGGAAGAGATAGGTAAGCAATCTTTTAAACAATGAAATATTATTTTCATTTAGTAAAAGAAAATAAAACAGAAAATCCCTTTACTATTTGTGGAAAGAGCCTTGTTTCTGTCTTTCCAGACTTTACCTAATACTAGATTTGGATGAGCAACACAAGCGTTCAAAGATTCAGATTCTTTGCTTGCTTAATTATTCAGGGGTTTGGGGGTTTTTTTGTGTGTGTGTGCCCTTAACTTCAAAGTGCTTAAAAAATGGTGTATTTCAGCTGCTACATTCCTTAAAAACATGTATGCGTTGTTGTAGAATTCTTAAGTTAGAAGTAGGATGATCCCGTGGGGTTGTGATATTCTGAGTCCCCCAAACTGGCACAAACCAATAGTAAATGTGTTTCAGAAGGATACCCTGGATATTTAATCTCCTATCTGTAGTATTAATATGTAATAGTTATGAAAAGTAAAAATGAGCAAGAAGCTGTAAATTTTTTAAGGTATGGGAATATACACGACTGATAAATAATTAATAATATAATGCGACGGTTTCATATCAGCTAATCCATAAATATTTTATTTGCTTTGAATTTGCCCTAAATTAAGTCTTCATTTTGTATTTTAAAAGAAGATGAAGGAAGTTACACCAAGGAAAAAGAGACTTTTCACATATAGCTGGTTATTTGTGTTTCTTAAAGGAAGATGCTACATTCTTTTAAGTCCAGATGTTGTGGTCTTCTCAGGTGAAAGGAGAGGGAAGATTTCAGGAAAGCCAGTGGAGAGTGTAGGGGAGAGGAACTCAGAGTGTAAATTGTAGCTTCTTAATGCAGATTTGAATTGAGCCTTGAGGAATAGTTTAAGGGAAGATGCTGTGCAGGTTTTTTGTCAGCTCACTGTAGAAAGATTCTTCAAAGATCTGTAACTCTGAAAGCATCTTAAATATTATGCAGGGTTACATTTACTGTTTTCTTTCTTTCTTTGTAGCCTGATCTCTAGTTTTTGTAATTGAGAGCTTAATATTCTATTCTGCTAGACAAAACGTGTCTTTGCCCCTTTATATTTCTCTATCACCGAGTGAATTCAGAAGATACTGACATGCTAGAGCATTTTCTCTGAAGGTAACAAATTCAGTTTAGGAAACAATTCATTTTCACAGTTAGAGATTCAGCCTAATTTGGAGAGCTCTAAGAGCAGTGGTATGACTCACGATGAGCAGAAGGGTCAGTATGAGAGCTGTCATTGGGAGGTGGCAGGTTCTGGGACTAGTCTCAACCTGAAGGTTTAAGCATCCTTTCCAACGGCAAAAGGGCAAGTTGTGAGAAGAACACTCTCAGCTCCTGATACCCACTCCTACCTTAGTGTGTTATCATCCTTGGTTTCTGGTATCTTAAGTCACCACATGCAACTTCAAGTCTTGCTGATAGTAACCTGGGCAGTTTGCTTGACGCTGACAGCCTACCTTCCTAAGACTGTAAATCAGTCTTTAAAGATGCAGATCAGTTCCAATGAAGGAGTAAACTTCCCCCCCCCCGCAATGCCCTCGTTCTTACAAGGGCTTGTGTCTGTTTTAGAATTTTATGTAGATGGCTTTCTAGAATTTCCTTTAGGGCTTGAATAATCGTAACTTCAAGCCCTATTTATGTTCATTTAGTTTTTTTCCCCACAGAGATGAAACTGTTTTCCAATTCTTCCAAACTACATCTCTTGAGATCCATTTTGGCTTGAACGTGTATTATTCTTCCTCCTTGCTGCCTCTGTAATTAGTCATTGTATATATATCAGGTGTTCTCTTGAAATTTATACCAGCATGTTTTTGCAAATTCCTTACTTTTCACTGTTAGGTTCAATCTGGACCTTGAAATCGGAGTGATTGGTAATCTCTACTGCCTGTAACAGCCAACTGGTATGGGTGGTGAAATTGGGTAAACTTTCAGGTGCATAAATCCTTCTCCAAATCACTGAAATCTTGTCTAATTTCTCCAACTGGGTTTCCAATAGTGATTTCAAGGAGGAGAGGATTACTTACTATACAGTAACTGAATTTTCAAAAGGTATTGTCAAACCTGTGGAATTTGCTCTGCTTTGCTGCTAGCTGGTATAATAATGTTATTTCTTCTTAAAAATATTGTTATACTTACTCTTTCAAGAGCCGCAATGTATTGAACTCTTCATCGCTGCTATTTGGAGTCACTCAGATGCACTTGGTCCATTTTTCCTTTAAGTCACTTGACAATATTTAGAAATAATAAGCTTCCTCAGAACCCTCATATTAAATGTTAAATGCTGTACAAATGTGATGATAAATCAATTCTGACAGCTAATTGGGATTGAAAAAGCAAACTACAGGAAAAATAGTGAGTGGAGGTACTAATCTGAGGGAACATTAATGATTCAGTAAATACTGCTAGCAAGATTAAACTTGTGAGAAACTTCTCAAGGCCAGTGTGATGTCAGCAGCCTGGTTAGTGACTGGTGTTTAACCTTTCTTTTGAAATATTCTGTGAAGCAGGTGGCAATTTGAGCTTAAAGTTTAATTCCCCAGTGAATCACCAGTAGACAATTTGTGGTGCTGGAAACTGTCCTATAAAATTATTTAAATAATTTGTCATTTTATTATTTTGGAATTCAACAGTATCTCTTTCTGTCCTCATTTATTTCTGTAGACGTTTGTCAATGATGTGAGGATTCCAGAACAGACATACATCACTCTGAAGTTAGAAGATAAATTGAGATTTGGATATGATATCCTTGTCATAAAAATGCACAGTGTCAGGATATGCTTTTCTTGTTAAAAGTATGGTTGTGTTAAACGAAGGGTTGTCATACTATTTGAGAAGCAACTTTGAAATAGTTATTTCTCTCATTACTACAAAAATGCCTATATTAGAGAAAATGGTGGGGTTTAGAATACTGTACCTTGGTCGGAACTATTGATAAAGTACATTTCATTGTTTCTCGCTGCAAGAAATGTCTACTTCCAATTACAATTTAAAACCTAATGTGTAACTTATGTGTTGCTAAGAAACATTACTTTTCTTTGAGGCAAATACACAAATATTTGTATTATATGAGATTGTATACAAGTAGAGAAGATTGCAAATAATTACTCAGCAAACTACTGAATGAAAAAAAAAGAACTTGTATTATTACAACATTAAGGTATCTATTCAGTGTTCTGTTTACAAATAGTAAATAATTGTATTGTGTGTTTGCTTTGAGTATGATTGTACATGCTAGTCCTAACAGTGACATATTAGTAGAAGTGTCACCAGTCCAGTGGTGAAACAGGCTGCAGAACTGTTGCTTTTCTGTAAAATTCTCTTGTGAATTGAGAAATCTTTCCAGTATTTTCCTTAGCATTTCCTACATACTAATCTTTTTACTGTTGTCAGGGGAGAGATGAGAGTCCCTGAAGAAGCACTTAAGGTAACAACGTGCAGTTCCTAGACATTCTTCTGTCATTGTGTAGTTACTGATAACATGGTGGGGTTTCCACTCTCTGAGGGTGGTTTTTTTCCTCTATTTAATGTCATGTAGCATGAAAAATTCACAAGCCAACTCCAATTATCCCAAAAACCTTCGGAGGCAGAAGGATCGAAGCAAACCAGCTCCAAAAGCTCAGAGTCCAAGGTAACAGACTCCACAGCTGAAGTGCACCACAAAACTACAGAAGCACTGAAATCTGAAGAGAAATCAATGGGTAAGGTTCAGTTTTGCTGCACAAGCACACAAACTTGGAAAGGATATTAATTTGCTTTGGTGTAGGATGCTTGTGAAATCCTGTAGATGGTTAAAACTCCACATATGTGAAATTTTAAACATACTTTAAGTGTAATTAATAACTTTCAGAATTGAATTTCTGCCTTTTTTGCTGTGGCATCCACATGTTAAGAAAACTCAAAAGCGACATTTAATCAGCATTTATTAGGTTTTTTGGCATTTCTCTTTTCCGAAATCACAAGCTTTCAGCATTTGTGGCAGGAAAGTCCTATTCTTTGTAGTTTAACCAAAAATATTTTTCAGGAATACTTTGTACTTTTTACCACCACCCTTGTCAAGTGCTCTTTCTCTCTTTTTTTTTTTTTTTTTTTTTTAAATGGGTGGGGGGTTTGTTTATTTTATAGATATTAGCATTCATTGTTAGATGCCTCAGGACAGAACCTAAGTGTTCCATTGTGGTTTAAAAATTTGTAGCAACTGTAGCTTTGGTCTTGTTTCTACATCATCTTTCATGTTTATGTAATGTGTCATGGTGGCTCCGCTGCGGGTGTCTTAACTTCAGTGTGAGGCTTGCTAAAGTTTATTGTTCATCTTATAGTAACTTGCTGTGTTACCTGTTACTACAGGAGATAACCACAAGAATTAGAAAAGAATCAGGTATTGTTGCTTCCTTAATATGGAGCTGACTTAGGTCTGACTCCTTAGGTCAAGGCTGTACAGTTTTGTTTAGGTTTAATCCATTCTTCTGGAAGACACACTTCACGGAGTTCTCTTCCCCACATAATAGGATTCTGTGGTTTCTTGGCTGATTTAGCATCCTATTAAGGGTACATAAAGCCTATACGTTACTTCAGTGTTCCTATTCAATATGGCTTTTCAGCATTTGGGTCCTCTTAATTTTTCATAAAGTAGCACAGTGGGGTTTTTTATACTCATCTTCCATTTGTCTTTTCACTCTTCCAAAAAACAGTCAAAGTTAACGATAGGGATTTATATTTGAGTGCAACTCTCAGAAGCTTTTTGGGGATTGATTCTCTCACTGTTGCTGTATATATGCATTACTGTTTGCTAATGCTAATTCAGTGCACAAGTTTCAGCCATCAAGTTTTTAAAAACAATTCAGTATTGACTAAACTGTAATGCTTTTTAAAAAAAGTACTTAGTATCTTCAAATCATATTGAAACTTTTGGCATGGCTATGAAATTACATATCGTCTTCGGAATGGTAGTGAATAAAACATTGAATAAAAATGTTGAAATTCATGATAGGCAAAGTAACAGACAAGCTACTAAGCTGGATTTGAACAGATCATGTTATTTTATAGAAAGACTGTTTAAAGTATCTTCAGAACATCTGTATGATACTAGAATAGCTAAATCTCAGTAGGGTGAAGTATTCTTCCAAGAGATCAGGTCAAAACTAATCCAGTCATTTATCATCAAGGTAGAAATCTTACCTACATGAGTGGGTTTTTTTCTTATTTAATCTTTACGTTTAAATGTGTTTGAACATGTATATACATCCAGTGTAAGAAATAGCATTTTTAATTGTATTGTAATTTAACTATTATCTTTTTTAAAAAAGAAAATTAAAAATGGTTCTCCTCAGTAGTGTTTTACACAAGGTAACTTTCAGCACTCTGTAGTAGTTGTCAGCAGTTTGGAACCTTGGCAACATTGCAAAATTTGATCAGTTTTTCATGCAGTGAGTTCAGATTTCATTGAAAGGTCAACGTGGGTAAAAAGTGAGAATCTTCTCACAGAAATAGCAGCAGACAGCTTTCAGGAATGTACTGCTATACTGATGACTTTAAACTGAAAGCAGAAAATAATGTTTACAGATATATCAGGGTAACAATAAGACATGTCTCCTGCCTTTGCGTAAACATTTGTGCCAGAAGTTTTGATCAGGTCATTACTAAGCTGTTATATTTAGAACCCAGATCAGTTATCCAGCCTCCAAGTTTGTTTTGTATTTAGGCAAATGCATGCAACCAATTCACTTCAGCTTCCAGGAGAAATGATCCAAGCAAATGGCTCTCTCTTCATGTTATTTTAACCTAAATATCACAACTACATAGAAAAGTAATTTCTAAAGTAATTTTCTAAAAGTAATTTTGGGCTGATTTTATAGATCTTTCTGCCATGCCTCGTGGGACACCTTTGTATGGACAGCCAGCCTGGTGGGGTGATGATGAAGCTGATGAAAAAAGTAGTTGTAAGCCAGATAGCAAGCATGAAGAAAAAATGCGTGAGACGGGGGCTTCGGGTAAGTCTGTTGTCTTATTTTTGTGTTGTTTGGGGTTTTTTTTCTATAGTAAAGTGCATATATTCTTAACTACGGACCTAAACAGATATTAGTGTTTGGAAGTTTCATAGACAGTTTGCAGAGATGAAAGCCTATTAAAATTAAGTTAGTTTAAAAAACTTTTTCTGTGAGAAACTATGCATTTCCAGAGACAAATTTAATGTATAATGTATCAGTTTTCTAGTATATAATGCAATTTCTTATCAGTAAATACAGAAGATAACATTAACTGAACCAGTGTGTCTTATCAATTTAGTCTATATCTGTCGCTTTATATGCTTAAAATTAGAGATTACATAGGGATAATTTATAAAAATAATTTCTGAAAATAAATGGTGATACATTATTTTTGTATTCAACTTCAAGCTATATAAGGTGATCTATGCTAATATTTTCTCCTGTAATTCAGTAATGCTGTGTTAAGGGAATTGCATTTCATAGTTCTTGCAGTAAACATTTGCATAGTCTAAAGTTAAACTGGTAATGTTTATTTCCCCATAATACAGACTTCTTTTTAGTTAGCTTGTCTATACAGAGTATGTATTGCCAAAACTTAAATCTCAATGCCTATAATTAGGCTTCTAAATCTATCATCAGGCATATAAATAAAGTGACTGCTATTCTTATAAAAAGAATAACCTTAAAACTTACTCAAGTTAGGACAAAATTCAACCATGTTTGTATAGCTGTTTAGACACACATTTAAGGCCCAACAGTTTTAAGTTTTGTGGTTTTTGAAGTACTTTATCTGAAGTGGGAATTTCTCTGTTCCTGTAATAGTAGTTGCCTTGGTTGTCATGAATCCTATTTTGCAGGAATTGGAGTAAACTCTAAAAATGTGTAAAATCAAATTAAACTAACGCTTCAATGTAATGAAGTCAACATCTTTGGAGTTGTCGTTAAAGGCTATGACAAAAAGTTCTTTTTCATATTAGTCTAAAGTTATCACGACTCAGACAGTATAGTAGGACTGTTAAGATTTGGACTAGTAGAAGGAAACCAGGTGAAAACATTTAAATTAGTAACAGGTTTTGTGCAACTTAAAGAACTTCATTGCATATAAAAGAACTCCATCATAATTCAGTACAGTTACAGAACACTTTCTTATTTGGTTAGTTTTTTGGTG
This sequence comes from Haliaeetus albicilla, assembly GCF_947461875.1. Classification (NCBI taxonomy): domain Eukaryota; kingdom Metazoa; phylum Chordata; class Aves; order Accipitriformes; family Accipitridae; genus Haliaeetus; species Haliaeetus albicilla. The sequence goes on from NC_091495.1 coordinate 28,595,742, forward strand.
AAAAACTTCTCTACCGTACGCAGCATGAGTAGAGTATGCTATTGTGTGCTCCTATGGAGGCTTTTTAGCTACAGGCTTAATACCCTACATTAGTAATCTGTAACTATACAGTTCAAATCTTGTCTAAAAATGTGTTCTTCAAACACTTTTAAGCATTTCTAAGGAATACAGATTTGGTTCCTAATGGCAATAATAATGAGAAACAATGACTGTTAGATGTTCTTCCACTTCCATTTTTCTCAACAAAATAGAAAAGCGCATGTCATCAGTTACAAAGAAAAAGTTAAGTCCTTGCCTTTGAGTTGTGCCATCAATAGACTTGCTAGCCACATGATTCTCCTTGCTTTCCAGATTACAGGAAGCATTAACTATTGGCTATGAAACCTGTGACTCTGTATCTTGCTTTATATGCCAAAACAGGGATGGTAAAGTCTCTAGTATCTGTGGTTTTATTGCTTAGATGCCAATGTCTGTAGCAAACTAGTGTAACAAAAATAAGAATTCATCAAGCTTTTTATACTCACATGTATCTATCTACATTGTTTTAATTTAAAAAACATGCATGTTATTTGCCCTCATTAAATACAGGGTTATTAAAAGTAATATCCTGAAGTCTGTGGTTTTGATGCCATGCCATTAACAAGGTATAACGCAAGATTCCAGCTTCTATTTAGTAGCATACCTATTCTTATTTTTTCATAATTTTAAATTGCTTTTTCAGAAGCAATATTGCATCAAATGGTTTACGTGCTCTTGTATTTATTTTATCAAGAGCTTTTTCAGCAAGTGATCAGTGCTTCTGTCTTAGTTCCCAAGTTCAAAGAAAAATAAGATTCCAATTTCCTGTCAAAGTAATCAAGGAGGTGCAGTCTGTTTCAGTAGTAGATGAAAATATGTTTGTTCGAGACATAACTTCAGTAATGGGGATATTTTTGACATGCTTTGCCTTAGTGAAGTTGTCATAAGGTAAATGATTAATAGAGAAGATGAACTAATATTTTCTACACTGTTTAACTGATTTTGTTTGTTTGTTTTCCTTATATATACACACTATAAATAAAAATAAAATTTGGGCCCGGAGCCTTCTCAGCAAATAAAATATTTCTTTTTTTTAAAATGTATATGTATATGTATATATAAAACATATGTTAGAAATCCCTTTTGTTTATGTTGTTATTGTTTAATCATGAATTTATTTCCTACGAATAGAATTAATCTAAGTAGAGTGTAGGAATAGCTTCTATTTCCTCAAACTGAACAACTAATAAATCTGCAAGAATGGAATTCAGTTTGAATAAGTACATACTAAACAAAAGCTTATGTGAAATGTTATAGGAAGACACTGCTGGGAAAAAAACAAACCCTGACATTTTTGCAAAACAATTTCATTTGGGAGGATGTAGAACTATAATTCCTTGTATAGACAAGTGATTTATTTATCTTGATCACTTAATCTCTGAGTAGACATTAGTCGTATGTTTTACTAGTCTGTTTTTTGACTGTTGTAGATGTTCTTCTAGTAGCGTTGGCAGATAGCCTGAGAAGACAGACAGATAAGAGTTGACATTTGCCTTTATGGACACATTTCCTCAATCTCAGAACACTAACTATGTCTGTGTAGAAGTGTGCAAAAAAATATCCTAAATGTTTTAGTACAATTATAAAATAAAGACATAAGTTTTTGGGGCCCTTTTGGCCTACAGTTACATTCCATGAAAACATTAAATTAATTTTCAACAAGTTAGTATGCATTTTCCTCATGCACTTAGGTTTTATAACATAGATGAATATAATGATTGGAAATCAATATAAAGAAACACTTTAATGAAAGGAAATTAGAAACTTCACAAGACTGTCACGTTTGGATACCTTTTAAATGAAAATGAACTTTAATAAAACACGTTCAAGATTGATGCAGTTATTTGTTCTTTCGTGGGCTAAATTGTATTAAGTATTTAAAACACCGATTTGGACCATGCTTCTTAATATAAACTGCTGAAAAGTAAGTACATTACAGGTGAATTCATGTACATAAGTTCTTAAACTTTTTTTTTCAGTAACTCAAATCAATAAAACCTGATACCATTGTAACAAATTAATCCTATGAAGAATCTGCTTCATGCTTTAATGATTTGGTACATGATTATTCACTGAATAGAAGGCATGAATTATAACAGATGGAGCAAGGTTTAATGAGGAGATTGAAATAGATTTGTTTCTGCTAAGCCAACTATGGACAATTAGTCTTTACAATCTCAAGTTAATAAGATTATTTCAGTGTTACTGTCTTTCTATCACAACGGAAGCTCACTAATGGAAATTATTTCCAAACAGAGCAGAATAGCCTGGAAAACTTCGAAAAGAAAAAACCTTTCTGCTTTTTTCAGACATGCATGTTGCTCTAATTTAATGATCCATGGATCTACTAGTCTGTATTAAAATGAACAGTTGCATATACACCTATGATGTGACTTTATCTACACTGCAGCTGTTAAACTTACATGTTATTGGCAAGTTTACCTGGTGTGTAATTATTATTATTGCCACGTGTTACAGTCTCACTTTGTGGAAAAGCAAAAACTGCATTCTCTGCTGATCTCAGTAGTGGTTGTGGAATTTTACATCATTAATGCCTTTACCAGAAATCTAAGAAAAGATAGAAGTCAATTTTTAAACAGGCTTTAAGGATCTGAAGTAATTTTTTCCATTTGGCATGATGTATTTTTTTAATTCCAGTGTTGTGTAACAATGTGTCAGATTAAATGTTCTTTACACTTAAGAAACAGTGTCATTTTAAGGTAAAGTAGGCTGACAGTTATTTTAGAAATACCAGTGTAATCAGTATATGTAGGAGATTACACACACATGTTTAATCACTAGTATTAACATTAAAGTTCTAGAAGTTTATTCTAGAATTTTGCTGGGGTTTGGTCTGGAATACGTGCAAGTGCTGCGTATGTAAGGCTTGCTTTGCAAAGCTATAGAAGTGTATGTGCATAGGATGTCACAGGGAGCTTACAGAACTTTTTAGAGCCATCACAGCAATATATTTAAGTAAGATTAGTTTTGCACTTTTTTTTCACTTTTAACTCCTTTAAAGCATGCAGTTAAATGATTTATTATGACGTGGGGATTTCTCTACAATACTTTTTTATATTTTTATTTAGAGCAATTTTGATATTATTTCATAAGACGGGTTATGACAACATTAAAAGACAAAGATCATCTTATTTAATACTAGGAGAATCGTTACATGTATTTTTTGCAGTCTTGTCTTTAAACAACAAATGAAAAATATGCTTTAACCATAAAGCAAACAAAAATAACCTAAAAGTTAAGTGGGAAATAAAAAGTAGTAATATGGAGAGAAAGA